>NW_028327187.1:10327790-11807957 GCF_987537825.1 Furipterus horrens
TCTCTCCTTCTCTTTCTCCCTCTCTTCCCTTCTCTCTAAAAATAAATAAATAAAATCTTTATAAGAAGTAAAAGCAGAGTTTTTACTTTTCAAAAATAGTGTTCTAATTGTAGATTGTATTAAATCCTGTTTTGTCAACTGTTGTATCCCCAGCACTCAGAATGGTGCCTGGCACATATCAGGAACTCTATGAATATTTGTTGAATGGATGTGATACTTAAATCACCCAAAGCTGCCCTGGCCTAGGTGCCTCAGTTTGTTGGAGCATCATCCCATACACCAGAAAGCTGGGGATTCAATTCCCAGTCAGGGCACATGCCTAGGTTGCGGGTTCTATCCCTGGTCAGCCATGTATGGGAGGCAATCAGTCCATGTCTATGTCTCCCCCCCTCCCTTCCTCTCTCTCTAAAGTCAATAAACAGATTTTTTTTAATTCCCCAAAGCCAATAGTATTCCCTCAATATAATCTAGTGGGATGCTGTATTCAGGTAACGGGAGCTAGTTTTAGAAAATTAGTATAACTCTATAGAGTTTTCCAAGTTCTGTCTCAAGTTGCTTTTCTGAGAGCCAAGATTGGATCCCGAAAGTCCCCAGGCTCAGGTCCTTCAATTTGTTCCCTAATTCTCACCAGGAAATGCTTATGTGCTAACAGTCAATAAACTATTTTGCTAGATCAAATGGAAAACATAAGTATGATGAACAAATAGGAGTTTAGTCAGAAGAAATAACCCTAGGCCAAGAGTCATGTACCCTGACTGTGTGACCTTGGATAAGTCATTCTACCACTCTGGGAGTCAGTTTCCTCCCCTGTTCAATAAAGGTGAATAGCCACGCTATGTACCACACATAGTGTTTGGAGAATATGAGAACCTGTGAAGACACTCACTGCCAAAGATCCTCTTAAAGCTCTACTCTGCCCCAAACTGCATGTGCCATTTCACTTTGGGCTTCATGTGACACAGAGCAATGGCTCTGTTTCTAGGCTACTTGGTGGCCTGAGTGGCGAGGCTGACAACATTGCAGGGGAATGATGCAAATGACGTGCTGAAAGCAACAAGGTTCTCTATTTTTGAATGAAAAATTCCTCTCAGGAAGTGAGAGCCTTTCCATATGCTCAGCTACCCGTGAGTAGCCAAAGACTTTATTGCAAAAGTGAATATTCAATGTTAATGTTGTGCCATTTCGCTCCCTTACAGCAAGAAGAATTTTTATTTCCTTATTATTGCTTCATGGACTTCTGAAACATTTCTCTGCCAGCCATCAAACGCAGACCCCTTCTGCCTTCAAAAGCCTGCTTAAAAATTAATCACTGGCCCTGACTGGTGTAGTTCACTGGGTTGGGTGTCATCCTGCAAACCAAAAGGTCGCTGTTTTGATTCCTGGTCAGTGTACATGCCTGGGTTGCAGGCCAGATCTGCAGTTGGGGGTGTGCAAGAAACAACCAATCAGGCAACCCGATCAACGTTTCTCTTGCACATCGATGTCTCTCTCCCTCTCTTTCTCCCTCCCTTCCCCTCACTATAAAAATAAATAAATAACCATGACTGGTGTGGCTCAGTGTATTGAGTCCTGGCCTGAGAACGGACAGGTCACTGGTTCAATTCCCAGACAGGGCACATGCCTGGATTGCAGGCCAGGTCCCCAGTTGGGGGTGTGTGAGAGGCAAACCAATCAATGTTTCTCTCACAAATTGATGTTTCACTCCCTCTTTTTCTCCCTCCCTTCCCCTCTCTCTAAAAGTAAATAAATAAATAAATAAAATCCTAAAAATTCCATCACTGCAGTCTTGAATCCATTAACAAAGATTTGCTAAGCACCTACTTGAGGTAGGCCCTGTGGGGGGCTAAGACAGGCGCCCCCACCCCCCAGCCCCCACCCCCGCTCCTTTGAAGAGCATTGGCTATAATCTGGCGGAAGTGAGACCCTCGCACAGAGTGAGCAGGTGATTAGCAACTGTGAGCCCCACATACCAGGAGCCAGAGGACTTGTGTAGGCAGAGTGTTTTGGCGCAGAATGTGTGGGCAGGCAGGGTCAGGAGAACAACCTAGAGCTGGGCCTTGAAGAGTGTGCTGATTTTAAACAGGCAAAGGGAAAGGGGATGGGGAAGGGGAAGGGGAAAGGGGAAGGAGAGTCATGCCAGCAAAAGACGAAGAGGCAGGAATGCAGACGTTTGTTCTGGACAATGAGAGCTGCAGTTGGGCAGAGGCAGAATTTCGTCGCGGCCTAGCAACAAGCACAGCTGAAATGGTTTGGGGCCAGATTGGACGGCCTTGGACGTCAGGCTAAGGAGTTAGGTCACTGGTCTGTATTCAATCGGAAGTCATTAGGGTTACTGTACAGAAGAATGGCCTGATGTGACCCAGATTTAAGCACTTTCATCTAATCATAGTATGCACAGTGGCCTTAGAGTTGGGACAAAAAGGTGGTGGCGGCGGCAGCCAGGCTGGTGGGAGAAGAAATCTGACTTTCAGCTGCCACTCCAGAAATCTCACAGTCTCCGTGTGTCTAGTTCTATGAAGCTGACTTTTGGATCTATGTGTCAGTAGCTGAGAAGGTTGAGAAGAGGGTATGGACTTTTTGAGCCCGTCAAACTTGGATTCAAATTTCAACTCCACCACTTTGTTACAGTGTGAATTTGGGACAGTCATCCAACCTCTCTGGTAAACGCCTTCATTGTTCTCATCTATGAAGGGTTCATCATGCTGAACTCACACAGAAGTTAATGAGCAAGTGGACACATAGGAGATAAATGTTCATCCAGTGTTTCTTTCCTATCTTGTCCCCTCCTCTGGTTAGCTGTGTGTCCCTTTGGCATGTCTTTCTCTGGGCCACGTAAACTGAGAGGGACATTCCTTCTGCTTTACGATGCTGGGACGAAAGTCCTTGCCTAGCCAGTTACTCATCTGGCCGGTCCTCCTTTTTCCTTCCTCTTACTCTACTAGGGGAGGAATTCAGTCATTCTAGCCAAAATATTTATTGAGAGGCTATTATGCATCAGGTACTGTTCCTGGTCTGGTAGGTAAAACGGTGGTCCAAAAGCGGACAAAATGCTCTGCCTTCATGGAACTGATATTCTATTTCTGGTTATAGGGGAATTACACAATAACACGAACCCATATACAATGTGTCAGGTGGTGAAGAGTGCTAAGAAGAAAAGCGGAGCAAAGGAAGGGGACCAAGAGTGATGGGATATTGGTCAGCAAAAGGTTCTTGGGTAAGGTGACATCTGAGAAGAGACTTGAAAGAATTAAGAGAGAAACCCTGTATTTGGGAGAATAGCATTTCAGGCAAAAGGAAATACAAGTCAAAAGGCTTGCTTGGGAACATGCTTCACAAGTTCAAGGAACGGCAAAGAGGTCAATGTGTCTGGAGCAGAGTGCGAGAACAGCAGCCGCAGAGGAGCCCAGGTGGCAGCTGCAGATCCCATCATGCAGGGCCTGTGGGCCAAGGTAACGCTCTGAGGGACATGAGGAAGCCCTGGAGGATTTGGAGGTGAGAGCTAGGCTCTGACATAACATGTGAACAGAATACCTCTGGATACAGGGTAGGGAATACCTGTAGCGTCACAAGGACAAAGCAAAGAGTATGGAGACCTGGGAGAAGGGAAAATTAGTGACCCAGTGGGAGCAAGGGGGCTTGGACTAGCTGGTGACAGGGAGACGGTAAGAGGTCATCAGGAACGGGGTCTATTGCAAGGGCAGAGCTGACAGCGTTCGCTGACAGACTGGATGCGGGGGGTTCAAAAGAGAGGACTCGAGGATGACCCCAACGCTGCTGTCTTGAGCAAAGGGAGGATGAGCTTGCCATTCGCCGAGAAGCAGAAGACCGAGGGCTGAGCACGTTTTGGGGAGAAGAGCTTTGGTGTCGGTCATGTTGAGTTTAAGATGCCCATTAGACGTGCATGTAGAAATGCAGAGGAGGAAGGTCGATAGAGGGGTCAACAGGCCAGGAGACGGTGACGGAACACAAGGGTTTTATCTCAAACTAAGAATGTGACAAAAGCCCTGACTGGTGCGGCTCAGTGGATTGGGTGTCATCGCTCTGCAAACCCAGAGGATGCCGGTTCAATTCCTGATCAGGGCACACGCCTGGGTTGTGGGGGTGCGCGAGAGGCAACCCATGGATGTCTCTCTCCCTCTGTTTCTCCCTCGCAACCCCTCTCTCCAAAAATAAATATTACCTTATAAAAAGTAAATAAAATACAATCTTTAAAAAGCATCTACTCTTAAAGAAAAAGGGCAGAGGGCAGGCATTTGGTCCGGGCAAAGTGTGCGCATGCTTTTCCACGCTTCCGTCATGTTTCCGAATACTGTGACGTGCTCTGCCTCTCCTGTCCCTCTGAGGGAGGTCTCCTAGACGGCAGGGACCGGCACTCCCTGTGCAGGCATTATGTGCCAGGCACGCTGACATAGAGCATCCCCTGGAAGCCCAGCCCCCTCTCAACGCCTGTTCTGTCATCTCTGTTTCGCAGATGAGAAAACCGAGGCTCTGCAAGACGGGCCAGAATCACGTGTCCCGAGTCACGCAGCCGACGAGTGCATATGCGGGAACTAAAACCGGAGCCCGGGCCCTAAGCCCGCGCCCCGCCGGCCTAGCTGTGCTCACCCCCGCGTGGGTCGGGGTTCGCTGTGGCGTCTGCCTCGGCGCGCGGCTCTGTGTGCCAGCCGGGCCGGGAGGGATGGGAAACCGGTCCCCGCCCGACTCCTTGTCGTGCTCCACCAGAGGACGTCAACTCATTTTGAGTGTTTATTATGCAGGTGTTGTCAACTGATATGACTTTCATTTGAGGCCCCGACAAACCAGGTTAGGAGGGGAGCCTGATGCCACAGAAACCCGACGGAGCCCTACACAGCAAGGTCCTTGAATGGCCGGGTTATTTACTTCTCGGAATTGTCTGCAGCTCTGACGCCAGCACAAAGAAGATGATACTTGCGTGACCGCCCTGCGGCTCCATCTCCTCTGTCGTTCCCCAGTGTGTCCGTCAGCTCTGCTCACAGCGGGCGCTTCAGAAGTGGTCCTGCCAGGCATCCCTCGGCCCACGGTCCTTCCCGGCGCTCTGGGCGGGCTAGGTTACCGCCGTCCTAGGCCTCACGCCCCACTCACTGGACAGACAGTACCGGTGCCTACCGCGTGCCAGGCGCCATGCTAGCTACGGGGAGCACCCAAATGGCAAAGGTGTGGTTTTTCTCACCAAGGAGCTCACGGGTTAGTGGGGAGAAAGCATGTGGCCAAAACAGCAAAACAACAATGTGGTTCAGATCTGTTCAGGATGCAGCGAAAGCACCAAGGAAAATCTGTGAAGTGAGTTGAGGGGCCACACCGGAGGGAACACGTGATTTGACTTTTGAAGAATATATCAGGTTTCTGAGGTGAGGGCATTTCTAGCCCAAAAAAACAAAAAGTTTGTGCAAAGACACAGAAATGTGAGAAGTGTCAACAAATTTACTTTGCGGGCGAATGGGTTCCCCGTAGGATGATGGAAGATGAGGATGGAGACGGAGATTATAGGTCATGCTAAGGAGCTGGTATTTTTATATTTTTTCCCTAGGGTAAATGGGGCCAGAAAGGTAAGAAAAATGAGTGACAGGGACAGTAAGAGACTAGAGGAAGGAAGTGGGATGACTGTGTGCAACTTGGTTTGGTTGCTCACATATGTCAAGGGGCATTTGACCAGCTGACTGAAGCTGTATGAGAATGCGGATCCACTGTTAGCAGGTCTTTTGATTTTTTTTTAAAAGATTTTATTTACTTATTTTTAGAGAGAGGGGAAGGAAGGGAAAAAGAGGGAGAGAAACATTGATGTGAGACAGAAACATCGATCAGTTGCTGGTCATACAGACGCTGACCAGCAACCAAACCCACAACCTAGGCATGTGCCCCAGTTGGGAATCGAACCCTCGACGCTTCACTTTGTGGGAGAACGCCCGACCAACTGAGCCACGCCAGTCAGTGTGGTTTTCTGATTTTTTAATAGAGAAGCAGAAAATCCACTTTTTAAAGAAATGTGAACTTTTCTGATTTCTAAAATGCTGGCAATCAACTTTTGTAACTCAAATGTTATCCAACTCTGCACCAGACACACGTCTGTTTGCGGGATGTGGCCCGGAGGGGTCGTTTTCAGACCTGTGCTGTAGGGGATGGGAAAGCATCGAAGCTAAGTGGTAACACTTTTCGAAATAACCATGTACAGCCCTCACTGGAAGGTCCATTCCATCATCTCTACTGCACGTGAAGCCACGCATTGTTCCCCTGGGAGCCCAGGGGAGGTCCCAGGTCAAATGCAACTTCTAGGGCCTTCTGAGGGCGATGGTGCAACCCAGTGTCTCAGGGCAGCTGCGGAAAGCCTGGCAGGGGAACACAGTCAGCTGCACCCAGCAAGGCCCCTGAGCACACTCCCCAGAGGCGACTCTTATTTCTTCCTTTTCACTCCCTGGGAAGGGGAGGCAGGCTCTCTGAACTGTGTATGCGACCGATTCAGCTCGGTCAGTGATGAAACAGATAAAAAGACAATGTGACAGCTGTTCAAGTTCAAACTACTGACTTTACAGTTGGAGAAACAAAGGTCCCCAGAAGCAGAGCGACTTGCTCAGAGTGACCCAGCAAAGCAGTGGCAGGGGCAGCTCTAGGATTCCGAGTCCAGCCTTGTTTCTAACAGCCCTGGGCTGTGATAATGGAGGTAAATCAGCCTGGCAATTCCGGTCAGTCTGTTCCCAGACTGAACAAGCGGCACTTGAGATTAGCTGTTAAATGCACTTTTTAATTTTCTTATCTGCATGATGATGGTATTCTTTGCAAACTTGATATTTCATGGGTAAGGTCAATGGGGGAACATGAAGATGTTTCCAAAGCACCAAGGCTGTTCACAAAGTGTCTGAAGAAAAGTTGGCTGTGGCTGATATATTTAAGGATTTTGATCTCTGTGTTGTCTGGACTGACCTCCCCACCATATGCTTTGTTTCTGTTTTGTTGGGTGTGTTTTTTTTGTTTGTTTTGTACTCCTCCTATTTCTTTCCCCTGTAGCCTAGCAGTCAGGCCTACCTTCTTCAAGTCAATAAAACTGCTAATTATTCATAACATGGTAATGGGAGTGCATAGTGGCCAAGAAGCATCCGGATTTCCTCTGCTATGGTCATTTAGCTCTCTATAATCTCAGATTAGTAACTGCTGTCAATGGAAACTCAACTAATCCTCTCCATCCTGCATTTCAGGGTCTGTTGTTCTGACATTTGCCTTTCTTTCCTTCTTTCTTTCTTTCGTTCTTTCTTTCTTTCTTTCTTTCTTCTTTCTTTCCTCCTTTCTTGTTATGAACCCTTTTCTGATTGGTGCAGCTGTCGAAGATGCTGTAGTCGCAGCAGTGTACATCTGGAGCATTTGGCTGACTTGTTGAACCTTCCCCAGGGACTACTCCAGGGAGAGGAGAGGAGGGGTGGAAAGGCCAGAACAGTTGCCTGCAAATAGAGATGCCAATACTGTCTGGTCATTGCGTAGACCACCCTTGTAAAACGCAACCTCATTCTGGCCCTCAGTTTCCCCATTTGCTCAGTAAAGACAAACGTTCTCCACTCAAAACTCCTGCTGGGGTGGAAGAAGAGAAACTATACTGATTGTGAATTGTCTCATACACCACTTTCTACATTGTAAAGGGATGGACATGTATTTGTCAAATTAATATATCAAGAGATCCTAGGGGCAACAGCAGTTCAGTTCCACCCGGCACAGGTGGGCTTCTTCATCACTTAGACTGAGGCCCCAGATTCACTCCAGGAGTGGGGCTGCCTCCATTCCACCCCATTCTCACTCCCTTTGCTTCCCTGGCTCCTGAATCTCCTTCTTTTTTTGGCGCGCTATTGGATTGCAAACACAGCAGGCATGGTTTCATTCCAAACCCAGAACTGTTTTAATTAGTTTAACGTCTGTTAAACGCTTTGAAGATTGAAAGCAACAGATAAGTACTGGATGATGTTATTAGCAACTGCAGTTAATTGCAAACATTTCTATTAATACTAGTTCCTGCCTCCTTTTGCTTGCTCTACTTTCTAAGGTTCCCAAATTCTTCTCAGCCTCCCCCCTTCTTTCCTCCCCTTCCCCGTACTGGCGCTAATAGGTTAAATTGGGGCGGAGTCCAGGAACGAAAGACAGCAGCAATCACCAACTGGAATGGGGCTAGCGGGAAGAGCTGGGTGGGGCCACCAGGCAGAGGCGAACCCCCACGCCCCCAGGCTCCGCCCTGCGGCTGGAGGCCCGGGGTGGAACGCCAAGGGGCGGGGTCCCCAGGCTTGGCGGGCCGGGTGGTTGGACGCCCGGGCAGCAGTTTGAGGGATGGGGCGGGGTTGGCCTGGGCCTCCTCCCTCATTCCCTGGCGGGCCGAGCCGCCCCTCTCTCCTGCCCCTCCTCCGTCCTTTCCCACCCCTCGGAGTGGAGCTGCACATGCGGCTTCTCCCTGCTCCGTCCCGCCCAGCCTCCGTCGCGCAGGAACGGGTCCCTGCAGACCCCAGCCCATGGCAGGACAGTAGCCGCCTGTCAGGGGTCGTGAACGGCTGAGGCTGACGCTGCGGCTCCCGGGCCTCAGAGGGTGAGCGTCTCCGAAGGCCATGGGCTACCCCGAGGTGGAGCGCAGGGAGCCCCTGCCCGCGGCAGCGCCGCGGGAGCGGGAGAGCCAGAGCTGCGGCTGTCGCGGGGCCCCTGCCCGGGCGGGCGAAGGGAACAGCTGCCGGCTCTTCCTGGGCTTCTTTGGCCTCTCGCTGGCCCTCCACCTGCTGACATTGTGCTGCTACCTAGAGTTGCGCTCCGAGTTGCGGCGGGAACGGGGAGCTGAGTCCCGCCTCGGCGGCCCCGGCACCCCTGCCACCTCTGGCACCCTGAGCAGCCCCGGTGACCTCGACCCCGACGGTCCCATCACCCGCCAGTTTAGGCAGCCGTCACTTCAACAGCAGCCGCTAGAACCTGCAGAAACCACTCTCCCACCAGACTCCCAGGATGGGCACCAGGTGAGTCACTTAGTTGGGACGGGGGCGGCAAAGGCCCCCTCCCCTAAAGGTTAGAGTGCGGGCCCTCCCCCACCGGGCCCGGGACGACTCTGCCACCTCGAGCCAAGTTGGAGGGCAGGAGCAGGGAGGGAGCAGAAGAGCAGAGGAGAGGTTGCCCCGGGGCAGGTTGTCCCCGGTCCCCGCCAGCTCACCCAGACTCCCTCGGGACCCCTGGACTTGGGAGCTCCGGCCTGCGCCCGCCGCCCCCTGCTGCAGGCTGCCTGGGGGAAAGTTGGCTGCGCTCCCGGACGGGCCGCGGCGCGGAGGTGCGGGCGCTGCCCCTCTGGCGGACTAACGGCCGCAGTTTGGTCCTCCTGCTCCCGGGTGAGCTTCTCTGCCCGCGGTGCTTGTTTTTTCGTGTCCAGAACTGATGCCAGCACTAGCAGGCTCTCATTTGGAGCTGGAGCTGTAAACAGCTGTAATAACTGCTCCACACCCGTTGAAACAACTTTTAAACGTACTTTCAGCGCGGGTCCTTGTGCGCTGACCAGAACGTGGGTTTGTTCACACTTACCTACAATTTGAGGCTGATTGTCCTGGGTGTTGTAGTGAAAATCAGCGCCCCTTAGGAATTCTGGTAGAAATATGCCGTCTTGATAGACAACTTCTGAAGAGCAATTTAAAAAATCTATGGAAATAAAACTCACCCTTTGCATGCTGGTTCCGACTCTTTTTGGGGGAGTGGTGTGGAGAGGGTGGGTGTGAAGTGTCTTCCTATTGCTGGCTGAAGAACAGGAATCTGCTGATGGAATAATTAATTACTCAAAAGTAATCTTTCTAGAGCAGTTTTTTTTTTTTTTCTTTTTCAGTCTTTCTGGTGGTTTTGCCCTTGGTAGCAAACTATTAGCTTTCCTGTTTGTTTTCTATTCTTTCTAGCTCTTTATTCAAGTAAGTTTAGTGCACTTAAAATAAGTATCCTCTTGACCTCCAAATTTTGTCTTATGTGAATCTTAAAGAGAAGCATCCAAGAATCCGTTTGAGGTGGTTAAAGACTGATAGTGAATTTGTTCCTCTTGGGACAGAGGGCAGGTTGTGCTAATAATAAGTTCCTTGAGGTCAGGGACCCAGACCTTCTATATATACTACCACATCCAGAGTCATTGCCATACTCTGTAAACATTATTTGTGCTACTTTGACCACTCATTCAGAGGTGGGGTCACATCCATGATAATACTGTAATGTTAGCATGGACACATTTTTCTATGATGTGCATTGTAAAGTTGCCCTGAGCCTTAAATTGTCCTGCTAGCAAAGTCCAATTTATATAACAACTTATCAAATAAGACTATCAGTAGACATGCTTCTCATACTTGAAACTTTAAACACTGTAGCTAAATGATAATTAACTAGGATTCTGGCTCCCTTTATCCACCACCCCCTCTAATGCCCAGTAGAATACCTAGCAGCTGAACATTGATATTATGTGAAAAGATGAAGGAATTGGACTTCTTTGGTTAAATGGTGGCCAAGGCTTTTTGGCATTCAGAGTGGACAGAACCATGTTTATAGGCTGAGGATTAGCAGGACAGCTGGCCTTGAGGACTCCTGTGATGGTGTGGGATTCTCACAGGTCCATAATGGCACTTCGTTGCCTATTCTTTGCATGGCACTTCAAATAGCTCTGTCTACATTTAAAGACAGCTCCCAATCCTCTGTCTTTTATTCTTTCTGTTTTAATGTTTTTGAGCAGAAGAAGCATGCATACTGCCTCCTTATATTTGCTGACATCAACTGCAGTCAGAGTTTTTTTTTTAGAGTTGCCAGTGGCCATGTGAGTCCACTTTGATCCTCTTGGAAAACACATTGGCTCTGAGGGAGGAGTGACTTGTCCAAGGTCATACAACTATGTCCAAGTCAGAATGGAAGTCCGTCTCTTGACTCCCAGTTCAGCGCCCGTTCCCCTATAGCATACCACCTCCTGGAGCCTTTTCAGGGAGAGTGGAGTGGATCTCCACAGTAGAATGTTTCCAAAGTGCATGGCTCAGATCTGCATCACTTTCTTCTACTCCACCTATGTTTTGGCCAAACTAAGTTGAATCATGTATTCCATATTCTTCCTGAACTTCACTTGTAGGAGAATTGGAGCATGCTTTGAAGGAATTTTAGCCCAGGTTCAACTTAAGTTTATCTTGAGGATATTAGTTTTAGTATGAGAGAGAGAGAGAGAGAGAGAGAGAGAGAGAGAGAGAGAGAGAGAGAGAGAGAGAGAGAGAGAGAAAGTTGATTGGCTATTAGAGTTAAATTGAGTTAAATTGATACTGCTACAGTTTGGGTAAAATTTCTAGTGCCCTGGTGCACCCTCTGCTGGCTTTGCAAGGACATTTAATTGCACTATCTGCTGACAGTCAAGATTCTAAGTTGTGCTGACAGATTCTGATTCATAAATAAGGAAGTAAACAGCTTTGTGGGATTTGGCCACGGTAAGGTCATATTTTTATATTTTAGTTTTCCAACACAGACAGTGGCTGTTACAGTAACTCTTAGGTGGAGAGGAAGAAAGATAAAATTAATACACCCTTCCTTCAATGGGCAGAGCATTCAAGTTTTTCACCAGTTATCTGCAAGGAGTGAAGGCAAACTGATGACAATAAATTGCTGGATGATCTCATGAGATCAAATGGGCAGAACAGTCACAGGTACGGCATTTTAAATGGCTGTTCAAACCTATCCATGCTTATGATATGATGGGCTCAATTATGACCCAAGAAAGGGATCTAGACATCACTGAGGACGTATGGTAATCACTGAAGATGTATATATGTCATCTTTCTGTGTAAAAACTTTTAAAACGGGATACCCAAGGAAATTAGGGCAGTCAGGATACACAGAGAGACTGGCAAAGTGGGGCGGGGAGGGGACACAGTTGCTATGATAAAAAGCAAGAGGGCTGCTCGGACCTGGAATTATATTTCTTCTACAGCTGGAGTAGCTGAGTCCCTGTACATTTATTTGGATAGTCAAGATGATCTCAAGAGAAGCACCAGTGTCTGAGTTACCCAATGCACAATATGATTGTCAGTGTGAAAAAAAAAAAATCGCTGTTGATCATTCTGTGAAGTTGGCCCAGTTGTGATAGGTGTCCTCAAAGCCAAGAATATGGTGTGCGTCATAAGGAAGGGTGTTGAAAACAATGACAAAACAAAACCCTTTATCTGTGCCATGTAAAAGACCAAAAGTGGATTTACACCCACAATCATATAGGAAATTCTGGTGGTTGCTCCTTGAGAAAAACCTAACAGTTGCTCAAAGTCCCCAGAAACCCAATTAAATTAATCAAAAGGATGGAGGGGCTTTCTAATTTTTTTTCCAGTCTAGAGAGAGAAAGATTGAGGGAGGAATATAATCAAAGTCTACTAAACCACGAGAGAGATAACTAAGGTTAATATATTGGTGTAATTTAACCATTTAGGTCAATAAATAAGAAGTCTGCTATGAGCCAGAAACTATGTTACATATTAGATATCTTTTAATGCCTGAAAGATTATTTGGAGGAGGAGGCAAATAAGAGTAGGATCTCATTCAAATGATTGCCCCAAGAGATCATCTAAACTGAAACTCTTAAGATTTGAGAAGTATTTAGAGAAGTATGTATGGGTAGTTTAATAAGGGTTTATTCGGGACTGCTGGGGATATTTGGAACATGTTCATAATTACTTGAGGTGATATTACAGAAGTCAAATTTAACTTTTCGCAGAACACCTTTTGGTTTAACTAGATAGAACATTAGTTATCTAGATTTGACATTATTTATTAATGTTGGTTGATCAAGAAAATAAGAATCATTAAATCCAAGAAATTGTTTTAGGGGAGTGGGATCCAGGTAGAATAGTTTTCTGTAGATTTAAATCCAGAATTTTCAGTGTGACGTTCAAAGCTTTTGACTAACTGCTCCATTATACCTATCTCATTTTCTTTCTCAGTAACTCTACTCTTGCAACCCATCCACCATATCCTGTCCGGGGATCATTCTGCAGCTGTTACAACTGTTGTTTTGTTTAATAAACCTGTGTCTTACAGGAACAGAAGCATAGGTATGGGGATCATCTGGAGGGTTATCAGCTGGGAGGGGGAAGGGGGAGAATGGGGGAAATGGTGCAGGGATTAAGAAGCATAATTGGTTGGTACAAAATAGACAGGGGGAAGTTAAGAATAATATAGGAAAGGGTGAAGCCAAAGAACTTACATGCATGATCCCGGGACATTAACTAGGGGGGGGGGGTGTTGCTGGAGGGAAGGGTGGTACAGGCAGAGGGGGGCAAAGGGGGAAAACTGGGACAGCTGTAATAGCATAATCAATAAACTATATTAAAAAAAGACCAAAAAAATTTTAAAAACATAAATAAATAAACCTGTATCTTGCCCTGGCTGGTGGCTCAGTTGGTTGGAGCATCATCCCATACACTAAAAGGTAGCAGGTTCTCTTCTGGGTCAGGGTATATACCTAGGTTGTGGGTTCAGTCCCTGGTTGGGGTGCTTACAGGGGAAGTGACCTATCAATGTTTCTCTCTCTCTCTCACTCTCCCTTCCTCCCTCTCTAAAATCAATAAACATGTCCTCAACTGAGGATTAAATAAATCAATAAATCTTGTGTCTTTATACTAGAACTCCTCAGAAATCTGCCTTCTTTTTTGTCTTTTTCCACAACACCTGACATAGTAGTTGTTATAGTTAGAATACTTACATACTTGTTGAGTTGAATGTTATTTTGGGTCTTTGGAGATGTTTATGTAAAACCAAAACATTTTCTTTTTGTATAACATAACTGTTTTCCTCAAGTCTTGCTAACTCTAAATAGTCAGCTATGCTTAGGTAAATAGTTCCATTGGCATGTTTCACTGCTTTCTAGAATCATTAGAAGGCAAAATGGAGCCCTGACCCGTGTGGCTCAGTGGGTTGGGTGTCGTACTGCAAACCGAAAGGTCGCAGGTTCAATTCCTGGCCAGGGCACATGCCTGGATTGAGGGCCAGGCGCCTGTTTACAGGGCATGAGAGAGACTACCAATAAATGTTTCTCTCACATCGATGTTTCTCTGCCTCTCTCTCCCTCCCTTCTCTCCTCTCTAAAATAAAGAAATAAAATATTTTTTAAAAAAAGCTGAAATGGAGAGGAGCCCTAACCATATTACCTCTAAGATGGTGTAAAAAGCATTTTGTCATGTATAATTTGATGTTTTGTTTGCTTTCAGTTTTCATTTCTCTCTTTCTCTTTTAGATCTTGTGAAAAATAATATGTAATTTATCTGTAACTACCTTCTAGAGAAGATCTTTATACTAAAGATCTTTTGAATCCATGTAATCCCCAAGAACATTCTCAAGAGAAGCCGCTTGCCTTGCCTGCAGGGTGGCCCTCATAGAGTACCATCTTTGCCCTACTGTACAAATACTCATTACTTAGCTCCTCATTTGTTTTCTTTCTTTTTTTAAAATTATTTTCTATTGGAGAATAACATGCACACAGACAAGGTCATAAATCATAATTGTACATATAACTTGATGAATTTTTATAAAGTGAACATACTGATGTTAGCAGAACCTAGGTCAATTATATCACAACCCTCACGTTATGCTCCATCCCTATTTCTATACTGTTCACCTTCTCCAAAGTTAATGACTGTTCTGACTTGTAACATCATAGATGAGTTTTACCCATTTTGGATTGATATAAAAAAATCAAACAGTATGTGTTTTGGGGGTCTTTTTTTTAAAATCCCAACACTATGTTTGTGATATCCATCATGTTGTTGCATGCAGTTGTAGTTTTTCATTTGTATTTTTATATGTTATTCACTTATTTGAATATACCACAGTTTATTTATTCATTCTACTGATAATGAATAGTTGGATTATTTCTTCATGGGGTTATGATAAATACTGATGCTATGAATATTATCATAGGTTTTTTTGAATATATGTACTTGAATTTCTATTGAGTATATACCTAGTATTGGAATTTCTGGGTCATAGGGAATGCATATTTCCAAATTTATTGATGATAGATTTTATAAGTGATTGTACCACTTTACATTTCCACCAGCAATGTATGAGAATTCTGGTTGTTCCACATCCTTGCTAATACTTCCTAATATTTGTTAATAGTCATTCTGGTGGGTGAGTTGAAGTAAGATCTTATTGTGATTTTAATTGGTATTTCTCAAAAGACTAATGAAGTTGTACTCCTTTTCACATGTTTATTATATATTTGGATGTCTTCTTCAGTGACGTACCTATACAAGTATTTTGCCCCCATTTTGAAAATTGGGTTGTTTGTCCTTTTCCTATAGATATATAGAAATTCTTTATATATCCTGACTATGAACCATTTTTGTATTTTTTATGTTACAAACCCTTCCCAAATCTGTATAGTATAATTTGAGGAACAAAAGTTTTTATTTTAGTGTGTTTAATTTTTTAGTATTTTTCTTTATGGCTAGTATTTTTTGTGTTCCATTTAAGAAATATTTCCCTACCTTGAAGTCATATAGATATCCTCCCACATATCTTCTAGAAGTTTTATGCTCTTGCCATTCACATTTACATCTACAAGTTATCTGAAATTTATTTTTGTGTGTGGCAAGATATAGGGGTAATGCCTTATCTTTTTCATATAGATATTTAATTGCCCACTGTCATTTATTATAAAGAATGTCTTTTTCTCTGCTTCTCTATAGCATCACTTTTGTCATAAATCAAGTATCAGCATATGTGTGAAATTGTTTCTGAACATTTTGTTCTGTTCTATTAGTCTATTTCTCATTCCACCAATACCATAGTGTTTCTTAAATTTTTATTTATAGATTTTAAAGAGCGAGAGGAAGGGAGACAGAGAAAGGAGAGAGAGAAACATTGATTTGTTGTTCCACATATTTATGCATTCATTGGTTGCTTCTTGTATGTGCCCTGACTGGGGATTGAACCTGCAACCTTAGCATATAAGGATGACACTGTAACCAACTGAATCACCCAGCCAGGGCAATATCATAGTCTTAATTATTGGACTTCATAACTAGCTCTTTATATCTGGTAAAGCAAATCTTTCTTTTTCCTTTTCTTTAAAAGTATCTTTTATGTTCTTGGGCCTTTGCATTTTTCTATATATTTTAGAATCAGCTTGTCACATTCCACAAAAAAAAAAAAAAAAAAAAAAAAAGGAGTAGCTCTGGAGAATGATGTCAGCAAGATGTTGGATTGGGAAGTCCTGGACTCTCCCCCCACACACACACACACAAGAAACACACCAATTCAGCAACAATTTGTGGACAGATTCCCTTTCTGAGACATTAAGGAACTATTTGGAAGGCTCCTGTACCTGGGGCAAACATGAAAGCAGACTCACTGAGGTTGATAGAGAGATATGGGACACCCTCTCACCAGAGTCCCTGACACCAGCAGCACCATATAATATGGCAGAGAACCCCACCCTTGCTTCCAGCTTCTCCTAGTTGTGGAAGGGGTTGATTCACATATCCAGAACTCCCAAGTATTCTGAGAACTGGCTTCCATCTTACCACTTGTGGAACTCTGTTGGGTCTAGCCTAGAAAGGAGATGGTGACTTGGGCTGGTAAACACCGTAGATCCTCCCTCTTGCTGAGCACAGGACAGGAAGACAAAGTATCACAGCTATCAACATTCCCCGGGGGAAGAAAAGAGTTTATCTGTGCATCCTGTCCTCTAACTCACAGGGCTGGCGTCTGACTTGTCAGTCTAGGAGCTCTGAGGGAGCTAGAACAGTCTAGGTTCCTGTGGGAGAACAGAGATGAGGCTGGTACCAGCAGATGCCATAGATCTTTCCACCTGCTCACACCGAGAGAATGCATAAAACATCCCAGCTTTCAGCTTACTCCTAGACATGGAAGAATTGATCTGTGCATGCAGTGCCACAACATTTCCGGGGCTGTCCAAAGAATTGGCATTTATCTACTAGGCTTGGGGTTCTGATGGGCCTGGCAGTATAACCGCCTAGGGGGGGATGGAGATGGCAGTTTGGACTGGTAAATGCCATAGTTTGCTCCCATATACACAGCACAGAGTGACTAGACAAAAACCACAGCTGTTTGTTTCTCCCTTGTCAGGGAGAGTTGGTAGAAGCCCCCAGAATCTCTGACCTGGCTAATTGGTGGAGGTCTTCTCTTGTACAAGGCCAGTCCGTGAGGACTGGAAGCAGTGCTGGTTTTGTGTCAGGTGCAGACACCGATATAGACAGTTAAGGAAAATTATGTTCCAAAGAAACAAAGATGTTCCACTCCCCAAAAATGGAGCACAATAAATCTCCAGAAATTGACCCTAATGAAACAGAATTATAAGATTCAGCTGACAGAATTCAAAATAACAGTTATAAAGATGCTCCCCAAGATCAATAATGTATGAACAAAGTGAGAATTTCAACAAAGAAATAGAAAATATTCAAAAGTATCAAACAGAAATCATAGCGCTAAAGGTACAATAACTGAAAAATTAATGAGTGGGCTTCAACATCAGAAGAAAACAGAAAGAAAAGTATCAGTGAAATAAGACAGGTCACTGGAAATAATTCAGCCAGAGGAACAAAAAGAAAAAAAGAATGAAGAAGCTTAAGGCACTTATGAAATATCACCAAGTAGACCAATGTAAGCATTTAGGGGAGTCCTAGAAGGATAAGAGAGACAGGACGAGAAAACTCATTCAACGAAAGAATGGCCGAGAACTATCCAAATCTGGGGAAGGAAATGGACAGCCACATTCAAGAAGCTGTAAGGATACTAACTAAATGAACTCTCAGAGAAATCTACACCATAAAACATTATAATCAAATTGTCAAAATGAAAGCCAAAGAGACAATTTTGAAAGCATCAAGAGATAAGTGACTTGTCATATATAAGGAAACCTCTATAAGACTATCAGAAAAACTTACCACAGAAACCTTGCAGGCCACAGCAAGTAGGAGCCAGGAAGAGAAGCCCCCATAACTTCTGGCTTTAGAAAACAGCGGGGATTTTGGCTGAGTGAGATGAGGGGCTTCTGGAGTCTCAAGCAGTTCCTCTTTAAGGGTCCGCACATGTACTTGCTCAGATTCACTCCCTCTCGCTGAGATGGCAGCTTGAAAGGAACCAGAGACATCTGGGGAGAAACTGAATTGTCTGGCATCACAGTGAAGCTTAGGGGGCAGCTTCATACCACACAAAAGTGCTGGCAGAGGCCATTGTACCTTTTCTGAGATGCACCCCACCCCCACCCCAAGCCATCAAGTGGGCACCATACGTGAGTCTCCATCAACCTGGCTATCACTGTTTGCCCAGTTCCGGTGATTCCTTGAGACACTGCCCCACCCAACTTGTGGGCCCACCCAAGCTGTTTCCGGTGGCTTTTCCATACAAATGGCCTTTCTTCGTCATGCTTTGGACTATCCTAAAATCTCTCAGACAAGTAGCATCTGCTTTCTGCATACTCGATACCTCTTGCTAAGTGGCTCCAGGCCCGGCACTAGCAGCAGCCACGCTTGGTTAGCAGCTTGGCCTCTCCTGGGAACCTCCAAGCCCAACACAAGTAGCAGCCATCTGCAGATTGCTCTGTAACTCATACCTGGTGGCCCCAGGTGGGTACAGGTTGTGGCTGACCTTGCACCTCCTGGGAGGTCCCAGAGCCAGTGTACCAAGTAGACAGCTTGAAACCATGCCGGATTACAACCTTACCGCCTCTATGAGTGACACACTCAAGGGGCAGATGTGGTGAGCACCAAAGCCCCACTGAAGCAAGTCCTGCTCTATAGGATCCCCTCCAACACAGCAGCTTCTCTGTGGTAGTCACAGCTGGTTCTCACAGCCAGTTGCCCTGGGGATCAATCCCTCCCAGTGATGCCAACTGTAATCAAGGCTCAACTAGAACAGGAGAGTGCACACAGGCCAAACAGGGCACAGTTAAAAGCCCCAGCTTGGGTGACTGAGGAGGATGAGCCACTGGGCCCTACAGGACACCTACTACACAAGGCCACTATACCAAGTCTGGGAGACATAGCAGCTCTACTTAATACATGGAAACAGATGAAAATCAGGCGAAGTGTACAGACCAAGAAACAGGTCCCAAGTGAAAGAACAGGAGAAATCTACAGAAAAAGAACCAAATGAAATGGAGGCAAGCAAATTAACACACACAGAGTTCAAAACAATGGTTGTAAGGCTCCTTGAGGAACTCATTGAGAACTTCAAGGAACATAGTAAAAACTTCAGTAGCATAGAAAAAGACATAGAAACCATAAAAAAAAAAAAACAGTCAGAAATGAAGAATATATTAATTGAAATGAAGAATAACTTACAGGGAATCAACAGTAGACTAGATGAAGCTGAGAATCAAATCAGCAATTTGGAATATAAGGAAGTAATAAACACATAATCACAATAGGAAAAATAGAAAAGAATTAAAAAAATTGAGCATAGTGTAAGGAGTCTCTAGAAAAACTTCAAGTGTAGCCACATTCACATCATAGCGATATCAGAAGGAAAAGGGAGAGAGCAAAGTGTCCCAAACAAGATGAACCCAAAGAGGCCCACACCAAAACACATCATAATTAAAATGACAAAGGTTAGCCTGGCTGGTGTGGCTCAGTGGATTGAGGGCCAGCCTGTGAACCAAAGGGTTGCTGGTTAGATTTCCAGTCAGGGCACATGCCTGGGTTGCAGGCCAGGTCCCCAGTTGGGGGCGTGTGAGAGGCAACCACACAGTGATGTTTCTCTCCTTCTCTTTCTCCCTCCCTTCCCCCTTCTCTAAATATAAATAAATAAAATCTTTTAAAAAATTAAAAATAGAACTCCTATATGATTCAGTAATGCTACTTCTGGGTATTTCTTTAAAGGAATTAAAATCAGGATTCCCAAGAGGTATTTGCACTTTCATGTTTTTTGCAGCATTGTTCACAATAGCCAAGATATGGAAACAATCTAAATATCCACTGATACATAAATAGACCAAGAAAATGTGGTAATACTATTCAGCCTTAAAAAGTAAATTCTGCAATATGTGAGCATGGACGCACCTTGAGAACATTATGCTAAGTGAAATAAGCCGGTCACAGGAAGACAAATACTGCATGATTCCACTTAATTTGAGGTGTCTAAAATGTCAGTTACATAGAATCAAAGAGTGGAATGTTGATTATCTAGGTCGGGGGGGCAGGGAGAAATGTGGAGTTATTACTAATCAAGAGACATTAAGTTTCACTTAAGCAAGATAAGTTCTAAAGATCTACTGTATAACATTGTACCGAAAGTCAACTATAATGTGTTATACACTTAAAAATTTAAGAGGGTAGATCTCATGTTAGGTATTCTTACCACAATGAAGTAAAATGAAGGGAAAAAAAAGTCTGTGATTTTAATTTTCAATGTATTGAACCTACAAATCAACTTAAGGAAAACTTAAATCTTCATAATATTGAGTCTTCCAATCTATGAATATGGTATATACCTCTATTTATTGAGCTTTTCCGTGGAGAACTCTTATACATCTTTCATTAGATTTATTTCAAGGTACTTGATATTTTTTTGAAGCCATTTTAAATATCTCCAGCTAATGTTTTCATCCATCACCCAAGTCCCCATTCAGTTCCCTCAGCTGCTGGGAGTGTTGCCAGAAGACAGATCTCAGTTGACAAGCTTTGTTTAAATTTGTCTTACTCAAAGAAAACTGTCTCACTTAAGAATATCCTTCTTTCTAGGGCATGCCACATCCAATGACTGATCAATGAGGGGGTATAAATTTAGGCTAGCCCCTTTTCCCCCCAGTCCAGAATCCTCTGAAGGACCATACCAGCTCTAGATATCCCTATGAATTTGGCTAGGGCTTTTTGCCCATATGTTGATCCCAAAAGCACTTCCTTATAAAAGTCCTATGTGATAATCTTTGTCTCCCAGTCTGCTTCACAGGAAAACAAACCTGGGCATGTATCATTTGTTTTCTTACATTATTGTACTGGCTTGAATGTTCAGGACAATGTTGAATAAAAGTAGTGCTAGCATGCATCCTTGTCCTAGTCCTCATCTTAGAGGGGAAAATCTTTATTTCAACTTCAGGTATGTTTGTTGTAGGTTTTTGTTTTTTTTTTAAGACTACCTTTATTAATTTAAAAGTTATTTTCCAGTCTAGTTACTAGCAGTTTTGTTTTAGTCACAAATGGATATATCATTATATCAGATGGTTTTCCTGCATCTATTGAGATAATCATTTGATTTTTCTCTCTTTATTCTTTGAACGTTGTGTTAAACTAACCTTGTACTTCTGAAATAAACTATATATAGAGTTGATGGCATCTTATAGCCTTATGAAAAAATATTTCCTTTTAAATTATTTTTAAAAATTTGAAGTTTTTCGATTACAGTTGATATACAATATTATACGAGGGGGACCCCCCCCCCCAAAAAAACAGGAATTACTTTCTCCAGGGTGGGCCCCTTGTAGTACAAGTTTACCCTGCTAGGCGAGTGCTCTAGGAGCCCATCTGTATCGGTGTACCAGCTGGTGTCGTTGTGAGAGGCTGCATTCAGCTTCAGTGAATTTTTTTGAACTCTTTCAACGCATGCGCCCATTTCATGATGGGTGATTTACGAGCGCACCTGCCCACACCACGCTGAGTGTTCAGCAGTTTTTGATCAAAAATGGCATGACCCCTGTGCCCCGCCCTCCCTATTCAACTGATCTCAGTCTAAGCAACTTTTTTTTTTTGTTTCCCTGGATGAAAAAAGTCCTCTAAGGGAAATGTTTTGCTGATGTGGAAGAGGTGAAACAAAAAAATGGCAGAAGCACTGAAAGGCATCAAAATTTATGAGTTCAAAAACTGTTTTGAGCAGTGGAAAAAAAACATCTTGATAGGGCATTGCATCAAATGAAGAGTACTTTGAAGGTGACTGAAGTTTAAACATGTGAGAATAAATACACAAATTTTTATAAACAAATTCTGGGTGTTTTGGGGGTCTGCCCTTGTATTAATTTTAGGTGTGCAACCCAACAATTAGACATTCTATATATTTATGAAGTTATCACCTTAATAAATCTTATATACATTTGATACCATATGTAGTTATTACAATATTGACTATATCCCCTATGATGTACTTTACATCCTCATGACTATTCTGTAACTGCCAAATTGTATTTTTTAATCCCTTCAGCTTTTTAACTCATCTCTACCCCCACTCCTCTGGCAACCATCAGTCTGTTCTCTATGTCTGTGAGTCTGTTTCTGTTTTGTTTGTTTATTTATTTTATTCTTGAGATCCCACATGTAAGTGAAATTATGTCATATTTGTCTTTCTCTAATTTCACCTAGCATAATACACTCTAGCCCATCCATACTGTTGCAAACAATAAGATTTTATTCTTTTTATGGCCAAGTAATATTCCATTGTATATACGTACCACAACTTTGTAACCCACTTGCCTGTTGATGGGCACTGAGTTGCTTTAATATCTTGACTATTGTAAATAACACCGCACTGAACATGGGGGTGTATATATCTTTCTGAATTAGTGTTTTAGATTTCATTGACTATATAGCCAGGAGTGGAAATGCTGGGTCTTAAGGTAGTTCTATTTTTTATTTTTTGAGAAACCTCCATAATGTTTTCGATTTTTATTTTTTAAATTCTCACCCAAGGATATATTTACTGATTTTAAAGAGGAGGGAGAGAGAGAGAGAGAGAAACATTAATGTGACAAGGGATAAAACCTTCAAGCTTTTGGTGTCACTCAGATAGGGCTTATTTTTAATTTTTTTTTAAATAAAATTTTTAAAGATTTCATTTATTCATTTGTTTGTTTACTTGTTTACTTATCTATTTACTTTTAGAGAGAGGGTAAGGGAGAGAGAAAGAGAGGGAGAGAAACATCAGTGTGCAAGAGAAACATACATTGGTTCCCTCTTGTCTACCCCCGACTGGAGCATGTGTCCTGACTGGAAATCAAAACAGTGACTTTTTGGTTTGCAGACTGGCACTCAATCTACTGAACCACAACAGCCAGGGCTAATTTTAATTTTTAAAAATATTATATTTTCCATAGTGATTGCACCAATGTGCAATCCCACCAACAGTGCACAAAGAGGGTTCCCTTTTCTCTATATCTTCACCAGTAGTTGTTGATTTATTGATGATAGTCAGTCATTGTGACAGGTGTGAAGAGATGTCTCACTGTGGTTTTAATTTGCACCTCTCTAGTGACTTTGAGCATCTTTTCTTATGTCTATTGGTTGTCTCTGTGTCCTCTTTGGAGAAGTGTCTATTCAGGTCCTGTGCCCATCTTTTAATTGGATTGTTTTCTGAATCATCCAAATAGTTTCCATGGAGGAATCTTCAAGCTTAACGCAAGATCTGATACAGATTCATTGCTCTACTTGCTCAGTCATTTTGAATGCATCAGCCACACAGTACGCATGCTCACTTAATGGCGTCTACTGCTCCCACTGATTACTACAGTGACATCGTCATGGTTCATGCATGTGCATTCCAATCCACTGTCCTTGGCTGCCAGGTTACATTGATGTCAGGCAAACTATTCTTGTTATATTAGCAATGGCTGAACTTTTTCTGGACAGATCTCATATGTCTTATAATGTAATGTCATTTATCAAACAAGTCAAGTTGTGTTCTTCAAATATTTCTTGCCCTCTCTGATTTTTTTAGTCTACGGTTCTGTCAATTGCTGAGATATTTGTGTTAAAAATCTTCCATGATGATCATGTATTTATGTCTTCTTTTATTTCTGAAAATTTCTGATTCATATATTTTGAGGTCATGTTACTAGGTGAATATGGATTTAGAACTATTATATCTTCTTGTTGAATTGAACTTTTTATTATTATAAAATATCCCTCTTTATCTCTAGTAATGCTTTTTCCCTTACAGTCTATATTGTTTGACATTAATACTGCTACACTTATTTATTTATTCATTCTTATAAACAAACATCGCTTAATTTTTTAGTAGTGTATCTTTTCTAACTGGCACATTTAATCAGTTTTCATTTAATGTAATTAATTATATATTTGGCTTTAAATGTATCATTATACTTTCGCATTCTACTTGTCCTGCCTGTTTTGAACCTTTTCTCTCTTTATTACCTTCTTTTGTATGTTTTATCTCATTTTTTTTTACCCTTTGTTAACTTTGCAGCTGAACGTTATTTTACTATTGTTTTAGTGCATGTTCTGAAGATTTAAACGTTCATTCTTGACTTACATAGTTTGATAAAAGTTCTTTGACCTCTTTGTATACAGTGCAAAGGCTTTAGAATATTTTAATTTCATTTTCCCTGGCAAACTATATGCTATTTTATAATTTAATTATCTGTATAATTTAAACCACACAAGACATCATTATTGTTGTTTTATTGTCAATATTTATTTAGATTATCCTATGTTTATGCTTTTCTTTTCTCTTCATTCCTTTTTCTGTTTCCAAGCCTCTGTCTTGGAAAATCTCCTTCTGCTTCACTAGCACCCTTTAACATTCCCATTAGTTCATATTTGCTTTAGGTAATTTTTACAGTTTTTCTTTGAAAATATGTGTTTATTACACCTTCATTTTTGAAGGATGTTTTTACTGGTTCTAGAATTGTAGGTTATTACGTATTCTTTTTTTTTTTTTTTTTTTTTTTTTGGTTATTACTTATTCTTTTAAAACATGTTGAAAATACCATGTTACTGCCTACTGGTTTTCATTATTTCTGATGGAAAATCAGCTGAAAAAAAAATTTTTTTTCTTCTTTGGTAGGTAATGTGCTTCTTCCTCTTGCTTCTTTAGATGTTTCTCCATCTTTGGGTTTTAGTAATTTTACCATGATGTCCCGAAGTGTGATTTCCTTTATGCTTCTCTTCTTTGGGGTTCATAGTACTTGAATTTGTGGCTTGATGGTTGTCTGTTTTGAAGGATTCTTAGCTATTCTCTTTTTTTAAAAAAAATTTATTTATTTTTAGAGAGAGGGGAAAGGAGGGAGAAAGAGAGGGAGAGAAACATCACTGTGTAGTTGCCTCTCATGCACCCCCAACTGGGGACTTGGCCTGCAACCCAGGCATGTGCCCTGACTGGGAATCGAACCAGCGACACTTGGATCGCAGGCCGGCGCTCAATCCACTGAGCCACAGCAGCCAGGGCTCAGGTATTATTTCTTTGAATGATGCCCCTCCCTTATTCTTGCTTTACTCTTTTAAAGATTCTGTTACAACCTCTTTTAGAACATTTCCTCTGCATTCCTTATGCCCCTGACACACTTTTTTCTATGCTCCATCCTTTGTTTTCTCTCTATTTCATTCTGGATATTTTCTTCTGACCTATCTTCCAATTCACTCTCTTTAGCTTTGTCTTATCTTCTGTTAAATTTGCCCAGTGTTTTTTCTCAATTTCTCCCGACATATTTTTTTTATTTTTAGAGCTTTCACTTGGTTCTTTTTAAAAATAGCATTCAGTTCTTTGCCAAAAGTTACACTTTAGCCTTTTCTTTCTTTCATTCATTCTTTTTTTTTTTTTTTTTTAGCATATAAAGCACAATTATTTAAAATTCATCTGGAAATTCCATTGTCTCAATCCTTTAGGGTATGTTTCTGTTGTCTATTGTCTCTCTTGGCTTTTTAATTCATTTTGCCTTGTTTGCTCATATGCTTGGTTAGTTTTGGTTCACTGGCAGACATTGTACATGAAAAACTATAATAGAGATAGTTTGAGGCCCCAGCTTCTTAAATTTTTACCCAGAAAGGATTTATGCACACTTCAGGCAAGTGATTAGGTGCATTAGCAATCCCTTATCACTTTAATTCAGTCTGAGACTGAGATCATTTGAAGCTGACCATGTGAAGGCTGATCAAACCTTCCTTTCGGAGTGTAGCCTTTCTTAGCTGGAACCCAACATCTGTGCGATTATTTAGGGTTTCTTTTAATGATGGGTCCTGAATTCAAATGTTTGTTATTTTAGCTTTATGCCTTTCAGAAGCTCTGCTGTCTCTCATGTGACCCTTCTGTAATTGGCCAATGACCTGGAGAGAAAAACAGCCTCTCTTAGTTTTCTTTTTATCCTGCATCTTGGCTCCATAATACTTTATTGTCTTATTAGATCTTGGATGCCTTCAAATATGTATATCATATATATTTCATCACAATTTTCTTGCTGTTTTCAGCAGAAACTTGGTCTGAATTAGTCTTCCATAACTAGGAGCAGAATCAGGTCCTCATTTCTTCAAGTGTTTATTGATCATCTCCTATGGGTCAGACATAGCAGTGGAGCTGAAAGTGTTGAGCTGGGTAGCAAGGATCATTGCCATCAGGGAGCTAACAGTCAAGTAAACAGGCAAATATGATACAATGTGATAATACAATAATAAAGATAATTATAGGATGGAATACCTGACCCAGACTTTTGAAACCAAGAACAGTTTATTGACAAATAATCTTTTGAGCTTAGATCAGAGATATAAGAGTTGTCTAGATAAGACTATTTTAGAGAGAAGAAATAATAAGAACTGAGAAAGAACATGGTGTATTTCGTCGTCGTCGTCGTCGGCAGCCGTCCGTCTCGAGAGACGATGGTGTAGCTTCTTAAGAGTCCATCTGCACCGCCGAGAAAGCTACAGTTATCAAGACAGTGTGATACTGGCATTGGCTAGGCATATAATATATATATGTATATAATATATCTCAATGGAACAGAATTGATTGTTTAGAAACAACTCTGACATTTATGGTCAATTGATTATTGACTGATGTACCAAGACAATTCATTGGGCAAAAGGGTACTATATTCACCAAATGGTGCTGGGATATTTGTATATCCATGTGTAAAAAGATCAACTTAGCCAATTTCTGCTCAAGATGGCAGTGTAGGCAGACATGGCTCACCTCTTCACACAACTACATCAAAATTACAACTAAAATATAGAACAACCATCAGCCAGCACCATCAGAAATCGAGTTGAATGGAAGTCTGACAACTACAGAATTAAAGAAACTACATCCATTCAGACTGGTAGGAGGGGCGCAGATACAGAATGGGCTGGTCTCTCACCCACATGTGGTGCATAAAAACTCAGGAGGGAGATCTCGGGAGCCAGGAGTCCCAGCCCTACACCAAGCCCTGAGCCCATGGTTCCAGTGCCAGGAAGATAAGTCCCTACAACTTCTGGCTGCAATAATCAGAGGGGATTGAGTCAGTGGAAGAAACTTATGGAGCCCAAGCAGTTCCTCTTAAAGAACCATACACGGACTCACCTACTCAGAGTCACTCCCTCTGAGCTCCAGCACCGAGGTAGCTGCTTAAAAGGCACCAGTGGCATAAAAGGAGGAACTAAAGTGTGTGGCATCAAGGTGAGCAGAGGCTGTTGTCTCTTTTCTAAACTCTCCCCACACAGAGCCGGCAAAGTGGTGCCATATCTGAGACTCCTTCAACCTGGCTAACACTGTTTGACATGCCTTGAAGATCCCTAGAGACTCCACCCAACCCAATTTATGGGCCCACCCAAGGTGCTTTTCCATATGAATGACTGGTCTTGGCTCATGCTGCACAACTTCCTAAACCCTATCAAACAAGCAACAGCTGGCCTCAGTGAGCCCCAGGCCCAGCACTAGTAGCAGCCAGCCTGGATTCAGAGCTTGGCTTCTCCTGGGAATCTCCAAGCCTAACACAAGCAGCAGCCATTTCAGACTGCTTTATAGCTCAGGCAGGGTGACCCTGGGCAAAACACAGGAGGGGGCTGACCTTGGCCTGCACCACCTGGGAAATCCCAGGGCTTGCATACCCAGTGGACAGCTACAGACCACGTTGGAGCACCACCACCCTGCCCCCGCACAGGTGATCCTCCACAGAAGGTGGAGGTTGGTGGTCAGTGGTCACAGCCAGTCCTCAGAGCTGACCAGCATGCGTAAATCCCTCCCATTGATCTTCCAACAGCAACCAAGGATCAACTACAAGTGTGGAGGATATTCTCAGCCTGCACGAAAGGTACACCATGAGTACCCAGTGGGGCTGACAGGGGAGGCTGTGCCACTGGACCCTACAGGACACCTACTACATTAGGCCACACTACCAAGACACAAAGTCAAAGGATCTCTACCTAATACGTAGAAATAAACACAGGGAGGCTGCCAAAACAAGCAGACAAAGAAACGTGTCCCAGGTGAAAGAACAGACCAAACTCCAGAAAAAGAGCTAAATGAAATGGAGATAATCTATCATATGAAGATTTCAAAACACTGGTTATAATGATGCTCAAGGAGCTTAGTGAGGACCTCAACAACATAAAAAGGATCCAGTCAGAAACTAATGATATACTAATTGAAATAACAATTTACCGGGAAAGAACAGTAGAGTGGATGAAACTGAAAATCAAATCAACGATTTGGAACACAAGAGGCAAAAACAATGAATCAGAACAACAAGAAGAAAGAAGAATCCAATAAAATGAGGATAGTATAAGGAGCCTCTGGGACAATTTCAAGAGATCTGACACTCACATCATAGGGGTGCCAGAAGGAGAAGAGAAAGCAAGAAATTGGAAATCTGTTTGAAAAAATAAAGAAAGCTTCCCTAATTTGGTGAAGGAAATAGACATGCAAGTCCAGGAAGCACAGAGAGTCCCAAACAAGATGGATGCAAAGACGCCCACCCCAAGACACATCATAATGAAAATGCCAAAGGTTAAAGATAAAGAGAGAATCTTAAAAGCAGCAAGAGAAAAGCAGTTACTTAACTACAGGGGAGTTCTCATAAGACTGTCAGCTGATTTCTCAAAAGAGACTTTGCCAGCCAAAAGGGATGAGCAAAAAATATTCAAAGTCATAAAAAGAAGGGACCTACAGCCAAGATTGCTCTACCGGCAAAGATATTATTTAGAATCAAAAGGCAGATAAAGAGCTTCCCAGACAAGAAAAAACCAAAGGAGTTCATCATCACCAAACCATCATCATAGAAATGTTAAAGGAATTTATTTAAGAAAAATATCAAAACTATGAACAATAAAATGGCAATAAATATATATATATCAATAATTGAATCTAAAAAGCAAACTAAGCAAACAAAAACAGAGACAGAATCATGGATACAGAGAGCATTTTGATGGTTGCCAGATGGTAGGGAGATGTGGGGGAATGGGTGAAGAGGTGAGGGGATTAAGAAGTACCAATAGGAGTTACAGAATAGCCATCGGGTATGGAGAAGCCAGAGAACTTACACGCATGACCCATGGACACGAGCAATAGTGGAGGGATTGCCAAAGAGAGTAGGGAGTTCTTTGTGAAGGGGGGCAAAGGGAGGAAAATCAGGTTAATTCTAATATCATAATCAATAAAATACAATTTTAAAAATCTTAAAAGAAAAAAATTAAAAGATCAACTTGGACCTTCACTATATACTATGTTCAAAAATTAATTCAATGGGAGGAAACTAGAATTTTCGTGGGAAGCACCCAATTAGAGTATACAGATATTGAATTATATGGTTGTATGCCTGAAATTTATGTAATGTTATTAACTATGTTACCTCAATACATTTAATTTTAAAAGGTGTAATAGGGATAAGTGTGAGTGCCCAAACAATAAAACTTTTAGATGGAGATATAGGGAAACCTTTTCAATACTTGGGACTGAACAGAATTTCTTAGATATAACACCAGAACCAATACAAAATAAATAAAAGATTAAACTGATAAACTGGCCCTAATCATAATACAAAAAAAATGTATTTTTCAAAAGAAATATTAAAAATGGAATAAATGTTACAGGCAAGGGGAAAATATTTGCAAAATACAAATTCAGTAACGTATTTATATCCAGAATTTATAAAGGACTCTTGGAACATAATAATAAGACAACCCACATAAAAATGGGCAAAAGACATAAACAAATAGCTTAGCACAGAAGATATTCAAATGGCTAAATAAATACATGAAAGGATGCCCAACATCATTATCCATCAGGGAAATGCAAATTAAAACCACAATGGAGACGAATACTGTGTGATCTCACTTATATGTGGAATCTAAAGAAAAGCCAAAAAACTAAGCTCATAGATAGAACACATTGTCGGTTGCCAGAGGTGGAGGGTGGGCGGTGGGTGCCGTGGATGGAGGGAGTCAAAAGGTACAATTTTCTAGTTATAATATAAGTGTCATGGGGCTGCAGTGTACTGCATGGTGACTAGAGTTAATATTTAAAAGTTGCTAAGGGAATAGATCCTAAAAGGTCTCATAAGAAAAAAATTTCTGTAACTGTGTATGGTGACAGATGTTAACTAGACTTATTGTGGTGATTATTTTGCAATATGTACAAATATTGAGTCATTATGTTGTACATCTGAAACTAATATAATGCTGTGTGTCAATTAGGCCTCAATAAAAATAATAAAAGTTAAAAAACAATGGTGATACCACTTCACATTTACTAGACTGGCTATAATGAAAAAGGCAACAAGAGGTGGAGATGTAGAGAAATGGAAAACTTCATACATCGCTGGTGGAAATGTAAAATGATGCAGCTGTTTTGGAGAACAGTTTGGTAATTCCTCAATAAGTTAACACAGAGTTACCACATGATCCAGCGATTTAACTGCTAGATATATACCCAACATAAATGAAAGCATATGTTCGCACTGAAACTTCTACATAAATATTTATAACAGCATTATTCATGGTAGCCAAAAAGTGGAATCAACCCAAGTGTCTGATGGGTAAACAAAGTGTAGCATAATATTCTATCCTATAGAATATTATTCAGCCATAAAAAGGAAGAAAGCACAGAACCATGCAATAACGTGGATGAACTTCAGCAATATTACACTAAGTGAAAGAAGCCAATCATAAAATTCATGATGTATGATTCCATTTATATGAAGGATCCAAAAGAGGCAAATATGTGGGAAAAATTAGCTTAGTGAATACCTGGGATACATGGAGGGAATGGGGATTAAGTGTCTACAGGCATCAGAGAGCTTATTGAGGGATCTTATTGGAGGGAAGAAAATATTATAGAATGGATTTACTGCAGGGTGGTAGTAGTGGAATGGAAAGGAAAGGAAATGATATAAGAAACATCATGGTTATATAATTTGGTAGAGTTACTGAAAGTCATTGAATTGTACACCTAAAATGGGTAATTCCTATGGTATGTGAATTATAACTAAATAATGCTGTTATTTTTTACAGTGATTGACACATAAAATATGGTCAATAAATATGTAGAAGGTATTGGTTGATCCTGAGTGATACCTATCATTTAAGGAAGAGAATCTTCAAGACTGCTCATCTCAATTACCCTCAGCTGTCTCCCCCTAATCAATGTGTCCAGAACTCCAACCTAAATCAATTCTCTCAGGCCCTGGCTGGGTGGCTCAGTTACTTGTGGGTTCGATTCCCTAGGTTGAGGGTTTGAGTCCCAGTCAGGGAATGTACAGGAGGCAACTGATTGATGTTTCTCTCATCAATATCTGTCTGTCTCTCTCTCCCCCCCCCCCTCCATTCCTCTCTCTAAAATCAATAAACATATCCTTGGGTGAGGATTAAAAAAAAATATATATATATATATGAAAGAAAAAACTCTCAGAAACTCCAGGGATGGGATTTAGTCATGTATAATTTTAAACAATATGGGTGATTTTGGTGTGCACTTTAGGGTGAAAATCTGTGAGTTATGTAATGGTTTGTGGCTTGATATGGTTAGAACCTAGAGTACATGTAGGCCCAATGGCTACTTGTCCTAGAGTAATTATCATACAATAATCAGGAATCTTGGCCCAAAATGTTCTCTGTCCTTGTCTCTCTATCTTGCACTTACTCTCATTGTCTCTGATGAAAATAGCTGGCAATTCCCAGATCTTATTAGGATATTTTTATAATTGTAGGGTTAAAATATATAATACAGATCATATATTACACTGGTTTTTAATTAAGGGTGCATGTTAATCTTACCTAGGGAACTTATTTCAAATGTGCATATCCCTGGCCATAGTCAGACACACATCATGACATCATTAGAGTCTTTAGTGGGACAATGAGCATATATTGTGTGGGGGAAAAATGGCTTCTCAGTGATACTGATGCTCATTCCACTTGAGAGCTGATGCTCTCAGGACAGAGATAAAGGAAGACTATAAAGGTGATAAGATTTGGTTCCCTGTGCCTAACCTCAGCTCCCCATTATGGATTATTTTGTCTTTGTCATCTGCGAGACTAGGGCCTAACTTTGAAGACCAGTAGACCGTGAGCTGGAGTGGTAGTGAACGCTTAACGAACATCTGCGTGGAACGCCATTTGGGGAATCAGTTTATAAACTCTGTGTCTGGGGGAGAGGGATGTTAGTTGACAGTTCCTCGGCCAGATGATAGTTCTGTGCACTTTGAGTAGATGAGGGAGGAGGGTAGTTTCCTGTCTCCTGTGGCTTTATGGGGACTTCCCTGCTGCTAGCTGCTGAAACCACTTTAAAATAAGAGGCTGCTGAGTAATCTTCTCCGTACACATCCACCTGTCAGTGGGCCTGCAATTCAGAGATGAAGAGTAATTTTTATTGGAGTGATGGAGCACAACAAGGGCTGAGGCTGAATAGCCACAATGAAATTGATTTTCGAAAGGAGATTGCATCTGAATTTTTTTTCTTGTGGTTGTGGATCGTTATTCTTGTTTCATCTTGCCTACAGGGGCAAGAAAAGCTTGAACATTACTAAGGTTTTGGATCAATCGACAAGGCTCTGTGCCTAGAAGCATTACATGCCTCTAAAGCACTTTGGCAATATAGTTTAAATGCTTAGGTTGGGGAAACTCCGAGAGTTTATTATGGAAGGAAGGCTCTTAACACTTGTCACAGTTATTCAGGTTGAGGGATAATAGGGGAGCTCCCTCAACTCAGCCACCACTTCACTGAGTCCCTATTATGTCAGTATTCTATTCCTTGAAGCTGATTTAGCTAACAAAGATCAACCCAGGAGTACCAACCTATTTTGTTCTTTTTAAAAAAATTAATTTATTTATTTTTAGAGACAGGGTGAGGGAGGGAGAAAGAGAAGGAGAGAGACATCGATGTGCGAAAGGTACATTAATCGTTTGCCTTGGGACCTGGCCCGCAACCCAGGCAGGTGCCCAGACAGGGAATTGAACTGGTGACCCTTCGGTTCGCAGGCTGGCACTCAATCTGCTGAGCCACACCAGCCAGAGCTGTTCTTAATGACATTAGACAAGCCTTTTGGGTACAGTTTCTGCTTGTATTTCCAGCTGACATCTCCAATGAAATAAATTAAACTGAATTCATCTCCATCTCCCACCACATACACACTGAATTTTACAAAATTCCTAATTTCATTCTCTCAATCACTCAGGCATAAAATCTTGGAGGCTCCCCCCCCCCACCCTCCGCCAGCTTTTCTCCCTTTCCCTTGATACTCATATTTAGCAATCAATTGCAAAGCTGATTAATACTTTGTGAAGGTGACTTGTATACTCATGGCGTCTCTTGCATCACTCCTGTGTTTTCTAGTCCCACTGCTACCCCTCCAGTTGTGTTGGGCTTAGATGATCGGCCAGGTCTGTCACAACCAAGAGAATCTGTGATTCTACCTCAGTTCCTTATTACCGGACCCCTGCAGTGGCTCTGCGGCTGAGAGTTGTTTTCTTCTCTGCTCACTTCAGCTAGATTATTTTCCTTCAAGTGCCACTTCGGCATGTTAGCACTCCATCAGAAATCTTTTATGTCTCCCTGTTGCCACTCTTCAAACATCTTAAACCCCTCGGAAATAGGCTTGAGCTGCTCGTCCGTTCTTGCCACTCTCCATCTGAATCCCGTTCCATCCAGACTGGTCCACTCACAAGCCTCTCACACAGTTCCCAAAGCAGAATGTGCTGCCCTCCAACCCGCCTCTTGGGTCCCTTCAGGTGCTTCACAGCTCCGCTTAAGCTTTACCACTTCAGTGAGTTCTTCCTTACCCACCCGCCAACACTCCCCTAAACCCCACATTTGGCACTGTGCTCGGTTGTCCTGGGTTGGCCAAAAATCTGTAATGTTCTTTCTGTAAAATAAGCCACATTTTTCATTTTCACCAATAATTTTGTTGATTTGGATGCTTTGAGCATGTCGGCTGTCTCCCGCCATTGGCTTCTAGTGGGCAGAGGCCAGGGGCGCTGCTAAACATCTTCCAATGCATAAGGCAGCCCCATGGCACAGAATTATTTGGCCACAATGGCAATAGTACCAAGAAACTTCGCGAACCACTTTTGACACGTTCCATCAGTCACAGCACATTCTCCATACACTGCACATTTTTTTTTTGCATTTCAGCTGCGTTTTTACCTTTCTTGAAATAATAAAGCATAATATGATGAAAATGTTGCGTATCTTATTTCATCTTCAGTATTAAATCGGCTGCACAAAAATTCACCAGTTTTGATTACTTTTTTTAAAAAATTTATTTTTAGAGAGGGGAAGAGAGGAAGAAAGAGATGGAGAGAAACATCAATGTGTGGCTGCCTCTCACATACCCCCAGCTGGAGACCTGGCCTACAACCCAGGCATGTGCCCTGACAGGGAATTGAACCGGCAACCTTTTGGTTCACAGGCCGGCGCTCAATCCACTGAGCCACACCAGCCAGGGCTAATTAAGTTTTTTTTAAACGCACGCTGATATGACAGCTGTCACAATACAGTGTAACAGAAGTGTTTTAAATGAATTTAAAGACAACTAAGCATTACTAGAGCCATCATATGGAAAAAAACGTAACAGACTTTTTGGCTGACCCAATAGGTCATCTTGTTTCCTCAACTATATGCGAAGGTTTTCAAAGGCAGAGACTGAGTTTTATACTTTGCAGCTCCTACAACTATAATACTAATCTGTATTCTTTTTTGCAGTAGCAGACCTGAGACTTTATTTATTTGTTCTTTTTTCAATTACAGTTTGCATTCGGTATTACTTTTTATTAATTTCAGGTGTACAACATAGTGGTAAAACAATATGGACTTTACAAAGTGTTCCCACTATATTTCCAGTACCCTCTGACCCCATATAGTTATTACAATATTAGTGACTATATTCCCTAGGCTGGCCTTACATCCCTGTGACTATTTTGTAACCACCAATCTGTGCTTCTAATCCCTTCACCTTTTCACCCAGTCCCCTAAAACCTCCTTTCCTCTGGCAACCATTAGTCTGTTTTCTATACCTATGGATGTGTTTCGGTTTTGTTTGTTTATTTTGTTCTTTAGATTCCAGATATAAGTGAAATCCTATGGTATTTGTCTTCCCTCTGTCTGACTTATCGCACTTAGCATAATACCCACTAGGTCCATCCATGCTGTCTCAAGTGCTAAGATTTCACTCATTTTTATGGCCAAGTAATATTCCATTGTATATACGTACCACTGCTTTTTTACCCACTTGTCTGTTGATGGGCACTTGAGTTGTTTTCATATGTTGTCTATTGTAAATAACTCTGCAATGAACATAGGGGTGCATGTATTCTTTCAAATTAGTGTTTGGGGTTTCTTCAGATGTACTTGTGTACCCAGAAGTGGAATCACTGGGTATAAGGCAGTTCCATTTTTAATTTTTTGAGGCCCCTCATACAGTTCTCAATAGGGGCTGCACCAGTCTGCATTCCCACCAATGGTACATGAGGGCTCCTTTTTCTCCACAACCTTGCCAGCACATGTTGTTTGTTGATTTGTTCATGATGCCCATTCTGACTGGTGTGAGGTGGTATCTCATTGTGGTTTTAATTTGCATCTCTCTGATGATCAGTGACATTGAGCATCTTTTTATATGTCTCTTGGCCATCTGTATGTTCTCTTTGGAGAAGTGTCTATACGTGTCCTCTGTCCATTATTTAATTGGATTATTTGTTTTCTTGGTGTTGAGTTGTTTGAGTTCTTTATAAATTTTGGATATTAACCCCTTATTGATGTCTCATTGGTGAATATACTCACCCATTCAGTAGGTTGTATTTTCATTTTGATGATGGTTTCTTTTGTTGAGCAATAACTTTAGTTTGATGTACTCCCATTTATTTTCTTTTGTTTCTCTTGCCTGAGGAGATATATCAGAAAAAAATATTGCTAAGAGAGATGTCAGAGAGTTTACTGCCTATGATTTCTTGTAGGAGTTTTATGGTTTCAAGTCTTAAATTTAAGTCTTTAATCCATTTTGAGTTCATTCTTGTGTATGGTGTAAGAAGGTGGTCTAGTTTTTTTTTTTTTTTTTCTTTTTGCATATATCTGTCCAATTTTATCAACACCATTTATTAAATAGATTGTGTTTACTCCATTGTATGCTCTTGCCTCCTTTCTCATGTATTATTGACTATATAAGTGTGGGTTTATTTCTGGGCTCTAGTATGTACTTTTATTTTATTTTTAAAGATTTTATTTATCTATTTTTAGAGAGAGGGGAAGGGAGGGAGATAGAGAGGGAAAGAAACATCAGTGTGTGATTGCCTGTCACGTGCCCCCAAGTGGGGACCTGGCCCGCAATCCAGGCATGTGCCCTGACCAGGAATCAAACCATTGACCTTTTAGTTTGTAGTCTGCCACTTGATCCACTGAGCCACACCAGTCACCGGCTAATGTGTACTCTTTTAAGTATGAAAGTAAATCTGAAGATATCAAAACAATCTCCCTGATATTGGAATCTTAAACACAGTTGTACACATTCATCGAGGGGACTATTGTGCTACCTTAAGGATCTGGTGATTATTAATGGGGTCTGTCACTAAGGTTTCTTTCCTTCCAGAACCCTGATTAAGGTCCGCCCCCCCTCCCAGAGAGTATATTGGACCCTCAAGGCTCTATTCTCAGTTCCTTTCCCTCCTTCAAATCTTTAAAAGCTTTCCATATAGCTTTATATTCCACTTTGACCTGCTATATATTTCTTGATTTCCTCAACCCAGCAAATTCTTGCCTTTACAATGCTGTTGGAATTAATTTCCCCTACAGACTAGTGAAGGTACCTGAATTTCTTGGTCTTCAAATTCTAACTGATTTGCTAGGTCATGGGCGGCTCTGTACCCAAGTTTTTTTGTTTTTGTTTTTGTTTTTTTTTCTTTTTTTTGGGGGGGGGGGTGACCAAGTTTCCTTTCTAGTCAAAAGCCCTCCTCCATCATGTATAATATCAGAGTTTTCTAACCTTTTTTTTTTTAACAATATCTCATTCAATGTGTAAATATGGGTAAGCACTTAATCTTGTATAACACCAGAGGTAACAGCATTCCAAATAATAAAGGCCTAGGGAAAAACCGGGTTATATACGTGTGCACCTGTTGTGTGTGTGTGTGAGAGAGAGAGAGAAAGAGAGAGAGATCAGAGAGACATGCGTATGTGTATGTGTATACATTTAAGTATTAAACAGTAGAATTCTGTCCACCAGTAGATGTTGAGTTATATATCACCACTGTGCAGGTAAATATAATTTTGCCTTTTGACATCATCCCAGTAAGAGTGATTTCAGCATTTTTTCCATTTCTAGCAGGACTCACAAAACATATGGTTTGTGTCCTGAGGATAATGTCATTATAAAGGTCTATTTATCAACCACAAACAATGTTTATGTAGATTGAAATTTGTGCTATTAAGTTATTAAATTAAACAAATAATTACTCTGTTATACTATATGCCAAGCATTTCTAGGGTAAGATGAAGTAGTACTGCTATTTTATGAACTACCCTCTCATACCTCTGTCTTTACCTATTTATTCACAAAGTCTTGCTTCCACCTGCTAAACCAGAATTCCTCATGCTCGTTTTGGTCCATTTTGGAGATTTGCACTGACTTGGAAGTTGTAGAAAGAGTACTGGAATGAGTTCTGATTTCTTCACTGAGCAATTAGTACATCTCAATGTTCTTATTCACAAAATGGAAAAGGTAATACCTTCCGTGTCTCTATTACAGTGTTTTTCTGAGTATCAAATACAAATACATATGGAAGAAATATAAAGCTGTGCAGTCATTTCTTAGAGTGCTTATTGATAAATATGTCTCTTTGTCTCCTTAATTGTGTAAAACTTTTATTCTGGTTGTTACCTTATGTTAGGTCCAGTGAGACTGAGAGGAGAAATGACAGAATAGGCCGTGAGATTAAAAGATTTATTTGACCAGCTCTGGCAGGTGGGCTGAGACCAGGAAGGCAGGAAAGTGTCAGCCCTGAACAAAAGTAAGGCAGGGCTTTTTAAAGGAGATAAGTGGGTAGGGAGTTGAAGGGGCTTTCTGCAGGTGGCTCTGTGAACAGAGATGTTGCTAAAACAGAAAAGTTACTAAATTCTTGCCAGCAAACTAAGCTATCTTTGAAGGACACAGGCAGTCACGAGCATCAGCAGTTACTGTGGGGGCAGCAGATTCACTGGGGCTTGTTAAAGTTAGAACAGAATTCCCAGAACTCAGGTCTTATGCCTAAGACCTTATCGGTCGTCAGCAGCCGTCTGTCTCGAGAGATGATGGCGTAGCTTCTTAAGAGTCTATCTGCACCGCCGAGAATGGCTGTGCAGTCCGACTCGGGAGTGACACGGTATCTGTCTCCTCCCATGTTGAATCGACATCTTGCGATGACGCTGGAGTGTCCCCTCCAGTGAAGCTGAAGCTACAGAGCCTGGGCAGGGTGATATGGAGGGTCTGCTGTTGCCCATGCAGCAGATCCCCCCTCTCTTCGCAGCTGAAGGGTCCAAGGGAAAGACGGAGTCAATACAGCTTGGCTTCAGGTGCGCCGCAGGAGTTGCCGGTGTTGACTACAACGTCAAACCGCCTTAGGGACTCCGGCTCCGGATTTTCTGTCGGGGTTTACTCCCTTAGCCTTTCCCCTGAAGAGGTATGCCGCAAGGCAGCGGAGGTTTTTTGGAGTCAGAGTTTTCCTTCTCTGATGTGCCCTGACTGGAAGATCGAACCAGCGACACTTAGCTCGCAGACCGACGCTCAATCCACTGAGCCAAACCAGCCAGGGTTACTAAGACCTTATATATTCCATATAATTGCCCTGTCTGTTGACAAAATTAGCAGGAATTGATCACAGTATTAACAATCCTTCAAGTTACATGCCTTTATGTGTACTTCCCTTTTATATTTGAAAATGTTTTCTTTCAGCCTGGACATGTGACGGTTTCTTTCCATATGTGGAAGAAGGTGAAAAAGACTGGAAATTGGGATCCAGGGGTTCTGATCCCTCTTTCACTTGGGTCACCTTTGATACGTCACTGCATCTTCCTGGCTCTCAATTTCCTCATCTGTCAAATGTTGGAAATTGAAGTCAGTGACCTGTAAGGTCTTTTCTAACCCTAGCCATTTTATCACTGCAATTAAAAAGAAGCCCTATTGTTGTTGTGGGTTTTTTTGTTGTTTTTTTTTTTACCCCAAGATTTTCTTAACCCTGTTCTGTGCCTTGAGAATCACCAGTCAAATAAATACAATAGTCCAAATGCTTTAGCTAGTTAATCAAGACCTGCTTTGCCAGCATTATCTACTGTTCATGATAGGAACCCCCAGTTATATATGGATTGGATTTCTTCCTGCATATTCCTACCTTTATTGTCACTTGTGTCATTTCTCCTATGAAAGTTCTCTTTTGGGTGATAGAATACTCATCATCTTTAAGGACAAGCTGAAATGTCATGCTTTCCTGTGAAGCGTTTCCTGATCACTTAGCCCTTAGTGATTTTTTTTCTATGTCATCTGAACTCAAATCAGCATCTATGACATGCCAGACACTCTACTTGGCATTGGAGGAGATAGGAAGATAAAATAAGTTTCTGACATTAGAGACAGGCTGAAAATGAGAATGAACGCTGTAAGCAGAGGGAACAGCATGAACAAAGACTTAAGAGACAGCGGAGTGGAAGATGTGTTTGAGTGAAGCCTTCGAGCCCATGGGCCTCACTTATTTGTTCTGTGTATTGTCTTACAGCAATACTTGTGATAGTATGCTACCGTATAATATAAAGTTATGGTTCGTTTGTCAGTTATTGGCCACCCAGTTTCTATTGGGTTGGCCAAAAAGTTCATTTGTTTCTTTTTGTAAGACTGGCACGCAATTCACTGAGCCATACCAGCCAGGGCAGGTTTTTCTTCTTTTGAAAACTATCTGTCTTTCAATTTTAAATCATTGCCTTGGTCGGTAAAGTAGTCATGTTTTGTAGGTTCTTTTTCTTCACTTTGAAGATTTTGTGCCAATCCCTTCTGTTCTGAAATGCTGTTGAGAAATCAGCTGAGAGTCTTATGGGAACTCTCTTGTAGGTAACTAACTGCTTTTCTCTTGCTACTTTAAAAAGTCTCTTTAGCCTTAATATTTGCCATTTTAATTATGATAGAAATCAGTGTGGGCCTCTTTGAGTTCATCTTGTTTTGAACTCTGAGCTTTCTGGGCTTTTATTTCTATTTCCTTTGCCATTTTAGGAAAATTTTTAGTCATTATTTCTTCAAATAAGTTCTCATTCCTTAGTCCTTCTTTTCTCCTTCTGGTACCCCTAAGATGCAAATGTTGTTATGCTTGATGTGGTCCCAAAAGTCCCTTAAACTGTCATAATTTTTTAAATTCTTTTTTCTGTTTTGCTGTTTTGATTGAATGTCCTACCTGGACATGTATGTCTATTTCCTTTGTTAAGTTAGGGAAATTTTTTGTCATTATTTTTTCAAACAGGCTTTCAATTTATTCCTCTCTGTCTTCTTCTGGGACCCCTATAATGCAAATACTGTATTGGTACACTTGGTGTTGTTCCAGATGTCTTTTAAATTATCATCATTAAATTTTTTTTTTCTTTTTGCTCTTTGGATTGAGTGTTTTGCACTACCTTGTCTGTCAGATCACTGATTTGATCCTCTGCTTCATTTAATTTGCTATTGGTTGCATCTAATGTATATTTCATTACAGTTACTTTATTCTTCATTTCTGACTGGTTCTTTTTAATAGAGATAGTTTCTGTCTCTTTCTGTAAAGTTTTTCTGAGTTCATTTATTCTTTCCCTAAGTTCATTGAGCATTCTTATAACCAGTGTTTTGAACTCTGTATCCAGTAAAGCGATTGCCTTTAGTTTGTTTACATGTTTCGGGGGTTTTGTCTCATACTTTCATTTGGGACATACGTCTTTGTCTCCTCATTTGCCTGCCTCCCTGTGCTTGTTTCTGTGTATTAGGTAGTTCTGCTATGTCTCCCAGTCTTGGCAGAGTGGCATTATGTAGTAGGTATACTGCGTTGCCCATTGGTGCAATCTCCTTGGTCACCTGAGTCGGGTGCTCCAGGGTTGTCCTTTGTGTCTTTGTGTCTTTGTGTATGCCTTCCTTTTGTAGTTGAGCTTTGATTGCTGTTGGCATGGAAGTGGTTGGGATTGACCTTCAGGCTGACTGGCTGTGAGGACTGACCCTGACTACAATGGAGGAGCTCTTGTGCAGGTGCCGATCCTATGGTGCAGGATTCACTTTAGTGGGGCTCTGGTGCCAACCTAGGCCGCTATTTGGGTATGACCTTTGGGGAGCTGCCTGTGTGGTGCTCTGGTGAAGTCTGAAGCCTGCCCCTAGTTGCATTGCTTTGCAGGCTTTTTAGGAGGGTCTCTGGCGCAGGCCAATGTCAGTCATTATCTGTGTCCTAGTGGGAGTTACAGTGTGATCTACAGTTGGTAGCCACCTCTGCTGGGCTTGGAGGCCCCTGGGAGAGGCTAGGCTGGGAACTGAGGCCCGCTGTCCCTCGTGCCGAACTTGGGGCTGCTTAGAAGGATGTATGGTGTACATCGAGTCCAGCCACTAGTTGTTTGGGGTTTTTGGACCCCTGAGAAATTTTAGGAAAGCTTGCGCCTTGTGCTGAGACATGCTTTTTATGTGGACAAGCCACTAAAATAGGTTCATGTTCAGGGCTGATGTGTAAATTGGGTGGGGCAGGGTCTCAGGGGATCACTAGGGAGGGGCAAAGAGTGTTTTCCATTTTTATAAAGCATGCCCATGTGGTGCTCACCTTTGCCTGCAGGCTGGGTGGGGGAAGGACTCAATAAAGGAATAGTGGTGCTTACTTCCCTGCACTTCTGACCTGGAGAAAGCTGCCCTGACCTCTACCCCTCCGGCCCTTGCATTGAAATTAGTCAATTCAGTTTCTCCTCATATGGCCCTGGTGCTTTTGAGCTGCCCCCCTAGCACTTTAGCTCTAAGCCAGTGAATTTGTGCAGGGTCCCTTTAAGATCTACAGGGACTAAGGTCTCTAGCAGACCATTGCCTTTGACTAACACAAACTACCCCCTTGGATTTCACAGCCCGATACTCTGGATACTTCTCTGCCTGGCATTGGTGCCGTGGGTTTGGGAGCCCAGTTTGGGGATGGCACTCTTCATTCCTCGGGGGGACCTCTGCAGCTGAGATATCCCTGCTGATTCTTAACTGCCACACATGGGTGTGGGACCTGCTGTTTCTGAGCCTTTGTCCCTCCTATCAGTGTGGACACGGCTTCTTTATATCCTTAGTTATAGGACTTCTGTTCAGCTAGTCTTCAGGTGGTTCTCAGTGATGGCTGTTCTGTAATGTAGTTGTAATTTTGATATGGTCATGGGTGGGGTGAGCACAGCAGCTATCTACTCCATCATCTGCTTATCTCTTAAATGTTGATTCTCTAGGTGTACATCTGTGCCTCTTTTCTGTTATTCTATATGTTCTCCTAGCATGACCTCTTTTAAACTCTTGGCTGTAATTGCTACCATCGACGTGGGAATTACTTCAAAATCAAGATCTGCAGGCCATTCCCTGGCTGGTGTGGCTCAGTGGATTGAGCACTGGCCTATGAGCCAAGAGGTCGCTGGTTCGATTCCCGGTCAGGGCACATGCCTGGGTTGCAGGCCAGGTCGAGGCAACTGACTGAGGTTTCTCTCTCACATCATTATTTTTCTCCCTTTCTTTCTCTCTCCCTCCCCCACTCTCTAAAAACAAATTTTAAAACATATATCTGCAGTCCATAACACTTTCCTTTGCTCCAGTCCCACTGAGCTCTAGTACGGTTTCTGTAGAAATCTCTTGAGTGTCCCATAGGCAGCTCAAAATTGAATTATCCTAAACTGCATTTCTCTCTTTTCCACCCCAAACGTGCTACTCCTAAGTTCTTTATTATTTTCAGTGAGTAGCACTATTGTCCGAGTAAAGAAACGTGAGAGTGGTTCTAAATCCCCACTCCTCTCTCCTTCACCAACCAACCCAAAATGAACATCAAGTCCTATAGAGTCTACCTCTTTAATGTGTCTTCAGTCTCTCTTCTCACTTTCCACTACTTCAAATGCTACCTCGGCCCAATGTATTTATTTTATTTTAAATCATCACCTAAAGATATGTGAAAGAGAAACATTGATCAGTTGCCTCCCATACATGCCCTGACTGGGGATCGAACCCGCATCCTAGGTGTGTGCTCTGGCTGGGAATCAAACCCGCAAACTTTTTGTGTATAGGACAATGGCTCTATCAATTGAGCCACCCAGCCAAGGCCCAGTTTAATTTAACTTCTACTCCGCCCTCTCCAAAGCTCAGTTCAAATGTCACCTACTGGAATATATTTTCCCTGAGTACTCTCTGCCAAATTTAAAATAGTTGCTGTTTTGTGTTTATAGAATTCTAGGCATATTCCTGTCACTGCTCTTAACTATAATATACTATACTCTGTGAATGCTATTTAACCTTTCTTTTTTCTCTGCTAAGCTGAAGTCCTTCTCTATGAAACCCTGTGTTATATTAGTTTCTATCTTTTTAGGTTTTATTATTTTTTTTTTAGAAAGAGAGAGAAATGAGGAGAGAGACATAAACATCAGTTTGTTGTTCCACCTATTCATGCACTCATTGGTTGATTCTTGTATGTGTCCTGACTGGGATTGAACCCGAAACCTTGGTGTATTAGGATGATGCTGCAATCAACTGAGCTATCTGGCCAGGGCCTATTACTCTGTACCTTTAGTGCCTAGAATGATGTTGTACACATGGTACATGCACAAACTTGTTTTGTTTTTATTTTTGTTGTTGCTCAAACTTTTGAAGGAATGAATGAGTGTATGATATTTTATTATGAATTCCTGGACCAAATAACATTCATCCCTAGGCAGACTAATGTTCAGGGAAACCGTTCTTTCTTGAGAATGTTTTTTTTTTTTTTTTTATCATAGCTGTTTCTCTATTGAAAGGATTCTGCTCTTAGTGGGGCTTGGACTTGTGCAAAGTGAACAGAAAAAGAATAATTGTGCTGTTATTCATGCCACCTGTTTTTCATTCTTGTTCCAGGGAGAGGCTATAAGGTTGTGAGATTGTTACAAGTGGGACAATGGATTGGAAGGAAAGAACAATGAAACTTTTCCAACAGCAATTTTTTAACATAGCCTTGGGAGATCACATAATAGAGCTGAAGAGAATCAGAAAAGACTATCTTATCTAGTCCCTCTGTTTTCAAGCAAACTCTGAAGCCTTCGTGACAAATGGTCACTCACAAATATCTAATGTGGATGGGGAGAAAAAGTATAAAGAACATGTATAAACATGCAAAAATTATGTATGCCAAGTAGTCTACCGCTAAACTTCAATATAGAGAACAGCTAAATTAGGAAATGACGCGGGTGCAACTCCATATTACAGAACCCTGTTTTCCTATGGCCTTCTATTAACACCTGAGAGGTTTCATTCCTCCGAGAACTGAGTGATTTTTTCTGTGGTAGAGTCAAAGAAAAGAAGGAATTAGAGAGCAAAGAAGGACTTTTGAATTGCTCTTAGGATCTGGGTTAAGGAGGAAGACAGCTGCTTTGGGAAAGACCCATATTGGAGAAATGAGTTATACTGCGTTAAACTGCTTCATTAATTAGCTTAAATTCTTTTTATTTTTTTTTAGGTTTTATTTATTTATTTTTAGAGAGAGGGGAAAGAGGGAGAAAGAGAGGGAGAGAAACATCAATGTGTGGTTGCTTCTCGCGTGCCCCCAACTGGGGACCCGGCCCCACCACCCAGGCATGTGCCTTGACTGAGAATCGAACTGGCGACCCTTTGGTTCACAGACCGGTATTCTCTCCACTGAGCCACACCAGCCAGGGTGTGAGCTTGAATTCTGTAACTGACCTGTGGATATAGAATCTGAAGCCTGAGGCTGGAACATAGTGGTATAAAATGATTTTTCATTCTTAGGGGAGGATTGTAGAAAGGTAGTCTACTTGGCAGTTAGAGACATGGGCTTGGCAGCCTGGGGTCAGGATTTGAGTCACAGCTCTGCCATTTACTGCTAAGCTCCTACTAGCCTTCTTCATTCCCTCGTCCATAAAATAAAAATAGGAAGACAGCTACTGTATAAAGCTATGATGAGAATCAAAGAGGAAATGCATATGAACCTTACAGCACAATGCTTGACATGTAGTAAGCACTCACTAAGTGTAAGCTAGTAGTAATAGTAGTGTTATAATTAGTATTGTGATGTACTGAAGAGACTGTGATGAAGCAAAGGGGGGAAGTCTTGATTTTAAAAATGTATATTTTATTTATTCATTTGAGAAAGAGAGAGGGAGACATCGATTTGTTGTTCCACTGAGTTATGTATTCATTGGTTAATTCTTGCATGTGCCCTGACCAGGATCGAACCTGCAACCTTGGTGTATCAGGGCAGCACTCTAACTAATTGAGCTACCCGTCCAGGGCTGAAACCTTGATGTTTAAGTAGATGAAATTCTTAGTTATTTGGTAGTGGTGGTGGTGGTGGTAATGAAAAAGGCTACCAATAGTGTAAATGCCTAGAGACCCTCCTCGTGGGTTCCTGGATTCTATCCCATTTCCAGTGTCAGATAACATTTGCTCATTATATAAGGATTACAGGATTTAGCTTAAAAAACATTTCCACTCTCTTAATACTTTAGGTTCTGTCACTCCTTCCAAAAATCAATAGAAACCAAGAAATTAACTGAAAACACTATTTTACATTTTGTTTCTTAAGTTAAGAAATACTGTAGCCCTCCCCCCACCCCCAATGTTGACACTTTGCCAGTGAATTAAATAAAAAAGGAGACAAGACAAGAAGAAATAATCATGTCGTACCAGAAACAGCCTGTGTCTTCGTCTAATGGCTTTGTGACTTAAAAGCAAGAGAAGTTCATGAATATAGCTCAGTATCTGGAGTCTGACTGTTCACTGGGTTGGGAAACCTCATGTAACAGGTTTCAACCATAGTTTGAGGGAGTTGTTCAAAACAGTTTCCTGGTAATCATTTGCAGTCCAGTTAGCTGATTTCCTATTTGTAGCAAGGGTTTTCATTCAGCCTGGCTCATTTAAAATTGGTTTTCGGGAATGCATTTGGGCTTGATAACTGCATCAATGATTTTTTTTCAAGTTCTGTGAAGATGTCAAGGGCTCTGTGTGCTTTTTATGGCTTCGCCACCATTTTCCACGTGAACCTGAATGTGCCAAGCCAAGCTTTCTCTGGACGAGCCTGAACAACAACTGCTAGGCACTGGACTATAGAACATAAGAGTATAAGTTGAAGAGTCACACACCTGCTTGTTTTATTTTATTTTATTTTTAACTGTAGTAATATATACACAGCATAAATTTTACCATTTTAGCCGTTTTTAGATATACAATTCAGTGGCATTAAATACATTTATAGTGTTGTGCATCCATCACCACTATCCATTTCCAGAATGTTTTCATCCTCCCAAACTGAAACTCTGTGCGTATTAAACAATAACTCTCCATTGTGCCCTCATCTCAGCCCCTGACAACCACCATTCTAACTTCTGTTTCTATGAGTTTGATTACTTTAGATACCTCATATCAGTGGGATCGTACAGTATTTGTCCTCATGTGGCTGGCTTAATTTAACTAGATATTGTCCTCAAGGTTCATCCATGTTGTACCATGTGTCAAAATTTCATCCCTTTTAAAGTCTGAATAATATTCTATTATATGTATATACCATGTTCTGTTTATTTATTCATCCATCAGTGGGGACTTGCAGTACTTCCAACTTTGACTATTATGAATTATGCTGTTATGAACATGGGTGTACACATATCTGGTCTTTTTGTTTTTTATTTTTAAATATTCTTTTATTTTAAATTTTATTTATTTCTTTTTAGAGAGAGAGGGAAGAATGGGAGAGAAAACATCAATATGAGAAACATCAATCAGTTGCCTCTTATATGTGCCCCAACCAGGGCCCAAACCTGCAACCCAGGCATGTGCCCTGACCAGGAATCAAACTGGTGACCTTTCTGTTCGCAGGACAATGACCAACTCACTGAGCCACACCAGTCAGGGCTAGATATCTGTTTGACTCGCTGCTTTCAATTCTTTTGGGTATCTAGAAATGGAATTGCTGAATCATATGCTAATTCTATTGTTAATTACTTCAGGTATCACCAAAGTGTTTTCCATAGCAGTTGCACTATTATACGTTTCTAGAAGGAATGCAGGAATTCCAGTTTCCCTACATCCTCATCAACACTTGTTATTTTATTTTTTTATCATAGTCATGCTAATAGTGTGAAGTGGTATCTCCTTGTGGTCTTGATTTGCATTTCCTTAATTAATGGCTCATTGAGCATCTTTTCTTATGCTCCTTGAATATTTGCATATCTTCTTTGAAAAAAAAAGTCTTTTCAAGTCCTTTGGCCATTTTTTAATTGGATTTTTATTTTTTGGTTGTTAGTTGTAGGAGTTCTTTATAAATTCTGGATATTAACCCCTTACCAGATATGTGATTTCAAACATTTTCTCCTATTCTATGGGTTGACTTTTCATTCTGCTGTCCTTCAATGCACAACAATTTTTCATTCTGATATAGTCAACTTATTTTCCCTTTGTTGACTATGGTTTTTTGTCATAGCCAAGAAATTATTGCCAAATCCAATGTCATGAAGCTTTTCTCCAGTTTTCTTGTAAAAGTTTTATAGTTTTAGCTTATGTTTAAGCTTTTGCTCCATTTTGAGTTAATTTTTCTATATGGTGTAAAGTAAGGGTCCAGCTTTATTCTTTTGTGTGGGTATATCCAGCTTTTCCAACATCATTTGTTGAAAAGACTATCCTCTTCTCATTGGATGGCTTTGGTGCCCTTATCAAAAATTAATTGACTGTATATGTGAGGACTTATTTCTGGGGTGTCTGTTTTATTCATAGACCTGCTTTTGAATCTTGGCTTTATTACTTATTATGTGATAATATGTAGGTTACTCGGCCTCTTTGATATATATCTCCTCATGGTAGACAGTAAACTCCATGAGGTCAGAAATTTTTGTTTACTGTTATATTCATAGTATTTAGGGAAATCAATTAAGAATTAATTGCAATCAGCCCTGGCTGGCATGGCTCAGTGGATAGAGTGCCAGACTGCAATCCAAAAGGTTGCCAATTCGATTCACAGTCAGGGCACATGCCTGGGTTACAGGCCAGGTCCACAGTTGGGACATGTGAGAGGCAACGTCACTATTTCTCTCCCTCTCTTTCTCCATCCCTTCCCATCTCTCTAAAAGTAAATAAATAAAATCTAAAATGTAAAATTTTAAATTAATTACATCAATAATATTCACTGTGGAATAAATTAGCAGTAACCTCAGAAGTGTGTTGTAAGATTCAAATGAAATAATATATGTAAAGCATTCAGCATACTGTCTGGCAAAAAACGTGTAAGAAAGGATAGTTATTTAAAATATTTATATTATTATATAACCATTATGAATAAAATAAATGGTAAATATTAAATTGATACCATAATTGGTTGGGCCTCCCTTCAGGTACAAGGCAAAGGTTGGTGCGGGTATGGAGTGACCTTGAATTAAGTGGCCCTCAACTGAAGGGCACACAGAACTAGCACAGCCCTGGCTGGTGTGGCTCAGTGGATTGGGTGCCATCCTTCATATTGAAAGATCGCTGGTTTGATTCCCAGGCAGGGCACATGCCTGGGTTGCAGGCCAGGTCCCCAGTTGGGGATGTGCGAGAGGCAACCAATTGATGTTTCTATCTCTCTCTTTCTCTCTCCCTTCTCCTCTCTCTAAAAATAAATATAAATATTTAATAAAAAAAAAAAAGAACCAGCAAAACTGTCTTCCTCCTAAGTTGCAGAGACTGGGGTCTCTTATTTCTGGCACCCCAGTGACAAAGTCTAGATGAACACTGTGGCTGAGATACCAAAGAAGAAAATGAGGAGTTTATGCTAAGGTGGAGAGAAGAAAGAAGGCATCTGAATGGAACAGATCAGTATCACCATGATTCTGTAACCATTCTGCACTAACACCAGGCCTGGCAGGGTGAATAGAGGGATTTGGATCATTGAGGGTCCACCATATGCTAAGGGCCAACCATTGGATCATGAGATGACATATATTCTAATTCAGTTTTTAGAATTTACGTGCAGTATGTATTGTCCTCATTTTACAGACGAGGAAACAAGCTCTAAGAGATTAAATAAAAGACAGTAAATAGCAGGATTTTGATTTAAACCCAGGTCTATTTTGACCCCCAGGCTTGTGATCTGAAGCAGCATAAATTTTATTCCGTTTCCTTTTCAAATTCCAACCCTTCTGATAAGTGTGAGAACAGCTAATACAAATTTTGATTTCATGTAATGCTTTATTTTGTTGTTGTCTTTGTGGCACATAAACTGCTAGGCCTTTTTGCATTATCACCGTGTTCTGTTTTACTGTTTGCACTGGCAAGTGGGAGAGTCCAAAGCTACTAGCAAAGATTTTCTGAGAAATGTAAAATTTTCTGAATTGTAAACCTATTTGTAGTTTGCTGCATTTGGCAAGACTACGGTGATATGGTTGGTTGGGAGAGTTAATGTGTGGATACATATGTATACATGTGTGTGTATCCACACACACATACAGGACAACAGTAGAAAACATCTGAGTTCATAAAATGGACATTGAGGAAGACGGCTTTAAAAGTTCCTGACCAAAATGATGTTATTCTGGTGTTAATAAGTCTTGGAGCCGTTTGGTTCACTCTGCTTCCAAGCCAGACCAGTGATTTTCTATAAACTCATACTATTGTTTAAAAGGTAACAAGGGCAGAACAAGTATCTGGTCTGTGACAAAGTCATTACTTTTGCCGTAAGTTGCCACGGAGGGCTACCTTTCAGGGTAAATGGTGCCATTAGGTTGTTGCCTGGGTGTGAGCACACGTGTATATATAATGCTGTCGCAAGAGTTATGCTAGGACCTCCGTGGGTGCATTTCATGTGGACTGTGACAAGAACAAGAGCTGAGACTTCGAAGCTGAACTGCATAGCCTTGAGCCTTTGCTCTGACACTAGCTTTGTGACCTTGAACAAGTGACTTAAGGAAACTTTGGATTCAAGTTTATGGGAAACATGGGAATAACAACAGGCTATCTACCTCATAGAGTGGTTATGATTGTACAATAATACCTGTGAAAAAGTTTGAAAAGTCAGTGGTTCACAAAAGTAGTCAATAAGTGTTAGTGCCCTGGCTGGTGTGGCTCAGTGGATTGAGCGCTGGCCTACAAACCAAAAGGTCGCCGGTTCAATTCCCAGTCAGGGCACATGCCTGGATTGTGGGCCAGGTCCCCAGTTGGGGGTACATGAGAGGCAAACACACGTTGATGTTTCTCTTCCTCTCTTTCTCCCTCATTTCCCCTCTCTCTAAAAATAAATAAATAAAATCTTTAAAAAAAATAAGTGTTAGCTGTTAATGGTTGTTATGTTAATTGCTAGTATTATTACTATTAGTAGTAGTATAGATCTCTCTCAGTGATAATGGGTAGGGGGAGAAAATACCATATGGCTGCAGAACTTCAGCTTTTGAGGCTGTGCAATTAAACCCAAGTTCCTATGTTACCTGGGGAGAGACCCGAGTCCACCCCCCACCCCCGCCCCTCAGCTTATTCCTTGGTTCTTGCCTCTCTTGCAAGAGATGAATTCCAGCGAGAGACAAACATGCATAGTGGAAATGAGATAGCAAGTTTATTTACGAAACACACACGAGCACGAAGCCGCAGGCTGGCACCTGGCTAGTCTGAATGCCCCACGTGTAGTGGAAATAAAGTTGTAAGTTTGTTCTATACAGTTGAGCCGAGGCTACAAGTGAGCACCTGGCTAATCTGCATGTGCCGACTGTTGGGGTTCAGGGGTTATGTATTTTACTCAGTTTCTAGGTTCTCCCTCCCTCTCCCTCTTCTAAACCTTGGGAATAATGTACAGCTACAAAGGCTTTCTTTCTCAGCTAGTAAAGGCTCTTTGTCTTAGTTCATGAAATTCCTACAGAGACTCCCTTTCCTAGTACACAGAGTTTCAAGGACGCCCTTCCTCCTGCGCTATCTTTGCTTGTCATGTTCAGAACACCTGGCTCAGGACTGCTTTATCAACGAGTGAGACCTGTCTCCCTCCTCCTCCCTGCCTTAGTTTACTGTCTATCCTACCTAACGTATATGGCCAATGTACAGTAATGTTACAAGAGAAACTCTGGCTCTTCTTGCTGAGCAGTAAAGAATTACCGATCAGCAAACCTATCAGCATGCAGGCAAAGTTTATTAGCGAATGGGAGAGCAAAAGCAAGGGTGGCCAAAAGCTGAGGTGGCAGGCTCACCCTAGGGTGGCCAGAAGGCCAAGAGCACCAAGAGAGCCAAGAGAGCGAGTCCTTTGTTCTGAGGACTTACATAGTTGGTGGGATGGGGGTGAAGAAGTTACATATTGATTGACAGATAAAGGCGGTGCTAGCTTTTCTCGGGGGGGGGGGGTGACTACCTAAACTTAGGTATGTTGGGGGGCGGTCTGTTAGCCTGAATCCTTATCTTGCCTCAGATTTCATTTGTTCATCTTGTTGCAAAACACATAACTGAAGGGAGGCAGTAAATTAAAGCTGGGGCACTTACCCAAAGTTATTTATGGGCTCTTTCTGTAAGCATTGGGGACTCCCTTGTAGAACAGATAGTGACCAGAGGTAGGCAATTAACCAAAATTGGTTTATGGGCATCTTCCCTTTGGGCACCGTGGACTCTCTCCCACCTTTCTGGCCTTGGGATGTAAACAGTTTCAAAGGCTTTCCTTCCCAGATAGTGGAAAGGACACATAGAATTTCAAGGACTGCCCTCCTCCCGTGCTAACACGGTGTTTCCTGTGATGGTGGGACACCTGGCACTATTATCGGACCAGGCCCAGGACTGCTGAGTTAGCGGGTGAGAATGTCTCCCTCCGCTTCTAGCCCCCTCCATGAAGTTCTTTGTCAGGTTGCAATGCGGAGGGTCCTGCCTTTGTTTCCCCTCTGCACTCATTCTACTGTAACAGTAAAACCAATCACTGAAGCATGCAGTATGCTACTAGGAGTTTATTTCGAGGGGCAGCCAGAGGAAGAAATGGGGACAAAGCCCAAGTCCGTGTCCCCAGTTCAGGGCGTTCAGGGCGTTCAGGGCATTCAGGGCATTCAGGGCTGGTTTGAAGGATTTAGAAGGAACAGTATGTGGAAGCAGTGCGGAGCAAGTTTTACTTTGGAGGACCTTGGAACCTGGCCATTTATGGTAAGGGGCTTCAGCAGTGGATCTTCTTGGACAATGGACTCTGCTTCTGAAAGGGTTCAGGTTAGGTCTCTGTCCTTGATTTCCTGAGGACCAGGGTGGGGTTGGGGTGGGGGACTTTGGCTCCAGATGCAGCTGGAAGTCAAAGTTCTGTGCGCTGGGCATGCTTCACCTGCCTGACTCGCGGTTTTGGTCTGTGATGTCTGCGAAGCAGCTCAGTGTCTTGCTAGAAACCATTCTGAGTTGCTGCTGTGGTTACAGCTGGAAGGCCTGCGTTTGATTACTGCTTTTACTTTTTATCAGCTCTGACTTAGAACTTACCTGGTTATTCTTTCATTTATAAAGTGAATAAAATCATACTACTGTACTAATGTTTACTGGAGGAGACCGGAGTTTGTCACACCAAGATCTGTCTCTTTGGCATTAGGATTATTTGAGGCTGGTTAATTTTAAGAGAGAGGACCATGGGGGAAGCTCTAAAACCCAAGTATCCCCATTTGTTTATTTTTGTTTATGTTTCCCTTGCCTTTGGAGTCGAATTCACAAAAACAGAGCTGAGACTGATGTTCAGAAGCTTAGGGCCTATGTTTTCCTCTCTGCGTTTATTGTTTCAGGGCTCACAGTCAAGTCTTTAATCCATTTTGAGCTCCTTTCCGTGTGTTGTGGAGGATACTGGTCCCCTTTCATACTTTCGTATGTGGCTGTCCCGTTTTCCCAGCATCATCCCTTAAAGAGACTTTGTTGTTGCCACTACATTCCGGAGACATAAAAGGACAAAAATAGGATGACTATAAAACAAAAAAGTACAGCAGTCCCTCTCTACATCGCGGTTCACTTATCGCAGCCTCACTGTATCGCAGGATTTTAAAAATATTATATTTAATTATTTATCATGGATTTTTCTCTGTATCGCGGGATTTTGCGGTCCTGTATACATACGTTGTTAAAGTGACGTAGGTTTAAGAGTGTGGAATGTGTTTAGGAACATAAGTAGTGTTTATAAAAGTGTGGAAAAGGTTAATAAGGAAGTGGGAAAGGCTAATAAGGGACTGGGAACGGTTTATAAGTGTGTGGGAAGGGTTTCTAAAGCCTTAAATATATATAAATACTAAAATAAATGTAACGTTCCTACTTTGCGGATTCTCACCTATCCAGGAGGGTGGGGGTGGGTCTAGAATGGAATACCCATGGTAAGTGAGGGAATGCTGTTAACACAGGAACTAACAATACGAAAACTCTTGGGTACCAAGGGGATGGAGGGTGGGGTGGGGGGTGAAATGGGTAAAGGGGGTCACATATATGGTAATGATGGAAACAAGACTTTTGGACTTGAGCATGCAACAGAGGCTGCAGATAATGAATTATTCTGTTGTATATCTGAAATTTAAAGAATGTTATTAATATTACCTCAACTTAAAAAAGTAGAAATTACTTGTTGTAAAAGATATTTCCATCTGTAAGGGAAATCTCCATTTGTAAGGGTGACTCCCTAGCTGTACCAGGAAGAGGGAGGGGGTTGATCTTAGCTCTAGAAAATGTCAATGCTGAGGGCAAAGACTTAATCTACATAACAACTTTACCCTTGTTAACTGCACTTTCCCTGTTAAACACCCAAAACTGACTCCCCACCCCCAACATGTTCTTTTGTCTTCCGCTGAAGATGGTTGTTAAAGTGGTGGCTTCAGCCATTTTGGTGACTTTTCCTTCATTTTCCTGGGTCTCTCCCATTTACACACGAAGTATACACGTTATGAAACTTCGTTTTCATTGTTTCCTGTTATTCCATCTCATGTTAATTTAATTCTTAGACCAGCCAGAAGAACTAAAAGGGCAGAGGGAAATTTCTCCTCCCCAACATTATATTATAGCGTTATTGTGAAGACAAAATTGAAATCATATATGTAAAAATACTTGGTAAGGAAAATACTATTTGTTATGTATGTATATTGCTATTTACCAGCCCTCTTATAAAGAGAATGACTTCTTTTAAATGGCAAAGCATTGATGCTGCCACAATTAGTATAATATAAAAGATAAACCAAGAGTAGAAAGTTTTTAATTGTTATTATAGTATTTGTTGAGTATGTTCTTTGTGCTAAGTACCATGATATAAATCTTGCCTCATGTATTTCTTGCAACAGCTCTGTTAGCAGGAATGTGAGAAAACAGCACACCAGGAAGCCAGAACAGCATGTGCAATGGCCCCGGTGCAGGTGGGAGGCGGCACATTTCAATAGAGTTGCAGGTAAAAATACCGAGTGCTCAAAACAATGTTTCAGTAGAAGTATGTCTCATATAATATATGGGGGTATACTTCTACGAGAAAATATTTCTCATTTATCTGAAATCCAAACTTAACTGGGCGTTCAGTATTTCTATTTGCTAAATCTGGTAACCCTCATTTAAGATTGAAAGAAGGCCAGAGTGACTGGCTTAGAGAAGGTAAGAGGGAACATGGTGTTGTGAGAAGAGGTCAGGAAGGTAGGCAGACAAGAGATCATGCAGGGCCTCTGGAAGTCTTGAGGAGGACTCTGATCTTTATTTTAAGGGTAGTGGGAATCTATTGAAAGGTTTGAGTTTTGTAGCAGTCCTATAGCTGCAAGACGAAGACCGCACAGAGGAAGAAACTGAAGTTCAGAGAGGTGAACTTGCCAGCTACAGCAAAGCCAATTAAGTGATACAGCCAAGACTGGAATGTAGTCCTGATTCCAAAGCCTCTTCTGTGAACTCAAACTGGAAGATGGCAGTGGCAGGTGAAAAGATTTTAGAAAAATACTATAAGATGTACTAGAAGCCAGAGAATATAGAATTATTGAGGAGACCTGGAAGTGGAGAGCCATCAAGGTGTCTTTTGTTCTGTTAATGAGGTGACTTTTGAAAAGCCCTTAGGGTTCAATCCCCAATGGCTCATGATGTAATCAGTCTTGCATATGGAATGAGGCCTCCATAAAAATCCAAAACACAGGGGCGTGGTTCAGAGAGGCTTCCAGACAGCGAACACACGGAGGTTCCAGAAGACTGGCTTGGAGAGAGGGCCTGGGAACTCTGTGCCCTATGCATCTGTTCCATCTGGCTGTTCCCAAGTTACATCCTTTAAAAAAAAGGTAATCTAATAAGTACAATGTTTCTCTGAGTTCTATGAGCCGCTCTGGGAAATTAATCGATCCTGTTGGAACCTCTAATCTGTAAGTGATCGGTCAGAAGCGCTGGTGACAATCTGGGTTTATATTTGGCATTGAAGGTGGGGGACATTCTTAGAGGATTGAGCCCTTAAATCTGGTGGATCTGTAACTGTCTCAGGTAGACAGTGTCAGAATTGAGTTAAACTGTAGGACACGAAGCTGGCGTCATAGAGAATCGCTTAGTGTATAGAAAGAACCGATCACTGGAATTGGTGTCAGAATTGTAGATACCCTTAATAAATGTCTTTTTACTTCTGTTTCCAACCTGAGTAAAAATATTACTGAGGAAAATCTAAAGCCCAGTGAATAACCCGAGGAAGCCAAGGAATATAAACTTCAATGCAAGCAAGGAGTAGTTCTTCCTTCCTGTTGTATCCCATTTCTAAAATAATGCCTAGTATGTAATGGGCTCTCAACCAGTAGTGCCTATTACTTATATATATTTATAAATGCATCAGAACGCATATGACAATGCAGTGCTAGTCATATTTTGAATTTTTTATGAAATAGAATATTAGAGAATGCATGTAATTGTTCCTGAAATATTTTCAGTTAATTTTGAGTGCATATCAATGGGAGGCTTCCTAAATTATAACCTGGTCTATTTAGTCCAATTGTCAGAGTCAATGGGAAAGCAGTAACTATTAACTTGTATAAAAAACTGTAATTGAAGAAAATGTAATTGTGTTATCTATTCGGGGACTAGATATTGAGAACCTACTTACTGACGGATTTATAAAGTAGGGCTATTATCTCTTTACTTTTATTGGCTTGTAGCAGGCTTCCCTGTAGAAGAACGTTCTATTGCTATCAAATAAATTAGCAAAGTGAATACCCAAACCTGCTTCCTTTGTCTCCTTGTAGCATGTGATGCATAGTCTTCTTTTCCCCCTGAGGGTGATGAAAGAGGTAGTATTTCAGAAATTCTTTTAAACTGAAGAACTGGAGTCAAAGTTGCGCCATCGTTAAGGGAAATGTGATTCAGTGAGTTTATTACAGTATTTGTGTTCATAACAATAAAGAACATTCCCTATTGGGTGAGGAAGTGTAATACAAAGAACACTGGGTTTGGAGCAAGAAGACTTTGGTTCTGCTGCTTACTGTGTGACTACCTATAGGATGGGATAATAACATCTTATAGGATATTAGGAAGATCAAAAGGACATGATGGACATCTATCTGTTCAATCCTTCCAAAGATATTAAGTGACTCGTAGATTATGTGAGGTATTGTGTATTAGGTGCTTGGGTATATGATAGTGAACAAAAGTGTCCCAGCCCCGATGTAATTTATAATCTAATGGCAGAGACAGCCAATATATTAGTAAGTATGTGCTTAAAGGGCTATGAAGTGTGCTGTGAGAGAAGAATGGGCCAGAGGACCTGCTGCAATTAAAATGAGCAGAGAAGGCCTCTCTAAGGAAGGCAGATCAAGAATGAGAAGGGAGTTGGGGTGGCCCTCACCTAGTAGTGAGAAAGCTTGTGTGAAGGTGGTAAAGGAAGAAAGATCTTGGAATGTTGTAGAAACTGAAAAAGGAGCAGTATGACTGGAAAGTAGTAAATTGCGGAAAGTTATGCAAGCTGAGGTGGCAAAGGCGGAAGGATCCACGCCTTCCTGGCCACAGTCAGCAGCAGAGCTGGGATTCTGTTCTAAGTGCAAAGTCCTAAGACAGGAAGGCTTGGAGTGTTCAAGATACAAGGGGACACCAGTGTCACTGGAACCTAGTGTTGAGTGAAGGGGAGGTTTGTTGCGGACAGGGAGTCTGGTTTTATTTTTTTTAAGATTTTATTTATTGTTTTAGAGGGAAATGGAAGGAAAAGAAAGGGAGAGAAACATCGATCTGCAAGAGATACATCCATCAGTTGACTCTTGCACGCCCCCAACTGGGGACCTGGCCCGCAACCCAGGCATGTGCCCTGACAGGAAATTGAACCGGCGACCCTTTGGTTTGCAGGCTGGCACTCAGTCCACTCAGCCACACCAGCTAGGTCTGGGGTTTTTTATGTAAATGTCTGAGGCTAGTCTTTGGAGAGAGTGCTGGTGAAGGATAAGAGGTAAAGTTTTTTTAAAAAGGCAGTGTGGGGAAAGAATACAACTGGAAAGTCTGGCCTTGACTGGGGAGAGAAGTTCATTCACTGTAAGAGGAGAAAAGAAGACAACAGGTATCAGATAGAGATCAGCTGATAGATGTGGTGTTGGGGCGAGGAGGGGTGACCCCCTCCAATGGTAGTAGGCACCCCTATCAATGAAGTACTGTGTGGGGCAGGATCATCAGGGTAGAGGGCAGAGGAGAGTGGTAGAGTGATAGAAGTTTGAGAGAAAAATAAAATAAAATAATTTTTCTGGGAAGTTCGGTTAATAGAGAAAAGTAGATTTCCAGTCAGCATTTAGCCCTGGCTCAGTGGGTCGGGTGTCTTCACATGAACTAATGGGTCACTGATTTGATTCCCCGACTGGGCGCATGTGCCTGGCTTGCAGACCAGGCCCCCGTTTGGGAGTGTATGGGAGGCAAACTTATCTGTTTCTTTCTCACATTGGTGTTTCTCTCCCTCTCTTCCCTTCCTCTTGCTCTACCAATAAATCTTTAAAGATCTTGAAACATTTTGTGGTTGTTTGCGGTCTGTGATCATGAACAGCAAGGTTGTATAATTTTCTCTAGGAACATTCGACTGCTTAGGTGCAAATTCCGAGCAGGTGAATGGTTGAATTTACCCAGGATCAAGGATTTGGCAGACTTAGCTTCCTGACAGGAGAGAGATTCCAATGTACATCATTAAATCTCCTGGACAGGAGGGTGAAGAAGACAGGAGGAGATGAAAAAGTGGCGGGCCCAATATATTGGCGTCTAGATCAACCTTCCTAATGCCGCGACCCTTTAATACAGTTCCTCATGTTGTGGTGACCCCCAACCATAAAATTATTTTCGTTGCTACTTCATAACTGTAATTTTGCTACTGTTATGAATCATAAGGTAAATATCTGATAGGCAGGATGTATTTTCACTGTTACAAATTGAACATAATTAAGGCATAGTGATTAATCACAAAAACAATATGTAATTGTATATGTGTTTTCTGATTACCTGTGAAAGGGTTGTTCGACCCCCAAAGGGGTTGCAACCCACAGGTTGAGAATCGCTGGTCTAGATGAAGTTCTTCACTTTTCATTCAACGAAGAATTTAAGGGATTAATGTATCACATACAGTATAGAATGGAAAATAGTAAAATTAGGTATAAAAGAATTATTAAAATGTATAACTATAAATATAAAAGCCTGATGGGTTGGAGAAGACAATAATTCTAATATATGGTATTGACTGGCTATGGTAAGGAGCAAGTAGGAAAGTAAAGGGATCATTAGGGACAGCAGGAACATATTTTTGGTGCCGTTGGAAAAAAAAGAGCTTTTAAACCTCAGTATATTTCATATGTGACTACACATCTTTTCTTTTTTAGCCGGCTTCCAGCTTAAATACTCCCAATAGAAAGTAGCTTCACTGTTCAAAAAGTTTCGTCATCCTTGTCTCTTTGACCTTTTGCTTCTGGCCTCCATGGAGCTGGTCCAGGAAATAATTTTAGAATTAACTGCCCAAATTCTCCAACTGATGCCTCTTGAGCTACTTGCTAGTTCATAACTGTTTCATTAGAAGGAGATAAGATATGGTGCTTAAAGATGTTTATCAAAATGTTAGAGGATTTTGTATTGCTATAATCAGAAACAGCTTTTATTTCATATGAGTTATTAATTAAGGAGTTTAGTCCATACTTGGTATTTGTGTAGAACTCTCCTATATAAAAACCCTTTCCCTATACTCATGACTTAAATATTCATAAGCTCCTGCTATGTGCCAGGCTAAGTACTAGAGATATACTAGCAAACAACCCTGAAGTTCCCTGCCTTCCGGAATCTTTCATTCATTCCCATGCAGAGACCTTATGATTGATTGTGTGTGGGGGGCGTCATGACCTCCTTTTACAGGTGATGAAAGGAAAGCCCAGATTATGCAACTTGAACTAGAAGCCAGGTCTTCAGACCACCAGTTTTGTCTTCTATTCTGCATTTATTAGCATGAGAATACCTGCCTTTAGTGATCACTTTTGGATAAATTTGGAGGACTTTTTTAAAAGATTTTATTTTTAGAGGGAGGGGAAGGGAGGGAGAAAGAGAGGGAGAGAAACATCAATGTGTGGTTGCCTCAGGAGCTCCCCCCTAATTGGGGGCCTGATCTGCAACCCAGGCACCTGCCCTGACTGGGAATCAAACCAGCAGCCCTTTGGTTTGCAGGCCAGCGCTCAATCCACTGAGCCACACCAGCCAGGGCTGAAGGATTTTTTTTTTTACCCCATCCTTCTTCCATGTTCCTGAATTCACTCCAGTTGTGTGTATTTATTTGTGTGTGGGCTAGCTTAAGAAGGTTATCCAGCATTATTTACATCATTAGAATAGATATTGTAATTTGTGATTGAAATTATGCTGCAAAAGCTACAGGTTCGTGAGAACAGACAAGCTTAATCACATACAACAAAAGATTTGTTCTCCTGCCCCTTGATTCCATCCTTCCTCACTGATCTTGTCCTAGGAGCCCACTCTGTATCTCCATCCCATTCTCACGTAGCTAGTAATCCATACCATTCACTGTCCACTCACCTCCCTGCCCACCATCAAATCTATTGCTAATGTAGGCAAACTGGTCTTTGCCTTCCGTTTGCCAGGTCTCATCTGCACCTCTCAGGTAGCTCAGCACTACCTACCTGAGATAGAATAGGGCTACAGCTGACTGCTAAAGTCCCATCAGGGCAGTACTCGGGGCAAGTGTTCAGGTGCTATTGCCCGACTAAAACCCATGTTGATGCATTTTTGAGCCTCACGCGCATCTTAGCTAAATTCTGTGTTGAGGTAAGAACGGTCCAAACTTGTAAGCATTTTTATGAGTTTATTTCAGCCAAACTGACACCAATTGCTGGAAAGCAAAACCTCAACGGATTTAGAAAATGCTCTGGAAAGTGGCAGTTTTACCACTTATTTTATACATTTGAATCAGACAGAAGGGAACTGCAAAAATCCATTGGTGATACAGGAGGGAGGCAGCAGAAGAAATCAAAGTGGGGAAACCTCTGGGATTGGATAAAAAATAAAATGCTAGACACTTCTTTTACATAGATGGATACTGGATAGTTAACCCTCAACAATTAACAGGATAACAACGAGGGGATTTGTGGTCTCCCTCTGGTGTCTGTGCTTTGAGGGGTGCGTTGGGGACGGGGGAAGGAAATGACTTTGTTATCCCAAAGGCTTGCTTATAAGATATGTTTTCCGAGGTGCAAAAGACTACAGACAGGCCAGGCTCAGTTAAGGTGAAGACTGATCTTTGTCAGGGAAAAATACTGCCTTAGGACATGACTACCCGCCAGGAACCTTTAATTAAAAAGTGTATAATATCAGACCCCATCCTAGGTAGTTATTTTAGGCTTGGGTTTGTAAGGCCGCCTCGGCGCAGGCCTCTCCTGAGCTTGTCGGGTTCAGTATGTGGCCTGTTTTCATCCACGCCTATCAATCTGATCTGGGAATCTGTCTCTTCCTTTCCTATTTTCCACCGCCATGCCTGTAATTCAGCCCGTGGCGTGCATGTACCCTTAACTCCCCTGCCTTCCCTCACTTCTTTTATTCACTTGGCAAAATCACAAACCTAGTAACTCGGTCTGCTCGGTGCTTGTATCCATGCAGCGAAAGAGGCTGGCGGAAGCCACGTGACCACAAAACTCATGTTAGATCCTTAATGCTGCCCTCCCTGTCCACTGGGCCCTTCCCTTATCTGGGATTTTTTTAACACTTTCTCCTCAAACCCCTGACACCACGAGCCCCACCCTCACTCTGGACTAAGAACATTGCTGCCTGTATTTGCATAGTACTTTCGAATTTACAAAGTGCTTTTGCATGACTTTTGACTTAATCTCTCTTCAGCACTAGGAAATGGCTACTTGGAGCGGCACTGTTCTTTCGAGAGCAAATCACTTTCCGCTGCTCCCTTGGTTCTAGTATTGAGTTGTTACCCGTCTGCAGTTCACAAGTCCTCACCACTTAGCACAGATCAATCTGTGCCTGCATTTCTCTTTCTGAAAAAGGAGGCTCCTCACACCTGCCATTGTCACTCACTCACAGGAACTTTGTGTGAGCACTTGTCTGTACTCTGATCCTTTTAAATCTCAGAGTAAAAAGAAGCAGACTTGCCATCCACATTCTTTGCCAGATTAATGCATAGCTCTGCAAAAAATATCTTGGACAGGAGCTTCAGTGATTGCCTTTTTTTTTTTTTTTTTTTTTTTTTTGACTCCGAAGTATGCAATCTGCAGTTTGAGATTCAAGAAAAACACCATTTGTACTGTAGTCTAGACTACCTTCTTCTTAAATATTAGTGTTCCCTGTTTTAATAGCATGCCGTGTATTAAATTAAAAATTGCAGAGCAAATAAAATAAGGATGAGCTTTAATTTTCTCAAAGCCTTTTTCATGGAAGAGTTTCTTGAGTGTAAATGGGTCTTTGACGGATAGATATTCGGTTTGTACCACTTTTCAAGAACAGCTCTTTTGTGAAGTGAGCTGCACTTGTACAGGCAGGCCCTGATTTTTACCATCGTGATGTTCCTGGAAACCACGGCATGAAGTGGATCATGTTTTCCCACAGGAGCAATATTATAATTGGGGGTTGTGTGCCTGACCAAAGACTCAGCATCAAATAAATCACAGATATAATCAACAGCGTGGCATAAAAGCAAAGATACAGGAACTATAAATCTGTAATCGTTTAAAGTAGTTAAAAATTATGCCCCAAGTCCTAAACAGTGGATATAAATGTAGTTTTTGCAATCATTAGGCAAGAGACATCAATACATTACAAAGTGTGCATAATACACTTAAAGTACAGCCCAGATGTATAGTAAATTTTATTTTCAAATAACCTGCTAGCCTCAAGAACTCTATTTTTAGAACTAAATCAATCATTTCTTTTGCTATCCTGCAATACAGAAATTCCTGTGGGGTCAGCAATAGTGAGTGATCTAAATGATCTAACTTTGGTTCTCAAGCCTGGTAGTGCATCAGAATCAACTGAGGAGCTTTCAAGATGCAGATTTATGGCTCTGAACCCTAGAGATTCTGAGTGGGGAGGGCAGGAATACATACTTTAAAAAAATTTCCTCCCTGGCTAGTGTGGCTCAGTAGACTGAGTGCTAGCCTGTGAACTGAAGGGTCACTGGTTCGATTCCTGGTCAGGGCACATGCCTGGGTTGCAGGCTGGGTCCCCCCATTTGGAGGTGTGCAGAGGCAACAGATATGATCCTTGTTTTCTCTCCCTCTCTTTCTCCCTCCCTCCCTCCTCTCAAACAAATAAATAGATAGATAGATAGATAAACAAATAAATAATTTTCCTAGGTGAGTGTAGTGCAAGGCCAAGTTTAGAACCCTAGGCATGAACATGTCAGTACCTATTTTTGTGTTTTCCTCCCTTTTCGTTTTTCAGCAAGTAGACAACATTCAGATAATTCCCCCTGACCATACCCATTTGTACAGGTAACAGGTTTACCAAACTTTTCCAAGGTGTTTGGTCCAGTGAAAAACATTTCCATAAGTAAAGAGTGTCTTGAAATCTGGCAAATTAGTCAGTAAGGACTAACTTCACGTTTCTCTGCTCACCCACTCCTAATTCTAGCTGTGAATAGTCTCTGGGGCTTGCAGGAAATGCATGCTGTTAAATCACATCTTAGGAAGTGACAGTTTTTTTGACAGCCATCAGTTCCTCACAGCAGATTGGGAAGTGATAAAAATTGTTGTCATTAATCATTGGTCTTTTTAAAAAGTTGATGCACACGTTGCCTATTAGAACTGTTTGTATAAACTTTCTTTCCTTAGTAGAGTGAGTTCCCTGGAGGCAAAAACCAGGTCTTACATAGCTTTTATTATCCTTTATTCTCCCCTGTAAATCCTTACACATAGAAGGAACTCAGTAAATATTTATTGAACAATGAATTGCAGCATCTCCCCTAATTGGAAACACAGGCAGAAGATGGTATTTCCTGGCTACTTGCTTGTTTACTTTTGAGAAAATCTTCCTCTGGACAGGTTGTGTTCAGAGGTCTTGACATGTGGTCCTAAATTTTATTACCATAGCATTTAAGAGCAGAGGGTTACTTAGATGATGTTATACACCTACCTCTTTGTTTAGACAAGAAAACCTACTCCTCTACACCTGAAACTCCTGCAAAATAATATTAAATGTAAACTGTAATTTTATTTTTTTATTTTTTAAAGGTTTTATTGATTTAGTTTTTAGAGAGAGAAGAATGTAGAGAAACATCAATGTGTGGTTGCCTCTTGCACACCCCCAACTGAGGACCTGGCCCACAAATCAGAAAGCCAAGACCTAGAGAAAAGTAAATGTAGCCATGACAAGTTTTTCTCCTTTTCATGTTTGTGTCCACCCCCACCCTGCCGCCAATTTATCATATATTTGAGTACCTGCTATGAGCCGGCCTTAAGGAGCTAAATGGCTTTTTCCGGGAAGAAAGGCAAAGTCCCTTTCTGAGAAAGGGGTAGAGCTGCAGAATAGTGCTCTGGAGGTTTGAGGAAAGGGAAGAAAATTGGAAAAAATTGTGGCAGAGCGTGAAAAAAAAAAACAATGGTGTATTGGCCAGAGCAAACAGCAGGATTGGTACGCAGTGGTCAGGGCCCTGCTGTAGGCAGTCATTTTGATTTGATGAATTGAAACCCACCTGTGTGTTCTGTGACTGCGCCATCCCTGGGTCCTGGCTTCTGGCCCACAGCTAGTGGGTAGTAGGGATGATCGGTGGCTGTTGGGCTTGAGCAATATGAGCACAAAGACAATATGCTCATGAACAACGACGTCAGAGCGAGGGAGGCGAGGGGACTGTGGTTTTGGCAATGGTGTGAATGCAGGGATGCTATGGAGCCTAAGTTGGGTATGGAAGGAGGTGAAGACAATTCTGATGAATAGAAATGAAGGAGAGGGGGCGGGATCAGTGAGCTGGGGGTCTCGATGAGTTGAAAGAATGGTGATAAGGGTAGTTGAACCAGCAACCTGGAAGGCTGTGGTCAGAGAGTGCCGTGTTTGAATTCATGATTTTGGAACCAAGGTCAGAGTATTAGATGTGCTATCTCACACTTGTACTCAATTGTCTTTCTTTTATATTAAAAAAACTTTTTAATTGAATGTATTGGGGTGACTTGGTTCACAAAAACCATACAGGTTTTAAGTGTACAACTCCACAAAACAACATTTGCACACAGCATTATGCTTGCATTGCCCAAAGCAAAGTCTGTTTCTGTCCCCATCCCCCCCCCTTTGCCCAACTGCACCTCCCCCCACCCCTTTTTCTCTGGCTGTCACCACACTGTTGTCTGCGTCTATGTGTTTTATATTTGTGTGTGTGTGTGTGTGTGTGTGTGTGTTTGCTTGATCTCTTCACTTTCTTTCATGGAGCCCCAAACACCCCTCCCTTCTGACAGCTGTCAGTCTGTTCCATGTTTCTATTTTGTCAGTTTATTTTATTAAAAACAAATTTATGACCCATGAACATGGACAACAAGTTGGGGAATGACTGTGGGAGAGAGGGGGCAGGTGGGCAGGACAGGGGAGAGAAGTAGGGGAAAAATGGGACAACTGTAATAGAAAAACAATTTTTAAAAAAATTTTTAACCTTGCCCGAGGATATGTTCATTGATTTTTTTTTTTAGAGAGAGAGGAAGAGGCGGGGGAGAGAGAAATATTCATGAGAGAGAGAAACACCTATCCGTTGCTTCCAGTACCCACAAACTTGGTGTATGGGATGACATTCCAACCAACTGAGCCACCCCGCCAGGACCAGTTTATTTTAAATGGTAATAAAAATACATCCCACACCCAGCCAATTTTTACTCTTAAAAAAAATCATTTAGAAGTTATTGGAGTGAAGTTGAATACATACTATATAGTCTGAGGCAATTGATGAGAGCTAATAATGTTCAGTAGCCGTTTCCTGCACATTTAGCAGTTTTACTATGAAATTTATTGTCTGAATCAAGCATTTGTTCAGTGGAGGATGGGCTCTTTATTAGTGTTCACAAGAGACACGTTGAAATGTCATCTCTAGGACAGCTATTCTATGCTATTCGAAGTCCATTCTCCAAGGAATTTGCAGAACTTTCAGAATGGATCTGTTAACTTAGTCATGCAGTAAAAAAGATCTGTGAATGTTTCATCTCTGCCTCTGCTGTCTCTGTCTTGGCACCTGCTCAGGTTTCCTCTTCTAAGAAACATTTTCCCAAACCCTGCTTCCCCCTCAAGCTACCCTCTCAAAGCTCCTCCTTTCATTGCTCTAAATATTTGCTTTTCTCTGTATTTACTGGAATGAGTATTTTTCTTGAAGTATTTTATATTGGAAGGAATAGAGCCATAAACATAATCCTAGCATCAGAACATACAGTTTAATTTTAAGGTTATATTTGATTTTTATCTATTTAACATACAATTTTTCCTTTTTCTTCATATTCTCTGTACTGCTTATTATTTTCTTGTTTTAATATATCAGAAATTACTAACCTGTTTTTTTTTATAGTTAGACACTTCAAGTAGTTCACAGTGTTTTACTATTACTGACAACAATGAAATGTGCATCTTTCCGCATTCCTGTATTTATTCTCTATTATTCTTTTGTTGAGCCACTTTTTAAGATAAATTCCAAGGAGTGGGATTACTGGGCAAAAGGGTCTGAGCATTTTTATTTTGTTAAGCTTACTGAAAGAAAGCACCTTTCTTAAATGCCTTGGAATTTGGCCTTGTCAATGAACCGCCTCTCTCAAAGGTCACCGACAGCTTCTCCTAATTTCCAAATCAACCTGCTTGTTCTTAGAGCCCTCTTGACTCCTCTTGCAATATTTAATGCTAATTTGCGATATTTAATGGTAATTTACCGTCACCTTCTGCCATTATTTTGGTTCTCTTTCTATGTCCCTATCTGACTTGCTTCCTTGAACCGCCACCCCCCAAATATAAGCCTTTCCCAAGGTTCTGTCCTATCTGCTCCAACACTATTATCTATATATGTATAACCCCCAAAACTATATCTGGAGCCCTGATTTCTTTCTTAAGGTCCAGATTTGCATCGCTTCTTCTCTCATTAGTGTTCCATACCACAGATTCATCATATCTAAAAATGATTTAATTTTCTCTCCCCAGTTTCCCCTAACTATACTATTTCTGATAATGCTACTGTCATTCTCGGAGTCTGGACACCTGAAGACATTTTTGATCCTTTCTCCTTCTTTGTGCCATTCATTCCATCAGTTTCCCTGTTATATACATTCTAATTATTCAGTGTCTCTTGTTTACTTCGTTGTTTTTCCTGAATTCGTTCATCCATTCAACTACTTATTGAGACTGCTATGCGCCAGGCACTGTTTATGGCACCGACGTTCTAGTGGAGGAAGATACGATACAAGCAGCTGAGTAACATACAAATGCCCAGGAGTGAAAAGTAACAAGGGGGAAAATGAGCGAAGTTGGGAAGAGAAGATCGCAATAGAGTGTGCGTGTGCACGCTTTTAAATAGTATACTCGAGGGAAGCTGATCGAGAATGTGACATTTGAGCAGAGATTTGAAGGTTAGGAGAGAGCCAGGCCATTATGGGAGGGGAAAAGCAGAACACCCCAGGCAGAAAGACTAGCGAGTGGGGAGACCCCAAGGTAGCAGAGTGAGCAAAAGAAAGAGGAAGTAGTAAGAGTTGAGGTCACGTCGGTGAGGTTGGGGAGACAGAGCACAGTGGAGGGTTTTGTAGGCTACTATAAGGACTTGGGCTATTTACTCTGAGTGAAATGGGAAGCCATTGGAGGTGTTTGAGCAAAGGAACGACCCGATTTGTCCTTTTTTATTAGCAAGATAGCTCTGGTTACTGGTTTGAGGACAGAGGGTAGCAGGGCAAGGTTCGAAGCAAGGAGGCACTGACAAGGTGGGTGAGAGCTATTGATGGATGGATGGCTTGGACTAGGGTAGTGGTAGTGACAGTGGTGAAAGATGGTTGGATTCGGGATTTGCTATCGATTGGATGTAGAATGTAAAAGGAAGCAGAAGGCAAGGGTGACTTCCAGGATTTGACCTGAACTGGAAGAATGAGTTTTTCAATTAACGGTGTGTGTGTGTGAGATCTCATTTATTGTAACTCCCATAATTTAAATTCTATCATGTCGTATCATATTATATTAATTATATCCCTTAATGACTTTTCACCTGGGCTATGTCCATATTCTTAATAAATGTTCAGTGGTAAATCTGATCTCGTCTCCTGGCCTCCTCATTCCTGTTCATCCTTTATAAAGCAAGGCACTAATCACGTGATCATCTCTGATGGCTTCCAGTTGCGCTTAATCCAGCAGGCACACCTCTGTCTTAGATTCAAGTCTGTCTATAGTGGAAGCCCAGCCTATTTCTTTCAGCTCTGTCCTTCACTATTCCCTTATACATTTCAGATAAATTGGCTTACTGCTCCTTGAATATAGTGCTTAAATCAACATCTAACATGTTACAGATCATGCTTATTTGCTGTAGCATAATGGTGAAGAACACGGACTACAGTTTGGATAACCCAGGTTTGAATTGTGATTCCATTTCTCATTGTGTGCTTTTGGGCAGTTTATTTAGCCTGTACTTCAGTTTTCTGTCTGTAAAATAGAATAACAGTAATCCACTTCATAGAGATGTTTTGAGGATGGAAGGAATTTATATGTAAAGGACTTAAACAATGCTTGACACACATTAGGTGCTCTAATGTGTTAGTTATTATGCTTGTAATCATTGTTAGTATTTCTGCTCTCTCTCTCTCTTTCTCATTCCCTCTTCCTGTCCCCATCCCTCAAATCTGCGACTATAATATAAGCTTCACGAGGACAGGGATTTTTGTCTGTTTTGTTCACTGCTCTATCCCCAGGAACTACAACTGTAACTGACACGTAATGAGCACTCAGTGAGTACTAATATTTGTGGATTGAATGACTGCAGTACAGTAGTCCCTCTCTATATCGCGGTTCACTTATCGCGGCCTCACTGTATTGCAGGATTTTTTAAAATATATTTAATTATTTATTGTGGATTTTTTGCTCTATTGCGGGATTTTGCGGTACTGTATAATATGTTGTTAAAGTTACGTAGGTTTAGGAGTGTAGAATAAATGTAACATTCCTACTTCGGGGGGGGGCGGTTCTAGAACGTAATACCCACAATAACTGAGGTTATCCTCAGCCCAAGATGCCTACTCCTGCTGTCCCTTCTTCCTACTTCTCATCAAGAGCCTATCCAACCTACAAGGCTCACCCATGGAATGCTTTGTGATTTTCTGATCCTTCTGCCCAAACTAAATTTCGTCTCTCATTTCTTTGAACTGCCATGGTACCTTGTATATGATTTTCTTAACATGCCTTACCTTTCTTTGCCTTTCCTCTTAGTCATTTGTATCTTGCTTATTAGATATTAATTTCTTAAAACACTGACTCTGTGTTACTCATTTTTATATCCCCTGTGTTATCTAGTATAATGCCTTGATTGTGGTAGATGCCCAATAAACATCTGCGGATTGAATTGAATTTGTTCTTCTATTTATATACTTCATTTTATATGAATTTTCAGAATTCTAAGTCATGCTTCCGGAGTATTAAATTTCTGAAATTTATTTCTTAGGTATTCTCAATGTTCAAGCTTAGAAAACTATACATTTTTTTTCCCAAAGATTTTATTTTTAGAGAGAGGGGAAGGAAGGGGGAAAGAGCAGGAGAGAAACATCAGTGTGTGGTTGCCTCTCGCTTGCCCCCAACCGGGGACCCAGCCCGCAACCCAGGAACATGCTCTGACCAGGAATCGAACCAGCAACTTTGGTTCGCAGGCTGGTGCCACACCAGCCAAAGCAGAAAACTACTTTTTTTTATGTGTAGTTGCAGAAGAAGTAATTTCTCTCAATCAACTCTTGTTTTAATTGCCTCTAAGGACTTTGTACCAGATCAGAAATTGTTCTGATGGTAAGGGGGAGAGTTCATCAAACATGGTATCATATAGCTGGAATGCAGTAGTCTGGTCGCCTCACCTCTAAGAACTAGGTTGGAGAAAAAAAAGGCTTTGAGAAGATGAGGTATGTGTCACAAAATCCATGCACTTAAGCTCATGCACTTTATAGGGTAAGCTCCTCAAATCCTCATTCATAATTTATTTACTTGTCATGCTTAAATCATGATTATCGGATTTCCCAGCCAACAGCTGTGGAGAGGCAATTTAGAAATGTTAGAAAGGCTCATAAGAAGATAGTAGGAGGGAGGGACAGCTGACTGTCAGGAAGAAATCAGAAAACCAACAAAAAGGCCAAGACCTCCAAGCGTGGGACTAATAGTCCTACATTGCTTAAATAGACAGGCCTTGGGGGCATCAGTGCGTTATAATGTAGTGCAGTAATTGCTGTTCACAATAATGACCCAAATTCATCAAAAAACAAAACGAAACAATTTAATCGTGAGCATCCACCATATTCTGCTTATGAAGATAAGCAGTGAGGATTGTGTTGAGATTTCTGTCCAACAAATTAAATGAAAAAGATTTGTTTGTGAACTATTAAGCTCTTAACTAGCTGGGCAACTTGGATAACTCATCCTGAGTAGTTATGGATAATCACGGTTTTCCTGCATTTGACATATACTCGTCTGTTCTAGTTCAGGTACCTCTAATGAGAACTGAAATACAATGGTGAGGCAGCATGAGGCAGTAAATCCATGAAGATGAATTGTTCATTCACACTACATTTATAACATAGGAAATAGTTTATACAACAGATGCTGACTGATTGAAGCGCTGTATGCTCAATCATGTTAGTGTTTATTTGATAAGAAATGCCATTTGTTTAACTCTGCTTGTTGATTCAGTGACTGGCCTGGAATTTTATTAGATGCCGGATAGCTGTTCCTCTGTAGCCACCGGAATAGTGAGAGAACCTGAGGTTGAGTGAGATTGGATTAAAACTTGGAACTTTTTAGCTCGGGGGCAGTGAAGATGGAAAGAAGTCTTTATTTTGGAAGGTTTTCAATTTTAAACTTCTTGGTTTTATTTTATTTATATGTGGGTGCTGGAAGACAGAAGTGATTAATAGTGTGACAATTTTCATTCCTTATTAAACTTTTTTTCTAAAAATATTCATCTTCCTAAAAGTTTTTCATTGACTGCCCTGGGAGAAAACCAAGAAAATTTCCTGAAATGGAACCTTCTACACTGATGTGTTTCTGAATAATGGAGAAAACTAAAATTTAATTTTAAAAGTACTGCAATACTAAATAGCTCTTATATTTGAAATAAATTATTCAACTAATATTTTATTCTCCCTTGGATCCAGTTAGCAAATAATTTTTGTGTTGCAGCAAAATTATAGCAAATGATTTCATGGGAACATTTATTCAAATGTTGTATTTTATTAGCTGATAATATCTGGGCATTTATGGCATAGAAACAAGCATAATAAATATTTGAATGAATAGAATTAGGACCTAGATAACTTATTTTTATTTAAAATTTGTTTTCTTTTATTGATTGTAGAAAGAGGGAAGGGAGGGAGAAAGAGAGGGAGAGGAACATCAGTGTGAGAGAAAAACATCATCTGTTGCCTCATGCATGCGCCCTGACTGGGGATCGAACCCAACCAAGCATGTGTGTCCTGACCAGGAAACCTAATCTGCAAGCCTTTGGTTTACAGGATGATGCTCAACCAATTGAACAACCCCAACCAGGACCAGGACCTAGATAATCATTTTAAAACTTGGCTTAGCTGTGACAGCTAAAGCTAGTATTTTAGGCCATCTTGCAACATAGACAATTCAAGATACAACACATACAAATTCAAAATATGTTTCCCTAACAGATTTTTATTTTTTAATTTATTTTTAAATTTTATTTATTTATTTTTAGAGTGAGGGGAAGGGAAGGGAGAAAGAGGGAGAGAAACATCAATGTGTGGTTGCCTCTCGCACACCCCCAACTGGGGACCCGGCCCACAACCCAGACACGTGCCCGACACGTGGGAATCAAACCGGCAACAAATCCAGTGAGCCATGCCAGCCAGGGCTTCCCTAACAGATTTTTAAAATTAAGAATTTATACAATGTATTTTAGAAAGAACTTTCTTATTACTAAGAATAATACACCACTGGCCAGGTGCTCAGTTGGTTAGAATGTTGTCTCCATGTGTCAGTGTTGCAGGTTCGATCCCTGGTCAGGGTACCTGCAAGAATCTCATGGACTTGGACAATAGTGTAGTGATTTCTGAGTGGGGAGGAAGGGTATAAGGGGACTAAATGGTAATGGGGACAAAATATAATAAAGGTTAAATCAAAAAAAGAACCAATGAGTGCATAAATAAGTGGAATAACAGATCAATGCCTGTCTCTCTCAGGCCAATAAATAAAAATTAAAAAAAGAATAATGCAGATAGGTTTCTAATACTCCCACCCAAATATTTCTGTGTATATTTTACCCTTTTGAGAAAGAAGAGAATTTTTGTTGTTGCCAATGTAGATCAAGATTTATTAACCTCTACAACCTAAACAACCAAATTGGAGTCAGTTAAGAAAGGTATGGCAAGTTACATAAATCCAGCACTATAAGTTTCTTATAATCTATAAATAGTCTTTTAAAATTTTATCAATTCATTTAAAAATAATAATAAACACAATGAAGGTGAACATAAATTTTGTGATGAACTCTAACTGTAATTTCTACTGCTCCAACAAGAACACTTTTTTGTTTCCATGGAATCATTTTTCAATACTTAAATACCAAAGTGAGCAGTGAAATGACATTTCTTTTTCCACAAGTGCGTGGCGGTAAAGAATAGAAAGGCCAATAATAAAGTCTGGTGCCCTGACCTAATCCATGCCAAGGTGCCAGCAATTTTATCCACCACTGCTTTTATGTTAAACAACAGCTTTATTGCGATGATTCGCATGTCATACACTTCATCCATTTAAAGTATACAATTCAATGGTTTTTAATATATTTACAGAATTATGCAACCATTGTGAAAATCAATTTTAGAGTCACTAAAAGAAGCCCAGTCGATAAGCAGTCACTCCACATTTTCTCCCTAGATGTCCCCTGCTCAAGGCCCTAGAAATCATTAACCTACTTTACATCTGTAGATTCACCTGTTCTGGGCATTTCATATAAATAGAGCCGTATGATGTGCAGTTTTTTTATTATTGTCTTTTCCTCTTAGCATATTTTCAAGGTTCACCCATGATGTAGCATAAATCAGTATTTTTTTTTTATGGTTAAAGAATATTCTGTTGTATAGATTCTACATTTTGTGGATAGACATTTGGGTTGTTTCTGCTTTTCGGTTCATGTGAATTATGCTGCTGTGAACATCTGTGTACATGTTTTTTGTGTGGACATTTGTTTTCAGTTGTCTCGAGTCTATAACCTAAGAGTGGAATTTCTGGGTCATGTGGTAACTACGTTGAACATTTTGAGAAGCTGCCAGACTGTTTTCCAAGTGACTGCACTGTTGTACATTCGTACAAGAAGAAACGTAGGACTTCAGTTTTTCCATATCCTCGCCAACACTTTTTATTATTTGTCTTTTTGATTTATGTCTATCCTAATGAGTCTGAAGAGGTATTTCAATTGTGGTTTTGATTTGCATTTCCCTAACGACAAAAAATATTGAGCATCTTTTTATGTGCATATTGGCTAATTGCATATCTCCTGTAGAGAAATGCCTGCAAATTTTTTGCCTATTTTTTTGAATTATTTATGTATTTATTGTTGAGTTTTATGATTGATTTCTTTATGTAGTCTGAATAAGAATCCCTTATCTGATATATGACTTGCAAATACTGTTTCTAATTCTGTAGGTTGTTTCTTCACTTTCTTGATGGTGTCCTTGGCAACATAAAAGGTTTTAATTTTAGTAATGTCCAATTTATCTATTTTTTTCTTTTGTTGCTTGTGCTGTTGGTGTCATTTCTGAGAAACTATTGCCTAACCCAGCTATTTGCAGCCAGTGTACCTCAAGAATTTTTAAAATATGCGATACCTGACTATTTAGTGAGGGACACTGACTTCTTCCCTTAGGTTGCCAAATAAAAAATGACAATAGCCAACACAATAGCCATCCAGTGTGAATGACTCAAAATTATATGTACTTTTTTTTTTTGTCAAATTGGCAAAAATCATTTTTTGGCGTACTGCAGAATTTTAGTAATTAGTTTATGGGTGCCATGGGCTGAAAAGAGTTGAAAATCGCTGGCCTAAACCAGATTAACAAGGATTTACTCCAATGTTTTCTTCCAAGGGTTTTTTATATTACATTGAAGCCTGTGATCCATTTTGAGCTAATATTCCTGTAGGATATAAAGGAGTCCAACTTTATTTTTTTGCGCATGGTAGTCAGTTGTCCCACTACCAGTTATTTATTTATTTATTTAAAAATATTTTATTTATTTGTAGAGAGCGGGGAAGGGTGGGAGAAAGAAAAGGAGAGAAACATCAATGTGTGGTCGCCTCTCACGCGCCCCCAACCAGGGACCCAGCCCGCAACCCAGGTATGTGCCCTGACTGGGAAACAAACCGGCGAGACTCCCTGGTTTGCAGGCCGGCTCTCAATCCACTGAGCCACACCAGCCAGGGCCCACTATGTTATTAAAGACTGTTCTTTCCTCCCATTGAATTGAATTGTCTTGGCATCCTTGTGAAAAATCAATTGATTGTATATGTAAGGGTTTATTTACGGACTCCCAATTTTTACTCCATTAATCTATATGTCTGTTCTCATGCCAGCACTGTCTTGACTGCATTATAGCTTTTGTAGTTAGTTTTGGCACCAGGAAGTGTGAGTCCTCAAGCTTTGTTCTTTTTTGAAATTGTTTTGGCTATTTCGTGTCCCATTATGGATTTTAAGATCAGCCTGTCAATTTCTGCAGACTGGCTGGGATTTTGATAGGGATTAAGTTGAATCTGTAGATCACTTTGGGAAGTATTGCCATATTAACCATGTTAAATTGTCAGATATATGAACATGTAATGTCTTTCCATTTATTTGGATCTTTACTTTCTTTCAGCAATATTTTATAGTTTTAAGTATAAGGTTTGCATTTCTTTGGGGAAATTTACTCCTAAGAACTGTATTTTTATTTTTCTAGCTTAATTGTGATATAATTGACATATAGCATTATGTAAGGTTAAGCTATACAAGCGGTAATGCAATATTGCAAAATGATGACCACAGTGAGGTTAGTACATTTATTACCTCAATCGTTGCCTTTTTTTTTTTTTTTTTTTTTTTTTGCTGTGTGAGGTAAGAACTTGGTAAAGATTTTTCTTCTTAGTAATTTCAAAGTATACAGTGTTGTATTGTTAACTGTAGTCCCCAGAACTTAATGTCATAACTGGAAGTTTCTGCCCTTTGACTCCCTTCACCCATTCCTACCCTCCACCATCCCTGAAAATCACCAATCTATGTTTCTATTAGATTAGGTAAATTTTAGATTGTACATATGAGTGAGATCATTTAATATTGGTCTTTCTCTGACTTATTTCACTTAGCATAATACTTTCCAGGTGCATCCATGTTGTCATCGATGTCAGGATTTCCTTCTTTTTATGGCTGAATAACATATCACATTTTCTTTATCTGTTCATCCATTGTTTTGTCTATTTTAAATAATTCTGCTATAAACAGAAGAGTTAGAGATATTTCTTTGAGATAGTGATTTAATTTCCTTTAGCTATATACCCAGCAGTGGAATTGCAGGATCATATGGTCCTATTTTTAATTTCTTGAGAGGAACCACTATATTGATTTTCATAGTGGCTGCACTAATTTACATTCTCATTAATAGTGTACAAGGGTTCCCTTTTCTCCACATTTTCACTGGCACTTGTTTGTTGATTTATTGATCCTAACAGCAGTGAGATAATATTTCATTGTGGTTTTGCTTTGCTTCTCCCTGATGATTAATGATGTTGAGCACCTTTTCATGTACCTGTTGAACATTTGTATATTGTCTTTGGAAATATCTCTCTTCAGGTCCTTTGTCCGTTTTTAAATCAGATTGTTCTTATACAAGTACAGACATACAACTAATTTTCTAATATTGGCATTCCATCCCATAAACCTGCTGAACTCATTATTAGCTGTAACACTTGTGAGTGTGTGTGTGTGTGTGTGCGCGCGCGCATGTGTGCATGTACGCACGCGCATGTGGGTGTATTTCTTAGCATTTTTAAAAGATGTCACCTGAAGCTTGAAATAGCTTTATTTCTTCCTTCCCAATCTGGATATTTTTAATGTGTTTTTATTGCCTGGTATAATAGTTAGAACCACTGAGTATGATATGAATTCTGGGTCTTTCCTAAGTAAACTATATCCAATTCACTTTCCTTATATCCCTGATTGAATGTTGTTGTTTTTATAGCATGAAAGTGTTTTGAATTTTGCCAATATGTTTTTATGTCTTTTGAAATACTCATGTTTTTTTTTCCTTTTATTTTCTTCATATGATATGTTTCATTAATGGTAAACCTTGCATTCCTGGGATAAATCACATTTGGTCACGGTGTGTAATCCTTTCTATATGTTGCTGGATTCAGTTTGTCAGTATCTTGTTGGGGATTTTATGCCTCTTCATGAGATATTGATCTGTAGATGTCTTTTCTTGTGATGTCTTTGTCTGGTTTTGGTCTCGGGGTAATACAGACCTCATAGGATAAGTGGGGGACTTTTCCTTGCTCTTTTGTTTCATGGAAGTTTGTGAAAAGTGGGTGTTAACTATTCTTTAAATGTTCATTAAAATTCACCAGTAAAGCTATCTGAGCCTTGGCTTTTCTTTCTCTTTTCTTAAGTAAAATTTTAAACATTATTTTCAGAGAGAAGGGAAGGGAGGGAGAAAGAGAGGGAAAGAAACATCCATGGGAGAGAGAAATATCAGTTGGCTGCCTCTCCTGTATGCCCCCAACCAGGGACCTGGCCCACCGCCCCGGCACATATCCTGACTGGGAATCCTACCCGTGACCATTTGCTCCTTTTGCTCGCAGGCCAGCATTTAATCCATTGAGCCACATGGGCCAAGGTTATTACTAATTTAATCTCTTGTTATAGTTTTATTCAGATTTTCAATTTCTTCAATTAGTTTTGGTATTTTTGTCTTTCTAAGGATTTGACCATTTCAGCTAACGTGTCAAATTTGTATATCTGTGATGTTTCTTTATAATGCTTTTTTATATCTATACAGCCAGTAGTAATGTCTCTTCTTTCATTCCCAATTTTAGTTATTTGAGTCTTGTTTTTTTTTTTTTTTTTTTTCTTCACCAGTCCAGCTACAGATTTGTCAATTTTGTTGATCTTTTCAAGGAATATAAAATAGCTTTTCGAGAAGGGAAGCATCAGATGAATAATTAGAAGGCAGCTACATAACCCCCGTGTAATTGGCAGAGTGTTCTTAGCTACATGTTTCTGAAAATCTTGGAACGTCAGTTGGCTCATTTATAAAACAGGGTGATGAGGCTTGACTCACAGATTTGTCTCTTATGATTAGATGAAATAACATGGAAAATCTCTAGCACAATAACTGTTTATGGTAGACTTTCAATAAATGTTCATATCCTTTTCTTCTGCACCAATATACTGACCCCAGTTTTACTGCATTGTTCTTTGGTTCCAAGGTCAAATTTAATTAAGTAAACATTAAAGATGACTTCTCTTTTAAAGTCTGAAAATGTATTTTTCTGCACTGTGTGCCTGCCACAGAACCAAGAAGATACTCGTTTTCACTAAGACTTAGGAACACACCAGTTTCTGAATGTAATCAGATGAAGCAATGGTAGTTTAATATTAATCACAGATGAGTCTAAAAGCACAGCTGAGATCCTAATTACCATGTTCTATGTTATTTTCCTCTTTTTCTCATCATGATTCTAACACTGAGGATAGGAAAGCATCCATCCCCCAGGGTTCATGTCAGTAGTTTCCAGGAGCAACCTCTCATCTCAACAGGTGTTGCCAGCTCCAACTAGATTTGTTTCCTATGGGTTAGACAGTATAGATTCCTGAATGGATGAGATTTCATTCTTAAGAAACCCGCCTTAGGATCAGAGGATGTACAAATGCTCAAAGTGTAATATTTGGTACATAAATAATCTTACAACCTGATCTTACTTGGGAATGCTATTTTCTGTTTAAGCTCTCAGGACTTGATAACCTCTGAATCGAGTGCCTTTGAGTTACATGTGCTAATGGAAATTTCATAGGAAATGTAAATAAGGTCAAGGTATGTCATTGAGAAGCTGGTAATAAAGCATCAATGTACAAATAGAACTTATTTTTTTCAAAAAGGAGACGTCCACGTGTCATGATTTAGATATGTTGGCTTGTGTTTACTGCTATTTTGAAAATAGCCATGCTTATCGTCTTTGCAGTCAGAGTGAATACTTTTTGTGGTTAATGTATATTTTTATTTTTAGTGTGTTTAAAAATTGGGCCCTGGCTGGTGTGGCTCAGTGGATTGGATGCCACCCTGAGAACCAAAGGGTCGGTGGTTTGATTCCCAGTCAGGACACATACCTGGGTTGTGGGCCAGGTCCCCAGTTGGGGGTGCATTGAGAGGCAAACCACACATTGATGCTTCTCTCCCTCTCTCCTGCCCCTCTCTCTAAAAACAAGTACATTAAATTTTTTAAATATATGGGAATCACTTTTATGTATCTGTTTAAATAATAAGTACGCATTTGGAAAGAGAAAAACAAAAAGAAAGAAACGTGTCTTAGCTAGCTCATATACTTTTCTAGCAATGTGATCTTAGGCAAGTTATTCAACCTCTCTGAGCTTCAATTTCCATGTGTATAACACGGGAGCGGTGATAACAGGGTAGTAATGGAGTTGTAATAACATAATATGTGTAAAGTACTTAACACAGTATTCAGCTAATTGTAAGGAACCTTTGTCAAAATAACTCTTCTGTGACCCATCTGGGTGTTGCAACAGGCTCATTAAAGCTTTCTCTGACTGCATTTATAATTTTGGATTGTGGAGTATTTGACCTTAAATCTGGTTTAATTTTTTTAAAGATTTGTATGAGCTAAGTTACGATTGGTAACAAACTATGCTTGGTCACCCTGTCCTATAATCTGGCCAGGGCTAGGTCGGTGCTTTTAATATTTAAGATAGCTTTTATGGTTCCTTTTAATTGTACCGTTATGCCAAACATCCCTAGTTTTTTCATTCCTTCCTTGTATGAGTGATTTACGTGGTCTTCATTTTTCTGGAAACTATTGGAACCTACTCAGTTGTTCATTTTCTTCTTTAAAATGGAGTGCACAGAAGTGGACCTAATACTTTCGAGATTATTTGTTCAGCCCAGAGTAGAATGAAATGATGCCTTCCTTTAAGCCAGTTATTAGACTTCTATTAGTATCAACAGGGTTGCTGTAGACTTTTCATTTCAGCAGCGACGTCCTGAACTTGTAGCCAGATCACAGGAACCGGTTTTGAGATGAGGCATTTCTGAAATCATAGTTCTGAACCACTGATGCCAGCATTATTTTCTTCAGCTCTGAGTCTCTGCCGGCTGGTTTTATCAGTAATCTATTGGCTTCGAAATTGAATGAGATGAAATGGCACGGGTAATTGTGTGTTAGACCTTTTCTTTTTATACCTATTACCTACATTTGATTGGTTAATTTATAAGCACCAACATTCCCCACATTTACTTTTGAATCTTATTTAGATGGGACTAGCTTATAAGACCACTGACTTCCAATGGAACTGTGAAGCTAATCCTTATCTGAAGCACAGCCTAACTGGAAACCGAGAGCGGGTTTTCTCCTAGTGCTGTTCTGTTTCTCTGCCCTCCGGGGGGGGGGGGATGGGGCAGGGCAGCATAACCTGTCCCTAAGGTTGCAGGAGTCAAAGCGACCTACCTGCAGCTGACCTGAACAGCGTTATTAAAGGAAAAAGAAATTGCAGAACAAAGAAGAGCCGTTTTGATTGGAGTTTAGACACACTTTACTAGTCCTTGGATGACAATTCAGGACAGACTTTTTAAAAAGAAATCTTGAAGAAGGGGAAGGAAGCACTAAGGATTGAACCTCTTTTACCACACTTTAGAGGGTGTCAGAGTTACATTGTTACTTTCATGTTTTCGGATACAAATGCTTATTGTAGTATATAGAAGGACTGTCATTTGGGAATAGTTAAATATTTTGCTTCTGAGAAACCTCAGCTTCCTAGACTACATACTCTGTACCTCAATTTCCTTATCTATAAAATGAGAATAAGAGTACTGAGAATTCCCCCTAGCTTCTTTGTCACCCTGTACAGAAAGTCCTGTCTTTCCACTTAAGCTTTCTGGTACTTTATGCTTAGAACCTCATGTATAATGTATAAATTATGGTTTCATGTGTGTATATGTTTTATGTCACCTGAATTATAATCTTGAGGCCAGGGGCTAGTTGAGTTTTCCATTGTTTATGACCTTTATAATTCCTAGTCTAGTGCTTGTATATTTAATACACTTAAATATTGTAATAATTTGCCCTGGCTTTGTGTGTGTCTCAGTGGATTGAGTGCCGGCCTGCGAACCAAGGTCTCTGGTTCAATTCCCCATAAAGGCACAAGCCTGGGTTGCGGGCCAGGTCTCCAGTTGGGGGTGTGCGAAAAGCACCCGATCAGTGGTTCTCTCACACATCACTGTTTCTCTCCCTCTCTTCCTCCCTCCCTTCCCCTCTCTAAAGATAAAGAAAATCTTTAAAAAAATAAATATTGTAACAATTTAATGGCCTTTTCTTTAAATCATGATTTTATCTCATCTTTTTGTGATAGAACAGTGAGTATTTGTTTAAGCATATGGAACAGTAATAACAAGAAAAAAGTAAAGAAGGAACAAAATAAGTGTACTTGATAGAAGTTAAGAGCCAAGTTAGTAAGCACAATTGGAATGAAAAATTGAGTGAATGGTTTAAATTATAGCAGAAAACCATCAATGACCTTTTTGAGAAGTCTGAGGGAGACTGCTGAGTGATATTTATTCTTAGTGATAGGTGTAAATTGACTTGATTAGGCCTGGTAGCAGTGTTGGGGAGGAACAGAATTAGAAGAGATGGGGCAATGAGAAGTCAATCACCCTGTGAGAGGAGTCATAGATCTTTTTTTTTTAAATCCTTACCCGAGGATCTAGTCACTGATGAGAGGGGGCAGAGAAGAGAGAGAGAAACATTGATTCATTGTATGCATTCCGACCAGGGCGGGGGGGGGCAGAGAGAGAGAGAGAGAGAGAGAGAGAGACATCGATTCATTGCCTCCAGTATGCACTTCGACCAGGGATCAAACCAGCAACCTAGGTTTGTGCACTGACTAGGAATCGAACCCATAACATTTTAGTATACAGGATAACGATCTAACCAACGGAACCACCCTGCCAGGGCAGTCAATAGCTCTCTCTGTGTCTCTTCTTTTTAATCTCTAATAGTTAACAATACTTCTCAGTGCTCTGAGTATGGAAGAATCTAAGGAACTTGACCAAATTACTTAATTTTGTTTAGCTTCGGTTTCCCCTTCTGTAAAATGAGTTCTATAGTATCAACTGCAGAGGACTATAGTAAGGATCATATGAGGAAGTGTACATTCATGGAATGGTATAAGTGGTCATTAAACATTATTCGTTGCCGATTGTGTCTTCATGAGGTTTATTTACAGTTGGTGTCAGAGCTGACTGATACAGAAGAGAATGAACTTCAGGAGGAATTAGGTGGAATTATTTTCTTTTTATTACGTACTACTAAGTATTATTGTTACTGCTAACGTATGTTTAGCACTGAAATTATAAAATGTTCCGCAGTTCAATATGTCATTTGATCCACACTTCACTTCAGCCCACCTAAACTATCCTCTGGAGAGCTGATTGATTTTGGCACATGTGCAGAAGAGCTTTTGTTTAGTCAGGATGCTTAAGCAGCAGTTGTCAAACCTGTCACCTTCTCCTCACCCCCATTTCCCCAAGCTGTTTGGTGCGAAGGGGCTTGACCATCCTCAATTCACTTACCAGAGACTATGATAAACACATTCACCTTTTCTCTTGCTCCCATTTTTGTCCCCCACAAACAACCTCTACTCTTTAGCAGCACTTCAAAGGACAATGTTTCAGAGTTTATGTGCAGAGTATAGTCTTTGAGGTTTGGATTACACACTTCTACGACACCAGAAGAAAATAATCAGGGAACATAACAGAGCAGGTGAAACAAACGTGTTAAATCTGTTTGGGGAAAACAATAACCAATTTTAAAGTAATAAATTAGCCTCAGGTTCACTGTTCACAATCAGGGTGGAAACGAGGGAGGAGGGAAAGTACTAGTTTCCTAAAGACATCTGAAAATACAAGTGCTGCCTCGAACATGGCTCATTCCACTGGGGGAATGGAGGAGCCTCTTCCTAGTCACCTCTGGAAAAATCGGGAAGCTTGTCATTAGCACATGGGACTTCAAAGAACCTATTCCCTTCATCTTGTGTACGCTGTGGTAGACAGCAGTATTTCAAACTCACAAAACAAGGAATTTGGGAGATGAGATTAAAGTCTAACATGTACTGCGTGGGAAAACATAATTTCTATTAAGTATTGATTTTTACTTAAGACAGAGTTGGGCAGATATATTTAGTACAGAATTCTTGTTTGAAAAGATTGATTCCCTCCCCCCCCCCCCTTTATCTAAAGCAGAGATCCAGAGTATCAGAAAATCTCTGGGTTAGAATGGACATAAATGTCATCCAGCTTAATTAAGTCCCTATCTCCTCTGTGAGTCACCTCTACCATGTCTCTACTGAGTGGGTGTCATCCCAGCCTTGAAATGTGCCAGTAAACAGAGAAATTGCTGTCATCAGAGACAGCCCATGCCATTTGCCGGCCGATCTAGTTGCTATAAAAGCCTTCCTTATTTAATACTGTAGCCAGCTACCCAGTGCCTCTCCTCTATGGGGTCATAAACTCTTCCACTTGATAGCCATTCAGATGGAAGAGAGAAATCACCATGTCCTGCTGCTTGTCTTCTCCCCGCTCCAAGCTAAACATCTTTCAGCTGTTTCTTTGTTACACCTGTAACTGTGTGTTCAGGACATAATTTGAAGTTATGTTTTCACGCGTATTCTGAATTGGGAGCTTCTTGAGGGCATGGACCATATCTTACTTATAGTTGTATGTTTCTGATAGTGTTTGAATGAGAGAAACATAGTATTAAGTCTGTTCACTGTCTAGGCTGCTTGCTGCTGTTTGGATCTCTGATTTATCCTTTATTAAACAAATAGTTACCGAATGCCTCCTGTGCCCTTAGACCCTGTACCAGGATTCAGGAATGTGCCAGCGAAAGAGACAGAGATACTCCTTGACTTCCCTGCAAAGACGGTGTGAGATTACAAAGAACGGAATGGGCAGTGCAAAGCAAGGTGATGAGACTGCCGAACAGCACCTAGTTTGCAGCCAAGGCCTTCTGAGTCAGGGAAGGCTTTTGTTTTCTGTAGCTAAAACAGGAAAAACGTTCTAGATGTGGCCTAACCAGGCCTGAAGATTGCATTCTTCCTCCGGATATATAGCTGTTCTTGTAGCTTGAGGTGATATTAACCTTTTTTATGCTACTACATATTGTGCAATCATTCATTCAATATATTTTTTTAATTTTATTTATTTTTAGAGAGGGGAAGGGAGGGAGAAAAAGGGACAGAAACATCAATTGGTCATGTGTGTGCTCGCTCATACGTGCGCACGGACACACACACCAGCACACACATCCCCTGCATGCCCCAAACAGGGGACTTGCCCGGCAACCCAGGCATGTGTCCTGACAGGGAATTGAACCGACAACCCTTTGGTATGCAGGCCGGCACTCAGTCCACTGAGCCACGCCAGCCAGGGTTCATTGAATAAATTTTTAATGGACACCTACCATGCACCAAGGAGCTGTGCTAGGAACCTTGGCTATCACAGGGACAAGAGGTAGATTTTCTATGAAGCTAAAGAAACTTAAGTTCCAAGGCCCCTTACTTGCAGGGGTCCCTTCCAAAGCCCCATAGCTAATTTTGTATCCTTTATTTAAAGCAGATCTTGCAACTTGTATGTTCTTCAAGTCCCCCAGAACCTGTATCTGCCTCTGGCTAGTGTTCCATGGTATGGATGTCTCATAGTTTATTTAACCATTTATCTGTTGAGGGACCTCAATACTGATTTCAGTTGGGACAATGACAAATAAAGCTACTACGAACATTTATATACAGGTTTCATATAAACAGAAAATTTCATTTTTCTGGGATTGATGCCCGGAGTGTAGTTACTAGATGATAATGGTAGTTGTAGGTTTACTTCGTGTTGTTTGTTTGTTTTTAAAGAAATTGCCAAGCTTTTTTCCAGAGTGGCTGTACTGTTTTACATTCCCACCAGCAACATACAAGTGATCCTGTTTATCCCCATCCTTGCTAAAATGTGGTTTTGCCATTATATTTTACTTTAGTTATTTGGGTAGGTGTGTTCTCATATCTTATTGCGGTTTTAAGTTTCATTTCCTTAATGGATATTTTTATTGAACATCTTTTCATGTATTTATTGGCCATCTTATATCCTCTTTGGTTAAATGTCTTTTCATGCCTTCATGTCTTTGTCCATTATCTAACAGGATTATTCTTTTTATTTACTGTTGAATTATAAGAATTATTTAATATCTTCTAGACGTAAGTCCTTTTTAAAATATGTGGTTTCAAAATATTTTCTCCTAGTCTGTAATCTTGTATATTTTTTCTATCTGTTTACATAGACTTTCACAGAGCAAGTTTTTAAAATTTTCCTGAGGTTCAATTTACTCATTTTTCCTTTATAGATCAGGCTTTTGGTGTTTTGTGTTAAGAACTCTTTGTTTAGCTCTAGATCCCAAAGATTTATCTCCTGTGTTTTTATCTAAAGATTTTATAATTTTGCTTCTTAAAGTTTATGATCCATTTTGAGTTAACTTTTATATAAAGAATGGAGATATGTTGAGGTTACTTTTCATTTTACTTTATTTTAATTTAATTTTATTTATTCTCACCCAAGGATATCTTTATTGATTTTAGAGAGAGAACGTGGGGGCAGGGAAAGACGGGGAGGGGTGAGGGAGACAGACAGACAGACAGACATCAATCAGTTGCCTTCTCCAAGCCACAGCCCAGGTATGTGCCCTGACCAGGGAGCGACCCCACAACCTTTTGGCGCATGGACTGACACTCCAACCAACTGAACCAACTGGCCAGGACAAGGTTCCTTTTTTTAACTATGGATATTCATTGCTCCAGCACCTCTTATTGGAAAGACTATTATTATACTTCGTCCATTGAATTGATTTTGAACATTTGTCCAAAAACAATTGAGCCTATTTATATGTTTCTACTTCGGGGTTCTGGTATAGGCATATATATAAACATACAGATGGATCTATAAGTTTTCCTCCTCCACTAATACCACTTTCTTCTGATTACGATGGCTATATAGTAATTCCTGATATGTGGGAGTGATTCTGCCCACTGCTTTGTTCTATTCCAAGGCTGTTATTCATATTCTGTGCTTTTCCATGTAACTTTTAGAGTAAACTTGCTGGGATTTTGATAGGAATTACAATAAACCTGTGGCTCAATAAGGGGAGACTTGCCATATTTACTAGATTATTCTCCAATCCATGAACACAGTATATTTAAGTATTTGATTTCTTGTATCAGCATTTGTAATTTTTAGCATACATGTCCTGTCCTGTACAAGTTTTGTTAAGTGTACTGTGTTACCTAAGTATTCTTTTTCTTCAGAACAAATTATACGTGGATTGTGTTTTAATTTTGGTATTGTTTAAAAAAATTTTTTTAGTATATAAAAAAGCAATTTTAATATTTGTGTTGCTCTATCCTGCGACATTGGTGAGCTCACTTACTGTTTGTAAGAGTATTTCTGTAGTTTCATCAGGATCTTCTACCTACACAGAGCATCTATAAAAAGAAATAGTTTTCCCTTCTAATCTATGACTTTCTTTTCAACCTCCAGTACTGTGTCGCATAAGAGTACTGAGAGTAGATATCCTTGCCTTATTTATATCTTGGGAGTAAACATTCAATCTTTCACCATTAAGTATGATGTTAGCTGTAGGATTTCTATAGATTTTTTTTTTTAAATCAAGTTGAGGTTTGTCCTCGATTCCAAATTGCTGAGGTTTTGTTTTTTTCTTCCATGAATATTGGATTTTGTCATACTTTTTCTGCATATGATCATGTTTCTTATTCAGCATGTTGATTATGGTGAATTTACATTGGTTGATTTTTGAATGTTGAACAAGCCTTGGTCACGGTGTATAATTCTTTTTGTATATTGTTGGGCTTAATTTGTTAATATTTTGATGAGAAGTTTTACATCTAAGTTCATAAGCAATATAGCTTTTTAGTTTTCTTTTTTGTATTGTCTTTTTTTTTTGCCTGGTTTTGGTATCAAGGTAATATTAGCCTCATGAAGTGACTCTTATTTTCTGCAAGAGATCTTGTAAAATTGCCATTAATTATTTTTAAAAGTCTGATAAGCTTCTTCATTGGATTCGCCTGAGCATAAAGATTTCTTTTTTTCCCCCCCAGGAATCTTAAATTACAAATTAAATTTTCTCTTGGTTATTTAGATTGTCTACTTCATCTTGGTTGAGACCAGTAGTTTGTACTTTTTGGGAAATTGTTCCATTTCTTCTTGTCAGATTTACCATCATAAAGTTATTTGAAACATTCCCTTATTATCTTTTTCATCACTAAGATTTAGTGATATACTATTTTATTCTTGACACTTGTAACTCGGGTCTTTTCTCTTTAGTTTTGTCATTCTTTAGAGTTTTGTAAATTTTTTATTATTTTTGGAAGAACCAGTTTTTGTTTCATTAATTTTCTATTGTTTATTATTTTCAATTTCATTGATTTCTTATCTTTATGTTCTTCCTTCTGCTTCTTGTGCATTTATATTGCTCTTTCCCCCCTCCCAGGTTATTCATTTGAGACCTTTTCTTATTTCTTAAGGTAGCATTTAGTACTGTAAGTTTCCTTCTCAATACTACTTCAGCAGCATCCTAGATATTTAGCTATGTTACATTTTCATTTTCACGCAGTTCTATGTATTTTTTATTTTCTTTGATATGTCCTATTTTACTCGTGGATTATGTAGAAGTATGTTTTCTAATTCCCATATGTTCACAGATTTCCTGTTATGCACCATTGATTTCTAGTTTCATTCTGTTAGATTATATCCTATCAAATAATATACGGTATGATTTTAATTTCTTTACATTTGTTGAAGTTTGTTTTATGGGCCAGGATATGCTCTGTTCCATGAGCTGTTGCAAAAATGTGTATTCTGTTGTTAAGTGGAAAGTTCAATATATGGAAGTTAGAGTCTATTTATTATATTTTTCTGATCTATATCATTGTTAATTTTCTCTCTTGCAGTTCTATCAGTTGCTGAGGGTGAGGTGTTGAAGTCACTAACTGTAATCCTGGATTTTTCTATTTCTACATTTAGTTCTATTCTTTCACATGTTTTGAGATTTTATGGTTGGCTGTACAGTCGTAAATCGCTTAACATTGGAGATAAATTCTGAAAAATGCATCATTAGGCCAATTCCATGGTTGGGCAAACATCATCGTGCATTTACACAAACCTAGATGGTGTCGCCGATACGCAGCTGGGCTACATTGTATATAGCCTGTTGCTCCTAGGCAATAAAGTTGTACAGCATGTTACTGTAATGAATACTGTAGGCAATGGTGATGTAGTGGTAAGTATTTATACCCAAATATATCTAAACCTAGAGAAGGTACAGTAAAAGTTTAATTTTAAAGAAAAAAAAAAAAAGGTGCACCTGTATGGGGCACTCACCATGAATGGAGCCTGCAGGACCGGAAGTTGCTCTGGGTGAGTCAGTGAGTGAGTGGTGAATGAATGTGAAGGACATTGCCCTACTGTAGACTTTATAAACACTGCCCCACAAGTCCTCCCCCTGCTTCCTTTCAACAGGGTCAGAAATAGCCCATCGAAGCTGTCAGTGCTGCTCCATGAACAGGGATGTGGGCTGGATTGATTGGAAATATCAAGGAGAAACTGGCTGAGTAAGGCGTAGATCATTATAATAGTGACTTGTCAGGATGGAGTAAAAGGTGGCTTTTGAGGCTCCGTGGGAATAAGAAATCAAGATGGAGATATTAAGGAACTTAGGGGATTATCAGGGCGATTTGTTTTTGACTATTGCATGTTAGAGCAGTGGTTACCTTAAGGAACTTTGCAGTACTTATTTCAGGGAAAAAAAAAAAAAAAGAAGAAGGTGTTTAACATTGAGAGAGGGTGTAGAGATGAGGATTCATTATTTTGACTTTGGCATAAAGGGCTGTCTCTGGCATTGAACTGATAGAAGAAATAAAACTTATCTATGCTTTCACATCATTACAACCTGGAAATATTTCCAAAGTACAGGGACAGGCTGGCTTCACACGACCTCAGAGAGTAAAGTGATAGTGGCACCGAATACTAGTTAAGGCAGCTCTTTGAGGACCTCTGTCCTTACACAGGATTTCAGGTCCTCAATGAAGAACTGACAGAAATGTACATTGAAGACCCCCAAGGTCGATCTGGGAGTGCTTGTAGCGCCCTCTGAATATGTAACATTGGGAGAACTGGCTTCTCTGCTGTAACAGGTCAGTGGCTGGTTGATTTGGATGTAATCTGTACACTCAAAAACGAGGTGCTCCCTGGCTGGTGTGGCTCAGTGGATTGAGCATCGGCCTGCGAGCCAAGTGTCACTGGTTTGATTCCCAGTCAGGGCACATTTCTAGGTTGCACGTCAGGTCCCCAGTTGGGGGTGCAAGTGATAGGCAACCACACACACACACACACACAAAAACGAGGTGCTGCGAGTGAGAGGGAATCTATTGCCAAGACCCCCCAATATGGCTCCCATTAGAGTAAAAGAAACTCTTCCTGAACCACATATGATTTCATTTCCTACAGGACATGGAGCTCCATGGTAGGCCAACACATCACTTTGCGGCACATGACTGTACACACATTTAGAATCACTACATCTTCCTGGTGGATTGATCCTTTATCATTAGGTAATATTCCTCTTTGTAGTAATTTTCTTTGCTCTGAAGTCTCCTTTATCCGATATTAATATAGTCACTCTTTTTCTTTAGGAAAGTAATGTTAGTATGGTATTTTTTTTTCCAATCATTTTTCTTTCCACTTACCTATGCTGTTGAATCTGAAGTTAGTTTCTTATAAAGAATATATTGTTGGGTCATGTGTTTTATCCACTGTGTAAATCTCGGCCTTTTGATTATTTATTTAGAGCATTTACATTTAAGGCAAAATATATATAATATGATGCTTAAGTCCACCATTTTATTAGTTATTTTATGTTTGTTTTCTCTGGTTTTGCATTCTTTTGGTTCTCTTTTCTTGTATTCTCCTGGGTTACTTAGAAATTTTTACTTGATTTAATTTATAATGTCTTTGAGTGCCTCTCCTTATATAATTTTTGTAATAGTTGCTTTGGGTGTTACAATATACCCATGAAACTTAGAACCAGACTATTGCTACCATTTTACCACCTGAGTGAAGTTTGGAAACCTTGCCTGTATTTAGTTCTCTTTACCTTCCCCACATTTAAATATTACTGTTTTGAGTAACAGATATTATAATTTTTGTTTCAATCACCAAATAAGATTTCTACAATGCAGGGGAAAAAAGGATACTCTAATGTGTTACTTTTACTTCTGCTCTTTTCATTATTTCTTTTTCCTTCCCGATGTTCCTTCTTTTATTATTTTCCTTTGTGTTTGAAGAGCATCTTTTTGCCTGTCTTTCAGGATAGGTCTGACAGCAACCAGTTTGTTTAGTTTTTCTTCGTCTGAGAATGTGTTCATTTCTCTTCGCTCCTGAAGAATTGTTTCACCAGATGTACAATTCATGGTTGACGGACATTTTCTTTCAAAACTTAGAAAAACATTGTGACACTTTCTGCTGGCCCCCTTGGTTTCAGAGTACAGATCCTTGGCCTTTTGAATCGATGTTCTCCTCTAGGTAACGAGTCACTTCTTTTTGTCTGCTTTCCAGGTCTTTTTTTGGTCTTCAGTTTTCAAAATTTTAATTATGATATGTCCTGGCATGGGTTTCTTTTGAGTTTGTTCTGTTTGGAGTTGACTCAGCTTCCTAGATGTGTGTGTGTGTCTTTTTACCAAATTTTGGAAGTTTCCACCTTATTTCTTCAAGTATTCTTTCATCTTCACTTCCTTTCATCGTTCTTTCTGGGACTCCAGTGATGCCAATGTTGGATCTTTGTTCTCGGCCCACCGGTACCCGGGGCCCTGTTCATGTTTGTTTCAGTTTGTTTTCTCCGTTGTTCGGGTTGGGTGAATTCTACTGGTCTCTTCTCAAGTTCACCAATTCTATTCTTGTCATCTCCATTATACTATTGAGCCCTCCAGCAATCTTTTTTTCTTCATATATATATATATATATATATATATATATATATATATATATATATATATAATTGAGCGTCGGCCTGCGAGCTAAGTGTCGCTGGTTCGATCTTCCAGTCAGGGTACATCAGAGAAGGAAAACTCTGACTCCAAAAAACCTCCGCTGCCTTGCGGCATACCTCTTCAGGGGAAAGGCTAAGGGAGTAAACCCCGACAGAAAATCCGGAGCCGGAGTCCCTAAGGCGGTTCGACGTTGTAGTCAACACCGGCAACTCCTGCGGCGCACCTGAAGCCAAGCTGTATTGACTCCGTCTTTCCCTTGGACCCTTCAGCTGCGAAGAGAGGGGGGGTCTGCTGCATGGGCAACAGCAGACCCTCCATATCACCCTGCCCAGGCTCTGTAGCTTCAGCTTCACTGGAGAGGACACTCCAGCATCATCGCAAGATGTCGATTCAACACGGGAGGAGACAGATACCGTGTCACTCCCGAGTTGGACTGCACAGCCATTCTCGGCGGTGCAGATAGACTCTTAAGAAGCTACACCATCGTCTCTCGAGACGGACGGCTGCCGAATAATATATATAATTTATCTAGTTTCTACTTTTTTTAAAAAAAATATTTCTATTTCTATGTTTTCATTTGTTTCAAGAGAATTCATAACTGATTTTTGAAGCATTTTTATGATGGCTGCTTTAAATTCATGTCATATGATTCTAATATTTGATTCATACAAGTGTTGGCCTCAATTGATTATCTTTTCTCCTTTGGGTTGTAATTTTCTTGGCTCTTGTTATGATGGGTGATTTTTGACTGTACCACAGATGTGTATTTGTCACATTAGGAGACTCTGGGTCCTCTTTAAATCTTTTTTTAGCAGACAGCCACATTGTTTAGGTTTGGCATGTGAGTCTTGGCCTTTGTGATATTATTTTGGTTTGCTTGATTTGTTTTGTTTTGTTTTAATGATTTTATTTATTTATTTATTTTTAGAGAAAGGGGGAAGGGAGGGAGAAAGACAGGAAAGAAAAACATCCATAGGCTTGCTTCTCTGTAAGCCAAACCCACAACCCAAGTGACCTGGCCTGGAATCGAACCAGTGACCTTAGGTTTGCAAAATGATGCCCAAACAACTGAGCGATACCAGTCAGGGCTGGTGTGCTTGTTTTATATAGTACTGCTGAAGTTCCTACTGGTCCCCAATGGTTGCTGCCTGACAGGTCAGCCAGGGTTTGCTCAGTGGGGCCACTGGATGTCTCTGAGTGACTAAGGCATGCAGTTGGGTTCTCTACCAGTGTCCGCCACCCTAGGCCAGTGTCTCTGGGAAGGAGAAGAGTATAGGTTCCATGAGAGAAAGAAGCTTCCTGGAACCGAATAGTTCTTGTGACTTGAGTCCCATTTCTGGTTGTCTTCTGCCATCACTGTCTTTGGGTGGTGGTGGAGAGTTTGGGGCCCATAGGGACAAAGAAACTTTCCAGACAAGGCTGCCTGCTGTAGCTGGGTTTCTTTTGAATGCTCTGCCTGCCAATCTCATTGGCTCTGGGTGGGCAAGGAGAGTCTCAGGCCTGTTATAATAGTTGGTCTCTTGTCCTCAGCAACTGAAATCTATTCGGAGTCCTTAGGGTCAAATGGGTGTCTTGTTATTCACAACAGGGCCCCTTTCCACAATTGGGTTTATGTTAATGCCGTGACTTTTTGGGAAAGAAGTTAGGGTGGAGGTTGGTGACCAGGGGGAACCAACCTCTTTCAGAGGATTGGAGCTTTCATTTCCACCCCTTGCTTTCTGGGGAGGGGAGAAGAGCTGGAGGTTGAATCAGTCACCAATGGCCAGTGATTTCATCAGTCGTGCCTATGTAACGAAACGTCCATAAAATCCCCAGAGGAGAGAGCTCAGAGAGCTTCCAGGTTGGTGAACACATCCCGAGAGCAGTTTGAAGCTCTGTCTCCTTTCATCATAATTTGCCCTTTGTCACTCACTCTTCCATCAGGCTGTTCCTGAATTACCTTTTTTTGTGAAAAAAGGGGTAATCTTCCAAGTGAAATGTTTCCCAGAGTTTTGTGAGTCACTCTAGCAAATTGATCAAACCCAAGGAGGGTTATTGAAACCTCTGATCTATAGCTGGGTGGTCAGAGGCACAGGTGAAGTCACGGGAGGAAAGTCTTGTAAGACTGAACCCTTACCTGTGCGATCTGATGCTCTATCCATGCAGACAGTGTCAGAATTGAGTCGAAGTCTTTGAGTCCCTGCCAGGGTTGGAGAATTGTTGATGCGGAAACAACCACCCCCCCCAACCCACACATTGAAAAGGTATCCAGAACCCCTTTAGTCCCAGTTGGGCCTCTGACCTGGTGTATTGTTGTCAGCGGGGCGCCTGCTTGATTCTGGAAAGGAATGAGTCTACCTGGGCTGCTGGCCTCTTGCTAGAGTAGAGGATCTGAAAACACTGGGTCTGGGTGGCCTTGCCGCATGTGGGATGCACATCATCCTGTTATTGTGCAGTTTCTGTAGTTCTGGACTCCCCCAACAGCTCAGCTTCTTTTTAGCACCCTTCAGAAGTCTCCTTTGGTCCTCTCTTGTGCCATTTCCAGGTTTTATAGTTGTGAGAAAAGGGGAGAAGGGGAAAACATCATTCTACCCAGAACCAGAAGTCTTTCGTTCTCTTTAATAATCGCTAATATGTTCTATACAACTTGCTTACAATTTAGCTTACATTCACCAGCTTGCAAACATGGCTTTCTTTTTTTTTGAAAAATCAAGATTACATTTCCCTCTCTGCAGACTTCTGTCCCTCTCTCATTATTCACAATTCTGTCTAGACAGCAGTTTGGAAATATTAGCCCAACGTCTTCCTAGAATCCTGGAATGTGAGGACAAGTGTTTGCTAATCTCTTCTTGTGTCTGTTTTTGGTTTCCTTCTACTAATGCTTGCTGTACCCTGCTTGTTTCCTAACAGAGGATATGTGAAAATAAAGTAAGAATTTGGGTAGTTTTTCTTTCTCTTTGTCACCTAACAATGTATTTCTTCTTTTTTCTTTTTAAAGATTTTATTTATTTATTTTTAGAGGGAGGAAGAGAGGGAGAGAAACGTCAATGTGCGGTTGCCTCTTGCACACCTCCAACTGGCGACCTGGCCCACAAACCAGGCTTGTGCGCTGGCTGGGAATCGAACTGGCGACCCTTTGGTTCCCAGGCTGGTGCTCAATCCATTGAGCCACACCAGCCAGGACACAACGTATTTTTTGTTATTGCTGTTGGCAATTTGAAATCGCCTTTTGTTATCCTTAGCATATATGTCTCTCTAAGGCTCAAGTCATTCTGAACCTTGGCTGTTCTGGTGTTTTGCAGGTACATTTCACTCTGTGCTAGTTATTATCATTGGTTATGTCTCCTTTGTTACATCAGGAGAGCAATGTATGCCAGCTTCAGGGGGTCAGACAGACTTACGTTTGATTCTCACCTCTATCTTTTCTAGATGTGTGATTTAGGATTGGCTGTTTAACCTCTAGCAGAGGAAACAGAAGTTCAGAGGTTAAATAATCAATCTTATAAAATGGAAATAATATTACTGCTACTAGTAGGACCAACTTCATAGGGTTGTTCAGAAGATTAACTGATAATGAACACTAAGCATGTAGCACAGTTCCTGACACAGACTACTTAATAAATGCTGTTAATGTTATTATTATACATTTTTTAAAATCTCATTATAGAAAACTTTACAGGTACGTCTTAATACCTATCCTTTTCTTCTTTATTATAATTTTATAGTCAGGATTTTATTTTGGAGAGCCTCCCAGTCAGCCTATGTCAATTCAAGTTCTCAGGGAAGGAGATTGCATGTCTTTAAAATTGTGAAATTTTGTGTAATTTAATTGTGTCTGGCATTCTTATGCGAATGCGAGTGATGGTCCTCTCACTGAGCAGTGCATGCAAATACTTCACAGCTCTGTCTCCACACAAGGGATGTGTAGGTGTTAAATTAGCCTTTCTGCTTAACCCGCCATAAATATTTCAAAATACATACCTCATGTGGGTACTCTGGCTTGCTTCTACATGCTACAAAAATTCTCGCTTGTTAGACATTTCGCATTACCATATGTCCTACCTGTATTTCTTGCTGTGTTGTAAAATAAGTGCATGGTTACAGTACACCAAAATTTCTCTGGTGAAAAATGAAGTTTTATAAGCTACTGGATTTGAACTCTCTGAACAAGAATTCTATCTAATGTAATATTTTGTACAGTGCCCAGTCCGTGGTCATTGAATGTTTCTCACTAACCACTGTACCTAAAATTGTATGGAAGTCAGCAAATGGACATCCTTATGTAGGTATTCTAACTAACCTGTTTCTTCCAGTGTGTTTTTCTTCTGAGTTAAAGTTGGTAATCTTTTTAATCTTGGTGAATTCTTTAGGTTTCATATTTGATACCTATAATTCTGGAACCTCCCAAAACTATCTTAATTAGAGGCATGTTGGAATGTGTTTGAAAGTTTTTCTGCTGTGGTTCTGTTAGTTCTGGGCAGTGTTATGTAATCTTAAGGATGTGAGTTTTCTTCAGGGATTCAACCTTTCCTGCTTTCCTCCACCTATATATTTTTTTTTAAGCTCAACACTTCTCCCCAGGGGAGAAGAAGAATCCAAATTGTTGTTATTCTTTTGGAGATGCTTGGAACTAAGGTCTTACTAACTCTAACCTTTCAATGTTGTAGGTTGTTTTAGAGGGCCAGCAATGGCCTTAGGACCAATTTAAAACTTGGGTCATTTAGATTCCGCTGTCAGGAATCTAATTGAAATGGCACAAAGTCTCCTGTTTTCCTTGTTGGTATTGTGAAATGGTGGTGTCTGGTGGCTAGGTAGGTACTAGGCTTTCTCGATGATGTTCCAGAGGTGAATTTATTCCTAGATGTGGTTTGTTTATGCGCTTGGCAAATGGTCTCAAGTCATTTGTGGGAATAAGGGATTGATTTGTGGCGGTTGGGGATGCTATTGGGTCCATTACAGAATTGTAACTTGCCAGCAGTAATAAAGATTTAAGGAACTGAGCCCTTGGGCCTGAACCACAGATGACCCCTCTCTGGGCTTTCATAGCCCACTGCTCTTTCCTTGTCTCTTCCTTTCGCCTGATTGTTGACTTAGCTTTTCTTAAAGAAACATGTTCTGGCTTCTTCTTTGTGCAGGATCCTCTCGCTTAGACTGTTTCCACCTTGTACCATGTGTCTAAAATAATGTCCTCTCCCCTATCTATCAAACCCTTTCTCTGCTGTAAGTCCAAGAGAGCTAGCAATCTCCTCTTCTTCATTAAAGTCTGCAGGCCTCAGTGTCTCGGAAGTGACAGCTCCCTGCCACACAGATCACATAAACCCTTCTTGTCAGTTTATGTAGACGTTCAGTGTTTTTATACTGCTTTCTTGGTGTCTTTGTGGGATAGTTATGTGTGGTCTGGCGTTTTAGATCTTAAATCACAGAAGGGAGAGATCCTATCAGACTTCCTGGATACGCAGCCTCACTGGTCAGTAGACATTTAATACATTGGTCTTTGCTGTCAGGGTCATTGAGGGCCAAAGTGGACAAATAACTTCTGAAAAATTAAACTTTTTTTTTTATTTGCTGTTTGCTGAACTTTGTATCATAATAAGTAGCTGAGCTTACAAGCTTAGGGAACAAGACAAATAATTTTAGTTCTTGGCCATGCATTATCTGCTACGGAGTTTTAGAAGTTTCACTTCTTTTCCCTATAAACTAGTCAGGTGACTCAAAGATGGGACTTCATTGCTTTGTAATCCTACTACATTCCTTGGTAAGCATGATAACGTGGCCTTAAGGTTTACAATCCATTGGCTGGAGAAGTCTTAGATTTCTGCTGTTAAATTCCTTGAACATATGGTGGACTTCTACCTCTGGGAATGCTATTATCCATCAACTACATGATCAATAACGTTTGGGACAAAGACAGAGCCCTGCACAATCAGGAGTTTGTTTGTATTTTCCCCTTCATGTCCTAGCACACCTTATTACTCATCTAGCTGCACCAGCACCATACTAAGGATAATTTTCCGTTACAGACATATGGCTTACTGCCATGTGTTTACTCACATAATGGTATCTCCTGGCAGTGCTTTCTTTCTTCCTTTTTTATTTTTTTCATATCTCTCCAACTTATTATTCCTCTGTCATACTCCTTTTTTAAAAAATATATTATTTATTTATTTTTAGAGAGAAGGGAAAGGGGGGAGAAAGAGAGGGAGAGAATCATTGACCGGTTGCCTCTTATGCCTCCAACTGGGGACCTGGCCCACAACCCAGGCCTGTGCCATGACCAGGAGTCGAACCAGCGACCTTCTGGTCCGCAGGTCAGTGCTCAATCCACTAAGCCACACCAGCCAGGGCCATCTGTCATGCTCTTGTTGACTTACCTCAGATGTCTTCTATCCTGTGACCCTTCACCAGACCAAGGTAATTACTTTGGTGCCTTCCATCAGAATCTCCTACGCATCTCCAGTTTTAAACACTTCAGCCTTGTACATTCACCATTTGTGTTTGTGGTCTTGTCCCCAATAATTCTGCTGTAGGTTCCTTAGAGACAGGAGCTTTTTGTTTTCTCAGAGTCCTGTAGAGTTATCTGTCAGGGCAACCTTGCTCTGAGAAATCACCTGGAAACTACCATGGGAGCAGGAATCGGGTTTATTGAGGGGAAAAGGGGGAAGAGGGAGGCGGGGAGAGGCAACTTCTGGACTGACTCAAGGGTGCATAGGAGCAAGGGGAACAGGGAAAAAGGGGAATGGGGAGCGGGGAATGGGGACTCCCGGTCCACCACGTGGTCCCCAAAGGAATTGCCTGCCTGGACTCCTGCAGGCGCCTTTTTATACCTGTTCAACCCACATTGCGGTGAGGGTGAGCTTGCTTATCAACATATTCAGTAGGTCATTTACATCTGCAGCTAGGTCTATTAACATTTCCTCTGGGAAAAGGCTAGGACCAGGTTGATTTGCATATGTCAGAAGTCTAGGTGTGCATTCTAGCTGTCTCCGTGTTCCGACATCAACACATACCTTGTGCTCAATGAATGAAGGAGCCAAGGGGAGACATGTCAATAAAATTAGAATCCATGGCTGTAGCAATTTTTGCTTCTGGGTTTGACATATTACCTTGTATTAGATTAGCTGTCTCTCAAGAAGAACTACAAAAACTTGATAACATTACAGAACAGTTGCCTTGACCGAATAGCTCACTTAGTTGCAACATCCATCTTAATATGTGAAGGTTGCAGGTTCGCTCCCCGGTCAGGGAACATACAAGGATCCAACCAATGAGCACATCAATAAGTGGAACAACACATCAGTGTCTTTGTCTGTCTCTCTCTCTCAAATCAATGAGTATAACTTTTTAAAAGGAAACATTACAAAATAGTAGTTTGAAAGCACCAGAGAGCTACCAGAGCAACTAGGAGTGAAAATCCCAGAGAAGACATGTCTTGAAGTAAGACTGACATTCTGTGCTCCATTACCCTTCAAGGCATTAGTCAATGGAAGCGCTGTGGGGAGAGAGGCAGAGAAGCTGAACTGAAAGTGGTAACTAAGAGGCGAGTTGACCAGAGATTTCAGCATTCTGACAGGAGCATGGGGACAAAAGTGGCAGTTCAGGCATACCATTATATTCAGGACTTCAGGGCCCAAGATGTGAGAACAAAGGAAAATACAATGAATTTGGTCCAGTATTTTATGGTGCTTTCCCCCTTGTGTGACTGGCTGTGATTTGTAAGTGGTATAGGTCAGAGAGGTAGAGAAGTTAAGCAGAATGTGGCAGGTATAAATCTTGAGTAGCTAAGCATAGCTTTCTGCAATTTCACAATTCCAGGGACAGAAATTGGAGTCTAGAGCCTGCCAAAAAGGAAGGACCCTGGTAATTACCCCAGGTTTTCAGTTGGGATCCCCAAAGGGCCAAATTCTGAGACTAAGGATAAACTGAAAAAATATCATTCCTCACAAAGGCTGAAACGCAGCTTTGAATCAGCTCAATCACAGGTAGAATTAAGGTGATCTGTCCTTCAGCACCTGGCAGAAGCAAAAGTAAATCATCTTTGAAGGAAGATAATATCATCCAGAGCTACCCTAACTTTTAATATGCAATGTCTGGCACTAAATCAAATATTACTAGGCTTACCAGTATGAGTTTGCCAGGGCTAACATAACAAAGTTACCACAGACTGTGTGGCTTAAGCAGCAAAAGTTTATTGTCTCGTGGTTTTGGATGCTAAAAGTCAAAAATCAAGGTATTGGCAGGATTTGTTTCCTTCCGAATGCTGTAAGGGAAAGATCCATTCTGAGTCTTTTTCTCTGGGGTTGTAGACGGCCATGTTTTCCCTGTGTCTTCACATTGTCTTTCCTCTGTGTATCTCTTTGTCAAAATTTCCCCCCTTTTATAAGGATAGCAGGTATATTGGATTAGAGCCCACCCTAAATAACTCACTTTAACTTGGTTACTTCTGAAAAGACCCTGTATCCAAATATGATTGTATTCTTTTTTTAAAAAAAATTTTATTTATTTATTTTTAGAGAGAGGGGAAGGGAAGCAGAGAAACATCAGTGTGTGGTTGCCTCTCACAAGCCCCCAACTGGGGACCCGGTCCGCAACCCAGGCACGTGCCCTGACTGGGAATCAAACCAGCGACCCTTCAGTTAACTGGCCAGCACTCAATCCACTGAGCCACAGCAGCCCGGGCTAATCATTTTCTGAGAAAATAGGGTTTTGGACTTCAATGTATAAATTTTGGGGAGGACACAAACAATGCAACCAAATAAAACTAGGTCATCACATTCTCTCCTCTTTAAGTGACATGTTTCTCCTTTCACTGGGAAGTGAAAGCATTCCGTTCTGAACCTCCCAAAGTTTCTACTCCCACGTCTGCTCATCTGCTGTTTCTGTGCCTGTTCCGTCTCTTTTCTCTCCTGTTACTGGGTACTGCGTGTGTCTTATCTGAAGCCAGCCCCTTCACCCATGCGCTAGATCCCATCTCCTGCCTAGAAAAGGACATCGCGCCGGCAAGTTCTACCCGAGTTCTTCTCTCTCTCTCATATCTCACAGACAATCTTAGCGGTTCTATCAGCTAAAATTCTAAATATATCCACACTACTTCGTGTCCTTCCCACTGCTACCGCTTTGATAGAAAGCAACATTATCTCGGAACTAGGGCATTTCAGTAGCCTCTGCATCCCCGTCGCACCCTGTTTCATTCTGATCTCCACACGGCAGCCCTAATGGTCCTTTTAAAACACACATGTCTCCTCCCACTGGCTTTTGACCTCAATACAGCAGTCCCTCTCTATATCGCAGTTCACTTATCGCGGCCTCACTGTATCGCGGGATTTTTTAAATATTATATTTAATTATTTATCGCACATTTTTCGCTCTATCGCGGGACTTTGCGGTCCTATATACGTATATTGTTAAAGTGACGTAGGTTTAAGGGTGTAGAATATGGTTAAAAACATAATAGTGTTTATAAAAGTGTGGAAAAGGTTAATAAGGGAATGGGAAAGGTTAATAAGGAACTGGGAACGGTTTATAAATGTGTGGGAAGGGTTTCTAAAGCCTTAAAAGATATATAAATACTAAGATAAATGTAAGGTTCCTACTTCGCGGATTCTCACCTATCGTGGGGGTCTAGAACGTAATACCTGTGATAAGTCAGGGAATACTGTAGTCCCTAATATGGCCTTCACAAAGCTACCTCCTTGACCACATTTTCTACCACTTCACCCCTTACTCTTAGTATTAGTTAAACATGCTGAGCATGCCACGGGACCTTTGCACTTTCCGGTCCCTCCTGTTGGAAGGTCTCCCTCCTGCCTCCACGGGTCGTAACCATCTGGTTTGCTCCCTCCCTTCTTTGGGGTCTTCAAGTCACAGCTGTCCTTCCCAGAGCACAAGAAACCTCTTCTGTGTACTTTGTTTGACATCTTCTGCTTTATTTTTCTTCATATCATTTATCCACTACTTTACATAGTGTTCGCTTATTTGTTTATGTTCTCCCCTTAGAATGACAATATTCTTTCAGGATTGGGATTTTGTTTTGTTCACTGCTGTATCCATAGTACCTCAGTATTATCGGGTGCTTGATAAATATTTCCTTTTTTAAAAAAGATTTTATTTCTTTTTTTAGAGAGAGCAGAAGGCAGGGAGAAAGAGAGGGAGAGAAACATTGATGTGAGAAGCATCGATCGGCTGCCTCTCATGCATCCCAACTGGGGACCGAACCCTCAACTGGTGATGGTGACCCTTTGGTTTGCAGGCCTGTGCTCAACCCACTGAGCTACACCAGCCCAGGTTGATGAATATTTCTTGAGCAAAGAAACTAATCAGTTAATCTGTCTTAGAGGAGATGAGTCTTGATGAGGGTTTTCAAAGCATGAGGGGATATGGTATATTTTCTTCCTACTAACATATAAATGAAAGTAAAAAGTAGCCAGTTTTCTTGCATTTTAAAATCCTGTTCAGTCTTCAAACCCTCAAATCATACTTGTCTGGGGCCTCATTTAACATCGCAAGTTTTACTTTTGCAGCTAGACTATTAGTTCCTTAGTTCACTATTGCCTGCCTAATAGATGCTAAAAGAGTATGTGTTGTTGAAACGGGAAATTACCCAGTGACGTGAGTGCCTTAGTAAATAAAAGTATCTATATTTTGTGATTTGATCAGTGTACCACAATGAAAAATATTTACAAGTTATCCTACCCCCCTCATTGCTTTATGTAAGGTTGTAAGGTAGTGCTACTGAGTATGTGTTAACTCCTGGACATCAATTTTCTACTTTTATCCTGGGAAGATAATCATGTATGTCAAACTTCATCAAATTGTTCACTTAAAAATTCATGTTTTATTATCCTTTATTTCTTTTTAAAATTTTTTATTTATTGATGTGAGAGAGGGAGTGGTAGAGAGAGAGGGAGGGAGGGAGGGAGGGAGAGAGAGATCAATTTGTTCTACTCATTGATGCATTCATTCATTGTTTGACTTTTGTATGTGCCCTGGCTGAGGATCGAACCTGCAACCTTGGCATACCTGGAAAATAATCGACTGAACTACCCAGCCAAAGCTACACTTTATTTCTTCTTTAAATATTTGCTAGAATTCTCCAGTGAAACCATGTCAACCTGGAGTTTTCTTTGTTGGAAAGTTTATAATTATAAATTCAATTTATTTAGTAGGTACAGAACTGTTCAAGTTGTCTCTTTCTTCTTGAATGAGTTTTCTTATTTTCTATCTTTCAAAGAATTGGTTTGTTTCAACTGAGTGTTGAATTTATGGGTGTAGTTTTTCATAGTTATCTCCTTTTTGCCTTTTTTAAGTCTGCAGAGCATATTGTGTTAACCCCACTTTTATTCCTTATATTAGTAATTTGTGTCTTATTTCCCTTTTATCCTAGTTTGTATAGCTATAGATTTATCAATTATATTTATATCTTAAAAGAGCCAGCTTTTGATTTTGTAGGTTTTTCTCAATTAAAACATCATTGATATTTTTTTAATTTAAAAATAATTTATTTTTTATGAATATAGGGGTGTATAGGTTCTTTTGAATTGGTGTTTCAGGATTCTTAGGGTGTAATCCTAGCAGTGGAATCTGGGTAAAAGGCAGTTCCATTTTTAGTTTTTTGAGTAAATTCTGTACTGTTTCCACAGTGGCTGCACCAGTCTGCATTCCCACCAACAGTGCAGTAGGGTTCCCCTTTCTCCACATCGTCGCCAGCACTTGTTGTTTGTTGGTTTGTTGATGATGGCCATTCTGACAGGTGTGAGGTGGGGTCTCACTGTGGTTTTAATTTGCATCTCTCATGGCTACTGATGTTGAGCATCCTTTCATGTGCCTATGGACCCTCTGTATGTCCTCCTTGGAGAAGTGTTTGTTCAGGTCCTTTGCCCATTTTTTTATTAAGCTGTCTGTCTTCCTGGTGTTGAGTCATATGAGTTCTTTATATATTTTGGAGACCAAACCCTTGTCTGAGGTATCATTGGTAAATATGTTCTCCCATACGGTTGGTTCCCTTTTCATTTTGCAGCATTATCTACAGTAGCCAAGTGCTGGAAACAGCCTAAGTGTCCATCAGTAATTGAGTGGATCAAAAAATCTGTGGTACATTTACACAATGTAATATACGCAGCAGAAAGAAAGAAGGACCTCCTACATTTTGCTACAGCATGGAAGAAACTGGAGACTATTACGCTAAGTGAAAGAAGCCAGGGGTGAAAGACAAATACCATATGGTCTCACCTCTAAGAGGAACCTAATGAACAAAACAAAGGAGCAAAAGAGAACCAGAGGCCTGGAAACAAGGAACAGACTAGACTGACAGTGACCAGAAGGGATGGGTAGGGGCAGAAGGGAGGAAAGAAGGGGAAGGGTCTACTCAAAGAACATGTATGACTGACCCATGGACATGGACAAAAGGGTGGGGAATGAAGGGAATGGGGTGCAGGTGGGGGCGGGGGCAGGAGAGAGCACCAAGGGAGAAATTGGAACAATTGTAATGGAACAACAATAAAATAAAATAAAAAGTTTATTTTTTATTGTGTTTTTTCCATTACTAAGACATGATTGATTTTTGTTCATATAATGTTACTTGTTTCATTTTGCTTATCTGGAGTTTACTTTGCTATTTTTCTAGCTTTATTGGGTTGAATGCTTAGATTGTTGAATTGAGGCCTTTTTCCTTCACTAATACAAGCATTTAATGCTATAAATTTCCTGTGAGCACTGCTATAGCTGTTGAATGAGAGTGGAGAGAATGTAGATGCTTGTTTTGTTCTTGACCTTGGGAAATAATAAATCTCTCACCATTATCTGTTTAGTTCTAGATTTTCAAAAAACATGATCTTAAGCAGACTGAAGAAGTTTTTTTTGTCTGTTCCTAGTTTGCTTAAAGTTTTTTTTCTTATCAAGAATAGATTATGGTTCAATTTTATCTAATGCTTTTTTGGGTACCTATTGAGATGATCATTTACTTTTCCTTCTACTGTTGAATTATTTTGATTAATTTTTGAATATTTTATTGAAGGATTTTACATCTATGTTTATGAGGAGGCATTGAACTATAGTTTCTTCCTTTTTTCTTTCTTTTTTTTTCTTTTTTCTTTCTTTTTTTTTTTTTTGTAATGGTTTTCTTTGGCTTTGGTACCAGGATAGTACTAGCATCATATAAAATATGTTGGGAAATTCTCTCTTCTCTGTATTTTCTGAATGATTGTGTGAAATTGATATTGTGCGTTCCTTAAATGTTTGGTAGGATTTACCAGTGAAGCCATCTGGGCTGGAAGGTTGTTAACCAACACTTCAATGTTTAAACTATATATGCAGCTATTAAGATTATCTATGTCTTCTTCAGTGAGCTTAATAGGGTCTAGTTTTAACAACCTCACAGATACAGCGAACAAACAGGATTGCCTGACAGGAAGCGGGCAGAGGGGGATGGATAAATGAGGTGAAGGGAGTAAGAAGTCACAGAGTAGTAATAGAAATGTAAAGTATAGCATCATAAATATAGACAATAGCATTGGAATAGCTATGTACAGTGCCAGGTGGGTACTAGACTAATCAGGGGAATCACAGTGAATTATAAAATTGTCTAACCACTATGCTGTACACCTGAAACAAATCTAAAATTTTTTAAAAGTTTCTGTTTTTAAGTGAACTGTTCCATTTTATTTAAGTTGTGAAATTTATGGATCTAGAGTCATTTGTAGTTTTCCTTTATTATCTTTTGTGATGTTTGTGGGGTCAAGAGTGATATCCCTATTTTATGTCTAACATTGGTAATTTATGTCTTCTCCTATTTTCTTTCTCTGTCTGGCTATAGGTTTATCAATATTATTGACCTTAGTAAAGGAGCAGATTTGGAGTTGATTACAAATAGAAATATAACAGAGAAGGGACCAGATTTGGAGTTGATTATAAATAGAAAATGTAGCAGAGACAATTTTATTAATATCTACTCTTATATATCCTTTCTTTCATTGTTTTGGGTTTAATTTGCTTTCTTTAGTGTTTTAAATTGAGCTTAGGTTACTAATTTTAGGGTTTTTTTTTTTCTCTTCTAATATAAGACTTTAATGGTGTAATTTTCCTTGTTGACAGTGTTGTAACTACTAGTAAGAAATCTTAATATGTTGAAATTTTATTTTCATTAAGTTCAAAATATTTTAAACTTCCTTTGATAATTCTCCTTTGACTGACAGACTCATGGCTTATTTAGATGTTTGTTGTTTAATTTCCAGATATTTAGGAGATTTTTTTTGCATATCTTTGTTATTTCTAGTTATTTCCCCTTGGTTAGTGAACATACTTTGTATGATTTTAATTTCTAAAACCTTTTGTTGCACCCATTCAGATGGCTACTATCAAAAACAGAATAAGTATTGGTGACAATGGGAGAAATTGGAACTCTTGGGCATTGTCAGTGGTATTGTCAAGTAATGCAATCATTATGGAAAACAGTGTGGAGTTTCCTCAAAAAATTAAAAATAGAACTATATGTATCTGAACTTCTAGATATATAGCCAAAAGAATTGAAAGCAGGATCCCTAAGAGGTATTTGCACACCCATGTTTATAGCTGCACTATTTATACTAGCCAAGAGGTGGAAGCAGCCCAAACATCCACCTATGGATGAATGGATAAACAAAATGTGGTAAGCATGCACCATGGAATATTATTCAGCCTTAAAAAGTAAGGAAATCCCCATGGCTCCCTAATGTTGTGTTAGTACCATAGCCCCCACTTACATTAAGATGACGGTAGACTCAACATTTCGGAGTTGAAATTACTGGAGGATTTCACCATGCTGATTTTCTGAGCAGCATTAACATGCAAAAATTTGGCTTGGAAGGAGACCAGGTAGATTGGAATCTCAGCGCAGATACCATCACTGTGACATTGAAAGTATTACTCTTAAGTTTTGGTTTTCATGTTTCAAATAGCATTCCTAATAATTGAATACCTATTTTATAAAGGTGGTGGAGCTATTAGGCAAAATGAAGTATAGATACTTATTAGCATAAAACCTGGTTACACAAGTTTAAGTGTCTAATAAAAGTAGTTCCCTTTATTAGCTGGTAATAGTGTCTGTGGTATTCTTCAAATGTAAATGGAGGGAATTTACATTCCTTAATTTGCATTTTATTTCACTGATTTGGACCCATTGCTCAAATACGGTTTGAATCTGGAGCATGCAAACTATCTACAAATCCACATAGTTAGTTCATAAAATCTTAAATAGCATCAAAGGAATCCTGCTGTCACATGCTACAACATGGATGGACCTGGAGGACATTGTGCTAAGTGGAATATGCCTGTCCTAAAAGGATAAATACTGTGTTATTCCCTTTATATGATGTGTGTGAAGCAGTCAAATTTATAGAAACAATAGGATAGTGAATACCAGGGCTGGGAGGGGAAGGGAAAAGGGGAGTTTGTTGAATGGGAACAGAGTTTCAGATTTTTGCAAGGTGAAAAACTTCTGGAGACCTGTTGCACAATGTGAATACACTCAACACCACCGAGCTGTGTGCTTCCTTTGTGGTCCATTTGTCTGTGGATATTGGTATAATCGAAAAGTTCAGTCTTTAAAAATGGTTAAGATGGTAAATTTTATGTTCTAATGCTTTTTTATAAACCACAGCTTTAACAAAGACTTTTTGAAGTTGGTTTTGTGAACCAGAATATTATCAAACTTGGTGAATATTTCCTGTGCACGTGTAAAGACTGTGTGTTTTAGTCTTGCTGGATTGAGTGCTTCCTAAATGTCAGGTAAAATTCGTTAATAGAGTTGTACAGTTCTATACCTTCCTGGTTTTCTGTCTACTTGTTTTATTCATTGCTGAGACAAGGAGTGTTACAATTTCCAACTATAATTGTTGATTTTCCTGTTTATTCATTTCATTTTTGTCACTTTTTGCTTCATGTATGCTAAAGCTCTGTTATTAGCTACATACATATTCATGATGGTTATGATGTCTTGCTGAATAGATTAAAAATTTTTTTAGAAGTATATAATTATTAGTTCTGGAGAGAGAGACATTGATGTGAGAGGAACATCAATTGGTTGCCTCGTGCACATGTCCCAGCTGGGAACTGAACCCATAACCTAGGCATGTACCCAGATTTGGAAACTAACCCACAAAACCCTTGGGTGGACTGGCCAATGCTCCAACCAAGTGAGCCACACCAGCCTGGTGAATTGATTCTTTTATCACAGCATAATGTCCCAATTTATCACTGTAAATACTTTTTATTAAGTCTACTTTGTCTTATTTTATTTTATTATTTTTAATATTATTTGTTTATTTTTAAAAATAGAGGAAAGGAGGGAGAAAAGAGAGGTAGAGAAGCATCAATGTGTGGTTGCCTCTCATGGGCCCCCAGCGGGAGACCTGGCCTGCAACCCAGGCATGTGCCCTGACTGGGAATCGAACCGGCGACCCTTTGCTTCACAGGCTCACGCTCAACCCACTGAGCCACACCAGCCAGGGCAGCTTTGTCTTTTAATATAGCTACTCCAATTTTGTTTGAATTATACTCTACAGTGACAACATGTATTTACTTTAAAGCAGTTTGACAATCTCTGTCTCTTACTAGGTATATTTAGACAATTTAGATCCAGTGTAATTATTCATATGGCTGGATTTTATTCTATCATTTTATTGTTTGTTTTCTTATTGTCTCCTCTATTCCTTTGTTTTCCATTTCTTTTTTTTCTTTTGGAATATTAGTGTTTTTAATACAGTAGTCCCTCTCTATATCGCGTTTCACTACTTATCACAGCCTCACTGTATTGCGGGATTTTTAAAAATGTTATATTTAATTATTTATTGTGGCTTTTTCACTATATTGCGGGATTTTGTGGTACTGTATACGTATGTTGTTAAAGTGAGGTAGGTTTAAGAGTGTAGAATAAATGTAAGGTTCCTACTTCGCGGGAGGGGGGGTCTAGAACGTAATACCCGCGATAAGTGAGGGAATACTGTAGTCCATTTAAATTTATCTGATATTTCCATCTTGGTGCTTGGTATATGGTTAACAGTTCACATACCTATGCCGTACCTTCTACTTTGAGTTAATATTGTACCACTTCAAGTAAAGTGGAGGTGAGGTGCCTTACACTGCGTGGGTGTGTTTACCTGCTCCACTAGCCTCTGTCATTGTTATGTGTATTTCATCTACATACATTGAAAATTTCACATATTAGGAGACTTGCTTCCAATATTCATGCTTTTAAAGAACTTGAGTGTAACTTTTAATATTTATTGTTTCTGCTCTTTTCATCACTTTTGAACATCTAAGTTTCCATCTGATATTATTTCCATTCCTGGGAGGAATTTGAGAGCAGATAAGCTGTGATGAATTCTTAGTTTTCCTTCATCTGAAAATGTGTTTATTTCTCCTTTATTTCTGAAGATAATTTCACTGTATTATAGAAGCCTTGGTTTACAGTTCTATTTGTTCAGCACTTTAAATGTGCTTTTCTACTGGCTTCAGACCCCCATGGGTTTTTGAATCTTATTTTTCCTACACATGATGTGTAATTTCAAAAGACTGATTTTAAGATTTAAAAAAATATTTGTTTCTAGCATTTTGGTTATGATGTGCCTGGGCATAGTTTTCTTTGAGTTTATCGTATTTGATATTAGCTGAGCTTTTTGAATCTTGTAAATATTTCTTTTACCAACTTTAAAAAATTTTCAATGATTATCTCTGCAAATGTATTCTTTTCTTTAATTTTGATTTATTGTTTTTCTATTACAGTTGTCCCATTTTTCCCCCATTGCTCCTCCCTAACCCAGCCCACCCCCTCTCCCACAGTCAATCCCCACCCTGTTGTCTATGTCCATGGGTCATTCATACTAGTTCCTTGACTAGACCCTTCCCTTTCTACCCCCTTTCTCTCACGTCCCCCTCCCATGCAAATGTATTTTCTGTACCCATTTTTTTCTCTTCTGTGATTCCAATAACATGTATGTTAGAATTTTTGATGCTGAGCCATTTTTCCAACATTTTTTCATCTCTGTTATTCTTACTGGATAATTTCTGTTGATCTTCAAGCTCACTGACTTGGCTCTGTCGTTTGCGTTGTAATATTGAACCCAACCAGTCATTTCAAAAATACCCCTGAGATTTTTTATATTATTTAATTCTAAAATTTGCATTTTTTCATTCTTATGGTTTTAATCACTTCTGCTGTAACTACTATCATTCCATTTCTTGAAAGTCTGTTTGCTCTTACTGCATGTGGCACAATTTCCCTAGCTGTGTATTAGTTTTCCATTGCTGCTTAACAAATTTCCACATGCTTCACAGCTCAAAACCACGCACACGGAGGACTATCTCCCAGTTTCTGTGGCTGAGGAGTCAGGGCGTGGCCTAGCTGTGCAGGATCTCAGGATGCTATAATCACAACACATCACCTGAGCTCCATTCTCACCGGTTTCTTCCTTTGCTTTCTGTCAAATTTTGCTTCAAGTGTTCATTTATTTTTTATCCTCACCTCAGGACATTTTTTCATTGCTTTGAGAGAGAGAGAGGGGAAGGGAGAGAGAGTAGGAAAGAGAGAAACATTGATTGGTCTCCTCCAGTAAGGACCTAGACTTGGAATCATATGTGCACCCTGACAGAGGGGGATCCTAACCATTCTTGACTGAGTACTGAACCCATAACTTAGGTATGTGCTCTGACTGGGACTTGAACCTGCAACCTTTAGGTTACAAGACAACACTCCAACCAAGTGAGCCACACCAGCCAGGGCTGCTTCATGCATTTTAAGGCTCTGTTGGTAGGTACATACAGGACTTTTAATTGTTATGTCTTACTGATGGATTGACCCTTTCGTTGTTACATAATGTAACTTTTTCTAGTAAACTCTCATGGTTGCTGTTTTCTATTCTTTTACTTTCAAACAATTCATATCTTTTAATCTAAAGTACATGTCTGTTAGACAGCACATAGCTGAATCTTATTTTTTAGTAAATAACAATTTAACCCTTTTTTAAAAGATTTTACTTATTTTCAGGGAGAGGAGCAGGGAGGGAGAAAGAGAAGGAGAGAAGCATCAATCTGCTGCTTCTCGCGCAGCCCCAACCAGGGACCTGGTCTGCAACGCAGACTTCTACCTTCACAGGAATAGAACCAGCGACCTTTTGGTTTGCAGGCCAGTGCTCAATCCACTGAGGCACACCAGCCAGGGCTGACTTTTGATTAGATTGTTTAAACCATTCATAATTAATGTTATTGATGTGGTTGGATTTACATCTGTCACTTTACTAATAGTTTCATGATTTTTATCTTTTTTCCCTCTATTTGTACTTTGATGCTTTCTTTTGCATTAAGTGAATATTTTCTATTGTAAAATTTTAATTTTATGATTTTTCACTGTATTTGAGTTAATTTCCTAGATGTTGCTGCAGGACTTACTGTATACATCTTACTTAATCATATCCAATTTATAATTTTACTAATTTAATTCCTCTGAGATATAGATGCTTTAGCCATATATAGCTCTATTTCCTTCTTTGCCTTTTGTGTTATTATTATATAAACATTAAAGCCACATATGTTATAAACCCAACAATGCATTGTTATATTTATTACTTTACATAATTTATATTTTTAAAGAAGCTGAGAGAATAAAGGAGAGCAGTTATATATTTATAGAGTTTATTATATTAATGTTCCTATTACCATTCTGGTTCTCTTAATTTTTTCTTGTAGATTCAAGTTACCATCTGGTATCAAGATAGCTTGTTCTCACCCACCTCCCTGGAGCTCTTGTCAAATTTATTAATTTCTATATGTTTTTTGCCTCAAAATTCAGTAATATATATATATATATATTGCTTTATGTAATTAAATCAGTTAAAAGAAAGAGAAATATATACATTTTACTGTCTTTTGTAACTATATAATTATCTTTACCAGCGCTCTGTGTTTTTGTTGTGGAATCAAATTACTATCAGGGGTCACCTTTTTTTCAGCCTGAATAACTTCTTTTAGTATTTTTTGAAAGGTAGGTCTCCTAGCAACAGATTCTCTCATTCTTGTTTAACCGAGAATGTCTTTGTTTTGCCTTTTTTAAAATTATGTTTATGGATTTTAGAGAAAGGAAGAGAGAGAGAGCCACCCCTCTAGTGAATTTTTACTTAAAGTATATTTTTACAGAGAAGGCAAGGGAGAAAGAAAGAAAGGGAGAGAAACATCAATGTTAGAGAGAAACATTGATCTGTAGCCTCTTGTACGTGCCCTGACCAGGGACCGATCCCACAACCCAGGCATGTCCCTGACTGGTAATCGAACCAGCAACCCTTTGCTCTGCGGGACAACACCCAACCAAAAGAGCTACACCAGTCAGGACTTATTGAATTCTTTATTAAAAATAATTTATATCTCTTTAATTTAGTTAAAACATTTATACTATTTGCTTTGAGGACTTTATTTGCTGAGTCCAATGTCTGGGCCCTTTCCAAGATCGTTTCTATTGCCTAGTTTTTTGATCTTGTGTATGAGTCACACTTCCCTGTTTCTTTACATGTCTTTTAATTATTTTGTTGAAAACCAAACATTTTAGATGATGTATTGTCACAATGTGAATACTGCTCACAGCCCTCCTCTGTCAGGGCTTATTTGTTGTTTATTTGTTTAGTGACGTGGCTGTATTAATTCACTGAAGTCTGTTTCCCTCACAGTGTGAAGCCTCTGGTGTCTCTTCAGAGGGCACAAGGTTTGCTATGTGCACAGTCAGCCTGGGATGGCAGTGGTGTGTTAGCAGGTTCCTGTTTCACTTTCACGTTCTCTGATCTTTCTGTTGAGGTGTCTGGCTCTAATGGTATTGTAGTCAGCTGTTACTGTCGATAGTTGCCATCTGGTTGTTTTATTGTTTTTGAAAATGTGCTGGTGCATAAATTGTTCCATCTGATATGATTAAATCCAGGCCCTTTCACAGGGTTAGTTTTGAGACCAAGAATTGAGATTTATTCTCACCCTGAGAGGCCTCTTGTTAGCTGCATCTTTCCCTGGTTCTCTATGGTAAGTTCTGAGCTGATATATGATTTTGCTGTCATGGAGCAATCAGCCTCTTTTGAAGTGCTAACCATCAAAAGCCCCCCGCACCCCCCTTTAAAGGATTTTATTTATTTATTTTTAGACAGACGCAAAGGGAGGGAGAAAGAGAGAAAGGAAAACATCAATGTGCAAGAAAAACATGGATCAGTTGCTTCTCACAAACCCCAAACCAGGGACTGGCCCATAACACAGGCATGTGTCCTGACTGGGAATCGAACCAGCAACCTTTCGATGTGCGGTCTGGCACTCAACCCACTGAGCCACACCAGCCAGGGGTCCCTCATTTTCTACTGTGCTCTGAGCCTTGAATTTCCTTACTATGTTGCAAATAAAATAAGGATAGCAGACTGCATAACTCTCCTCTGTGCACTCCTCGATCCATGTAGCCTTCCTGTGCTCCTGGTCAGAAAGTGCACATCACTCCTCCAGAGCTGGAGGTATAGACCGTGGCCTGCTTGTCTCTCAGTTATATCCCTGCGTTATTCATGGGCTGAATGAAGGTGGTAGCTTCTGGACTTCATGGTTTTCCACTCCTGGGGTGGAACCTCATCTTATAAGTTAGCTGAGATGAGAGCATTTGGGTCCCAGTATCGGTAGCCTGCCATGCCTGAAGTAGAACTCTTTCCCTCCAAGTGGCAGCAGGGTCAAGGGAGGGGGTGGGATCCCAGACCATTCGGCCATGCCCACCCAAATTAAAGCTTGTGAAACAGGCTTGGGGGATCATTAATGTGGGCGTCTTACTGAACCTGACATGACACTGTAATCCTGCTTTGTGAACCGGGGGACAGAGAGCCCTGTATTGTTGGCTACAATTGTCAGCATAGAGTTCCTGTCACACTGAGCCAGGCAGCTGGCCACGGGGCTGGGGGCAGGAATGGCTCACCTCCTCTGTGCCTCATTGCTCTTACCAAAATTGAGGAGATTTTCTTTAAGAAATGTTTCTTCATTGCTTTGTAAACTTTTGACAATTTCCAGAGACTTGAAGTAGTTACCTCTCTAAAAATATTTTTCACCTAATATGGTTCTTTCATTGGTTTCAAAATCTGTTTAGCTCCTTGTGCCACTATTAAAGTCATTCCCCTACCCCTGTTCCTTTCTGATGGTTTGGTGGCCAGATTTGAAAAGCTCCCTCTCATGCATATGTAGATTCTGTAATCAGCCAAAGACCTAAGGGGACCTCTTTGTAGCTCTTTGGATCATATGCTCAGCAGCTCCCTTGCCTTCTGTGCTCTTCGCTACAATGTCAAAGCACATTGGCCCCTCTGAACTCCAGTCCCTGCTTCTTTTCCCTTAGATTCTTAAATTTCAAAAAAATAAGAACAGCCAGCACAACGGTAGCCATTCGATGTGAATGAATCAAAATTATACCTATTTTTGTCAGCTCGGCAAAAAAGGACACTTTTGGACATGCCGCCATGTTTTAGTAATTAGTTTGTGTGTGCCACGAGATGAAATGGGTTGGGTGTGGGGTAGGGCAGGTAGCGTGTTTCTCATCTTATCCTCACAATGGTGCTTTAAAGTAGGTGATACCATCCCCATGTTCAGATAAAGAACTGGAAACTTAACACCTCGCCTGAGGGCACAAGCTGGTCTGCTCTTGGAGCATTTGGCAGTCCCCCTACTACAGATATTTCAGAGTGCTGCAAACCAGCGCCTCCTCGTCTCTGCTTTGGATTTCTGAATTTTCATTTTTTAAAAATTTACTTTTCCATTGGATTTAATGGGGTGACATTGGTTAGGAAAATTATATAGGTTTCAGGCGTACGACTCTGTAATACATCATCTGTACATTATATTGTGTGTTCACCACCCCAAGTCAGGTCTCCTTCTATCCCCCTTTACCCTCTTCTACCTCCCCAACCTGTCTCATGTTTCAAGAGATGGAAATGTATATTTTTTTTCATCACTTAATTTTTTTTTCCACTGGAGAACTCTGGGGGATAGTTTAGATCACATTTAATTCATCTGGAGTGTGACAGACAGCAATGGGGATCTATGAGCAGTTCCCATGCACTAATAACATCCGGTTTCCAGGCTTTACCTCGGAATTCTGTCAACTCATGAACAGTACTCATCATTTCATACTGATAAGAAATCATGATAGGTTTTCCATTAATAAACTCTAAAGTGATTAATTAGTAAGTGACGTTTGTATAGGAGATTAAACCTTTTAGAAATGGGGGTCCATTGGGGAAGAAGAATAAAAGAACCTTTGGTAGAAAGGTTTGGAAGCCCCTGCACTAACAGATCAGAACAGTGACCCTTGTGGTTAATATTATTTGAGTCTGGTGGTCTTGCCAGCCAACAGTTCTGCTGTCCGTCTTCCAGTAACTAAGCTTTAATCAGAGATGTTATGAAGGAAAAACAAATACAAGGCTTCGAGCCTCAAAATCTTTTTACTTTGGCTCTCCTATGCTCTTGTGCATCAAAGCAGTCTTTTCTGTGCTCATTAAGTAGGAAGAGACACCCCCCCCCCAAATAAAATACTAAAAGCCACGTTCATGGAGTTGACGTATCTCAGCATTCAAAAATAAAGTCCTTCAGAAACACGTAGTCATAAGGGCTAAATTATGACGACCAAGACCCTCTATTCTTCCGTCCCTCCCCCCTTCCTTCCCCCTCCCTCTCACATTGTCCTGCTCACCTCTGTCTTTTTTGTTCTCTCTCATTTCTCTCCCATTGTCAATCTCCTTCCTCTCTCTCCCTACCCCTCCCCTCTCTCTTTTACTCTCTCTCTCTCTCTATGGTTTGTATTGTAGCTGCCTCTCCTTTATGGGAATACAAGACAAGAAGTCATGTCATGTTTGTTCCAGGTTGCCATGGAAATGCTACAAGTAGGCCTTTTAAGGAAACTGGCCGGCTGTATTACTGAAATCACACCCAGAGCTTCTAAGGTTGGTAATTTAGGGAAAGTTTCTGCATAGAGATTACAGTGCAGAGCTCTGAAGTTGAGCGACCCCTCACAACGTGAGCTTCTGCTTTCCTGTATGTGGTTTTCTTCTGTTGTGTCTTCTTGGAGACTTGGGTGTAATTTGATGAAGGCAAAGGATGGGTTTCTTCATACCTTTGTTATGATTTGATTACTTCTTTTTGTGGCTCACAGAACATGTGTAACTTCCAGTATGTTCTTCTTTAGAGAGAGCAGAAGAGAAGGTACACATTGTGGTCTCGGGCACATAAAATTTGGCTTGGAGTGGAAGCCGTAGTGTTCTGTAGTGAGAGGAGAGCAGTCTTAATTCCTGCAAGGGGATGCACGTAGGGAAAGATGAGGGTTTTCTCTGCCGAGTGGCGTTCATCTCCCCCTTCCTAATATCAGACCAAGAATTTGAATGGAAGCACCAGCCTTGGGGTGGTGGGAAGAGAGGTGGGCCATGTTTTCCTACCCTTTAGAAATGGAATGAGAGGAAATACTTGCTGCTGTGGTCCCAGCTGGGAAGGGATTTGCTTGCTGTCCAGCAGTAGAGAGAGGGCAAACTTAGGAAGACCCAAGCTTCAGTGAGAGCCCTACCACTGGCAGAGGCTTCCTAGATGTACTGCATCAGGCAGCTATTTTCTCCCAGAGATACATTCTAAAAATCTAGGCAGTGGAGAGTTATGAGTAGACATAGTCCCTACCGTCCTCCTAGAGTTTACGTCCCTACCAGGGTGGGGGAGGTAAAAAATTTCAAGAACAGATATGAAAATACATGTAATAGGTATGAAGAAGGAAACCAAACAGGTCAGTAAGAGAAAGGTAATAATGATGGAAAGGACACTTGTTGGTCAGAAGGCCTCTTTAAGGAGATAACGTTTAAAGTGAGCCTTGTAGCTGGGATGGATGTAGCCACACGAAGAGCCAGAAGAGAAAGAACGTTACAGGTCAGGGCAAGTGTGAGTTCAGGAGCCCTGAGATTATGAATAGTTGGCTTTTCTTAGGAACTGAGGGAAAACATGAGTGTTGTGAGCAGAGGCCAGATGATTCAGGGTTGGACTTATAGGCCATGGTAAGGAATTCTGATTTTATTTTAAGTGCAATGGGAGGCCCATGGAGGACTTTAAGGAATGCTATTCATCATTTGGAGTTTTAACGAGATTACTGTCTACTGTGGACAATGGAAGGTAGGACGTCAAGAATTAAGCAGGGAGACTCGTTGGGAGGCAACCGCTTTTCTCTAACAGATAATGTGGTCTCGAATTAGGATGGTAACCATGGAGAATGAGAGAAGTGGAAGTATTGAGTTATAATTTGAAAATAGTCAACAGGGCTTGCTGATGGATTGAATGTAGAAGTGGAGAAAAGGAAAGAATTGAAGACTATATTCTCTTTCTAGCTTTAGTAACTGAATAGCTGAAAAATAGCATTGGGTGGGTGGTGTTTAGAACTAGCAGGTGCCACAGGGATTTGGGAAAAGAAAAGGCTGAATGAAACTGGCTGCAGTCAGTTCAATAGCTGCCATGCTGCTGAGGACAGAAAGAAGTAGGTCTTTGAATGCTCAAGGTTGGAAACCACTTAGCCAACTTTTATGGTGGGGGGAGCAGTTAGCAGATACAGAAGAGGTCCTGCCTGGCCCAGGGGAGAATGGGAAAACCTGGGGTGCCAGGATAAGAGAGGGGGGAGGGGTTTGACATTTCTTATCTCTTCATTGTGATCCAGACACCTTGATTTTGGCACTCGGGCCAATACGATCCAGAGATACAACTGCTAAAACCTAGAACAGAAAAGTCTTTGGAAATAGAAATCTCACGCTTCTGCTTGTTGATCAAGTAAAGGGAGGAGAAATTCGGTGATGTGCAAAGTGCTGTTCCTCCTCATCCCTCTGTTGTGTGCAGAGCTTCCTTACTAAGGAATGCGTTGAAAATGGCTGTGCATCAATCATGTAGACAAAGTTAGGATTGGTGATGTTGGTTGTGTTTAAAGAATAGTAGCTCTAATATCATTACCATTTTTAAATGAAAACCAGGGAATCTTTAGGGAAATTGATAAACCAACAACTATCATTTGTCCCCTTGGTAGAAAACAGCATAGTAAAGTAGCTAAAAGCATGAACTTTTCAGATACCCAGGTTCTAGTCTGGGCTCTACCACTTGCTTGTAATGTAGTCTTTGCGACAGTTAATTAACGTTCTCTAAGCCTAAATTTTTATCATGTATGCAATGAAGATAATAGAACCTCCCTCATAAGATTGTGTTTATGAGTGTGTTCCTATTTATAAATGCTTAAAACAGTATCCATATTAGTGTTTGTTTAAAAGAAAGATAAAATAAATAAGCACATGGATAGGAGGCTAATCAAATAATGTTAAGACTGGGGCAGAATACCAGCTCTGGGAAGAGTAGGCAGGACGGAGAAACCACAGTCTGGGAGTTGAGACACGGGCCTAGAGTGGCTCTGAAGTAGTGTTAGCAATGAGTATGGTTTCTTAGTTCCTGATATAAAAGAATTTAGACCTGGGACACTGATAAAAGCAAAGGCAGATTTATTGAGGCTGTGCAGAGGGTGCAAGCACTGAGATAGGGTCCCAGATTCTGCACCCCAAACATGGGGCTTCATAGGGATTTTATAACTGGAGAACATGCATTTTGCTGGAGTTAAACCATCAGGTAGTAGGTTAGCAGGCTTTTCCTGTTTTGGAACACTGATGCCTGGATATATGAATACTGATGTCCAGGTATACTTCAGTGAATGAAGCGTTCTGGGATTGCCCAGCACTTATTAGGAAGCAAGAACGGGCTTTCTCAACCAGGTATTGAGTTGGTCTCTGAGGTTGGTGGTTTGGTTTTAGATCTGAAAAGAAAACTTAAAAGAAGTCAGAGTAGTTCCTATTGATAACTGCCATAGTTAACTTGCTTAATCGAATGGAGCATTTTGTTCTGCTAAGGCTTGACTTGGTGGAGCAATTTTCCGGAACATTTTATTCTACCTGTTTCATTTCCCCCATGAGAGATTTTATACTTGTAATTTTTTACGGGTTAGTGGGCTGAGGTCTCTTCTTCTGTAGGTACTTCCTGCTGAGTAGTGACATTGGCGTTCTTAAGTGAGTGAAAATCTCTTTCTTTATTATCTAAGCTTATATGAGATTCTGTTCCCATTGATTGCGCTCTGTCCTTGTATTACTAGTTTTGAACTTGTTGCAATCTAAAAGAAATGACCTAAACTAGACATTGGAAAATGTAAGGGCCAAAGATTAATAGTAAAAGGATGGTGAGGAGAGGTCCTGGGAGTGGAATAAACTAGGATAATGAGACTTTGTAAGAACCATGGGAATTGGATTTCTTTTTAAGGTCATAGGCCTTTGCTAATAAGTTTTTAGTATTTTCTTTTACTTGTAAGGATTGATTGCCATGAAAGCAACAGTTTTCTTATAAGTAAACACAGGTCCCCCCAACTCATCATAAGTGATTCTAAGGCTCTCCTGTTTTGTAAGACTATGGAGGCAAGAGACTCAATCTGTTCCTGGCCTCGGGTTACAGTTGGCAATGATTTTTACAGACGTGGCTGTGTTCTTTAATTGAGCATCAGGGCCATCATCTTGCCAGTGTTTTATTAAAATTTGTTCTCAGGAGATGAGAGGGGGCTTTCCTTATAAAAAGCGAGGAGGTTCTTTTCCTGCCATCCTCTCAGGGCTTGTTGAAATTTTCCCAATGATATATTTTAATTGTCATTGTGTATCAAAGGCAATAAAAGGTCAGAGGTTAGGAAGAGTCTTTTATATGTCATTTGAAAAGGACACATTTGTAGAGAAGACCTGAGTGCAGCCATAACCCGCCTTAAACATATAGGTAATACGTGTAGCCATTTAAAGGTTGACTCGTCAAAGTTTAGAAAGAGGTTGCTTTAGGTTTTGGTTCATTCTTTCTATTTTTCCAGAAGATTGTGGTCTCGAAGAAGAATGGAATTTGTATTTAATTTCTAGTGAAGTACCTAGGCTTTGAGTAATTTGCTATAAAAGAAGGCCCATTGTCACTCTGGAGGGACTTCAGTATACTCCAAATCTAGGGATGACTTTCTTCAGTAAATATTTGTAGCCCCCTGTAGCTTTTCCAGTTCTGATTGGGTAGGCTTCTACCCAACTAGTAAAACTATAAAGACTAGAAGAGATTTGTGACCTTTGCAGAGAGGCACGGCCATAAAATTAATCTGCCAATTCTCTCCGGGATATGTCCCTCAATGTTGCATAGGAGGAGCACGTGGTGTTGGGCAGTGATTCCTGGGGTTGTTCCCTAGACAGACCTCTCAGACCCTTGTAACTTGTCTAATTCAGGGTTGTAAAATGAGAGGCTTTAAATTTTTAAACAGAGTGACCAGAATATAGTGTGTGCTTTGCTGTAGCCCCTTGAGAATTTTCTACAATTAAGCCTTTGGGATCAAAAGTTGGCCTTGTTTAGAAGTGTAGTACCATGCTGATTTATTTGTTATAGCTATCTGCAAGTTTATGATCCAGAAGTAGATACTCAGGTTGAGCTTCAATATGGGGAAAAACAGGAAGTTGAAGTTGGAAATAACGTTTTTCCTACTCTCGAGTTCTGTAACTGCAGTTTTTTGCTTCTCTGTCATCCCAGGAGTTTCCCTTTGCAATTTCTGAGTTTTCTCTTTGATGTTCCTGCAAGTATAACAGCTATTTCTTTTGGTTTCTTAACAGTTTCCAATAATCAAAGAATGAGGTCTTGACATTTGATGCTATAATTTCTAACATTTAATAGACATTTTTCTTTTCCAGATTGCAGCACAGGCATGTAAAATAAGGGAGGCGGATCTGGACTGAGTGTAAATGTTAATCCTTTGGCTATTTCCCAGTTCAAGGGCTCTAATTAGGGCAATTAGTTGAGCCTCTTGGGCCAAGGTTTCTGGAGACAATAGGGTTGGGCCTCTAGTGTTTGTAGGCTAACAATAGCATATCTAGCCTTCTTAGTTCCCATTTTTTATGAAGTTGCTCCCATCTGTGAACCATATTTCATCAGGATTTTCTGAAGGGGTATCTTGGAGGTCAGGTCTCAATGAATAGATTTCATCAATTATTTCTAAACAATTATGTCGCTGAAGGGGAGGGATTCAGCGTTAATTTTTATAGTTGGCTGACTTTTTAATTATTGCCAGTAAAAAAAGCTGGGGGTCTAATTGTGTTTCTTTAGAATCTATGAAAACTAGAGTTCCTATCTGGTGGAGGATGTCTCTACTCAGTAAGGCAGCATGGTGATTTTTAAAAGGCAGGAATTGAGTCCTTGCTACTTGGTACTCCCATTTCTGCCATCATAGAGGGGTAGTTAGGAGAGAGCTTCCCTGTTTGGAAAAGGAGGACAGAGAAGGCAGCTCCTGTGTCTAATAGAAATGAAATATTCTTACCTTCCACCTCCATCAGCGCCCTTGGATGAAGATGAGTTCTAGGGCACCATCATTCTGAAGGGCTCAGAGTCAAAGCAGTCTTGCTGATTTGGTGTTTCCCATGTCTTTCTTTGTTCAAGAGGCTGGGACACTCACCTTCCCAATGACTTTCTTCTTTGCAGCAAACACATTGATTTGCCCCAAACTTCGTGTGGCTCCCACCAGTAGCCTTGTGGGTGGGAGGGGAGGTAATGGTCTTAATCAGCTTTGATTAAGCAAACTACAGGTCTGTTTCTATATTCTCTTAACCTTCTGGGCTTCCCTCTCCCCTCTTACTTAGCCTGCTTCTAGATCTCAACTATGAAAAACACTATTAGTCTCCTCTATCTGCTTAGGAATAGGAGTTTCAGCTGCAGGTTTTAATTTTTGTAATGTTCTCCTAATATTAGGAGCAGCTTGCATGATGAAAGCATGAGCTAATATTATCTGACCCTCCAAGGCTTACTATGTGTATTAGTATATTCTCTTAAGGCCTCCTTCAGACCCTCAGTTACTTCTTAAGTATTATTATAGTTAACTGACTTAAAAAAATTTTAAGCTATGCATCCAGATATACAGGAGATCATATGGACAGTTACTTCCTTTCCTGCTTGCCTGTTAGGGTTCCAGTCAGGCTTTACCTGAGGGACTGCTTCTTCCTGTAAAGTTTTGTCGGCATTAGTAGCATTTTCCTCATCAGCTATTTCCCATGTTGCCATAAAATTCTATTTTTGTTTGTTTGTTTTTAATCATCATTGCAACATCTTGTTACAATAACCACTATGTCTCCAGGTTAATGAGAAATTGACAGTTCATCTGAGAAATTCATCTTTAAATTTGGGGGGATCTTTGGAATAAGACCCTAAGTAAGCTCTGCATTGTGCTTAATCTTGGAGTTAGAAAAGGACATGGACCCCCATATAGTCCCTCCTTTCCCATCAGGTACCACTGGCAGGGGACATGGAAGGGATCAATAAACTTTCTTCCATGATCTTAAAGTCCATAACAGGTGAGGATGCAGCAGGCACGGGTGAAGGGAGCACAGGGAGGTGGGGCTGAGGCTCCAGAAGATATAGATCATTCTTTCCCTTGAGAGGAGGAGCTAACCTCCAACTTCTGCCTTGCATCCGCTGGGTCCCTTTGAGGAGGCCAAGAAAGGGGGTATTGAGTATATTGAGTGGATAATATAAAAATTCCCTAGTCCTAGTAACTGTGATTTTAAAATGTAATATGTCTGGGTCTTTGAGATGACCCTAAGGTTTTTATCTTGGTATAGAGTCCTAACTGCCTGAATATAGGGAACCTTATCATATTTCGTTGTCTCTAGCAAAACAGACTGAGCTGTAAGAAAGGTAGCTATTGGGTGGCCATTTTTCATGATCTCCAAGAGGATAAGTAGGCCAATTTTGAGTGCAATATCTAATGAGCTTTTTCAAGGCCATCTAATGTATAGGGAGTCCAATTGTTTAAAAGGCATTCCAGACTGGTTGTTTTAGGGAAGATGGGTCCCAATGCCATGGCTCTCTACCAAGAGTATAAGTAAGTCTCCAGGGCCTAGCAAATATTTTTCAAGACAGTAATAGAAATCAAATCCTTGATGGTATAAGTTTCACTTACCCTTTCCAGTGCTAATTCCCAAGTAAGTTTAAATTTCTGCAATTCATTCTCCTTTGAGAATTGGACAGATGCTCAGGACCCTCTACAACACATTGAGGATGATACAAATGTCAGATGAAACTACAAAGATATAAAAAGAAAGAACCCCGTTTTACCTCACGGTCTAAGTTATATACATGGTTGTGGAAATAGCAGTCATGATACCAAGTGGAAAGAAGTCTAACAGAAAAGTCGAGTGTTACCTCAGGGATAAGATGGTAGAGAAGGGTGGAGAAGAAAGGGAAGGGAAGAAAGAAAAATGTAGATCAAGTGTTGCCTGCTAGGACGCCCTATGCTTGAACATGACTTCGGGACTTCAGGGACCCAGTGTTGCCTGCCAGGGCAACCCAATGCCCGAATGTGATTTCTTGACTTTAGGCGGCAGATTGGCTGTGGTGGTCAGTGAAAACCGAGAAACAAATTGAAAACCTAACTGCCAAAATAAAGTCAGAGAAAGTCCCAAAACCAGATCAATAGATCTTGTCTGGGGCTCTTCAGTCACTAGGCAGATGTGTCTACTCACCCTAGAAGAGGCTGCAGGAAACTTTCCAGCCTGGTCCTGAGGGGAAATGTGCACTCCTGCTTTTGTGATTCCTCAAGTCTGCTCTTACCAGCAGCAGAATTAAAGTCCCATCTGGGTTGCCAAATGTTAACAACATTGAGTTTTCATCTCCTAATATAAAAGAATTTAGACCAAGGACACTGACTGATAAAAGCAAAGACAGATGTTGAGGCTCTGTAGAGGGCAAGAACACTAAGATAGAGTCCCAGGTTCTGTGTCCCAAATATGGGGCCTAGTGATTTTTATAGCTTGGAAAAATGAAAGTTGCTGTGGTTTACCAGGAAGCAGGTTAACAGTCTTTTCCTATTTTGGAATGCTGTTGTCCAGGTATATGAACATTGATGGCCAGGTATATGTCAGCAAAGCGAAGCATTCTGAGATTGTGCATCACTTTTGGGATTAAGAAAGAGATTTTCGCAACCAGGTATTTAGTTGGTCTCTGGTTGGTGGCTTGGCTTTAGATCTGAAAAACAAACTTAAAACAAGTCAGGGTAGTTCCTGGACCGTTGTTTTATAACTACCTATTGATAACTGCCATAGTTATGGCAGGGCTTAACTCTTAATTTGATGGATCGATTTATTCTGGTAGGGCTTGACTCCTTGAAGTAATTTGGGGGGACATTTTATTCTACTGTTTCATTAGGACCAGAGGTGCCTATTATGACTGGGTAAGTCTTTTCCTGGTTGCAGGACAGGAGTTGATTGAGGCCTATTGAAGCTCAGAGATAGGTTCTCTAAGAACATTGAAGTATATGTAAGTACTACAGAAAACTCCCTGTTGACATATGGTCTAATAGAAGATTAGTCCCTGAAAACCACTGTTTTTCCAAAGTTAAAATCATATTTAGAAATTCTTTCTCTGTTTGTTTTTAGGAAGGGGGGTGGTCCATCACTTCTTTCAGAAGAATGAAGTAAAAAACAAAGAAAGCCTACCTCTTATAGTTTTTTTTTTTGTTTGTTTGTTTGTTTTGGAGAAGTAGCTCTATAAACTCTGTGTTTCATACATTAAGTGCATTTTTTCCTTATTAACCAAGGCATTTCCTCTTCCCTTCCATTTTCTTCCAAAGTAGTTCAGTCCAAAATACCTCTAATTGCATTCTTTATATGTTAGAGGAACTACTCGGCGTTGCTTAGTGAGCATCAGATGATAAAGGTCAGCATCTGTGGGTGGATCAGGCTTGTAATTCTGAGCAGCACATTTATCTTATCCTATTGGTGGAGTATAGTGGAATGAAGGCCCTTTTTAGAGTTACAGGACTGCATGGGTTTGGAGAGGTCTCATCCATCTTCCTCCCTCTAGGCTCAGGTCTACCTACACCTTTCTAGAAAGATGAATATGTTATTTTCAAAGAGCCTCTGGGAATGAAATTTAGTAACCACCTTCTAAGTCACTTCTGTGTTTCCGACTTTCCCTGTCAGGACATTTCTCCTTTTATTCAGGTAAAATCTCATTACAAAAACAAAGATGTTTCTGTTCCCTCTTGGAGACTCTGTAGTGATGGTGCTTTCTTGCACTAACTACATTACTACAAACCTATACAAGCAAACGTTTTTACTTCCTGGCCCTAATTCAGAAACAGCTCGTTTGTAATACAAACATCTAGTTTTGTGTCTGTTTTGTGATGGGAAGAAGAGGATAAAACTGGAGAAGTATAAGAGGTTTGCTTTTATAATCTTTCCTCATTACTGCTAGGTTGTGATCACTTGCTAATTTACCATTAACAGCATGAGGGGAATTTTCTTATCCCATGGGTCAGGGATGTGATTTCTAGCAATACACCAATTACTAAAAATCTTTCTAACCAAACTAAAGAAACAGGAGGGTTGATTGAGGGGAGATCAAATTAGTCAGAAACTCTTAACCTGTACTTAACATGTACAGTATGCCCTCACTTATCTCAAGTATTATGTTCTAGACCCCCACCTCCCACGATTGGTGAGAATCCGTGAAGTAGGAACCTTACATTTGTTTTAGTATTTATATATATTTTAAGGCTTTATAAACCCTTCCCGCACACTTATAAACTGTTCCCAGTCCCTTACTAACCTTTCCCACTCCCTTATTAACCTTTTCCACACTTTTATAAACACTACTTATGTTCTTAAACATATTCTACACTCTTAAACCTACGTCACTTTAACAACATACGTATACAGGACCGCAAAATCCCACGATATAGCAAAAAATCTGCGATAAATAATTAAATGTAATATTTTTAATAATCCCGTGATACAGTGAGGCCGTGATAAGTGAACCGCGATATAGAGAGGGACTACTGTATTTCTTTTCTCTTTCGGGGTGTTTGTGCGGCTCCTGGTCCTTTTGATTTTCTCATTTTTCTCAATGTGGCCCATGAGAAAGTCCTGGTAGATCATGCTGGACTAAAAAGAAACACATTAAGCTATGTTTCTTCAGTATTTAAAGGGTGTGCTGCAAATACTTCAGTAATTAAAAGGGGGTACTGACCAATTTACAAAGGTCAAGTGTGATAACTCACAGTTAATGTTTGGTTTAGCCAACTGAATTCCAAACTTGAGCATTAGTTGAAATCTCCCTTATTTGAATAGTGTCATTGTATAATCCCAAGTATCTAATGTTAGGTCTTCTTCACTTCATGTATCTCTTTTAGGAGGTTAAGGTTTTCATCTGATATCACTAAAGACTTATTGTAGTGCTTAGCTCTTTCTTTATATCTGAAAAGGTATTCTAACTTTGTTCTAGGAGATACTGTGTTAGTTGCTTAATAGCAACATGTTCCAAAGGAAGGAAATCTTTTGCATTTCATTTTGCCTAGAGGGGAACTGGTACTGCTAAGCATTGGGAACAGAAAAGTGAACATTTATAATAAAGCTATTGTAGATATTGTGTCAAAATGTCATTTTAGTAATCCAAATTTTAATCATCCTGACTGCACCTGTCACATCGTATTGGAATTTCTATTAGCCACACACCTCTGAAATGCACACTGAAGGGCAGGGGTGATGGAATCTGTACCTGTCCTGATATGTTTGTACTGCTAGGTATTGATAGAAGAATAAGTTTAACATATTTTGTGCAAAGATCTCTACATGGGCTCAGTGGATGGGATTCATTTATTTCTTTTAAAGATTTTATTTACTTTTTATTTTTGTAAGGATTTTATTTATTTATTTTTGGAGAGAGGGGAAGGATGGGAGAAAGAGAGGGAGAGAAACATCACTGTGTGGTTGCCTCTTACATGCACCCAACTGGGGACCTGGCCCCCAACCCAGGCATGTGCCCTGACAGGGAATCGAACCGGAGGCCCTTTGGTTCGCAGGCCAGAGCTCAATCCACTGAGCCATACCAGCCTTTTTATGTGGCTACAGATATAAACATAATATCATTCTCGAGCAATTTGTCTCTTTGTTGCTGTGCATCATTCAGAAATAGGGTTTATATTGAATCGTACTTTGGGTGCTCAAAATATTTCATGTTTCTGCTCTTCATTTCTACTACTACCATATGCTCTTCTTTGGAATTTTCCTTTAAGACTACGTACAAATGTCAGGTACAGTGTTTAGAAGGTGTCCATTTTCATTTATATATACAAAGAACAAGGATTATTAGGCTTTGTGATTTGTCCCAATAATTGAGCAATAAGCCCCAAGTTCCAGTGGGGTAGGGAGCAAGACTATTACCTGTGAATTGGATGAAATAGGGATCTTAGATGATATGTTCTGAAGACCTAGACCAGACTTCCCTAGAGAAAGAAGATTCATGTCATGGTATTAACAGCTACGTTGTCAGTAAAGCTAGTTTGACAATTGCAGTTTACAGATTATCCTGGTGTGCTTGCTTCTCCCTCTTCCATTGCCCACACGTGGGCTTTTTCACTCTTGCTTAGACTTGGGGGTAGCATTTGTATCAATCAAAAAAAAAATTTTTTTAAGCAAATGCTTAAAAAAAGAGTCCACATCTTTTTCTTTCCATATTGATACTTATAAAACCATATAAAACCAATTGCTAAGGTTGGGGAGTTTGGATTATATCTGAATCCTGGTTTCATAAGAGAATTTCTGTCGGCTGTGATTTGTTTATCCTCTAATACATTTTGAATTTTAAAGTTTGTTTCCAGTCATTAAATATTTGCATGAATTGAAGCATGGGTTCTGTTATTCGGGAGAAATCAATGACTTTATTTCCTTAAGCAGCCTTTCTCCCCCATACCGCATTGTAACTAATGGTAGCCTGAGTATCCGCAGTTGCTAATGGGCCAGTGTCATTTTTGTGTACAGCAGGAGTGAACGAGATTATCTGTAGATCAGCCCGAAGGAAAGTGGCTTTGTGTTTTACCTTTGTAGCAGCCTCTTGGAAGGCATTTAATTTGATACTGTTATCTGTGCGAAATAGAATAAAGCAGGATGAAGCATGCCCATTCAGATGTGTGGTTGACAGCACTTCTTGAAAGCAGAAAGTGCTAATTTTTTACTAAAAAAAAGAAACCAAAAAACACTGGAAGAGGGCCTCAAATAAACCAGGGGAAGAGAAAGGATGCCCAAGTGCAACCACGTGACTCAATGGATAATGCCAGTGAAACCCAGGAAGAACCGCATTAGTGATAGTCTGTAAGTATACACAGTGCTTTATAATAGGGTGATTGCACTAAACAAAGGAGAAAATCCTTTCTCGGAGGAGCTTACAATCTAAAGGCACAAGTTGGTGCGGTACAATATGGAATGAGAACAATAAGTGAGCCCCACCGTGGGTGGTCTTCATAGCTGAAATGCTTCAAAAGCAAGTGCATTCTTGGAAAGGTGGAGGTTGGAGAAGGGAGGGGCCCAGGTGTGCAAAGAAGTGGAAGGCTGTTCTTTTAGGGGTAGGGAAAAGGAAGGGAGGGTTGGATCCTGTGTCTGAAAAGAGGCTCAACATGAGAAATAGGTAAAGAGATCAGACTGACGTTGGCATGGGAGGGCATGGTGATTTAGAGAACAGGGGGAAATGCCAGCAGAGGGGGATTTAGAGAGAGCAGCAAACGAAATACCACCCGACTCAGCAAATACCGCAGTTTTAAAGACCCAGATCTGGAGAACGCTGCTTGCAACAGCTTCTTGCCAAGGGTGAATGGCTTCTACAACAGAGAAAAGAATAGTCCGGACTGGTTGCAATGAGATACTGTATGTAAAAGAGCTTTGTAAGCAGCAGAGCAGTAGAAATATAAGTCATTGTCATGTTCTGCTTGGCTTTGATGTCATTAAATTTCTGTTTGGTAAAATATTGTAAGACAGAAGGTGAGCATTAGAACTTCATATTTTCCTAGATGTTGCCTGGCTCAGATTTGTGTATAAATGCTTTGCTTGTTTCCATGTTAACTCATTGCAAGTTCTCATAGTAAATGTTCCCCAAAGGGCACTGTGCTTTCCTTACAATTGAACTAATACTGCTCTTGTCATCAGTGAAAGTGCCCATTTTCACCCTCACTTTTGTCCCCTCGTAGCTACCCAGCCTCCCTTCCACCCCTGTTCACATGGTCGTGTATTTTCCGTAGTCTCATAGTATAATTTTCAACTCTGCCTCATTGTAACAAGGATTTGAGTTGCTTTACTGAGAAATTAATACAATAACACATAATAAAAATTGGCAGAAACATGAGTGTGAAGGCAAAATAGATGTATGAAGGTAAAACGAAGCCAGGTTAAAAGGTTTACATCATGTAACCAGCACTGGGGACTTCATGATTGTGCCCTTAAGTTTGGCTCCGAGTGTCTTACCAGGCAAATCAAGAAGGGAATGATTCTAAGATTCACAGGTGCCCATAAAGTCAAATGAACCAATTGTGCAGAAGAAACACAGATTTTTTTTTTCTTAGACCTGTGAAAAATTCCTCCCCCTCCTTTTTTTAAAAATAAATGCCAGTTTGGTGAGTTTGGATTTTATCCGGAGGGCACTGGGAAGCTAGCGAAAGCTTTTGATCCAGGGGATGACATACTCAAAGCTGTATTTAGAGCAGATCTAGGAAGGCTCCAATGAGTGAGGGGAAAGGAGATTTGGGGGTGCCAGTTCAAGATGAGCTATAATGGCCTGGACAAGGATGTATCAGAGCAGGGGAGGGAAAGGAAAGAAAAGCTGTAAGAGGAGGGGTTAAGGTCCCTGCTTAGATAAGAATGGGAAGGGAGGGCTCTCGGCTACCTGTAGTTGTAGTGTTGAGTTCTATTCAGTGACATCATTTCTTGCAAATTGTAAGTGGAAGAGATGTGTGTTAAACTAGAAAGTGCACACAGTTAGGAAAAAGACAAGATCACCACTATGGATTCTTATACTCACGCTTTGGAGAAAACAGAACAAAGAACATGGAAAGCTACCATTTCCTTAGCACATTATATTTAAGGAAAAGCGTTTATGTACACTATCTTATTTTGCCATCATGATAACCCTGTGAGGGAAGTAGTGAGTATGCACATTTTCGACATAAAAAAATCTCAGACTGAATGATTAGCTGATGCCTCTAAAGCCATATAACTAGTAAGTGCCTTGTGTTCCCCCGACTGAATTCCACCACCTGCAGCAGGCCCTGCTCTCAGGGCTCTGGGTATAATATTACCAGAAGACAAAATCAGGACAGGGTTAGAGTTTCGCCAGCATTCTGAACCTCAGTTTTTTGCTTTGCTTTACTCCAATTGTTCCATGGGGGTCATTTGCTATGAATAAGATTGTTTGCCCCTACAGTGAATGTCCCCAGACTGTTATGCCTTTTAAATTTCATATCTGCTTTTTATAGTTCTTTAATCTCTTCCATGGCTGTCAGCTGTTACTACTTGATGTACTTGGCAGCTCCCTTACTCTCATCAGTGGTGACCCTGGAAACCAGATAAATATGCTTGTTAGTTTTAGATATAATTTGAAGGCTGACTATACATTGCCTGAGGACCTATGGGATCCTCTTATGAGAACCTACCTAACTCTAATGTTATGTTATATGTTTTTATGAGCAAAGAGCATGAGTCTGAGTGCTTGATCATCCTTCAAAGGTTTTTGTCTGTCTTCTAGGTTATTGGCTAATTCTGGGTAGTTGAAAGGGCTGGATATGTTATGTTAGAAAGGTCAGGTGTCAGTATATAGATTTAGAAGGTAACCGTGACCCATGTGTTTTAAAAAAGTGTTATTGTTAGCAACAGGGAAATGCAGCAATGCTTTACCAAAAGGGGATTGTGAATTTTGGGTGAAGAGCAATCTAGTTGCCAAAGGTTTGGAATGACTGCTTGATCCCTTTTATTCCAGAATGACAGTCCCCAACCCCCTCTGCTGGAAAGGTTGCAGATGCTTCCTTTGTCTCCAATAAGGCTCCCTTCCGAAACAGTCCCAGAAACTTTCAACCAGCCCTTTCCTGATTCACTTGGGTCTCCCGTGTTCCCTCTGTGGGGAAGGCTTTTAATAAAGATGTGTTGACTAGCACTGCACTCTTCAGTGTGCAATTTGTGTCTCCAGCTGGCTGAAGAAGGCATTTGGTGAACACTTTGTGCAGTGTGTGAGCAACGCCGCTGTCTGCACTGGGGACAGCCCAGTCTTCATGAACGTTGCATCTACCCTTAAACAGAAAGGATATTTTACCCCCCAAATCTACTTTTCAAATTAATTTTTAAAATGATGGACCATCAGTGGCTAATCAGTACATTCGTTAAGCAACCTGAACTTGGTGGCGATGATAGAAAAGGAGAAGGAAAAGCGATTTCCATTTACACTCTGCTGAAGGATGAAATTAATAAACATTGATGTCCTTAAAACTCAGCAAGGTCTAAACTCTTGGCTTTCCATGGTAGGTGACATAATATTCTTCATAGTGTTGGGAAGGGAAACTGTTGATTTTTGGGCACAAGCACTTTAGAACAAAGGAGTTTCTCTTACTATGAGTTCAAAATACCGTATATCACCTTGTGCCTGGAGACATGGAAATGGTTTTGGATTACCCGTGGTCTGTAGCTCCGAAATGGGCTTCGATGGAAAGATTCTCCTTCGAAACTCTTTGGAACCTATAACTTGAGATGAGATTCACAAAGACAATTATTAGGAAACAATTCCTGTTGCCTTTATGATTGCATGGAAGCCATGGAAATACTGTCCAAAAATACACAAGCCATCTAGGCCTTGATTAGGGGGCAGGGAGATTTCCCAGAAGCCCCTGAGCTTCCGTAGCTGTCCTACTTGGCATGCTAATATAGTCATTTTAGAGTGACCTTTGAGAAGGAGAGAGAAATTTGCTTTTCATGTTTTTGCTTTTGTGTCTGACTACCGCATTACAGGAACATACATTTGGTGGGCATTCAGATGTCCCTGATGAGATGTTTATTGGTGAATGAAAATGTTTTGTGAAGGGAGCAAGTGGCATGCTCTCTAAAGATAATTGGATTTATCAGTTTGAAAATATGACAATGCATGCTGAAGTATCTAGATTGAATGGAAAGCTATGAATTCTGCCTACGGAACACTGCCACCGCTCCCATAGTGACCTCCAATTGGGCAGTATAATGAAGGTAAATTACTAAACGTTTAAACAGCCTCACTTACTGAATTATACCGACCAGTGGCTTGATGTGTTAGATTTGCACCTAGCACCAGAGAGGCTTCACTTGCTACCGTGCTTGTGAGCATGAGGCCACCCCCTGACATTTGAGGGACATTGGGCAAATCCCCCCAGAACAACGTGGTTTGAAATTCCCTGGCTGAACAGGATATGATGATGGGCGAGTATCAGGCCACAAGAGTTCAAATAAAACCAATGAGATTTGAGGCTTTAGACTTTAATTGCATTTCATCTGTCAACTACATTGAACTTCCCTTTAGAAAAGCAGACTAAATTCACCTGCCAGAGTCTATGGGGAGACTGTGCTATAATCAGTCTTGATTAGTTATCGGTAAATAATAATGGGGAAAAGTGATGAGCCAGCCAGAAATGGAAAGTAGGCAGAAGGAACATTTTTTTGAGCTGAGAAGGGAATAATGAGATTGACCTAAAAAAGTAAGTTTATATCCTTTCTTACCCTTCCTCTGTACCTCTGAACCTTGCTCATAGATCTCGCCTTATTCTTCCTTATTTTAGCTATCTTCCACCACTACCACCCCCCATTCATTCCTTACCCTTGAGTCCCTCAGTCCTAATGGAAATTCTCTTTTAAGGTATTACATAATACCTTCTCTTACATTATAAGAGAGACACCAAGTAAAACCGTTAGTTCATCTTTGTTTTTGTTGTGTTTTTGAAATATACTTTCTACTTTTCTCCCATACTTTCCCTTATTGACGCTACCCAAATAGAATCTGTGTCAGATAATTTCTTCTCTCATATTTATATAAAGAGACTCTATTAGAAATGACTGGCGGTAAGATCATTTTGTTTACCCAAGGAAACTGCATTCTCTGAGTGGCATCTCAATCACTGTGACATCTTGTCATGTAGAGTGGCATCCTAGGGTATTTATAATCTTATTAATGGTTAGCATGAAATTCTCAAACCCAAATTAATTTGAAGTCACTTCAACTTAAAACGATTTGGATAAGTTCCCCAAATTAAATTGTCATAGGCATAGCACCACCTAACAATTAGAAATCGCTGCTTTGGAACAGTGGGGTTTACACTGTTTCATTTCTACAGGAAACAAAATTCTATGAACACTCCATCCTAAGGAGAGGAACAATAACTGATCACCAAATAGCCAAAATTCTCCCCTAACACCCGTCCCCCCCGAAAAATTTTCTGACTGTGAGAGAATGTAATGATAGTGATTTAGATAAGAAGGGAACTGGCTTAGCCCTTTGCTTCTTCTGCAAATATATATTGATAACCTACTATATTATCAGCATTGTTCTATATGCTTTGCTATCCAAACATAGTGTTCCCCAAATTGACAGCTGTCAGAGGAGAGGGGTGGGGCCGGATGAAAGGAGGTGAAGGATCAGCAAAAGAACATATGCAGAACCCACAGACCCAGGCAACAGTGTGGTGATGGCCACAGGGAAGGAGGAGCGAGACTGGGTGGAGGTGGGCAAAGGAGGGTGGAAAATGGTGTCTTCTGTTATAGTATTAACAATAAAAAAAGAAAAGAAAAAAAAAAGATGATGTTCCCCAGTTGGGAAATGCCCATTCCTTAGTGATGTAATAACCTTCAATTCTAGTTCTCCTTGATAGTGCGCTGTTTTGTACTGTGTAGTTGGCGGCGTGGTGACCAACGGGAGCCCGTTGTTTTCCCACTCCGGGTAGTCTCTAGCCGGCAGAGCCTTACCCGTCACTCATCTCTATCACTCATATTCGTTGAGTTGTGCTTCTAGTTGTTTCCAACGGCGTGATGTTTATTTACTTTTTAAACATTTTATATTAAAATAATTATCTTTAAGAAAAATTATAAAAAATGAAATGAGATTTGAAACAAACGAAATTTAACACAAACTTCAATGTAAAAATATTAAAATACTTTAAAATAACCTTTTATTTTTATTTTTTTAAAAATAATTTATTGATCTATTTGTTTGTTTATTTGTTTTTTATTTTTGTAGAGAGAGGGGAAAGGAGAAAGAGAGGGAGAGAAACATCACTGTGTGGCTGCCTCTCACTCGCGCCCCCAACTGGGGACCTGACGTGCAGCCTAGTCATGTGCCCTGACTGGGACTCGAACCAGTGACATTTGGCTCGCAGGCCGATGCTCAATCCACTGAGCCACAGCAGCCAGGGCCTAACCTTTTATTTTTAAAAATTGACAGAATATTAGAAAAAGAATGCGGAGAGAGGTCTGATGAGCCCTTCATCTATTTTTTTTTTTTCTCACCCGACGTTACATTTTATGTAACTAGACTGCAATATCCAAGCTGGGAAACTGACCTTGATGTCTAGTCGCACATCATTTTACCACAAGGGAAGCTCTGTATAACCACTCAAGATACGGAGCTATTCTATCACCGCCAGAATCTCCCTCTAGCTACCTGCCCCTTTAAAGCCCACCCCACTCCCTCTCAGCCTTCACCCTGAGACCACGAATCTGCTTCCCATCTGTAAAACATTGTCATTTCTGTAATATCATATAAAAAGAAGTCATACAGTATGTAACCCTTTGGCATCGATTCTTTTCTTCGCCGAGCAGAGGACTCTGGAGATTCCTCCAAATCATCGCCTGCATCAACGGTTGTTCCTTCCTACCGCTGACTAGTATTCCCGCGTGTGGATGTGCCACTGTTCGTGTCACCTTTTGCCTACGCTCTTGTTGTATTTCCAGATTCACTGATTTCTTTCATTTGTTTTCTCCCTTCTGCTGTTGATCCCACCCGCTGAGTTTTTAATTTGGCTCTGGGGTATTTTAGTTCTAGAATTCCCATTTTGTTCTTTGTGTGCTTTTCTTCTTTGCTGGGATTTTTCTTTCTTTTTTTTTTTTTTTCTTCTTTTTTTAAGCTTTTTATTTATTTATTTTTAGAGAGCGAGGAAGGGAGGGAGAGAAACATCGATCTGTGGCCTTTTGCACTTGCCCTGAGTGTGGACCAAACCCCGCAATCCAGGCATGTGCCCTGCCGGAGATCGAACCCGGGCCCCTTCGCTTTGTGGGATGATGCCCAACCCATTGAGGGGTGATGAGAGATTTTTAATTAAATCCTGGATGTGTTGGGTACTATGCTGTAAGTTCTGGTTCTTATTTAAATCTCTTTAAACAGGCCTCCTCTAAATTGTACCCGTGGGGATAGGGGACAATGCTTCCCTCCTGCCACGTGCGTGGGGACATGTAGGTTCCACACCCAATCTTACTTGACAGTCTAGTTAGGGACAGGAAGCCTCGTTTTGGTTAGGCAGAGGTGGGGGTTCAGGCTGCCCAGTAGGCACCCACTGACAGTACCCCGGCAGGGAGGGGAGGAGTGCGTCTTAAACGTTAGGTGGTGGTGGAAGGCCAGGCTTCCCCAGTGGTTTCTGTCACCAAGGAGGGGGCACCTCATTACTTGAAGGCAAGGATGAAGGTTCTAACTCCCCACTCGGTCCCATGTGACACCTGCCCGGTGTGACGGTGTTGGGGGCACCGCCTTCTAGCTGTGTTAAAGTGCAGGTCCAAGTTTCCCACCTGGCCTTTGCTGAAGCCCATGTGGGTGGGACCCCACTTTTATCTATGGTGTTGGGGAGGGGTGAGGCAATTATCTCCAAGTTTTGTCTTACAAGGCTGTCATTTTTCTGGCCCTTTGGCCAGAAAGGGCTGGTTTTTCTTGGGGTTCGATGTTAAACATTTAGAAATCCTAAAAAGTTACTAACATAATTGCAAATAACATTGTGATTGTGTTAACTGTGCCATATATTTTCTTAGTTTCATAACACTTTTGTTGAGGCATAATTGGCATAAAATATAGCACCTTTGAAGTGTACAGTCTCCCTGGCTGGTGTGGCTCAGTGGATTGAGTACTGGCCTGCGAACCAAAGGGTTGCTGGTTCGATTCCTAGTCAGGGCACATGCCTGGGTTGCGGCCAGGTCCCCCATTGGGGGTGAGTGAGAGGCAACCACACATTGATGTTTCTCTCCCTGTCTTTCTCTCTCCCTTCCCTTCTCTCTATAAATAAATAAATAAATAAATAAATAATATTTTTAAAAAAGCGTATACAATCTGGTGCATGCACCCATCACCACAATCACTCCCCAAATTTCCTGGTGCCCCTTAGATTCCCTCTATTCCCTACCTGCTCATGCCTGCTCTCCCAGGCAACTAATAATCTATTTCCTGTCACTATAGATTCCTTTGCAGATTCTAGAATGTTCTATGTATGGATCATACAGTATGAATATTTTACCTGGCTTCTTCCACCCAGCATAATTATTTTCATATTCATTCCTGTTGTGTGTATAAATAAATAGTTCATTCCTTTTTTACTTTTGACTGGTATCACCTTGTATAGTTATATGATCATTTGTTTTTCCCTTCAACCATTGATAGATATTTGACGTGTTTTCGCTTATTTTAGCTACTACAAATAAAGCAGCTGTGAACATTTGTGTTGATGTGTTTCTATTTACATATCCCTTTCTCTTAGGTAAACGGATAGTGGAATGATGGGGGCATAAAAAAAAAGAAAATTTTTTTTCAAGCTTCCAAATTTTGCACTACTATTAGAAATGTATGAGAGTTCTGTTTGTTCCACATCCTTGCCAAGACCTAGTGCAGCAAGGTTTTTTCATTGCACCCATTCTAGTGGGAGTATGGTATTATCTCATAGTGCTTTTAAATTGTATTTTTCTGATGTCTAATGACATTGCACAGCTTTTCACGTGCTTATTTGCTGTGAACACACATTCTTTGGTGAAGTGTCTTGAGTATTTTGCCTATTTTTCTAAAGTTCTTTACCATATTATTATTGAATTATAAAAGTACCTTACATAGTCTAGCTACAATACAAGTCCTTTGTCAGGTACATGTTTTGCAAATGTCTCCCAGTCTGTGGCTTGCCTTTAAATTTTTACAGTGGTTTTTCTGAAGGGCAAATATTTATTTTTTGACATTTGATTTTTTTTATTTATTGAATTTATTGGGGTAACACTGGTTAACAAAATGTATACAGGTTACAGGTTCATAATTCCACAATACATCATCATCTGTACATTGTATCATGTGCTCACCACCCCAAGTCAGGTCTCTGTCCATCACCATTTGTGCCCCGGAACCCTCCCCCACCTGCTCCCACCACTGTCCCCTGGAAGTCACCACACTGTTAGCCCTGTCCTTCAGTTTTTTTCTCTCTTTTTTGTTTCTTTTTTGCTCAATCCCTCCGCCACCTCCCATCCAGCCCCAATAGTGATGAAATTCAATTTAATAAATTTTCCTTTTGCAATTTGTGGGTTCATGTCATATTTCAGATATTTTTGACAAACTCATGGACACTGAGATTTTTCTCCCATGTGTTCATCTAGAAGTTTTACAGTTTTAGCTCTTACATTTAGGTCTGTGATTCAGATTGAGTTAATTTTGTGTACAGTGTGTGTGTGATAAGTGTCAAGGTGTATTTATTTTTTGCATATGGATATCTTTGTTTCTGCACCATTTGTTGAATAAACAATCCTTTTCTAGCGTATTGCCTTGGCACCTTTGTTGAAAATCAATTGACGGTAGAAGAACAGGTGTATTTCTGGACTTTCATTGATCATTTGTCTGTCTTCATACACAGTAACAAACTGTCTTGATTACGGTCATATTGTGCTAAGTTCCAAAGAAAGTGGTGTAAGTCATCCAGCATTTGTTTGTTTTCAAAATGGTTATGACTATTTTAGATACTTTATACTTCTTCATAAATTTTAGTATCAAATTGATAATATCTACAAAAATTTCTCTCTGTGGTTTTAATTTGTTCTTCTTTTACCAATTAAGGCAGGAAACTTAGATCATTGATTTGAGAACTTTCTTGTTCTTTCCTAATATTGGCATTAAGTGCTACACATTTCCCCTGAAGTATTGATTCTCATCAATTGTATATTCATTATCATTTGGATCAAAATCTTTTGACTAATTTCTCTTTTGATTTCCTCCTTGACACATTGATTAGCTAGAGGTATGTTATTTAATTTCCAATTACTTGCTGACTTTCTCGATATATTTTTGTTCTTGGTTTCTATTTTTAATTCCATTGTGATGAGAGAATACCTTGTTGGATTGAATCCTTTTAAATTCATTGAGGCTTGTTTTATGGACCAGAATGTGGTCTATCTTGGTAAATGTTCCATGTGTAGGTGAAAAAATGTGTACTATTTTTAAATGCTTAGTGTGGAGTGTTCTATAAATATCAATTAGTTCACCTTAGTTGATAGTGTTTGCAAAGTATTCTATCCCCTTACTGATTTTCTGACTACTTATTCTTTCGCTTACTGAGAAAGGGGTAATGAAATTATGCATTTGTTTATTTCTCCTTGCAGTTCTCTAGGGTTTTTAAAAAATCTTTGCATTGTGAAGCTCTGTCAGGTGCATAAACATTTAAAATTGTTGTCCTCCAGATTTGATGTCTTTGTAAGTATGAAATGACATTTTTTGTCCCTGGTTATATTCTTTGGTCTAAAGTCTACTTTGTATGATCAATATAAATACTCCAGTTTTTTCCCCCTCCATCCCTTTCTTCTCCTTCCTTCCTTCCTTCCTTACTTCTTCTTTCTTTCTTTCTTTCTTTCTTTCTTTCTTTCTTTCTTTCTTTCTTTCTTTCTTTCTTTCTTTCTTTCTTTCTTTCTTCCTTCCTTCCTTCCTTCCTTCCTTCCTTCCTTCCTTCCTTCCTTCCTTCTTGCAATGTTCACCAGAGGATAAGTTTTCATTGATTTTGGAGAGACAGAGAGAAACATCAATATGACAAAGAAAAAAATTGAATTGAACTCACAACTTACATTTCTTTTCTGATCGTGAATCGAACCTGCCACCTTTTGGTGTATGGGATGACACTCCAAGTAACTGAGCCACCCAGCTCAGGCGCCAACTTTCTTTTGGGTAGTGTTAGAATGATGTATCTCTTGTCATCTTTTTAATTTTAACTCTGGCCCTAACCTTTATAGATCTCCAGGATTTTCCCTCTGTGGTGCTCTCTCTTCTCTGGTACTCTGTCTTGTGAAAAGGAAGAAGATACCTTGGTCTTCTCAGACTCTCAGCACTCACTGTCTGCTCAACTCAGAAAGTCTGCCAACCTTGGCTTCTTCATGCCCTTGCACACTGGAAACTCACACAGCACTCGGCTGGGCAATCGTTGGACTTACTTCATCTGTTTCCACTTTCTCAGAGATCGCTTTCCTTTCTTGTCTGATGTACAGGGCCTTGAAATTCCTTTTTTAATATATTTTGTCTTTAAGAAGATCTTCACTGCTTTGTTTTGCTTGTTTCAGGCTATTACTCCATCTTGACCAGAAGTGAAGCTGTCATGTTGTTTTAAACTACACATTTTTGCTGGTTTCTCTCAGAGACTGCCCTGAACTTGCACTGCCTTAAGTTCCTTAGACATATTATATGGGAAAGGTTAAGTAAACTAATGTAATAGAAAGATCAATCAAATCTCCTTGGTTGTTCTCTTCGTTCATTTTCCTGTCCTGCCTACTCAACTAACTGGAAACCTTTGTCACTCTGCAAAGCAGCCCTCAAATTGTTACTCTGTGTTAAACACAGGCACCAAGGACTGTGTTGCCCAACACGGTTGCTACTGTTGTACCCGGCCCCTCCCATGTTTAGGATAGCTCCACGCACCCTCAGTGTCCCAGTGAAATATTAGGGCTCCATTATCCATGAGCCTAAACTTTTATAAAATATCATATTTCTTACTCCATCAGACGCAATTTTTCCCCCCAAAAGTGGGAGGATATATGTCTGTGCGTCTTATGGAGCGAATATTGCATCACAGACTGTGATGTGTATTACCTGACCTGTATGTAAGCTGTGGCGACAGCTGTTAGAAGAGAAAGCGATGGGGCCACATGAAACCCCTGGGGACACTTAAATGTCCCACTTTACTGCTGAGTCTCAGGGCGTCTGGTCAGTATGAAGGTAGCGAAGAAAGTGATACCAGTGATTGTGAGCAACTGAGCTTCATCAATACTGACACTAGCGATGATGAGTTCTTGGGGTTCCCAGGAAACTAGAAGAGTACTTGAGCCTTAAAGTCTCTCCTCATTTGTTAATGACAGTGATGATGGTTCTTAATACTGCCGTTGCCTGCTGTTCACTTTACATGGTTGAAACATTATTCTGATATATTTTATTAAGTATTTTAGTATACCATTGGGTTCAGATTTTTTTTTCTTGTTTTCCTCCTCTAAACCTAGGTGAGTCTTATGGTCAGGTGCATCTTATAGTGTGAAAAATACAGTAGTATTTATATTTATATTCTGAACCATCATTTTCTCTTGTTAGTGTTTTCTCAACTCAAATCTCTGAAATTTCAAACACAAGTCAATTTCTCTACTATTTTTGATAGACAAAGATAAGTTTGGTTCCCCTCTGCCATGCTGTTCCTATTAATATATCACTGGGATCATATCCCATTTCAGTCACCAGCTTTCAAATCTAAAGAGAACTCACTAATTTTTAAAATCTGTTATCATACAGTAACCTTTGCTTCTGTACCCACACTAACTCCTTCAAACATTCCTGTATTTCTCTGTTACTTCAAAATATAGTTCCTCAGAGCTACATATATTGTAATAATCTATATTGTATCTAGAGGGTTTTTATATCATACTGTGATGGTGAAGAATAATATCCTTTTTGCTTTTCTTCAAAATCCCCAATATTTTTTATAAACTGTTTAAAGTTTAAAATAATATCACATTCATTTTATGGCCCCAGAAATCCTGTATTCATTCCCATGTTCCTTTTTTTAGTTTATACAATTAACTCTGTGTATATCACATTGAGAGCAACTTATATCACTGTTCACCAAATTTGTTCTATTATCCATATAAAAACTCACCTAATTACTATAATTTGTCTCATAATCTGAATTATTTTATCATTTGTTATAAATAAAACAAGTTAGAAGAACATTGCTTTAATGAACCACCAAAATTTGAAGTAAGGAGATTATTGATGAGGGTGGTTGTATCCTTTCTATCTCTCCATCTATTTTATTTCTTAATTCAGCTTCTGATGCTTAGTATGGAGGAAATACTAATCCATACAGAAAAATAACTCTAAACTCAAACGAATTTTAATAGCCCATCTTACAATTATAGAGTGTTATTTAATTAATTGATTATTAAGCCTAAGAGAAGAGTGGTAGGACACTTACTTTAAAGTCAAATCATTAACTCTGACAAGTGCTCATTTTATTTATCCAAAACATAAGAGAAACATCCAAAAGTCACAAATAAGTGCAAAAATGATGCTATAGTATATTAACATCTATACTTGTTATTTACAATGGACAAAGGCATATTTATGAACAGATGTACAGAGCCTCAATTTGCTGCCATGCAAGTGTTAGGCCTATATGCCATAGTATTGAAGTTGCTCTCAATTTGCTTTTAATTTTTTTATAAGCAGAAATGGATAGCCCTGAATAATCATAGACCTATCCAGAAGAATTGTAGTAAATGCACAGAAATGTCAGGACAAGATTTTGTACTGAGGTTTGAACAAACATTAATTGACTTGCTAAAACAAGTACTGAGTAGGTGATCTTCAACATTATATATTAGGTATATAACAGAATTTTTAATATAGCTTTTTAAAAAGCTGAAAGTATTTTTATTTTTATTTTTTAATTGTATTTTGATTATGCTACTACAGTTGTCCTAATTTTTCTTCCTTTGCCCCCCTCTACCCAACATCCCCGTGTCCCTCAGGCAATCCCCCCATCACTGTTCATGTCCATGGGTCATCTATACAAGTTCTTTGGCTTCTCCATTTCCTATACTGTATTTTACATCCTCATGGCTATTTCATAACTACCTATTTGTACTTCTTTTTCTTTTTTTTTTGACAGGTTTTATAAATTTGTCCCATGTAGTGGTTAAATTTGCTAGCTTGTGATTCTATAGATAACTCTAATGAATGTTGGGGTTGGGCGGGTATGTATTTTGTTGAATTTCTCAGCTGTTTGGAATGGTGACCATAAATCACAGCAAGTCATGCCTTTATAAAAGGTACTTTTGATTTCTCACTTGTGTATCCTTCAAAAATCTTGGATGAAGGAGACTCCAATTAATTTTACAGTTTCTTATCTGGGAGTTAGGAGTTACCATCAGTTAGTTTAGTACATCTAACCTGTGTTTCATAAGCCAGTTTGGGAATAAAAGACTACTAATATCCTCCAGGTTAGTGCTGATTCACGGAATTTGTTTAATCTCTGTGCTAGTCCTTTTCATCTCTGATCATATCCTTTTCACTGTGACTTTCAAGAGGCCCTGTCACTTTCTTGTCTATCACACACTATAACCAGAGCCATCAACTTAGCTAGACTACATCATTTTACCTGGGATGCTATATGAGTTTTGTCGAGAAAGAGAAGTCTTGTGAGCCTCTCCAAATGAAGCATAAGTGATTTCTGTACCACATAGTTTTATGACATTGAAGATAAATTAGCATCTCAGAAAAAAATTTTGCTAAAAATGCATGTGAACACTGAATGTGAAGCATACAAAACCAAACATATCTTTTCTGGTTTAGGGAATGATTTCTACATTGGCCTCCAGTAAATAAGCATTCTGGTGGATTGATTCCTCTTCAAGTGATTTACGACTCCTGTCATAAGAGTCTGCTGGGTTTTTGTAACAAAGTCTAAATTCTGTTCCTGTTGAATCTATAGAATGGCTGCATTTAGTTGAGTTTCTGAGGTTTATAGTGAAATTCAAACCTTTTGTATAATGTTAAATGTACAAGTTTTTCCCAGTGGTGTTTACATTTGATTATAGCCACATGATACAAAAGTCAAAGCTAATGTGCTAGGATTTTACAAATACTGACAAGCAGAAGCTCCCATAACTATAGTTGAGAATTTCATTAAATATTTACATTCAAATTGGTAAGTCAGAGCAAGAATCTTTATAGCTACAGATAAATGAAAGGAAGCTTTGCTGTTGTTCTCTAATATTAGTAATTGTGGAACAATAACTGTTAGCAAGAGGTGAGCCATACTCCTAAACAGTGAAAAACAGTGATCTGAAGCTCCTACCACTAAAGGTTTAAGAGCCTGATTGCCAAGGGGTAATTGTTAAACGTCTCCTTCATGATCTATTTACACGGTTCTGGCTTTTGAATCTCCCTTCATTTTCCTTTCTTGAAGAGCTTGCTAAGTAAACCTTTTGAAAGTCCTCGTGGTAAGCCATGATTACATCTTATGGTTTTGACAATTGAAGGGATCATTGGATTTGATGCTGGCTGTTAAGCACAATAGTCATTAGTTCATACAAAGTATAAGAGGTCTGGTTGTCTGTCTCTCTTTAGTTTTAATCTGGAGTTTAGGCGATCTCCTGTTTGTATTCCAGGTGTGCTCAGCGATGAGCAAACCAGTGGGTAACCCACTTTCAGCAACACTTGTTATATCATTTGGTGTTAACAACGTTTTATTGGAACCCATCACATCACTTACATATCGTCTATGACCACGCCCACAGTGCATTGGCAGAACTGACTAGTTGTGCAAAACGCTGTATGACTTGTAAAGGCCAAAATTTTTGCTCTGTGACCCTTTACAGAAGAAATGGACCAGCTCCTGCTATAAGGGTGTTCTTCTGAGGGTAGAAGTTAGTCATGTTTTGAATGCTACCTTAGTGAGGCTGGCTAATTAGAGAAATTCTCTAGTACATTTCTTTGTATTTCTCTCTTAAGTGGTCTACAGAAACCTATAGTTGCTTAAATCAATAAACCTATATAAGCAGTATGCAAGACACCCCGTTATATTTGTTAGAACAAATTTAGTGGTTAAAAAAGAGAAGACAATTCACTGTAATAGTTAATATAGTATCAAAATATTAAATAACAGTAAAGATGTTACCTCAGAACATATATGTGTGTGTGTGTGTGTGTGTGTATTTTTTTTGTATATATACAAAAAAAAATACACACACACACACACACATATGAGTACCATAGAATGGAAAGAGAAAGGTTAAGTTTTTAAGGTAGAAATGGTGTGGGGAGTAAGTTTGCAGAGAAAAGACGTGTTGCAGAGACCTTGGAGCATAAGCCATTGGTTAAACCTTAGAAAAATGTTCAGTGCTCAGTTTGTTCCCAGAAGCAGCTAGAGCCAAGTCATCCCTGGCTTGTTTTTCACTAAAGGGAGCTGAATGCAGACAGACTGGAGCAGCTCTCCAGATCTTTCTTTGTTTGATAACGGAAAACAGATTATAAATAACTAGGGCCACCTTGATGGCGCTGGTGGGGGGAGGGGGACTAGGAAGCTGAATGAGTCCCACAGAAAACTTGATTTCTTGGCCAACTAAACAGTTCTGTTTACTTTGGATAGGGTATTCACAAATAAAAGTGAATGTGCAGTTAAACATTCAGCAGCAGCTAAGGAGCCTTGGCCTGAGGCAGCAGGGGTTAAGGAACCTTGCCCAGAAGTTATTTTGGTCTTTTTCTATGGCCACACAAATGTGTAGCTTAGCAACTGTGTTCAACTGTGAGGCACACGAGTGCTGCTTTGTGTTGTGATTATGAAGTGGCACTAGGTTGAAGCCGAGCCACTTCCAGCGTGGGGCAGCTCTGTTTCTGGCCGACTGGTTAATCAAGGTGTCCTAGTGATGGATTTCAATTTTAAATATATTGTAAGAGATCACAGGCCCCGGGCTAGGGAACAAGCCAATAAAGTGTATGCTGCCTGCCTTCTGTTTTGCGAACGAACAGGTGAAAAGATCTTTGAAGCCAACTTGGGGCTGGGAGACTTTGACACGGCATCGAAAATATCACCTGTCTCAACTCCCAAACTCTTACTGGAGGAAAACAACATGCACATACACACTCGAAATGAAAAGAGGTTTCAGTGACTGATAGAGGATATTTTCATCTCTCCTCACTTTTACTGCGGAATTAGTTCTTGTATAGAACGAATTGAGGTCACATTATTTTTCTGGGCATCGTTCACTGGGTCACAGAAATAGTCATATTCTGCAGAATCACAGTCTTGCTTTGATAAGTGTGAAGTATGAATTCATCTGTGGGTCAACAATGAATTATGGAATAAGGGATTATGTGAGAAATAAACTCAGTTAAAATTAAACATAGTAGGGCTGGGGGCAAGTACACCATTGTCACTGGAATTGAAAAATTTTTAAAGACTTTATTTATTTTTAGAGAGAAGGGGAGGAAGGGAGAGAGGGAGAGAAACATCGATGTGTAATTGCCTCTCACACGTCCCCAACTTGGGATTTGATCTGAATCCCAGGTATGTACCCTGACTGGGAATCGAACCAGCAACCCCCTGGTTTGCAGGCCAACGCTCAATCCACTGAGCTAGACCAGCCAGGGCTGGAGTTGAAACTGTAAACAAAGCAGTTGAGATAGATCTCATTGGATGAAATAGGGATAACTTCCTGGATAAGTTGAAAATTTTGCAATCGTGTGAATGACAGAAGAGATGTTTGGTTAGCCCCACACCAAGGAGTACAATCAGGTCTTATTTCTTAGGAGAAGCAAAGATAGGCTTCATCGAAAGTAAGCATTCTGTTAAAACCAGCATCAGTGTAATTTCAGACTGAATTCCCAAACCCATTGGCCTTTTCACAAGCCTCATTCTTCATGGTTTCTTTGCCATAATTAATTGATGTGTCTTCTCAAAACTGTTCATTGGTCTCGGTAATACTGTTCCATTCTAGACTTCTTTCTGCTTTTTTAAAGAAGATTCTTTCTGTATGCTTCCTAGTCTCTTTCCCTGTCCTATTTTTCTGTATTCATTCTCTTGTAAGACTATTTACCTGTTAGGCTGCAGTTATATGCTCTCTCGTCATTTCAGAAAGTAGCCAGGTGATCTATCGATAATGGTTTAACAGCCCAAATGGCCGGTGGAAGAGCCCTTTGGAAGATGTTTTTCCAGGTTTATTCTATCATCACATCTCAGTATCTTGAGTACTTTTTGCTTCACAGGGCTATGGGCTGCTTAACTAAATGATCGAATCCTAACCCTTTGAGTGCCATGTGTAATTCGAAATTTGGATCAACATGAGAAAAAAATTATATCAATATATAACCTGAGGTACAAAAAAAAGGGAACAAAACATAAAATACGAATTATTCCATTGTTTACATTTATAGCCATCAGAAAAAGAGTCGCTGGGAGCAATGCTGGCACTTTCTGGAAATTTGTCAGCGTCGCACACAGTGATGTTGGTACTCAAAGAGTTAACAAAACCTAGCAGCTCTGATTTGTGAGTATTCAAATAGGTCTGATGAATGAAAATATATAAAGGAAACCTAGTCAGTCAATAGGACCTGTGCCATGGGGAAGCATTTTAAGTCCTCTTGCGTGTGCGTGTGCGTATGTGTGTGTGTATGTGTGTGGGGAGAGAGAGAGGGAGAGAGAGATATCAGATCATACTTTCCTCTGTTATGTTGCTTAGCTACATAGTTTATTTAATCCTGGATCAAAAAGAATATCCATTTTGTGACCAACTCCACTGACTGAAATAGCCTGTTGCTAGGATTCCCTTAATATAGGTAGCAAACTTGCATATTAATGACTGTTAGGGACCGCAAGTGTAGCAGAACAAAGGATGAGGCAGCTAGCAAGCAACTTCTTCGGTTGTTGTCACTGTTATCAACTTTGTGTGATATTGTAGAATAGTATGTTTAACATGGACCAGCGTTTGTCTTCTTGGAGGAAGTAGAGCAAAGAATTCTGGACAGTCTACTCCACGTTATGCCATTTTAATATACTGTTGGTACCAGCTCCTCAACTGTGGTCCTGGTCACCTCATAGAATTTCTTGGATGAATTGTAAATGTTCACCACCACTAATTTTCTTGTTACTTATTTTTTATTTACGTAGCAAGTGCTCTAAATCCATGTAATCCTTTAATACATACACGACCCTCCAAGAAGCAATTGAAGTTCTATGGTAAGTCGAGTATATTGCTTTGCTTTTCACAGCAATAAAATGTTGCCCTTTGAATGGCAGATATACTTGTACATAATTTATGACAGGGAAGATGCGCCTCTAAGCTTTCTTACTTTTTATTATGGAAAATCCAAACATACACACAGCTGGAATAAGATAATGGACTTCTCGTGTGTACCTACCTCACCAATCTTAAACAACTATTAAGAAACCCATCGTCACTTTTAAAAAACAGAATTTGAATTTATAAAATTGGTAAATTAATTATAGAGTCACTATTTCCATATAAGAACTTGACAGAACTTAAGAGATAATTGGGAAAGTTCTGGAGATAAGAGTAATAACAAAAATATACATTGGCACAAAGCCCTTTAAGTGCTTTACTTGTACTAATTGCTTAATTCTCACAAAGCCCCATTTTATGGGAACTATATTATTACAATTTTACAAATAATAAAATCATCTGAGATAAAGGTAAAGTACTGTGTCTAAGGAAGCCAACTTATAAGTGAAAGAACTGGAATTTGATCCCGGGAAACTTGGCTCTTTTACTGATACCTGCGTGAAGGTCAATCAGAAATGAAAGCTCTATTATATGAAATTATAACCTATGAAAATAGATAAATTATAATTTTATAAATATTTGATTAAGTCAACTTTTCAGAGTTATATCTAGTTCACAAAGTTAAGTCATACATGTAGGTTTAAGGGGAACCCAATTAAGAAGACAGGAACCCACTGATACAGGTTTTATTTTGTAGTCTGTATTCTATTATATCAGATCATCTTTCTCAGTTCAGATCCCTTTGGTTGCAAGTAACGGAAAACCCAACTCCAAGTGGCTTTAACAAACAAAATAACATTACATAGGACATCTGTCCAGAAGGTATCCAGCCATGTCATGTGAAAAAGAGGCATTTATTGAAGAAGACACAAGAAACATTGTACACAGGACAGTGACACCTCAGTCTCCTTCAAAGTAGGCAGCTTGGGACCTCACAGAATTCTCTAAATCATCATCAGCTGCCACGTCATATTTCTCTGAATCTCATCAGTGTGCTATCTCTTCCCTTTCAAAGGTGATTGTAATTTCGGGAAAAGCTAGAAGTCCTGGGCTCCAAATTTGGACTTTAGGGGGATTGAGTCACCTGGGTGATTTGACATTTAACCAAAAAACTCTGCAGAAGACATGATACGTGAATCAGCAGTGTGGGTTTCTGAATCATGTAAATAGATTCCGTGGACGAATGCTCATCCTTAACACAAAATCTGATGCAGATTCGTTTTTCTACTTGTTCAGTCATTTTGAATGCGATGACCAAACAGTACACATACTCATCACTCAGCAGCATCTACCACCCTCGCTGACTAGGTATAGTGAAGACATCATTGTTAACACATGAGCATTCTAGTCCCACTCTCCTTGGCTGCCAGGTTACATTTGTTATGCGCAAACCATTCTCATTATAGTAACAGTGGCTGGACTTTTCTGGACAAACCTTAGCCAACTTTTCTTCAGGCACTCTGTGAACGGCCTTGGTGCTTTAGAACATCTTCATGTTCCCTCATTGACCTTACCCATGAAATATCAAGTTTGCAAATAATACCATCATTCCATCATCATGCAGATAAGAAAATTAAAAAGTGCATTTAACAGCTAATCTCAAGTGCCGCTTGTTCAGTCTAGGAACAGACTGACCAGAATTGCCAGGCTGATTTACCTCCATTATCACAGCCCAGGGCTGTTAGAAACAAGGCTGGACTCGGAATCCTAGAGCTGCCCCTGCCACTGCTTTGCTGGGTCACTCTGAGCAAGTCGCTCTGCTTCTGGGGACCTTTGTTTCTCCAACTGTAAAGTCAGTAGTTTGAACTTGAACAGCTGTCACATTGTCTTTTTATCTGTTTCATCACTGACCGAGCTGAATCGGTCGCATACACAGTTCAGAGAGGCTGCCTCCCCTTTCCAGGGAGTGAAAAGGAAGAAATAAGAGTCGCCCCCGGGGAGTGTGCTCAGGGGCCTTGCTGGGTGCAGCTGACCGTGTTCCCCTGCCAGGCTTTTCGCAGCTGCCCTGAGACACTGGGTTGCACCATCGCCCTCAGAAGGCCCTAGAAGTTGCATTTGACCTGGGACCTCCCCTGGGCTCCCAGGGGAACAATGCGTGGCTTCACGTGCAGTAGAGATGATGGAATGGACCTTCCAGTGAGGGATGTACATGGTTATTTCGAAAAGTGTTACCACTTAGCTTCGATGCTTTCCCATCCCCTACAGCACAGGTCTGAAAACGACCCCTCCGGGCCACATCCCGCAAACAGACGTGTGTCTGGTGCAGAGTTGGATAACATTTGAGTTACAAAAGTTGATTGCCAGCATTTTAGAAATCAGAAAAGTTCACATTTCTTTAAAAAGTGGATTTTCTGCTTCTCTATTAAAAAATCAGAAAACCACACTGACTGGCGTGGCTCAGTTGGTCGGGCGTTCTCCCACAAAGTGAAGCGTCGAGGGTTCGATTCCCAGCTGGGGCACATGCCTAGGTTGTGGGTTTGGTTGCTGGTCAGCATCTGTATGACCAGCAACTGATCGATGTTTCTGTCTCACATCAGTGTTTCTCTCCCTCTCTTTTTCCCTTCCTTCCCCTCTCTCTAAAAATAAATAAAGAAAATCTTAAAAAAAAAAAAAAAATCAAAACACCTGCTAACAGTGGATCCACATTCTCATACAGCTTCAGTCAGCTGGTCAAATGCCCCTTGACATATGTGAGCAACCAAACCAAGTTGCACACAGTCATCCCACTTCCTTCCTCTAGTCTCTTACTGTCCCTGTCACTCATTTTTCTTACCTTTCTGGCCCCATTTACCCTAGGGAAAAAAATATAAAAATACCAGCTCCTTAGCATGACCTATAATCTCCGTCTCCATCCTCATTTTCCATCATCCTACGGGAAACCTGCTCGCCCGCAAAGTAAATTTGTTGACACTTCTCACACTAATGTGTCTTTGCACAAACTTTTTTTGGGGGGGAGCTAGAAATGCCCTCACCTCAGAAACCTGATATATTCTTCAAAAATCAAATCACGTGTTCCCTCCGGTGTGGCCCCTCAACTCACTTCACAGATTTTCCTTGGTGCTTTCGCTGCATCCTGAACAGATCTGAACCACATTGTTGTTTTGCTGTTTTGGCCACATGCTTTCTCCCCACTAACCTGTGAGCTCCTTGGTGAGAAAAACCACACCTTTGCCATTTGGGTGCTCCCCGTAGCTAGCATGGCGCCTGGCACGCGGTAGGCACCGGTACTGTCTGTCCAGTGAGTGGGGCGTGAGGCCTAGGACGGCGGTAACCTAGCCCGCCCAGAGCGCCGGGAAGGACCGTGGGCCGAGGGATGCCTGGCAGGACCACTTCTGAAGCGCCCGCTGTGAGCAGAGCTGACGGACACACTGGGGAACGACAGAGGAGATGGAGCCGCAGGGCGGTCACGCAAGTATCATCTTCTTTGTGCTGGCGTCAGAGCTGCAGACAATTCCGAGAAGTAAATAACCCGGCCATTCAAGGACCTTGCTGTGTAGGGCTCCGTCGGGTTTCTGTGGCATCAGGCTCCCCTCCTAACCTGGTTTGTCGGGGCCTCAAATGAAAGTCATATCAGTTGACAACACCTGCATAATAAACACTCAAAATGAGTTGACGTCCTCTGGTGGAGCACGACAAGGAGTCGGGCGGGGACCGGTTTCCCGTCCCTCCCGGCCCGGCTGGCGCACAGAGCCGCGCGCCGAGGCAGACGCCACAGCGAACCCCGACCCACGCGGGGGTGAGCACAGCTAGGCCGGCGGGGCGCGGGCTTAGGGCCCGGGCTCCGGTTTTAGTTCCCGCATATGCACTCGTCGGCTGCGTGACTCGGGACACGTGATTCTGGCCCGTCTTGCAGAGCCTCGGTTTTCTCATCTGCGAAACAGAGATGACAGAACAGGCGTTGAGAGGGGCTGGGCTTCCAGGGGATGCTCTGTGTCAGCGTGCCTGGCACATAATACCTGCACAGTGCGTGCCGGTCCCTGCCGTCTAGGAGACCTCCCTCAGAGGGACAGGAGAGGCAGAGCACGTCACAGTATTCGGAAACATGACGGAAGCGTGGAAAAGCATGCGCACACTTTGCCCGGACCAAATGCCTGCCCTCCGCCCTTTTTCTTTAAGAGTAGATGCTTTTTAAAGATTGTATTTTATTTACTTTTTATAAGGTAATATTTATTTTGGAAGAGAGGGGTTGGGAGGGAGAAACAGAGGGAGAGAGACATCCATGGGTTGCCTCTCGCGCACCCCACAACCCAGGCGTGTGCCCTGATCAGGAATTGAACCGGCATCCTCTGGGTTTGCAGAGCGATGACACCCAATCCACTGAGCCGCACCAGTCAGGGCTTTTGTCACATTCTTAGTTTGAGATAAAACCCTTGTGTTCCGTCACCGTCTCCTGGCCTGTTGACCCCTCTATCGACCTTCCTCCTCTGCATTTCTACATGCACGTCTAATGGGCATCTTAAACTCAACATGACCGACACCAAAGCTCTTCTCCCCAAAACGTGCTCAGCCCTCGGTCTTCTGCTTCTCGGCGAATGGCAAGCTCATCCTCCCTTTGCTCAAGACAGCAGCGTTGGGGTCATCCTCGAGTCCTCTCTTTTGAACCCCCCGCATCCAGTCTGTCAGCGAACGCTGTCAGCTCTGCCCTTGCAATAGACCCCGTCCCTGATGACCTCTTACCGCCTCCCTGTCACCAGCTAGTCCAAGCCCCCTTGCTCCCACTGGGTCACTACTTTTCCCTTCTCCCAAGTTTACATATATCCTAAACAATCCTATATGTTTAGATATATACATATTTAACATATAAGTATATAGAGCGGTATGAAAATGACAAACTAGAAATTTAAGATAATATTTTACTGTTGGGCAAAGAATGCAAGATGATCAGGGATGAGGCCCATGATATGAACTTAACTGTATGTCCAATAGTTTATTCAGTCTGTGGGTTCATTGTATTCTTTGTGTATTTTTATAAATTTTAAATATTAAAATGTTTTTTTAAGTATAAGATTGGATTTATAGTCAGGGAGGACCCTATGTGTTGCCACTAAACAACTGTATGACCTTATTAGCATATGACTTCTTAGAGACAATTGGAACAATTTTTGTAACTGAAAAGTTGGGCTTATTCAAACTGATTATTACACTATAAAAACAAATTTCCAATGACTGGCTGGTAATATCCATGCTCTTTTTGTCAGTTTCAGGCAAATTCATTAAAATAAAAAAATATGCATAAAGACCACAAAGTAATAAGATAAAGTCTTTGACTATCAGAACCCTAATCTTTTCTAACATACATGACCGTATTGTGTTTAAAATGTTTTTATTTTTAGTGCTTAGCCCTTTATTTTTTTAAATTGTATTTTTACCTTTACCATTTATTGCCTCCATACCCACTGGTCCTGCAATCACCAGACTATTGTCCATGCACTTAAAGCTGTTATTGATAGATAAGTATATAGTGCCATTTTATTTTTTAACTATGTTCCTCTTTTTCTTTTTTTCTTATTCATAATGTAAGCTCTTTAACATTTCTTGTAATACTGATTCGATGGCAACAAATTCCTTTAGCTTTTTGTTGTCTGAGTAAAGTAGCCGTGGTTATAGGTCCCTGATTTTCATGACTTTGAATATTTCATGCCATTTCCTTCTGGCCTGCAATGTTTCTGCTGGGAAATCAAATGATAGTCTTATAGGAGATACCCTCATAGGTAACTAACTGCCTTTCTCTTGCAGCTTTTAGGATTCTTTCCTTGTCTTTTAAGTTTTGCTATTTTAAATATGATGTGCCTTAATATAAATTTCTTTGTGTTTGTCTTGTTGGGGGCGTGTGTTGGCCCTTTAAGATGGTGACTGCACCTCTAGCCTGCTCTCTTTTGTCGACAGAAACCCCATTGCTTTTCACTGCCGGGTATAATATGTGTGCTTTTTCCAGTTGTGGTTCTCTAGGCTGAAGAGTGCAGCTTAGGGTTAGATCTCACACTTCTCAGGGTTTACCCCTTCCCACCCACAGCAAAAGCTATACCTCTGGAACATCAGCCCCCACACATGGGACCCCAGCCAGCCCTCTTGCGCCAGCCACCTCTCTCGAATGTGGCCTTGGTTATAAGGCCTCTCTCCAGTTGGTTATTCAGGATAATTTTTCATAATTTAGTTTCAATTTTACTGTGGTTCTGGGAGGAGGTTAGTGTGGCTTCCACCTAATCCTCTACCGTCTTGGATCTATATTGTGTTTTAAATGTTTTGAGGGGTTTTTTTGTTTGTTTGTTTGTTTTTAGTTTTTATTGAATTTATTGAGGTGACATTGGTTAATTAAGTTAAATAGATTTCAGGGGTACAATTCTGTAATACATCATCTGTATATTGTATTGTGTGTTCACCATCTCAAGTGAAAAGTCAAGTTTACTTCCATCACCATTTTTTACCACTTTTCCCTCTGGAAAGCACCATACTGTTTTCTGTGTATGAGTGTTTTTGTTGTATTTTTGCCTTTTGAGGTTTTTATTCCATCCCTGGCTACCAAGGTATCCTGCTGGGACTACAAATACTACAAATAGAAAGTTCAACATGATTTAGATGCGGCCATCTGTATTTATAAAGAACCTGAATCAAGCAAAGCTAAGTGATCAAAGGGAAGATTCAGTAGTTGCTAATTTTTTTTCTTTTAGTATGTTCAGATTTTTGTGGGTCGCTATAATACTTATGTAGAGCTGATACAGACAGTCAGGTTTCTGAGAGGAATCAATACCAAACCTTCTGTGAACATTCTCTGTATTGAAATGGATTGACTATGTAGCATTTGAAAAATATAGTTGAAAAACAATTTTTGCAAACTTGTTTTAGAAAAATGTTTCACAAACTATGCATGTTACCTAACATCACTGAATTCTATTCCTCTTTCTCATCAGTATCCCAATGTATTTGAGATAGGATGTGCTTTACTTTCTAATATTTCTTTGATATAAAATAGTTAAGATTTATGATTATTTCTTTGGAGATATACAACTCAAAGGATCGTAGATACCAGAGTTGGAAACAAAGATATTTTGTGTGTGTAGAATGCTGAGGATGTGACTTAGTCATTTTCTCCACATCTGTGAAGTATCATTACAAGAGGTTGCAAGCCATCGATTTTCCTCTCTTGAGGATGAAGATGAGAGGAACAGGCTGGAACTATATTGAGAGTGGTAGGTTATACGTAAGGAAGAATTGCTCGGTAATGAGGTTCATTTAATACTTGATCAGTCAACCAAGGGCAATAGCTGAATCTCACTCCTGAGAAAAAGCTTATGAAATAGGATAGGCAATTACCTAACACGATTGGTTAATAGAAACCATCTTTGTGTAACTAAATGGTCCCTTGGGACTTCTTCCAAATTTTGAATTCTGTGAGATAATTTACTTACAACCTGTTATCCAAAGAAATACGTTATTTTTAATAGGAGATAGAAGTTTATAGTAAGTGTATACCAAGTTGGCATAAACATCTAGAATAACCTTGAGCCTCCTCATTATAATGTTGTTATAGCATCTTTGTTATTATTGTTTAAGCTGGAACATTATTTTAATAGATGAGGCAACTCAGAATCAGAGATTAAGTAACTTGCCTAAGGTCATAAAGTTGCACAGGAGAAGAACCTAGCTCCGTGTTCCTGTTCCTGGTTCAGAATTTTCTATCCCAGCACCCTAGTGACCTAGTCTTTGTGCTATGTGACAGCTTGGAGTTGTGAATTCTTTAAACAATGAGTAGCCTTCTGAAACATCCTAACTTATTCCCCTGAGATATCCAGGGCTAACGTCTGTTCTGTATCAGAGCTATAGGAAGTCTAAGAGGAGCCCCAGAAACCTGGGAAGTTATGTATAGTTGGTTTCCTCTTACTACACTCAAAGGAAACAGGTTCATTTTGCTCACTACTGAATGCTCAGTCCCTGGCACAGAGAAGTGCCTTAAATATCTGTTAAATGAGTCTGTAGACATGAATGAAATTAGCCTTCTTTATCGTTAAACAAACATATTGTTGTACTAGGCCACTGGCTATTTTCAAAGCTGGGTCTATTCTGTATTGTTTTCCAAAATGCTTCTCCAAGATACATCTTGTATTTATTTATTATTCTAATTTTTTCCCTGTCTGCTTAGAAACAGGAGACAAAGCTAAATTAAACAAACAAACAAAACCTTTCACTATTCCCTAGGTAGGAGCTTCCATGTTGGTTTTTCTGTTGTGGTAAAAATCAAACTCCCTGCAGCAATTAACAACATTTTGTGCTATTAAACTCAGCACCAACACAAAATGCTTTAATTAAGCAATCACATGCCTGAGATGCTGGTTGAAATTAAAGAGCTCGGGTCCCTGCTTGTACTCCAACTCAGACAATACTGATCTGAATGTTATATGTGTGAAAGGACTCAGGGCTACACAGAAAAAAAATAGGTTTCCTGAGTTATTTATGCATGTGTTTCACTTGATACGTAACAGGTTCTGATATAGGAAAACTCGATATGCAAAAATTTGAATTTAAGGATGAAGAAAGCAAGGTTTAAATTAACAGCATATGTACCATTTACTGACTACTATGTCCCAAGCATTACACTGAGGACTCTATATGTCTTTTTTTTCCTACTTTTTTTCAAAATCCTTTTATGACCGAGATTATCCTCCGTACACAGGGGAAAAAAAAGTTCAGTCATGACAATGAGGAAGGCTTTTCTGAGTAAGTGATGACAAGGCTGAAATCTAGGTAAGAGATTTCCAAGTACAGCTAATGGCACGTGCAGGGTTCTGTGGTAGGAGGGAGCGTGGCGAAAATTAAAAAAAAAGGAAGAATTCAGCCCTGGCTGGCATAGCTCAGTGGACTGAGCGCTGGCCTGCAGGCCTACAGGTCACCAGTTGGATTCCAAGTGAGGTCGAGTTGCCTGGGTTGAAGGTCAGGTCCCCAGCTAGGGGGAGGGGGGTGAGTGAGAGGTAACTGATTGATGTTTCTCTCGCACAGTCATGTTTCTGTCCTTCTCCTTCTCTGTCCTTTCCCCTCTCTCTAAAAACAAATAAATACTATCTTTAAAAAAAAGAATTCAAGTATAACTGGGTCACAGAGGAAGAGAGTGAAGCAAAAGGAGGCTTGAAGGCAAGGCAGAGACTAAACCATGCCAGGGCTCACAGGCCATGTTAAAAACTTGATTGCAGTCTGGTTAAATCCAGCTGGCTTTTTACATTGCAAAAACGCAACGATGTAATTTTATATTGTATACTTAGGTTTACCCAATATTTTTACACAGAAATTATGTGGTTGTATGCCCTCCACACCCCAACCAATGAAGAAGAGTAAACAAGAGTTGGGAATGTGACTACTTGATGAGTGACAAACTTGTGAATAGCAACTAGGATGAAAATTTTATAGAAAGAGAATAGAAATCTGACACGTAGTATCTTAAGAGGTTTCCATCCACAAAGCAGGCAAAATTTAAAATCTAACATGTAATTTTGAACAGCTATTGTATGAGATGCTGCTCAATAAAATAATGCTGCATATGAGTAAGAGCTAAGGTGAGTGGGACAAATCAGTGCTGATGGAAGAAATCGAAATGGCTGTGGGTGAGCAGAGTCTAGTAAATCACAATGAAGGTGATTTGAGTTTGAATTCATGCTTGGATCCTGGGGAAGATAGGATTACTGGACAAAGGCTTATAGATACCTCTACCATGTCTCAAAAAACATAAAATAATAATTTCCGAATTTGAAGGCTATAAAGGAGGAAATTGCTTTCTTAGCCTTTGCCTCTGCTGTGCTAATTCTGCCATCCAGCGCAGATCATCTCAGGACAAATTACAGAGTTCTTTTGTAGACTGGATCCTCTGTGAGTTTAACTAGCAAACACATCTAATGCCATGTACTTTTTTAAAGTACAATCATACCCTTAGAGACCATCTGGTTTGTTTCCTTTATTGCGTAGATTGGGAAACAGGGTCCTGTCATTCACTGGTTCAGCGCTATCAGTGCCCACCGATCTGATCCCTAACAGGGAATGCACAGAGAGGTACCACTTCAGGAAAGGTGTGGGGGCCAGAGAAGATCCAAGAATGTCAGTGTCAAAAATAGGAACTCTGGAATCAGAAGACCTGGCTTCCCAGTCCTAGTATTGCCAGGACCTTAAATAAATCGGTTAGTAACTCTGAAGTTGAATTTCCCTGAGAATAAAATGGAGCTACGAAAAATACTTGCCTATAGGTAAGTATAAGGGGATAAATGATATTATTACTAAGCATTTTTGCAGTAAAAAACTGCTTTGTAAATTAAGAAACCTTATGCAAATATAAACTGTGACAGGATACACCACACCCAATTATATAACTGATGACAGCAGCAGAACTGACCTTAGAGTTGTATTTTGACTTCCTCTTATTTTACCTCTATTTCATTGTTTTTTTTTTTCAAAGTTATTTGTATATTGTATATTTATTATGTTATTAATTATAGGGACAGGTTGAAAATTACAACCAACCAAAGAAATAAACTAACAGACAGGGTCAGGGAGGGCTGTGTATATGAAATTTCTGCTGTGTTCAAGATGAGTTCCCTTCCTGGAATCAATATGCGTCAGTACACACACAGTATTGCCAACCCAGGACGGTCAGCTGCGCTTTAGGGTCCAGACTTTCTATCGAGGCTTCATTATACAGATATGATTGATTGATTTCCTGCCCATGTGATGAACTCAGTCTTTAGGTTAACTGATACTGTATCACCCAGAGAGCCCATGCTACATCATAGGGTTGGTCTTCCTGGCATGACCAGACCCCAACGTAACATTATCAGGTGTGTAATATCACACCTGCACGCCTGTGTACAGTGGTATGCAGTTTCGATTTTGCTGGCAAGTGTCATGTGTGATTACAGGGATGTTGGGGTGACCCATGAGTAGCCAGATAAATGGATATGGAATCCCTCTGAAGGTGAAGAAGGCAAATTGCAGCTCAGATGAAATTGAAATTGGCACTGAATATTAACCAGGTCTGGAAAGCCAAATAGCTTTCAATTGTTCATTGGATAGAGTTAGTAATTTTGATATTATTGCATTTGGGGACCTTAATCAGGAGTACCATGACATTAAGGTTGCGATAATCCACTGTTAAATGTCATTTATTTTTATCTTGGTATGGACCAGATTGGGCTTTTCAGTGGGAATAAAGGCCTCTTTCCTCAGGGGATCTTTTATAATGGGTCTAAATTCCTGTAGATATTGGGCCATATTAGCTATTTTAACTGTGTTCGGTGGGGGGAGTCCTTGGGGTACCATTTGTAAAGCTTATTGTACTTGCCAAATACTTGGTTTTACTTCAGTCTGTTACTTCTTGATTCAGAGCATCAATGCCCATTACGGAAGTTTTTATGTCAATGAGCACTACGACCACGGGGAATTTACGGAAGGTAATAGATTCAATTGCCAAGGTGAGGCATACCTGTTTGTCCTCTATTTTATGTTTGGTAGCCCCTCTAAACTATAGGAGGTAGCTTATTTAAATTTAATGGAGTCCTTCAGTATAATTCTAACTGGAGGCCCAGTATAGGTAAAGGCCATCAAGATTTGCCAGTTAGTACATCTCCATAGATGTTAAAATTAATTTAGAACCTACCTTTTAGAGCAAAAGCCAATAGGCACCCTGTTAACTTCTTTTTTTTAAGTATATTTTATTGATTATGCTGTTAACAGACATTCCAATTTTTTTCCCATTGCCCCCCTTCCACCTGGCACCTCCCTTCCCCAGCAATCCCCCCTTAACTTTTCTATTGAATAAATTGTTTTCATAAATTTTTGGTTTTTAGTTCAGCTGGAAGTATGGACCTCTTATTTTTTGTTTCCTCTGTTTTTATCGGCGGCTTTTTCTTTCTTTTTTGTGATTGTTGGACATACCTTGAGGGGGAGGAAGAGGTCCTCTTCCCTGCTGGTATTTTTAAGTTTCTTCCTCCAGAGTCCCAGTTCAGTGCCTTCTGGGTTAGTGACCTTTCCAGTGCTGAATGTCGCTTCCTTGGTTTTAAGGACCCTGGGCATAAGTTGAGTTTGAATGAACCTCATGGCACGTTGAGAAGCCATGGCACTCAGTTGAACCCGGAGTCTTTGTTCGTCATTTTTACAGTTGTCCAGTAGGGTGATGGGATCCTCTGGATCTTTAAAAGGGGTGGGAGTAAACCATCAAGTCTGGTGTTCATAAGCTCTGGTGCCTCTGGGTGCCTGGGGTGTGTCTCTAACCCGAGGATAAAGGTCTTCCCATTGTCCTAGGCAGTAGCTGCAGTAGCAAAGGCATTTCATAGGCTCCTCGTGAGCCATCTGATTTTCAGAGTGTGGACTTTAGCATCCAACCACCCAATGAGCCCATATATTGTACAGCAGTGGTCCCCAACCTTTTTGGCACCGGGGACCAGTTTCACGGGAGATAATTTTTCTTTGGATGGAACTGGGTGGGGATGGAGCTCACGCGGTAGTACAAGCCTTGGGGGGAACAAGGGGGAAGCTTTGCTCCCTTGCCTGCCACTCACCTGCTGCTGCGTGGCACAGATCCGAACAGGCGCCAGACCACTACCTGTCCCTGGCGCGGGGGTTAGGGACCCCTGTTGTACAGGGTATAGTCTTTCCCCTGATCCATGTACAGAATGAGTGCCAAGACTTCATTGAGACACATAATCACTGTGGCTGGTGTGGCTCAGTGGATTGAGCACCGGCCTGCAAACCAAAGGGTCGCCTGCTGGATTCCCAGTCCGGGCACGCACCTGGATTGCGGGCCAGGTCCCTAGTAGGGGTTCGCAAGAGGCAACCACAGTGATGTTTCTCTCCCTCCCTTTCTCTCTCCCTTCCCCGCTCTCTAAAAATAAAATAAGTAAATAAAAGTAAAAATAAAAGACTGAACTTTTTTATTATTGACATCAGGGAAGTTTTCCAGGGAAAACAAAGGTGGCTCCCAAGGCAGTCTGAAAATGGCTTGAATGAAGGAAAGGCTGAGTGGCTTTGGATTTATGGTGGTTCTGTGGTTGGGCCACAGTGACATTTACTGTGCCAGCTGTCACTTGCGTCCTTCAAACTGCCCTGCCAGCACCGTGAACTATGCCCTATGCCTTATGGTTTTATTTCTAAAGCTTTCTTACCTCTCTTATTTAAATCAAATTCTTGCCTCCGAGGAGCTGAGACCTGTGGTCTCCAGCACTGGACTTCATTCGGTATCACAAACTAGTCATGCCGTGTTGGGCAAATATTTTCTTCTGTGCTTCATATTCTTCATCCATAAGCTGATGCATCCTGCGAAAGGTCTGGAAGTGTCATCTATGAGACAGGTATTGAAGAGGGTGTGAGGGTACAAAACTAAAGCGAGGTATCATTCCCTGTTCTCGAAAAGCTTGCAGTGTGGTGGAGACATAACGTGTCTGCAAGATGGTACGGTTAATGCCACGTGAGAGATGTGCACGTGGTACTGGGAATAATCATTATATGGATAACATTTTTTACTATCTTCCTCACCAAGAGTGAAATAAATGAAGAACGAAATTAAAAGTCCTGGGAGGTATGCAAAGTAAAAGAAATGCAAATAAACACCCTGCCTCCTTTTCTCTAATGTATTCATTTTCAGCTTAAGGACACTTAGAGCTTTTGTTGCTCTGGGGAAAAAAAAAACAAAAACATTTTTGAACTTTGAATTACTTCGGGGCAGCATTTGATATATTTCTAATTAAGATTCTATTTCAGTTTCTAATGGTCTTGTTCTGCACAGTATGGAGCTGGAGCTGCGTGTTCCTCTTACCATAATGGCTGAATGCTGCTGGAGCGAGTAACACAACTGTGCAGATTGCCAGTGTGAGAAAATTAGGGTTTCTGAGGACTTCAACTGGGCCCTTAGCGTGGCAGTTAGCAATCATTACATGTATCCTTAATTATTCCTGTGTACCATTGGCAGTGGCTGCCCTTGCAGAAACTTACCGCCTTTCTCATGGCCACGGCTCCTTGTATTCTGCTCGTCGTTACCCCTGCCAGCCTCATCGGTCTCCCCTCCGTCTTTCTCCAAGATACATTTATGCTCCATCACTATCTTAACTAGTCACTGGGCCATATTGTTAGAGGGATCTCTGCCCTTGCACACTCGTCCTCTGCCTGAAGTTGACCCCTGATGCCAAACGTAACTAACTTCTGATGTTTTCAAGGCTCAGGTCACGTATCTGGGCTCTGTGAGACCCTCTGACAGCCCAGGCATAGCTGGCCCTGATTTCTCGTGTTTCCCCATTAGAGTATTTTCTGCTACTACAGAACATATTATACTGTGTTGCACTTGTTTACTTTTATAACTATCTCCTCTAATCAATTGTGAAGTCGTGGAGAGCAGGGACTATCTTATTTCTCTTGAATCCCCTCCTCCTAGTATAGTACCTGGCACAAACGTAAATATTTATTGCAGGAGAAAAGGGAAGAAAGCAACATAAATATTAGAAGTATACAGCTTCTTTGACAACACAAAACCACTTTCTTTGTTACTTTTAAACTTCTAAGTTAATTTTCAGTGGTAAATCCCCATTTCCTTTTTCTCTCAACCTTTTGGAAAATTTCTTTCCATTTAATAGATGCTGAAAGTTTTTTTAAAGAACTTCACAGAGACAGCTGTCTGACAGCTGTACGCCATCTGTGCTTCAGGCCTGGGTAAAAACATCTGGCTACTTGAAAATAGAAGCGCTGTAGTAAAGGAGTTTCCCAGGTTGGTGGCGATTAGTATTCTACAAATGTGCCTTGCCTTGTCCCGTTTTGACGTGATAATGTATACAAATTGTCCCTGTAAACGGTGAAGTTTTCTTTCCTTTTTCTTCTTTTTTGCTTATGCACTTCAATGAACTTTAAAAACAGAAGTATTAGCATGTTGGAACATTGTGCCTATGAAAATGTTTTTGTAGTAAAAGGCAACATCGCAGTAAATAAGTGATTAATCCAGAGGAGCGTGTACATGTGTGCTCACACATTTGTGCTGGTAGGCACAAAAACACACTGAACAGAGATTTCGCTTCAGGAAAAATAAAGCACATTCAAAACACCCTTTTCTTTATATCCCTGATTTGGTATTACCTTAGACACTACTTTCATTTAAAAAAAAAAAAAAAGATTTGATGCTGTGGCTCAGTGGATTGAGCGTCGGCCTGCGAGCCAAGTGTCGCTGGTTCGATTTCCAGTCAGGGCACATGACTAGGTTGCACGTCAGGTCCCCAGTTGGGGGCACGAGTGAGAGGCAACCACACAGTGATATTTCTCTCCCTCTCTTTCTCCTTTCCCCGCTCTCTAAAAATAAATAAATAAATAAATAAATTATTAAAAAAAAAGATTTGAAATAAACTAGGTTTTGTCTGCCACCTGGAGTGCTATCTAACTATTTTTACCCCTCCTTGGTTAGTCTGCTCTAACTTACTTATGCATACCAGTTCTGATAAATATCTTGTTACTGTGAATAGCAGCACACACACATGCACGTTGTATTTCAAAGGTTCTGCCTTTCCTAAATCTGGGAGAAGCTATAAGTAACGATAGCATTTGAATTTCCAAAATTGTGTTCAAATATCATATTTCTCAGATTTTATAACTGATCCAGGTTCTACCAATATTATTTATGTTACATTCTTTAATCAAGGAATAAAATACTTCTTAAGGGGTTAGTCTCCATATTAATTTAAAAGGAACCTGAATTAATGTATTTGGTAATTACCCTTCATTTGCTTAACTTGAACATTTTTTAAAAGATATATTTTTAAAGATTTTTATTTATTTATTTTTGACAGAGTGGAAGGGAGGGAGAAAGAGAGAGAGAAACGTCAATGTCGTTGCCTCTTGCACACCCCCAACCAGGGACCTCTCCTGCAACCTAGGCATGTGCCCTGACTGGGAATTGAACCAGTGACCCTTTGTTTTGCAGGCCGGTACACAATCCACTGACCACACCAGCCAGGACCTAGCCTGAATATTAATTCAGAAATGACAGCAGTTGGAATTTAGTCCCAAGAAACTGATCTCTGTGTATGTGTGCTCATGTGTTTTCACGCGCACATAGACGTAAGCATACAGATGGAGGCCTGATATATGTCAGCAAGTGGTTAATAGAATGAGGTAGACATGACCATGGTGCCTGGATCATTTGCAACATATTATTGTAGAGATTACCCCTTATATTGTCTCTGCCCCTATTACAGGGCATTTAAGACCAGCAGTCTTGCCCTCACTAGAGTGTAGTGTTCTTGAGAGGACCATTTAAAATTCAGTTTTAAATCTCCCTAGCACCTAACATCATGCTGTGCATACATGAAGTTATTAACAAATGATACTTGGTGAGTAGGCCACAACTCTGTCACAGAGAATCAGGCCTCTAACTCTCTAACTTTCCAAATTGTGTCGGTGTTTCCAGAGCTTGTATGGGTTGAAAGTAAATTATTAAGGAACAGTAGCATGTCCAGAGGAAGCAGGGTGTCTAGCTGATGCAGAATTGCTAAACAATGGTTTAAGGACCTGTGTTTCAGAGCACAGAACTGAGGGGCAGTAAAAACTTGCCTTTGAATATAAGACAGAGCAGAAGTAGAGTCGATGAAAGTGATTTCTGAAAAGACAATACTTTAAGATAAAGTTTTCTAGTATCTCAGATGCCTCACAATAATTGAGTGGGATGCTTTTTAAACAGTGGAGATGTTTAAGCAGGAGAGCGATGACTATGTGGAGTACATTACGTGGGAGATTAGACTAAATGAGGTCTATCAGCCTTCCGTGATTTTATTAGAAATGGAAAAGGCGTTGAAAGGTAGTCATGTTTTCTGTTATATCATAGGTTTCATTACTCTACCAATGAAACAGCCTTCTTTGGAAATGGTTATAGCATCTTATTCTATGACAGTAAGCTCACCCTTCAGTTCTTTCTGTTTGCTCTGCCTAGAATATTCTTCCCCTAGATGGAGCTTCAAATAACAGCGCCATTTTTTTAAGGTTTTATTTATTTACTTTTAGATAGAGGGGAAGGGAGGGAGAAAGGGAAGGGTAAAATAGATGCGAGATAGAAACATCGATCCGTTGCCTCTCACAGGCCCAAAAGTGAGACCTGGCCCACAACCCATGCGTGTGCCCTGACCTGGAATCGAACCAGCAGCCCTTCTATTTGCAGGTTTCCACTCAATCCACTGAGCCACATCAGCCACGGCAACAGTACCATTTTTATCACTCATAGCTCAGCTCAAATGCCATCACTTCAGAAAGGTGTTCCCTGGCAACCCTTTGTAAAACAGTTCACCTCCACTCCCATCTCCACCCCCTGTTACTCTATCATAGCTCCTTGTTTATTTCCTTCAGGGAAATGATTATACTCTAGTTTTCATGGTTGCTTTCTTCTGTCTTTCTCTACTCAAACATAAGGCCTACAGGGGCATCCATGACCCTTGTCTCTCTTATTCATCGTTAAGTCGTCCCTAAGTTCCCAGGATAGTATCTTGCATAAAGTAGGAACTGGGTGAATGTTTGTCACATGGGTAGATGAATACCCTCTCTCATATGTCGGGGTTTTTGTTCTGTTAAAGCCTTTATGGGGCTGGAATTCCTTGCCAAAACATGTTTTGTACTTCTGAATATCCAAAGTTGATCATTTTTCTATTTTAATTACGTGTCAACAAGTGACCCATTTTCTGACACTGCTTTCAAGAAGAGGTTTTCTAAACTAAAGACAAGAACTGTAGCATCCGTGGCAGAGAATGTTATTAGTATTAAAATTGTGTGTGCTGTGTTTAGGGATAACTAATGGCCATACCAGATAGTTGTTCACAAAGATACATGTGAGCGCTTGGTAATTTGGGCTTCATCCAGTGATTTGCTGTAACTTAATTACTTAACTGATGGCATCAGACATAGTAGCACCTGCTTTTCTGAAAGCATTACAAAACCGACGCTTGTGGCATGTTTTCCCAGAGTCTAATGAAGCTCCCCATTTCCTTTCTTCCGAGTTCACTAGTCATGTTTCTTTTTTTCCCTCCTATAATGATTTTTAAAAATAAATTCATCAGTTATATGTTCTATTAACATCAAGTCACATTTGTCTTTTCACAAATTCTCTAAAAGCACATTTTTATCAAATCATTCTAGTTTCCAATGACCTCATGTTCTAGTTTGCTGTGACTTTGTTTTCTGAATTATACAGTATTATCTAATGTATTTTGGGTCGGCTCTTTGATCAGTGTTTCGCTGACATTAACAGTCAAGTATTTCCCTTTGTCTTAATCTTCCTGCTTCTTTCACTCCTCTGCGTCCTTCCTAGCTTTTCATTTTGCTTCTTCCCAGTACATTTTTTCTATTTATCTTAAATTTTTTTCCTTTTGTGATATGCCATAAACTGTCACCCACAAAATAATTTCTATCAATAAATGACTTCTTAAATTGATTGCAACTTTTAACTGAATTATTTTTTAATGCCAGAATGGCTTCTTGTTGACTTCCAAAGAAAGACAAAAACGCTGTTCATGCCTACACCACCTAATTGGAACCTTGGATTTTTGATCCCTTGAAAAAGGAGCAAAGCAGTGCTCAGCAAAAGGGGTGTGTGTGTGTGTGTGTGTGAATGCCAGAATACTGGTGAGATAAGGCTTTATTGGGCATTAGCTACATGTTGTAAATGGTTGTCATTCTGGCTGTTCCAGCTGCAAATAGGAGAAATCCTAGAAGCTAAAAAAAAATTAATTCAGCGTAGACCTCAAAACATTAAACTTTCATAAACATTATTTGCATGGGTGTCATGTAAGATAACCTTTGAAAGTAAAAACAAAGGAAGGAAAAGGAAAGGGAGGAAAGAATGACAGAATTTAAGGAAAAGTAGTAACACTCAATGTGAACTCATAAATGACTTAACTACTTAAATGGGAAGCATGGTAACTGATAGTGTTTCTTCTGAGTATCCCATGGAAATTTAATTGAAATAGTGGGTAGGACAGTGCTGGGTATAAAATAAGCTAGTAGAAATGATCACGTGGTTAAGTGGGTATTTCATGAAATCGAGTGTTCCCCAAATGCCAGCTGAATGTGTGTGTTTGAAGAGCAGCTTTGAATGATTTGCCATGGGAGGAATAGATTTTATAGGCAAAGAAGTCTGGGGATTACCACATCCTGTACTCCCTTCCGTTTACCCGTTGCTTCCAAACTTAGTCGGTGAGAAATTATGTTATTCTGAGTAATATTCCTCATTGCTGCAGTCAGTCCATAGTGCTGCCACACAACCTCGTGCCACTGCCACAAAGTCTATCTAATAGCCTTTATTTTGGATTGTTTTTTTGTTTTAATTGTTCCACGGGATGCTGACTATTTATTAAAGCATACCCGAAGAATCACCTGGCAGTGCTTTAATATATTCATAAAATAGTTAAAGGACAGAGCACAGAAGTAATAAATAATGTAGCTGGAATAATTTTCTGTAAGTATAACAGTCATGTTTCTCTTTCTGTCCTACAAGACCCATATGAACAAGTTCCTGATTCTCCTTACTGTATGATGTACTACAGAGTTGTCTACATAACAAGGGTCTGCATTGAAAGTCAGTGCCTACAATTCCGACTGCCTGATCTCGTGCTTTATGAACTCATGGAGATACCCACTCACGAGCAAATGCAGACGTTTCAGAGTAAAGGCATCATCCAAGGGACTTGATGACATCTATGGGATTCATTGTTCCATTCACCCCCAACCCTCCTGAAATGTGCTTTGGTGTAGGACCTTAGGGCTGTGTGAATTCCTATGCTATTCTGCAAATTAAGCTTTTAGGGGACCTGGGGACTTATGAACTGAGTCCAGTATGATCTTACCATCCAAGATTAAGCTGACCTTTCCATTTTGGAGCTGGATCATGGTGACACATTTTAGACATTATATTGAAAATGGATTCCTCTGGGATCCATTGCTTTCTCTGCCTTAGTGTCTCAACACTGGAAGGAAGGGTCTCTCACTTATAGCCACAGATCTGCTCATGTTGAACTTCAAAGACTATCTTATGAGAAAGAACAGGCTCTCCTTTTCAGTAAGCATTATATTATAGCCTCTAAGTGGAAATCTGTTGCATCTCCTCTGGTAGAAGATGCTGTCTTGCCCTTGGGGTTATCAGACATTCCTTATGCTAGTCATCAATTGCTCTTGAAAGAACATACTACCTTTGGAATCAACTGCCAAATGATCTTCACATTAAGTATCTTTTTCGTTTGCCCTCAGAATTGCCTCTCTCATATTTGGCCCTTAAGTTACAATTTCTCTCAGACTGACCTGCACGTTGTCACAATTCTCATTATCCTTTAGTTTTTGGCAATCCTGACGTCTTCACTTTCAAACTGGCATAGTCTAATTCCTTCAGTATCCACAATAAGAAAATTAGCTCTAAGGTAAAAATTTAGAAAGAGTTCTACTCATATTATTTTCTCACATTTCAAAATTGTCAGTCCGTTGACATTTAATGTTATTAGCTTCAGGTGTATAGCTTTGTGGTTAGACATTTCTATAGCATAGAAAGTGATTCTCCTTCTAAGTCTACCATGTAGCTGGCACCATACAGTTACTACAGAATTATAAACTACATTTGCTATGAGTAACGTAACTCCCATGAGTATTTCGTAACTCCCAATTTGTAATTCTCAATTCCTTTCAACTTGTTCACCCAGCTCTACAACCACCCTATACTGTAGTTTGGCAACCATCAGTTTGTTCTCTGTCTATGAATTTGTCCATTTTGTTAGTTTGCTTATTCTGTTCTTTAGATTCCACATGTAAGTGAATTTATATGGTATTTGTCTTTCTCTGTCTGACTTATTTCACTTAGCATTATACCTCCTAGATCTATCCAGGTTGTTGCAGCTGGTAAGAATTCATAGTTTCTTATGGGATAATAATATATATGCCTTGGTATATACGAGCGCAGACCTAAAGAAAAGTGGAATTAGATACCCAAAAAGTTTGTTAAGAGGGTATATCTAATATTAAGTGTTCTTACCAGAATTTAAAAGAAAAGGTACACAAAGATACATAGAAAAAGGTATTAAAGAAGCACGTTGAACATTAATGATGAGTAGTGTATATGTGAACAGGGACACCCCCACGATAAAATGAAATTATGTTCTAGAAGGCAGGTCCCTTTGAGTACAGAGTTTCCCCCATTAAGCGAATAGAGTGTTCTATGAACCTGTCTGCATCAGTGTACCAGCTGGCATTGTTGTGAGAGGCTGCGTTTGATTTTAGTGAATTTTTTTTGAAGACTCTTTCAACGTCTTTGCCCATTTCATGATGAGTGATTTATGAGCGCACTTGCCTACACCAGGCTGAGTGTTCAGCAGGTTTTGACTAAAACAGCATGACCCCTTGCCCCACCCTCCCTATTCACCCGATGTCTCCCAAGTGACTTCTTTTTGTTTCCCTAGATGAAAAAAGTCCTCAAAGGTAAACATTTTGTTGATGTGACAGAGGTGAAATAAAAGATAGCATAAGCACTAAAAGGCATCAAAATGGAGAGTACTTTGAAAGTGACTGAAGTTTAAGTATGTAAGAATAATAATAGAATTCTTTTTTTAAAATGCATTCTGTTTTTGTATTCCCCCTCATATATACACATTTTATATATCTATATCTTATTTTTCAAAAATCTGTGATGGTTTCAGCTTATGAAAATTTGTAAATTTTTTTGTAATTTTTTAAAATAATTTTTTCTCATTCTAAATTGATATTTACTGTAGTACCCCCAAAATGTGTAGTCTAATTAGGGAAGTTAGACATATAAAAATAATTTAATAAAGATTTACAGGTGCTAGGATGGAAGTTTGTCTAGGGTGCAGTGAAGGCACAGATGACCAAGCAGTGTTCTGGAAAAACTTCTACTAGGAAACGTTACTTGCGCAAAGCCTTTATTGGGTGGGATTGTGGGGTGGGGAACGGCATTACAATTATTTAAGAGCCGTCTGTGCAAGGGTACGGATGCATGAAATAGCATGGTCCACCCAGTAAACACTAATTCAGTGTGGCAAGGGAACAAAAGTGGAATATGCCACAGATTATTCTGGAATGTTAGGCAGAGACCATGGTGATAACTGAAGGCTTTTAGTGCAGTCTTAAATGCCACATTTTATCATTTTAGTTTTTAGAGATTTTAATTATTTATTGTAGAGAGAGGGGGAGGGAGGGGGTGAAACAATGATCAGTTACCTCTCACAAGCCCCCAACTGGGACCTGGCCCACAACCCAGGCATGTTCCCTGACTGGGAATCGAACCAGTGACCTTTCCGTCACAGACCTACGCACAATCCACTGAGCCACACCAGCCAGGGCCTAATGTACATGTTTAATGAGATATATCCTATACTATATTTCAAGTCAGAATATACCATTTTTATTGAATTGTTGAATTTCTATCCAGCTGTTTTTAACGATATGTTAACAAATAGACTGCAAGTACCTTGTTTATAGAGATTATGTCCTATTTGCTTCAAAGACATGAACCTGGCCACTTCAGACATGCTATTTACTTCTGCTTTTATTCTTCGTCTGTCGTCTTTTCTCAGTAAAATGTCTCTTTTTATCCCCTTCATCTATTTTACCTAGACTCACAGTTGAATCTTCCCCAAAACTGTAAGTTGGGCTTGGGACTTCCTACCCTAAATACCCCAGACTCTTCCCTTCATTCATCCAGGATGCTCTTGGAAACCCACATGCTCATTTTATCACGTAACATTAGCTACGCAATTGAGGAAAAGGTCATCCTCCGTGCGCCTACCTCAGCCTAAAAGTATTAGGTTATTGGCTTTAAATTTACCACATCTCAGTATTTACTTCTTTGCCTAGGCAGAAAATATGTTATTTTTTTCTTTTCAACGAATATAATCGGTTCAATACTCAGTTGTATGTGTGCCCTTCAAGGCCATCTATGTGAGTTTTGCCCTCACTTTTTAGAGATTATCCCACAAAAGTTTGCTACTGAGGAACAACTAAGTGTATGAGATGCACGCTGAGGATGGGAAGAGGAAGCCGACTCTGTCAGCAAGATTAGACGCTCTGTCAGATGGTGAATTACTTCAACAACAGCATTGTCAGCTAGCGCTGGGGAGCAAGATGTGATCTTATTGGTTATGAGCCCAAAACTAAGAGACGGAACACGCTGCCTCTGATACTCATGTTTCCCAAACTCGGCTGCAATATGTTAAAAAGTGTTATAAAAAAGGGAGGAGATGTGATGACGTTGAACCTGCTGTGTTTACTTATCACTCGGTTGCCAAAAACTCTTTAATAGCTACTCTATGGCACCAACTATATGTTCCCACCTACCTATTCGATCTCATCTGGTGCTATGATGCTAGGAATTCAGCTGTGCTCCAGTCGCCCAGCCCTTTCTGTTGTTCCCTTCAACTCAACCGCGGTCGTTCTGAAGTCGCAAGTGGGACTTTGCTCTTGCTCCTCCAAACGCTCGGAAAACTCTTTGCCAAGCTTATGTGTAGCTGGTGAGAGAGTTCACTCCTCTTTCAGGTCCCGTCTCTCGTGCGAGCTCCTCAGAGACTCCTCTAAACCCATTCTTTTCTCTGTCTGTGTCCATCATAGAAATTATTGTATTTAATTAATTTTGGGGGTGATTTATCAGTCATTCCCCTACAGGAATCAAATCCGGGTTCCTGCTTCTCTTGTTTACCTTTATGTTTCCAGAACATACAACAGTGCTTGGTATTTGGTAGGAACCCGGTAAATATTTGTTCAGTAAATGAATGAATGAAATGTTAAAAAGAAAACGGGACGTACTCTATCTAGGAATCTAATTGACCAAGAGAAATGTCAATGGACTAGCCTTGTCACTATGGAAACTAGTGCTAGGAAATAGCAACAGGTATTTCAAGAAATCTTTATTAAGAGTGCCAAGGTTTGGGCTCAAACTTTTGTCTTGAGAGAAGGAGAACTTGGAGAGGTTTCCAAGAGTTGGGATACAGTGTTATGGGAGAAGCACTGAGGCAATTCATTTTCTTCAGGAAGAATAAACCTACTTTGTAGTCTCTGTTGAAAGCTGAATAGTGAGTATGGGGTGTAAATTATAGTGTTATGAAAATAAACTTTTGGAGCTGAGTGTTTTATAAGTAATGAATTGTCACAAATGAGGTCTGTGACATCTTGTATCCATGAGAGGTCTTGTAAGAAGGCGTCAGGATGATTGCTTTTTAGTCTGGACTGGGCTGAGTAGTCCTACCTGAAGGCAATGGGAAACATAAGGTTTCTGTAGGACTCTTGACACTTGTCATTCTGCTTCTCTGATTGTGAGAAGACAGGAAAAGATTTACTTTCATTTTTTTATACTTAATTGAATTTATTTGGGGGACATCGGTTAATAAAATTAAATAGGTTCCACAGGTTAAATTCTATCACACATTATCTGTATATTTTATTGTGTATTCAACACCGCAAGTCAAGTCTCCTTTCGTTACTATTTGCGCCCCCCCCCCCTTTTATTTACCCTCTTCTACCTCCCCTCTCCCCCTCTGGGAATCACCATTCTGTAGCCTGTAAGGTGTGTTTTTTGTTTGTTTGTTTATTTGTTTGTTTGTTTCTTCTTCATCTATACACCTTTTTCCCTAGCCACCCTATTCCCCTTCCTTCCGACAGCTATCAGGTTTTTCTCTGTATCTATCAGACTTTCTGTATTGTCTTTTAGTTTATTTTGTTCATTAGATCCCACATATAAGTGAAATGATACAGCATTTGGCTCTCTGACTGGATGATTTCATTCAGCATAATACTGTCTAGGTCTATTCATGCTGTGGCAGTTAGTAAGATTTTCTTCTTTTTTATGTCCGGGTAGCATTGCACTGTGTAAATGACCCACAGCTTTTTTTATCCACTCCTTTACTGTTGGGCAGTTGGGCTGCTTCCGTATCTTGGCTATTGTAAATGACACTGCAGCGAACATAGGGTGCTTATGTTCTTTTGAATTAGTATGTCGGGTTTCTTTGGATATGTTCCCAGAAGTTGAATTGCTTGGTCATAAATCAGCTCTATTTTTAATTTTTAAGGTACTTCCACAGTGGCTGCACCTGTCTGCATTCCCACCAGCAGGGCACTAGGGTTCCCCTTTCTCCACATCCTCGCCAGCACTTGTTGTTTGTTGGTTTGTTGATGGTCATTCTGACAGGTGTGAGGTGGTATCTCACTGTGGTTTTTATTTGCATTTCTCTGATGAGTAGTGATGCTGAGCATCTTTGCATATGTCCATGGGCCTTCTGTATGTCCTCTTTGGAGAAGTGTCTATTCAAGTCCTTTGCCCATTTCTTTATTTGCTTGTGTGATTTTTTTTTTTTTTTTTGGTATTGAGTTTCATAAGTTCTTCTTTTTTTAACTTTGATCTTTATCATATTTTTTACCCATTACCATTTAGTCCCCTAATATTCCCCTCTCATTCTCTATAAATTTTGGATGTTAACCCCTTAGCAGATGTAACATTGGCAAATATGTTCCCCAATTCATTGGGTTTTTTCATTTTGTTGATTGTTTACTTGTAGGTGGAAAAACTTATTATCTTGACATAGTCCTATTTATTTCCCTTGCCTGCAGAAATATATCAGAAAAAAATATTGCTATGAGAAATGTCCAAGATTTTACTGCCTGTGTTTTCTTCTAGAATTTTTATGGTTTCCCATCTAGCATTTATGTTAAAGCCATTTAGAATTTGTGTTTGTTTGTTTGTTTATTTTACCATCTCCATTATGGACTGAATTTATATCTGAACAACTTGTTTACTAAACATGTATCTTGGTCAAGATTAGAGATTGTATTGTACGGTATTGTATACAAAGTTACGTATAATACTGAATGTGCCTTAGAAGAGCTTATAAATTAGTTAGATGCATTTAATAAAAGCAAAGAAACAAAGGAACACAATTATCTATAAAAAGTTAAGATGCAACTTCCACCAAACCACAACAGCAATCCTTCAATACTCCAAGTTAGATAATTTTATTCTTTCACAAAGATTTGAATTTTAACAGGTTGTTCTTATTCCCTTCTATTTTACCCTTTTGCTCTTGAGAGACATTTGCTATTCCTTTTGTTTAATGATGTAAAATATTTCCCAGTCAGTGCAGTACTGTAGAGAGCAAACTAGATTTGGTGTTGAGTATTTTATATCCCAACTCTGATCTATATTAGATGGATAAGTCAGTTGCCTTATCTGTGCAGTGACGATGATGAGTCATAGCTGTACTTCGGAAACTAAATGATCACATATACGGAATCAGACTATAAAGACTTCATTAACCCCTTTCCGGCGGTGACGACCTCCCCCTGACAACATGCCTCTCGCTAAGGATCTCCTTCATCCCTCTCCAGAAGAGAAGAGGAAACACAAGAAGAAACACCTGATGCAGAGCCCCAATTCCTACTCCATGGGTGTGAAGTGCCCAGGATGCTATAAAATCACCACTGTCTTTAGCCATGCACAAACAGTGCTTTTGTGTGTTGGCTGCTCCACTGTCCTCTGTGAGAGGAGGAAAAGCAAGGCTTACAGAAGGATGCTCCTTCAGAGGGAAGCAGCACTAAAAATGCCCTTCATCAAGATAAGTGGGAAATCATCCGAATAAACACATTTTGGATTAAAAAAAAATAAAAGACTTAATTAAAATGAAGTGGAATATGAGACAACTCCCTTAAAAAGGGAAGGCAGAGAAGAAAACTACAATGAGAAATAAATGTACTTAGTGCAGTACTGTACTTGTAACTTAGCCTTTTATGGTTTGTAGGCATCAGGAAAAGGGCTCTGATACAATTTTGATCCGATGAAGATGGAAAATTTGAAGAAAAGATGTGGAAACCTCAAATGCTTTTATGTCTTTAAACAAAAGACTGAAAAAATCGTATTGATTGGGATCACTCTTTTCTGTTTTGTGAAAAATCCTAATGGAGTTTCAATTAACTCCTTTTATATAATAGTGGGAAATACAGGATCTTCTCTAAGGCTGCTGGTTTGTTGAGCTTCTCATAGAAATCAAGGGGTTTGAATTCCTGGTACAGAGTTGCGCTCCCAAACATATTGAGCTGGCCCTCCCTCGGCAGTCACCCAGTGCTCTTGGACAGGTCTGCATCTATTCCTTGTACCTCTTCCTTGAGGTGCATTGGACAAATTATATCAGCCTACCCAACTGTGACCAACCCAGTCCTCCTAGACCTGGCAGCATCAATTCTGTAATGCAGGACTCCTTTTCTCAACAGTTTTCGGTTGGGTCTCTGAAACTTTGGCCACTGCTTACATATGTTTTCCCTTTGCAGACGTTAGTTTAGAACACGCCGCATCTGCCTTTGGTCTGCAAAGTCCCACTAGAAGAATTCATTCAATGCTATAAAACAAATGTCAAGAATTGAGGGTAATGAAACGCGCCATAATGGTGACCGATGAGTCCTTTCCCAGTGCTACCTGACATAATTCACATCAGCTATAGCCTAGGTCCACTCATTGTTTCCCGGGCAGGACCTCACGGTACATACTTTTCTCCTCTTCAGGCTTGAACTTGATTCTCTTGGAATGTGTAATTAAAGTCTCGATGAGTGGCGAAGAAGGAAATGAGGGAAAGGAAAATAAGTAATTATCACCAGTTGGTAACCTCATAAACTTGGCTTTTCACAGGACTCAGAAAATAGCATGCGGAGTGTATTCAACAATAGCTATTCTCCTAGAAACTCTAGATGTACTCAAGCATGTTGATATATTACTGTAGCTCTAGTTCAAACACAGTTGAACAGGAAAAAATCAGTTCATTTTACATACTTAATTGGAAACAGTGACGCTGGTTATATGGTATTTTGTGAATAACCTTTCCCATCTAGTTTTGTTACAGTTGGTTTTAGGGATTTTCTTTTTTTTATGTCCGATCTGTCTGAATGTTGGACACATTCTTCATACATTTGCCTAATTGGGAAATCAGTGAAATTGGTCTCTATTCCCTTTGTGGATTTTCAGAATACAGATTGTTCATTTTTCTCTTTGATATGCCTTTGTCTCCTGGTGCCTAATTATAGCTTCAGCCTCACCTGTATAGTTCTTTTATCTGTCAAATACTTGCCATCCTAATGAGAATGAACAATTAGCAACCTTAGGTGTCATTTCTCAGTTTGCCTTCTTTTGTCAGGGTTAATTGGCTACCTTTGGCCTTGATCAAATCTATTAGCTTGAGAAATTAAAAAACTCCTTGATCTGTAGTGGAGATAGCAAGCCTCCAAGATGGCTCCTAATTATTCCTTTTCCTGGTACTTTCTCGTTCTTGTTTGTTGGTTTTGGTTTTGGTTTTGGTTTTTTCCTTCCCAGAATGAATAGGGCTGATCTGTGTAGAATATTGTGGAAATGATGGGTTGTGCCTTTCAAGGCTACGTTATAGAAAATGCAGAGACACCTTACTTACTGTCTCTCAGGCACTTGTTCTGGAGGAAAGCAACGCCCTGTCCTGCAGGCACTAAAGCATTTCATGGAGAGCCTAGAAATGGAGGACTCCCGTGTATCCTGTGAATAACCAGAGTAGCTGAGCTCTTCTGCCAATAGCCACGTGGCTGTGCCATTTTAGAAGAATTCTCCAGCCCCAATTCAGTCTTCAGATAACTGAAGTGCCAGCTGACATCTTGCTTGCATTACAACCTTATGAAAGACCTTAAGGACTGAGCTATTGGGTTGGCGAAAAAGTTCATATGGTTTTTTTCTGTTAAAAACAGAAAACGTTTTTTTTTTCATTTTCACCAATAACTTTATCAATTAGATATTTCAAGTATGTCTGCTATCTCCCACATGACAGAACGTTGATTCTTCTCAATTAATGTGTCGATTTGATCACTATCAACTTCATCTGGTCTACATGACTGTGGAGCATCGTCCAAGGAGACATCTCCAGCGGGAAACTTCACAAACCACTCTAGACACATTGAATCAGTCAGAGCACCTTCTCCACACACCACACAAATCATATTTTGCATTTCAGTTGCATTTTCTCCTTTCTTGAAATAATAAAGGATAATATGCGGAATATGTTGTGTATTTCATTCCATCTTCAATATTAAAAATGGCTACACAAAAATTCACCAATTTTGATGTTTTTTTTAATACACGCTGATATGACAGGTGTCACAATACACTCTAACAAAATTGTTTCAAAAGAAGTTGAAGACAGCTAAGCGCTACTGTAGCCATTATATGGAATAAATAGAAGAAATTTTTAGCCAACTCCATGCATACCTAAGCTACTCCTGAATTTCTGATCCCAGAAACTCTGTGAGAGAATAACTGTTCGTTGTTTGGGGACATTTAAGTTTTGGAGTCCTTGGTGAAGCAGCAATAGATAACTAATACAGCAGTCAATGTTTGTGACATTCAGACATGGTGTGAATTACTAATGGCTAGGCTCAAGGAAGAAGTTTCCAAATACACAATTATTTTTGAAAGCAGGGCTAAAGGGAAATAGCAGTCATGAAACTTCTACTTGTTCTTCATGTTTGTGTTATGGATTCCGTCAGTCACCAGAAAATAAAAATAAACACAAAAATGATGAGAAGGAACTGCCAGTGTTGGAAACCAACAAAAAAACGTGCTTCCTCCCTCCACCCACTTGACTCCATATTGAGAAGGAACATAGGTTTGTTCCCACATCACCAAGTATATGACTTGAAAACTATGTGGGAGATCCGAGCACCTGGGAAATCTGCAGTGACATTTGTCTCGTTAGCTCCTGAGGGGACTGAAAGGAAGCCTTGGTCTCTTCGGATTCCAAGAAAAGAAATGTGCTTTAGAACCCGTGGATACCACCCCCAAGCTTGATGGCTCCCTTACTCTTAGCTAATAATCTCCACTGCAAAATTGAAGGAGGGAAGGAGAAAATTTTGAGTCTGTGAGCTTGCAGAGACTTCAATAGCCTATTCAGACGTTAATGAGAATAGAGCACTAGGTACTTCTGAACAAGTGATTCATCAATCACCTTGGGTAATGACATTGGGAAAAATGAAGAATGACCCTGGTTTATGATGATAATTGTTGGTGCTTATGGCTGCATCCAAGACAGAAGTAATGCACGCACCTTCTTAGCACCAATGAGCACGGGTCTTGATGACCTTTAACCCTCCGTGGCTTATGCTAGATACACCAGACATTTGGACAAGCATGGTTTCCAAAATACTTGGAGAACTGATAGCTGCATGCCTGCTATTTAATTTTTTTTGAATGAACATACAGTAAAATCTACTAGTTTGGAAGGAGGAGACCTGCACTATCCAGTGAGTTTGAATACATGTATAGATTCGTTTAACCGCTACTACAGGCAGGATTCAGGACTTTTACATTACTCAAAAAAACTCATTCGTAGTATTTATAGTCATGCCCTGCCCTCTGCAGTTCTTCTCAGCACCAGTCTGGTCTGTAAGTATAGGTTTTTCCCCCCAAGCATCTTATATAATTAAATGTAAATTTATCAATGAAGTATGTAGCCTTTGGAGACCCACTTCTTTCATTCAGCATAATGCCTTTGAGAGTCATTGAACTTTTTGCCTGTATCAATAGCTCACGGCATTTTTGGTGAGTAGTAATATATTGCTATGGATGTACCACAGTTCGTTTACCCACTCACAGGGTTTGTGCAGGTTGTGGTTTCTAGATTATGAATAGAGCTACTATACACATTCAGGTACAAGTTTTTCCATGAACAGAAGTTTTCATTTCTCTGCGGTAAATCTCTGGGAGTCCAATTCCTTGGTGTTATATGCTATCATTATGCTTTACCACATGAGAAATGTCCAAACTGTTTTTCCTCAGTGGCTACATGCCTGTGCATTCCCACTAGTAATGTACAACAGTACCCTTTTGTTCATGTCCTTGTCACCACTTGGTATTGTCACTTTTTTTTATTTTGGCCATTCTAATAAAGGTGTAGTTGTTTATCTATGGCGATTTAAAATTTTTATGTCCTTAATGTCTAATGAGGTTGAGCATCTTTTTGTATACTCAGCTGCCTACTTTTTGTTTTGCAAAGGATATTTAATTTCATATACAAGTACATTTGATCATTGAAAAGGGGAATAATTGTAGCCTCACAAAAGTATCACCACTGTGTTTGGATTACTTTTCCTTTTTCCCCAGGCCAACTGAAATTGGATTGCGATTATGCATTGATCTAGGGACAAGCCTTTGGGAACCCTACAGTCCAGGACTCATGTTGGCGTTGGTGTTGGTGTTCGTGTTGGCATTGGCATTATTGTAAGAACACACAGATCAGGCAGGGTAGTCAACTCCTTTTCCTGAAGGGTCCTACTAGATCCAGCTTTACTGGCTCTGCACCAGTTATAAGGTCCCATGTCAAGTTTCTGGCTTGACCGTTGAGAAACTTCATTGTATTTCTTCCCGCTGCCTTTTGGAGCTTCATCTTCTACCATTCTAGCATTCCCCCCATTACTTTGCTTCCAGCAATCTCTCTGACGTTACTGTCACTCATGGGAGCCCTGTTTTATCGTTTTTCTGGAATGCCTATCAAGCTTATCCAGATCCCAGTTCTTTAAGCTGTTACTCGGTGTTTCACACCATGTACTCTGAGGCACATCTGCTTTGAAATAATCTGGAAATGTTAAATATGGAGACTTGGGGGCCCTGCTCTGGGCTTACTGAGTTAGACTTTCTGGGGATGGACCCCAGCAATCTGCATTTTCACAGATGTTCCTATATGATCTTCAGGCACAACTGAGCATGAGAACCCCCAAATCTAGCTTTACAGTCTAGCTGCTCAAGCCCTCCTGCCTTGGTGAACTCGTTTATGGCCCCCCCATCCACAGTGATTTCACCTTCCTCTGAAGAACTGTAGAATTCTCTTCCTCTTTCAGCTTGTCGTAGCATTGATTTTGGCTTTTTACCTATTCTGTTTTATTGTCATTTACACATGATAATGATGATTTCGTGTATAATCCAGTGAAGGATAGGAATTCACTTTCTACCCTCTTTAACACATTATGATGTAATATAGTATGATCTCCTACACAGAAAGTATGTATCTATATCTATCTATCTATAGGATTGGGCTAAAGAAAGAAAACCAAAAAAAGAACAAAGAAAAAACAGAGAATGCAAGAGTAACAGAGAAAGAGAAAATCAGTGACAGAGAACATGCAAGCAGGTGCCCACACGTGCATTTCCTGCTCCTATAGAAGGAAATCCTGTGTACGCTTTTTTTCAAAACTCTTCCATGACTCGTTCCTTGAATTTCTCTTTTTCCAACTTTCTGTATCTTTGGGAAAATAAGAACAGGAGACAGGTATTATAAATACATACATAGACAGTAGCCAGGGAAGTTATTTTATGTAGAGTAGGTGAAACTAGTTATATCCTTCTGGAAAAAGGGGCCAAGTACCTTCTTTTGCATTTGTGTCCATTAAACATGCGAGAAGCTCGGTGAAATCTGAAGACATACTAACCTGCTCTTCTTGAAGTCTAAATTTGGACATACTATTCCCATCCTTTCTAGTAGTGGAGTTCTGAGCTTCAAGAGCACACCATTGTTTCTGATACTTTGTGAACCATGATGCCGTAAAGCTTTGAGAATCTTACCTTGAAATAGTTCAGATGTTTTCTACTTGGAATGCTTAAGTTGATTTAAGCCATCCTCTTGATGAAACCTGAAAATAATTTAAATATTGTTGATAGGACGGGGTGACGATATTTCATTGCTTTCAGAGTGTTTTCTAGCCTACGCTGATTTTCCCTGAAATGCCTCATGTTCGTTCCACTTGCTCCCCAGTGCTTGACTTGTACCAACAAAATTTCCTATCTTTTCCTCCCTTCCGGCCTAAATCTTTTTCATTATTCAAGTCCAACGATAGTTCCCACCTCCTCCATAAAAGTTCGTATTACCTCCCATGGCCGTGAAGATTTCTCCCTCCTGTGAACTGTCAATACGTCCTTTCTACAGCTCTTATGTGACACCCAACCTAAGGATTTTTTTGTAGTCTGGTGCTGTTTGATTGTTTACCTCTTTCATTGTTTAGCTTTCCACAGGTGCATGTCTTGTTTTGTAGGCTAGCCCAGGTTCCTTTTTGTCGGGGACTTTTCTAAGGCTTTCCTAGCACCGAAGAAATGAATGAATGAAGAATTAGGCATTTGTAGCAATATATTGACCTTTCTGGAGACAACTCTTGAGAACTGTGGAGAACGCCTCAACATTAGTTTCTTAAACAGGCGACCGGTGGGAAAATAAGTATAAAATGTAGGCAGATGCACTGGGGCATGACATACAAGTTTAAATAGTGCGTATTTTTCATTCTTTCATGATTTGCAGTGGATAATGACTAACCACGTGCAGGTGTGACTGAGGCCATGTTTCTACCTGACCAGCATCGTGATCCATGACAGGCATGGCCCAGATGGTTCGTTTTCACCATCTTTATAATCAATATTAATTGCTGTAGCTAAACCCAGGATGCAACGGGTCCTGTTGATTGTTTAGACAATCCTAAAAGACAGGTGGCCGGTGCCTTGGTCGGTTGGTTTCACAGGTATGGACTTGGCATTATGTTCTCCAGGTTAAGATAACTGTGTCCAGCACTGCCTTGGCGTCTTGGTACAGTTGATTTGCTTCAGAGGCTATGTGGAAAACTGGAGATTTTTGCCCTTTTACAAGGTCCAAAGGAGTAGAAAAGCCTTGAGGCCCTGTCCTCTTCTGAGATTCTTTCCAGGCCCAAGGGCTACTTAATGAACCCAGGAACCTAAGAGTCACCCTCAGCTCTTCCCTTTGTGTGACTCATGGAATTCAACCAGGAGCCAAGCCCTGTGCAGTCTAGCTTCACTCAGAGCACCTCTTGATAGCGTCCGTGCTATGCTCGACTCTCATGTTTATTACTTATTGCTCCTTTGTAATGGCAGTTTCCTATTTCATCAAGGCTAACCTTTCCCCTGCCTATAGTCTCATTTGCCTGTCTAATATGTCTTTTAAACTATGGTGTGTGTGTAGGGGGGTGGGGGAAGAAATCATGTTATTCCTGATTAAAATGCTTCCATGAACCCCATTCCAAATGGTAAAATCAAGTCCCGACCTTCCTGGTTCCGTGGGCTCTGAGCATCGTCCTACAAAGCAAAAGAGTCACTGGTTCGATTCCCGGTCAGGGCACATGCTTGGTTTGCAGGCCAGGTCCCCAGCTGGGGGCGTGCGAGAGGAAACCAATCAATGTTTCTCTCTCAGTCGATGTATCTCTTCCTATCTCTCTCCTCCCCTTCCCTCTCTCTAAAAGTAAAGAAATAAAATCTTTAGAAAAATTTCTGCAAGCCTACAACATAACAAACTGAATTGTGGAGAAATAGAATATCCACTAATGAGTAAGGACATTGAATCGGTAATCAAAAACCTTCCAATAAAAAAGCCCAAGACCAGATGGCTCCACTGGTGAATTCTTCTGAACGTTTAAAGAATTAAGACCAGTCCTTCTTAAACTCTTTGAAAAAACTGAAGGAGACAAAACACTTCCACGCTCATTGTGTCAGCATTATCCTGGCACCAATGCTAGGCGAAGATGGTATAAGAAAAGGAGCCTACAGGCCAATATCCTAATGAGTATAAATGTAAAAATCCTCAACAAAATATTGCAAAGCAAATTCGGTAGCACTTGAAAATGATCATACACGAAGTAGGATTTATTCCTGAGCTGAAAAGATGATTCAACACACCCAAATCAATTAATGTGATAAAGCACACACTAATAGAATGAAAGATAAAAATCACGTGATCATCTCACTAGGTACAGGAAAGGCATTTCACAAATTTCCACACCCTTTCATGATAAAAACTATCAACCAATGAGAAATATAAAAGGAATTTGCCTCAGCATAGTAAAGGCCATATATGTTATTGTTTTTTTTTAATAACTTGTCCATTCTTTATTATAGTTTCAGTATCTTTGCTGAAATTACCCATAAGTCCTTTCATGCAGTCCACCTTTTTTTAGCAGAATCTTTGACTAATTAATTGTGATTGTTTTAAATGTCCTGTAGATTTCCACATAAGAGCTTGCTTTTATTGTTTTGTCTCTTGATAATGGGTTGTTTACCTCTGTGTGTGCGTGTATGTGTGTTTACATCTCAGAATATTTGACTGCAGACCTGGCATGTAGAACAACAGATAATGCCAAAACAATCATCATTTTAAAAGCATACATTCATCTCTCTGTTCACTTTTGCACATAGCAATCGAAGATTCAAATTGTTTCTACAGATACTGTTTAAATATATAGAACTACTTCCATTGAAGAATAGTATTCCTGTGCTTTGCTTGGCTAACTTTAAAGATTCATGCCCTTTTCACATTTATTTTACTTCACTATAAGTTTTTCAGAGACTTTTAGTGTCAAAATAAATAGAATCAGTGGTAAAAGATAATAGTAGCTATAGTAAGGAGTAACTAAATGCAAAGTGACATCTGCTGAGATAGCTGTTTAGCCTTTGCTGTTATACTCAAGAAATGAAACAAAATAAGGGGAAAAAATAGTAAATTGAGGGATACATCCATGAAATACTTCACTTTCTCTTTTTAGCTCTTTTAAAATTGAAAATAATTCATCAATCATATAATTCGCCCATTGAAAGTGTACAGTTCATAAGTTTTTAGTATATTCACTGAGTTGTTCAACCATCACCATAATCTCATTTTAAACCATTTTCATCTCCTCAATAGGAAACTCCATGTCTATTAGCAGTTATTCCATATTCTCACACCTTCCTCCTGCAAGCCCTTAGCAACTGTTAATCTATTTTCCATATCTATAGATTTGCCTTTTCTGGACATTTCGTATAAATGGAATCATAAAATATTGTCTTTTGTAATTGGCCTCTTTGACTTAAAATCATGCCTTCAAGGTTTATCCAGGTCATATCATGAATCAAAACTTCATTTTATTTTATTGCAAAACAATAATTCAGTGTATGAATATGCCACATTTGCTTAGCCATTCATTGGTTGAAGGGCATTTGGATCGTTTCCACCTTTTAACTACTGTGAATAGTTGTATCTTTAAATTTTAATTTTCATTTCTCTGATTTGTGATGTTCAGCTTATTTTTATATTTTTTTATTGCCTTTTTGTATATATTCTTTGGAAAAACATCTATTCAAATTCTTTGCCCAATTTGTAATTGTTCTTTGTCTTTTTTATTATGGATTTTAAGAGTTTGACATACAGTTTGTATACAAGACCTCTATTAAATATATAACTGTAAATATTTTCTCCCAGTCTAAGGGTTTTAATTTTACCTTCTTATAGTATTCTTACTACACAAATGATTTTACTTCTGATGAAGTCTAATTTATCTAAGTTTTGTTTTTTTGCTTGTGATTTTCTATTATATCTAAAAATCCATTGCCAGTCCCTGGTCATGAAGATTTATTTCTGCATTCTTCTAGCAGTTTTATCATTCTAGCTCTTTCATTTAGGTCTCTATGTTCCAACTTAGGCCTGTACGATCTACATTGAGTTAATTTTTGTTTATATTATTGTATAGGGTTCCACTTCATTTTTTCACATTCAGTAGCACCAGTACCATGTTCTGCAAAAACTGTTCTTTCTTCCTTTAGTTATCTTGGCATCACCTTTTTCTTTTCTTTAATTTAAAAAGAGTGCATGAAATTAACACCACAATCAGGTACCACCTCACACCTTTTAGAAAGGCTGTCAATAAATCAGCAAAGCACAAATGTTTGTAAAGTTGTTGGGAATGCAAATTGAAGCAGCCACTGTGGGAAAGCAGTATTGAGTTTTCACCAACAAAATAAGATAGAACTGCCTTATCTTATGACCCAGCAATTCCACTTATGGGAATATATCCAAAGAAACCAAAAACACTACTTTGAAAGAATACATGCACCTCTATGTACAGTGCAGCATTATTTAAAATAGCCAAGGTATGGAAACAACCCTAGTTCCCATCAATAGACAACTGGTTAAAGAATATGTGGTGTGTATATAGTACGCAATATTACTAGGTCATAAAAAAGAATGAAGTATTACCACTTGGACGATATGGATGCACCTAGAGGGTATTATGCGAAGTAAAGGAAGTTAGAGGAAGACAAATACTGTATGATTTCCCTTACGTGTGCAATCTAAAGAACAAAATAAACAAACAAAAAATACTCATAGATGAGACATGTTTTCCAGAGGGATGGGGCTTGGGGGGGTACCAGGTGAAAAAAGTAAAGGGAATGAGAAGTACAGAATGGTAGTTACAGAGTAGTACAGCATATGAAATATAGTCAATGATATTCGACTATCTTATGGTGCCAGGTGAGTACTTGAATTATCTCGGGGGAAGGGGGGCACTTTGTAACTTATATAATTGTCTAACCACTGTGCTCTACACCTGAAACTAATAATAAAAAAATATTGAACGTGACCTCTAATTGAAAAATAAAGTTTTAAAAAAGTGAGTGAACAAAGCTCTACACATTCTTAGTTTTCCTCATTAATACAATACGATAATGAACTTAGTAATGTACTCTTTCACTACAATATATTGGGAGGATACAGATCACATTTTCAGAAAGTGTTTATATCTTCACCATTCACAAATATAAGCCACGTGTATGCTGCTTGGACAAATACTTGCAGATGTGACTATATACGGGAACCGAGTTTTTAACTGCCTTTTCAGTTGAACAGCGTGGATTTAGGTGTAAGGGTATTGCTATAGGTAAACTAATACTATTTTCTCTTTTAATTTCTCTTGCGTGCTCAATAAATGAAGAACATGAAAATGATGCAGATTAAGACCACACTTGCTAAAATTTATTTTATCAGGAAAATTTTCTGACCTGTCGATTTTAAATAGTCCTAGAAAAGAAGTGTTTGCCATGGCTTCTCGTTTAGATGTGAAGTAACAAGAACTGTCATACTTATTCTGTGACCCCAGCTATTATTGTTTTAATAATGCTAGGGACCAAAAAAGTCTTTCAGTTCCAATAACATATTAGAATGCTAGTATGAACTAATTGAAATATATAAGAATACTAGGAACCATCTAATATTAGCTCTTAAGTTTTGTTGTTTTGACACAGTGTTTTAAAAGTTAAAATTAGCCCTGGCCGGGTTCCTCAGTTGTTTAGAATGGTATTCCAGTTTGCCAAGGTTGTGGGTTCATTCTCTGGTCAGGTCACATACAACAGTCACCAAATGAATGCATCAATAACTCTCTCTCTCTCTCTCTCTCTCTCTCTCTCTCTCTGTCTGTCTGTCTCCCTCCCTCCTTCCCTCCCTCCCTCCCTCCCTCTCCTTTGTATTTCTCATATGGGACGAATTTGGAAAAATATAAAAATACCTATTTGAAAAATTATATTTACTTATATTTAACTGTACTCTTCTGAAAGAAATTAAGCCCTTTTCTGATGAATTTATTATCACTTTTCTATTTTATACATACATTCTTTGTTCTTGCTTTGAAATAACAAAATTTTTACTAAGATGATTGAACTTGTCCTTAGCTGGATAGATAAAGGACTAAAATCAAAAGGAACCTCAGCTTTCTTTCCACCTTCTCAGATTCCAAAGTAGAAACAGAAGATTAGCTCTAACGTATGTTTCTGCCCGTTTTTAAAAACCTGTCCTTTTTCCTTACAGTAGGAAGTCAAGGCTTCTGGGAACTTTGATACACACCCCACCTCCCCACCCATCCTGGCATCCCCCCTCACTCCCTCTGAGATAATAAAAAAACCAGTATTGAGCTGATGGTGTCAAAACTGCCTGGATGTCCTTTCTTTAGCAAAACTCAAACCTCAGAACCAGAAAGAAAATTCTGAATGCAAATGTACCTTGTTTTCACTTGTAAGTCTTCTCCACTCTGCTTTTTTTAGAGTGAATTGTCAAGCCAGAAATAGGAGAGATTTTGCTATAAAGTGCAGGATCTGAGCATTGAAGAGATTCGTTAAAATTAGGAGTACTCTTCCATTTAATCCTTGAGGGTTTAGTTTTACTTAAACCAGTGGCATAATCTATTTGTACTCAACAGTCAGTTAGTTACCTCAGTGGACCAGGGACACTCTTCCTTTTATCTCGATCTGCAGTTGTTTGCCTCTTGAGAGAGGTGTTTAATGACAAAAAGCCTTGCCTTAAATGAGTCCCTATGAGGAACGTAGCCCCAGACTGCCCCTCTCTGCTCCCTGTTGATTACTAAAAGATCCAGCAGGTTCAGTCACCCCTTGTGGAGACCAGAGAAGGGCAGGGATTCATCCCAGAGTGTCCCACTTATTCGGTAGAGATTTGTCAAGCAGATATCTGTGGCGGTGCAGTCTTAAGGATTTTGACCATCTAGGAGAGAAGAACATAGACTAAATGTGATTGGCGTGATGTGGGGATGAAAACCACAGGAGTGTATATTAGTTAATAAATAATTTGGGCAACATGTGATAATAAAGCAGGGATTTCTTCAAGATTCTACAAGTTTCTGATTGGGGGATGGGGTTTGGCTACAGGGCTACTGGAGTTTCCATTTATATATATATGGTTGTTTTTTTTTAAGTTCCCCTTGTATGTTTTAAAATTTTACTTAACAGTTCATTTGAACAAGAAGTTCTTCACATAAAAAACATTCTAAGGTACTATGAGGGAGAACTTATTCTTGACATGTGAATATATTTATGTTAGAAAACATGTACATAAAATAAGAATTAGTATCACTATATCTTTAAATATTTTTTAATTGAACATAATAACATCAGAATTGCCCTGGTGGCCACACCTATAGATCCATCTTCCTTCGCGTGGTGACAAGTCATGGGCGTCCTCAGCTTCCCCCCAACCTTGTTTTTAAGGGGCAGAATAGCAAGTGCCAGTGCGCTGTTGGATGGGTCTACAGCCAGGGTCTCAACAAGACAGTTCTTTGCTGTTCTTCTCTTCAAAATTACTAAGGATTTGAGAAGGCCATTGCTACCTGTCATTTAGTGGCTGCTGTTCTTGCCGTGATTTTTAAGTGTTTTCCTCTGTTATAAAGTTTATTCCTAAAGGAGAGTGCTATTGTGTAGTGGGGGTTGAACTGTTGATCTCTGCTGATGGCACTATCCTGAGATGATACAATGCAATAAGCCACAGAGGGATGTACTGAAGGGAGATATTTTAGAACCACTTGTATTCTTCTCCAGCACAAGTGCTCATCTTAAGGATTGAACTAGTTCTTGGAGAGACGCAAAGTAGCTGGTGAGCTGGATTTGCTGCAATGGATTTATCGAATGGTCCATGTTAACTACAGCAAGCACCGATTGCTTTATCATTGCCCCAGGCTGCCATTTGCAGCAGTCTGTATATCATAATGATAACAACAGACGTCAGGTCTGTTTACCTGAGACATTATCACAAATACACTATTCCTATAGCATCACCCAAAATTCCAGAAGACCGTGCTGCAAATAGGAGGGAGGTCATACTTCCTGTCTGAGTGTTGCATGTTCTAATAATCACACTTTACATGCATACAGAAAAGTCCTCGTCGATTCCTACCCACTCAATCACTCTATTCATCAATTACATACAATTATATAGCACTTTACATTCTGCAAAGCACTTTCACGTACATTCTTGTTTAATCCTTACCCTATTCCCTGTGATATTAAAAATGTTCTCTATTTATAGATAAAGATCATGAAGCTATTAGGTAAGATTTCAGAGCTAGGAAATAGTGTAGCCTGAATTATTTTCATAAGCTCCTAGCCCACTCCTTTTGCTTATTATACCCAGCTCTCTTTGTCACAGAGGCCACATGTTATAATGGACCCTGACTGCCTGGATCTTTTAGTTCTGAGTAGTGTGATCTCAAGGAGGTTATTAAAATGCTGCATGCTCAACTTCTCCTATTTCACCAATGAGAAAAATTAGAGCACCTACTTCTTACTGGGTTGTTGTGAGGATTAAATGAGTTGATATATGGAAGGTACTTGGAACAGTGCGTCATGCTTGCTGTCATTATTACTTATATTATCATCATCCTTCTTGTAATCAGAAGTGGCATTATTGCATGGCATGCTGGGTAAGATCTCAAAGTCACTTAATGCTGGTTGCCTGGATTGAAATCCAGACTCGAGTACTGACTAAGTGTGTGACCTTGGGCAAGTTACTACAGTAAACTGTGCGTGCGTTTTCTCGTGTATGAAATGCTAGTCACACATAGAAGGCAACTAGGACTAGGAAGTGAGTTAACCCATGTGACATGCTTAGCCCAATGCCTGATGCATAGAACCCCCACTTGTCTTATTCCTAACATTCTGGCTGCAAGCTCAGACCCACGAAGTGTCTGGCTGACAGTTGTGCAATGTATATGGCATATGTAATTCATCAGTCCTGTATAGTGTAATCACACAAGTCGGCGGTTTGGTTGTCATGGTAGTGCCTCCGTAGGAATGTATTTGTCATATAAAAAGTTATTTTCAGTCAATCAATGTGGTGTGGTAAAATGAGCATGCATTCGAGATCTCGTTCCATTGCTGAGTGGCCTTTCAAGTGAATTAATGGAGCCTAGAGAAATTTTAGCAAGAGTAAGAAATAACTTCCCAGGCATACTTTATTCTCATTCCTGTTTATACTATGAAGCTCTGGTTTGCGGGGTGGAGCAGAGTGGGCCCTACACTGGTAAGTCAGTGATATTATAGTGAAGCATAGAAAGTGTTTCTAGTTGGAAGTTTTCTTTCCAGTCCTATATTAGAACTTAACTGGAAAATGACATTTACTCAGCAGTCTTCTTTAGAAGTAACTTTGTTAGAGCCCATTCATTAAGCACGAAAAGGGATTCCCCCATGCACAGCTTTACAGGCAAACGCTCGGTTTATGGGATGATTTTATTCCAGAAGGTTTTTTTGTTTTGTTTTGTTTTTTGTTGGTTTTTTTTTTAGGTTGATTGTTCAACAAATGCATGTTTTCTTGTAGAAACAAAGTTACTATGATCGGAAAGATTCCAGATTAGCCCACAAAGTTGAATTGAACCCCTGATAGGACTAAAATACTGTACATGGTGTCTGAGTACTAGTGATGAAAGCAAAAATACATAATTGAATAAGAAGAAGCACATTGAATACTACAGCATGAGAATACCAATGTTAATTAATGTTGAGGAGATAGGTGAAGGCTTTGGGAGATTTTTTTCTGAAGAGCACTTCTTAGTACTTTCAGTGGACATTAGACCGTGGGAGTGGGGGAATGGGCGGGACAAGGGAGAGCAATTGGGGAAGCATGGACAACTAATAGGACAACAATAAAAAATACCCGTAATTGAAAAATAAAAATAAAAATAAAAGATTTTGGCACAGGCGTTACGTCTGATTTCTTTGAGAAAGGATGGCTTTCCTTTTCCTTGATCCAGGTACCTTTTAGTACTATCAGTCATGATGACAGTCTTTTGGGGTTCACGAATAGAACAAAGAGACTGAAGGGGGGTTTACCTTCAAAGTAACTTGGAGAAAAGGAAGAATAAAGAATGATTTAACGGGGCGATATGGGTCCATGGGAGAACATGGAATTCCCTAATGCAGAGTTAACAAGCCACAGCGAGTGATGAAAGACGAGGGACCTTAGCTTCTGCACAGGCTCCCAGAGGGTGGGAAGTGAGAAGTTGCCCGTGATACCCCAGCGCCTTTAACTTCCATCCGCACACCTGTCCCGTACTAGAGTTCCTCGTATGTGTCCTCTCTCCCCTGCTAGACTACCTCTTGGAGGGCAGAAGTGATTTCTTATTCATCCATCTGCTTCCAACCATACCTAGCACATGGTCGCTGGGGAACACACTGTACGTTGAAATGAAATCAGCTGTGATCCCATAACCAAGTCCATAGGCTTTTTAATTGGCCGGGGCATGAACTAATACTAGTATCTGCCTGAATTCAGAACTGTAGCAGCCCGATCATGAATTGTCTATCTGGTTATAGACATATTCTTTTCTTCTCATTTCCTGGGTGGACACCTTTTGCTGTGCCCTTCTGTCCCTATCTTCCTGCCTTGGAGCAGGGTATGGAGCAAAGGGAGTAGTTTGCAAACACTTTCTCCTTGGAGCTTTCCAGGCTCCATGATTGACAGTGCTCTGGCGATTGGGACTTTATAACTTCCCTCAGGAACACACAGCAGCTTGTCGATTCTTTGTCTTCCCCTTTGCTTTCGTTCTGTTTGACCCCTTCCTTCCCTGATTCATTCCGGCTGGAGACAGAGCCACATGCCGAACCATGGGGAACTGTGTGGAATGAAACCACAAGCTGCTCCCAATTTTCAATATTGCATGTTGGGGCAAAGGCAGAGTTCCTTTTCCTCTAAAGCTATAACGTTAAAAAAGAATTCTGTTTGATATTCAGAGTTATTTGATCTGGCAGTTTAACAACTGTTGATGTTTTAATTGCTTCTTTAAAGGATTTCATCTACATTTCTAGGTTTATTTTTATTTTACTCAGAAGGAATGTCAATATTAGCCATCACTTTGCCCAGTAAGTTACCATTGCAGGATCTTGGAGTGAAATCCAGTAATTACTGGAGCTGGTAACTTAAGAGCATGCTGAGAAACTTGGCCGTTTTCTTTCTCCTGAAGAGGTATCTCTTCCCTTGCCGCTAGCACTCATTTATTGTTCTGAATCAGTTTTTTCGTGGGTGTCGTACTTTCAAAATCAGCTTTCTCTGTTCCTTTGGGAGAGATTGAGGTCATTCTATTCTGGGTCAAAAAGGAACTTGAAGTCACTGTTAATGCAGACAAATGTGCCAAGTGTAAGATGTGCTAGCAAGAGAGACTTGGTGATCTTATAAGGTCCTCAGAGTTGTCTGCATTTTTATCTGTCTCTTCCTATCTTCCCAGGACCAAAGAAAATACTTCATGGGCATGCTACTTCCATGTATGCAACTAGCCCCTTGAATTCTCTGAACAAAGCAACTTGTACTCACAGCTCTTTAGAGATGGAAGCATCTCCTGAGATCATCTCGTCTATGCCCCTTGAAATGCTTTGACTTCTATTCATGAGTAAAAGGGGTCTGGTTGAACTCCCATCTTCGCTCTTGTGTGCTTTGAATTCTTTCCATCCAAAAATGTTAAGTGCTTACATGCCAAACGCGGTCTGAAGCAATTTGCTTCAGAAGATATGGTTCTGGGAGCTGAGCTGCTTACGTGCAAAAACCAAGGGCCCTGACACACTACATATTGACCGTGTCATTTTTCTCTGCTGCACTTGCTGCATACACACACACTCCTCACCGCCCCTCCCACCCCCACATGCATACAGTTGGCGGAAATGAAAAGAGATCTGCCAAACCTTTCGTTCTCTGCTTTGAAGCAGCACTGCCAGAAGAGGCTTCCTTTTGCAGGACATGCTTTATCTTTGTCTGGGATAAGCAAGAGTTAAACTGAAGGACCAGCCAACTGAGGGATGAGTTGGGGCACTGACCTGGGTGGTTGTGGAGAAGTGGACTGAAGCGCCAATGATATTATTTCCAATTCCCATTATCTTATCCTGCCTTCACCATCTCTCCTCAACACTAGGGACTGTAAGACTCGAAACTTAAGACTTTATGTTTATATACTTGATACTTAAAACAAGGCTCTTGATAATGTTTTTTTTGTTTTTTGTTTTTTGCAAGTGGAACCAATTACTACTAGTTCAGCTTTCTGGTTCCTCCACTGAAATAAAAAGGGAAAGTACGTCAACCATAGAAATTTCAAAATGAAACTTGCAACTTTGTCTGCTACTCATTTTTTTTTTTTTTTTGAGCTACTTCACTAGACTTAAGGTCAGTGTCTTCTCTGGGCTGTGACTTTCTTATTGTAACTGGACTGTTTTCTGCTTTCCAATAGATCGCACTGAGCTGTGGGAAATTTAAGAGACTGCTACTGGGGGAGGAATTTCAGGATATAACCTATCGTGGTTAGAAAATTCAGTGTTCACAGTAGAATGCTAGAACCTATTCTTGCCTGGACCCATTTCAGTGAGCCTGCCACTTTCTGTCAGTGTTGACTCAGCCCAAGTGTATTTTTTTTTTTTGTCCCTTCCCTTCACTTCACTAGACCATAGACTCTATGAGGAAGGAGGCTACCCTGCCTTTTACTCACTGCTAAAAAAATCTGTGGATGTTATATACCTCACCCAATACTTGGCCCACAGAAGGTACTCAGTAAATATTTATTGACTGGATTAAGCAGTCGATAGTCTTATCCTAGTTTCCATATTTGTTTCTACCACCAGCCTAGATAGAGTCCCCTGGCTGAACTCTGCCTGGTTATTGATTAAACACGGCCCCCTGGCCCCATGTTTGTATTTGAGTGTAGACCCCAGCAACCCTCCACTACCTTCCTATTTCTAATGCCAACATTTTCTGTTATCACCAGCTTTTCAAACTCTTCACGTGCCCTCTTCTCACACTAAATTTCTCTCCTAACCGACCATCTGCCATCATTTCTGACTCGTTCTTTCCTTTTATTCACTGTGCAGTGTTTTTTTTTTTTTTTCCCAATTACCTGGGCTTCAAAGCATTTTGATCTGTGTATCGGAGTTGTAGCCAGTCTCCTGCCTTTATACTGCTGTTTGCACAACAAGGAACTAACTGCTCCTTCCTACCCTACAGAAGGGCTACCTCAAGTCACAGACAGTTGGGAGGATCTTTTGAACACAGGGCCACAAAGAAGCAGGATAATTCCACTTTTTAAAGCAATTTGTCAGGACTACCTTGAGGTGTGGTGGTGTGAATGTACTGTATTTTTTGCTCCATAAGACGCACCTGAGCATAAGATGCATGTAGGTTTAGAGGAGGAAAACAAGAAAAAAAATATTCTGAACCCAATGGTGTACTAAAATATTTAAGAAAATATATCAGAATAATGTTTCAACCATGTAACGTGAACAGCAGGCAACAGTGGTATTAAGAACCATCATCACTGTCATTAAAAAATGAGGAGAGACTTTAAGGCTCAAGTACTCTTCTAGTTTCCTGGGAACCCCAAGAGCTCATCATCGCTACTGTCAGAATTGATGAAGCTCAGTTGCTCACAATCACTGATATCACTTTCTTGACTACCTTCATACTGACCAGACGCCCTGAGACTCAGCAGTAAAGTGGGACATTTAAGTGTCCCCAGGGGTTTCATGTGGCCCCACCGCTTTGTCTTCTAACAGCTGTCGCAACAGCTGACAGCTCAGGTAATACACATCACAGTCTGTGACACAATATTCGCCCCATAAGACGCACAGACATTTTCTGCCCACTTTTAGGGGGGGGGGGAGTGCATCTTATGGAGGGAAGAATACGGTACTTTCCCAAAATTAAATTTGCAGAGTTCTGCCTTCCTCTTCTCTGCTCTGGATGTCACGCTGACACATCTGCCATTCTCATTGGATTTTGTGAAGCCTTTGAATTGAGAGTTGGGACATGGAATGCTTTGGCTTTTGGAATGTCTTTGTATTCTTGCCCCCTGAGGTCCAGGATGATAAGATATATTACATTGCTGCTAGTCTTATTTCCAATCATCCGGGCAAATTGACAGGAGCACCATAAAGTCACATTCTTTGGCAAAAAAAGAAAAAAAACCCAAAAAACAAAAAACAAAATCCCACACATTGTTATACTATGACTTTTACAGTATTTAGGTAGAAGAAAAAGAAATACTTTTATCTGAAGATAATGTCTTTTTTCTATTACCACCCTTTGCTGGGAAATAGGAGATGGTAAGTACATGGTGCAGTTAAAATTGTTGCCTTGGTGACAATTTCTCTTCTCAGGATTGCTACTCTAGTCATTCTTCTGAACAGGAAGGAAGAGCTGGTTGGTGAGTGCATAGTGATAGGAACCTTGGGATCAATTTCCTGTGTCATCGAGCAGCCCCTTGTAATGAAGGGAGGAAGTGTTGTTTATAATAGTCCCGTCTCTGTCATGGGCTTCAGAAAAACATATTCCAAAAATTAGTGGAATGAAAGATATGTCCCCCTTTTCCTGAATGACTACATATTTTAAATGATGAGAGATTCTCAAAATGAAATACTCCTAAATTCTAGGTGATAGGGAAAAAAAGGGAGTATCTAAAACAGTCATACGCCACCACCCAGCCAAAACAAAAAAATAAAATAAAAATAAAACAGTCATACTCAACCTTTCTTGTATCCCCACACAGAAGGGACACACACCAGAATGGACATGGCACATACAGTGCTGACTCAAGAAACTACAAGGACACATATCACAATTCGTAGAGTATGTCTTGTTTGGAGTCCCGCCCAATGGGTCTCTTTCCCTGCCCTATACCCCAAAGCATCATTTGATCACTGTGACTTCCCAGGATACTCTTTGATAAGTTCAAATGTGACACGGTAATTAGAAGAGCATAGCACCAAGTACACATTGCAGGGAACAACATAATAATTTTAAGAATAACCCTGACCAGTGTGGCTCAGTGAATTGAACACTGGCCTGCAAACTGAAAGGTCATTGGTTCGATTCCCAGTCAGGGCACATGCCTGGGTTGCGTGCGGGCCAGTTCCCCAATTGGGGGTGTGCAAGAGGCAACCACACATCGATGTTTCTCTACTTCTCTTCCTCCTTTCCCCACTGTCCAAAAATAAATAAAGTCTTAAAAAATATAGTGTCAAGAAGGCCAGAGCCTTGTTAAAAAAATACTAAGAACCACTGAATGTGTGTACATATTTAGTTAATTTAAATCAAGAAGGAAGAGCTAAGTCCTGTTTGGTATGTCATTAAAAATAAATGCTGACAGAACTGTTATTCAACCAGACTTATTTATGAATGGAAATGATGTTCAAACAGAATAGGGTGAGTGGAACATGGATAAGAAGTAATTTGAACCTGAAAGTAAGTGAAAAATTTGAAAGTATGTGTATTCTCTATGAGTATCTTAAGTCCCCAGGCATAGAAGAACTGGGTCTAAGGGCACTGAAAAAAAGCTACAGAGGTAACCACAAAATTGCTATTACCAGTTTTGGAGACACCATAAACGGCAACTTCTATAGGACTAGAAATGGAAAAATGCCCTGATTTTTTCTCAAAGAGGGAGGGGAGTGGGATGGGAGTGATTTGTGCAAACTATGCAACCTGGATCTGTAAATGTAACAACTACTCTTAGCATAATTCTAAACTAGAATTTCCATCCTATAGATTATAGACCTTCGTGAAAGAAAACAATGGTCATCAAGAAGTTGTATCATTTCTTGGTAGGATTACTAAATAACACTTTAAGGGAAAGACATGAAATAAGGATCCAGTAAGAGAATTAACCCTACATCTTGTGCTTTCCTTGTGGAAAAGAGGACATGAGAAAAGTTTGGTAGGAATTAGAGGGGTTTATATATAGTTAGTTAAATTCTGTACATTTTAATTCAGTCTTGAGAAGTATGCAGTGGCTTGCCATAGAGTTATCCTTTTCAACATTTTTAGCAATAAATGGGAGAATATGGAAGATAAACAATACATTTTTAGATCATACAAAGCTAGAAACAATAGCTAATATGTACATGACAAAATCAGGACTCAAAGAATTCTATGCAATAAGATTAAAGTCACAGTTGCCATGTGTCTTTGTTGGCCAACATAGTACTCGCCAAGGATGGTTGATAGCACACTTCCGGAATCATTGGGAATGACTGCGTCTGGAGAGGGGAGAAAACATATCTGTAAAGCTTTCTTCCCCAAATATTTTCCCCTTTTCTGATACCTTTTCTCCCTTCTTTCCAATGCCTATTTAAAAATATGCTAACTAAGTGGTAATCAGAGCCATGCTTTTTTATACTTTGTAGAAAAGATTGTGCCATGAGAATGAACTATAAATTGATTTGCTCTTTTCTTCAGTATCTGTGTGTTTGATGGGGGAAAGCCTTGCAACCACATTTTTAAAGAAATATGTCAATAATTATTTTGTTGAAGGGGTTATATTGTTCTGTCTGTACAATTCACACAATGAAATAGTCTGTCTTATAGATGTATCAAGGATTGTTATGTATGTAGTTCAGGATGTCAGTCAAAAAGATGAAGGATATAGTCTTAAGCATTACAGTATCCTCTATGAAACCACTACGGATTTATCTTTTGTATACAAATGTATATATATATATATACACACACACAAGTGTTCTTCAATTTTTTATGCATTTCTTTATCCAGTTTAAATCATTTTTAGTATAATGATAATGAATTCAGAAACCTTGGGTAAAGTACTATGTATTTTCTTTGGAAAGCCAATCTCTTTTAAGTGAATAATTCAACAGTCAGTGACCTCTGTGTAGTTGATTTCATAGCTATTATCTTTGTTCCTTTGAGAAAGTACACGTGAAGAAAATGGCATTACTCACAGGCTTTAACTTCAGCTTTCAGCAGGTTGTCTTTGATGTCACTAGACAGAGTGATGTGGGTTTACTGTCCATCTTGAATCTTTGAATCTATGAATTTGTATCTTTGACCAAGTTTCGGGAAATTTTGACCATTTTTTTCAAATATTTTTCTGCCTTATTTTTACTTTTCTTTCTAGGATTCCAAATATATATGTTAGACAGTTTGCTATCTCACAGATCTGGGAGGCTATGCTTATGATTTTTATCTTTTTATTTTATTTTATTTTATTCTGTATTGTGCAGATTGGATAGTTTCTGTGTTTCTTATCTTCAAGTTCACTGACTGTTTTATCATTTCCATAGACTGCTAAGTCCATAGAGTGAATTTGTATTTCAGCTTGGGTTTTTTTGGTTTAAAATTTTCATTTGGCTCTTTTTTATAGTTACTATTTCTTTGTTGAGATTTCCTATCTTTTATTCATGACAAGTATATTTTCTTTTATATCCCATAGGATAGTTACAATAGCTGCTTTAAACATGTTGTTTCTGACTGGTGTGGTTCACAGGATTGAGTGCCAGCCTGTGAAAGGAAAGGTCACCAGTTTAATTCCCAGTCAGGGCGCATGCCTGGTTTGTGGGCTGGCGCCCTGGTTGTGGGTGTGCGAGACGCTACTTATGTCTCCCACACTGATGTTTCTCTCCTGTTCTTCTCTTCCCCTCTCTTTAAAAGTAAATAAATAATTTTTTTTTTAAATCTTGTTACCAGAATTCAAATGTAGGAGTATGTATCATTTCAGAGTTGGTCTCTTTTGATTATCTTTTCCTTGAGAATGGGTCAAGTTTTCCAATTTTTTATATGTTAAGTACTTTGGGGTTGTTGTCCTGGATATTAATCAAATATTATGTTGTAGATGCTCTGGATCCTATTATGTTCTTCTAAAGACTGTTGTTGTTTTTTTAAGTAAGTATTTAACTTGGCTAAAAAGCAGTGTCTGTGTATGTTACTTTTAAATAGCAGTAACATTAGTCCTAAGGCAGTATTCTCCTAGATGAGTGAGCCCTGACTCTCCACTCTCCTTGTTCAATGCTTATTACTCCCATTGCCTTAATTAGATTGTCCCGTAGGTGTCTATTAACCCTTTCCCGACTACCTGCTAATCTCCTACAGGTTCCTACAGTATTCCTGCAGTGGGTTTCACTGAATGAAAGGAGGAATGGTACCCTTGTATTTTTTTCTAATGACTTCTGAATGATGCCCCAGCAATGTCTGTGTGGAATAGTTTATAGGGGTCTTATAGATACCATTTCTTTGTGAAAAGTGGAAGGTCAGAGAGTGCAATTCAGATACACTTCTTCCTCCTAAATATGGCACCCTACCTACACTTATAGGGAAATTTTAACCCTCTCATCAGTCTCATTAGGCCTTGATTTTGCAGTGTTTACCCTGTTGTGACAGCATCTTATATGGAGAGAATTTTGTGTCATCTACCATCTCAAAGCCACACTCTTCCAGATCACTAGCAAAAATGTTGAAATAGACCGTGTGCTGTGATGAATAAAAAAGCATCACAACTGGTGTACATGCGTGAACAAAATATTTTTTTCAGTACGTTCTCTGCACCTGTGACCTTGCTGAGTGCTGGAGATATAATAATGAGCAAATCATAGTCTTTGCCCTCCTCGGGCTTCTATAGTCTAGTAGAAAAGTCTGACAACTAAGTAAGCAATAATAGCCCTGGCTGGTGTGGCTCAGTGGATTGAGCACAGACCTGAGAATCACAACGTTGTCGTGGGTTCGATGCCCAGTCGGGGCACAGGCCTGGGTTGCAGGTCAGGTTCCCAGTTGGGGGCGCAGAAGAGGCAACCACCCATTGATGTTTCTCTCCCTCTCTTTCTTTCTCCCTTCCCCTCGCTCTAAAAATAAGTAAATAACATCTTTTAAAAAATAAAATAATATAAAGTAAAATAAATAAGCAATAATAGAAAGAGAACTAAGTGTGGACATGTGGGGAATTAGAGAAGGACCTCCAGATGGAAACTGAGTCTCTGCTCCCAGTGCTCCCACTACCTTATGTGTCTTCATTGCCATAGATCTCATTTGGGCTTTAGTTCTCCTCTGAGTAAAATGAAGTTGTTGGACAAGATAGTTAGTCTTCAGCATTCTGCCTAACTAGTTAGTTCTTCAGTCTCGGTGGTAGTATATGCATGATACCACCAGCACAAACTTTGAATGCTGCTACGCCTGGATTCAACATGGCTTCTTAGCTCCAAGTTGCACATGTATATGAATGAGAAAAATAACTACTTCGGGGTGCTTCTGTGAGAACTAAATGAGGTCACATATGCAAGGCTGGACTTGCTGAAATGTCATAGGATTGACCTGCACCATTGTCTTTGTGTGACTGTTTGAATCAATGGTAAGTGACTTAAAGCATTGTTTTTATAGTAAAAATTATGTGTTATGAAGTACAATGCAAAGTTTATGTTAATTTCCCAGATCAACCAAAGGCATTTCCTATTTTGGTACATGCTCCCAGACGTTAGTAGCATTACTTTCTTCTGCTCTTAAGGCTACTTTGATAGAAAAAAAATGAGAAGCACTGTATGAATATAGTTGGTATGGTACCCAGTGCATGACAGGAACTCAATAAAGGAGAGTATCAATATCTACACAGCTCTGGGGAGTGCCCGTCATTTACATTTGCTTCATTCAGAGGCCTGTCCTTTGTTTGCTATCCTTGAAATTCTTCTCCTGGTCCCACAACTTCTATATTAAATTTTCTTTTTATGTCCATTGGCTCTCAACATCAGTGTTTTTTGTTTGTTTGTTTTTTAATGGAACTGCCTTTTTTTCTTTAAAATAATTTATTTGTTTGTTTGTTTACTTATTTTATTTTTAGAGAGAGGGAGAAGGAGAAAGAGAGGGAGAGAAACATCGCTGTGTGGTTGCCTCTCACTCGTGCCCCCAACTGGGGACCTGACGTGCAAGCTAGTCATGTGCCCTGACTGGGAATCGAACCAGCGACACTTGGCTCACAGACCGACACTCAATCCACTGAGCCACAGCAGCCAGGGCTTTACATTAAATAATTTTGATATTTAAGTAGCCTTAAAATAATTTTTATGTTAATAAATGAACTTACTGAAAACCCAGATACATTGCATCTATTGGTTTCTTGTTGGTTACATCCTTACTTTACTCCTCAAACAGCTCTAGAAAATGAACCAATATATGACTTGTGCCCTGACCGGTGTGGCTCAATGGGTTGTGCGTCGTACCACAAACTGAAAGGTTGTTGTTTAGATTCCCAGTCAGGGCACATGCCTGGGTTGTGGGCCAGGTCCCCGATTGGGGGCGTGCGAGAGGCAACCACACATTGATGTTTCTCTCCCTCTCTTTCTCCCTCCCTCCCCCCTCTCTCTAAAAATAAATACATAAAATCTTTTATAAAATGTTTTAAAAGAGATCATTTCTAGTTACAGAAAATCTGTTGTCTTCCCCACAATGCGTTGTATTTTTATTCGTGTAATTGATCTCATAAATTAAGGTCTTTGAACCGAAAAGCCAAAAGAATATTTCAGAGCCACAGTAAGTTTATGAAGCCCAGCTCATCGTGTTTGTGCACATAGCAAAGGAATATCATTACATGGATAAATATTATATACAGATAAGCATCAAACTTTCCTTTAGCTATTGTTTGAACACATTTTCTCCTCAAAAGCTACATGCCAGAGGAAGTAAATTGCCTAATTTCACCCTTCATTTTCTCTATCAAGTCATCCCAGGTTGACTATTTTATGCTAATCACTGGTTACTCCTAATTTCCCTGTCACTTAGATTTTCTTTTTTTTTTCTTAGCAATAGCATTTTAAATGCAGCATGTTTTAAGTCAGTCTCCGGTTTTTATATGCCTTGTAGTTCACTGCCTTCAAAGGATCATCAACATCAACCCGTGTGGAAGTATGAAATGTATTCTGACGTCCTCTTTTCACATGGAGCCTATTCTGTAGCGTCTAGTAATTTAAAAATGTTGCACGATGTAGATAACTTCTCTTGGGTGTAACTACACTGAACAGGGCAAAGTCATATCAGCAGGAAGGAAGTGGAAGGGAATTGATGATGGCAAGTAATGGTTGCGGTGAATTACCCCCAAACGGAAGCATTTTCCCAAATCAAGAGTAGACTAACCCATCATTTCTGCTAAAGGATGCTGAATGCCTATTGAAAGTGAAAGGTGAGTTGCACTCTCTGGAAAGAAATCATTATTCTGAAATAACCTGCCTTACTGTAAAGTGACAGTGCTCCAAAAATGTATTACCTTTTCCTACAGAAAGAACCTTTAATCTTTTAGGAGTCAAGTGAGTTTATTTCTTTTTTTTTTTTTTTTTTTTTAGAATAAAGTTTTTATATTTAGAATTAGCCAGCTAGACTCAGTTCAGATGATCCCAATTTTGTTGGCAACGTCCAAAGCATAATAGTCTGGAGCCAGTCGAACATATGCCTTCTTCTCTCCATCAGGCCTAATCAGGGTGTTGACCTTATCCACATCAATGTCATAGAGCTTCTTCACAGCCTGTTTGATCTGGTGCTTGTTGGCCTTCACATCCACAGTGAACACAAGCGTATTGTTGTCTTCTATCTCTTCATGGCTGACTCAGTAGTCAGAGGGAACTTGATGACAGCATAGTGGTCAAGCTTGTTTCTCCTCGGAGTGCTCTGGCGAGGATATTTAGGCTGCCTTCAGAGCCTCAGTGTCTTAGGCCTCCGGAAGGTAGGTGATGTGCGGATCTTCTTTTTTTTGTGGCTGTGGATGCCTTTTAGCACTGCTTTCTTTGCCTTCAAAGCCTTTGCCTTAGCTTCAGCTTTGGGAGGGGCAGGAGCTTCCTTCTTCGCTTTGGGCGTCATCTTCATGGCGAGTTCATCTCTTTTCAGTTTTTTCAAAACCATTTCTTCATCTAAGTTTCTCCAGTGACCCCACTCAACTCTATACACACAGACTGGCTTGGGGGAAAATATCTTTTAGAAGAATTAAGCATAAGTTTCTTTTGAAAGTAAGTGGTTGGATCAACCTAAATAGATTTATTTTTGAAAGATACTTGAAGTATTTGTGACTAGTTGCTTAACATAGGAAGAATAATAGATTCTGTGGTCTTGCAGGACCTGTAACTTGAGAAATGGTAACTGTTTATGAAACCCATAGCTATAAGTTAATTAACCACTTGGAGTAGTATAAAATGGGGCAGAAAAGCCACTGTTCATTTATTAGTTTTTGGTTTTTGTTTTTTTAGTCCCCATTACAGAAGATGCTGCATGCATTTACAGACACAGAGACCAAACATAAGTATGATCACACCTGGGCTATTCAGCTCCTCCAAACTCATTAACTGAAAAGATATAGATTAATTGGAGAGAGTTCAGAGAAGAGTAACAAAAATGATTAAGGGGCCAGAGGGATTGATTTATGAGCAAAGATTAAAAGAATTTCGTCTATACAATTTAGCTAAGTGATGACTAAGGGGAGAAGGGGCGGGGATACAACTGTCTGAAGGGTGTAAACACTGAAGAGAGAGGAGAATAATTTACTATGCAACATGAGAATATAAGTACGGCTAATAAGCTATAATTACCCATAGGGATAACAAAATAAATACTTCAGGGAAATTCAGAATCATAAGACCGCCAACTTGTTTCTCAAGGAGACAATCACAACGCTAGTCTCGTCCAGATTAACATGTGCGCGGTGTGAAATAATCATCTGATGCCCTTTAGCTTCCTTCCCCCCACAGCCCACTCCAACAGTCTCTCAGTTTATGTCATTCTGATATATTTCAAGTCCAACATAGTACACAGGTCTACGTAGCTTCACCTTTATTGGCGACGGTGAATCTCTCAAAGTTTAGTTCCAATAGTGACCCTGCAAGAGCCATTCCTTTTGCATTTACTGTCAATTCAGTTGTAAAGCACCGAAACAAGGGAACCCATCTGGAGGCGAGAAAAATCTTGGATTCCCCTTGGAATGGTAAACAAAGCCAAAGCCATAGTTTACGTGTGGAATCTCCAATAGTGAACTTTCAAATTGTATTTCACATCTAAAGCAGTTTGATGTTAGAGCATTATGTGAGGAATAGAAAGACACTGAGAATAAATCTCTGTAGGCTTCAGGATTTGCGTAAACTTCGGAATGCGGTTCTTCAGAAATAAAATTAGTCTGTGGGTAACTGCAAACGAAGTTGCTTGACCGAGTGCATTCCACAGCATTGCTGTTTAGCCTTGCCAGGTAAGATTTTACATGTCACTGCAGTTGAAGCAGCTTCTCTTGTATGCATATTTTTCTCCTTTTCCCTTTGTATTGGGAATCTTCACAGGTTGATCCATCCCTCAAAATACCCTTTGCCGCTTCTCCTCCTCTTCTTCACCATTGTTTTTACAAGTTCTTCTGGTTTTATCTCAGTCTCTGCCCAGTTGTTTTCTAACTAAATAATATCTTACTACAATATTTTAAATAAATGTTCTTTTAGTGTCATTTTAGATTTTGAGAAAAGTTGCAAAGACAGTGCAAGTCCCCATAGAATCCATGCCCAGTATCCTAGTATCCTATTACATAAATGGAGTTAATTTGCCACATCAAATGAACTAATACTGATACTATTATTGACTAAAATTCATGCTTTGTTCATGGTTCCTAGTTTTTTACCTAATGTCCTTTTCCTCTTACAAGACCGCATCCAGGACACCACAGTACATTGATTTGTCATGTCTCCTTAGTCTCCTCTTGACTTCGGCCATTTCTTAGCCTCCCCTTGTTTTCGGTGACCTTCACAGTGATTTTGTAGAATGTCCCTCAATTGGGATTTGTATGATGTTTTTCTCGACTTGGGGAAGGAAGTCCACAAAGGTAAAATGATTTCTTAGCACAGGATATCAGCAATCAATTCTTCACTATTGATATTATTAATCTTGATCACCAGGCTGGGCTTAGTGTTCACCAGATTTTGCCCTCTAAGTTATATTCTAGCTCAGAATTTATACACACGCATATAAACACTTCTATGTGTAACTGTCTGTATCAATAGTAAGCTAATCATGAGTTTATACTGAGGTCCCTAACTGCAATCCACCACCATATGGGTCATTAGAGCCTTCTCCCCGCCCCACCTTGGTCTGTAACTTCCAACTCCTGCCATCCATTCACTTAATCATCCAATTCCAATGCACATGCACAATGATTTCGGAATTGTCAACGCCTACCTCCGTGGGACAATTTTTATCAAATGCAGTACATGCTTATCCATACTTTATTTTCTATTCAGTTTGGCACACTACTCATTTCCGAAGTTTCTCAGGTCTGCCCTTTTGCTCCCCACTCCGCCTTTGTGAGGTGGTGTTTATACGTATGTCACGTAATTGGATTCTTCTGCCACATTCTGTGTTCCATCCGGACATCCGTTCCCGGATGACTTCTTAAATGACTCCTTAAACTTTGCATGCATTAAGATTTGCTCTTTGTGTGCTGCTTGTGAAAAATGCACCATGTTATCACTGCCCTAAAGCATCCACTGTGCTTCACCTATTGGACATTCTGCCTACCTCCTGGAACCTCTGGAAACACCCAGCACTTTGTTCTCCATCTCTAGTTTCGTCTTTTCCAAAGTGTTATAAAAATTGAATGATGCAGTATGTCGTCTTTCTAACTGGCTGCTTTCACTTAGCAATATATATTTTACATTCATCCATGTCTTTCTGTGGCTTTTGAAAACCACGGAATAGTATTCCATCACATGTATACGCACAATTAGTTTATGTATTTACCTATGCAGTGACATTTTGGTGGCATCTAATGTTCAGTGGTTATGGAGAAAGCTGCTTTAAGCATTTGCAGGCTACTTCTTGTGGGGCAATAAGTTTTAAATCAGTTGGGTAAATGCTAAGGAGCGCAGTTGCTGGGTTGTATAGTAAGACTATGGTTAGCTTTGTAATGAACCACTAAATTGTCTTCATAAGTGGCTGTACCATTTTATATGCTCTCCCTCATTGCTACCATCCCCACATACAGACACAGACCTTATTTTCTTATTTTCTATCCTGACCACTTGAACAAGGAAATAGCAATTAGAGAAACCAAAATGTACTCAGAATATATATGCAGCATGGTTTTTTTTTTCCTTTCCTTAAGATCAGATAACCAGTCTTTAATTCCTTCTCCCATCACAAGGTGACTAACAGATATATAAAGTCTTCTAAAACTATTAGCTGCATCTGATTTTGGTGGCCCCCGTATCCCAAAGTTAGGTCCTCCCTCTCTGAGTATACGGCTGTGTTAACCCTTTCCCTTCCATGCTACAAACTGGACTTTTTCCCTTCCATCTTGACTTCAGCTTAATCCGTTCTGTGCCATTCTTTCAGGATCACACTAAGTGAAAAAAGCCAATGGGTTACATCCATTTTATTTTGAATGTTAATGTAAAGAGTGCCACTAAGCTGGATTGAGCATCTGCAACGCACCAAGTATTCACATTCCCTGTTCTCATTGCGTCGCCACAGTAACCCCGTGACTCGATTGGTATTCCCATTGTATAGATAAGGAGATTTAGAGGGAAGTGGGCTGCTTTAGTGCTTTTGTACGTGCTAAGCCCTCTGCCCATAGTGCCTCTTCAGTTCTATCTCTATCAAACTAGCAAACTTTCACAAGTCATGTCAGCTTTTACTTCCCTGGGTGGTGGCCTCAGCACTGTGCATGTCCATTTTGAAAAGACTCTCCAAGTAACTGATACTTGCCCCATGTAAAGGGCCATTATGCTAACCTGTGACTATGTAGACACCTAGGGCCATATCTTAAGGATATTTGTATTCCTACTACATTGCATAGTATCTTTTGTGTTCCACAGTATTTTATGAGTCAATGTTTATTAAATGAATGATTTGGGGTTTTATGGAAATGCAAGGTATTCTTTTGTGTGGTCCTGTGGGTGGCGAGATTGAGAACCATTTAAGTCCATTTATTCAGATAACTGCTACATCTCTGAGGAGCCGTTGAACTGATTTTTGAAGTGAAGGCGATGTTTATCATATTTTTATTCTTAACTCTCTTCTGTTCGCATAATGCAGACTACAAAAAGTAAAGTGTGATAAAGTGTTTAGCTGGTGCAGACACACAGCGGATAATTGTAAAGCAGGGTTGCTTCGTTTGGGAATTCATTGCCATCAGAAAAAGGATCTGCACACAGTGTTTCAAACATTTATTGACATGGGCATAGAACAGATTTTTAAATAGGGGAAAAACACTACAGTCAGAACTCTGAAAAATTTGGTAACCTTATGACCTTTACGGAAAAAAAAAAGCAACTTGTTGATTGACATCCTTTAGTTTCCTTGAGCTATATTTTCAATTGAATGTTTCTGCAAATAAAGGTGCCACTCTAGAGAAACTTTGATTATATGGTAAAGGTTTTTTGGGTTTTTTTTTAAACAGAATTTGACCTCTCCTGGCAAGAAATAATAGAAAACATTTTCTAATCGGTTTTCAAGCAGGATATGGCAGCACTTGCCACACAACTACGTGCCAGCCGATCAGAAATCTGGTCCCTGATTACTATTTCAAGTTACCATTAGCACACATCAAAATGAAAATTGTTCAAGGATATTATTACGAACATCATTCCTCACATTACTTATTGCTAGGAACTGGGCTCTGCATGGTCCCAATTCGTTGTCAATTTCAGACCCCAGCAAGATACGACAGCTGACTTGATTTGCCAACGAAATTTGAAAGCGTGTTTAAAGCTATTAGGAGCATTCTTGCTTTGTTTTGGCTAGGTAGAACTTGGCTCATCATGGTGCTGGGGTAATCAGAGAGTGAGCAAATGATAATTTAGGTCCTTAGGGAAACACGAGCTTTGAAGCTAACAATATTTCTAATTGCATGCCTAATGCTTGATTGACAAGATTCTGAGGCTAGACACCTACCCCAAGGTGCTGCTCCCAGTTTCTGACTGTTTACCAGTGACCCTCAGGTCCCCCCCCACACAGTTGTGGTTCACAAACTGTGGTCTTGTAAGGTCCAAGCTGTGTCTTCCTGGAGCCTGAATTCCACCCTGAGTTTCAGAAAATCACTGCCATAAGTTTTTGGCCACTTTTCTGGAATGCCCTTTTCTCCAAACTCTGCCTAGAAGTCTCCTGCTTACTTTTCAAAAGCCAGCTCAAAAGTCATCCTCCCTAACTGCCCTGCCCCAAGCAGAATAACAGTCTCCTCTGATTTCATTAACTTTCCCCCAGGGCCATACTATAGTGTTCATTCCATTAATTTATCTTCTCACTAGACAGATTGTAAACAACAGAAGAACAACGCATACACAGTTCTTTATATTCTCAGTGCCTTGCACATTATTTGACTAGAGCAGGTACCTAGGAAACAGTGGATGGATGGATGGATGATGGATGACTGGATGATAGGACAGACAGATGGGGAAAATGTTCATTCATCAATGTCTACCCACCTGCACAAGGTTTTAGAGCTCTTCTTCTAATGTGCTTATTGAGGCCTCTGAATATAGAACTAGGTGCCCTTTGGGTTGCTCTCAACTTGTAGGTCAATTATGCCTTAATTTTTTTATGTGGGGGAGTGGGGCGGGATCAATGTGATTCATCTTAGTAAAAGGCTCAGGAAGAGAAATCATGATAATATTGATCAATTTAGACAACTTTTAATAAACTCCAACACCAATTTATGATTAAAAGATGAGAAAATTAATTTGGAATAGACAGGGACTTTCTTCATCTGGTAAAGGACATTACAAAAACCCTATAGCTAACATCATTCTTTACAGTGAAAGACTGAATGCTCTTCTTTTACGATCAGGAAAAAGGAAAGGATATCTGCTCATCATTTGTTGCCAACATTGTGCAGGGGGTTCTAGCCAGTGTAAGAAGGACAGGGAAAAATAAATAAGAAGCAACCAGTTATGAAAGGAAACAGTCATTATATATAACAATGTGATAATCTCTGCAGAAAACAAAAAGTCACATGAAATCTACAAAACAATTAGAACTAATGAGTGAATATTACAAGTTTACGGGACATCAAGTAACTATTGAAAATAATTATATTCCTATATAAATTAGCACTAAATAATCAGAAATGGCCATTTAATAAATACCTTTTATAATAGCATCAAAAGGATGAAATAATATTCTGATGTCAGTCTTCCCCAACCTGATATGTCCTCATTTTTCTGTAGAGGTTAATGATGTGATTTGAACATTTGTCTATAAAAGAAAAGGACCTGGAATATCCAAAACAACTTTGAAAAAGAACAAGCTTAGAGAATTTGTGCTGTCTGATCACAAGGGTTATGAGAAAGCAACCGTAATCAAGACATAATGTTCTTAATATAAAGATAGGTAGATCAAGGAGAAGACTAAGACCAGAAATAGACACACACTTGGTGAAGTGTAAATTCAATGGAGAAAGCATAGACTTTGAAACGAACATTGTGCCTGAAACATTTGGTCATGATCAGTAAAGAAATCAACCTTGCCCTGACCAGCATGCCTCAATTGGTTGGGCATCGTCCTGCAAAACAGCAGAACCGCGCATTTGATTCCTTGTCAGGGCACATGCCTGGGTTGCGCGTTCAGTCCTGGCTCAGGAAATGTATGAGCAATGGTCAGTCGATATTTCTCTCTCTCAGTGTTTCTCATCCTCTCTTTCTCCCTGCCTTCACGTCTAAAAATAAATAAATTCATTTTTTTTTAAACATCAAAGTTATTAATACGTCACAATCAGTGGGGGAAAAAAAAAAAAAAAACAACGAACAAACTTCAAAACAGATCATAGACCTAAATACAAATTCTAAGCTATCAGACAAAAAGATTTTTTTTTAGGTATGACACCCCAAAGATGGTTCATAAAAGAAATAATTGATGAATTGAACTTTACAACTTTTTTTAAAGATTTTATTTATTTGTTTGTTTGTTTGTTTATTTATTTTTTAGAGAGCAGGGAAAGGAGGCAGAAAGGGCAAAAAAAAACATCAATGTGTACGAAATACATCAGTTGGTTGCCCCTTACAAGCCCCCAACTGGAGACCTGGACTGCAACCCAGGCATGTGCCCTGACCTTGAGTCAAACTGATGACTTTTGGGTTCCCCAGCCAGCACTTGGTCCACTGAGTCACAGCAACCAGGGCTAAAACTGTTTTTTATAAGACACTGTTAAGACAATTAAAAGAGAAGACAGACTGGAAGAAAAATATTTATAAATTATATACCATATAACAAACATGTATCCAGAATAATAAAAACAAATCAATTTTTAAGATTTCTTTTTCAGTTACAGTTGACATTCAGTTTTTGAAAATGGGTAAAAGATTTGAAGAGGCCCTTTGCCAAGAAAGATATATGAAAAGGTACTCAACATCATTACTCACTATGGACAAGAGAATTAAAGCAACAACGAGAGGCCACAACCTACCTGGTAGAAGGGGCTAAACTTAAAAAGACTGACCACACCAAGTTGTAATGAGGTTGTGAAAAATTTCAGTTCTCGTTGGGGGAAATGGAAAACGATGCATGACTTGAGAAAACAACTTGGCAGCCCTTGCCTGGTTGGTCAGTAATCAATAAATAAAATAGAAAAAGAAATTTCTCCTGAGGGAGGGGATAGATAGAGAAAACCGTTTGGTGGTTTCTTCTAACATATACTTAGCGTATAACTCAGCAGTTCCGAATAGTCAATACTATTGTAATAATTGTATGTGCCAGATGGGTGCTATAATTATTGTGGGATCTCTTCATAAATTATATAATTGTCTCACCACTATGCTGTACACCTGAAACTAATAAAAAATAATACTGAGTGTCAACTGTAATTGAAAAATTGAAGAGAAAGAAAACCTGACCTGCCAATATTCATAGCTGTTTTGTTTGTAGTAACGAAAGACTGGAAACAACCCATCACGTCCAATAACACGTGAATGGATAAACAAACTGTGAAATGCATAATATGAAATACTGCTTATCAGAAAGAATGAACTGCTGATATGTGTTATAACATAGCTCAATGTGCATAATTGTGCTGAATGAGAGAAACCAGATTTATTTAAAAGTACACCTTGTGGTATCTTATTTATATAAAATTCTAGAACATGAAAACTAGTCTGTGGTGACAGAAAGTCGATCAGTGGTAGCCTGGGAATGCAGAAGCCATTGGGCAGTAGGCCAGTATTACACTGTGGTCTGAGTGCATTTGGAGGGGTGATCAATATCTTCATTATTTTGATTATATGATGGTTTTACACGTGTGCATATATATGTACATACATATATTAAAACTTAACTAGTTGGAGAGTTAAATATGTGCACTTGATTGTATCCCTAAAAAGCCATGAAAACTCATCTCTGTAGCTGAGAATGAAGCTGGTCATAACTTAATGCACAATTTGTATTAAATTTCCATGATTGTAAGACAAAGGTCATAGGCTTCAGGGTAGAGGTCAGGGGACAGAAGCACGTTGAATAATAAAGACAGGGGAACTATGCTTCAATGGCCCCTTGCCAGCACTTTTTTTTCAGGTGAGGATTCTCACTGGCTGGTTTTAGTTTAGTAATGACAAAAGATTTCTTCTTCAAGTTACCTGTCTGGTTTTCAGGTAGCCAGGTAATACATGCACGTGCTCTTAAAAAATATATATGAACCTATGTACATAAAGCCTTCTGATAAAAGCAACACTTTACTATTCTAACGCGCCCTACCCCCAGTTCTAATCCTCTATGATTATCTTTGACTGTATTAACAGTTTCTGTTCAGTTCTTCTGGTGATTCCTTCCTTATATACTGCTATCACTTGACTTGTCTGTTTTAGACTTTATTAATTTTTTGCTGTGATAAATGAGGCTTTAGCTCAATTATTCTACCTCTCATCCCAAAGTAGTTATCATGCTCTTTAGTTCCTCTGTGCATTTGTTTTAGGAATATACTTAGACCTAATTATTTCTTGTTCCATAATGTATAGACAATATCTCTTAACTCCATTTGTAAGATGAGACCATTAATTCCCTCCTCTTCCCTTTATCGCTCATCTCGTCTACCTGCTAATTCTTGTCAGTTCTACTTTTACTTTTTGCATTTCCCAGAAGGATTACATTTATGCTTTGCTATTTATCTATAATTATGTAGCTGTATAATTAAGTATCATGCTTTAATGTATTGGTTATTTCTGAAATTTGAAAATCAGTATGCAGTGCTCATATTATTGTGGTTATTTAAATTTTTTCTCCCCTGTCAAGTGTTATGAGAACATTCTTAATTTGTTTAATGCTGTTTTGTCTGGATTTTCTAATTGCCTTTTTTTTTCTCTCGCACGCGTTGTCTACAGTATCCATAGTTTCTCTAATTTTTTAAAGTGGGATAAAATTGTGAGGCCTCCCCCGTACTTTTTCTTTGGATGCCTCCCTCTTGCACCCCCACCCCACCCCTTTGCTTCCATTCGATTCTGTGCTCCTTCGGCCTGTTGTGTAACGGCCATCCCTGGGCTTGGCTGAGTCTCTGGTTTTAGGTCCACTGTTTCCAGAATCCTGTATGTCTCTGTGTTTTTCTTTACTCTAAGTAACATCCCAGGAAAGGGGTAACAAGTGAACATGGAGTCTTAGCAATCTGGAAATGTCTGTTTTGTTTTGTTTTGTTTTGTTTTGTTTTTTACTACCAAGCTTAATTTATAGTTGGCTAGGAATCAAACTATAGGTGTACATTAATTTTCCCTCAGAAACTTAAATGTATTTGTCCATTGTTCTCTCTAACTCCCAATGTGGCTGATGAGGTGACCAATCTACCGTATACCAATTCTTGTTCCGCTAAGTGTGAATGGTTTTCCTCTGTGGATGCTTTTAGGGTCTTCTTTGTATCTTTGATGTTCTGAAATGTTATATTGTGTCTCTGGGTTGAGCAAAATGTCTGGCTACCCACAATGCGAGGCCTGCGAGCAACACTCGTATGCAATTATGCTGAGGGAATCTCAATTCTGGGATGCAGATATCTTTGTCCGAGTGCTCTAATGCCCACTATGGCTCCTTCAACTCTTTTTGTTGTTGTGTTGTTTTTTTAAGATTTTATTTATTTATTTTTAGAGAGAGGGGATGGGAAGGAAAAACAGAGGGAAAGGAACATCCATGACTGGTTGCCTCTCACGTGCCCCCAACTGTGGACCTGGCCCACAGCCCAGGCATGTGCCCCGACTGGATATCGAAACAGCGACCCTTTGGTTCCCAGGTGGGCCCTCAATCCACTGAGACACAGCACCCGGGCCTTTTTTCCCCCATTTTATTTGTTACTTCAATTCTTAGATGATTTAATCTATTTAAAGAAGAACACTGTTATTTACTTACTTACTTATGTGTTTACTTACTTTAGGAATAGTACCTGAAACAAGAGATCATCCTATACATAGGGGTGGGAGATAATGATTCAGGACAGCAGCTTTCACTGAATTCTTCTCGCTGCATTTTTGCCCTCTCCCTTACTGGGCATTTCCAAGTTTCAGATTTCTCTGGGGTCCTACAGGGCACACCAGCATTCTCCCAGGCTATAAGCCCCCTCTGGCACTTGTTCTGCCTTTCTTTATAAGTCAGCAACCTCTCCGCTTTCTTTGAGAAACATAAAAATCTCTTTTCTGTTGAATCCCTGAGATCTTGAGCGAGAGAGGAGCTGAAATTGTTTGGTCAGCCAGTTTGATCCAGATGTCTGTATGCTTATCAAATTTTAAAGTTTATGAGCTTGTTGTGAATTTCATTTTTGAAAATATTTTTATCCCTGGCTGCTGTGTGGCTCAACAGATTGAGCACTGGCCTGCAATCTGAAAAGTCGCTGCTTCAATTCCCAGTCGGGGCACATGCCTGGGTTGAGGCCAGGTCCCCAGTTGGGGGCACCCAAGAGACAACCAATTGGTGTCTCTCTCTCTCTCTCTCTCTCTCTCTCTCTCTCTCTCTCTCTCTCTCTCTCTCTCTCTTTCTTCCTCCTTTCCTCTCTCTAAAAATAAATAAATAAAATATTTTTAAAATATTGGTAAATAGGAGCACTTTGCTGTAAACCAGACACATCTACAGTGTCTGCCCATTAGAAGAAATCGGGGACTTCATTAGGGTTGAAGTTCTGTGAAAGAGATTACTAAGCAACAAGGGAACCTGATTGTCCCGTTGCTCCTCGGACAGCTGGCTTCAGTCCCTAAACTAACAATCTAACAATGGATATGCATAAAGTTGACTCTAATGAATAGCGTATTTTGCTCTACTTCGTTGCATTTGTTTGTATTTTCTCTTAATTTCTGTTTGAGTGGGTAGCTCTGTTGAGATGCTGCAGAAAAGATTTATGAGATAGCACTCAGCATGAGGTGTGTTCATTCATTGTCGTGGCCCTAAGCAAGATTTGGGAATGTTCTTCTGAGGAAAACAAAAAGGATTTCCATAGAAACACCCTCATGCTGGATTTTAATCAACAGCCATATTGAAAAAAAAAATGCCCTCTGTTTTAGAGATACTGAAACAGTATTGATCTGCCATTATGTCACATAACCTGTTGTATATTTGCCTCGAGGGAGGCCCTGGCCTTGCTCGTATACAAGAAGCACTAAAATGCCAAGTTATCTAAGGACAGCGTTTCAGGTTTAGATTTATCTAATCTCATAGTGAAATGGCCTTCCTGGCCTCGTAGGTTTTCTTACCAGACCTCTTCTGCCCTTGGTGATTCTAGTTTTACAGTGTTTCAAGTTCTGAAGCTGAGCTCCGGGTCCTTTATTCTTTTCCCCAATCCATCAAGCACTTATTGTAGGCGAATCTCTGCTGATTATATCACCATCGATTAACTTCCCTGCCCCTGAGATATTTGTATCTTAGACTCTTCTTTGAATTCAATTTTCTTTTTTAATTCAATTTATTGGGGTGTATAATTCTATGATGCATGATCTGTATATTGTATTGTGTCTTCACCATCCCAAGTCAAGTCTTCTTCCATCACTGTTCATTTCCCCTTTTCTCTTTCCTCCCCCCGCCCCGCCCCACTTTCCCTCTGCTAATCATCGTACTATTGTCTGTGTCTGTGAATATTTTTCTTCTTGCTTAATCCCTTCACCCTGTTTACCCAGACCCCCCACACTCTCCATCCCTGGAAGTTCTCATCCTGCTCTCTATCTATGAGTTTGTCCCTATTTTGATTGTTAGTTAATTTTGTTCATTAAATTTCACATATGAGTGAAATCATATGGTGCTTGTCTTTCTCTGACTGGCTTATTTCACTTAGCGTAATATTCTCCAGGTCCATCTATACTGGACCAAGTAGTATTCAATTATAAATATACCACAGCTTTTTTATCCACTGATGGGCACTTGGGGTGCTTCCAAATCTTGGCTATTGTAAATAACGCTGCAATGAACACAGGAGTGCATATATTCTTTCAAATTACTGTTTCAGGTTTCTTTGGATAAATTCCCAGAAGTGTTATCGCTGGATCATGAGGCAGTTCCATTTTTAATTTTTTGAGGTAATTTCATACCACTATCCACAGTGGCTGTACCGGTCTGCATTCCCACCAACAGTGCACTAGGATTCCCTTTTCTCCACATCCTCGCCAGCACTTGTTTGTTAATGCATTGATGGTAGCCATTTTGACCAGTGTCAGGTCATATCTCATTGTGATTTTAATTTGCATTTCTATTATGATTAGTGACTCCAGCATCTTTTCATATGTCTATTGGCCATTTGTATGTCACCCTACGTTATTTTTATTGATTCTAGAGAAAGCAAAGGAGGGATAGAGAGAGAGAAACATCAGTGTAAGGGAGAAACATCAACGGGTTGCCTCCTGTACATGCCCAAAACAAGGATCAAACCCACAACCTAGGTATGTTCCCTGGCTGGGATCGAACCTGCATCCTTTTGGTGTAGAGAATGATGCTCCAACCCACTGTAATACCCAGCCAGGGTAACTCTTGCTCTTTTTTTTAATTGGATTGTTTCTTTTTTTTTTTTTTTTTTTTGATGTTTTTTAAATTCTTTATGTTTTTGGTATTAACCCCTTATCAGATGTATTATTGGCAAATATGTTGCCCCATTCAGTGGGTTATCTTTTCATTTTGTTGATGGTTTCCCTTGCTGAACAAAAACTTTGTAGTTTGATGTAGTCCCATTTGTTTATTTTTTCTTTTGTTTCCCTTGCCCGAGGCGATATGTCAGAAATAAGTTTGCTACGAGACATGTCAGATATTTTACTTTCCATATTTTCCACTAGGATTTTTATGGTTTTGAATCTAGCATTTAAGTCCTTAATTCATTTGCAGTTCATTCTTGTATATGGAATGAGAAGGTGGTCTAGTTTCATTTTTTGCACATATCTGGCCAATAGTACCAACATTATTTATTTAGTTACCCTGTTGTACGTTGCATTTATCTACTTTTCATCTGTTTTAGTTGTTTCATATCATATGAATCCACATAGCTCCTGGTGTCACCATCAGTTCTGGAGACTTGAAGTCTGAATTCTGTTTTCTGTGATTACACCTTAACCTGCCTGACATTACCCTTTGCACTGATCGCTGAGATTCACTTTCTATACTTATTTTCCTCTGAGGCAGTTCTGAATTAATGGTCCACTGGAGAATGTTTATGTTATTTTTTAAGATTTTATTTATTTATTTTCAGATTGTGAGGAAGGGAAAGAGAGAAACATCAGTGTGTGGTTACCTCTCTAGCGCCCCCAACTGGGGACCTGGCCTGCAACCCAGGCATGGGTCCTGACTTGGAATCTACCCCCACCACTTTTTGGTTTGCAGGCCTGCGTGCAATCCACTGAACCACACACCCCAGCGCCCGGATACTTATGTTAATATCCTTATCCACTCAACCCCATGGGTACATTTCGAACACTGTTTCTAGACTTTCATTATCAGATCTCCAGTAATAATCAATTGTTGAACCTTTGTCTACTGTATATTTTAACATCAAGTTAAACTGAACTTGTTTCATTTTTAACTAATATCTTTCCCCACTATTTTAATTTTTTTCCTATAATGTTTCAAACACCTTTACCCTCGTAGATTCAATAGCCATCTGCTTCTTAAATTGCTTACCTGTGACCTGCCACTCAATTTCTGACCATTGTAATTCTCTACGTCAGTAGGTACCCCGCTTTTATTCTTCCTCCATACTTAATTTTTAAAATTGTGGTCAAATATGGCTTAGAGGTTCTTTATGTTGGTTTAGGTCTCCGTTAGGAACAAGAATGGATTTTGTAGAATGCTAATGATAGGGAAAGTTTGGACAAGGGCAAAATCCTACTTTAAATCAAATGGGTTCCCCAGGCAACCTCATTTTGGTTATGGTGCTACTACTCCAACCCTCATTTGCCCAACTTTTTAAAGCCTTTAAAAATGTTCATTTATTTATTTTTAGAGAGGGGGGAAGAGGGGAGAAAGAGAGAGAGAAACACCAGTGAGTGGTTGCCTCTCTTGGGCCCCCAACTGGGGACCTGGCCTGCAACCGAGGCATGTGCCCTGACTAGGAATCAAACCAGCGATCCTTTTCTTCACAGGCTGGTGCACAATCCACTGAGCCAGATCAGTCAGGGCTTGTCCAAGTTTTTAAAGGCAGACTGCAACATTGTTAGGAAATCTTCAAGAGCCATTTAAGAAATCATAATTGAGAGCATGTATTTGAACTAATGTTTTCTGAATCCGGAGCTCAGGATTGGTTGGAATGGTTTTATCCTAGCACTTCTCTAAATTCTAGAGATACATTTTAACTTAAAAACATACTCTGTTCACAAATTAAAACCCCTAGTGATTTCCAGGTATTACAAGTGGAAGTATATTTTTTTCTCCTTATGTGTTAAAGTTCCCTTCACTTGAGAAGTATAAAGAATTGCAAATTAAATAAGCGGACACTCCCAAGGGAGGTGGTGACATCCAATATACATTGCTACCCTCATCAAAGATGTCACTATTGATGTTTCCCACAGGTGGAAGGAGGAAAATCTAAATCTTCAACCAAACGTTCTTTCTATATGACACGCATACAAAACAGCTCTTTGAACTGTGGCTCTGGCTGCTATTTGTGGAGGCTGTTGCTGTGTGTATTTCTGTGTTCAACTTGTGGTCAGCTAAAGGGCTTTGCTCAAAAAAGCGTTTCCAAATTCCATATTGATGCGTTCCAAGCTGGCCTCTGCTGCTGTTTTCCCAAGCAGCCCACAATTAGGTCATGCGTTTTGAAGCTATGCTTTAGTGCATACTTGAGAGTGTTTCTTCTGCCTGCTTATCGTTATGCCGTAAAGCTCACCATACCGAGCATACTTGGGTATCCGTCTGTCACTGCTGTCGCTGCACATGTCATCAATGAACATAGTTTTCATGCTCATAGACCAGCTGAATTCCAGAACCTCAGAAGTGGTGGTCCTGTTTTGCCATTTTACATGAAGCGTGACTCCAAGTCTTAACGATAAAATAGCTCAGGGAGATAGACGGGCCATCTGGGGCGGGCGGGAATTCCTCGGTCCTTCAGAAGCTGGCCATAGCTTGCTTTTTTGTCCATTGATGGGAATCAGTTCAGCAGGCTCCTGTTTTCCAGTTCTGTTCTGGATGTTAGGAAGAGTCGAACCTAAGAAACACAATCAGAGCACAAGTCCATTTTCCCCCTTTGTGCCCGTAGTTGTGTTTTGAAAATAACTCATCTTTTCCTTCAGTGCGTGTCGTAGATAAATTTCACCTCATCCAGAGGCTAAGCCCCTTTAAGGGGCTTACTACCAACTGAGATAAGAAAAATTAGCATTGGGCCTTATAGTGAGGTGATGCTTAGAGCCCAACAATGGGGGAGGCAAGAAAAGCCAGGCATTGAACTGGTCCAGAGTAGAAGCAGCGTAAATTCTTGCCGATGCCTCCCTATGATAATATCCTCAAAGATACTGTTGTATTTTATTTTGCTTTCTACTTAATAGTCAAACTGCCAGGGACCAGAATTCGGTGACTGCTCTTGGCACAACATGGAAAATGCTGGTTGTGTTTAGCTTTCATGTTTAGCTTTACTACGTAATTTCAGTCATCATTTGACATTTTTCCAATGGGGTGGCAATTTTTGGCACACCTATCAAACATGTCAAAGGCACCAATTTCCTTTGGCCTTTTGCTCTCTGGCTTCCACCTCTACCCCCACACCCTGCTGGTGGCAGCTCCCATGGGATGCTGTCATCGGTGTTGAGTGTTGTTGTTTGCTTGCTCTCCTGGAGCTGTCGCGCTCCGCTCTGTTCAGCAACCAGCACATTCTGTGCCTCCGTCCTTCTCACATTGCTTTGCAAACCTTACTATCTCCTGCTGTGTAGTGCTCACCTTGTAATCTTCACAACTGAGTCCAGTTCAGTGCCCTCCATTGGGTAACTACTCAGTGTTTGCTCAGCAGACAACATCGCCCTGAATATTGAGCTGAGGAGTCTTTTCAGATTCGAAGTATGTTCAAGGCCAGCCTCTGGTCCCATTTTTTATCCATGACATAGCCATGAAACTAGTTTGGGCAACCCTACTTCACTAATTGGTTCCAAGGTGGGATAATCACTTTCTCCTATGATGGAATAATGTAGAAATTTTTCTAAATACCTCAAAGTAGAAATGCTTTTATTTTATTTGAAAGTGCCAACTGATTACTGATGGGTGGTAGTATGATAGCAGTGGTTGTAATAAGAAAAAATAGATATATATTTTTAATAAGATTTTATTTATCTATTTGTAGAGACAGGAGAAGGGAGGGACAAAGAAAGGGAGAGAAACATCTGTGTGCCAGAGATACATAGATCAGTTGCCTCTTGCATGCCCCCACTGAGGACCTGGCCCACAACCCAGGCATGTGCCCTGACTGGGAATCGAACCGGTGACCTTTTGGTTCACAGGCCAGGGCTCAATCCACTGAACGACACCAGCCAGGGCAGAAAAATAAATTTATTAAAGAGCATTAAAGAAGGTATCTTTCTTTCAAAATAGATGATTTGTCCATTTTGGAAAGCCTGGTACATAAGTATCTGCCTCCTCTTGAGATAGATGAAGTACCAATTTGTTTAAACAGATTAACTCTAGATATGACAGAATAAAGGTGGAAAACACTGTCTACGTGAGATCTGGGTTCTTCCAGTGGCACAAGGGGACTTCTTAGCCTTTCCAGTCTCCAGATAAGGGACAGGTTGAGGAATGAACCATAAAGCAGTTTATCAAAATGTGGTTCAAGCAGGAACTACATCAGAATCCTGTACTGAGAAAGTTGAAATGTCACATTCTGGGGTTCCACCTCTGCCTCTATTTGGGAAGGGGAAGGCCCAGGATTCCACTCTTTATTTTTATTTTTATTTTTTTAAAGATTTTATTTATTTATTTTTAGAGAGAGGGGAAAGGGATGGTGAAAGAGAGGGAGAGAAACTTCAGTGTCTGGTTGCCTCTCCTGTGCCCCCAACTGGGAACCTGGCCCACAACCCAGGCATGTGCCCTAACTGGGAATCGAACCTGTCACCCTTTGGTTCACAGGCCAGCGCTCAACCTACTGAGCCACAGCAGCAAGGGCAGATTCCACATTTTAACACAAGCTCCTATTGATCCTGCTGTACGCTAATGTTGGAGAGCCCCCAACGTACAGTTTCTCATTCTTAAGATCCCTTTAATTTCATTACTGCCAGTGGTATAATGAGTCCTTAGTCTACCACTCCATGGCTGATCCTGAGAAATGAGGTCCAATTACAGTCAAACGAAATCCTGTCTTTAAGAAATGGATGACTGATAGTCCTATTATTCTTTCCACAGCTAGATATTTATTGGGGACTTATTATGTGCCAGGCCCAGAGGCAGGCACTAGGTATACAAAAATATATAAAATGTATCAAATACAATCACATACATTACCCATGACATGTAAAATGAATTAAATGTATTCTGTGTCATGGTAAAAAGAAAAACAAAGTACCTAATAATTTTGTGGGTTTCAGTATTAATTAGGAAAAAATGTTTGTAACAGTATTTGGAGAATCACTAGCATGAGAGCATGCATCCGTCCCGTCTCACTGTTAACGAATTGTTTCCAGCTGAGGTCCCAGTAATCTGCAGGTGCTGTTTACCATGTAATTTTACCATAGGAAACAAGGGTGTAATCATTTAATAAAGTGTAAAGAATTAGATATTTTCTCCCTTGAGCAACATGCCTGGCTGTGGCCAACATTCCTGATCCCCCCCGCCCCCTTGTGCAATAGAAAAGCAATATTCGAAGAGAGAAAGCTGTTTTGTTCATATTCTGCAACTTTCCTCTGAAGTCCATGCTAATGAATGCAAACCTCAAGCTCGATTTTTGTTGGACCATCCACTGATTTCGGTCCTTACCATCTATACTACACAAAGGATGGTTGTCCCTTTTCCACATAATTGAGACACAAATAAGATCACTGTGAATAGGTATCCTCTTTCAATTTAAGCAGTGTTTTCTGTTCATTTCTTCCCATTTTCATTGCAAAAATATCGAAACTGTATTCAAATAATTTTTTCATATACATGCAGTCCCTTTGTAATAAACACTTGATTTACGAATGTCCCATACTCATCAATAGCCTCTCTTAAAGGACTTTAAGTGACTCCTATTACCCAGGGAAGCTGTGCTTGTTTCTGCCATCTGAAGGAGTTTGCGTCTCCCTCAGCCCCCTCCTCTGGGAGCTGAGGTCTGACAAGCTCACATTAGAGCCTTTGGAACAATTAATATGTAGGCAAGGTGTCCTGCTGTGCCATCAGGACACAAGAAGGTGCTGGAGGCCCTTCCAGAACTCCCATAGGAGCAGAGACCATGAGGGGACAGAAAAAAAGATTGTAAAGGAAATTCGGGAACTGTAGTTGTGATAGTGGCGAGGGTTCTTCATTTGGACTTCTGAATTCCTGTCCCCTAGAAATGGCGTCATCCTGGAATAACATGCCCATGGAACACTCAGTTACCTGACAAATTCACCTGCCGAGACCACAGTCAGGAATTGAGCGATCAACATGACCTGTAAGCTGCCAGAAAATGTGCATCTTATTTATGGGAAGAGCCGTTCAACAACCCATTGACTGCCTTTTTATCGTGCTTGTACCTTATCCTAGTTAGTTTTTGTCAGATGGCAAGCCTATAACATTATAAGCAGCAAATTGGAAAAGACTAGAAAAGATGTTACAGATAGGTCAAGTGAAATCTGATAGTTGGGTATAAGGTAAGAAACAGAGAAGCATTGAAAAGAAGTTTCCCATTTCAAAAAGCGACCACTAAGAAACACAGAGCTTTTCCATCCACAAGAGTGGCTAAATTAAATATATTGACAGTATAGCCCTGGCTGGTGTGGTTCAGTGGATTGAGTGCCCGCTTGCGAATCAAAGGGTTGCCAGTTCGATTCCCAGTCGGCGCACATGTCTGGGTTGCGGACCAGGTCCCCAGTTGGGGGTACACAAGAGGCAACCACACATCAGTTTTACTCTCCCTCTCTTCCTCCCTCCCTTCCCCTCTCTCTAAAAATAAGTAAATAAAATCTTTAAAAAATATATATATATATATATATATATATAGAGAGAGAGAGAGAGAGAGAATGTCAGTGTAATGAAAATGCAGAGTACATTGCTGCTGGGAGTATAAAATGGTTTGGTCACTCTGCAAAACAGTTTGGCAGTTCCTCACATCAAATACATGCTATATAACCAAGAAGTTCCCTGACTTGCTGTTTATCCAAGAAAAAAGAAAACATATGTCCCCAAGAAGACCTATATGTGAGTGCTCATGCCAGCTTTTCTCATAATAGCCCCAAATTGGAAATAACCGAAATGTCCTTCAACAGGTGAGTGCATTAAAAAGCTGTGGTCTATCCCTCCAATAAAATACTACTCAGCGACCCATGGACAAGGACAATGGGGTGGAGATTGACTGTGGGAGAAGCAGCTGAGGGGAGCAATGGGGGAAAAGTGGGACAACCGTCATAGAAAAACAATAAATAAGTCAAAATAAAAAAAATTACTACTCAGCAATAAAAAGCAGTGAGCTGATACCCACAACAAGATGGATGAGTCTCACAGAGATTATGTTGAATAAAAGTAACAACACACAGAAGTCATACAATCATATTGAATGATTCCATTTATGTGAAATTCTCAAATAGAAAAAAGGAAGCTATAGTGGTAGAAATCAGAACAGTGGTTGCCTGGGGTGAGGGGTCGCACTGAAGAAGGACTGCAAGGTGCACAAGAGGAAACTCTGAGGTGATGGAAATGTTTTATGTCTTGATTTGGGTGGTGGTTACAAAGGGATATACATTTTTCAAAACTGTTTACTCTATATGCTTAAAATGTGTGCAGTTTATTGAATATAGATTCCAAGAGAATTTTTCAGAAAGTAGAAAACTGAACAAAGGGAGGCAGTCTTTCCGAGAATAAACCCCCCTGCTGCGGTGTAAAGTGTACATTTCTTATCATGCTCTTCTACCCCTTATTTAATATCTAACCCTAACCCTAGCATTCCTCCCCCTACCCACTGCCACTCACTGTAAGTTCATTGTATTTCCAAAGACTGCTAATTCTCTGTCTTTCCTCTGAACCTTTTACCCACATTGCTCCTTTTATTTGCAATTCCTTGTTAGTTTCACATCTGTCACTGAATCATTGAAAGCCTTCAGGGCTCCCAGAGGTATCACCCCCGAGAAACCTTGACGAGTTTCGGTCTGTGTTAGGTGTGTTTCTACTTTCTCCCAAAGAAACTGAAGTTCCTCTCTAACAAAACATATATTGCTCTTTAATGTAATTAAAATTTTTGATGAAAACCTCAAAACTATGGTGCACTGGGGCCATTTAATGTATATATTAATAGCCTCCTGTATATTCAGTAAGCCATGAGTTAAAATCATATATTGTAGATTAATTTCTATTCACAACCGCTGAAGTTTCAGCACTCTTTAAGTAATCAGGAAAACTCTTCTGTCCGCCATGCCTTGTTCTTTTGGAGTTTCCAGTAATTGACATTTTTTGTAAATAGCAGTGTGGGTTTCTTTTTCTAGTAGTAGTCAAATAGCTTATTTATGTATGGGTTAAGTAACTTTCTATGGGCTTTATCTGCAAACCTAGTCAGACTTTATTCTGTTGATACTATGGGAAAATGCACTTTATATTCCATTCAAGTGAATCAAAAATACTGATGAATTGAACCATGTGAAATTACTAATATACAACCATTTTTGACATACAAAAATGACAGTTTCATATGGTTCAACCTACATGTTTTAAAATTAATCTTTTAAGTTGGAGATTACCTAAACATTTATTTCTTCACTTTATATTAAACACCTGAGTATATTCTGCAAGATCATCCTGATCTTGTACATTAAGGCTGTTGGGTATAATTGTTCTATGTAAACAGTGAATCACCGGGTTTTTAAGAGAGTTTGTATAGAATTTTTGTCTCAATTAATGAGGGATACAACAGAGATGAGGATTCTGAAATTGCTTATTTTTGCACATTAATGCGACGGTGAAAATGCAGATTTATTTCTTCTTTTATAACCCCCAATTGCCCTGGCTGGTTTAGCTCAGTGGATTGAGCGTCGGCCTGCGAGCTAAGTGTCGCTGGTTCGATCTTCCAGTCAGGGTACATCAGAGAAGGAAAACTCTGACTCCAAAAAACCTCCGCTGCCTTGCGGCATACCTCTTCAGGGGAAAGGCTAAGGGAGTAAACCCCGACAGAAAATCCGGAGCCGGAGTCCCTAAGGCGGTTCGACGTTGTAGTCAACACCGGCAACTCCTGCGGCGCACCTGAACCCAAGCTGTATCGACTCCGTCTTTCCCTTGGACCCTTCAGCTGCGAAGAGAGGGGGGGTCTGCTGCATGGGCAACAGCAGACCCTCCATATTACCCTGCCCAGGCTCTGTAGCTTCAGCGTCATCACAAGATGTCGATTCAACACGGGAGGAGACAGATACCATGTCACTCCCGAGTCGGACTGCACAGCCATTCTCGGCGGTGCAGATAAACTCTTAAGAAGCTACACCATCGTCTCTCGAGACGGACGGCTGCCGACGACATCACAAGATGTCGATTCAACACGGGAGGAGACAGATACCATGTCACTCCCGAGTCGGACTGCACAGCCATTCTCGGCGGTGCAGATAAACTCTTAAGAAGCTACACCATTGTCTCTCGAGACGGACGGCTGCCGACGACGACGATATAACCCCCAAGCTATATCTAACCAGTGTTTAAAGAAGAATGAGTTTAATAATAGTAATAGCTAACATGTATTGATTGTGTCCTGCATGCTGGGTGCTCTGCTGACCCTTTAACTTCTTTATGAGCAAAGTACTGTTTCTTGTCCTTATTTATAGGATATTAAAACTCAAGTAACTTCTCCAAGATTAACAGCTATAAATTGCAAAGTCGGATTAGAATCACTGTCATTTCTAGTCCTCTGTCCACTGTTTCCCTCTGACATATTTTTTAACTACAAAGGAGCACTCATTCCGCAAGATTATGATTCATTTCAGGTAGTACATATTTAAGCACTGATTACCATTAGTGAAAGCAGGCCCATTCACATATGAAACATATTGTACTGTTATGAGAGATCATAAGTCAGTAGAGCATCAAGTACCAAAATGAATCTTATACACCCAAGTGCTGTAGGAGTTCTTTAAGAGTCGGGGAAAGGGAGAGAATAATAAATGTGAGCTTTGTCATGTTTAACTACAATGAGAGCATTGACATGAATGGCGTCTTTCGCTCATAATTGGTTGCACAGCATTCTGGGAACAAGCCAAAAGTTTAGTATAAAAAGGAATGTGGAAAAATCATGGATATGTAATAATGGAATCCAAGAGAGAGTTGCAAACTCAAGTCTAATTCTGGGCAGACATCAGCAGTATGTGAGGGAGGTTCGAAATCCCTGCCTGGGCTCTCTGAATCCCAGAACTCTAGGGAGAAATGAGACTCCAAGGATTAGTTATTAGATATTCAGGGCAGACGAGAAGGGGATTCAGAGCTTAGCCAAATTTCATGACTGGAATAATAATGGCTGACAAAAATGAAAGGATTTGTACAGTGAAGGGAAGATGGGCTGAAGGTTTAGACCTGAATTTCAGATGAAGGTAGACTGTCTACAGAAGACTAGTTTTTTATTTCAGCTATGGTTGACCGGGGTCCACCTTTTATTCATTCATCTCCTTGTTCTTTTTACAGATATCCCTTCTGAATTTTTTCTTCCCTGAAGAAAAGTCATACTCTGAAGCAGAAAGTAGGCGTGTTCGTCGCAACAAAAGAAGCAAAAGCAGTGAAGGAGCAGATGGTAAGTCTACTGGGGTGTTCCCTTATCATATGTCAGTTCATGAGAATACCCTTCTGAGAACTAACTTCTCGAGTGCTTCAGCATCTCATATATTGCTTGTACACCAAGGTCACAGCAAAAGGCTTTTCCAGACTAGCCTACCCGTCAGTCATTTGACAGAAAATGGGCTGTACAGAATCCTCTCTCCTGCTTCAGTCCTTTGTCGGTATACCTGAGAGGCATGGTAGCATTTGTCTCTCAAGATCAGCCTCAAAAAGGACCTCATATTCCCTGGAGACACCTCATTTCTCCTAAGGCCAGGCCACCAAGAGTGTTCAGTACTATTCTTGGAATTGGTACAGCATTATGCCATGGTGGCAGTTGCATGATATGTTAATTCCATTGATGGTCCTGTCAATGTTTGTATCAGCTACCATGCTTCAATATGAACTACAGCTTCTAGAACTTCAAGTTCCTTGAGGGCATGAATTTATATCTCTTTGTGTAACCCCAGAATCTGGACTCATATCTGGCAAATCGTTGGTGTTGTTTATGTAAGTTGATGATGTTTATTGCTCCTTCTGTTAGGTTATGATGTGCCATGCACACCATCCCTATTGAGGGTAAAACAGACTTAACTAGCAATGCAAACTGGGGGCCATAAAAAATGTTTCATTAGCTCTTGGGCCGGGTCTTTGAAAAGCTCTATTTCAATATTACTGTATCATCAGACAGAACACTACCTCTTTGGCACAGCGGTTTGTAGAATACATCGCTCTGGACTGCTGCAACACCATCTGGATTTAGAGACGGCATGTGCTGGCTACCTCTGCCAAAGATCTATGTCTGGGCTTCACAAAGCACTTGGACTTGATAAAGATGAAAAGGAGATGTTTAAGCTGCCCTTTGTCAATACGTGTAAGGGCCAACGATGGTAGCAGTTCCAGGAGACATGTGCTAGTCGAGAAATGGGGCCAGGAATTTGTCGTTACAGGCCAGAAGAGAGCGAACTGGATGAAATCTGCAAAAGAACTCAGAACAAGAACCCTGCGATAAAAAACGAGTCAGAGAAATCAGTTAACTAGGGTGTTCTGGACAAGGGAAGAAGCAGCAGCATTGAGACCTTGAATGGAGAACTTCTTTAGTGGGGCCATTCTCTAGAGTAGACACTTGGCGTACAATGGATGACCAGGTTTAAACCTAGGAAATGTGGTCCAGGAAGTAAAAGACACTGTTATTTGCATACTTCTTGCAGCCGGTTTCCTGGAAGTGTTCAGAAGGCTATGGGGAAGCTGAAAACTGAGCGTCTCAGTCCCTTTCCTCTCCCACCTACCTCACCCTTTGATGCATGTAGGTCTTCCCACCTTTGACTCTCCCCTCAGTCTACTCCCAGTACCAGGAAGTCTTTCACATTCCCTAGTTGCTATGGAGGAGAGCAGAGAGGTGGTAAGAGCAGTATGACCTTAAATAGTGGGCACAGCCCTGGCTGGTGTGGTTCAGTGGATTGAGTGCTGGGCTGCAAACCAAAGGGTCCCTGGTTCAAATCCCAGTCAAGGCACATGACTGGATTGAGGGCCAGGTCCTAAGTTGGGTGCATGTGAGAGGCAACCACACATTGCTGTTTCTCTCCCCCCTTTTTCCTTCCCTTTCCATCTAAAAATAAATTAAATAAATAAACGACTGAATGAATAAATAGTGGACACAAACTTCCCTTTGTCTCCAAGTAGAAAGTCTAGTAGTTTCTAAACTTTCCTCTTCCCTCGGCCTCCCAAATTTTCTCTTAAAGAAGGCAGCTTCTTCCACTTCCCTAAACCACTTGACCTTGATGTGGCTACCACCATCTTGGCTGCAGACCTTTCATACAGTGTTTGCTCTGTGTTGGTACTGAAATTGTTTTGCTCTAGTGAAGCCCAAAGCCTCTAGCACTAGTTTTTAGCGCTTCTTACCTAATTTCTTCCTGATCTGATACCCTCGCCCCTAAACTCCACTCACTCTGTGCCAGACACAGATATTTTTTTGTCAAACAGTGAAGCTGCGAGGAATCCAAGAGCCCCTGAGGGTTAGGAGTGTGGAGTGTCTGTGAGTCATGGCGTTTGATTGCATATCCAGCCTTTCACCTGGTAGCCTATCCAACCATTTCTTTAGATGTGGATTCTCCAGTGAGTTAAAGGTGAGGACATAATCCAAATCCCCTTTACTTTTGAACCATTTTTGTTACTCTGCTGTGTGTACGCTATATTTATTCATTGCCTTTACCACATATTTACTAAGAAAATATTGTATAATACTGGAATGGAAATGCCATCAGGATAGATATTGGCATCTGTCTGGTTTGTGTATTTTTATGTCCCCATAGTGTAGAAAATGACCTTGTACATAGCAAACCCCTGATAAATATTTCTTACTGCCCTCAAAGAGATGCAGTTCTAGTGTAAAGAGAACAGACCATGAACAAAATTGGCCATGAGTTTTATGGAGAAAAATACAGCAGGGCAAGAGGGAGAGAACGTGGCAGCCTGTGTGACTGGAAGGTCCCTTTAATAAGGGAACAATTGAAGAGAAACCAGAATGAAACGAAGGTGTGAGCCATACAAATCGTTGGGGGTGGGCGCAGGAGGAAAAAAGCAGCAATAAATACAAATGTTCTGAAGTAGAAGAATGCTTGGCATGTTCTAGAAAGATCAGAATGCCTGGGAGCAGAGTGAACAAGAGGGAGAGGGAAGGAGATGATATCGGAGAGCAAAGTTCAATCTAGAACCTTGTAGGCCAAGGTATAAGGTCTCCAACTTTTGCACCGCCTGAGATGGGGAACCATTGGAAGAATGTGAGCAGAGCAATGACAGGATTTAACTTATGTTTTAACTGAATCCCTCTGACTGCTCTGTTGATAATAACTGCAGGGAGAGGGACAGAAACAGAGACCACCTGTTAGGGAAGTGAATCAAAAGTTTAGACAAAAGATATGATGCTGGATTCGACCAGGATGGAGCCAGATTGGTGGTAAGTGGTCAGATTCCGGAGAGATTTCCAAGGAATGGCTGGCAGGATTTTTGGTTTGATTAGATAAAGATTATGAGAGACAGAGAAGATCCAAGCAGAACCCCAAAGTTTTGGACATGAGGGCGTTGCCATTTCTGAGATGGAAAAAACAGGGTAAAGGGATGTAGAGGAGCCATTAAGAATTCAGTTGGGCATGCTAAGTTGGAGCGGCCTGCTGGACAACCGAGTATGTATGTTAGAGAGGCCACCAGATATATAAGTCTACGCCATATATCGCTATGTGTCGAGACAATGAGTGGATTCTGTTATATAAGAGTAAAACAACTTCTCATTGAAAAAGTGAGTCCATCTAAAAACCACGTGAACTGAGTAAAAGAGGTGGGATGGGAGAGGTAAATCAGAGTGGAGTGAACGAAGGCCAGAAATAGAGGCAATCACGTGTAGATTCTCAGTGTACAAGTTACTTGTTAGAGTATAACAGACATTTAGCTCTCCAGCTCAGTTTTTGCTTCATGAGCATCAAAGAAAACGTAACCGACCAGAAACCTTTTTCCAAGGTCAAAAATGGAGAAAAGTTTCGAAAGAGAGCAGGAAAAAATAAGTTCTAACTCCTTGTATAATTTTTTGATCCTTTACTAACCTTTAATTTCACTTCAGTTCTGAACATTTTTTTTCTGTTATATAACAAAGCCATGAATACACTCGAGTCCAGAAGTATAACGATGACTTAGACGCTCAGAGAAGCTAAATGAGGGAGCACATACATTTATAGGCAACAGGTAAAAATGAGGCAAAGGCAATAGTACGTAGCGGACAATCATACATTGGGTACATGAATGAACAAACAAATGGGAGGTGGGGCTCTAGATTGTTTTTATCTAGTACCTATAGATATTAATTTTGATGATCTTCACTAATTCCTCTGCGAGCCCCCCCCCCCTTTCAGAAAATAGGTCATTCACACTGAAAATTCAAGGGGTTTCTAGTGATCCTTTGGAGCATGCATACTTATTATAGAGAGAGGGGAAGGGTGGGAGAAAGAGGGAAAGAAATATCTATTGGTTGCCTCTCACACACCTCTGTCTCTGGGACCTGGCTCACAACCCAGGTATGTGCCCTGAATGTGAATCGAACCAGAGACCTTTCAGATCGCAGGCCAGCACTCAATCCATTGAGCCACACCAGCCAGGACTAGATCCAATGGTTCCTGACTCACTATTCAAGAAACAGTTGCAGTCGTCTCAATGTCTTCATTTGGATTACTCTCTAAATGATGGTCTTGGGTAGGAAGCAGGCGTTCCAAACACAGTGGTAGTTACCCTCCAATGTAAATCTTGGTACTTTATAACCTGAACTCCTACAAAATAAGCCAAGTCTTTTTCTTTACTATATCTTTGCCTTTAATTCACTACTCCTGCCTGGAGATGGCCAAATGTCTCTGATGCAGATTTTCAGCTTATTTTTCCTAATCACATCATTGTTGTTCTGCGAGGAAAGCAGAACCCTCCACTGTGGGTACTGTGAGTCAGAATAGTCCGGAAATCAGTGCCAGGATTTCCTGCTGAGGCCCATCTTTGTGATATGTTTCTCAAGGAGTAATCGCTCTAGGTGGCTTGCTTCGTCATCTCTTGCAGGTTACTCCAGATATCTGCAGGACTTTATTTTCTAGTTTAATGAAGGGTGGATTATATCCTGAAGGTCATAAGGTCTTTGAATCAGATACCATGAATGCAAACTTCCCGTTGAGCTAGTTTCCACATATTAAAAATATTACTATAAAACCATTCTCTTCCTGCGGTAGCATTTTCAGGAATCCATCAAAATATTAATGTTTCCACATCCAACCTCTCCCCGTGTTTCTGTCCTACTAAGAAAATAGAAATAAAAGTACAGCGTGGTGCAATAGAAATGGTTCTAGACTGAGTCCCAGTTCTGGATCCCATTCTGCAGTCACTACCACCGCTTTACAGTCACGTGACCTCGGAGGACTGACAGCCCTGTTCGTCTCGGTTTCCTCAGCTGTAAAATGGAGATAATGAGCCGTGCTTACCTCGTGTATTTGGTGTAATGGTCCAAAGCATTAATGTATGCAGAAATGCTTCAGGCATTATTAAGTGCAAGATCTACATGAAATATATAGCTTTAAAGGGCATGTTGGAGTCGTGAGCAAGCCAAGACATCTTAGCTTACCTAATGTCCTCTGCGATGCAAACCTACTTTCCAGTGTGTTTTGATCTGGCACCGAGGGTGTCGTTTTACCAGCAAGGACCCTTGAGGACTCTACCGCTGAAACTAACCATCCTCTTCAGGTCTATATACACATGGTCAGCCCTCAGAGAACTTGAATTTTGTCTTGTGAACAAGCCCCTGAGACTCTATCTCCCCTCAAAATGACTATAGTCTCTCTGAATGGATAATAAGACAGGGATGGCTTGTGATAGGCAATAAATATATTTCTGTGGGAAACGAGCTTAATAGCATATTCTCTCAGGCATTTGAGGCTCTCACTCATTAATTTCTGCATAGCCATTATCATTCCTGTAAAAATACTCTTATTTAGCCAGATTGTTCTGTTTTTATACTCCTGACGTTATACAAGGCAACAGGAAGAAGACTCCATGGTCTGCCTCATCACAGTGAGTGATCACAGCTGTACAGGTCGCCTGCCTGGCTGGTGGCTGTATACATGTGGCCCATTTTATCAGTATGTCTTCTCTGTAGGTATCTTTACCTTTAGTCAGATCAAAAAAAGTTAGGTCTTTTATTTGGGGGGGGGGGGTTGCTATTACAAAACAAAATTAAAATATATCCTTTGTCCCCTTTTCCTTAAAAATCATAAGAGGGCATACCTACCATTACATTGGTACAGATGGACATGAAAGGCTACGGCCTCAGCAAAACAGACTTGCTGCCTGTACAAGTGTTAGCGAGACTGAAGAAATGTTGTCTTTATCTAGTATTGCTCTTATATTTATTGCTTGTCAGTGAGCCACCACTCTGCTATTATCAGAGACAAAGTCCTCAAGGGTCCCTGCTGGTCATGGAGACCAACGCCCTTGGCGCCCAGAGCAAAATACTCTAGAAAGTAGCCTTGTATGAAATAAAACATTAGGGAAGCGAAAATGTCTTAGCTGGCTCATGCTCCCAAATGTCCTTTAAAGCTCTATTTCCATTCATGGAAGTGCAGTAAATGATTTAAACGGGCTTTTAGCCCTGACACTTGGTTAACGAGCATGTTCGCATTACCAACTACATGTAAGCCAGTGTACCAGGCTCTGTCGCTGGCATAGCTACGAGCTCCTGCCCTCAATACCAAAGTCCTAAAGTGAACTGGGTATAGAGGTCAGGGAAAGGTTAGGCTACTTAAAAGTGTGTATGTGACAAAAATGACACCTACTCATTATAACATGAGGAGTATAGAATCATTTAAGTTAAAATGTGATCATGCCCGCCTGCCGCTAGAAAAGTGCTACAAAAGTTACGATATCTTTGAGGAATATCTTACTTGCTTAAAGGGCACAGGAACAGGTGATGTGGGGTTCTCTGAGGTCCTTCCGCTGTGTCTCCCTTTCTCTCAGTCCTTCTGGTGATTTGTTTCTCAGTGTTAGGAAAAGTGATAAACTGTAAGTCAGGAGACCTGGGTTCAGTAGTCCCAGGTATTCCATTCTTTAGTTATACTGGCTCTATGACCTTGGGCAAGTCTTTGCTTAACCTTAGTTCTCTGCTCATAGTTCTTTTTTCTAAAGGTTAGACTGGAATTGGTGATTCTCAACTCAGGTGTACAAAGATTCAGAATCATCTCAGGAGTTGCTCCAAGGTACACATATCCCTGGAAACCCTGCCTGCTGCCCACCATAAAGAGATATAGAGTGAGGTAGCGCTGTTCTTGAGGAGATGCTGTCATTGCCCTCGGATCTCTAAGGGCAAGGAACAGATGTTGAACTACGAGAATAGATGGTCTGATTCTTTCCTTCCAATTCTGTTGTAATTGGCTCCTAACTATTCCTGGTTTCTATAATTTAATAATAGCTAGGCTAGACTAGGCTAGTTTTAGACAAGTACATGATGTCTGGATGATTAAATAAATACTCAGGGTTTCAGCCTGGATGGTCCAACAAGCCTTTTCATTAGTGTCCATGAAGAGGCTCACTAAGGATTAAGAGCTCGCATAAGGCTTCAAGAAACGAAGGCTGAAAGGTTAATCGGTTGGCTAAGTGATGAAGTGCCGGATCCCTTTTATATGCCTTCTCAAAATATCACAGGCTGACATCGATGTGTAAGCAGACAGACAGCTCCCGTTGGCTCTAAGTGTATTACTTACGCAACCGTCCCTTATTGCCGATCCCTACACTTAGTCCTGAAGGGCCTCTTCTGTCTCTGGTGAGGAACTACTACAGCTTTTTTTTTTTTTTTTCCATTCATTCACTTAATAAATTGTTATGAAGTACCAATTAGGTGTCGAATAAATGTTTATTGATCACTGTTTAGAACTCTAGGGATACAGTGTGAACAAGGTAAGTCCCTACCCTCATCCAACTGACACTTTGTTCAAAGTAGGGTAGTAAGTGGTATAATAGGGGGGTACACACGGTGCTGTGGGACATGTCAGCACCTGATCTAGACTTGGGAGTTCAGGGAAGGTCTGCTCTTAGGGGTAACATCTGAGCTGCTACAGAGGTAGTAGCCAAGTGAGAACAGACATATTGGAGGTTTATAGTTAAAAGGAGCTTGGCTCATTTGAGGAACCAAAAGAAGTTTGTATGGTTAGTGTATATTTATAAAGGGGAACTCATAACAAACAAGAAGGCCAACAGGGGCCAGATCATGCAGGGCCTTGGAATCCAGTTTCTGGAGCATAGAAACTCTTCTAAAGGCAATGGGGAAGCAGATGATCAAAGTCAAGAAATTTTATGGCAAATACCTTCACGTGCTACATGCATATACTCTGATCCAGCGATTCCACTTTTACTTCTAGATGTACTCACAACGTGGGAAATCGTTTACCAATGATGACATTCTTCACTGTATCATTTTTAATGGCAGAGGATTCTGAATGACCTAAATGTCCATTATTTAGGAAATGATTAAACAAATTTTGATGAAGCTGTAACTGGTAACCATGGTTACTCTGGGGCAGAAAACTGAATGTTAGAGGTTGAGGTGGGGAGCGGGTTACCTTTTTTAACATCTACTTGTACTGCTAATTTAAAATAAACAATGAATTTAATTTTTATAATACATAAAATACTCATAATATGCCATTTACCCCCATTACCCAAATACATTAGGAAGAATTTTATACTCTGATGACATCTTATGCTAATACAAAGGTAGGAAAGGCATATATTTGCGGCAGTAATATATTATTTTTCCCAGCTTTGTTGAGGGGTAATTAATGGACAGATAAAAATTGTCCATATTTAAGGTATACGATGTGATATTTTTATATACATATACATTGCGAAACAATTACTCTCGACAAGCTAATTAACATTTCTGTCACCTGGCATACTTTACCTATTTTTGTGGTAAGAACACTTGGTCTCTTTAGCAAGTTTCAAGCGTAGTATACAGTATTATTAACTATGGTCACCATGCTGTGCATTAGATCTTCAGAACTCATTCATCTTGCGTAATTGAAAGTTTTGTACTCTTTGACCAACTCCTTCCCATTGCCCCTAATTCCCCTTCCCCCCAGCTCCTGGCAGCCACCATTGCACTCACTGCTCTTATGAGTTTGACTTTCCTAGATTCTTCATAAAAGCATATCATGCTATGTTTGTTTTTCTGTATCTGACTTATTTCACTTACAGCAGAATGTCTTACAGGTTCATCCACTGTTTACTTTTTAAAGGCTGAATAATGTTTCATTGTGTGTGTGTATGTGTGTGTGTGAGGGGGGATCACATTTTCTCTTTTATTCATCTGTCGATGGACACTTAGGTTGTGTACCTATCTTGGCTACTGTGAAGAAGGCTGCAATGAACATGGTAGTGCAGGTATCTCTTTCTTCAAGGTACTAATTTAATTTCCTATGTATACATACTCATATATGTACAGATGTAGGATTGCTGGATTATACGGTAATTCTTAGTTAATGGCTGCAATGAAGATGATAGTACAGGTATCTGTTCAAGGTACTAATTTCATTTCCTTTCTGTACATACTCATATATGCCCAGATGTAGGATTGCTGGATTATATGGTAATTCTTAATTTACTTTTTGAGGAACCTCCATTCTGTTTGCCATAACAGCTGGACTGATTTACTTTCCCTTTTTTCTGATAATAGCCATCCTAACAAGTGCAAGGTGACCTCTCATTACGGTTTTGATTTGTATTTCCTGATGGTTAGTGATGTTGAGCATCATCCATAGATTTGTTGGCTACTTGTGTATCTTCTTTGGAAACCGACATTTACACAGTAGAATATTACTCAGCCATGAAAAGGAAGTAAGTTTTACCTTTTGCAGCACCATGGCTGGACCTGGACAACATTATGCTAAGTAAAATAAGACAGTCAGGAAAAGACTAGTATTATATAATTTCGCTTATATGTAGAATCTAATGAACAAACTGAACTAACAAGGAAAATTGGGACAGACTCATAGATGGAGAGCAGGCTGACAGCTAGTGGGGGGAGGTGAGGGGGTAGAGGGGTTGAGCAAAAAGGAAAAGGACTCTTGGACATGAACTACAGTGTGGTGGTTGCTGGAGGGTGCAGGTATAAGGGGACTAATGGTAATGGAAGAAATAGAATACAGATAAAAATAAATTTTAAAAACATGGGTCATTCATTAATTTATCTTCTTTTGCTATTGGGTTGTTTGAATTCCTTACATATTTTACATATTAACTGCTATTCAGATGTATGGTTTACAAATCCTTTCTCCCATTCTGTAAGCTATCTCTTCACTATATTAATGATTTCCTTTGCTGTGCAGAAGCTTTTAAGTTTGATGCAATCCCATTTGGCTATTTTTACTTTTGTTGCCTGTGCTTTTGAGGTCATATGCAAAAAAAAAATTATTGCTCGGACCAATTGGAACAAGTACTTTCCCTATATTTTCTTCTGGTGTCTTTCAGTTTCAGGTCAAGTCTTTATTCCATTTTGAGTTGATTTTTGTATATGTCGTGAGATAATGGTCCAATTTCATTCTTCTACATGAGGATATTCAGTTTTTCCAACACAGGAGCATATCCTTTCCCCACTGTGTTTTCTTGGCACCCTTATTGAAGATCATCAGCCCATAAATGCATAGATTTGTTCTGGGCTCTTTATTCTGTTCTGGTGCTCTGTGTCCTTTATTTTGCCAGTACCATCCTGTTTTGATTACTGTACCTCTGGGGGGAGATCGGGCAGGGAGAGAGACACTGATTTGTTGTTCCACTCACTCATGCATTCATTGGTCGATTGTTCTCTTTGTCGTGACTGGGGACTGAACCCACAGTCTTCGTGTATCAGGACAATGTAATGAACTGAGTTGCCTGGCCAGGGCTGTGTTATGTTTTTAAATTAGGAAACATAATGCCTCCCATTCTGTTCTTTATGCTTACGATTTCTAGGTTACTCTGGTACTTTTTTGGTTCTATATGAGTTTTAAAATTGTTTCTTCTGTTTCTATGGAAAATGCCATTGAAACTTTGATAGAGATTGCATTGACTGTGTCCATGACTTTGGGTAATATGGACATTTTAATAATATTAATCCAGGGACATAGCAAATCATTTTTTTTTTCTTTTTTGAGTCTTTGTCAGTTTTTGTCTTCAATATTTAGGGTGGTGAATTTTTTCCAATGCTTTTCTGTATCTATTGGAATGATCATATGATTCTTTTATCCTTCATTTTGTTAATGTGTTGCTCCCTTTTGGGATATTAATCCTGCTCTAGTAAAATTAAGCATTTAAATAACTTTGACCTAGCACTTAGCGTTTTGAGGTTTTATCCTACAGAAATAAGGATAGCAGATCATAGGTCAATATGTAAAAGAATTTTTATTATTAATACAGTTTTAGTGGCAAAAAGAGGGGTAACTTTAATAGCTGTAAATAAGGAAATGGTTGAATAAATTATGACATGGCCACACTATTGAGTATTATGCAGTTTAAAAGGAATAAGCTAGAGTTTTATTTATGCACCTGAAAGAACAGCTGTGTTCCTTTGCTAGGTAATAAAAAGCAAGTTTCAGAGTAATGTCTGTAATTTGATCCCTTTTTCATAACAAAGAGAGGGCTTTTAAAACCGTAAAAGCATTTATAGATATAGGCATATAGATATGAACATAGGAAGAGATGTTGGAAGCAGAGGCAGGAAATGGAATCACTGATAACCTCAGGTGGAAGGGGGTTGGATAGGAAAGGCATAGTTGTGATTATGCAAAACACAGGCCTTTATTTTTGTGTTATTGTTAATTATTGTATCATTTTCCATACAAACTGTAAACCTCCTTTTGCCCCACCCTATATAATTCTGTGCTGTTTGACTTGTCACGATATAGTATGTGTAAGTAATTTATTTTAAATGTAATAAAAAGCCCTGGCTGGTGTGGCTCAGTGGTTTGAGTGCCAGCCTGTGAACCAAAGGGTCGCAGGTTCGATTCCCAGTCAGGGCTCATGCCTGGGTTGTGGGCCAGGTCCCCAGTAGGGGGCATGTGAGGCAACCACAGAGTGATGTTTCTCTTCCTCTCTTTGTCCCTCCCTTCTCCTCTCTCTAAAGATAAATAAATAAAATATTTTAAAAAAAGAAAACAAGGAAAGTAAGGAAGTGTCTGGCTAACAAAGGGAATAGAGAGTGCAAACGCTAACCATTTCCTTAGATTTGTTGGCTCTCCTCTTGGCTTATGAAATCTAATGTGTAACATGGGAGGCTTGGAGGAAGGACTGAGGGGGACCAGAATCATTGGGTGGAGAAAAGGTGACAAGAGCCCGGAACCACCTGAGGGGCTTTCAGGCATTTGATAAATGGCATTTTAATCCCAAATTATCTCTGCGTCTTCCCCACCTCACCACACTTGAGAACTGGACTCCAAGTTCACTTAGAAGACACATCCTACACCATTACCTTATGTAGAAATATAGGGAGAGTTATTTTTGAAATGGTCAAGTAGGAAGGATGCTTTGCTGAAGGTTTATGGATTTAGGCTACATTTTGCCAGTGCTTCTGATTTACAACCCTTAGTACTGTGGCGCATTAGGTGAGTTGTTTAGGGTCTAGCCTCACTGAGGTTATATATACCACCCCCAGGGTTCTAAAGAATCTGTGCTATGGGTCCCGTGGCTTTTTGCAGATCTATCATCCCTATAGCAAAACAATTGGTGAGCCTGGGCTGCTGCCAGAAAGTTAGTAATGTCATCTTTATAGATGACATTCAGTGCACTATTATCTTACATTGTGCTGCAAGAGTGAGAAGAAGATTGACTTGGTAATTTACTATGTTTTGATCCTAATCTGTTTAGAAATATGATTTCTTCTAATGGAAATGGAAGAAGAATGTGTTTTTCATGATAGCTTCACAGTATTTCTTGAGTGGATGTTCAATTATTAAAAATACAGCAATTTGACTCTCTCCTCAAATTTCTGATGTATTTATTTTATCTCTTTTTAAAAGCTACATTGAAATTATCAAATATTAAAGTATGAAGTGCATGCATCCAAATATGGGATTCTGTATTTTTGGTCCCACATTTGGACCTCTATGTTCAAAAGAAAAAGCTAGACTTCTTACATGAGTCATAAAGTCATTGGTTTGTATAGTATGTTATCTTTACAAGTCATCTGCAAAGCTCTTTAAAAACATGGGTTTATATTGTAACAGATTTAAAGGTGAAGGGTATATTTGTGGTACAAATACTTTATGTCAGAGGCTGTTTTCCAGTTTCAGTTCAGCATTTTGAATCTAAATCGTTCTTCCCACCTGTTTAGCATAGTATGCTAGAAGCTTTCAGAAACAAGACAGTAAAGCTCCCAGTACATAGATGAGGTATCCATACAAGAAAGAAGAATTCAGCCCTGGCTGGTGTGGCTCAGTGGATTGAGCGCCGGCCTGGGAACCAAAGTTTCCCAGTTCAATTCCCAGTCGGGGTCCAGGCCTGGGTTGCAGTCCAAGTCCCCAGTTGGGGGGCACATGGGAGGCAACCACACGTTGATGTTTCTCTCCCTCTCTTTCTGCCTCCCTTCTCCCTCTCTCTAAAAATAGATAAGTAAAATCTTAGAAAGAAAGAAAGAAATTCAGTTGATATCAAGAAGCAACCTTTTTCTGACCCTCACCTTCTCTCTCAAATACTCTGGGGTGAAGAAAAAAACATAGAATTTAGTGTTAAATAAACATGATTTCACATTTAAAATCAAGAGACTTAATTTCAAATCCTAGGTGTACAACTTATAGCTTTGTGGCCTTGGTCAAGTCATGTACCCTCTCAGCATAAGTTTTCTGTCTGGATCAAAAAGGTAATGCTATTTCCTTTGATAAGCTATTGTAAGGATTAGAGATCATGGAAAATGCCTAATTCAGTGCTGGCACGTAACAGGTGCTCGATAATAGCTCATTATTAGCATCAACCCATAAAATGAGAATAGGACTAACCCATCCAGTGCTGCTCAGGTTATGGGTACAATAAACTTAAAATGCCTTTTCTCAAAACAGCACAATCACATAGCCATTTTAATAGTTGAGAAAAGGAGTTATTCTGCTTATTTCACACGATTGCGCTGATCCAAAGAGATAATACATGCTAAAGCACTTCAAAAAATTTCAAGTGCTGGTAAAGATTAAGGTAGAATTTTAAATAAAGCTTGTCTGGAGAGTTCTTTTTTCTTCTTCCACCAATGAATTTGAAGTTAAAGAATAAAAATTGCCTATCACAAATTGCTATTTAGTACTCACGATGTCTGATTTTGTTCGTTTTTCAGAAACGGAGACTGTGAGTTTTGCAAACCAAATGTAATTACTCTTGTTACACCCCAATAATTTAGCAAACTCAAATATCTAGGACAGAGCCTAGAATCCCAAAAGGAGGTAGGATAGAAGCCCTCTGATCTGGGAACAAAATCTCAGTCCACTGAGGCCTCTCACTCTGTGCCTGGAAGTGAGGCTCAGCATCAATCTCACTAAGCCTCTGGTCTTAGTGTTTTCTATAAAATAAACATTGTTTATTTATGTGATAAGCTTAGTTGGCAGACAACTTGTTAGAAAGGGAAGAGGGTTCAGCTACGTGTGACTACACCAATACCCTCAGAAGGCACAGTCAGCAGCGTAAAGAACAGAAGAAGGCCCTGGCTGCTCTGGCTCTATGGATTGAGCACCAGCCTTTAAACCAAAGGGTTGCTGGTTCGATTCCCTGTCAGGGCACGTGCCTGGGTTGTGGGCCAGGTCCCCAATTGGGGGTGCACAAGAGGCAACCACACATGGATATTTCTCTCCCTCTTCCTCCCTCCTCTCCCCTCTCTCTAAAAAAATAAATAAGTAAAGAGCAAAAGAGGCCCCTGAGACAGAACAACTCCAAAAGTGAAATGACTGGGAATGTTCCTGTGGCAGTTCACACTTCCCTGTGCAACTTAGTGAACGGTGAGCATCCCACTGTGTGGTCCAGGAAGACATTTTCATAGTGATGCTTAGTCCTCAGTACAGGACTGGGTCTGCCACAAGACAGGGAAATATCAGAATATTTTAGAAAGATTTCTGTCACACTTTAAAGTTTGCTGGTAGTGGAGTAACTTTTGAAAACTCACTTCTCTAGAACCTCTTAAATGATGAAGCCCAGTAAGGTATTAACTGAGTATAAAGCTGTTAGGTGAGGACTATATGACACTATAATTAGAAAGAAATCTGAGACACAGTATTTAACGAAATCCATGAGAAGCCATCCTAGGGATTATATGATACATTCTAAAATATTTCATATGGATTTTTAAAACCTTTGAGGCTAAATATAAAAGTTACCCCAGTCCTGGCCAGTGTGGCTCAGTCGGTTGGGCATCGTCTCATACCCAGAAAGGTCACCAGATTGATTCCCAGTCAGGGCACTTCCCTGGGTTGAGGGTTTGATCCCCAGTCAAGACTGATATGGGAGGCAACCGATCACTGTTTTTTTCTCACACTGATATTTCTCTCTCTCTGTCTCTCTCCCCCCACTTCCTCTCTCTAAAAACCAATGAGAATTTTTAAAAAATACCCGAGGCATAATTTAATCATTCCTAATGTAAGATGTATTGTCAGGATCTTAAATGACTTTAATAATATTATTTATGAATATCGATTATTGGTCAGAACTGTACATGTAAGTGTTAAAGACCAGACTGAACCTGATCCGGGTTTGCGTCCTGAGCTCTCCCACTTTTTCGTCCTCGAACTTGTAACAAGCAGGCCTCCATGCCATTTCACAGAATTGGTGTAAAAGTGACACAAAGTGGCATACGTGCAAGTGCTGTACTGTACACTGAGGTACAAATGTGAAGTGTTACTTCTCATAAGAGTTAAATGCAAAAACAATACGATGTGATAAATTAATTAATTAATTAACAAGACAATATGATGTGGGAGCGTTTATTAGTTTGGAGATTTCGAAGTCATCAGGGACTCCCAGAAAACCAAAGGCATACTCAGGCTTACTATATTATATAATGTCGCCACGGGTGGCAAGCACAATAGCAAAGCAGCACAGTCTTACCTCTGTCGCCAGAACCTGCTGATTACAGCCTCTCGGTTTTACTTAACCAGTGCCACTCCTGGACTGCCTGCTTCTGGCCTCACTTCAGATAGCTCATCTTCTTAGTTTATATTCTTCCATGCGCATGCTTGAAAGACACATCTTTGTCTGGAACTCTTTTATGCACTTCTCTCATGTTCTTGGCTAGATGACAAGCCACAAGCAGCTAGGGACCCCTTCTTCCTCAGCATGGCAACTAGCACCGGGTGACCTAATAGTCAGGTACTTAACGTGTGTTTGCAAATTGAAAGAACACCAGCTACAGGCCCCTGCAAAAGTCCCTCTTTTAATAGAGAAAGTTGAATTGGAAAGATCTTAAGAGACAGGCAGGGGACCATGCAGATGTCTGTGAAGCTACAGGAGTTGTATATAATGGGAAATATTTGGTAAGTCATTGAGAGATTGAGGGAAGGATTTATTATAAATATTTGTTCACGAGGGCGCACGTGTAGACCCTCTCCTTTTCTATTCCTGTACCACAGTAACATTGCCTACTAACGGTAATTCTGTGCAACATGCATAATGGTTCATTCTCACATTTGAACACAAAGGAAGAAATAAAAATTTATCATCACATACTTATTAGCTTGCCCTTCATTTTCCGAACTTTATTATTTCTCTGGTACGACGCAGCGTGGCAGATGTTGACCTTTCGTCGGCATAATTCACAGCTTGGGTAGCGCTCACATAGGCATCCTGGGGGCTCTCTCTGCATTTTTACACCATGCTGGCCCCTTTCTTTCCTGCTCAAGAAAACCTATCAGACTGCAAATGAGACTGATGGTGTTACAGAAACACCATGCAATCTATTTCAGTTTCTATTGAAGTCATTAGTGACCTTCAGTACTCCATTAGCAAGTATTTGCAACACACTTCAATAACTTAGTTTTAAGTCACTGGGACAATAACAGGATTTTTGTGGCGTTTCTTTCCTTTTTATTGAATTTATCATAGTGACACTGACTGGTTAACAAAAAATTATATGGGTTTCCACTGCACGGTTCCACAACACCGTATTATGTGTTCGCGCACCGCCCCCCGCCCCTCCCCCCCAATTCAAATCTCCGCCTCTACTTCCTCCCACTCTCCTCCGGCAATCACCACACTATTGTCCATATCCATGAGTTTTTTCTTTCTTTTTCTCTTTAACTCAATCCCTCCCAGCTCCCTCTCCAGCCTCCCCGCCCTACCCCCACCCCCAGCCCCAGCCAGCTCTCAGCCTGCTCTCTATGAGTCTGTTTCTATTTTGCTTTTCAGTTTAGTTTCTTCATTAGATTCCACGTATGAATGCAATCGTATGGTGCTTGTGTCTCTCTGACTGGCTTATTTCACTTAGCATAATGCTCACCCAGGTTTTGATTTTGGATTTAGGGGCCTGGGTTCAAGTTGCAGGTCCGCTACTTATATGCTATAAAACTTTGAACGTGCTTACTGCTCTCTCAGCCTCAGTTCCTATAAAATGATAACCATTGGTAATACCTACATCACTGGCGTACAGTGGAGATCAAGTATAGCATTATCTGAAAAGCACATTTAAAATGTAGAGCGCTAGGCCCTGGCTGCTGTGGCTCAGTGGATTGAGTGTCAGCCTGCGAGCCAAGTGTCACTGGTTCGATTCCCAGTCAGGGCACATAACTAGGTTGCACGTCAGGTCCCCAGTTGGCGCGAGTGAGAGGTAACCACACAGTGATATTTCTCTTCCTCTCTTTCTCCATTCCCCTCTCTCTAAAAATAAACAAACAAATAAATTATTTTTAAAAATTGTCTTAAAAAATTAAAAAATAAAAATAAAATGTAGAGCGCTAAGCAAGTCTGAGTTCTATATGCCCATATACACTGGTGTAAATGTCCTTTTCCATGTTGCCAGGCCCTCGACTTGTGCCCTAAGCTACCTCTTGCTTTGTCTCATTCCTAATTTCATGTAAATTTCTCATCCCTTCTTCCCACGGATTCATTCCCTTGTAACTGATCCAGCTAACGGTTCCAGAGTCATGTTTTTCTATTAGAACCATCTATGTTAAACCCTAACTCCTGGAGGTAATTTTTATTGTACTGCACTCATAGTGATGAACTTTAATACAGTCCAGGACTGATTCTTTTAACATAACTCCTATTTTAGAATTTCTCTCTCTCTTTTTTTTTTAAGATGTTTGTTTCTTTATTTTTTAGAGAGGGGGCAAGGGAGGGAGAAAAAGAGGGAGAGAAACATCAGTGTTTGGTTGCTTCTCGCACCCCCACACCGGAGACCTGGCCCACAACCCAGGCATGCGCCCTGACCGGGAATCGAACCATGACCCTGTGATTTGCAGATGGGCGCTCAATCCACTGAGCCACACCAGCCAGGGCTGGAATTTGCATCTTTCCCCATTCCCCAGAATGCTTTCTTGTATACCAAAAGTCAAACTCCTCCCTTACCCTGCCAGTACTTGGAGTATATACCTGCATGTAGCCCAGTGCAGAAAAACCACTTGGGCTCACACAGGAAAGGGACTTCCCACCAAGAACGAGGAGGGTGGAGCGTTTAGGGAAGGTGAGCCCCAAATACTCCAGATGTGTTGGCATTGTTAAAATGTGTATGGGAACCTTCAGCAGTATGGCCTCGCTGTATCCATTGCTATTGTTCTCAGCTTTATCTTCACTTGCTGCAGCCCAATAGAGCAAAACAAGATTGGAAATCTAGGACCAACTGTCATTCCCAATGTGTCTTGGGCCTCTGCAAGCATCCCCATCCCTACAGCTGCTCTTCTTACTGGTCCTGACCCATACTGAAACTCTCTGGCTGATCTCGATTGCCTTCTCCCTCATCTACTAGAGAGTCATTTCAGTTGCATGAGAACTGTCAATTTCTAGATCTCTACCCAAAACACCCTCTTACATGTATACAGCACCAGACCTAGACAAAAATATACAGTAGCAAAGCCTTAACAACTCAAATGCCCGTAAATGGACTAACATATGCATAAACTATGATACATTCATATAGTGAAACATTAAGCGGCAGTCAAACCAATGAAATACAGCAACACTTCGTGGTATGTAATGAATCTTAATACAATTGTCGTTGGCAGCCGTCCGTCTCGAGAGACGATGGTGTAGCTTCTTAAGAGTCTATCTGCACCGCCGAGAATGGCTGTGCAGTCCAACTCGGGAGTGACACGGTATCTGTCTCCTCCCGTCTTGAATCGACATCTTGCGATGACGCTGGAGTGTCCTCTCCAGTGAAGCTGAAGCTACAGAGCCTGGGCAGGGTGATATGGAGGGTCTGCTGTTAATTGAAAGTTCAGAAAAAGAAACGCTCCTATGCCAAAGTTGTCATAAAAGCCCTGGGTATATATCCAAAGGAAATGAAGTCAATATTTCAAAGAGATTTCTGTGACCCCATGTTCATTACAGCATTATTTACAATAGCCAAGATGTCAAAACAACCTAAGTGTCCCTCAATGGATAAATAAATAAAGAAAAAGGTGATATATTTTTTATTATGGCTAATAGAAATTTCCAAATTACATGTGACACAAATTTGTGGGTTACAGCAAGCTTCTATTAGATAGTGATAGTTTAACAATTCTATAACACTAGTCTTTATATTTATAACTGGTTGTTTTGAGACTGAGAGCTATTTAGTTTGTAAGTATAATTTATTTTCTTTACCACAGGGAATGTAACGCCACAGCCTCAGTTGCCAGACAGAGCCACTATTAACAATTAAGTTGACTTTCTAGGTATATATGTTTTTAAGGTTTTAGAACCTGAGGGTCAAAGTTATCCCTCTTTTGTCTCAATTTCTCTGACACCAGAGACTCAATGAAAGGTCATGGCTGCATGTTTGTGCCAAGCACAGAGCTAAAGCAGTAGATTCCTACCTCTGAGTTTAAAATCTCTGTTGCTAGGAGGATTTTGGGTTCCTTTCCGTAGTCAAATCTCCTACTCCTCCCTGAAGTGCCATTTGTACTTATAGAAAAAGCTAAAGTAAACTGACATTAATGTTTCAAGAATTTCCTAATACCCCTCAAAAAAATAAATAATCAATGACCCAAGGGGATATTGTAATACCAGATCTGAGAATCAGTTTCACTGTATTGATCTCCAACAAAGTACCTGATCATTATTCCCAGTGGGTAGGAAGCAGACTTCTGATGTGAGTGTAACGATCGGGAGAAAACACGATGCATCCATTTTTCTTCAGCCATACTTTATTCTCTGTTCTAAGAAACAGTTTAATGCAGGTAGCTATAAGGGGGGAAAATCCAAAGGTCATATTTGGACTATGTGCTAGATCCTAAAACTGTTTTTTCCCTAAATTGTCTGAGGCTCTATATAAAAATCAGCAATAAATAAATAGCTGTTATAAATTTTTCTGGATTTATTGGGGGTAACATTAATTAATATAACTATATAGATTTCAAGTATGCGGTTGTATAATGCATCATCTGTATATTGTATCATATGTTTGCCACCCAAAGTGAAGCCTCCTCTTACCATTTACCCCCCCACTCCCCCCCCCCCATACGCTTCTCCACCCCTGCCTCTAGTAATCACTGTGCTATTAACGGTGTCTATGGTTTTTGGTTTTGTTTGATTTGCTTTGTTTATTCCTTGACAATTTTTACTCAGCCCCCAAACCATCTCCCTTCTGATAGCTTGTCAGTCTGTTTTCTATGGGTCTCTTTCTATTTTGTTGATCAGTTTATTTTGTTCATTATATTCCACATATAAGTGAGATCATATGATACTTGTCTTTCTCTGACTGGCTTATTTCACTTGGCCCAATACTCTCCAGGTCCATCCACGATGTCGGAAAGGGCAAGATTTCCTTTTTCACAGCTGCATAGTATTCCACAGTGTAAATGCACCGCAGCTTAGTTATCCACTCATCTACTGATGGGCACTGGCCTGCTTCCAGATCTTGGCTGTTGTAAATAACTCTGCAATGAACATAGGGGTGCATATATTCTTTCAATTTAGTATTTCAGATTTCTTTGGATAAATTCCCAGAAGTGGAATCGTGGGGTCATACGCATAAAGCAATTCAATTTTTTTCATGTGCCTGTTAGCCATCTGTATGTTTTCCTTGGAAAAAATGTATTTTCAGATCCTTTGCCTTTCTTCTTCTTTTTTTTTTTTTTTTTTATTCCTCACCCGAGGACATTTTTAAAATTGCTCATAGAGGGAGAAAGGGAGAAAGCGAGAGAGCTAAACATAGATGTGAGACAGAAACATCAATCAGTTGCCTTTTGTATGTGCCCCAACTGAGAATCATACTCACAACCTAGATTAGCGCCCTGTCTAGGAATCCAACCGGCAACATTTTGGTCCACAGGACAATGCTCCAACCAACTGAGCCACCCAGCCAGAGCTCCTCTGCGCATGTTTAATCATGTTGCTTGTTCTCATATTGTTGAGGTATATGAGTTTTTTTTAAATATTTTGGATATGGACTCTTTATCAAAAATATAATTTGCCAATATCTTCTCCCATTCAGTTGGCTCACTTGTTTTGTTGATGGTCTCCTTTGCTGTGCAGAAGCTTTTTTTGTTGATGTCATTCCATTTGTTTATTTTTGGTTTTGTTTCCCTTGCCACGGGTGTCAGACACATGCAAACTAGCACCTGTTACAATGGCTATTATCAAAAAGACAAATAACAAGGGTCTGAGAGGATGTAAAGAAAAGGGAACGCTCATGCACTATTGATGGAATTGCACATTGGTGCAGCTCCTGTGGAAAACAGTGTGGAGGATCCTGGGAAAAATTAACAGTAGTCTTTGGCTCATGTGGCTCAGTGGGTTGAGCACTGGCCTGCAAACTGAAGGGTCGCTGGTGCAACTCCCAGTCAGGGCACATGCCTGGGTTGCGGGCCGGGTCCCCAGTTTGAGGCAGGCAGGAGATGACCACACATTGATGTTTCTCTCCCTCTCTTTTTCCCTTCCTCTCCCTTTCTCTAAAAATAAATAAAGAAAATCTTTTTTTTTAAGTTAACAATAGAATTAACATATGATCTAGCAATTTCTCATTTGGGTATTTATCTGAAAAATATGAAAATACTAATTTATTGCAGCATCATTTACAATAACCAAGATATGGAAACAACCTAAGTGTCCATCAACAGAAGAATGTATGAAGATGTGGTTTACACATATAGTAGAATACTACCCAACTATAAAAAGGATGAAGTACTGCCATTTGCAAAAACATGGATGGGCCTTGAGGGGTATTGTGCTAAGTGTAATATGTCAGACAGAAAGGGACAAAAATCATATGGTTTCACTCATGTGAAATTAAGAACAAATGAACAAGCAAAGCAAAACCAACTGATAGATACAGAAAACAGATTGGTGGTTACCAAAGGGAAAGGGATATGAGAGCATAATTGATAAAGGTGGTCAAATGGATGTGACGAATGGAATCTAGACTTTTGTTTTGAGCATGCGATAACTGTATATGTTGTAGATACTTAACTATGCTGTTGTATACCTGGAACTTAAATTAGTTGCCTGAGGTAACTAATGCTACCTCAGTAAAACAGAAAAAAACATATCAGAAAATGCTTCATAAATTAATCACCATATCAATATGAAGTTCTTCAGATGAGAATATATTTGCAGTTCCAACACTCAGTAGAACATTCATTTCCTATTAGCTTCCCTTGTAGTTTGGGGATGTAGGCACAAGGTACCCTGGTTATGTCAGTATATTCAAAAAATGCCAACCTTTAGCCCTGGCTGGGCTGTTTATTTGGTTGGAGCAGCATCTCATACACCAAAAGGTTGCAGGTTCAATTTCTGGTTGGCACGCGTACAGGAGGCATCAATTGATGTTTCTCTCACATTGATGTGTTTCTCTCTCTGTGTCTTCTCTTCGTCTCTATAAAAACAATAAAAAATCCTAGGATGAGGTGTTTTGTTTTTTTTTACTGCCCACCTTTAGACTTACATGTAATACATTTGAAAAATAATTGTTCGCTTTTATTTTTTTTAATTAAAATAGAACAACTCACTAAAATGGCTAAACATAGTAACATGAATAATATATTAAATATTATATACACAGAGCAACAGTCTGAAGCACCAAATAATACACAGCCCACTAATTATTGTTTGTCCTATCCCTCCTTATTTTTTAAAGCAACTTCATGGGTTTTTGTGTAATTAAATCTGATATACCGGTGTTTATCTTTATGGTTTGAGAAGACCTGTAAAATGTAGATTTTTAAAGCAATACCTTTGGTAGCTATTTTGTTTACTTTTATCTAAAAGATTAACCTGTGCTCACTGAGCAGTAGGTAATGATCACTTGAAACAAGGAGCTTTTCAGTCCCACATTAAAAATATGTCACTTGATGAATACCTAAGGCTCCACCCCTTACAACATAACAGGAGCGACAGCTCTAGTAAGACACAGATACAAAGAAACACAGGAGCCTGTCGAGATGAGGAGACAGAGGTATATGGCCCAAAAGAGGGAACGGATCAAGGTTCCAAGTGGGAGAACTAAGTGATGAGGAGATAGCCAACCTAAAAGATGTAGAGTTCAAAACACTGGTGATAAAGATGCTCACAAGCTTGACAGATAATGTTCAAGTACAGCAAGCGCATAAGGGAAGAAGTGAAGGCTATGCTAAATGAAACAAAGGAAAATCCACACAAAACCAATGGTGAAGGGAAGGAAACTAGGGTTCAAATCAATGATTTGGAACATATAAGGAAATAAAAAAAAAAAAAAAAAACAGTCAACCAGTACAGAATGAGGAAACAAGAATTAAAAACATGAGGAGAGGCTTAGGAACCTCTGGGACAACTTTAAAGGTGCCAACATCCAAACTATAGGGGTGCCAGAAGGAGAAGAGGAAGAGCAAGAAATTGAAAACTTCTGTGAGAATATAATGAAGGAAAACTCTCCAAATTTGGCAAAGGAAATAAACATACAAGTTCAGGAAGCACAGAGAGTCCCAAACAACCTAGACCCAAAGAGGACCACAGCAAGACAAGACACATAATAATTAAAATGCCAAAGGTTCAAGCTAAAGAGAGAATCTTAAAAGGAGCAAGAGAAAAACAGAGTTTCTTACAAAGGGGTGCCTGTAAGACTATCAACTGACTTCTCAAAATGAATTTTGCAGGCAAGAAGGGACTGGCAAGAAGTATTCAAGGTGATGAAAAGCAAGAACTTACAACCAATATTACTCTGTAGCAAAGCTATCATTTAGAATGTAAGGGCAGTTGAACTGCTTTCCAGACAAGGGAAAGCTAAAGGAGTTCATCATCACCAAGCCATTATTATGTGAAATGTCAAAAGGACTTAAGAAAAAGACCAAAACTATGAACATTAAAATGACAACAAACTCACAACTATCAACAACTGAATCTAAAAAATAAAAACAAAAACTAACTAAGCAAACAACCAGAATAGAAACAGAATCACAGATATGGGGATCATTTCGAGGGTTATCAGCTGGGAGGGGGAAGGGGGAGAAATGGGGAAATGGTGCAAGGACTAAGAAGCATAATTGGTTGGTACAAACTAGGCAGGGGGACATTAAGAATAATATAGGAAAAGGTGAAGCCAAAGAACTTACATGCATGACCCATGGACATGAACTAAGGGGGGTGGCATTGCTGGAGGGATGGGGGATACTGGGCAAAAAGCAACAAAGGGGAAAAAATTAGGACTACTGTAACAACATAATCAATAAAATATACTTTTAAAAAAATATGTCACTTAACACCAAAAAGAAAAAAAAAAACCAATTAAAAAATTGTCAAAGGACCTGAATACACATTTTTCCAAAGAGGACATACAGATGGCCAAAAGACATATGTACCCACTTAATGTGTACAATTTGGTAGTTTTTAAATGTTCAGAGAGTTGTATTACCATCAACAAAATCAATTTTGGCACATTTTTATCATCCCAAAAAGTTAACCTTTTACTATCATTCCCTCAACTCCCTTATTTCCTCCCCTAGCCCTAGTCAACCTCTAATCTACTTTCAACCTCAGTAGCTTTGCATATTCTGGATGTTTCATGTCAATAGACTTATGCAATATGTCTTCTTTTTTTCCCCTCTGACTGAATTGTTTTTGCATGTTTTCAAGTTTTGTCCATTTTGCAGCATGTATCAATACTTTGTTCCTTTTCTGTATTGTGCTAAGATATATATATAACATAAAATTTACCATTTAGACATTTTTTAAAGATTTTGTTTATTTATTTTCAGAGAGAGGGGAGGGAGGGAGAAAGAGGGAGAGAAGTATCCATTGGTTACCTCATGCACGCCCCGAACCAGGGCCTCAACCCAGAAACCAGGCATGTGCCTTGACCGGGAATTGAACTGCCAACCTTTGGGGTCACAGGCCAGCACTCAATCCCCTGAGCCACACCAGCCAGGGCTAACCATTTTTAAGGACGCAATTCAGCGGCACAAAGTACATTCACAATGTTGTGCAACCGTCACCCATCATCATTTCCTGAAGTTCTTCATCCTCCCGAAGAGAAACTCTGTGAACCTACCGGTCTGCATTCCCCACTGCCTCCAGCCCCTGGTAACCATACCTTTATTTTCTGTGTCTGTGACTTTTCCTATTCTAGGTACCTCATAGCGGAGTCATATGATACTTGTCATTTTGTGTCTGGCTTATTTTAATTAGCGTACCATGTCTTGGAAGGTTTCTCCACATTGAAGTATTTATGAGTTCATTTTTTGTCACGGATGATTAATACCTCACTGTATTAAGTAATGTTACCAAGGTAAGTCATTTGATTAGAGGGTACAGGTAGTGAGAAAAGATAAGAACAAGAATTCCATATTTTATCCATTCACCGGTTAATGAACCTCTTGAGCTCTTTCCACTCTGGACTATTATGAATGATGCTGCTATAAACTTCCACATACACATTTTTAACGAAAATAGGTTTTCATCTCTCTTGGGAGTATAATTTGGGGATTCAATGATAACTCTTATGTTCTACCCTTTAAGAAACTGCCATACTGTTTTCCATTGTAGCTGCTCCACCATGTTACTTTCCCACCAGGAGTGGGTGAGCGATCTAGCATCCTCACCGACGCTGGTCTTTTTGACGGTAGTCGTCTAGTGCGTGTGAAGTGGTCTCTCGCTGTGGTTTTGCTTTATATTTATCTGATGACTCATGGGGTCAAGCATGTTTTCATATGCGCTTTGGCTATTTGTATCGTCTTTGAAGAAATGTCTATTCAGATCCTTTGCCCATTTTTCAAGTGAGTGATTTGTGTTTTAATTATTGAGTTCTTTATATTTTTGGATTGAAGTTTCATAGGGTACGTGATTTGTAGATTTCTTTGCTCCCATTCTGTGAGCAGTCTTTTTACTTTCTTTTGGTATCATTTTCAGCAGAGAGGTTTTTAATTTTGATGGAGTCCAATTTATCTTTTTTTTTCTTTTATCACTTTTGTTCCTTTTTTCCCCCTATTTCTGTTATAACTTAGGGAAAAAAATCCAGGGTATGTTTTCTATTCTCCATGCAATTTGATGTTAAGTTACAACTCAAGTGACTCTGACTTTAGTATTTACTTATAGGTCTCTGTAGCTTCTTTGACACTGGTAGTCTACCTCTACCATCTTATTTTCCTTTTGTTGTCATTGGGGTTTTTTGTTTGTTTTTTGTTTTTGTTTCAAGATTTTACTTTAATTTTTTTAGAGAAAAGGAGAGAAACACCAATGTGTGAGAGAAATATCAATTGGTTGCCTTGCCTCTCAGAAACCGCCAACTGGGGACCTGGCCCACAACAGGGATCTGACCTGCAGCCCAGGCATGTGCCATGACTGGGAATCAAACCTGCGACGTTTGGGTTCACAGGCCAGCGCTCACCCCACTGAGTCACACCAGCCAGGGCACCATCTTGTTTTCCCTGCAGAACTGTATAGTGTATAAAACTGGCAGATTGAATGTAAGACATGGAGGAGGCAGGGAACAGCCATTACCTGGTCCAATGGCAGAAATATTAGAGGCATACAGATTTAATGGTCAGAGGTTAATCACAGTCTTCTGAACCTTTTTCATGATCGTTGAATACCAAATTTGGGATCTCACTTTATGTACTTTACCTCATTGAGTTCGCATAACAATCCTGTCAGGTCAGTATTATTCTCATTTTATGAGCAATCTGTGGCCCAGAATGATTAAGTAATTTGTGTAAAGCCACACAAGTCGTCAGTGAGAGATGCAAGGCTTGATCCAAGATCTGTTTGACTCCAGTCCTTTAGACCACACACCGCTTCCAAGTGACCTAATATAGGCGAGCAGTTGATATTTCCCTGTACTGTCTAGTGTTGTAATCAGCCTGGTACTAATAATGCAGCAACTTGTGAAGCACTTGTGAAGCATATTGGTTTGAGAAAAAGGGAAGGGTTTAAGGTCCAGAAAATGGCATCTGAGACCGGTCTTGTGAAGTGAAGATAATGGATCTCTTCAGAGACAGTGAATTTGCAATTGTTTTCTTTACACCAAGCATTTCAACAGGTAACAGTCACGAGTATTTAGAGTTGAGAATGTACGAGGAGATGTTGCTATTGGTCTTGAGACTTTAAAGTGGCTGCTATTGCCACCCCCAGGGGGTCCTCCTTCCACCATTCTTACTTTTACTCAGTAGTAACTGAATGTTAAATCTTGTTTTATGTGCAAGGAGCCCGAGTTTCCTTGACACGTACATCTTTTTCCCCCAAGAAACTTAATAGATCAGCCCGCTCAATTGGGCGTCGTCCGGAGACCACAAGTTCGCAGGTTTAATTCCCTGTCGGGGCACATGACTGGATTTCAGGCCATGTCCTTGGTTAACTAGGGGCATGTGAAAGGCAACTGATCAATGTTTCTCTCCTCTTTCTCTCCCTTCCCCTCTCTCTAAAAATAAATTATTAAAACCTTAAAAAAAAAAACCTATGGACCTTTATAAGCTCACAAAGGAGCATTGTATAGAAAGAGAACTCGGGCCACAACAAGACTGATCTGTTTAACAGTCCACAGATTCCACCCCAGTTTCCATAAAGCTAGTAAATCTCCATCTTTCAGTTTTCCTTAGATACCCTTTCACCACTGTTTATCCCTGAAATCATTACTTCTGTGAGAAACCCCTTATATATCAAAAAACTGAATTCCTGCAGATTTGGTGTGCTCTGCTTTGTTTGTTGGTTTGTTGGTTTGTTGGTTTTTGAACCAAATTGGAGGACTTGTGTTTCTGTCAAGATGGAGAAAATCCACGGCTTCTTCGGCCTCCCTCTTAAAGCTAAAAATCTTTGGACGTAATGCAACGAAGAGGACTCTGGGAAGTGGAAAGAACAAGGCAGGATGCCTAGACACTTGAACAACACAACGCTGAGCTCTCGGCACTGCCTTTCTTCCTATACAAGGCGCTATAGAAGCCTCCAATCCGTAACTGCCAACAGGCACAGACCAAAAAAAAAGGCTCTAGGAAATCCTGATCTCCATATCTAAAGGAACAGGTCAGGGGATGATTTGCCTCCTAAGAAAAAATCTTTTTGGTAATACCTGCCCTATACCAATGGAAGGGGGAACTGCACTAGCTCCCCTACAGCCCCGCAGCTTCAATGTGGCCCCGTAGGAAGTTCACCTTCCACCCCAGTCCTTCCCACAAGTGAAGCGCGCTTCCATTGCACTGCTGGGGCAGTGTTGGCTGAAGTCCGAAGTCCGCAGGCCGTGCTTCCCACCCCCCTAGCCACAGAAGCAGATGGCGCTCCTATTCTCTTCCAGTCCAGTGGCAGGCTCAGCTGCCGCATTCACCCAGAATCGAGGAGAGGTACCTGGGTGCAGGCACGGCCAGTCACCACTGGATTTCATCCCTATGTGGATGGGTCCCCCATGGGGAGGCTGAGCTCTCCTCCTACACATCAGAAAGACTGAACGAAGGCATGCATGTCAGGCGTGGCAAGCACTGCCCTGGCCTGCTACCCATGGTGTGAGGAAGGCCCAGTGGGAGGTGAGATCTGCACACCCACCTGGTGGCAATAAGACTGAAAGAGCCATGTGTAGCAGAGCTAGTCAGCACTGCTGTTCCCCCGTGCCCCTGCTGTCCGTGGGGCGCAGTGGGGAGCTGTGCCTCCCCCTGAAGACACTTAACAAGGTGGTAAAAGGGGGAACTAGTTGGCAATTTGCTTCTCCTCCTCCCTTTGGGTGTCATCAGCGTGTGCCAGGGAGAGCTGAGCTTATGCTTCTGTTCAAATATAACAGAGGCCATAAGCCCTGTGGATCAGTACCCCCAGTTTCACACGTCAGTAGAGTCAGGGGTAACAGAACTTCCACTCCAGCCATTTTCAACAAGTGCCTCACTTTCGGCCAGGGTCTTGTCAGTGGGTGCCGCAGGAACATATACATGCACCTGCCCTCATATTCTACTCCAACATGGGGACTGCCTGCTATAACAAGAAGATGGAGTAGGATCCAGGGCCTCATAATAGAGTAACTACCAGCCTTCAGTCAAAACCGCTCATGAATGAGAATGGGCACCAACATTGGGATGAATCCGATTTTATCTGACATGGAGTATAAAGCATCCATAATAAAAGTGACCCAGCAAGTAATTACAAATCCTCTCAAAACAAATAAAGACATACAGAACCTCGGCAAAGCAGTAAAGGTTATTAAAAAAAAGAAGCAAATAGAAATTGTAGAACTGAAAAATACAATAACTGAAATAAACTCAGTGGGCGGGCTCAATAGTGAAGTGGAGATAACAGAAGATGGAATCAGTTAACTTATGTCAGAGCATTAGAGTTTCGTCAGTCTGAACCACAGAGAAAAATGGACAGGGAAGAAATGAACAGAGCCTCAGGGAATCTGCCACAATAACAAAAGATCCAGCATTCATATCCTCAGTGTCCAAAAGAAAAGAGGAAAGTACTGAAAGAGGACTCAAGAAAGTAATGGCTGCCTGAAAAGGAGGAAATTCTAAAGCATGTTACAACATGAATGAACCCGAGGACATTATATTAAGTGAAATCAACCAGTCACAAGACAGATACTACGTGAGGTACCTAGAGTAGTCAGATTCATAGAGAAAGTAGAATGATGGATGACGGGACCTAGAGGTTGAGAGGAAGTGGGCTTATTGTTTCAAGGGTGTAGAGTTTCAGTTATGCAAAATGAAAAGAATCTTAGGGATTTAATGCACAGCAATGTGGAGGCACTTAACACTCTTGAACTGTACACTTTAAAATGGCTAAGATGGCCCTCAACGGTTTGGCTCGGTTGAGCAACATCCACGAAGCAAAAGATTGCAGATTCAATTCCAAGTGAGGGCACAGGCCTAGCCTGTGGGTTCAGTTCCCAGCCGGGGTGCGTACAAGAGACAGCCAATCAATTTTTCTCTCTCACATTGATGTTTCTGCTTTGTTCCCTTCCTTCCCCTCTAAACAAATAACTAAATAAAGACAAAAATAAAATTGTTAACAAGATAAATTTTATGTCGTGTGTATCTTATGGCACTTATTTTAGTTATTGGGTTGGCCAAAAGTTCGTTTGTTTCTTTTTTCCATAACATGACTCTAGCAACGCTGAGTTGTCTTTAACTTCATTCCAAACAATTTTGTCAGATTGCATTGTGACAGCTGTCCAATCAGCGTGCATTAAAAAAGAAAAAAAAAAAAAAAAACTTAAAATGGGTGCATTTTTGTGTCACCATTTTAATATTGAAGATTGAAAAAAAAAATACACAACATTTTTGGTGTATCATGCTTTATTGTTTCAAGAAAGATAAAATCTCAACTGAAACACTGAAAAAAGGTTTGTGCGGTGTATGGAGAAGGTGCTATGAACATGTCAACGGTGGTTTGGGAATTGTCCTGCTGGAGATTTCTCCCTGGAAGATGCTCCTCAGTCGGGTAGACCAGTTGACGTTAGTAGCAATCAAATCGACATGTTAATTGAGTACAATCAACGTTCTGCCACATGAGAGATAGCCACCATGCTCACAATGTCCAAATCAATAAAGTTATTGGTGAAAATGAAGAATGTGTCTTTTATTTAATGGAAAAAACTAAATGGACTTCTTGACCAACCCAATAAAAAAAGAAATAATGGCTAAAACTTTTGAAATTTGGAACAATACATAAAGCTACACATGCAAGAAGCTCAGTGAAACCTAAATATAAGAAATCCATGCCACGACATATCATAATTAAACTTCCAAAAACTAAAGATAATGAAAAAGTCTTATGAGGATCCAGGAAAAAAATGATTGATTACTTTGGGAGGAACACCAATTTGACTGTCATCAGATTTCTTATTTGAAAGCATGGAGTCAAAGAGGAAATGGTACAACGTTATTCAAATGCTGAAAGACAGCTGTCAGTCCTTAGAATAAAAGGAAAATAAAGGAGCTTTCAGATTAAGAAGAGTAATTGTTGCTAGCAAACCTCCACTTAAGATTGACTAAAAGGAGTTTTGTTAACAGAAATGATCACAGAAGGCTCAGAACTTAGGAGAGGAAGTACACCACAGTGGTAAATGCAGGGGTTAATATAATCGACTCTGCTAGTTCTTTTGAGTTTTTTAAATTATTTGTTATGTTTCAAGTAAAAATTATAACAGCATCTGACGTAGTGCCCTGTGTATATAGAGGAAATACTTAAAACAATTAAGATTACTTACATTAAAAAGTGGGGAGGACACCGAACGTCAACAGCCATTAGGGAAATGTAATTTAAAACCACGGTGACATACAAGTTCATACCCTCTAGGGCAGCTATAATTTTTTTAAAATGCAGATAATATAATAGTGGACAAGGATATGGAGAAATCAGAACTAGCATACACCGCTGGTAGGAATATGAAACAGTGTGCCCCTACTGGGAGGAAAAAAACGGTCTGCTTGTAGTACATTGTTAAGTTTTCTTCATCTGAGATTCCTCGATATCGCTTTAATTCCTGCACAGTATTTTCACTGGGTATAAACAGGATTCAGTCTTTGACAGTTCTTTTCTTTCAGCACTTGACAAATGTTGAGCCACTTCCTTCTGGCCTCCATAGCTTCTCACTAGAAATCCATTGCCATTCGGCTTGTTTTTCTCCAGTAGGCAGGGGTTGAACTTTTCTGTGGCTGCAAAGGGTTTTCTCTTTGTCTTCAGTTTTCAGAAATTTGGTATGATATGACTGCTATTTAGCCCATCACCTGAGATTTTCATCCTGTTTTCCTTTTCATTTCTAATATTTTCTTTTGAATCCACTCTGTATCTTTTTATTTCTTTGCTGAAGCTTCTTATTGTTTTGTAAGGCTTTCCTTTTTTTTTTGTCGAAGTGTTCATAATTATTCATTGAAGCATTCTTATAATGGCAACTTTTGAAATCTTTATCACCTCACTCTTGGCTTCTATTGATTTTTTTTTTTTTTTTACTCAGTTTTTGAGATATTCTTTGTTCTTGGTATAAGTGGGTTTTTTTGTTTGTTTGTTTTTGTTTTTGTTTTTGTTTTTTTTTATTGAAGCCTTGATTTAAAATTCTTTCAAGCCTCTGTGTCTTAGTTAAAACTTCTATTGTACTTTAACTGGCTTTTTTATGCCACCGCTCTCAGGGAAAGCGGGGGTTGCCACCTCATTACTGCCAGAGAGAGATGGCACTTCAGGTTCCACACTTGTTCTCCTTCAACACCTGAGTTAGAAGGGGCTTCTCAGTACTGGTGGGTAGGGGTGGGAGTTCCAGTCCACCACACAGTGGGTCTCTTCTGAGCGTGTGGGTGAGGGAGGGGGAGTGTAGTTACTTGCTGCCTCAGATGAGGCCCCTGCTCCCTATTTGGCCTTCTCTAATACCATATCTGTAGAAGGTTGGGGCACCTCGTTATACCTTCATAAGGATGGAATTCTAAGGTTCCCACTTGGCCTTTGCAGGAATGGGTAGGGGTGGGGTCACAGGTGTCTTTCTGTAGTGTTTGTTTGAAGTAGAGAGGTTATTGTCTAAAAGTTTTCTCTAGTGCCCAGATTGCTCCTGTCCTAGTCATTGGCATGAGAGAGGAACATTTTCTCACGGCTTTTTCTTTGTCTGCTCCTCCTGGGATTTCTGGGTTGCTGGATTCTTCAGTTCCAAGACTGGGATATATGAAGCAAAAAGATAACCTAGGAAACTCATCACTCTCTCATTCCTCAGGTCCCAAGCTCCCTAGCCAGTTTGCCTTCTTCTCGCCATATTTCAGAGTTTCCTATTTATTTTTGGTTTTAATTATATAGCATCCAGGCCCTGGCTGCTGTGGCTCAGTGGGTTGAGTGTCGGCCTGCAAGCTAAGTGTTTCTGGTTCGAGTCCCAGTAAGGGCACATGACTAGGTTGCACGTCAGATCCCCAGCTGGGGGCGCGAGTGAGAGGCAACCACACAGTGATGTTTCTCTCCCTCTCTCCTTTCCCCTCTCTCTAAAAAAATAAATAAACAAATAACTAAATAAAGTATTTTAAAAAAATTATATAGCATTCAAGATTTTGTTATTGTTGTACTTAGGGGGAAGAATTTGGAAAGGTATGTCTACTCCAAAAAATTTGTTACCCATTTAATGGCTGTATGATCTATAATGAGTCCCCATTTAATTCCTCGGATTACTACTTTGTGTCTATTCTACTTTTTACTTTATCAATCTGTAGTGCTATAAATTTCCCTCTAAGCACTACTTTAGCTGCATCTCATAAATTTTGATACATTCTGTTTTTATTTTCATTCATTTTTGTGTACTTTTTGTTTCCTTTTAATCTTTTCTTTGATTCATGAGTTGTTTAAAGTGTGTTTTGTAGTTCTTTTGAGTGTTTGTAGAATTTCTTATTTTCTTTGCATTACTAACTTCTAGTCTCATTCCCTTTTGCTCAGAGAACACATTTTCTGTTTTTCCAATGCATCTAAATTTGCTGAAGTTTGTTTTTTGAACCAGGGTATGATCTTTCTTTGTGAATGTTCCATGGGCACTTGAAAAAATATGTATATTCTACTTCTGTTGTCAGGGGGGAGGGGATTCTATATAAATAAAAATTATACTTTCTTGGAGATTGTAGTGTTTAGTTCTTCTATATATTTTTAATTTTATGTCTAGTAATTCTATCAATTGCTGTCCCTAACTAATTTTGAATTTGTCTATCTCTGTTTTCAATTCTGTTTACATTTTGTGCGTTTCAGAGCTCTGCTCTTTTGCGCATACACGTTTAAGATTGCTATGTCTTCCTCGTGTCACCATACTTTTGTCACATTGTGATCTCCCTCACTGTCTCTTGTCATTTTATTTTGCTTTAAAGTCTACTTTAACTCATAATAATGTCGTTGGTCCTCCTTTTAACTAACTCCATCAATCTTTGTCTCTTAATTGGGGTATTTAGACCATTTATATTTGACGTAACTATTGATACATTAGTGCTTAAGTGTGCCATTTATTTATTTGTTTGTTTCTTCTGTTTCATTTTTCTTCCCTTCTTGCGGGTTTCCTGCACATATTTGAGGATCTCATAATGTTTTACTTATACAGTCTTTAGTCTATCACTTAGTATGAATTTCTTAGTGGTTGCTCTAGGTGTGTGTGTGTGTGTGTGTGTGTGTGTGTGTGTGTGTGCCTTATCATAGTTTACAAATATCAACAATTTAATGTTTTTCATAAAGTATTGAAATCTTACTACATTTAGGACCATGTAAGTCCTTCCCACATTTTAAATATTATTGTCTCAAGTAATTCCTCCACATAAATCCAGCATGTAACAGGAATTGTTATAATTTCTATTCAACCATCAAATATGATTGAAGAAATTCATGAGAATCAGGACAACTTATTGTTACCCATTAAATATTCTTTTTTTTTCCCCTGAACTCTGAGCCTTCTGTTATTCTTTTCCGTTTTTGTGTGGAGAGCTTTCCTAAATCATTTTTTTTAAAGCATATGTGTGCTAGCGAGAGATTCTCTTAGTTTACCTTTGAGAATTTTTTAATTTGCTCTTCATTCCTGAATGATAGGTTTGTTGGATATAGAACCTGTGGTTGACAGTTCTTTCAGTATATGAATAATATTGTGCCACTTCCTTCTGACCTCCATGATTTCAGATAAGCAACCCACTGACCTTCAAATTAGTGGTTCTTTAAAGGTAATACATCATTTTTCTCTCGTTGCTTTCAAGATAATTTCTTTGTCTTTAGTTTTCAGAAGTTTTATTGTGATGTTTATTGGTGTGTGTATTCTTGGGTTTATCGTATTTGGTGTTAATTCAGCTCATTGGATCAGTAGGTTTATGTGTTTCACCAAAATATAGGGAGTGTCAGCCATTATTTCTTTGAATACATTTTCAGTTCCACTTTTTCTCCTTTCCTTCTGGACCTCCCATGATATTAATCTTAGCTTTTTGTTACTGTTCCACAGGTCCCTGAGGCTCTCTTTAATCCTATCAGTGCATTATTTTCTCTGTTGTTCAGATGGAATAAAGCCTGTTAATCTCCTCTCAAGTTCATGCTTTCTGTCTTCTGTCATCTCCACTCCACTATTGAGACTATTACCGAGTCTTTGCTTTAGTTATTTTAATTTTTAGTCTATAATTTCCATTTCATTCATTTTTATAACTTATATTTCTTTGCTGAAGTTTTATATTTTTTTCATGTTTCAAGGGGATTTGTAATTAATTGTTGGAGCAACTTATATTGGCTGCTTTAAAACCTCTGTCAGATGGTTCCCACAATCTGATTCATATCAGTAACTGCACCAGTTGATTTTCTTTACTCACTCGCATGGTGATTTCCCTGGTTCTTGGTGTGATGGTTTTTTGTTTGTTGTTCTGTTGTATCCTTCGATATTATATTAGGAGACTCTTGATCCTATGTTAATCTTCTATTTTAGCAGCGGGCCTGGTTATGTGTTTTGTGTCATTTCTGTCCTGCTTTTGTGAGCTAGAATTCCAATGATAGCTTAGTTTTCTGAGCCCTTTTACAGTGCTGTACTCTGGTCTGCTTTATGTCCAGATTCTACTAATTCAGCCCCTCTTTGTTCTCCGCTGGTGCCACCTGTGGGAGCAGAAGATGCTTCTATGAGTCACCCAGTGTTATTAGAAAAAGGGCCAGGGATGCCAGAACTGTGTGACAGAGGCCATTTTCTTTGTCTGTTCTCTGGCCACCCAGCACTGGTGGGCTCCCCACTCCATCTCTGCTGACACTGACGGGAAGAGATCACTTCACTGGGCTACCTTTTGCTGCTAGGCAGAGTGCCAGGAAACACAGGTTCTATATGGCTTTTTGCCACTGGACGGAGTTTTCGGCATCCCCAAACCTGGTTCATTCTTCTGCCGCTCATTGCAGTGCCAGGAGACATTTAGGCAGAAATGTATTTCATATATTAAAGTCATCTAATGTAATGCTGACTAGATATCAGTCCTAATGTAATTTTATCATACTGCCACCACAGGATGTTGGTGTCTTATTGAACTATCCTTTTCCTTCCTTTGAACCCAACGGCTATTGCTTTCCAGGATTGTTATGAAGAAAGTTGTAATAAGTGGCACAAATGAAAGATGTGGTATCAGAAAACCTGAGTTTGAGTCTTGGCTCTGCTTTTGGCTGCATGATGCATGACAGGTGACCTTTTCTTTCTCGAGCTTTAGTTTCATTCCTTGTAAGATGGAGATATATGTCAGTACAGAATAATTTTTTTTTAATAATTGCAAATGCGCTCTGCAAATTGATATGCAGAGGGAAGTGGCACTTTTGCTACTCCTTGATTGTTCTCTGTAGTCATTTCTGGTTTTGTCATGTCTATACTGCCAGCACCTCCCCAGATGACACTAATGCACCAGCGCTAATGCCTTTGTTCTTAAACTTTATTCCTTGAGCTGGTACTAGGCTGAGTACATAAGAATCACCTAAAGCTTGCTTTTGAAATACAGATCCCCTGGCTCTACCCCAGATTTTATTTGGTAGATCTGAAATGAGGCCCAGAAATCTGTATTTTTTTAAATTCTCTGCAGGCGATTCTTTAAACACAGCCAGATGTGGGACCCACTTTGCTTGAAACAACACCAATACATCGCACATGGGAGGCAGTCATAAACGGTTGTTAAATTAAAGAAATTCTGGAAAAGTGCAATCCATATGACTAAGAGGCTAGAAAACTGGATCTTGGGAAGACTGCAGAAAGGAGCTAGTATATATAAGATCAGAGAGAGTAGGGCATTTTATGACTTTTTTTTTCCATGGCACAGTGGGTTATGTTGAAGACTCAGACAAGTTATTCTACATTTGTGCAGTGAAATATACAATAGGCAATAGGCTTTTATTGTGGCAATACTGATTTTCATTATATGCCAATAAGGATTACTTGACCCTGGTTAGGACTCGGGATTAGAGCAGGGTTACAGCAAGAGGTTGCAAACCAGTCTTCCATAATGTTTCAAACTTCTACCCCTCCTAGGTCAAAGGGGCCCTAGCCACGTGATCTCTTAACATTCCCTTCCACTTATGTGATTCCAGCTGGGTCATGACTCCTTAGAAACAAAGTCTGGGAAATGGAACCAGCAATTATTGTCTTTTAAAATGCTCATGATTTTAAGGGTTTTCTTTGAAAAGTCTTGGTCAATAGGATCATAAGACCATGAATAACTCCAAAATATTTAGCTGTCTATTGAAACTTCTTGGGAGTAGCAAATAAAATGGGCACAGATGCAAGTAGGCCAGAGCTTGGTTAGTTAGGTAACAGATTTATTAGACTTGCTCATTTGAAAATTTAAGGTTATGAAGAACATATGTCAAAAATCCCATAACACCGCTCTGTAAGTCACCTTCCTGGAACGCCAAAATCCCTGCTAACATTATGAATTGGCTTTTCAGAACTGAAGGATGACATTGTATACATTTGCAGCGCTGTCTGAAACAATCCTCCTGTAAAACAAAGCAGCTTTCTCTGCATGGGTATGCATTCAGTAGCAACCCCAAAGTTTTAGACACCTGGTCTCTGCCCAGAACGTAATCCATCCAGTCCCTTGAGAGAAGACAGCTTCTCTATTTACAAATACAGGTGCTGTTGCTATGAGTTACAGTTTTCTGGACGTTTTCATACATAGTTTATGATTTCAAAGCAACAGGCGGTCATAGAGAGTGAAATCACCAAATCTTCGGTCTAGCCTTAAGGCCAAAGACCAGGGCAGACTCTCGACTGGTTCCTTTGGCTTTTGCTGTCACATATGCAGATCTTCTGTTGAATCTCTGTGGTCCACTGTTCCCTCTAATGAAGTCATGTTCTGTGCTCAGTGCGGTAATATCCTCAGAAGCAGATGTCTCCCATAAAGCATGACCTCATTCCTTGGAATGGGAAGAGCCAGCACTAGACTGTTGGGGCAATGGGGGGTGGGGGGGGGACTTTGTTTAAAAATAGTCTTCTTAAATAATGCGTTCAACTTTTTTTTCTATAAATCTCTATAAAAAGGCAAATTTAGATTGTTGTTGTGTTTTGTTAACCTCAGTCCTCAATTCCGGGAGGGGAAAGCACTAGGCCAGAAGGAGTAGGCGCAGACACTTGCATCCAGCTGCTTGTTAAAGGCAGTGTGACGGATTTGGGTGTAGAAGGGTGAAACTGGGGGTTTTCCAGATGCTAAGTCTAGGCTCGGTGTGTCAGACCCCAGTGAATCACAGCCTTAGATAGGTTTTATAACAACCCCTGCAGGTGGGAGGAAAGAAAAACCAAGTACCCAAGGAAAGTTGCTGACCCAGATGCCCTCGCAAATTAGACAAATGGGAACATAGCTAGAGAAGGAAAGGGTTAGAGGGACAGAGGGGACCAATTAGGAAGGGACAGTGTGAAGCCGACCCAAATCTGCGTGGGTGGGTGGACTTTCCAGACTATTCCTGCTCTAGATATAGGGCAGTTTCCTGAGCACTGACTTCTCAAATTATGAGGAATAACTGAAATCCATGAGTCTCTGACAACCTATCACCATGCCTTTCAGTCACAGCCCCGTGTCTAGTATGCCTCCCACTTCTGTTTGTGTCTATGCGGACAGTGAGCTCTTTAACGGGCGTTGGGGGTGGTGTGTGTGTGTAAAAGTCTAAAGAGCTAATTTCCTAAAGACAGCTTCACAAGGAAATCTAAGGTCCTTGCCATCTCGGCTCAGTACCTTCAATCTGTAAATCTATAATAATTACCACATTCCTGTAAGAGGTCTGTTTCAGTTACAATCGTGCATTTAAAAGTGAACAACATGCCAATAATTATGTAAATATTAATTGACGGTGAGAAATACTGAAATTATTGTTCCTTTTCCAGCTCCCACATTAGTCACCCTGGCTCGCAGCTAGTCCTCCTCCATGGAGCAATTTCAGCTTCATCCCTACCACTGCACAAATGGCTCCAGAGCAAACTTCCCAGACTTCACGTCTCATGCTCCTTGAACCTCTTCCCTCCTTCCACTCCTCATCTTTTGTTCTCCCCACATCTGATTCCTCCAGAAGCAATGGCATTGGTACCTGAAGTGAAAGTTCACAACAAACCCATAAGAGATCAGTAGATTTTTTTCAGGTAGTATGGCTGGGTAAACTGTTAAAAAAAAAAAAACAAGAATTGAGGTCATATATCAGTTGTCATCAAGGAAGTACTACAAACTAGGAATAGCAGTAAATTTTTTAAACGAAGGCCATTGTACTTTTTTTTTTCTACCAGGGAGAAGTAACACCCAATGGCATCCTAGTAAACAAAGGAATGTTACAGAACATATTCTATAAACTCTTGCAGAGCATAGAAAGAGAAGGCATGCTTCCCAGTTCATTTTATGAAATTTGTATAACCTTGCTATCAAAACATTTCAAAAAAAGCACAAAGCGGAAACTAAAGGTGCCTCACATAAAAATCCTAAAGAAACTACCAGCAAATCAAACCCTGCAATATCGTTAAAGTATACTATGTCATGATCAAGTAGGTTTTGTCCTAGGAAAGCAAAGGTAGTTCAATAATAGGAAATCTCTTAAGTTCACACTGCATTATCAGCTCAAAAACTATCAATCATATGATCAGTCGAAATGCCACAAAGGCATTTGATAAAAATACAACACATTTTTTAATCACTTTTAGAAATTAAGAATAAAAAGACATTATTTAATGTGATACAGAATGTCTTAGCCTAATAAATAGCATAGTAGTTAATGGTAAATATATTAAAGGCATTCCTGCCAATATCAGTAATAAGACAAAGATGCTCATTATAACTGATGATGTTCAGCATTGTCCTTTATGTTCTAGCCAATGTGATAAGGCAAGAAACTGAAATAAGAAGCTTAATATTGGAGAATTATACAAACTATCATTATTTACAGATATGATTCTATAGCTAGAGAAAAACCCAAGATAATTGATTGGGAAGATATGATAAATAAGAAAGTTCATCAAAGTGCACAGGTCTTAGATTGTTCTGTGTAGTACAAATATAGTACCAAACTTCTTGTGTTCAAACAACATTTAAGAGTTGACCATAAATGAAAGAAATAATTGAAAAGAAGAAAAAACACTTTCTGCAGGAAAATAAAACTTCCAAGGCCATTTCAGTGTCTTGCTGTGCCTTAGGATCATAATTCTGAACATTAATTCATATTAAATCAAAAGGCTTGGTTATTTGAGCTTTCTGTGTGCTTGGGTTTTGGATGAATGAAATGTATATAGTTATGACATTTTGCAAAGAATTGAACTTGGATTTATTGAGTGCCTAGAGGCTATCTTATACATTCTTTTTATGATATCTTTTATAATCCTTACAACAACTCTATCCCCATTTTACAAATGAGGTTGCACTCAAGGAGATGAAGCAATTTGCCCAATGTCATCCAGCACTTAGTACATCACAAAGCTAGGACTTGAATGCAGTCCTGTGGCTTACAATTCTGTATTCAATATCCTTGCTAAGGAAAGGGTATTTCCTGAAACAAACTTCTGAAGAGTACCATGGTAGAAGATGGCCTGGACAGGTTTTATGATGCAAAGTCTTTCATTTTTGCCACTTATTACAGCTTTCTTCATAATACTCTTGGAAAGATATGGACATTGGGTTCGAAGGAGGGAGAAATGACAGTTCCATAAGACACCAACATACCTGACTAATGGAGGCTTTTGTGGAAGACACTGTGCGTGCATTTAAAGGAATCAATAGATGTAATTTATTTACACATTCAAAAAACCTTTACTTGAAATACTCCAGCAAAGGTTATTGTGCACCATAGCATCAGAGGGACCATCCTGTGAAGAGGGCTTGCACTCAGGGATAAAGAGTAGTGGTAAATGCACATCTTGCTAGGCTGAGAAGTGCAAACAGAAGAGTTTCTGTAATAGCTCATTCTGGTTTGATTTAACCTTTTTATGTATGGTCTTACAGTGAAATCTGTAAGTGCACAGATGATGAATCGTTTAGTGCAGACACCCATTCAAAGCTCTGCCACTTCCTGGCTGTGTGACCCCTGACAAGTTACGTAACCTCTCCTCTACTGTTTTCTCAGTTGTAAAATAATGAAATTGGACATAAACGTCTCAGTGAGAAATACTATAGTTCAGCTTAACTCAGCTTCCTTCTCTGTGTCTGCAATGAAAACAATGCATAATCAAGTTTTTTAGTTGATTAGAGCAATGTTAGAGAGTGACAATTCTGGGGCCAAGGACCAGAGAAAGCAATTGTTATACAGAATTATTCACTATACAGAGTTCATTGTAACCAGATTGGCAAAGCACTGTTTCTGCCAGCCATCTGCTGGATCGTAAACATATCTTTGTTATACAGGAGCGTCCTTTATAATTGGGTTTAACCTGTACCACAGGTTTCTTACACAATAGAATTATCAATCTCATAGCATTTTAGAGCTCGGGTTCACAAAATTTTAGTGCAAGAGGTTATCTTGTCTACACTTATATTTGGCCAACAGTGAAGTCATTCCCCCAAGGTCTGATAGCAAATAAATCACAGAGCTGTATCTCTGGATAACTTGGTAAAGTTCTCCTATACTGAGTTCCGAAAACAGTCAGAAATATAGCCATTTGAGTCCTCAGGCCTGTCCTATTTTGAAGCTGTTTTGGCAGGCCTGTCAGGTAGGTATGTGGCTTGAGAGCGAGCAATGGTAATGAAAAGTGAATGTGATTATTATAGCTGCTGTTTCTTGAGTGCCTATATGTGCCAGGCATTGTGCTAAGTAGTGTGCATTATCTCTCTCACTCTTCCTGACATCCCTTTAGAGATATATATTATTGTCCCAGTTTCCATAAATAAAATAAGTGATTCAGCCCTGGGTGGTGTGGCTTAGTGGATTGAGCAGTGGCCTGCAAACCAAAAGGTCACGGGTTCCATTCCTGGTCAGGCCACAGGGCTAGGTTGTGGGCCAGGTCCCCGTTTTGGGGACGTGTGAGATGCAACCAACTGATGTTTCTCTCCCTTTCTATCTCCCTCCATTTCCCCCTCTCTAGAAATGAATAAATAAAATCTATTTTAAAAATTCTTAAAGTGATTCACAAAAGTAAAGTAACCTGCCTAAGGTCATACACTTATTGAATGTTAGAACTAGAATTCAAACCCAGTTCTGAAAGAATAACAAAGCTCATGCTCTTTCCACAAGAGTATAATCTATAACATTAATTCAACAAGAGATGGGTATTTCTTTAAAAAAAGTTCTATGTGATTTTATTTTTATAGAGAGGGATAGGAGGGAGAAAAAAAGGGAGAGAAACATTGATGTGCTAGAGAAACATCAATCAGTTGCTTCCCACATGCCCCCATCTGGCATCCAAGCCCACAACTCAGGCATGTGTTCTGACCAGGAATCGAACCAGCGACCCTTCAGTTCGTGGGATGATACCCAATACACCAGTCAGGACTGCTTATTTTTCTTTAACCCTATTTCCCAAACTCTTTGATCAAAAATTCCTTTTTTGAAGAACATCTGTTAATATCACACAGGACCATACTGATCCCTAAAATAATGGCGTGAAATACACTGCTGTAGACCCCGCAGTCCATTCCTTTCATCTTACTAATTCCCTTCAGCGATTGTTGCTCTTCGCTCTGGCTTTTTCAGCCTATCCATTAACAAGACCAAAGACTGTGTATTGCAAAATACTTCCTTAGGAAGAACACACACTTTTCAATTTGGGAACATCATTGGTAATACAGAACCCACACCTCATGGAACTTTGAGAGACCATTAAGCTTCTGAAATGTCAGCAGTTAGTGGGACTTGTAAGATTTTTTTTTTTTTTTTTTTTTACATCTTTCCCAAAGCAAACCAGAACTGAGCCAGAGAAGTTTCGCATCTGATTATAACTTAAGTCACATTTTTTGGAGCCTGAAGCACCCCAAGCATGAGGCCCTGCTGGAAGGGCTAGAGAGGAAATTCTTGGGTGAAGAATACAACCTACTCACTTCGGAAATACTTTCAGAGATTAGGGTGCGGTGGGGTGGGGTGGGAATCAACTTGCATAGTTACCTGTTTTTGCCGTTTTGTCACGATTAGAGCAGATGTTAGGGTGGTAAGCTGGGCTCTGGACATGGGTGTTCTCCGTGGGGTTCTCGTTGAAAATGCTCACTTTGAAGCTAACAGCTTCCATATTCTTTTAATTGTATTGAACTTGACACGCATATCTGCATTCTCTCTGTTTACAATTCTCCTGGCGTAAGACAGAACATGAAATAAACTCTTAAGGTTACAAGATTTGAAAATACAGACTATGTTGAGGGTTGATCTTTTTTTTTTCTTTTAAGTAATAATTTTCAATCCTATACCTCCTCCTCTGCCAGCCATTGTCGCTACTTCCCTCACATTGTTGCCCTGTGGTACAAAAGCAATGCCAGCCCTGTCCAGTTCTTTGGTGTAGATCTCTGTATAAAGGGAGGAAGCCATGAAACCATAGGGCCTACTACCTGTATAACCAAAGAACAAAGGAAATGAAATAAATATGTATCGAGTACCTACTATCAGCACAGGTTCACTTATTTAGCCTTCCTGCAAAACAGCTCTAAAAGTTGGCAGAATCGTGCTCATTTTTCAAATGGGCCATTTTTGATGCTATTAGTGTTGGTGTACCTAGCATGACTGATTCAGTAGAAGGTACACTGAACTTGGAGTCAGAAGACACTTTGTTCATAGCCCAACATTACTTTTTCTTTCAGTAATTCATTTATTCATTCAACAAACATTGTATGGAGCATCTGCTATGAAAGAAATGCTTCTAGGTGCTGGAGATACAGAGGAGGATAAGGCATTAGCCCTTTCCCTCAAGAAGTTAACAATCTATTGGGTTGGCCAAAGAGTCCGTATGGTTTTCTCCATAAAATAAATGACACGTTTTTCATTTTCACCAAGAACTTCATTGATTTGGATATTTTGAGTATGTCGACTATCTCTCTCATGTGGTAGAATGTTGATTATTCTCAATTAATGTCTCAACTGGACCGCTATCAACTTCAACTGGTCTGCCCGACCGTGGAGCATCATCCAGCGAGAAATCTCCAGCACGAAACTTGGCAAACCACTCTTGACACGTTCAGTCAGTCACAGCACCTCCACACACCGCACAAATCTTTTTTTCCATTTCAGTTGCATTTTTACCTTTCTTGAACTAATAAAGCCTAATATGCCAAAACTGCTTCCATGTTCAATATTACAATGGCTACACAAAAATTCGCCAATACTGATCTTCATTTTTTTATAAATGCACACTGGATGACAGCTGTCACAATGCAATCAAACAAAATTGTTTTGAATGGATTCAAAGACGACTAAGCACAACTAGAGCCATCTTAAAGAAAAAAACAAACGAACGAACGAACTTTTTGGCCAACCCAATAGTGAACGTAACAGTCACATAATCAGCAAGTTGATAAGTTTACCAATTTCTGATATGAACACATAGGAACTGTTGCCTGAGCTTGAGTGTTAAAGGACGAGTAGGCATTGAGAGAAAGATGGACTGCAGAAGGACACTTCCAGTGGAGGGAATGGCAGGAAGAAATGTACAGAGGCAAGACGGACTTGAAAGGAGAGCGTGGTGGATCTAGAGCCAGGCCTTAGAGGTCCCTGTTGAACTACAAACAGTTTTCAGTGCTACTCTTACACTAGTGGGTGTTTTATAAGTTTATTTTCATAATTAATATACTATATTTTAGAGCAGTTTTAGGTTTACAGGAAAATCGAGCATAAACCGAGTTCCCATATGCTATTTCCATGATTTTCCCTTTCCCAGAATGTCATATGATGGGAATCACACAGCGTTTAGCCTTTTCATACTTGCTTCTTTCACTTAGCAATATGCATTTAAGGTTCCCCTGTGTCTTCTCGTGCCTTCATAGGTCACTTCTTTTTATTGCTGAACAGTATTCCATTGTATGGATGGACCACAGTTTATCTGTTCACCTATTGAATAACATCTTGGTTGTTGCCAATTTTGACAGTTACTAATAAAGCTACTACAAAGATTCAGATACAGAGCCCTGACTGCTGTGGCTCAGTGGATTGAGCGTCGGCCTGCGAGCCAAGTGTCACTGGTTCATTTCCCAGTCAGGGCACATGACTAGGTTGCACGTCAGGTCCCCAGTTGGGGGCACAAGTGAGAGGCAACCGCACAGTGATGTTTCTCTCCCTCTCTTTCTCCTTTCCCCTCACTCTAAAAATAAATAAACAAACAAACAAACAAATTCTTTTAAAAATTCAGACACAGGTTTCTGGGTGAAGATAAGTTTTCAGCAAATTTGGGCAAATACCCAAGAACATAATTGCTGATTTGTGTGATAAGACTATGCTTAGCTTGGTAAGAAACGGAGTGGCCGTACCATTTTGCATTCCCACCGGCAGCAAATGAGAGTTCCTGCCGCTCTACATCCTCGCCAGCGTACGGCATGGTCGGTGTTTTGGACGTTAGCCATTCTAATAGGTGTGCAGTGCTATTTAATTGTCTTAATTTGCTTTTCCCTAATGACATATGGTGTTGAACATCGTATGCTTATTTGCAATCAGTGTACCTTTCTCTAGTGCGGTACCTTTCAGATCTTTAGCCCCTGTCTTAAGTAGATTGTTCATTTTCTGGTTGTTGAATTGAAAGACTTCTTTACATATTTTGAATATAAGCCCTTTATCAGATATTTGTATTAGAAATATTTTCTCCCAGTCAGTGGCTTGTCTTTTGATTTGCTTATCAATTATTTTTTTCATGGATTGTGCTTTTGGTGTTCCACAAAAAAACCTACTGCCAAGTCCAAAGCCAGCTAGGCTTTCTCCTATGTTATTTTATAGGAGTTTTAGAGTTTTGGGTTTTACATTTAGGTCTGTGATCCATGTTGAGATCATTTTAGTTAAAGATGTAAGGTCAGTGCCTAGATTCTTTTTGGTTTTGGGGGTTTTTTTGTTTTTGTTTTTGTTTTTTTTTTTGGTTTTTTGCATGGGGGGATGTCCAGTTGTAACAGCACCATCTATTGTAAAAACTATTTTCTCTATTGGATTGCCTTTTCTCCTTTTCTCCAGTTGACTATTTGTTAGAGTGAATTTGGGGGCTCTCTACTCTGGTCCATTAATCTATATTTGAAGTAATCCACCAATACCGCACTGTCTTGATTGCTGTAGCTTTATGCTAAGTCTTGAATCACATAATGTCAGCCCTCCAAATTTTTGTTGTTGTTTTTAATACTGTGATGGATATTCTGAATCTATTTTCTGTCCATATGTACTTCAGAATTAGTTTTTTTAATATTCACAAAGTAAAGTGCTGGGATTTTGACTGGAATTGCATTGAATCTATAGATAAGCTGAAAAGAAATGACATCTTAACAATATTGAGTCTTCATATCCATGAACATGGAATATTTAACTTTGATTTCTTTCATCAGAGTTTTCTAGTTTTCCTCATTAATCTTGCACATATTTTGTTTGATTTATGCTTCAATATTTCTTCCTCTTTTGCTGTTAATGTAAAATACTTGGTTGTTTTTTGTTTTGTTTTGTTTTTTTAATTCAAATTCCAGTTGTTCGTTCCCTCTATATAGGAAAGCAACTGACATTTGCATATTAGGCTTATATCTCTTAGCCTTATTTCTTTATTAGTTTCAGTTTTCTGGTCAACTCTCTGAAAGTCTTTACATAGAAAGTAATGTCATCTGCAAACAAAGGCAGCTTTATTTATTCCTTCCTAATCTGTATACCTTTTCTTTCCTTTTCCTGCTTTATTGCATAGCTAAGTATTCCAGTGTGCTGTTGAATAGGAGTGGTAAGGGGAAACACCCTTGCCTTGTTCTCAGTCTTAGAAGGGATAGCATCTAATTTCTCACCATTATGTATGATGTTAGCTGTAGATTTTTTTAGACTTCTTATTTTTATAAAACTGATTAAGTTCCTCCCCATAGATAATTTGATGAGAGTTCTTATCATGAGTGGGTGTTGGATTTTGTCTAATGATTTTTTCTGCGTCAGTTGATAAGATTATATGATATTTCTTCTTTAGCCTGTTGACGTGTGATGTGAGTTAATTGAGTTTTGAATGTTGAATTAGCCTTGCGTACCAGAAGTAAGTCCCATTTGATCATGGTGTATAGTTCTTTTAATTTGTTGTGGGATTTGACATTTTGTGAAGGAATTTTGCATCTGTTTTCAAGAAAGATGTTAGTCTCTAGTTTTCCTTGTAACGTCTTTGGTTTTGGAATTAGGGCAATTATAAAGAATTCCATCTGCTTCTATTTTTTGAAATAGGTTGTAGAGAAATTGGCATAATTTCGGTGAAATTCACCAGTGGAACTATCTGGGCATGGTGTTTTCTGGTATAGAAGGTTATTAACTATTGATTCAATTTCTTTAGTATATATAGGCCTATTCAGATTATGTATTCAACTTCTTTAATAGGGAGATTATCAGTTATGTATCATCTATTCAGATTATGTATTTCTCCTTGTGTAGGTTTGATAGGTTGTATCTTTCAAGAAATTTGCCAATTTCACCTATTTTATCAAATTTGTGGGCATTGAGTTGTTCTTAATATTACTTTATTATCTTTAGTGTCAATGGGGTCCATAGTAATGGCCCTTTTTTCAATTCTAGTATTAGTAATTTTCTTCTCTCGTCATTTCTTGGTTAGCCTGGGCAGGGAGTGGTCAATTTTACTGATCTTTTCAAAGAACCAGTTTTGGGTTTCATTGATTTTCTTTTTTTGTGGCTTTCCTGTTTCCAATTTTATTTATTTTGCTCTGATTTTTAATTGTTTCTTTCTTAGGCTTACTTTGGATTTAATTTGCTTTTCTTTTCTCATTTCCTAAAGTGGAAGCTTGGATTAGACATTTTCCAAAAATCATTTAGTTCTTTCTCCTATGATTTGCTAGCTATCTTTCTATTACTGATTTCTAGTTTAATTTCATTGTGATGTGAGTGTATAGATTTATGATATCTGTGCTTTTAAGTTTGTTAAGATGCGTTTTATGACACAGAATGTTTGTCTTAGTGAATGTTCCATGTGAACTCGAGAAGACTGTATATCTTAGTGTTATTGGATGTTGTTGTATTTATAAATGTCAATTAGATGTAATTGATTAATGGTGCCATTCAGTTCAATATATCATTACTGATTTTTCTGGCTGATGGGTATTTCCATTACTGATCAAGGGATGTTGAAGTCTCTAACTATAACAGTGGAGTCTTCAGTTTTTGCCTCACAATTTTGACACTCTGTTGTCAGGCACATACACATTAAGGATTGGTATGTATTCTTGGAGAATTGAACACATTTTCATTATGTAATGCCCCTCTTTATCCTGGATCATTTTTCTTGCTCTGAAGTCACGTTTGTCTAAAATGTGTATAGATCTGTTTTGATTAGTATTAGCATAGTGTGTCTTTCTCCACCCCTTTCTTTAATCTACATGTGTCTTTATGTTTAAGTGTGTTTCGTATGGACAACATATAGTTGGTTCTTGGTGTTTTGGGATTTTTTTTACCCACTATGACAGTTTCTGTCTTAACTAGTCTATTTAGACCAATCACATTTAAAGTGATTATTGATAGAGTTGGAGTAATATATACTATATTTGTACCTATTTTCAATTCATTGCACTTTTCCTTGCCTTTTTTTATTTTTTTTTTTTTTCCATTTTTCTGCTTTCTCCAGGTTTGGTCAAACCTTTTATATAATTCCATTTATGTAAATCCATATTGTTTAATTTTTCTGAAGATCTTCTTTTAACATTTCTTACAAGGCCAGTCTCCTAGCAACAAATTCCATCGATTCATGTTTGTTTGTGAAAGTCTTTGTTTCTCCTTCATTTCTGAAGGAGATACAGAATTTTGCTGGATGCAGAATTCTAACATGGTGAGGTTTTCTTTTTCTCAACACTGATATTTCACTGCACTCTCTTCTTGTTTGAATGGTTTGATTCTTGTTCTTTTATAGGCAAGGTTTTTTTCCCCACTCTGGCTTTTAAAGGTTGTCTCTTTGTCTTTGATTTTCTGCAGTTCGATTATAATATGCCTAATGGTTGCTGTTTTGGTATTTTACATTGTGTTCTCTGAGCTTTCTTAATCTAAGGTTTGGTGTGTGTCATTACTTTTAGTATGTTCTCATCCCATACTATTTCAATATTTCTTCTGTGCCTTCCTCTTTTTCTTCTCCTTCTTGTATTCCATTTATATGTACATTATACCATTTGTAATTGTCCCGCAATCTTTTAATAGTCTATTCCGTCTTTTTTGTTCATTTTTAATCTTTGCATTTTATTTAGGAAGTTTCTATTGGCATATGTTCAAGCTCACTGATTCATTACCATCAAGGGCATTTTTTACAGTTTTGGGGTTTGTTTTTTTTTTTAGCTAACTTTATTTTTTTAATTGTTTATATAAACTAAACAAACACACACACACACACACACACACACACACACAGTTTGCCCATTTCTGTCACTCACTGCCTCCCACCTCTGGCACTCATCAGTCTCTTCCCTGTGTCTATGAGATTGTTGTGGTTTTTGGTGTTTTTTTTGGGGGGGTACTTAGGTTTTTTTTCGTGTTGTTGCCATTGTCATCTTTTGGTTTCTGTGAGTTTGGTTTGGTTTGGTTTTTTGTTTGTTTTTGTTTTTTGTAATTCCACATAGAAGGGAGATCATACAGTATTTGATTTTCTCTGTCTGGTTTCTTTCACTTAATGTAATGCCCTTGTGGTCCACCCATGTTGTCACAAATGACAGAGTTTCATCCTTTTTTATGGTTGAATAATATCCCATTGTATATATGTGTACCACATCTTGATGAATTCATCCATTGATGGAGATTTAGGTTTCCACATGCTGGCCATTGTGAATAACACTGCAATGAACATGCGGTTGCATATGTCTTTTTGGGTTAATGTTTCCATTTCATTTGGGTAAATGCCAAGAAGTGGAATTTCTGGATCATATGGTTGCTCTCTTTTGTAATTTTTTGAGGAAATTCGAAACCATTTTCCATAGTGGCTACATCAATTTACATTCCCACTAACAGTGCACATCCTTGTCAATACTTGTTATAATTCTTGTCTCTTTGATAATAACCATTCTAGCAAATATGAGGTAATATCTCATGGGTTTGATTTGCATTTCTCTGATAATTAATGACTTGGAGCACCTTTTCATGTACCTGTTGGCCATTTGTATGTTTTCTTTTGAAGAATGTTTATTCAGACCTTCTGCCCCTTTATAGTTTGATTGTTTTTTATTCTATTGTGCGCTATATGAGTTTTTTATATATTTCAGGTATTTGTCCCTTCTCAGGTATGTGATTTGTGATTTTTTCTCTCCCATTCAGTAGGTTGCCATTTTATTTTCTTGATGGTTTCCCTTGCTTTAGAGAAGTTTTTTAGTTTAATGTAGTCCCACTTGTTTATTTTTGCTTTTGTTGCCCTTATTTTGGGTGTTAGATTTTTTTTAAAAAATTATCACCAAGACCTATGTCAAGGAGCTTACTGCCTGTGTTTTCTTCTAGGAATTTTATGGTTTCGGGCATTACATTCAATTCTTTAATCCATTTTGAGTTAATTTTTGTGTACGATGTAGATAGTGGTCCAGTTTCATTCTTTTACATATGGCTCTCCAGTTTTCCCAGCACCACTTATTGAAGAGACTGACCTTTACCCATTGTATACTCTTGGCTCCTTTGTTGTAAATTAACTGACCATATATGCATGGGTTTATTTCTCGGCTCTATTTTGTTTCATTGATCTGTCTGTTTTTATGTCATTACCCTACTGTTTTAATGAGTATAGACTTGTAAAATAGTTTAAATGCAGGGAGTGTGATGCCTCCAGCTTTGTTGTTCTTTCTCAAAGTTACTTTGGCTGTTCAGGGTCTTTTCTGGTTCCATACAAATTTTATGGTTGTTTTGTTCTGTTTCTGTGGAAAATGCATTGGAATTTTGATAGGGATTGCATTGAATCTGTAGGTTGCTCTGTGTGTTATGGACATTTGAACCATATTAATTATTCCAATTTATGAGCATGGAATATGTGTGTCCTTCATTTGTATATTCTTCCATTTCTTTCATTAATGTTGTGTAGTTTTCAAAATAAAGGTCTTTTACCTCTTTGGTTAAATTTATTCATATCTATTTATTCTTTTTGATGTGATTATAAATAAGATTGTTTTCTTAATTTTTCTTTCTGATAGTTCACTTTTTCATGTATAGACATGCAACATATTTTGTGTACTTATTTTGTATCTTTCTAGTTCTTAAGAGTTCTTGGTGAAGTCTTCAGGGTCTTCTGTATATAGTATCATGCCATCTGCAAATAATGAGTTTTGCTTCCTGCTTTCCCAGTTGGGTGCCTTTTATTTCTTTTCTTGCCTAAATGCTCTGGCTAGGAGTTTCATTACTGTATTGAATAAAAGCAGTAAAAGTGGGCATCCTTGTCTTGTTCCTAATCTTAGAGGAAAAGCTTCCAGCTTTTCACCTTTGAGTATGATTTTAGCTGTGGCCTTGCCGTATATGGTACATTGAGGTATGTTTCCTCTGCTTTGTTGAGAATTTTTATCATAAATTGATGTTGAATTTGTCAAATGCTTCTTCTGCATCTATTGAAATGATCATATCATTTCTGTCCTTCGTTTTGTTACTGTGGTGTATTATGTTTATTGATCTGCAGATGGCGAACCATCCCTCTGTCCCTGGAATATCCACCTGTCCTGCACTTTTGTTTGTTGGGGGGCTTTTGATTACTGATTCAATCTCCTTACTAATAGTTGGCCTTTTCAGATTTTCTACATCATCATGATTCAGTCAGGCTAAGTTGTATTTTTCTAGGAACTAATCCATTTCCTCTAGGTTGTCCAATTCTTTTGGTGAGTAATTATTCATAGTAGTCTCTTACAATCCTTTGTACTTCCATGCTATCAGTTCTTAACGTCTTCTCTTTCATTTTTCATTTCATTTATTTGAGTCCTCTTTTTGTAGGTGAGTCTAACTAAAGGCTTGTCGATTTTGTTTATCATTTTAAAGAACTAGCTCTTAGTTTCAGTGGATTTTTTTTTTTTTAGCATTTCCTTTTTATTTACATCTTTGTTTTGGGCACGGTTTTAAAATTGAGAGGAAGGTAAAGAGATTTCCTTTATATACCCTGTCCCCACGCATGCGCAAAGTTTCCCCCCATTACCAGCATCCCTCACTAGGGCGGTATATTTCTTACCATTGATGAACCTGCACTGCCACATCATAATCACCCGGATTTCCTAGTTGACCTTACGGCCCACTCTTGGTGTTGTATGTTCTGCGAGTTTGGGAGAAATGTATAATGACGTGTATCCATCTTTATAGTATTATAAAGAATATTTACAATGACCTAAAAATCCTCTGTTCCACCTATTTCATCCCCCTCTCCCTGGCAACTACTGATGCTTCTCCTGTCTATATAATTATGCCTTTTCTAGAATGTCATATAGTTGGGACCATACAGTATGCCGCCTTTTCAGATTGGCTTCTTTCACTAAGTAATATGCATTTAAGGTTCTTTCATCCATTTTCATGGCTTGATACCTCATTTCTTTTTAATGCTAAATAATATTCCATTGCCTAAATGTATCACACTTTATTTGTCCATTTACCTACTGAAGTCTTGGTTGCTTCTGAGTCTTGGCAGGCATGAATAAAGCTGATATAAATACCCACGTGCCGGTTTTTGTGTGGACATGAGTTTTCACCTTGTTTAGGTAAATACCAAAATTACTCTTGGGTTGTGTGGTAAGAGTATGTTTCCAAAAGCATTGTCTTCCAAAGTAGCTGTACTGTTTTGCATTCCCCACAGCAGTGAATGAGTTTTTGCTGCTCCACATCTTCACCCGCATTTGGTGTTGTCTGTGATCCCCACTGTGGCCATTCTAATAGGTGAAGAGTGGTACATCATTGCTGTTTAAATCTGTATTTCCCTTGTGACATAAACGCCCTTTGATGATTGATTACTTGCTGCCTGTATATCTTCTTTGGTGAAATGTCTGTTCAAGTCCCCGGCCCATTTTTCAATCACATTGTTTGTTTACGAGTGCTCTGCGTTTTTTGGGTGATGATCCTTTATAAGATGTACCTTTTTAAAATAGTTCCTCCCAGTCCAGGGCCTGTCTTCTCATTCCCTTGACATTGTCTTTTGCAGAGGGGAAGTTTTTAATTTCCATGAACTCTAGGTCAAATTATTTCTTTCATGGATCATGCCTATGGTATTGTATCTAAAAAGTCATTGTAAGTCGTTGTCATACCCAAAGTCACCTATGGATCTTTTTTTATGGTATCTCCTAGGAGTTTTGTAGTTTGCATTTTACATTTAGATCTATGGTACATTTTGAGTTAGTTCTGTGAAGGGTGTAAGGTCTGTGTCTAGACTCATTGTTTTGCTTGTGTATGTCCAATTGTTCCAGCACCATGCGTTGAAAAGACTATCTTTGTCCTATTTTACCCATTGTATTCTTTGCTCCTTGTCAAAGATCAGTTGACTAACTTTATGTGAGTTAGCATCTCCTTTTGATTCTTTCTTTGGCTTTTATTTTTTTAAATCTGCTTACATTGCCCATCTGTTCCTGCATATTATCCCGTTTTTCCCTTCCCCCCCTTAGCATGTTAATGACAGTTATTTTAAATTCCAGGTCTGATCATTCCAAAATGATCTGCCACTTCGGAGTGTGGTTCGAATGCTTGGTTTGCTTTGCCTCTTCTGACCATCTCTTTTTTGCCCTTAAGTATAGTATGCCTTATCATTTGGGGATGAAAGCTGGATGTGATACACTGGGTCAAAGCAACTGAGGTGCGCAGGCCTGGAAGTTTTCTCTTTATCTGACTAAGAGTTTGGCTGTGTTCACTATTTGCTGTAGGTGTGGTGTGTCAGAGGCTAAAATGTCTTCTCTTGCTTCTGTTTTCGTCTCCTCTTACTGTCTTGGAGTGTCCCTAGCAACTCCTTAGCGGGGTCTGAGACATGTAGCTTTCTCAGTTGTAATCCCTTGTTATTGCACAGGAAGCCGGCGGGGCTGCTGGTGAACTGTGGGTAGGGGCAAGTCTCCCGCAGCCCTACGTTAGGCCTCAGTGTTTTCCTGTGCCTGGGTTGGATCCTGCCTCCCAGGTCGGCGAGGCCCAGGCAGGGCCACCGGCAGGCTCTGATGACGTCACAATGGCTACATTTGTAAAAATGTTGTCTAATTCCTCACATTACCTCGTTTTCATGTCTTCATGTCTTCTTCCAAGCTTTACTTCTTAAAGATTTTATTTATTTACTTTCAGAGAGAGGGGAAGAAAGGGAGAGATACATTGGTCAGTTGCCACGTGTGTTTCCCCAACTGGGGACCTGGCCCACAACCCAGGCATGTGCCCTGACTGGGAATCACACTGGCGACCTTTTAGTTAGCAGGCTGGCACTCAAGCCACTGAGCCACACCAGCCAGGGCCACAATGGCTACTTTTGTTCTCCCCTTGACAGTAGCACAGGGAATTGTTCTTCAGTCTTCATAGAGAGAACCTGGTAGGGCTGCTAAAGGTGAAACTCATGAAATCATGGTGGCCTCTCTAAGACTGGACCCTCTTGGAGTTTTCAGCTCTTAAGCTACTCCATACTGAGCCTCCGTTATAGTTTGCTAGTGTTCTTACTGATACTGGGTTTACCTGGAAAGCTGTGATTCTGTTTCTCCATTTTTAGAATAGCAGTTGGCCTTCTGACTTCGATTCTCTGATTAATCTAAGAATAGCTGAATTTTAAGTTTGTTGTGAGTGTAGGAGTGATCATCCCAAGTTCTTGAGATGTCATACCACAAACTGGAAGTATATACATTTCTTTTTAAGTTTTCAAAGCACATCTAGACTAACATGAATCTTTCTGAGGTTTCAGCTTACCTTAAAATACCTGTGGGCTGTGGGAGCTAGTGCAACTTATTTAATCCATCTCTTCATTGGTAAAATAAGCGTAACAATACCCGCTTTGCTGGGTCCTTATGAGGCCTACATGAGTTATGTAAAGCAACTAGCAAAGTGCATTGCTCAAATGTAGTCAATAGGTGTTAGCTTTTATTTATTACCTCGTCTATCCCCATCAGAACCCTAGGTCTGGAATAGAGACACAGTACACAAAGTGTTCCCTAATTTAGAAGGTGAAGAATCAGCCCTGGGTGGCGTGGCTCAGTAGATTGAGCACCGGCCTGCGAACCAAAGGGTCGCAGGTTCGATTCCCAGTCAGAGCATATGCCTCGGTTGCGGGCCGGGTCCCCAGCTGGGGGCGCCCGAAAGGCAACCACACTTTGATGTTTCTCTCCCTCTCTCTCTGAAAAAATAAATTAAATAAAATCTTTTTTAAAAAAAAAGATGATGAAGAATCAGAAGGATAGGATTGCTTGCCCTATGGTCAGCTTGTGGTGGAGTCGGGACTGGAATCTGGTTAGGACAGGTGCCGGCCTCCAGGGCACCAGATCCTCTTTTCTAAGTGCTGGGTAGCAAGTTGCATGCCCACATTGATCAAAACCTGTCAGAGCTCGATTGTGCTCCTATGAAAGCAGTCCCAGGGACTGTGCGGCTGTCTTTCCGACTCCAACGCATTTGTGGGGTTTGCCTACAGAAAGCGTGATGGTTAGGAAGCGGGAATTGGAATGATAGGGAAATGTCGCCTGTTACCATAGAAACAGATGTGTGATAGTGGCCATCCTCGGAGTAGGTATGAGAAAGGTTCTGAATCATGTGGAAAAAATAAGTGAATATATCTAAAAGGTCATAGAGCTCAGCGGGGGTTACTGCTTTTACTCCAGCTCTAAATGCTCATATCTAGTATCATGTAGTCCTAGCTCCCTGGCATCCTCTCTGGAAGCTGGGAAATGACAGTGGCCTCCAGCGAAAGGAATGGCTATAGCCGTTGTAGAGCCAGGGATTATAGGTTCATGTTGGAACTCATAAGAATTATTTACTGGCCATGGTGAACTATACAAGAACAAAAAGGAGCTCCTCTACTGCTGAGCCGATGTACTGACGAGCCCTTGTGGGAAATAAGATACCGTGTAATAACAGTCTCGTCCATACTCTTTCATCCTCATTTTTCCCAAGGGATGTGCCAAGTGGCTGCTGAGCGGGCACTCTCAGAGCATGCCGCGGTGACACAAGGGGATGTGGAAGAAAGGACTGACTCTGAGCCCCTTCTTGCTCTCAGCAATCTTCCTGTTATGGGCATTTTAGAAAATAAAAACAAAAACTCCGAGATGAGAAAAGTGGAAAAGGGAGGACAAAAGAAGAGAAATTTATATCCATAAGTGCAGCAGGTTGCTAAACTCAACTGCAAAACACCCCTTGCACGTAATGATACCTCCTGTTGCACATGAAATTCCTTTGCCAGGGAAGTCGCCACAGACATTGATTGGTTTTCAAGGGACTGATGAGCTTGCACAGCTGTCACTCCTCCAGGCTGGGGACTTTCTGACTTCCGATCTGGCCTGCTCAGATACCAGCTCTGAAAGAGCCTGCATGAGAGCTAACATCACTGCAGGTGCGACGCGAGGCCACAACGAAATGACAGATGGAAATAGGTTCTGTAAACTGCAGGACAACATCCAAACACGTGGTGTTATTTTCATAAGCTCCGTGGTTTAATGTCCCACGGTGTCCTTGTGGGAGTGTGGAGCAGATTTCGAATACCTTTTGCTAAAGAAAATAAAAGTGAGAAAAAAAGAAAGATAAGGAAATCAAATGTACCTACAGAATGAAGAAAATTGAGTCCCCTGGAGGGAAAAACCTGTGTGGGAGGCACCTAAACTGAACATATGTGTGTAGTGGCTGTCACTTAACTATATGACAAAAGCCTTGGGTTTTCTGAGTGCCCTCAAGTGATTAGAGTTATTTTCTTTGGAAGTAAGTCCCAAGAAAAATGCTTGTGATTTCATTGTCAATAAAACTGTTGACACTTCTCTTAAAGTGCCTGTTAACTAACGGTAAATTACAACGCGAGCGCATGTGGCCCCCACATGAATCTACTATGGTTACACTGTTTTAATTACTAACGATTTCAATCACGATAAGGAAGTGATGGAAAAGTAAACTGCCGCTGCTCCGCTCCTTCCACGAAAATGACCCCTATTTTCCTTCCAGATGCGACCTGTGACACTTCAGATGAGTTCCTCACCTGAATGCATGACTCTTCAATCTCAGGACTCGCAGAATTATCAGAATGCCGTCCTAAGATTGTTGAGTTCTGCGTTTCTGGGTATCACAGCTCTGTGGAGAAGCAGCCATTCATTCCCTCACTGCAAGGGCATCCCGAGAGATGTTTCCCTCCCTAGGAAATAATCTTCCTTGTAACTTTCTTGTGAACAACAGGCAGAAAAACACTCAGAAGTGGACTGGGGAAGTTTGATAGTTGGGAGACACCTTGCCGATGACCTCATCGGTGGCATGGGGCTCCCTCAAATTGGCAGTGTCGTGGGGTCCCTCCTGTAATTTCTTGGAGAATAAACATTTTCTGACAATTTCCAGTGACTTCATTTTCTATTTTCTCTTTGTAACAGGTCCAGTTAAAAACAAGAAAAAGGGTAAGTCAAATTCCTGATTTGATTTTTTTCTTTTTTAATTGCTCTTTTATCATGTCTTTTCTAAAATTAGAAGAGAAACCCATCCAGGGAGTGAGGTTTCCATGGTTCTAGTCTTTTGATGCTGGTTGTCCGTTATTTTATTCAATAACATGGTATCTTCGCGAGTGTTGTAGCTTCCAAGAAACAAGAAAATAAGAGATTGCTTTTCAGTGTTGACCTGCAAAAGATAGAACTGCTTCTCTGGCAACGTAGGAACATTCGTTTTGTTTTCCTTTCTTGCTCCTTCTTCTGTACAAATTAGTTTTTATCTCTTTCCTTTATTTTTCCTCGCTCTTTCTCTGCTCTTTCCCTGCTCTTTCCCTGCTCTCCTTCTTTCTCATTCTTCCCTTCCTTTACCAAATCAGTGATGTGCCGTGAATGAAGGCCTGAGGTAGGAACTAGGGATACTACCTCCTTCCTGAGAGATGTCAGGACCCAATTTCTTGACCTAAAACTTATCCCTATCATATTTCTAGGTAGTCAGGGAAGGTAGTTCTTGCTTCAGGGTTTCAATATCATTTTCCCTGTAATGGAAAACCTAGGCTGGAGTCATCCTCTATTCTTTTTCGCATCTTCAAAGAAACTAGTTGGGCAGATCCATGGCACCTTCATTAGGTCAGTAAGTCTCTGGTGACTTGCCACAGAACTAGCCCAAGAACTTGTACAAGGACTTGCTCACCAGAGGAGAACCCAGACGGAACGGGTTCCACAGTAGAGGTCCAGGCAGTCTGGTTCGCTCCAGAGCACTGAAACAGCGTACTACGAAACCAGTTATAAGTACTGGGTTGGTCACAAAGTCCGCAATGTTTTTTCCATAACATAAAAGACACATTTTTCATTTTCACCAATAACTATATTGATTTAGATATTTTGAGCATGTGGGCTGTCTCCCGCCATTGGCTTCTAGTGGGCAGAGGCCAGGGGTGCTGCTAAACACCTTCCAACTCATAAGGCAGCCCCACGGCACAGAATTGTTTGGCCAAAATGGCAAGAGTACCAAGAAACGTCACAAACCACTTTTGACACATTCGGTCAGTCACAGCACCTTCTTGATACACTGCACAAATGTTTTTTTGTGTTTCAGTTGAGCTTTTACCTATCTTAAAATGATAAGGCAGAATATGCCAAAAATCTTTCGTATTTTCTGCCGTCTTCAATATTAAAATGACTGCACAAAAATGCACCAATTTTGATGGGTTTTTTTTAATGCACGCTGATATGACAGCTGTCACAATACAGTCTAACTATATTGTTTCAAATGAAGTTAAAGACAACTAAACTGTACTAGAGCCATCCTATGGAAAAAAACTAAACAAACTCTTTTGTAAATCCAATAACTATTTGTTACTGTGTTCTGACCTAGGAGGAAAATAGAGTGAAATTAATGATGTTCCATTAAAATGCTTTAAGTGAAATGATTCTGTCTGTTAAGATTTCTGGAGCTTTATGGAATACATTAGCGTCCCCTGACTAGGCCACAAAGACTGGCTTCGGCTGCGGCCTCCCATTTCTCTGAACACTAGGGTCCTCCGGTGGCTTGGGGTGCCGTGGCCCAGGGGGCAAACCCATATCCCTGCTGTAAAGAAGCTGCGAGCTGGCCTGGCCTCCTGCACACCTGAGCTGAGCGAAGTTGGAAAACAGCCAGAGAGCCAGAGAGCGAGAGTCAATGAGGGAACGTTTCTCCGTGGAGCCTGGGCATTCCCCAAGATAGTCTGTCTTTGAAGAAAGTAAATTTGACTTTCAAACACCTAGTTTTTAACTCTTGTAACATTCCTTTAAGACAGAAATTATAACGAGCCCAGAATGCTCACCTGGTTTGAACAGGGACACCCTGTGCTCCTAAACACTAGGCCAGGGGTGACTTTCCTTTTTTCTTTTTCCTTTTATAACGATTTTATTTATTTTTTATTTACTTATTGTTAGAAAGAGGAGAGGGGGAGAAACTTCAATGTGCAAGAGAAACAATTGGTTGCCTTTCGTGCGCCTCCAGCTGGGGACCTGACCCACAACCCAGGCATGTGCCCTGACTGGGAATTGAACCGGTGGCCCTTTGGTTCACAGACGGGCACTCAATTCACTGAGCCATGCCAGCCATGCCAGCCAGGGCTGCTTTTTTTCTACTTGCTTTTTCACTAGGTAGTGAAGAAGCATCGTATGTTCGTCGGGAGTAGAGATGCAGAAATGAAGAAAAACATTCCTTCCCTCCCAAATCTCCCAGTGTAATTAAAATTGTGGAAGCACACACGAATTAGTACAGTATAGTAAAAATAATAATAATAATAGTACCATAGAAGCACAAACAGCATGCCGTGGGAACACAAAGAAGGAACGAGTGGTCCTCCTTGGGGGAGGGATGGGCCAAATCTCAGAGAAAACAGTATTTGACCTGGACTTTGAGGGATGAAGAGAAAAGAGAGGGAAGGACCTACCGACCAAGGGAACAGCACACGTGAAGGAACGTGGCATGTTCGGGGGAAACAGCACGAACACTAGTGGGTTCCCAGAGAGCTGGGCGCATGTGTGGTGGGAGGCAGCACCCCGCTGTAGTGCTATCCATGGGTGAACCCCGCTGGCACCAACCAAAGACAGCTGGCTAGGGTTAGAGGCTGTGGGCCTGAGCTGCGCTGTCGGTGCCTCTGGCAGGGACTCGGTCGCTGGCCCCCACTGCTACCTTGTATGTGGGCCTTAAACGTTTACATTGGTTGAAGGTAGACTCAGGGAATAGGCACGTGCCTGAAGAGGCAAATTGGGTTGTTTATTTCGTTTCCGTTCTTTAATGGAATTTCCCCCCTTCTCTCTCTCTCTCCCTCCCTCTCTCTCTCTCCCAGCACCCCCCGCCCACCCCCTCTCTCCCTCTCTCTCCTCTCGTGCACACGCACTTTTGCTTTTCGTTGTTCTTTCAGCAGTGTGGACTAGGCTAAAAGGTTAGCAAAATACCCTTTCGGGAAGGTTAGCTTTGAAAAGAATGTTTGTACTTTTTCGTGGAAAACTATAAAAGGGTAGCTTTCGAAGGACAAGTGTTTCTGGGCTTTTTGCAGCACGAAGCGTTCTGGTAAAGTAAGGAAATCCGCAGAAAGAATTCTATCCTGTAAAGTCATCTTCTTGGCCCAGGGGTCAGGGGTCAGGCTTCTCGTGGGCCAGTGTCCCGAAGCTACGCAAGTACGAGGAGCGCGCTTGCCTGACCCCAGTTGCCGGGGGGGCAGAGGGGATCAGCTGCAGAACTAGACCACAGCGACAGCTTCTCCCCAAAAGCCTTCTAACATTTCCTAAGTGAACATTCTCTGTTTACACTGCGACCACTATTCTTTCTGACTGGAGGAGTTTCTGGCTGTGATTCTTCCAAAACGGCATTAGCAATCACAGGAGACTCACAGTCTTGACACTAGAGTTTGTGCTGCCCACAGAACCCCCCCTCTAGCTTGAGAATCCCAGGCAGGCCTGGAACTTCTGGGACACAGCAGCCGAATAGGCATGGGCCTCTGTGTGCATGCTGCCCAGGGTATAAGGAGGGACAAGCAGACCTCACAGCAAGGCCAGGCAAGTTTCCTGACTGCCACAGGGGTAAGTCATTCCTCCTTAAGGAACCCCAGTCTTGGGAGGAAACAGAGAAATTGCCAGTGGAGAAGCTGAGGCTCAGGAAGAGGAAGGCATTTGCCCAAAATGTTCCCATGTCAGATTTGGGGGCTTACGGCCTTATCTCCTGACGACAGATTCCACGTTCTTTCCACTACACTAGCTGGAATTGAAATTTGGGTGCTGAATAAGCCTTCCTTGGAAGCTACCCAAATCTGAAGGGACATGGCTTTCCTGTTCAGCATCTTGAAATTGGCTAGATCGGGAAGGCGGGGACATCCGATAGTTTCCTAAGGACAGTGAAGGGGCTAAATTAGCTCCTGCCACCAGGTCTTCTCGGCTCCAGGGGCTGTCCCAGGAGAGCAGCCTCTGCACCTGCCTTCCTGCCCTTTCTGAATGAAAGGCCCCAACATGACCCCTTCCATATGCAGATGTGGCCAGACAGGGACCACTAGAAATCAAGACAGGCTTCTCCTGCCTCGTGGGAGCAGTGAATTGAGCAGGGAATTGGAGTCAGTAAGGGGTTATTTAAGTGAGACTCGGGGATTCCATTTTTTTTTAAGATTTTATTTACTTACTTTTAGAGAGACAGGAAGGGAGGGAGAAAGAGAGGGAGAGAATCATCAATGTGTGGTTGTCTCTCACATGTTCCCAACCCCTGGGGACCTGGCCCACAACCCAGGCATGTGCCCTGACCAGGAATGGTGAAGACACCGAAGCGTTATCTGATAAAAAGCTTCCGTTCCAGATATTTCCATCAAAGTGTCAGAAAGTGGTGAAGGGAAGAAGGAGACACCCATCTGACCACCTGCAGTCCTTGAATTGGGCTGCACAGAGCAGAGGACTAAATGCGAGGAGCCAGAAGTTTGGGCTCAAGTGCACGGTTAAGGCTCAGTGAACGTGACTGCATCCTGGCATGACTATTAGAAGGACCGGAACGTGGAAGAAGAGGATCAAGACTGGCTGGCCTGGCCACTTGGCAATTCAGGCTGAAATGTCCCCTCCTGGTTGAAGCCTTTCCTGACCCCTTCAGTACTTTTCCCCCACCACAAATGTAGCACTTCTCCCTTCTTGTCACTCTGCCTGTTCTTCCTCACTAGACTGAGCTCCTTGAGGGCCATTGATTCCTATTTTCTTCAACCCTGGCTCTAGAAATGATTGCTCATGAAAGGGCAGAGAGAGAGAAGGTGCGGGATGATCAAGATGTTCCCCTCTTTAATAGCGAGAATCCCCGGAGTGCTGACTTTTTGGCGTTGGAAGGCCACAGAGCTCCTGGCAGTGTACGTTCTCAGTCAGTAACTCCAAACGTGACACCGAATCTTCTCTTTCAGGAAAGAAGGCAGGACCTCCTGGGCCCAATGGCCCCCCGGGACCTCCGGGACCTCCAGGACCCCAGGGACCCCCGGGGATTCCAGGGATTCCTGGAATTCCGGGGACAACCGTTATGGGACCGCCTGGGCCTCCAGGTCCTCCCGGTCCTCAAGGACCCCCTGGCCTCCAGGGACCTTCTGGTGAGTTCCCGGTTCCCCGCCCTCGCCCAGGCTCCTTTGCCAGCGCGTGAATAGAGCAGAGCTGGATGGTCCTGAGAGCTGGATCCAGTGGGGCTGGTGGCAGTGCTGAGCGATGAGAGATGCCGGTCCCCTGGCTTGGTGTAAAACAAGAGATGAAACAAGCCAGCAGGTCTGAGCGGCTCTCACTTCTCGTTTATAGCAACCTGCCTAGGACTGGTCTCCTGATCTTGACCTGTCTCAACCCCTTCCATCACAAGCCCCCCCCCCCCCCCCACCTTGCTCTTGGCCTCCTGGTAGTGAGCCAGTCAACTCCTGTGAGCCTGAGCCAGAGGCCCTGAGGGTTCGCTGACGTTCCTGCAGGAGACAGAGTGGGGCTGATTTCCAGCATGTAGCCCCTGTGCTGACGCTGATATGGGGGCCGTGTTGGGGACTGCACAAGATACCAGCCCTAGAGCAGGCTCGTCCCATGAACTCTAAGGTGCCCTTCCCATAGAGGGAGCAGCTGATGGCCATGGAAGGAGCACCCCCAGGCCCCACGCCTGTGCTGTGGAAGAACAGAGTGCTCCTTGCACCACATCCTTACCCTACCTCGCGGCCCATTCAAATAGCACTTAACGTCTTTGCAGCTTTTCCTTTGCTCCCAGAAAGGCAACCAAGCAAGAGGCAGGGATGCAGATCCAAACGTGCCTAATGGGACTTCCTGGGCCTCAGACCCCCTGGGGCTGGCTCGGGTTTTCCTTTCCCTCTCCCGCTCCCCTCCTGTATCGGAGGGTTTAAAGAACTGGACTCTTTGCCACTGACCTGTGTGGGTCCAAGAATTCTGTAGCAGAATTCCAACTCTTTGACTCCTAGTTCAAACAGGGCTGATCAGTTTTACCGTGGCCATAGGAGTTGAGGTTGGGAGATGGGTATTTTTGGTTCAGTCTTACCGGGAATATTAATTGAGCACTTTCTATGTGTGAGAGATACATGGATAAGTGGTCCCTGTTCTCATGTCGTTTATGTCCTAGAAGAGTAGAGAAACGATTTTGGGAAGTAAGGTATTTGCAAATCGCAATGTCGTCCATGGAAGAAACTAACAGAAGGGAAGGAAAAGTCAAAAGAAGCAAACAGCACTGTCTCGGGGTCGCACAGTGACAGGAATGCTCTCACATCTGTGCATGTGGGTGCTCAGTGGGACTGGCCTTGGGCCAGCATTGGCAAAAGGCCACTTTCCCTGCCGGGTGCCAGGCCCACTGGAGACACAGGTCAGGGACAAGTGAGACAATAGGGATGTCCTCTCCCTTAACAAGGCTCCCTCCTCAGGCTGCCTGGGGAGGAGGAAGGACAGTAGAATAGACCTGCCCCTGAGTGTCCTATCCTGTTTTGCAGGTGCTGCTGATAAAGCTGGAACTCGAGAAAACCAGGTTGGCTGGGAACTGCTCTCATCCTGGGGAGGAGGGAAGGCCATAGGCTAGATCCACCTTTGAGTGCGCTCCCTGTTAAATTTGCTGAGGCTTTATTTCGTGAGGATACAGTGGAGATCCTGAGGGTTTTCTCTCACAGCCCCTTCTCATCTCTGAACAGAAAAGCTTTGCCCCGGGGTCTGCCTTGAGCTAAGGGAACGGAGACTTCCCGGGCCATTTCTCCCCACTGCACAGGAGACAGAGTCCCCGTATCCACACACAGTAGGCAGCTAAAATGGGCCACCAGTCAGGCCCCATCCACCTGGGGCTCCCACTCCCCCATCCGCTCCAGACACCTTGTCGGCACTCAGACCGCCAGGGATCAGGAGCTTAGAAGTTGAAGGGTATGTCCTTGACAATCAGCCAAGCAGCTCCAGCCCCAGGCCAAGGCCAGCCTGGGCTTCTTTCTGCCTTAACTGTCTGAAGGGCTCCTCCCTAGTCTATGAGCTTCCTAATCAGTCTGTATTGGCAGGTCCTGCTCCCCTGCCTCGTCTCAGCTCAGCCGCCCTCACTACAGCTGTTTGGCCCTAGTTAAATGTGCACAGCTGCACGCTGCTTGGCGGCTTCCAAGGCAATTTTGTCTCCATCACCTCATTTGATCTTCAGACATCCCCGAGAGAGGGGCCAGAGATTCTCCTAATTCCCATTTTACAGTTAGGGAAACAAGGCTCCAAGGCACTGCATCTGGCGGCGGCCACGGAACTGTTATCAAGTGGCCGAGCTACCGAGTCATATGACCATCCAGTCCCAGTGTTGCTGCTAGCCTCCCGAGAAGGGAAGAGGGATCAGCATTGGAATCCAAAAGGCAGGGAGAGGCGGAAACAAGGAAACTTGGTGGCTGAGCGGGCAGTCATTTCTCACGGTGACCCCTCTCTCTGTCCTTCTCATCCTCTCAGCCAGCTGTGGTGCATCTGCAGGGCCAGGGCTCGGCAATTCAAGTCAAGAATGGTAAGAGTCCAAGTAGGCTCTGTCGCTAAGGTGGGGCTTCCCCTCTTCCTTACCCCCAGCTTCCAAATAATCAGCCGGCCTAGCTCCTCCGGGGCCCTGAGGGACCCTGGGCACTACTCCATTTTGCCCTCTGCTGTCTGTCCTGGGTAATTGCGTGTACCAAGACCAGTTGCTACACCCCCCAGATTGCAATTAGAAACACTGCTCAGGAAGCTGAAAGGGACTTGAAACACCATGTAGACAGGAAATTGTTGGGAGAGGGAGGCTCCGTCAGAGTCACCCGGAGGCGAACATAGAGAGTTTGATCAACATTTTCACAGTGCAAATCAGAGAAGGGGAAACGACATAAACTTAAATTCCTGCTTGATGGCTTTGCACAGGGAGGCCGGGGGCATGCTGGGCTCTCCAGGAAACACTCAACACTAGTATCTACAGAAACGGAAGACAGGGTTAAGGGGTTTCAGAAACACTGATGTAATGAAATCCCTGCATTTAAACGACGGGGAAACAGAGTCCCTGAGAGATTGGGCAATAGCATAATTAGTCCCACTACGTGCTTCCTTTGTCTTTTATTTGATCCTCACAACAACCCTGTGAGGTAGGTGTTAGCTCCTTCTTGCAGAGACTGAAACTGCAGCTCATAGAGAGGTTATTTAACGGGCCCAAGATTTCAGCTAAGGGCAGGAGCGCGGATTCAAAACTGCATCTGTCTGGCTCTTTCCACTGCTCTATGTGTGCTCGCTGCACTGGATGAGTAGGATTATTTTCTTCCCCGAAGAGACCTGAACATTCATTAAAGAACAGTACTTTGAAATAATGTCCAGTCCCCAGAGTGCGCAAAGCCGAAACGCACAAACCCCCAGGAGGCTTGGGAAGCAGCAAGCCAGCCAAGATGCCAGATGCTTTCAGAGCTTGGAGGGGAAAGGAAGGGCTGTGAGTGCGGGTGCAGTGAAGGAAGGTTCAGAAACCTGCCACAGCAGGGACAGCCTAGAAGAGCCCAGCCAGTCCTCAACTGGCTGGGCCAAGCTTGCTTGCTTGCTTGCTTTTTCTTTTAAGATTTTATTTATTTATTTTTAGAGACAGGGGAAGGGAGGGAGAAAGAGAGACACATCACTGTGTGGTTGCGTCTCATGCACCCCCACCTGGGGACCTGGCCCGCAACCCAGGCATGTATGTGCCCTGACTGGGAATCGAACCGGTGACCCTTTGGTTCACAGGCAGGCACTCAATCTACTGAACCACACCAGCCTAGGGCTGGACCAAGCTCTCTTAAGGACAGGACGCAGCTACATACTGCTCTGCCACCTGGGTCCCTGACCTAATAGCCTCAGAAATACACAGGTTGGAGCTGAATGGCACCACAAAGCCCAAGTGGTCCTGCTGGGACCAGGTGCCTTGGGCCCTGGGGCTGTTGGGGCTTGAGCCCTGACCAGCATCCATCCAGGGAGGAGTGAAACAGTCGGGGAATAGACATGTTTGGGTGCCTGGATGGGTGGCCTCAGTGTTTATTCTCTGCCAGAAGCTACTGATTTTGCTCCTGCTACCACATTACAAGATTAGTCCCAATCCCTCTAGGCCAGTCCCCAGTTGCAGTCTATGCTGATCTTTAGTTCCTCTGGGGGAGGGGGGAGTCATGCAGAGCAGTTTTGAAGGGACTGGGCCAGGGGATTTCCTAACTCCTATCGCATCTACCTATCACTTCAAGCAGTGATGGCCACCTTTTCCAGAAGGGTGGTCTCCTCACACCTCCTGAGCCTAGCCAAGGATGAATGTTCCAAATGTCCTTTCTTGGGCAGAGAATGGACAGTTTCGAGGGAGGAAGGCATCCCCCCTCATTCTGCCAGATGGAGAGGAAAGCTCGGATTCTACCCTCCCATGCTGGTTCCCTGTGTCCAGCCAGGGCAGCATGACGGCCCCTCCACCCGGAGTAGGCTGATGCTGAGAGACAGAAGCACTGCTGAGGTGCCTTGGCTCCCCGTGGCTGGTTCTAATGCTGCTGGCGATCTGCCCCCCCCACCCCCCATCAGCGCGGCTCTCCCCTGCAGAGCTCTTATTACTGGTGCTCACCTCTGGGTGCCATGAGGCCTGACACACCCCGATCCCTGAGGTCCTCCAGGGAGACCATTGTGGGGTCCTAGGGAGCCTTTCTAGAAAGGACTGTGTGTAGAGGCGTCTCTTACGGAGAAGGAGCAAACCCATGAACCTATAAGACAATGGAGGGATTTAGGAGTTGTGGCTGGTGAAATAAAGTGGAATAGTAAGAACTAGCCTGCCACTCAGTGTCTGAATTTTGCCTGTGCAGGCCCCGGGATAACAAAGAAAATAGGTCAGTGTGCCCACTCTCTCCTCACTGCCCAACTAGGAGGTGTTGGTTAACGACCATTCCAGATGGGGAAGGGGGAGGCAGGGGGGGGTTAGGGATGGAGAGGAAGACAGACAGGCAAACTCCAGGGGCCTGAGGCCAACCTGGCAGCTATTTTACAAACAGAAAACTTCCTGTGCTTCCAAATGCTGTTCTGACACCTGGGCCTCCCGGGCTTGCCAGATTGCACTGGGACAGGGGTGGGGCTGTGTATGCTTGAGATTTCTTGTTTCTATTGCCCGGATTCTTCTGACACGTGCTGAGTGACCGCCCTTCTCTCATACTGAGATCTTTCAGGTGGAGTGCTCAATGACTGGTCTCGCATCACGATGAACCCGAAGGTGTTTAAGCTGCACCCCCGCAGTGGGGAGCTGGAGGTACTGGTGGACGGCACCTACTTCATCTATAGTCAGGTAGAAGTGAGTACGGTCTTAGGCCTAACTCTTCTTATATCCAGAATGCAGATCCGGTGCAGGCCACATAGGGGCACTGTGGAGCCAGCCAAGACCAGCCAATGGCTAACTTCCTGCTTTGGCGGGTGAGGGGGTTGGGGGCACCACCCTGGGAGGGAGTTGAAAAGAGAAGAGAGAGGAGGCTGTTTGGGTTTTTTTCCTAGGCTGATATTATTGAAAGACTGAGAAGAGGCTGCTCTCACACCCTGCCACCCGATTCTCTCCTACAGGGTCCCAAGCCTTTGTTCCCCCCTCCCCACTCCCTGCTGCCCCCCAAGATGTTTGGTTCTGCTGCCAAACTTGAACTCTGTCTCAGTACTATGTTCTTTGAGAGTCCGTTCCAGGGCTGCTGAGAACCCCTGTCCCACGCACTGCCAGCTTTACAGTGCTCCCGTGGACTTTCTCTCTCCCTCAAAAAAGTAAACTCTATCTGTCCTTCCTCTTTCTCCCATTTGTTTCTCTACCTGTTTCTCTGTTATTCTTGCCTCCTTCCTGCTGTCATTATTCCAGCCCTTTTCTCCCTCCGTTTTTGTCCTTGTCCTGCCTGGGCCCCTCTGCTCCCACACTCCTGCTGGTTGCGTCCACCGGGTGGCACCTCAGAGGTGCAGGTGGATGAGCCCTGGGGCTTCCGTGGGGCAGGCAGACGGGACTGCGGGGCCAGCAGCAGGGCCTCACAGGGGAGTGGCCAGAGAAGGTGGGTTAATAAGCATTTGCTTGGTCCCACAAGCACCCTGGCACAGATTGGGTGCTGACCAAGAAACTGGATGGCACCTGAATACACTGCCCCTCCAGAAGAACCCATGGAGGGAGCGATGTTCAATAAGTGAGTTAGGGTGACAGATGAAGGCCCTGATCCCAAGGGGGCACATGGGCGTCATCCCAATGCCCTATGGCGCGTTTGTCCTAAGCTCCATTTGGGGGGAAGGATCAAAGCTTGGTACTGAGGGATAAACAAATTAACTCTGCGGGCCTGGGAGAGAATTGGGAGTCACCTCAGGCTTTGGACACCGTGTAAACTGGGGGAACCCCCTTGACACCAGGCCTCTGACAGGTTTGCAGTGCCTTCCAGCCACAAAGTCAAGTTAGGGGCCTGGGTATTGGCCTTCCCGGTTTTTCACCTCATTGGCGGTGGCACGCTCTCCGCCTCTGCATCCATGTCCTCGTCATGAGAGAGGGACCAAGTGGCCTGGTGAGGGTGAGTGAGAGAGACACAGGGTGGGCTGCAGAAGGGCTGAACAGTTGTCGCTGTCCCCTCTGGGAGGGAGCTCAGTGGCTCCTAATATTTTCCGCAGTTGTCCTTGGGGCTGGAAGCTAGTCCGTTTCCCTGTGTGTCTGCAGCGCTGATGGAGCCCCCTGTGTGCACCCAGCATGGGGCTTTGCGCCCCACAGGGGGGAGCTGCCAGTAAGGCACGGCTCCCCTCGGAGTCTACAGCTGGAGTGCTGTTAAAAGAAAGATATACTCGGCCACCTGAGCCCCACGGCGGCATTGTGGAAGGACAGAGGCTGGGCCTGTCACCTGTCTTTCCTGTTGGCTAACTAGCGTGCCTTCAAGTGTCACACTGCCCCTTCCCAAGGGGTGTACGGGCAGCTCATCTGAGCAGGGCTCATGGCAGGGGAGGGCCGCACCCTCTGTCCCCTGTCCCCCAATCCCTTCTCGTTGCCTCTCGCCCAGGTGTACTACATCAACTTCACGGACTTCGCCAGCTACGAGGTGGTGGTGGACGAGAAGCCCTTTCTGCAGTGCACCCGCAGCATCGAGACGGGCAAGACCAACTACAACACGTGCTACACCGCGGGCGTGTGCCTCCTCAAAGCGCGGCAGAAGATCGCCGTGAAGATGGTGCACGCCGACATCTCCATCAACATGAGCAAGCACACCACCTTCTTCGGGGCCATCAGGCTGGGCGAGGCCCCTGCATCCTAGATCCCCCCCACCCCCGTTTGGCCCCTGCCCGTGCCCCCGCCCCCCCGGAACCTCTAAGTGCTGCTGTGGAGTGAGGCATAAGGGTGTTGCAGCCGCAGAGAGAAATGCCCCGCTGCTATTTATTCCCCATTGACCCCCGTGTGGCAGGGCCTGCTTGCCTTGCCAGGACGACCTTGAGCTAACAGGACAGTTGATGGAGCCCCAGGGTTTACATGAAGCAGAACCGTCTCCCTTGTCTCCGTGTGGACGGGCTTATGGCATTGAGTCCCGAGGTCCCTGTCGTCAGTGATCGTTTGTTACACTAAAGCGAGGGTCTAGGACAGCAGGCGAGAGAAAGTATATAGGTGTGCTCCAGACTGTGGGGGCAAACCTCTGACCCCAAGGGGACTGCTACTCCTCTTGGGGGTGGGGGTGGGATGGGCAGGGCCACAGGGGACTGTTGCCACCCAAGGAGAGGGGCAGCGAGGCGGGAAAGGCCAGTGCCTGTGGCAGAGACCAAGGTGGAAACCTGCCCAGGCCAGCCACTGGGGCAGTAGAAGTTCTTGCTGCACCACGCTGCAGCTAGCCAGGTCACAGCAGCTTGCCAGGCTGTGGGGACCGGAAGTTTGTTCTTCCTTGGAGTAAGTGCAGGGAGTGGCCAGAACCTGCCTGCCTAAGAACCTGGAGCCAGACTTGGGGCCACATCTTTCACTTTGTTTACAGCTGTGCTTCAGGCTCAGAAAACACCCTGGGTCCCTTCCCAGTTGCCACTGCCCCACCCCCACCCTTTTCCCAGCCTGGCTAGCGCCCCTGTGTCTCCACAGGACCTACCTCTGTCCGAGCGAGACAGGTGCCTCACCTGGGACCCATGCTTACGTGAGTGTGGGAGGCTCTTTAGAGTGTACGGGCATAAAGAGAATCTTCCATTTGTTAAACAACAGATACTCATCTAGTCGAGTTGTGTCTTGGGGCAAAGTGTTGGACTGGGTGATCTCCAGGAGTCCCTTCAAATGTCAATATTTAGGCAGCTGCTTTAATAACCTCTACTAAAATTCCAAACTCCCAACCTGCCCCTGGGCATCAGCAAGGTGGAGCTTTTCTACCTAACCCAGAAAGGACAAGAGGCAGGGATAGAAGGGTTCTTTTCAAGTTGGCTGCAAGCCAAGTGGTCACTAGTCTAAGCCCCATCTGAAAGGATGGCAGCTGGTACCCTGGTAACCCAGCCTTTCTTCACTCTGGCTTCAGAAAGCCAGGGCGGAGCAGCGTCAGCATGGACTCCAGGGCCGCTCCCCGGATTCCAGGCTTGGAAGAAGCCGATTACCTAGACATTGGGGCAGGCGCTACTGTGACGTGACCACTTCCCTGAGCTTCCCAGTGTGCTTCCCAGCTGGGTCTACCCACGGGAAACAAGCCAGAGGCCAGTCTTTGGTGCTGATCTCAAAAGTGCCTTACACAATCCTCTGTGGTCATAAGAGCAAATGAAAATTTCTCCTTAAAACAGGGAAGATACTTACTCAGATAGCCTTGCTCTGAAAAACCATTCCCAAAACACATTATAATTTTTACACCATATTTATTTAAGTAAAAGAAAAAAAATTGTTCCCAAGCCAGCTCAAGTGCCAATAACACTAGAAAAGATAAAAGGAAATAAACTCCCATTCATCCACAGAAGTCGTGTAAACTAATTCCACACTTGCAGGTGCCGGCTCCACACTTTTCCTAACATACATTTCAGTTAGGGTGAGTTTACCCATCAATCCTTTCGGCAAGTTAATTTGCATACGTTAAAAGTTGAGGGGAGATCCGCCACGTTCTGACACATCCGCTCTGATAATATCAAAAACCCTAGTGTTTAACCAAGGCTCAGAGAGGTTAAGTTCTTGCACCAGGCTATCACCCAGCTGAACTCACTGGCCAGGAGTTTCATGCTGCCGGGCCGTAACTCCCAAACAATCCCATTGAGCCACAGCTATGTGTTGAATTTGGGGTCCTGAGAGAACCGATAAAAATGGTAACATGGACCCCAAATCCTTGTGACTTCTAAGGAGAAACTCAGAGATGCCCCTATCCGTTCCCTGATGGGGACGCCTATTCTGGCTGCCCGAGGCTCTGGCAAAAGGGTGTTTCTGTAGGGGACGGCCATCAGCCTCAGAGCTCTTGCGTCTGGGAGAGCTGACTTGGCACCGCGTCCAAGCAGCAGGTCCCCAGCACCCACAAAAGCTGATATATCACCCTTGTGTCCTTTCACCCAGCCATGAACCAAGCAGGAGATTCAGAGACCCGGGGGCAAGGGAGCTCCTTTGGTGACCCTACAGATGCGTTACAGGAGCTGGCCCCTTCCCACAGCCACTGAGGGACTCCGCTCCTCTACCACACCACCGAAAACTCGCCTGCCAGGATCTCAGGGATGGAGGGAACTGCGAGGGCTGGTCCGAAATGAAAAGGCTGTAATCTTGCAGGGCTTTCGGACCACCTATTCTGCAGATATGGAAGGGATTATGGGGAAATGGGGTTCACACAAACCTTTGACTCACTAGGAACCCTCAAAAGCAACCCTAGAGGGAGGGGCGTCATGACGGCAGCCATAGGGAGCCCTGTTGCAGCAAAGGTAATTGGCAAAGCAAAGAAGCAATTTAATAAGAATATAGACGTAGATTGACCATTTGGGATAAGCCTGATGGGAGTTCACAGGAATGCAAAGTCTAGTATGGACAGTGGGACAAGGATATCTGAGCAGGCGGGTGACAGGTTTGAAGGATTGCATGGCAGGAGCCTTTGCCAGCTGCTTGGACTTCAACAGCCAAGGCTGGCACCAGAGTCTGCTGTCAAGCCTGCTCCGTTACAGGTTCCTTGGAAAATGTAGTCTTGGCCTTATTTGCCCCTTCATCTGTCCTGAGGCAAATTTCTTCTACTGAGCAGAAAAGTACTAGGAACTCTGGAGGTGAAAAAGAACTTCATCCGCACACGAGAAGGACTGGTTTCAGGAATATCTGGTGGTTGCAAATAGACTCAGAGAAACTTAAAGCTAAGATGGCCCTCAGGAATGTAGCCCAGCCTACGTTGTTCCCCGTGGTGCTCGTGTAGAAACTGAGGCCCAGACAGGGAAGTTGACTGCCAGAGGAGCCCCGACCCACAGGCTCAGTAAAGGGAAGGGCCAGAGCAGTCCCCGTCCCCACAGCCTCCTTTCTTCCACCCCCAGACTCAAGGGCAGAAGTGCATGGCCCCCCTGCAGGAGCCCTGCCAGGCAGGGAGAACAGAGCTCAGCCTTCATCTGAGCTGTTCCCTGAGGCGCTGTGGCCTCTGGACTGGAAGGATCCACTGGCCTAGGGGCCGCCCTGCTCCCTGCCTGGAGGCTCCCCTAGGCCATGTGAGCAGAAAGAAGGGACCAGATTTTTTTATTCATCTGTCGGCTCCGAGGGGAGTTGGAATGTGTCATTTTATTTAAAAAGCTTCCAGCTGGGGTCGGGGTGTGGGCTCTGTTGTGGGAATGCCCTGGAGCAGGCCCAGTGCTGCTTTGGGGTCAGCACCCAGTGTGAGATACTGTGTACATAAACTATACATAATGTATATAAGCTGGGATGTAAGTTTGTGTAAATTAATGGTTTATTCTTTGCAAATAAAGCTTTGTCCCTTCCGTTCTTGAAATTGGCTTGAGCACTTCCTTTCTACCAGGTGCATTTTAGCAACTGATGCCACACGTGAGCTGGAGGAAGACCAAGGCCATGCATGGGTCACAAGGAGCAGCAAAGGGAGTCCCAATCTCCTATCAGAATACGCCACCTCCTCTTGGTGCCACAGACCACACGCCCCCATCCCCATCACCCTAGCTCTTCTGTAACTGCATGTTCATGTGCTAGAGGTGCTGAAACAAGAAAGCAATCTTTTCAGGCAGAGATCCAGCCTGGAGTCCCCCTCAGCTTGAGGCTGTGGCATCTGTAACGAATTGCAGGCCAGGGCCCAAAGCAGCCTGCTTAGATCCAGCTCCGCCCGCTCCCCATGACATCCACCAGTCTCACAGATGAGACCTATGTTCAAAGAGTTTAAGTATCTCACCCAAATAGAAAGGTCACTTAGACTTTCAAAGAACTATTGACAAGATCCTACACTGTAAACTCACTGAAACATTGAGATGTCAAATTCAGGGGGTTGTTTGGTCTGAGATAGGAAATGGGCAAAAACATTTGGCGGAGAATAATTCTGTACGGCCTCCAGTGTACAGCATTTGATCACATTCAACATCGTCTAGTGCAGAGGTCCCCAACTTTTTTGGCACCGGGGACATGAATAGGGGGAATGGAGCTCAGGCTGTAATGTAAGGGATGGGGAGCAGGATGAAGCTTCACTCACTCACCTCAGTGCCCTGGGGGTTGGGAACCCCTGATCCAGTGTGTCAGCCTGGCCTGACTCCCACCCAGCCCAGTGTACTTTCTGCCTGACCACACTGTCTCCACCACGTGGTCCTAAGCTCTGTACATGACAAGCCCTGTAGGTGCTGAAACAAGCAAGAGGCTCACAGGAGTAAGACCAGACAGCAGCTCAGGAACACCAGCAGCCTTGGTCCCCATTGTACGGGTGGCGAACGAGATGCCTCGGCAGCAACACACACACACTAGCCTGTCACACATCAGTGCCCAGGGGTGTACAGGCTGAGTGTAGGAGCCCAAGCTGGTCCTCTGGCTGCCTTAGGTAGGAAATAGTTTTTTGTTTTTTTTTTTTTAAGGAAATCACACATGGGAAGCCTGGAGACTAAAAACACCCTGGGGCAGGGGACTCAGGGAAGTAACAGCAGAGAAGGGAAAGCATTTCTTTGCCTCACTGTGTACAGATCATAATCCGAGGCAGGCACCTGGGGCCGACGATCACACTGGTGAATACACAGAATGTTCTTCTAGACTGAACTGACAATTCCATGCAGGTAAACCATGAGGACCAAATGGCGTACACCCAAGAGGAATGGAACAGGGGGCCATGCGCCAAACTGTAAGCTGCCACTGCCAACTATCATCGGGCCGAGAGCCTGGAAGGCTCACCATCCAGAAGGAGAGCTTTACAGTGGCTGGAAGCCAGCCACCTCACTTCCGTCTTAAGCAAGGTGGCTGACTGTAACAAAGGGCAGAGTCAGGGAGCTGGGGGGCAGAGACCAGGCATGGGCCTGAGCCATTCTATTACAGCATTATGAAACGCAAACTGACTGGGGACCGGCGGTGGCAGAGGATATCTATTACTTAAATTTCCAAAGGACTGCTGACAAGATCCTACACTGTACACTTTTAAAGATTTTTAGTTATTTATTTTTAGAGAGGGGAAGGGAGGGAGAAAGAGAGAAATATCAAGGTGAGGCTGCCTCTCACACGCCCCCAACTGGGGACCCTGCCCGCAACTCAGGCATGCGCTCTGACTGGAATCCAACCAGCAACCTTTTGATTCTCAGGCTGACGCTCAATCCACTGAGCCACACCAGCCAGGGCCACTTACAAACATTCAGATGCCGAATTTAGGGCATATTTTGCTCAGGCACAGGAAATGGGGGACATCTGTCAAACTATCACCAGCTCCTGGGTCTCTGGTAAGCCATACTGGGTCTTGTGCTGGTCGAACAGTTTCTTCAGAGCTTCCACATAGAGTGTGTGGTATTTGTCCACCACCTCCTGGCTCGGCTTCTCGATCTTGGGCACTGGCAGAGGCTCCCCAACTGCCAGGGGGGACAGGGAAAGAGAAGAGAAGCGTAAGAACAGCTCACTCCTCAGAATGGGCCTCGGCGCTGCCGCCCAGCTTCTCCCCATCCTCACCGCCCTGACAGTGCCCATCCTGGGCAGCCTCTCGCCCCCGGACATGGCCAAAGCTGAGGCTCAGCTGGACGGCGTTCCCACAGAAGGGCGCACTCACCAATCGTGGTTACGGGCCGAGCATAGGGCAAGAGGCCCCGGGAGTTCTCAGTGAGGCCGCGCCCATAGAAGGCACTAGGGTAGACGTGTGTCACGCTCTGGAACCACTCCTGGAAGCGATTGCAGGGATGAGAGCCACCCTGTGGAGAAAAGGCCTGTCTTTGGACAGCCAGGATGGTGGCAACCCTGCCCAAAGTCCAAGGTGCTACACCACCAGTGGTCTGCAGCTCTGCCTATAGGCTCCTCGGCCCCTAACTCAGCTGGGCCTAGGTCCAGGCCACGTGTAAGGGCCCCGTGGTCTACCCCGAGCTTCCTGTGGAGTCGAAGTAGCAATGAGCTAAAGGAAGCAAGGCCCCGCCCTCCTGTGAACCCACAGGTCTGAAACCCAGGAAGATAAGACTCAAGGGACATTTCATGAGTGCTTTCTTCCCTTGAATCCCCCGGGCAATGTGGGCTCCCTCTGAGATGGCGTCTAGCCAGTCACTTTCACTGAGGGACTGGCCCAGAAGGGAGGCCGATGTGGTGGGCATCAGGCTCCGGGCTGGCCCTTTAAGCAGAAGTGCCTCCAGGACCTGGCCCAGGCTCTGCAACACAGGAGCTTCCCCTCCCTGTTCAGATACGATTTCCGCAAAATCCCTTCCTCTTGCCCTGCTGGGCTTTTGGGGCTGCTCTCCCTGGCCTGGACCAAAACTGTCCTTACCCGTGCTGGAGGGCCCTGTGGATGAACGCAGTCCGGTCCCTCAAGAACAGGGCGGTAGATCCTGGCAAGCTGTGTCTGACCTCAGCCAGGCCACCGACTGCCACAACCAGCATGCTGCCTTTGCCCTTTTGGGTTAGCAGACAGTCCATAGATGAGCGGCTCACAGAGCATAACCCTGGCAGAGAGAGAAGTTCCAACAGTCACGGGCTACTTCCCAAACCTAGCCTCCCTCCCGACATCTTCAGAAGAGGAGAGAGCCTCATCTCAGGCAGCTGAGCCCGGGGCTGCTTTGGAAGACCAGGCCAGAGAGGGCCACAAAGTTGGCCTTGCTCTCACCCATTCCCCAAGCACTTCTTGCTCAGGGAGCCATTTTGATTGATTGATTGATTGATTGATTGATTGATCTGAGAGCAGACAAGGGAGAGAGAGAGAGAGGGAGAGAAACATCAATCTGCTGCCTGTCGCATGCCCCCAACCAAGGACCTGGCCCACAACCCAGGCACGTGCCCTGACTGGGAATCAAAAGAGCGACCTTTCCGTTCACAGAACGATGTCCAGTGCACTCAACCACACACCGGTCTGGGCGAAGGCTGATTTTATTTTGTCTTTATATCCTAGAAGCCCACTCACCCACAGACATGACATAGTCTCTGAGGAAAGGCACCCAGAAAAATGCTCCCAGTGTGAGCACATAAGGGGTGATGCCAGGAAAGATCTTGGAGAAGCCTGAGCCCTCTGTGGCGAAGTTGCCAAAGCCCGAGTGGCACAAGAACCCATGCGGGTGGTAGACGAGGATGTAGTTGCGGCTGGGGGAGATATCATGAGTCTTCAAAAGCTGTGGAGGAAAGAGGGGACGGGAGCGGTATGGCCATGGAATAGAAGAGAAATTCCGGCCAGAGATCTGGAAGGGGTAGGCCTGCCGTGCCCGGCCGTGAGCGCTACGGTAATGCGTAACTCCAGGGTCATCCTCCCCGTGGGTTTGCATGAGAATGCTGCCCCCAACCCCCATCTGGCCCCAACCGCTAGTACCCAAGTTAGGGTTGGACTTGGGGCCCAAGTAGGGATGTGTGGCTGCTCACCCTAAGTGGGAAGTAATCACAGTACTGTCTCCACAGGCACCAACGCCTCACACAGGAAAACTGGCGGCCACCTGAAAACAGAGCCCATGCAGCCAAGCTGTGCCCGCCCTCACTCTCTCCTTCAGGGCACTTCTGGGCCTGCCACAGGGTGCTCTCACCCCTTGCTGTCTCCTGTCCCCCACCCCCCCAAGTGCCAACCAGAACAAACTATGGTCGGCCAGGGCCAAGGCAGGGCAACCTAGCTTTCTGCTTCACTAGCTACCCCTCCGCTAACTCACTACAGTTCTGACCGGCACCTTTCTAGCCCCTTGAAGGAACCCCTGCCCTTGGCTAATGTCACCCAGGCAGGGACAGGCTGAAGGCAGCCTGGGAACCAGCCAAAGCCCCTCGGGATCATAGGAAGAGAAGAGGAAAGAGATTATGTCAGGCGCAGGCATGGCCCCGGCAGGACCCTTACCTCGCTCAGGGGTCTTCCAGTCAAAAGCCAGCCAGGTGAGAAGGAGCACAGTGACAGGCCAGTATGGCGTGAACAGCACCAGGTACAGGTTGACAGAGATCACGGTGATTACTGGAGGACGCCCAGGCCAGAGTTAATAACTCGTGAATGGTCCCTCACATATGCCCTCCCACCGGGGCTCTGCAAACGCCAGTCGCCTGCACTCTCAGCCATGCCCACGCACCAACTTCACTCCCTCCGTGGGCACGGGCCCGTCGGCCATGCCCACGCACCAATTTCACTCCCTCAGTGGGCACGGGCCCGTCGGCCATGCCCACGCACCAATTTCACTCCCTCAGTGGGCACGGGCCCGTCGGCCATGCCCACGCACCAATTTCACTCCCTCCGTGGGCACGGGCCCGTCGGCCATGCCCACGCACCAATTTCACACCCTCAGCCCGGCACGGGCCCGTCGGCCGTCCCCACGCACCGCTTTTACTCCCTCACCCAGCACGGGGCCTGTGCACCCATGTCCTCGGCCCCACACCTCATCTCTGGCACCAAAAACCTGTTTCTGGCCTAGAAAGCAAGGCGTTTTCTTCTCCAGCTGTTCTGCACGCAGTAAGCCCTCCACCCCCTCCCCCACCCGGGACCTGCCGGGGCACCGCTGTGTTGCATTCAATGGCCGGGAGCCAGTGGTGGCGCACAATGACCCGGTCACCAGAGGCTGCGAAGCCTGGCAAGGCAGAGCCAGGAACAGTTTTCCTCCAGTGACCAGTTTCCTGTCCAGTCAGTGAAGCGTCAGAGAAGGGACTACCGGAGAGAGAGATGACCCCCCCTCAGCCAGGTGGGGAGCACACACAAGGGTAAACAAGAAACAAAGGAAAATGCAAGCTGGGATAGAATCAAATCTCAGGCCGTGTTAAGCTCCAAAAAGATTAGGAACACTAGGTTAGAGCAGTTAGGGCAGACTTCACGGAGACTCCTGGGGAGCCACCCTCAGAAACATGCCTGGGCTTGGTTTTGAAACAGCTGCAAATAAGACTGAGGTGGGGAAAAATGAGTCAAAATAAAGGCGAGACAACAGAAAACAGTTCTAAGGGAACATGGCACGTTTTTATATGGACTCCTCACTGGAGCTGCATGAAAATTACCATAACAATGTTGTTTTTTTACAAGACATAGATCCACAAGATAAGAGAATTAGAAAGATGCCTGCCGGCGGTGGGTTGAAAATACCAGCCAAGCGTTTGTCCCCTGGAAAATGGAGGGGGGAGGGAGTGACAACGTAGAGTGAAGAAGGCTGAAACCTTTGCAAAGGCAATGTCTATGAGAGCAAGCAAACCTGTGTGCACTGAAAAACCTGGGGAAGATTCCGAATTGGGAGCCGCCAGGTGTCCCGAAAAGCAAGCGTGAGGCACAGGAGCTGACCGAAAGTCTATCACAGAAGCAGTTCGAATCCCAGCCTTCCGCACAGCACTACTGCCCAATGAAAAGGCTACTCTCTCAAAAACTGAACTAAAGAGACTCGAGACTCTAGAGACTTGCACTAGATGCAGCTAAGATATTCTATATGCGGCCCAATTCTTAATGAAGTACAAAGTAGAATAAAGACAATCTCGGTCACACAGTCTCAGATAGTTTGTCTCCCAGGACCCTTTCTCAGAAAACTCCTGGAGGATGCGCTCCGCCAAAATAAGGGAGTAAGCCAAGCCGGGAGAAGGCATGGGATCCAGGGGAAAAGGGATCCAGCTAGAAAAGGAAGTAAACAGGGCTGGGGCGAGGATGAGGCAAGAGACACTTGCGTGACCTGAGAAGGACGCCTTCCTGAACTGTGTCCACAGTGCCTCCAGCGCCCTCCGGCTGGCAGCTGTGCAGGAGGCCAGGCTGTGACAGGAGGAGGCTGCACCCCGGCAGCTGTGTCCCCAAGGCATTGAAGAGGGACAGGGAAGGAGCGGGACTTAGGGATTCCCCATGGGTTTGTTTGAACTCAGAGAGGAACAGGTCCTTGGAAAGTCTGGAGAAGTAGTAGTGACTAGTACGTCTCTAACAGATTAAAGGAATTTTAAATAAGGAAGTTGTGACTCTCAGGGGGAAAAACAAGTTGCACGAGAAAGAAAAGTAGCCCTGGCTGGTGTGACTCAGTGAATTGAGTGCCGGCCTGAAAAACAAAAGGTCGCCGGTTCGATTCCCAGTCAGGGCACCTGCCTGGGTTGTGGGCCAGGTCCCCAGTTGGAGGCCTAAGAGAAACCAAACCGATTGATATTTCTCTTGCACATTGATGTTTCTCTCCCTCCCTTCCCCTCTCTCTAAAAATAACTAAATAAAATCTTAAATAGAGTGGCAAGCACCAGGATAGGGAAGGAGAACTAAAATTTTAAAAAGACACAAAAATAATCTTAGAGCACTAAATAGCTCAGTTGTGGAAATATGTCCTAGGCCTAGCTGGGCTTATAACCCCCTGGGGAGGCTGGGAAGGAGGAAACTGTAGTGGTCATGGCTAGAGCCGAATTCTCATCTTCATATTGGGAAGTCAGTGACAGTGTCTAAAATTATTAAATCGGAAAGTAGTAATATTTCAAAATTTTAAATAGTCAAATTTACACATGTGGAGGTAAATTCCCAAAGATAAAGAGCTCACAATTTTGAAAATGGCTGCCTCTGGGAAACAGATAAAAGGAAGGAGAAAAGGCCAGCAGCTGAGGCTTTTTACATACTCTTTATAAAACTATTTGACCTGATTGTGTAACTCAGTGAATTGGGCATCATCCCACAGAGCGAAAGGTTACGGGTTCAGTCCCTGGTCAGGGCACATGTGAGAGGCAACTGATCAATGTTTCTCTCCCTCTCTTTCTCCCTATCTTTCCCTCTCTCTAAATCAATAAAAAAAATCTTTAAAAAAAATAAAAGAAGAAACTCAAGTTCAGTAGAGAAATGGGCAAAGGCCATGAATGGGCAGCTAACAGAAAAAAAGCAATGCTAATTGCTAGGAAATATATGAAAAGATGTTCAACCTGATTCATAAACGAGAAAGTACAAAATAAAGCTACAACTTGTTTTCCTGCTGCTTTTGCTTGGAGGTGCGCAGGGCCTCTCCACTCTTTTTCCTTCCCCTGCTATGGGAGTCTCTACGGCCACGTTTGCAACATCACCATTTGGTGGGGCCTCCAGCAACCTGAACATCCCCATCAACCTGTACTGGATGTTTAACATGAATGAGAAATAAACATTTGCTGGGCTAAGCTACTGAGATTTCAGGGTTAATCTGTGACCACAGACTACATAGTAGCCTAGGCCATCTTAAGACACTTGAATGCGCCCATTTTACAAAGGAAAAAGACAGAACTTGGAAAGGATACATAACTTGCTAACGGCACACAGATAGTAAGCACTACAGCTGGGATTTGAGCGCAGGCAGCCTAGCTCCAGAGATTCTCTTAAAGATTTTATTTACTTTTAGAAAGAGGGGAATAGAGGGGGAAAGAAAGGGAGAGAAACATCAATCAGCTGTCTCTCAGATGCATCCCTAATAGGGACCTGGCCTGCAACCCAGGTCTGTGCCTTGACTGGGAATCGAACCAGCACCCTTTTGCTTTGTGGGATGATGCCCAACCTCCTGAGCCACACTGGTCAGGGCCAGAGATGGTGTTTTTAACACCTATATTTTCCTGCCTCTTGGCTATAGGGGTGTGTGTGTGTATGTCTGTGTGTGTGTGTGTCCATAATTTCTGGCTACAGACACACACACAGAAAAACATGGTTAATAGCAGTTACCTGTACGGGGCCTGCCCCAAGTGTCCTTTAATATCAACCAGTCATGCCTCCTCCAATGTAGTGTCAGCTCCTGGGCCTTGGGGACTCAGCTCTCCTGGGAGAACACAGTGGCAGTGAGGGGGAGGGACAGGGTGGTAATGAGCCCCGCCTGCGGGAACAGGACAAGAACTCAGGAAAGACAGTCGAACAGAACCCTAACCCTAAAGCTGCTGGGTCAGAGCAGGCCCGCCCGGCCGGAAGTGGTCGCAGATGCCGCAGGGACGCTGACTGTGCTTTCTGAGCAGCCTGCAGCCGAGACCCAAGAAGAACGTGGCCTTGTGGACTGAGCGGAAGAAGCTGCAGCCCAGACATGCAGCTCCTCTTCCCGAAGACCAGTAGCACTGACCGCCACAGCCACAGCAAACACGAAAAACCAGTTCACCTAAAAGACAGTTCTGGTGGACTCCCCCCAGGTTTTCTTGAGCCCCAATAGCTGGAGGGATGAGGCCGAGAACAGCCGCCACTCCGCCTAGACAGGGAACTCTGCCCTTGCTGAAGTCAGTGCCCCTAAGGCCTGGGCCGCACGCAGCATCCCAGCTGGAGTTCTTGTCCTCAGTAAGAAGTCGTTCTGAGTAGGAATGTTTCTGGGTGCAGAGGACTGGCCTCCTCCTTCTGCATGCTCTACGGGAACAGGTTGACACCCAGCATCCTGCTGGGCGGTGAGTGAGGAGGCGCAAAAGGTAAGGAGAGAGACACCCAGAGGTGAGAGCCAGGCCCTCGTCCTGGCTCAAGTCCCAGGCCACCTTCTCTGCTCCCCAGCCATGTGATCTTGACCAGACCACGTACGCTACGTGAACCTCATCTCCCTCAGCTGTGGGATGAAGATTATCAGGAACAAAAGGTGCCCGGAACAGTGGCTGCATGAAAAAGGGGTGCAATAAATGTGAGCTGGTATCATGAGAGTGTTAGCTATCATTACAAGTGTGTAACGGTTAAGAGGTATTATGATACAGAGCAGTAGTTTTTACCGCCCTGCCTGGTGTGGCTCAGTGGATTGGGTGCCAGCCTGCGAACCAAACAGTCGCCAGTTTGATCCCCAGTCAGGGCACATGCCTGGGTGGCGGGCCAGGTCCCTAGTGGGGGTGCACACAAGAGGCAACCACACATTGATGTTTCTCTCCTTCACTTTCTCCCTCCCTTCCCCTCTCTCTAAAAAATCAATAAATAAAGTATTTTAAAAAATAGGCTCTACCTCATCAAGTGCATGAGGCTAAAATGAAGTCATAGGTGTGAACATACCTGAAACACAGCAGGTACCTAACATATGAATTTCTTGCTCCTGGTCTCTTCCAGCTCTGCTTGCCTGTCATTCCTAGATTAACACCACCCTTTTCTGCATCAGGGGGTCCTAGTGGGGCCTTTGAGCCCCCAGGGCCTGTCCTTTAGCCCGTTCTCCCTAGTCAGTGGCAAGCCTCAGGCTCGCAGAGCCCATGTGTCTTCTTGCTTCCCAGATGTGTCAGCAGGTCACTGAGCTCCCGCCCCGGCCCGCAGCCAGCACGCGCCTAAAGCACCTGGCTAATGGGAACCTTGTCCAGGCCCCGCTCCCCGAGGGCCGGTTCGCTCCAGCGCCTGGAACACAGCGACCAGCATGGCACTAAGTTGCACAGAGTGTTTGCGGTGGGGATAGTGGACAGATAGATAAAATCTTCCACAGCAGGGGCTTTCCCAGCCTCCCTCTGTCACTAGGACACCTGTCTGCCACCCATGGTCCGCTCGAGTTCTGCAAGGTGCAGCTAAGCCCCTTGTCTGGGCTGGTCTCAGAGAAACTGCTTCCCGCTTTCCCCAAACATTCCCAGCATGCCTCAGCGCAGACCCAGGGAGTTTCAACAAACACACCTGCAGCAAGACCCTCTCTCACACATGCACAGACAGCCCTGCACAGGCGCACCCATGAACGCACACACACACACCCGTGTACACCCACGAGTACCAGGCCCAGCTATGTCAGGATACAGGCCAGGGGGACCCACCAACCTGATGGGTCCTGCTAAACCCGGAAACCCCTTGCTCTGAGCCAAACCTGGACCGTTGACCACCCTACTTACCATAGGCTAAAGACTCACCAATAAGCAAGAGAGTTAACACCCACTGGAAAACAGAGAAGACCACCAAGGCGGTCTTGAGATCCTTCTTTGGGAGCGAGAGCATTGTGCCCAGGGTCCCAGTGGCTCTAGGTAAGCGCTGTTTAGCTGCCTGATCCCAAATGCTGGGGCCTGGTAGTTTCCTCCTTCATACTTCTTTCTCCAGTCCCTCCCCAGTCTCCACGCCCTCACCGCGTCCCAGCCTCCACTTGCCTAGTTCCCTTCAGCTCTCTCTCCACCTGCACTTTCACCCCCTTATGCAAGACCCGGGATGGGATTATGACATCCCCTTGCACACCTGCATAGAGTGTGGGTGTAGCTGTGCTGTGGGAAACAGTGGGGTGGGTGTGGGCTGTGGATGATGGGGGGCAGGGAGGAGCCCAGGACACACAAGGTCTGTCTGCATACTTTTTGAGATCTGGCTGTTAGAAAGGACAAGGGCCCCAAGATCTGAGCACTTCTGAGTGTTATCTCGAACTAAATGTTGAAATGTTGCAGAGTATTTTGGAGCTGAAGCTGTGAACAGGATGAGCGAATAGGTTCCCAATCCATGAAAATAGCGAGCTGCAAAAAAATGCTAAGCCTCCCTTAGGGGAGGCAGAGCTTTCGATATGAATCCCTCCCGTCTCCTCTACTTGTTCCAAGTAAACAAAACCACATTTTAAATAGAGGATCCCAAGCCAAAAACCCCTTGAGTTCAGTAACACAGCTATCTAAGGTCTCTCAGTGACAATGTGATGAGAAGAGAAGACAGAGGTCACATGCCAGGCCTAAAACTATTTTACTATTTTTGGTTTTTTTGTCAGTCCAGAGCTCACTACTTTCCATCAAAGACCACACTTAGTCTGTAAGTGTATAGTGGTTGCTAAATAAATTTTTATTGAATGGATAAACAAACGTGAGTACTTATTAAATTATTCTCTGTATGTGCAATTCTAGAACAGGCAAAACTCATCTGCAATTTTTAAAAAAAACCTCAGAGTAGTAGTGGCCTCTGCTAGGGGACTGACAAGGGAGGGGGACAGTGGGAATTTTGAAGGTCACGACCACGTTCTCTGTCCTGACAGAGCTTTGAGTTACACAGATCAAAAACTCATTTGTCAAAGCTCAGCAAATATACACTTAAGACTTGGCATTTCCAGCATGTAAATTTCACCTAAGAAATAAACAAAAGTTGAACTGAATGCTGAAGTGTTAGTATCAATGGCTGCAATTCTCTTTGAAATGAATACAGGATATATTGATGGACGACCGAGTGATATGCTGATGAGCAGATGTGTGATGAGTCCATATAATAAAATATCTGTATGATCAAGGTGGTAAGCGTTCACTGTACAATTCTTCTGCAGGCTTGAAATTTTTTACAACAGGATTTTGAAAAAATAGGTCCCTGAAGGTCAGAGTAAAAATAAATTTTTAAAAATGTGGTTTCTCCATGGATATACATGTGCATGCACATGTTGCTTTTGTGTTGTCAGGATAGCCTTGCTCTGAGAAATCACCCGGAGACCACTGTGGGATCAAGCAGCAGGTTTACTGAGGGAAAAGGGAGGGGGAGTGGAGGATAGAGGCAACTCCTAGACCAACACAAGGGCCCCTAGGAGCGAGGGGAATGGGGAGCAAGGGAACAGGGGTTTCCGGTCCATCTGGTGGGCCTGTAAGAATTGCCTGCCTGGACTTCTGCAGGTGCCTTTTTATACTTGTCCAACACACACTGCAGTGAGGGTGAGTTTGCTTATGTGTGTAGTTGTCAATACATGCTTATAGCCCTGGCTGGTGTGGCTCAGTGGATCGAGCACCAATCTGCAAACCGGACGGTTGCTGGTTCAATTCCTAGTCAGGGAATATGCCTGGGTTGTGGGCCTGGTCCCTGGTTGGGGGCAAGCAAGAGGCAACAGAGCAATTGACATTTCTGTCCCTCTCTTTCTCTCCTCCCCTTCTCTCTCTAAAAATAAGTAAACGTTATCTTTATAAAAAGTGGGGGAGCCATGGAAGAAGGAGGAGGCTTCTGAGGAGTTATCACAATAATTCATGTGTGAGATGGTGGCGGCGTGGGCCACATTGTTGTTACTCAGGATAGGGGCCAGTGGGAAGATTTTGGAAGTCTTCTCTGAAGCAGAGGCCCCACATGGGCCCTCTCCTCTCTGAGGCTTGGGCACCTCTATAGGGGAGTCCCATTAGTGACCAGCAGTTACCCAACTCAAGGGGTTCACGGCTTGGGGTGCTCTATTCAAAGCAAGAGGTGAGGTAGTATTATTTGCTTGCCAACAAGTAAAGGGGGGGGGGGTTCACACCCAAAGCTCTGCCTCACTGAAGGGAGGCTTAGCCATTGCTCATAAACACTATTTGTTTAGTTACATGTTGATTTCTTCTTTGCAGTTCTGGCTGCTGTGATCCTGTTTTCCACCCACAAAACACTGTGCTACATAGCAAGAAATAGCATTTAGAACTGTGAAGACCTTGAGACCCTTGTTCTCTCTAACACACCTACCACGGGTCCTGCCTTGGCCTAGGTACGCTCCCTGCATTCAGCCTGGTCCCATCCAGTTGCTCAGGGAATATGTGGAGAGTGTTGGGTGCGGCTCACCGGCTAGGACCAGAGTGCTAGTTCTGTGAAGGGACTGACCGGAAGTGAGGAGAATAGGGTGGGCCTGTCAAATGTCACATGAGGATGACTTTCAGGCACAGGGGTCTGTCAGGGCTCAACGGCCCCAATGAGGGACACACGGGCTCACCCTTTTTTCCTCTCTAATACCCACATGGCAAAAGCAGCTCCACTTCCACACAAAGTGCGTGCATGGGCTTAGGGGACTTGCCCCGGCACAGAAAAATGCCCAGTGGCCCAGCTGTCTCTCCCCATGGGACAGGACGGACTTGCTAGTGTGGGGGCAGTGCAGCCCACTCCTTATCCAGGCTTTTGTTGGGGAAACTTCCTGGGACTATGCCGCGCTGGAAAACAGTGCTCCCTAATGCTGAACACGGGAACGGCCAGGCATAGATAAGGCTCTGGCTCACAGAAAAGAGTCCCGAGGGCCAATGTGGTGCGGAGGTGAAGGGGGAGCAGAGCCGCTGCCAAGATTCTGACCCGGTACCTGCGTGGGTGGTGGGGATGCGCACGGAGCAGGGGCACATCTGGCAGGGAGGGTAGAACACTCATTGTGGGAGGGCAGGCCCTGCAAGACCAGCAGGCCCTGGGGGAGCTACTGCTGAAGCATGTTCTGCTGACCTTGCAGAGCCGGCTCCCACTTAGAGACCAGCGCCAGCTGCCTTCTAACCTGCTTCCCATTGGAGGTCCCGGACAGACTGCCTTTGAGACAGATGCCACAGTGGGGAAGGGAAGGCTCTGCACCACCCCACCCCACCCCCCCGCCAAGGACAAGCTGCTGTGGTGGGCTGTGGGCCAAGGGCATGAGGCTCAGGGACACGTTCAGGGGCCAGCCTGAACAGAGAGGGAGAGATACTTCTAGAAGCACTTGGCAGGGGGGAGGGGGACAGCGTGGACAGGCCCTCCACGCAGCACCAGTGCGCTGAGGGGGTCCTCATTTATAGCCACCCCTGCCCTGAGGACTTGGGTCCCGTTACTCCCGCCTCTTCACTTGTTCACCGACCCTGACTTCTCACTGGCCCCCACCTCCGACCCTGGTCTGGGAGCTCTCAGGAGCAGAAACTGAGTGAGACTGGGTCACACTGTTCTCAAAGGCCCAGCCCCTAACAGGTCCCACAGTAGGCACCCATGTGACATTTGTTTAAAAAATGCCACAGTGAGTGGAGGCCCGACCTGGTGACCATTGCTAGGCAAATCCCCAGGGCTTGGTTTCTTCAAACGTAAATGGGATGTGAATACCACCTTCTCAGACTTGGGGTGACCCAGCCAAGTGTTAGGTGGCCAATCGTTTGGAACTGTGATCCGGTCCCCACATGCAAGCTGCCGCTGTCACTATCACTGAGAGCAGGGGTGGGGCGCAGAGGGCAGGGCGCTAAAGAAGGAAAGCCCAGAGTTCAGCTGGCCCTGCCCTGAAACAGGCTACCCTCCAAAGAGGGCTACCTTGGGGACAAGGGTGTCAGCAAAGAGCAGAATCAATGACAGTGCGAGCATTTGGAACATTCTATAACCTGATTCCCCATCTGCACAGAGAAGGCCTCGTGCCTGTCTGATGCATGTGTGTGCACCCCGCCATCCTAAGACCAAACAGGGAAACAGTCAAGGCTGTTGGGGGGGCTTCATGGTCTCCAGTCCTATCCCCCAAAACCCCTGGATATCCGAAGGCTCAGAGACTGCGGAAGGGTGCTCGGAAGGGTGTAGCTCCAAGCTACCCAGGGAGCCCTCCCTGCAGCCTTCACCCAGCTCCCTGCCCCTTGCAATCTTCCCTGCTCTCGGACCCAGGCCCCCTTCCCCACTGGTCCTGCTCCAAGCTCCTGGAAATGGACAAAAAAACAAAGCTAGTCCTTCCCTTACTTAGTAGTTTTCACCGCACCCAGATAGGGTTACCAGATAAAAAAAAGACATGTTACACCTGAATTTCACGTGAATAGACGATAGTGGTTTAGTATAAGTATGTCTCAAATATCACAGGGAATACACTTCCAGTAAAACACTACTCATTGTGCATCTGAAGGTCAAACTGAATTTGCTCCTGTGCCTTTATGTCCCCCATCTGGCAACTGTAAGGCTGAGGATCACCCAGCCAGCGGCTGGGACACTACGAAGCGCAGTCAGTGGCTCTGGAGGTCGGAGTGTCACCCTCAGTCTCTCAGCTGGCCCAGAGATCTCCCTGGCCCCGATACTCTGCACTTAAAATGACTGAGTCAGCCCTGACTCATATGGCTCAGTGGATTGAGTGGCGGCCTGTGGACCGAAAGGTTGCTGGTTCGATTCCCAGTCAGGGCACAGCACGTGCCTGGGTTGCGTTCGAGGCAGGTACCCGGCTGGGGGCGTGCAAGAGGCAACCACACAGTGATGATTCTCCCCCTTTCTTTCTCCCTCCTTTCTCCTCTCTATAAAAAGACATAAATAAAATCTTAAAAAATAAATGACTAAGTCACATTGTATCAGGAGTGTCTTCACTGTGTTGGGGGTCTTCCTGCCTCACACTCACCCCACCCCATCCACCCTTCTGCCGATTGGGTGGGGCATTTAGCCTTCAGGCCCCAGTGGCCATTTTTTCTTCCTCTCATTGGCAAACTGAGGACGGTCAGAAGATGGAGGTCTGACCACAAAACCCAAATGGAAGGTACTTGATCTTGGCAGGAAAGGCCAAGGCAGACTCTGCGAGAAGGTGCCAGAACAGACCCCAATGCCTCAAAGGACTGGAGGTGGCTGCTCTGCTCTGCCCTGCTGTGCAATGGGTGACTTTCCTGTTTCCAAAGGGCTCCTAGGATTCAGGGGCCTCAGATGGCCATTTCTCCCAGAAGACACCCCCACCTCTACCATCCTACCACTGGCATGAGGTATGAAACCCTCCTATGTGTACGATGTTCCAAAGCTCTGCTTCCGCTCCTCAGGGCATTCTGTAGTTACTTGGGTTTTTTTGTTTGTTTGTTTGTGTTTTGGAGGTATTTTTGTGTGTGTGTGTGGTTTTTTGGTTTTGTTTTTTGTTTTTTTTGGTCTATCTTCCCTTGTTTGGCTGTAAGCTCCCTGAGATTCGGGATCTTTGTTTATTTTATCCATAGTACTTAGAACACTACCTAGCAAATAGTAGGACAGATAAATGGGGGCTGAATAAATAAATGAATGAATGATCAAAACAGGTCCCAGGCAGGAGCAAGGTCAGGGTCGGTACAGAAAGTAAGCGTGAACAGAGCGCAAAACTCTTGTCATCTTAGACCCTTAAGTGACGGGTGGCATGTGAGGAAGGAACAAACCCTCAGTGATATACAGGAGTTCCTCTCTATATCGCAGTTCACTTTTCGCGGCCTCACTGTATCGTGGGATTTTTTAAAATATTATATTTAATTATTTATCATGGATTTTTGCTATATCGCAGGACTTTGTGGTCCTGTATACGTATGTTGTTAAAGTGACGTAGGTTTAAGAGTGTGGAATATGTTTTAAGAACCTAAGTAGTGTTCATAAAAGTGTGGAAAAGATTAATAAGGGAGTGGGAAAGGTTGATAAGGGACTGGGAACGGCTTATAAGTGTGTGGGAAGGGCTTATAAAGCCTTAAATATATATAAATATTAAGATAAATGTAAGGTTCCTACTTCGCGGATTCTCACCTATCGCGGGGGCGTCTAGAACGTAATACCTGCGATAAGTGAGGGAATACTGTACTCAAGACCCTTTAGTGAGGCCAGCACCCTGGGGCCCAGTCTCCTGTGCCCCTTACTCACGTCCTGACCCCTCCAGCAAGATGCGATCCCTTGTCAGTGTCAGCGAGAGCCCTGCACAGGGCGGGATGCTGCCCTCAAACCCTCTCGCATTTCACCACGATACCGTGTGTGCTACTGTGTGTGATCAGGTGGAGTGAACACTGGCTTGTGCTTGACAATTTCTCAACAAGCCTTGAGCTTGTCGGGAAGCTCCCTTGGATGTGAGCTAGGAACGCGGTCCAGACAGACACTTAGGGGCCATGAAACTCCATACTAATACGGACACTGATTACCATGGAAACGGTTGTCTCTGGTGGCCTCTGAAGGGGAGGGAGTGTGGGGGTGGTGAAGTGGAAAGGTGGGTCATGGGGAGGTGGGATGGGAGCAGGAGCTGGGAAGTGAGGCCTGGGGTGTGGTCGAGGGAAGCACCTGCCGTTTGTTACTGTGTTCCTTGGTGCCAGGCCCTGAGCCCGGGCCCAACGCACATTTGATCCTCACAGCCCCCTGCACCCTGGGCATGGATTCTCTCACCCCTCCCTCCTCAGTGACCAGCAATGCATGTACTGTTACCATCTATAAGACAGCCGACCACCATCCCCAGTGCTGCTTCTTGGGGAAAGGAAGCTTGAAGTCCCTATCATTGATCCTTTGGCTAAAAGCTGATTTGTAGGCCCTGGCTGGGGAGCTCAGTTGGTTAGAGCATCGTCCCAATACGCCAAGGTTGCGGGTTCAATCCCGTGTCAGGGCACCTACGAGAAGCAACCAATGAGTGGAACAACAAATAGATATTTCTCTTTCTCTCATGCGTGCATTCCCTCTCATGTGTGGTCTCTCTCTAAAACCAATAATTTTAAACCAATAAATAAAGCTGAGTTGTGAGTAAAGGTGCTCATAAGAGAACTGCCTGAAAAAGCAGGCAGCCCACCCACTGCCGGGCACCTGCGGTTGTGTGAGGCAGGGCACGTGACTGGAGGGTGGGTCACAATCCCCAGGTGGGAGTGTGTGCTGGGGAAAGGTGGCAGGTGGAGAGGAGATGGCAGTAGAGACAGTGGCAGACTCCCGCGCACAGCTGGAAAAGGCACATTGGATATTACAATGACTACAGGTCACTTAACACAAACTACAGACAGTAGAGCTCAACATTTGCCAAGCTGGTTTTTCTGCACTTCAGGCCACAAAACCAAACCCACGCAATGGACTTGACATTTAAAGAGACCTGTCATCCCTTCTGCAGAATCTGAAAAACTAATCTTGCTTGCAGCAAACAAGCAGACTCTGTGTGACCATTGCTATCGGCCGTCCAAGTGCAAAAGATGTCTCTTTCAGGACCAGCATAAAGGTTTTCTGAAATTATCACTGCATCCATTCATGTTAATACTCAGTAGTTAATTTATTTGCAAGATACAAATGACAGTAAGGGAGGGTGTGAAGTATTTCTGTTCATGTAAAATAAGACTAGAGAAGACGTACTTGGCCTTATTCCTCTTGCTATTAACAACAAAAAACTCTGGACATGACATATGCAACAAATCAAAAAAGAGTCTGAGAGATGGCGGCGGACCACCTAGGTCCTCGGGATGAGGGGAAGGCCAAGAATTTTCTTTTTGCCTCATATACCCCAGACTCAGAGCTGAAGAAGTCAGTCACCGGGACACACCAGCGGCCACTGACTGGAAGAGCCCTAAGCAAAGCCTGCTCCCTCTGGCCAAAGGACTAGGAAAAGAGCACCAACGAACAGACTAGGGCTCTGTCCCCTCTCACTAGCCAAGGCTAGGGGGGACCTTAGACTTCCACCCTCACGGGGCTATAACAGTGGGCCCAACACCCCCACCCCCTTCCCAGCTGGCGTGTTGTCAGAGAGAGGCAAGTACAGCAAAGGACTTCTGCCCCCACTGGCAGGTCACGAAAGCCACCCAAACTCCATGTCAGTAGAGGCACTGTGGGGAGCCTAGCACCTGGCAGCGCTGTGAGGTTGCCCCTCTCTCTCCCTAGGGTGATATCAGAGAAGGCCCAGTAAAGGGTCAGGACTTCCCACGCCGCCCAAAGGTAGAGAGGCCAGCCTCCCATCCCTCTGCGGAGCTTGTGCCCTCAAGCCTGCCCAGCAGTGATGAAGAAGGAGTACCCCTTTGGATCAGGGAAGGCCAAATGGGGGACCAAAACTTCTCCCTCAGGCAGTGAGCACGTGACACCCTTCTTCCCTGCTGGTGGCCGCGTCAGAGGAGGAGAGCTAAAATAAAATAGATGCTGGAAATGAGACTCAGAGTCTCATGACATAATACTGCAAATACCTGGGTTTTGATCAAATAACACTCAAGAACCAAGAAGATCTCAAACTGAATGAAAAAAGAAATTATATATATATATATATATATATATATATATATATATATATATATAGAGAGAGAGAGAGAGAGAGAGAGAGAGAGAGAGAGAGAGAGAGATGTCCAAACCAAGATGAAAGAGATGCTAAAATTATCTGACAAAGATTTTTTAAGGGGACCACCATAAAAATGCTTCAACAAGCAACAAACAGGCTTGAAACAAATTAAAAAATAGAGAATTTCAGCAAAGAATTAGGAAGAAACAATTAAACAGAGAAAAAGAAAGCTAAGAAGTGTCAGCATAGAAATAGGATATATAATAAAGAACCAAATGCAAGTTTAAGAATTAAAATATAATAACCAAAAATTTTTTTAAAAACCTCAGTGAATCAGCTCACCAGACTGGAGGGAACAGAAGAGAAAACTCAGTGAAGTTAAAGTGAAGACAATAAAAATTACTCCATCCGAACAACAGGGAGAAAGCAGGTGAAAATAAATAAACCCAGTTTTAAAATGGGCCAAAGACTTCCACAGACACTTCTGCAGAGAAGTTAGGCAAATGCAGTAAGCCTAGGAAGAGAGTCTTCATTTGTCATCAGCGAACTGTGAGCTAAAACAGGGAGAAAGTGCCATACGCCCATCAGAAAGGCCAACACCCAAAACTAACAACACCCAAACGCTGGCAAGGATGGGGAGCAACAGGAACCCTCACTCACTGCTGGTGGAAACGCACAGTGTATGCACCGCTGTTACAGAGCACGGTCCCCAGAATTCCCCAGAGCCTGCGGTTTGGGGGGTGGGGGAAGGAAACGGCTTTTAAGATGCCTTGCATTTCCATGGCTGGTAGCTAGTGTCTTAGTTATGCAAATGGCTACAGTTCTTCCAAGGCCCCAAGGAGATGGGAGGGGTTGTGACCATGGAATGGTGACGAAAGGGCGTATGGGGCCTGCGCTAGGTTCTTGAATGGTGAGAACTGGTTACTCTGCCCACTGCATCACACAGGCCACCATCAGGGATTTAAACACAAGGCGGCAGCCGTTTCACAGAGAGCACCATGCGGTTTGTAAGGAGGCAGGAGGGCACCATGCAGTTTTAGAAGGAAAGAGAGATCCATGCGGTTTGCAAAGAGGAGTGAAAGGGAGAGACATGCGGTTTGCAGAGAGGAATGCTATCCATTACTAAAAAGAAATGACCTATCAAGTCATGAAAAGGCAAACGGAGGAAACGTAAATGCGTATGGCTCAAAGAAGCTAATCTGAAAAGACTACATATCATATGATCCCAACTATATGACATTTAGAAAAGGCAAAACTATGGAGACAGTGAAGAGTCAGTGGTTGCCAGGGGTCAGAGGAGAAGGAGGGATGAAGATGTGGCACAGGGTGTGTAGGGCGGTGAAAGTGTGCTGTAGGTACTGTCACGGTGGATGCGTGTGGTTAGACATTTGTCTAAGCCCACAGAACGTAAATGCCAAGAGTGAGCCCTCACGCATCCTAGAGAGTTTGGGTGACAATGATATGTCAATACAGGTTCATCGGTTGGGACAAATGTGCCACTCTGGTGCAGGATGCTGATGGTGGCAGAGGCCATGCCTGTGTGGGGTCAGGGGCTTATGGGAACACTGTGTACTGTCCATTCAGTTCTGCTGTGAGCCTAAAACTGCTCTAAAAAAATAAAGTGTAAGCTATAGGGAAGAAAATGACACTAAACCACCTTCTTCCACCAAAATGGACTAAAGGCTTAAATGTTGACACTCAAAACCATAAAACTCTTAGAAGAAAACATAGGCAGTAAAACCTCTAACATTTCTCTAAGCAATATTTTTTTCTGATATATCTCCTCAGGCGAGGGAAGCAAAAGAAAAAATAAACAAGTAGGACTACATCACACTAAAACATTTTTGCACAGAGAAGGAAAACATCAGCAAAATGAAAAGACAACCCACAGAATGGGAGAACAAATTCGCCCATACATGTGATAAGGGTTTAATCTCCAAAATTAATAAGGAACTTATAAAACTTAACACCAAAAAAAAAAAAAAAAACCAATTCAATTAAGAAATGGTCGAAGGACCTGAACAAATACTTCTCCAAGGAGGACATACAGAGATTCCTCCAAGGGGGATGCTCAACATCACTAGCCATCAGAGAGATACAAGTAAAAACTACAATGAGACATCACCTCACACCAGTCAGAATGGCCATCATCAACAAACCAACAAACAGCAAATGCTGGCGAGGATGTGGAGGAACGGGAACCCTAGTGCACTGTTGGTGGGAATGCAGACTGGTGCAGCCACTGTGGAAAACAGTACAGGCATTCCTGAAAAATTGAAAAATTAAACAGCTTTATGTCCAAGAGATTCCACTTCTCGGAATATATCCGAAGGAACCCAAAACACTAATTTGAAAGAACATAAGCACCCCAATATTCATTGCAGCTTTATTTACAATTTCAAGATACAAAAGCAGCCCAAGTGCCCACCAGTAGATGAATGGATAAAAAAGTTGTGGTACTTTTACAGAATATATGTGTAAAAAAGAATGAAATGTTACTATTTGCAACAGCATGGATGGACCTAGATGGTATTATGCAAAGTAAAATAAGTCAGACAAAGAAAAACGAACAACTTAAGGAATCAAAGTAGAATTCAATAACAGGAAAAGCTCCAAACACTGGGAAATTAATAATTCACTTCTAACTAACCCATGTGCCAAAGAATCTCGAGAAAATATGAAAAATATATTAAACTGAATGAGAATAAAAATACAATACATCCAAACCTGTGAGATACAGATAAAGTAATAGTAACAGTGAGAAGCAGATTTATGGTGCTAAATGCATACATTAGGAAAAGATGACAAATCTGAAATCAATAATCTCAGTTCCCACCCTCAAGAACCAGAAGAAGTGTGACTTGCACCCAAAACAGGCAGAAGGAAGGAAAACAGAGCAGAAATCAATGGAATGGAAACACAGAAATGCGATAGGGAAAAATCAATGAAATAAGCTGGGTCTCTGAAAAGATCAGTAAAATTGACACATCTCTAACAAGACTGACAAAGAGCAAGTCGCAAAAGGGAGAAAATACAACCCTGAAGGAATTAACATTGATTTTGAACAGTCTTTTCCAGAAAAAGAGAAGAGGGGAAAACACTTCCAAGTTCATTTGCTAACGCTAGGATTACCCTGGTACCAACACCAAACAAAAAAGTACCTCAGAAGAAAACTACAGACCAAGTATCTCTCATTCATGTCAACTTTAAAATCCGTAACAAAATCTTAGCAAACAGCATTTTTCAATATATCAAAAGAATCATAAACCATGACCAAGTATAAAACTGGTTCAATACTTAAGCAGCAAATCAATATAATCTGTCATATCAACAGGCTAAAAACGAAATCACACAAACAGTTCAATCAATGCAGGAAAGAAAAGAAAAATGACCAAATTCGAAACCATGCATGTTAAAAACTCTCAGAAAAATACAGAGGGGAACTTCCTCAGTTTGATAAAGAACATCCACCAAAAAACCTGTAACTATTATGATACTCAATAGTGAATGGTGGCATGCTGTCCCCCTAGATCAAAACTAAGCTGCCCTCGCCACTCTTATTCAAGCATTGCATGCCTGAAGGTATCATCCATGCAGTGAGGCAAGAGAGGGAAATGAAAGGATACAGGTTGGAAAAGGGGAAATAAAAATGCCTCTCTTCAGAGATAACATGACTCTCTAAACAGAAGATTCTAAGGAATCTACAAAAAGGGGAAACCTCCTAGAAATAGGAAGTCAGCTGAGCAAGGTTAACGCATGATAAACATACAAAAGTCGACTGTGTTTCTATACTCTAGAACGAACATGTGGGCACTGAAATTACAACTATACCACTTACAATCACTCAAAAATGGAAATGCTTATGTGTAAATCTAACAAAATACATGCCAGACCTACACACTGAAAGTTATAAAAACATTCATGAAAGAAAACAATGAAAATCTAAATAAATGGTGATACATACCCAGGTGTCAATTCTGCCTAGATTGACAAACGGCTTTAAGGCAGTTCCTAGGAAAATCCCAGCAAGATTTTTTTGTAGATATAAACAAGGTTACATTAAAATTTATATGGTAAAACAAGGGAATTACAATAACTGAAGCTATTCTGGAAAAAAAAGAATGAACTCGAAGGAAAGGGTCTACCTAACTTCCAGACTTATTACAAAGGTACAGTGATGGAGAGACTGTATGGTGTTGGTGGAAGAACAGACACAGAGATCAATGGAACAGAATACAGAGCCCAGAAACAGACCCACACAAGTCTGCCCAGCTGATTTTTGATAAAGGTGCAAAACCAATTCAACGGAAGAAGCATAGTCTTTCCAACAAATGGTGCTGGAGCGAATGGACAACCATAAGCTCAAAACCGAACTTTGGCCCTGACCTGTGTGGCTCACTTGGTTGAGCCTTGTCCTGCAAGCAAAGCAAAAGGTCAGGGGTTGATTCCCAGTCAGGGCACATACCTGGGTTGGGAGCCAGGCCCCTGGTTGGGGGCGCACGAGAGGCAAACAAGTGATTGATGTTTCTCTCCCTCTCTTTTCTCTCTCCCTCTCTCCCCCTCTCTCTAAAAAATAAATAAATAAAATCTTAATAACAAAACTGAAGGTTGACCTAAGCCTCAAACCTTACACAAAAATAACCACAAACTAGATCATAGATTTAAACTTAAAACTTGATTTTTATTAAAAAAAAAAAAAAAAAAAAACAAAGAAAAAAAGAAACAGAATAAAATCTTTGAGATCTGAGGTTAGACCAGCAATTTTCAACCGGCATGTTGCAAGAATTTTTATTACATGCAACACCTGACTATCCAGTCAGGGGCACTGACCTCTTTTCCCTTAGATTATCAAATTAAAAAAAAAAGAAAAGACAACAGCAACACAACAATAGCCATCCCATGCGCTGAATCAAAAGTATACCTACTTTTTTTGTCAGAGCGACCCAAAACATAATTTTTGGTGTGCCACAGAATTTTAGTAATTAGTTTATGTGTGCCATGAGATGAGAAAGGCTGAAAATTGCTGGATTTGACACCCAAAATGCAACTCGCAGAAGGAAAAATGGATAAACTGGACCTCATCAAAATTTACAGCTTTCACTCTGAGAAACACCAGGTAAAGAGATGAAAATACAAGTTACAGTGTGGGAGAAAACGTTTGCAAACCACATACCCAACAAAGAACTGGTATCTAGAATATATTTTTTAAAACCTTTCAAAACAACAGTAAGAAACAGTCCAATTATAAAATGGACAGATGATATAAACATTTTACCCAGGATATGGCATAGATGACAAACGAGCACATGAAAAAAGGAGTATGATTAGCAACTAGGGAAATGCGAATTACAGCCACAGTGAGATGTCACTACACACACATCAGAACGGCTAAAATTGAAAAACTAGGACCACACCAAACACTGGTGAAATGCAGGAAAACTGGATCCCTCATACACTGCTGGTGGGAAAGTCCAATGGTTATGGCCACTCTGGAAAACAGTTTCTTAAAAAAAACCAGACATACACTTAGAATACAACCCAGCAATTGTACTCCCGGGCATTTCCCCTAGAGAAAAGGTGTACAGTCACACAAAAACCTGTACATGGATGTGTATAGCCAGTTCATTCATAGTAACCCCAAACTGGAAAAAACCCAGATATCCTTCAACAGGTGAATGGGTAAATAAGTATCATAGAATACTACTTAGCCATGAAAAGGGACGAGGTTTTGACATATGCAACAGCTTGGACAAATGTCCACTTTCTCATCCGTACCAAGCAGGAGGCTCTCGCAAGCAACTTCCTGTTTGGGAAATCCAGATACAGATGAGCGAGCAGAGTGCAACAAGATGAGAGCATATTGGAAAGAGCTTAGGGTTTTTGAATTTTTAATTTATTTTAGTTTTTTGAACTTTTAAAGACTCAAAATAAGCATAAACAAGTGTTCCCTGGGCATTCTAGGGAGCCCGTTTTGGAATCTGGGGAAGCAAGAGACAAAAAAGCTCAGGGTAGGCATATATATTCTGTTGGCACAAGCCCAGAGGTCTGAGTCATTGGAGTGAATGACTTTAAGGAAAGTGACTGTTGCCTTTTTACACTGAGATGGGACAGAGTGGGCTTGAGACCTAAACTCAAAGTACTCTGTGTTCCCAGGAACACAAGGAATTGTCTGTGTTCTAGTAGGTACAATTAAGGGTTCGCTAGTCAAGGGATTTGCAAAAGTGGAAAAAGCCACATTGCCTCCTGAACATTTGGAGGAGTGAATGCAAAGAAAGTCCAGTGTCGGGGCACATTCGGCTGGTGGTACAACATTTGTCGTGTGGTTCTCATGCACCACCAGTGTCTGCATTGTGTTCAGGCTTGGAGATGAAGTAGCGAGTAAGAGTCCACGAAAAACTCTACAAGCGCAATCGCTGTACATAACCTGCAAAAGCCGAATCCCTGCACATAATCTGCAAAGGTTGCATCGCTGCACCTAACCTGCAAAAGATACCTCGCTGCACAAAATTTGCAAAATCGTAATTGCTGCCCATAACCTGTTAAATCGTAATCGCTGTCCACAACCTGTAAAGCCGGAAACGCTGCACGTAAGCAGCGAAGGCCGGATGGATCTTACAGGCCGAACTTTGAACCCTGCTAAACCGGAAACACTCACGCTACAGGGTTTACAGGGGGCGTACTCAGGGTGTCCCAGCCAATCCTAGTGCCAGGCGTGGTTCTGGGCTGGGCCATGGAGACAGTGACCAATGGCAGCCAGGGTTATGAGTAGGGGGAAGGGCAACCGGGGGCTTAAATAGCCCAGTGCGGCCGTCTGCGGGCGCAGACGGTGCGCCGCTAGTCTGGTGGTTAGAGACTTTAGTCTGAACCGTTTCCAGAACTTTCGCCGTCTGTGAACGTTGGTGTTTGGTGCCTGCCTTTCGTCACCATGGACGAAGATTTGCTGCATGAGCAGGAGCGGGTGGAACGCCGCCACCTCCGCGAGAAAAAAGAGCTGCAGGACCGCATCCAGAGCATGAAGGACGCGGTGGCAAAGGAGGACAAAAAGAAAAGAAAGCAGTTGCTCCTAGACGTGGCCCGCCTTGAGGCCGAATTGGAGCAGAAACATCGGCGGGAGATGGAGAAGTTCCGGCAATTTTTACCTCACAGCGGCAAATTCGATTCCCTCTCTGAGGAGCTGGCCAAGATGAATCTGGAGAACCAGCCTCCCCGCCTCTCGAAGGCGCAGAAAAGGCGCGAAAGAAGGGCGGTGCAAGAGAGAGAACGCCAGGAGATGGCGGCGTCGGCCAGCGCAGATTCCCTGGCCGCCTACAGCCGTGAGGAGGAGGAGAGGCTAGCGGTCATCCTCGAGGCCAGAAATCTGGAGATGAAGAAGATGCCGGCCGACAGCCACTGCATGTACCGCGCCATCCTAGACCAGCTGACGGTCTCCATGACCGTGGAGTCCCTGCGGAGCTACACCGCCAACTACATGAAGAACCACCTCGACGAATTCCTGCCGTTCTTCAGCGACCCCGAGACCGGCGACCCCTACAACGCCGACGACTTCGTCAGCTACTGCGACAACATCGTGCACAACGCGGCGTGGGGAGGCCAGCTGGAGCTGAGGGCTCTGTCGCACGTCCTGCGCGCCCCCATCGAGGTCATCCAGATCGAGGCGCCCGTCTTGGTCGTCGGGGAGGAGTACGCCGAGAAGCCGCTCATCCTCGTCTACATGCACTACGTCTGCAGCTCCGGGGAGCACTACAACTCCGTGAAGCCGCTCGAGGAGGGCGCCGTTGGGGGCGCCACCGCGCCTTTCTTCTAGGCCTCCGCGGTCGCCGGTGCCGTCGTTCCCGCCGTCCCGCTGCTGGTCCCGGCGCCTCTGACCGTCGCTGGAGCCGCTGCCGCCGGAGCCGGGGCCGGAACGCCGCCGCCTCTAAGTAGGCTCCGCTTTTCCTTGGACTTTCTCTGCCTTTTCTCTCTTTTACTCAAAAGTAATCACCCCCGCTCCGCTTTTCGACCTTCGTCATTCTTCCCTCTCTCTCTCTCCTTCTCTTCCTTCGCGGGATCTGTATGGTACCATTTTTGGGGGGAGTCTGTTTGAAAACTTCCAACGACATCGTGCCCTTAAGGGTCTTTGCTCCCCTCCCTGAGGAGAATTGGTTGTGTTACAAGTAATCGGGGGGTAAAAATGAAAGCCTGGTTTGATTTGTCCTTAACTTGAGAGAAACTCTGTTTAGTTCGGCATGTTCGGATAGTCTGGGAATATGTTGGATAACCTGGGTAAACTTGGCATCTGTGTACTTGTTGGGGAGAGCTCCTTTAGTATTTTCTTTTCATAGAAACTGCTGCGGTCGCAGATTAATTTTATTTGTTTAGGAATTTGCCGAGCTTTAATAGGATTTGTTAAATTTAGAACTGAAATGTAAGTGTTAAGCTAAACTGTAAGTCATAGTGTTAAGTTTAGAACTTAGATGTAACTGTTAAGCTAAGGAATAGTGTTGAGTTTGGAACTTAGATGTAAGTCTTAAGCTAAGGAATAGTGTTAAGTTTAGAACTTAAATGTTAAGTGTTAAGCTAAGCTAAGGAATAGTGTTTAGAACTTAAGTGCTAAGTTTATACATAAATGCAAACTGATAAGCTAGGTAAGGTTTATTCTAAGATGTGAGGTCTCAATGTGATTCCCTTTAGGAAAGATAACGTACAGATAATGACTTTTCAAGTAGTTGTTCCGTTCTGTTATATATCTACGATTGGCGTGAGGTTAAAAAAATTGTGAGCAATATAATAAGCAAACGAATAGTAAAAGTGACATGGTTTTCAGTAAACAACTAAGAAATTCCTGTCTTCAGATCCTGTGTTTTCAGTGAGAAAAGTGCTTTAAAAATTCTTTGTACCCCCCAAATGTTCTAAGATTAAAAGTTGTGCAGTTTGTTTAAAAATAAAAGCAGTTAAAAAAAATGCTCGGTATCTCTATATTTTCGACTTCGTTCATACAGACTTCGTATCCCAGGATAAGCATCAGCAAAGGAATCCTGGAGGGGTAGGGGGGCGCCCAGGAGGCTCTGGGGGGGAGGAATGGGCTTGCTGTCTTGGTGGTGGCCTGGAGTGTAGTGTTTCCCAGAGAAGAATTTAGGGAGGAACCTTATCTTAATTTAAGGCTGTCCTGAGTCGATGGTTTTCACTCTGCAGAAAGCATAGTGAAATGGTTTCACTTGAGGATGTTCCAGTTTCTGTGCATGAAAAGGAACTCCCATTTCCAAAAACTCTCCAGCCCAAGGCTACATTTCTGGAGGGAAACAGGTGCCACTGGCTTACCGAGGGGTGGGGGATGTTTTTAAAATTCAAATGTGGAAATGGAAATCCTGCCCTATCGATCACCCACTGTGTAAATGTGTATCAGGTAAATTTGAGGTAGCCAGCTGGTTAAGAAGAGGAGGTCCCTGGGAGAAACAGGTATTTGTGAGAAGGGACCCTTTTCCAGGGATGAGAACACTGTCTGGGGAAGGGAGAATAAGCCAGGAAAGGGAGGCAGCATCCGCAGAAGGGCACTTGGCTAGGAAGGAGGGTGAACACTGGGGACAGGGTCAGCCTGGGAGGATGAATGGGACATGGGAGAGGAGACTGGAATGGGCTGGGCTGGGGTGGGGGCACAGGCTGAAGTGGATGAAGGGGGTCTCCACGGGGTGCATAGGTAAAGGCTGGTGACAACTCAAAAAATGGGAAAGGGGCTTTGCTGGAGTGGGCTGCATTGGGTGGGGGAGGGGTGACAAGTTAAAAGAGCTAGGGGACCTTTATAAATAAGGGGATTTAGCTGGATAGGGGGGCACAGGCTGGGAAAGAGGGCCTAGCTGCTGAGGATTCCTGGCAAGCGCAGAGGTCCAGGTTGGGGGCAGGGGCATTTAGGTCCGCGAAGGGCTTCTAGCGGGAGATGGTGGCCCAGCTGGGGTGGGCTGTGCAGGGCGGAAGAGGGAACTTGGCTGGAGAAGGGAAGCTGTCAGGGAACTAGGCCACACTCTGAGGGCGGGGGTCCTGCTGGCAGGTGTGGGAGAGGGGAGATAAGCGCCTGAAGGGGCAACTGGGGGCAAGAGGTCTGGCTGAAAGGAACACTGGATGCTAAAGGTGGGGTCCGTGGCTATTGAGGGGGGAAGTGCTTCGGCCAAGTTTGCATCACCAGGGGAGAAGAATTTGCCTGGTAAGTGGAGCTGAAGGAAAGAGGGTCTTCTCCTGGGGGAAAGAGGCCCTGACGTGAGGAGGGGAGCTGGCCAGTACGGGGGGCCCTCAGGCTCAGAAATTTGGAGCAGGCAGAGGAAGGGGGCCAGGCTAGAATGTGGACGCGACATGGTAAGGGGGCGTAGCTGGGAAAAGGGACCTGTCCCAGAAGGGGGCAGAGGCTGCAGAAGGGGGTCCTTGCTGAGGCATTGGGCCCACGTGGGAAAGGGGACTTAGCCACGTAGGGGCGCAGGCTGGACAAAGCCTGTATGGTACAGAAAAGGGAGCCTGGCAGGGACTAGGGAGAAGTGGGGGGTCGGGTCCTGGCTGGGAATGGGAGCTTAGGTGGGCAAATGGGGCCAGGCAGGGAAAACATACTTAGGTGGAGAATCATTCTGGCGGGGCCAAGGGAGAATATTTGGGGAAGAGGGAACAGGCAGAGACTGGGGACGTGGCTGGGCAAGGGAACCTGGCTGTGCACTGGGGCACACAAGGTGGGGAAGGAGGCCTGGCTAGGAAGAGGGTAATAAGAGGGGCTGGTTAGGGAAGGAGAAGGAGACTGGTCAAGGCACCGAGGCCTAGTTGAGTTTAGGGGGCAAAGGATAAGAAAAGGGTCCTTGACTGTAAGCGGCGGAAAAGCTGGCGGGGAGAGGACCGGGCCAGGGAAGGACGTCGGCTGGGAACGTGGGCATAAGCTGGGCACAAGGACTTCAGCTGGGGAAAGGACCTGGATGTGGGAATGTCCATGTCTTTATAAAGGGACCACAGGCCGCACAGGTGGCACAAGCTGAGGACTGGAGACCGGCTGGGATGGGAGCCTCCGGGGTGAAAAGCCCGCAGCGGGGAGGCTGGCCTGCTTAGGTAGGTAAGTAAGGGCTCCCGCAGGGGAACAGGGTCTGGGCGGGAGGCGCTGGCTAAGAAAGGAACCTGCAGGTGGGGGAGGTTGGAATGTTGAGAAGGGGTGGCGCAGGCTGGGCGCGATTCTTAGGCAGGTTAAGGAACCTGGCCAGGAGAGGGGACCTCGCAGGCAGAGAGAGCCTGCTGCTGGGGAAGTGGCCTGCCTGGGAAGGGGGCCCGTGCCCTGAAAGATCCTGGCTGAGAGAGGGCACGTGGTTGAGGAGAGGGACCTAGCTGTCGGAGGGGCGGAGGGAGGGCAACTCCTTGGGAAAGTGCTCTGGCTGAGATGGGAAAGCCTGGGCACTTTCTGGGAAAGGTGGCGCACGTGGGCCAGGGGGCACGGTTGCCAAGGGCCTTGCCTGGGCAGGGGTAGCCTGGCTCAGGAGGCTGTGAACAGGATCTCAGGTTGGAGAACCAGCCCGGCTGGGTGAGGGGCAGGGTGGGGGGCAGGGAAGGACGGATCCTGCAGGGGGTAGAGGACAGGCTGTGGTGGAAGCCTGCTTGGGAAGGGAATGCAGGGGAGGGGGGAGGGGAGTAGGATGGTCAGGAAGCCCTGCTGAGCCACAGGGTGGGAAACTCCCAGGTAAGAGGTTAGAGGCCAGAGAGGTAGACACAGGTGGGTAAGATGACGTCTTCAGAAAGGGGACGGAGCTGAACAAGGGAGCGTGGGCTGAGGAGGATGGTCTAGCTGGAGGAAGGGGGACACAGGCTGGGAAGGAAAATTCCAGTTGGGTCAGGAAGCCTGGACACAGGCTGGGAAGGGTTAACACGCTGGGACAGGAGCCTGGGGAGGGTCGCTGCAGAAGGTGATACTGGAGAGTGGCTTGGCTCGGGGGCAGGGGATACAGGTGTGAATAAAGGAAGCTTGCCTAGCAGGGGAAGGGGAGCTGGCTGCGCTGTGGAAGGGGGCCCAGCTGGGGAGGAAGGCATAAATGGATGAAGAGAGCCTGGCTAAGTCAGGGGGCACGACTGGGTTCCACAGTACCAGCAGGTTAAGGGCTTCTGACGGGGAAAGCCTAAGCTGCTGGGGACTGCCTGGAAAAGGGGGGAGGGGCAGGGTTAGGGAAGCGGGCACGAGTGAGGGAGGGGGAATAGGCTGGGGACAAGGACCAGGGGCCTGGCTGGTACAAGGCGTAAACTGGTATGGGATTAAAAAAGGATTCCTGGCTTTTGAAGGGGGAAGGACTAGGCAATGGCAGCTGGCTAGGGGAGGAGGCACTGGCCAGGGCAAGGCTTCTGGGGGTTCTCTGCACACAAAGGTGGAGGGAACGGGGGAGCAGCTAGTGCTACTCAAGGAATTCTTTGGCAGAAGATAACAAGCAAAGACAGCGAGTTCCATTTTACAGGCTTGTCCCTACACACGAGAGAAATAGCTGTTCCGGTCTTGGGCCAGTCCCAGCTGACTCCACGGGGTCTGCTTTCCTCTGCAAGGGGAGGGAAGAGTTAAAAGCCAGGCCACAGTTTCACTGGGCTGCGAGCACAGACCCAGAGGGGGCCTGCACTGTGGGACCTGGCAAGACCTGAGGGATTTGCAGTCTGTTCCATTTTGTACCAGTGACCACGGTCACCAAGGAAGATAGCGTTCTGGGCAATTCCGTGTGCAAAAGCTATGGGACACTGTTCCCAAAGGGATCCAATTCCAGAAGCAGCTTTCATTCATTGGCTTACTATATTTCATTTATTCATTATCCAGTCCCTTCCCCTTTTTTTGCTCTTAGCAGCCAAAAATAAGGCACATCTGTCTGGGTTCGAAGTCCAGCTCCCTCACCCACGTCCTATCTTTCTGACTTGAATAAGTGACCTAATCTTCCTGGGCCTCAGCTTCCTCATCCGGTACATGGGGCAGTTACTGCCTCTCTTAGAGCTATCGCTTCGGATATCAGGTACATCAAATGAAAATTCATATGAAGTGCCCAGTAAACGTTAGCTATTGTATCATTATCTAGGAGTCCAGGAACACAGCAGCATTAGCTGTGGCAGTAACCATCCCCTGATTTGGTCCACAGTGACTTTTGGGGCCACGCAGCCTCTTCCCTCAGGTTCCGCAGGGGAAGCAGAGCCTCACCCAGGGCTACAGTGGGCAAACAGAAACCACCAGAGCTCTCCCCGACGTGCCCTCATGGGACACGGTGGCCTCCATACAGGGACTCCTCAGACCAGTCCGTCTCTTCCTTACTGGCTTCTACACAAATACATGTTTTTAAAAAATGAAATTGCTGCCGGTTCGATTCCCAGTCAGGGCACATGCCTGAGTTGCAGGTCAGGTCCCCAGTTGGGGGGATGTGAAAGGCAACCGCACATTGGTGTTTTTCTTTCTCCCTTCCTGTTCTTCTAAAAATAAATACATAAATAAAATCTTAAAACAACAACAACAACAAAATGAAATTGCTATCATTCTGTTCGACCTATTTTTTTTATTACTCAATACACTAAGCATTTTCTTGTATCCTTAAACAGTCTTCAATGGTTATTTTAGTGCCTGCATTCTAGCCTGTGAATGTGCCATAATTTATATATCCTATTCAATTACTGGACATTTAGATTGTTACCAATTTCTCCCCATTATACATATGCCACTGCAATATCCTTGTAGCTGAGTCTTCGTATTTCTGATGAGTGCCTTTTGATAAGATTTCTAGACATGATCTAGGTCAGAAGGGGAGGCTTTTAATGCATACTGGTATATTTCCCGCCAGAAGCGTGCCCAGTTTGGTCTCAGGGCCTGAGAGTGGTATTTTTGTATGTAGTTACCAACACTGAAAACTATCATATTTGCTAATTTGTTAGATGAAAAATGTGGTATTAGTTGACCTTTTGTTGATTACTGGCAAGGTAGAATATTCTTCCAAGTGTTTATTAGCATGTCTCTTTCATTCATGCAGAAATAAATAATTCTTCATTTAGTGCCTTTTCCTGAACTTTGCTTAATTTTGTAAGGGTAATTTTGTCTTTTTTTTTTGTGGACTTAAAAAAAATTTTAATATGTTTATTGACTTTAGAGAGGAAGGGAGAGGGAAAGAGAAACATCAATGTGAGACAGAAACATCCATCAGTTTCCTCCCATATGAGCCTCAGCCAGGGATCGAACCCACAACCTTTTGATGTACAGGACGACACTCCAAGCAACTGAGCCACCCAGCTAGGGCTTCTTATCTATTTCTAACAGGTCCCTCCACTTGTTATTCGGATATTTAAAAAATTAGTTTTTTCCAGTTCTTTATTAGCCTTTCAGTTGTTTGACTTTTTGCACATGATGCTGAAGTTTAAAATTGTAATGGGATCTCTCCATTAATGTTTTTCGTGATGGTTTCTGTCTTGTTATGGTGCTTAGAAAGTTTTCCCATCCCAAAGTTGGATCAATATTTGTGAATGCTTCCTTTCAGGTTTCTGATGCTTTCTCTTTATAGTAAGCTATGTTTAATACAAACTATCCACCTGGGAGTTACTTAAGCATAAGATAAGGATGTAAATTGATTTTCCCCAATTATGGCAGTTAGCCGGTTATCCCAACACCACTTACTGAATCCAGGGACCTGTACTACAGATATGCACGTAACATCGTATTTCAAGGATGTTCATTACAGCATTGTTTGTCAAAGCAAAAATCTAGATAAAACCTAAATATCCTCAGTAAGGATGAGTTGAATACATTTTGGGTCATTCATATGAATTGTTTCTTCACGGGAGCAGGGTAGAGATGGGTGGGTCGAAGGAGGAAGGTGATGAGCTTTTATTTATTTTTATTTGTTATATTTTATTTTTCAATTACAGTTGATATTCAGTATTATTTTTACTAGTTTCAAGTGTACAGCACAGTGGTTAGACAATTATCTAATTTACAAAGTGTTCCCCATGATAATTTAAGTACCCACCTGGCACCATGCAGAGTTATTACAACATTAATGACTATATTCCTTATGCTGAACTTTATAACCCCGTGACTTTTGTAACTGCCAATTTGTAGTTCTTAATTCCTTCCCCTTTTCACTGAACCCCCAACCCTCAACCCTTTGCATCTATGAGTCTGTTTCTATTTTGTTCTTTAGAGTCCACATACAACTGAAATTATTAGGTATTTGTCTTTCTCTGTCTGGCTTAATTTCACGTAGCATAATACCCTCTGGATCCATCCATGCTTTTGCAAACAGTAAGATTTCATTCTTTTACATGGGTAATATTCCATTGTATATATGTATCATATACCCAATTGTGTATTGATGGATATATCCAATTGGGCACTTGGGTTCCTTCCATAGTATGGCTATTGTAAATGAACATAGGGATGCATATATTGTTTTGAATTAGTGTTTTGGGTTTCTTTGGATATATTTCCAGAAGTGGAATCATTGGGTCATAAGGCAGTTCCATTTTTAATTTTTTGAAGTAACTCCACATTACTTTCCACAGTGGCTGCACCAGTCTGCGTTCCCACTAACAGTGCACTAGGGTTCCCCTTTCTCCATATCCTCGCCAGTACTTTTTCATTGTGATTTTTTGATGATGGCCATTCTGACAGGCGTGAGATGATATCTCATTGTGGTTTTAATTTGCATTTCTCTGATTAGTGACATTGAGCATCTTCTCATGTCTATGGGCCTTCTGCATGTTCTTCTTGGTGAAGTGTCAATTCAGGTCATCTGTCCATTTTTTAATTGGATTTTTTTTTGAGTTGTATAAGTTCTTTATAAATGTTAGATATTAACCCCTTATTGGATTTCTCATTGGTGAATATGTTCTCCCATTCAGTGGGTTGCCTTTTTGATGTTGTTGAAGGCCTCCTTTGCTGTGCAAAAACTTTTTATTATAGTTTGATGTAGTCCCACTTGTTTATGTTTTCTTTCCCTTGCCCCAAGAGCTATATCAGAAAAAAATATTGCTAAGAGAAATGGGTGAGCTTTTTTTTTTTTAACTGTATACTTCTATACAGTTGCATGTTTTATTGTGGAGATAGATCTCATCAAATTTACCATTTTTAAGTGTACAGATTAGTGGCATTACCTACCTTCACCTGCTGTGCAACCATGGGCACCACGCATCTCCAGAAGTTTCTTAGCTTCCCAACTGAAAATCTATACCCATTAAACCGTAATGCCATTCTTCCTTCCGCCAGCCCCTGGCAACCAACATTCTACTTTCTGTCTCTCAGTCTGACTGCCCTGGGTACCTCATATAAGTGGAATCATACACTGTTTGTCCTTTTGTGACTGGCTTATAAGACAGGTTCATCCACGTTGCAATGTGTCAGAATGTTCTTCCCTTTTGAAGCTGAATCATACTGCATTGCATTTATACACCACATTTTGTTTATTGTATTGTTGAATTTTTATGCAGAACATTTAATCTGTATCTTATCTAAAAATAGAAAAAATAATTTCAACACATCAGAACAATGTTCTTTATTCTTTTTGCTCTGGAATAATTTAAATAGCATAAGAATCATGTCCTTGAAAATTTCAAATAATCCATTCACGTGTGAAACTGGGCCCCGGGTGTTTTTGAAGTGACCCTCTGACAGGCAGCTACAGTCCTTGGAAGAAAAGCTGTGCATTGGAAAAGCAGTCCTAATTATCCCAAAGAGACAGGGACAAAAATTGGAGAACCACAGACTGGGAGGTAAGAGTAAACGTGACAATTTTCTTATGTCGCAGAGGGTGAATCCAAGATACCCTGTCACTTGTGAAGTTGAAGGATTGAGGATTATAGGCTGAAGCATGATGCTTAAACATCATCAAAATAACCACCAGTAGAACTAAAACAGATTGCGTGCGCTCCCCTTTAGAAGACTTGAAAAAAGAAAAAGAATAAAGAAACTTAGCCCTTGGAGGAAAAGAGAGAAGACACGGGAAACAAGAAAGAAAGAAAAAGAAAGAAGGAAAGGAAGGAAGGAAGGAAGGAAGGAAAACAGGAAACAACAGTTTACTGGCTTCCTGTCACGGTGGCGGGGGGAGGGTATGGGAGGAGCAGGGTATAGCTTATGCATTTTTTTTTTCTGGTGTCTTCGTTTTGACTGTGGTTTAAATTGTATCTATTTTCAGGGAGAAAACATCTTACCTTTTTTTTTATTTCTTTTTATTTCAATGGGTCTTTCCCAAGGAACTCTGCAAATTAACATTTACTCAACCATCAAGTCCCAACTTCCCTTGGAATGGGGAAAATGTGCCCCTTAAAAATGTTTATTTCTCCTGTGTTAATCTTGCCCAGAAACCTCTTTAAACACGTACCCACATGGTCTCTATGGACCCTTTCCTCTCTCTCTCTCTCTCTCTCTCTCGCTCTCGCTCTCTCGCTCTCGCCCTCTCCCTCTCTCTCACTTGCTCCCTCTCACACACACCCCTAGGACCTGTCTCCGAATTCACTGTGTGTGACCCCAGAACATCACAAAGCCACAAGCAACAGGGAGGCAGTTTTGCTTTGGCCTAAGAAAGGAAGTACTGATAAGCGGAGGTATTGAAAGCTATCAAGAACTGTCTCAGGAGGTGGTGAGCTGTCTGTAATTGAAGGTGTGTAAGCCCAGGCTGGATAAGTTACCCCTCACAGAGGGTTTTCAAGCCCTTCAAGCATCTAATGGGAATGTAGCTTTCCATCTCGCCCCGGCTATTAGAAAACAAGATTGCTTTTGCTGGGAGGGGGAGACAGTTATCAAAAGAAAGAAACTCAAAAAGCCCCAGGGGAGCTTGGGGAGCCCTAAAGGAAGTTTGGTAGGCCAGCGCCTTTTACCCTTTTTTGCATAACATCGATCCCTCCCCCAGGCCTTATCAGTCTCCTGGGGTTTGGGGACTGCCTGTGTTGTTGAGCTGCAGGAGTAGCCTGGGGTGCAGACACAATGGCATTGTTGACTCTGGCTTTTGTCTCTAAATGCAAAGTTGCTGCGTCAGCCAGGGTTGCTGCGAGAGCCTGTTTTCGTGAATAGCCTAGACCTACGAGAACACATTCGCAAGTGTGTAAACAGTGCTTCTGAAACCTTGGGGTGGGGGAAGGGCTTGAAAACAGCGTGTTCTCTTAAGTATACTATTCAACTGAAACAACTATGTCAGTATCTTTAAATACCAGGCACTGCTGCCTAGGTGCTGGCTGGGGGTTCCCCCGGGAAACCAAGCCAGGAGCCCCAAAATAATTCCTAATGCGCTGGGGCTGTCCAGGGCAGCCCCACGGAGGTGAGCCCAAGTGACCGTCCACCCAAGATGAGGGAATGAAGTGAGACTACTGTGGGCAGGCTTTGGGGCCGACTGGAGCAGGTAGAAAGGGAGAAGGAGCAGTCTTGAAGGTCAGCTTAGATGTGAGCAGACAGCGCTGCAGGGAAGGGCGCTGCAGGCTCAGGTGCCCGTGGGCCGGACGCCAGGAAACAACAGTGGTTCGCATCTGAAACACCTGTTTCCCTCCATTTCCGCAAAAGCCCCCACCTTCCTTTGGGGGCGCCACCCCTCTGTCACCTTCTTGAGGTGAAAAGGGGGTCCCTGCCAGCATCCTCCCCCTTCGGGCCTGCCAATCAAAGCACCGCTTCTTCCTGGCCACAGTGATTGGTTCAAGATGAAGCTGGGGCTTAGGCCCGTCCAATCCGAGTGAAAAGCTTGGATTTGGCGAGCGCACGCGGTTTGTTGCTCTCTTGTACACGTGAGTCGCAGAACGTGGAGCCTGGGCCGGTTTGCGGCTGTTGCGGGACGGGGGTGAGGGGGGATGGGGACTGCAGTGAGAGTCGGCCTGCTCAAGTGAGGCCACCATGGGAAATCACCAATTAATAATAAGACCTTCCTGGAATTGGAGGCGAGATCAAAGTTCTTGGAAAAATTCTCGATTGAGGAGTTGGAATGTTCCTCTTAGAGGCGGTGAAATGCATTAAAACTTTGTTTTTCAGAAGGAAGGACATAGCAGAGCTACGCTTTAGGGAGAAGGTGTCTACCTGATGGCATTTGAGGGAAAGAGTGGATTGCAAGGAGAGAGGCTGGATGCCAGATTATTTAAGAGGCGCTTTTTAAATCCATGGCAGGTGACACTGACCTGGCCTGGGATTGTTGTCGCAGGGAGACAAGAGGGAACCAAAGTGGTGGACACTGGGATTACAATTACCATTTTTCCTATGTGGGGAGTAAGGGTGAAGGCAGGGTCACAGGTGATGTCCTGGTTTCTGATTAGAGTTATTCAGGAAATAGTTGACTGACATAGGCCCTTAAAAAATCCCTTAAATTACCAGTCAAGCAAAATAGCCCCAGTTCCACGTATACAACCTCTGTGCACGCAATCTTTTTGTACCTCTGAGCCCAGCTAAGGACTATGTGAGTGGGAGCAGCATGGGAACTCCAAGGATGCAAACTCAGCAGCCAACTCTAGGGTGTGGTTGTACTGCTTATTCCAATTAATATAGTTAACATTTTTTAATATAAAATGCAAAGTAAACAAAGACAGTAGCAAGCCAAGTGCATGTCAGCAGTCACTCAGCAGTAGCTCCACAAGCCAGTCAGGGACCTTGCAATTATTCAGTTGATAAGAAAACAGGAAGGAGCCCTGAGGGCTCTGGCACTCCCTGAGGGGCATAATGGGTTCTGCATACGTCCTGTAGTTGTCCAGCAACTACCTATCTGACCAGGGTTCCTGGTCTTCTCTCTTTGATACATACACATCCCACCCGTTTCAAGGAGAGCAATGATTCCCGGAGATAATAAAGTCTTAACTGCACATTTTATTTTTATTTTTTAAAGATTTTATTTATTTTTAGAGAGAGGGAAAGGGAGGCAGAAAGAGAGGGAGAGACAAAAACATCAATGTGTGGTTGCCTCTCACGCACCCCTAACTGAGGACCTGGCCCACACCCCAGGCAAGTGCCCTGACGGGGTTTCGAACCAGCAACCCTTTAGGTTCGCAGACTGGTGCTCAGTCCACTGAACCACACCAGCCAGGATTAACTCCACCTTTTAAAAGCAATATGCATTTTTCCTGAATGGAGACGCACAAGGGATTTTGAGTTTTGCATCGCTTACAAAGCACTGGGATGTTTCTTCTGCTACTGATGCAGAGACCCTTAAGGCCTGCTAACTACAAGGCCTTGTCCCAAAGCAGAACTACTAAACCCCAGTGACACCAGGAAACTAGCAGAAGCTTTGAAAATCAGCTTTTTGTTTTACTGTGTTATTTTGGTTTGTTTTGTTTTGTTTACTTTGAGCCAGGTCAAAATTTTGCCTTACTATATCCCCCTCACTGATCTTTGAAGGTAGCAGGGAAGTTCCCAGAGACAAAGACAGGGAGGGTGATAAGAGCCTCATTAAAATGATCTTGTCCCTGGCTGGTGTGGCTCAGTGGGTTGAGTGCAGGCTTGCGCCTTAATCCAAAGGGTCTCAGGTTCAATTCCCAGTCAGGGCATATGCCTGGGTTGCGGTTCAGGTCCCTAGTTGGGGGTGTACGAGAGGCAACCACACACTGATGTTTTTCTTCCTCTCTTTCCCCATCTAAAAATAAATAAAATCTTAAAAAAACAATTTTGTAGTGTTTTAGATGTTAATAAAATACCTTTCTTCTGCGCTGGTTGGAGTGTCATCCCATGCAACAAAATGTTGTGGGTTCGATCCCTGGTCAGGGCACATACCTAGGTTGCAGGTTTGATCCTCAGTCAGGACTGCTTACAGGATACAACCAATCGATGTGTCTCTTTCTCCTCCCTTTCTCTCTAAAATCAATAGAACCATATCCTAAGATGAAGATTTTAAAAAATAGCTTTCTTTAAATAAGGAAGTAAATCATTTAAAACAGCAAATGATTTCCATTTTTGTAATGGAGAAACAATCAGTTGGGAATTTTTTCAATGAATAACATTTTCTCAAACAGGCTTGCTTTAAATATTAAATTTTTAAATATTTCAGTGATGTGGGGTGGTAACTATACACAACAGCTACCATGATTAAAAGTTCAATTTTTTCTTTAAACATTGAAAATCATTGTACCAAATAATTCCAATGAAAAATTTAAAAACTAATTTTTATCCTAAAAGCAGCTTCATATTTTAAGGAATTACTCGAAAGGTAAAGCTGCACAGTAATTTGTAAAATAAGGCCATACAAGCAAATAGGTAATTTATGAGAAAATGGATTGTCCTTCTAAATTTCTTAAAGATGTATTTATTTTTAGAAAGAGGGGAAGGGAGAGAGAAAGTGGGGGAGAGAAACCTTGCTCGGTTGCCTGTCACACACTTCCAACTGCAGACCTGGCCTGCAACTCAGGCATGTGCTCCAAATGAGAATCGAACTGGCAACCTCCACTGTGCCACACTGGTCAGGGCTGCCCCATTTCTTGATCTGAGCACTGGTGATACAAGTATACTCACTGGAAGAACTCACGGAATTGTACCCTTATGAAATAAGCATTTTTGTTTATATGTATTACTCTTCAATAAATAATATTAAAAACTACAAAGAAGGGGAAGTCATACAGAACTGAAGGTCACAGATTTTCAGGATGAGGACTGACCCTAGATTGTTGGGTATTGTTAGTAATAATAATAGCTACCATGTATATGGCTAATAATTATTATAGTAAACACCATGTGCTAGGCATTACTCTAAGCACTTTAGGTATACCTCAAAGATATTTCAGGTTCGGTCCCAGACCACTGCGATAAAATGAATATCAAAAGCAAGTCACACAAATGTTTTGGTTTCCCAGTTCATTTAAAGTTGTGTTCATACTATACTGTAGTCTATTAAGTGCGCAGCAAGCAGCATTATATCTAAAAAACAATATACATATATTAATTTTAAAATATTTTATTGCCAAAAAATGCTAACCATCACCTGAGCCTTCAGCAAATTGTGATTTTTTTGCTGGGGGTCTTCATTCAATGCTTTTAAAAAATATTTTATTTAATTTCAGAGAGAGGGGAAGGGAGGGAGAAAAAGAGGGAGAGAAACATCAATTTGTGAGAGATACATTGATTGGTTCCTCTCACATGCTCCCAACTCGGGACCTGGCCTGCAACCCAGGCATGTGCCCTGACTGGGAATCGGTCCAGTGACCCTTTGGTTCACAGGCTGGTGCTCAATCCACTCAGCAACACCAGTCAGGGTTTTATTCAATGTTGATGGCTACTAACTGAATACAGCAGGGATTGCTGAAGGTTGGGGTGGCTGTGGCAATTTCTTATAATCAATTTCCTTTCAGAACAACATTTCTGTAGCATGCAATGCTGTTTCATAGCATTTCACCCACAGTAGAACTTTCAAAATTGGAATCAGTCCTCTCAAACCCTGCTGGGGCTTTATCAACTAAGTTTATGTAATATTTAAAATTCTTTGTTGTCATTTCAGCCATTTTCACGGCATCTTCACCAGGGGTAGATTCCATCTCAGAAGCCGCTTTCCGCGCTCATCCCTAAGAAGTAATTCCCCATCCGTTACAGGTTTATCATGAGATTGCAGCAATTCAGTCACATCTGCACGCTCCTCTTCTAAATCTAGTTCTCTTGCTGTTTCCACCACATCCTCAGTTACTTCCTGCAGTGACGGTTTGAACCCCTCGAAATCATCCATGAGGGTTGGAATCAACTCCTTCCAAACTCCTGTTAACAGCTGGTGTTTTTATCTCTTCCCATGAATCATGAATGTTCTTAATGGCTTCTAGAATGGTGAATGCTTTCCAGAGGTTTTCAATGGACTTTGTCCAGATCCATCCGAGAAATCGCTATCTTTGGCAGCCAAAGCCTTGCAAAATATATTTTTTAAATAATAAAGACTTGAGCCCTGGCTGATGTGGCTCAGTGGGTTGAATGCGAGCCTGAGAACCAAAGGGTGGCCGGTTTGATTCCCAGTCAGGGCACGCGCCTGGGTTGCGGGCCAGGTCCTCAGTTGAGGGCGTGTGAGAGGCAACCAGTAAATGTATCTCTCACACATCGATGTTTCTCTAACTTCCTCCTTCCCTTCCCCTCTCTCTGAAAATAAATAAATAAAATCTTTTTAAAAAGTAATAAGACTTGAAAGTTGAAACTGCTCCTTGATCAATGATGGGCTGTGTTAGGGCCAGAGACCCCATGTTGCCTGCCCCATAACCTGCCACCCGAGTCAGGCCTTGCAAAACAGTCTATGGCCAGTGGTCACTGTGTCCTTGGAAACGGTGGCCTGCAGTTGCGCAGGACCTGAGCCACCATCTGTGCTGAAACAAAGGGTGTCTGCGACACCGGCCATGCACTCTGCACCTGCCTACAAGGTTCCCTATTAACAGAGGCGACTAAGGTATAGCCGGCGTCCTGCTGAGAGCTAACTACACCCCCATTACCCCTTCCTCTCTCCCTTAATCATTTACCATAGGTCTCCTGACAGCCATCCCTAATCAGGAGACATTGTTCTTTCGCAAACACCTATATCCTGGACTCTGGAGCCGACCAGCAGGGTGACCCATCCCCCTGGAGGGTCTGCTCCACGCCAGTAAAAATCCCTCTGTCCCTTCCCTTGATGCTGCAGGCTGCTCTGGACTCAGCCGCCTGCTTGAACCTCCCTCAGTAAAGGCTTTGAACTGGTCCACCCGACTCCTCCCTTCTTCCGGACACAAACCTAACAGGCTGCAAAGTGGATGTTGTGTTAGCATGAAAACAACATTAATCTCACTGAGCAACTCCATTAGAGCTCTTGGGTGACCAAGTGCATTGTCAATGAGCAGTAATATTTTGAAAGTTACCATTTTTCTGAGCAGTAGGTCTCAACAGTAGACTTAAAATATTCAGTAAACCATGTTGTAAACAGATGTGTTGTTATCCACGTTTTGTTTATAGAGCACAGGCAGAACAGGCTGAGCACAATTCTTAAGGGTCCCAGGATTTCCAGGATGGTAAATGAGCATTGGCTTCAACTTAAAGTCATCTGCTGCATTGGCGCCCAACAAGAGAGTCAGCCTGTCCTTTGAAGCTTTGAAGCCGGGCACTGACTTCTCTCCAGCTGTGAAAGTCCTCGATGGCGCCTTCCTCCACTGCACCACAAACCCGTTGTTCAGTGTGGCCGCCTGCGTTCGTTATCCCAGCTAGGCCTTCTGGGTAACTTGCTGCAGCTTCTGCATCGGCACCTGCTGCTTCACCGTGCACCAGTACGTTATGGAGACCGGTTCTTTCCTTAGACCTCATGAGCCAACCTCTGCCAGTTTCCACCTTTCCTTCCTCCCCTCTCTCAGCCCTCACAGAATTGAAGAGAGTTAGGGTCTTGCTCTGGATGAGGCTTTGGCTGAAGGGAATGTTGTGGCTGGTTTGATCTATCAAGACCACTAAAACTTTCTGCATGTTAGCCATAAGGCTGTTTCACTCTTTCACCATTCATGTATTCAATGGAGTAACACTTTTAATCCCCTTCAAGAACACTTCCACTTCCTCTGTGCTCACAATTTGGCTGTTTGGCGCTAGAGGCCTTGCTTTTAGCCTACCATTGCTTGTTTTCTTTCTTTTTTAAAAAAAAATTATTTATTTATTTTTAGAGAGAGGGGAAGGAGGGAGAAAGAGAGGGAGAGAAACATCAATGTGGGGTTGCCTCTCAAGCACCCCAACCGGGAACCTGGCCCGCAACCCAGGCATGTGCCGTGACTGGGAATCGAACTGGCGACCTCTTGGTTCTTAGGCCGCTGCTCAATACACTGAGTCACACCAGCCAGGGCCCACCTCAGCTTTCAACATGCCTTCCTCACTGAGCTTAATCAGTGCTAGCTTTGGATTTCAAGAGAGACATGTGACTGTTCCTTTCACTCGAACACTCAGAAGCCATTGCAGGGTTACTAATTGGCTTAATTTCAATATCGTTGTGTCTCAAGGAAGAGCGAGGCCGGAGGAGATGGGGGAATGGTTCATCTGGGAAGCAGAACACAGCACATTTGTCGATTAAGTTCACGGGCTTTTATGGGCACGGTTCATGGCACCCAAAACAATTACAATAGTAACCTCACAGATTCACTGTAACAGAGATAATAATGATGAAAAAGTCTGAAGTATTGTGACAATTACCAAAGTGTGACACAGAGACAGGAAGTGAGGAAATGTTGGGAAAAAGGGGCAGATACACTTGCTGGATGCAGCATTGCCACCTCCCACCCAGCAGCGCCTCAGTGCCCTCTCAATTTCCCAAGCACATTTTTGAGTTAGCATTTCTTTTCCCAGGCAAGCTTTGTCCCCTAAACAAGAAATTTACCTGTTCTTGGACGGAAGTCAGTCTTCAGGGAATGTGAATCCTTTTTTAAATTTTTAATTAATTTTTTTAAAGAGAGAGTAAGGGGCAGAGGGGAGAAAGAGAAGGAGAAAAACATCCATGTGAGAGAGAAACATCACAGCCAACTGGAGACGAGGCCCACAACCCTGGCAAATGCCCTGACTGGGAGTCAAACCAGCAACTGTTAGGTTTGCAGGCCGGCACTCAATCCACTGAGCCACACCCACCAGGGCAAGTGAGAACCCTTTATTCCAAGGTCAGGTCACAATGCTCAGTATAAGCACTGTTCTTCCACATGAGGCCTCTCTAGTAAGAAAAATGATAGTAGGGCAAAAAGAACTGAAGCCCAGGTATAGAATCATCAACAATAAAACCCATCTCGACCCCGATGCTCCCCTTGGGAACAGACTTTGGAGAGTAAAACCCAGCTTATTCTACAGAAGAGACAGGATGTTGTGCTTCATTTCCTCACACCCCCGCACTCTTTTGTACAGAAGCACAAATACCTCTCCAAAAGCAATTACGCTAATGGTCAAGAGTGGGGGCAGCCCATGGTTGCGCACAGTGTGGGCTCAGAGCCAAATGATCCAGGGGTGGGAAACATCAAGGATCCCAGGGAGGAGAAAGGGCTTGGAGAAGGAGCTGCCTCCCCCAGGGGGGCGCCAGAGCTGCTTCCAATGCTCCAGGGCATCATCCCTCTCAGACCCTGCTGTGGACACACGGAGGGGGTCTCACCCCTGTGGACACCAAATGAGACCTATACCAGCCTCCCTTTCAGCACAACCCCTCAAATTGCACCTGTGCGCTGGAGCAATCCTTCAGCTAATGGAAACTTACAGAGGCCTAGGTCTGTGCCAGGTGATCCTCACAGGTGTGATGAGACTGGCACTAACACCCCCAGCTGGGCATGAAGCTCCATCTCCAGGATCCAGGACCCGGAGGGGTTGGTCTGCTCTGGGACATACTGCTGAGGCTGTGTTGAATTTGCAGGAAAAGCTTGCTTTCAGAATCCATCCCATTAGATTGGAATTCCAACTCCCACACGTTCTAGCTCTGTGAGCTTGGGCAAGTCACTTCACTGCTCTGTGCCTCAGTTTCCCCATTTCCCCCCATCTGTTAAACCAAAGAGGTACCTACCTCTTAAGTGTACTGGGATTGTTTATTTATTTATTTTTTAGAGGGGAAGGGAAGGAGAAAGAGAGGGAAAGAAACATCAGTGTGTGGCTGCCTCTCGCACGCCCCCAACTGGGGACCTGGCCCACAACCCAGGCATGGGCCCTGACTGGGAATCAAACCCAGGACCCTTAGGTTCGTAGGTCTGTACTCAACCCACTGAGCCACACCAGCCAGGGTTCAATCAGTTGCCCTTTGCATGTGCCCCAGCTAGGGACCAAACCTGCAACCCAAGCACGTGCCCTGAAGGGGAATCCAACTGGTGACCTTTTGCTTTGTGGAATGATGCCCAACTAACTGAGCCACACTGGTCAGGGCTGTACTGGGAGATTTTAATGAGGTATTTGTCAGAGCACTTGACACAGAGCATGTATGTGCTCAGTGTTTCTTCCCTTCCCTTAGCTTGGCAGAATATAGTTTACGAAGGAAAGCTGAGATACACTGAAGCCAGCCCTGTCCCTTGGGTGGGTGTCAAATTGGAGGCCTCTAGACGCCGTGCCTAAGAAACAAAAACAAGACCAGATGGTTAAGTAAAGCTGCTCTCTGCCTGCCCATGCTGTGCGTCAAACACGTAGCTGATCCTCGGTCCATGGGCACGTTTGATGGGGGGGGGGGGTCATATCTCCACATCAGGCCTGCCACAACCCAGTCAGCTTGTGACCAAAAGTAGTCATTTGCAAGACAGCTGGCCTAAGGAACAGTTTTTATGTGTGAAGCTAATTAGTCCATGAAGTGTTTTGAACTTGGCTGCCACTTGTGTTGAGCCCTGACAGATCCCCATCACCCACCCTCTGCCTGGCTAACTACTCCTCCTATAGACCTCTATCCTCAGTACTAGATCTTCACAGAAGCCTCCCAGACTGCTAAGCCGGGCCTAGACAAGTACCTGCACTTTGCCTGAGCTCTTTGCCTGCCTTCAAGTCCTGAAGTGACTGCACATTTCAGTATCAGGGCTTTTATTCACCAGATTGGAACCTCCCGAGGCAAGGACAAGGCTCATTTTGTTCTGCTCTGTAACCTCAGCACTTAGCCTAGTGCTTGGCATGGGGTATGTGCTCCAGTGATTTCTTGACTGACCAGGTAATCCCTGTGGTCCCTGTCGGCCTTAGGAGTCTAGCTTGGATCACAGAAGGCGGGATGTTCCTCTGTAACCCCCAATGGCAAGGCCACGGCTAACCGGCCAGAGTCCATTCTGAGAAAGGTTTGGGACACCCTGAAATGAGATCTCTCTCTCTCTCTGTCTCTCTCTCTCTCTCTCTCTTAAAGATTTTATTTATTTATTTATTTTTAAAAGATTGTATTATTTATTTTTTAGAGAGAGGAGAACAGAGGGAGAAAGGGAGGGAGAGAAACATCAATGTGTAAGAGACACATTAACTAATTGCCTCTCCCATGCCCCCAACGAGGGACCCCGCCCGCAACCCAGGCGCGTGCCCTGACCAGGAACCAAACTGGCAACCCCTCAGTTCACAGGCTGGCACTCAATCCACTGAGCTACACCAGCCAGGGCTATTGACTTATTTTTAGAGAGAGGGAGAAAGAGAGGGAGAGAAACATCCGTATGAGAGAGAAACATCGATCGTTGCCTCTCGCACACTCCTCGATGGGGGGACTGAACCCACAACCCAGCCATGTGACCTGACTGGGAATTGAACTTGCAACCTTTCGCTTTGTGGGAAGACACCCAACGAACTGAGCCACACAGGCCAGGGCCCGCCTCCCTTCTTCTCTCCTTCCTCATCACTACCCCTAACAAGGTGGTGACAGAATCTTGAGTAGCCATTCAGCCCCCACCACAGTAGAGAGGGAGAATGAGCCAGCCATCCTAACAGCTCTTTTGGGTTCTGACAAAGGAGAGCAAGCCAGAATGAACCTAGCACCAGCCCTGGGTGTTTCAGATCTCAGAACAAGGCCCTAAGGCCTGGGTGAGGCAGACAAAGCCAGTGAGTGCCCCCTCCTGGCGTACAGTCTGAGGCTGGCAGATGTGTAGCAGAGCGCGAGGTCAGGAGTCACAACAGCTCAGGCTCTGGCTGCCAGGAGAAACGCGGCTTCTGGAGTTGGAGGTCAGGAAGCTCCCCTCTTGCTGAGTGTTGGAGAAGAGTTCCAGAATGATCAGGAGGTGTGAAGAAAGAGGCAGCCCTGACGGAACCATCCGTCAGAGGCTCAGACTGCAACTGCTCTTCTATGGGTTGGCTTAGAAATCAAATTCCATTCTCAACAAATTTCCTTATTGCGTGCAAGCTGCTCTCATTTCAAGAGTGTCAACTACACGGCCCAATGCAATTACATTTTAAGCACAGCACTCACTTGAAATACAGCACGGATTTCTAAACCAATGTTAATCACATTACAGAGAGAGTGGACATGCTCAGCAATCTGAAATTCCACCTTAGCCAGAGAGCCTTTCCTGATGAGTTAGAAGAGTTCCCCCATTTGTTGGCTCTGCTTTTGCCTGTTCTGCTCCCCTACTGCTCTCAGGTATGCATTTATCTTTATTCTTGTACATGATGTAGGTGTGTTCGTTGATTATTCATTCTGCCTTGATTACCTGTTCATTCGGTTCATCACATGCCCTTTGTGCCTGAGCAGCCTTTCGGCTGTTTCTCTCTGGTACGCCTCTGTGCATGCAAGCCTGCCCTTGGATCCTCTCCTGCGGGGTCTGCCCCAGCCCCACCCCTGTTTCATAAGGATTCTTTGAGAATAAGAGCTCAGGGAGCCATAGACCGAAGCTGGTGATTGCTGGGACAATATGTGGCAGCAAGTCCAAGCTCCCCCAGAATTCAGGCACCGGTGATTTCTATCTAGGAAATGAGTCTAAGATGCCTCAGCATCACCCTGGTCTGTGAGACCGGCCCGCTCCCTGCGGGCTGGCCTCCCCAGTGATGCCTGCACATAGATTCCTCCCATGGTGGCTGGAGAAGTGACCGTCTGGGTGCCCCCGGTGACACCCAGCCTGCTGACCAAGACCTGGGGGAACCACTTTCATGGGGCAGCTGATAGGACAGAAACCAGAATCAGGCTGCTTATAAGGTGTGCGACTGACTGGCCTCCGGAGTGCTTCCCCGTTGGAAAATCTGGGGTGCTGATCTCTAGGTTGTTCCAAAAGTCTTCAAGATCACCGTTCAGGTGGGAAAGGATTCCAGACTCCACAGATACCCTGAATTTCATGCTTGCTCATGCTGGCTTGGATCTCTCTCTCTCTCTCTCTCTCTCTCTCCCTCTCTCTCTCCACCCCCCTCTTCTCTTTCTGAGTGTGTCTCTCTTCTCTTTCTCACTCTTCCTTTTTTAAAAAAAGATTTTATTTATTTTTAGAGAAAGGGGAAGGGAGGGAGAAAGGGAGGGAGGGAAACATCAGTGTGTGGTTGCCTCTTATGCGCCCCCAACTGGGAATTGAACCAGCAACCCTTTGGTTCATAGGCCAGTGCTCAATCCACTGAGCCACACCAGCCAGAGCTGGAGGGGGCTCTTTTGAGGTGCTCCGCTCCCATGGCAGCATGCCTCCAACACACGTGCAACTACTTCTCCCATAAGCTCATAGCTTCTAGCCCTGGCATAATCTCCAATAACCAGACAGGCAAATACTGAATAGTGTTTCCTTAGAGACCCAGAGATAACAAGGGCAGAAGGACATTGATGACGCCATGGGGCAGTGGGCCATCCCACTCTCACAACAGGTCCAGGCCAGGCCAAGGTGCTGAGGGGCAGGAAGCCTAGCAAAGAAGCTACTTGGGGATACTGCCTACTTAGGTCAAGTGGGATATGCCAAGATGACACTATGCAGGTAGGATGTTCTATTGTGGCTACTTCCGGCCAGGTTCCACCTTTCGGTACTGGCAACCCCCTAAGCTGGGGCTACGGGGTTTGATTATAGAAAGTCCAGGGGGCTTCAGATAGAGGACACGGTATTGGCCAGGGAGATGCGGGGAGGTATTCCAGCAGTTACGACTGAGTCCTGAGACCTGACATTTGATTTGCTGATGGGACTTATGAGGAGCTCCCACAGGCTGGGGAGGTGGAAGGCAGACTTGTTGTGAATTCCTGGCCGGGGGGGAATTCCTGCAGCAGCAGCCAACCAGCCACTTCCCAGAATGTAGTTGTTCAGGTTGATATCCAGCTGCAAAGGGGATCCCAGATGGTGCCCCGGGCCCAGGGAGTCATGTGGTTGCCTGAGAGATGTTGGCTCTCCAAAAATCCCACTTTGACTACCTAGCAAGCAGCCATGTCGCTATGGAGGCAGTTGGCTGAGGGGGCCAGACCTGAAGGTGACACAAGGACTGGAGCACTCTGTCATTAGCCAGATGGTTATGGTCCAGAAGGTTGGATGTCAGGATGAGGGAGCAGAGCCAGTGAAGCTGGTTGAAGGCCTGTGAGAGCCCCCTGCAGCCCTTGTGGGATGCTTCAGCTGGCTGCTCTGACAGCCCAAGCCTTGGTCTGGCCTCAGGCGCACGCCCCCACCCCCGCGCCCCTTGGACTTTTAGAAGGTCGTGAGGGAGGCAGATTTGTTTTACACTCCACGGACCACTACCAGCAAAGTTTGGAAGCCAAGGCCCTGGCAGAAACACTCAGCCTGGCTGTCAGGGTCAGGGAGAGAAAAGGGTTTTGGGGCCCTGGCCGGATAGTTCAGTGGGTTAAAGTGTCGTCCCAACACACCAAGGTTGTGGATTCGATCCCCAGTCAGGACACCTGCAAGAAGCAACCAATGAATGCATCAGTAAATGGAACAAAAAAATCGATGTTTCTCTCTCTCTCTCTCTCTCTCTCTCTCTCTCTCTCTCTCTCTCTCTCATCAATCAAGAACTATGTCCTGTGAACCAGAGAAAGTAGGGTGGAATTAAGGAGGAAGAGCTGGCCCCCATTTGCTGATAAAGAAAGGTCACTGTGACATACACCACCTCACTCCAAGAAACAAGGGTGATTGTTCCTCCTTTACAAATGATGACAGAAGCTCAGAGGAGCAAAGTGACCTGCCCAGTATAGAGGATTTTAACCTGAGTTGGGCTGACTCAAACCCCATGCCCCTTCCACTCTTTATCTTGCCTCCTGGAGCGCATCTTTTTCTACTTCAAAAAGCCCTTGGCTCTATGGCAACAGGAAATTTGTTTCTATCCCTGAATGAATCAGGCGATCCTACTGTATACAATACTATCGATACAGTCCTTCAATATTAGCGCTAGAAGAGGCCTCAGAGACTCCTTTGAAAGCTGAAACAACAAAAGGCTCGGAGAGGGGAAAAGGCTCATCCCAGGGGTTAGCAGACCTGAGTCTGCCCCCTCGAGGTCTGGCCCCGGGGCTCACCAGCTCTGGGTGGAGAAAGGAGGGTGAGGCAACAATGAATCAGCTTCTGGATTCCTTGGGTGGGGGCTGCCTATCCCTCCTTGCTCTTGCTTGGCGATGCAACACCATTCAGGACAGGAGAAATCTACCTCTAGCCCATCTTTTTAAAATATATAATTTATTTAGTTTTAGAGACAGGGGAAGGGAAGAAGAAAGGGAGAGGAATATCCATGTGTGAGAGAAACATCCATGTGTGCTTGGCTCTCACGTGCCCCCCAACGGGTGCCTGGCCCACAACCCAGGCATGTGCTCTGACTGGGAATTGAACTGGTGACCTCGTGGTCTGCAGGACAATGCCCAACCCAGTGAGCCACACCAGTCAGGACACTAGCCCTTTCTCTTGGGAAAAGGGTCAACCAGAGAGGTTCTCCTCCCACCCCAACGCTTCCTCGTTGTCCCCCTGACTCCAAACATAATTTACTGGGTAACAATGGGGTCTGAGGTAAAAACAGGTGGGTTCAATTCCTGAGTTCACCACTAACTAGTCTGATAATCCTAGGCGAGTTCTGTTCCCCGGCCCTCAATTTCTCATCTGTAACATAACCATGCTAATACCTGCCTCATAGCATAGTTGTGGAGACACAACACAGTGACATCTATGAAGAGCTTGACACAAAGTGCACATCTATAAGTATTCTATTTGTCCTTCTCCTTTTTAAAAATTTGGTTTATTTATTTTTAAAGAAAGGAGAAGGGAGGTAGAAGAGAGGGAGAGGGTCATCGATGTGTGGTTGCCTCTCACACATCCCCAACTGGGGACCTGGCTTGCAACCCAGGCACATACCCTGACTGGGAATCGAACTGACGATCCTTTGGTTTGCAGGCTGGTGCTCAATCCTCTGAGCTACACCAGCCAGGGCTCACCCATAGTTTTAAAAAAATGGTAGCATGACTTCTCTGGCCCTAAGTCTCTTTACCAGGCAAACTCTTAGAAAAACATGGTTGCTGATTTCTCCCTCTGAGGGGAAAAAATCATGCACTTCATCCTTTGGTCTTCATCCACACTACAACTTCTCTAATCTAAGCCCAGCGCATCTCTCACCCGGCTCCAGTCTCTGCCCTCCTTCAAGGCAGCTGGACCTCCAAGCCAGCAATTGTAACTCTCCAGTTCCCGGCTTGAAAATCTTCAATGGCTCCACACTGCCTGCCAGATGAAGTCCAGCCTCCTTCCCAGGTTGCAGGCCCTTTGTGATCTGGCCCCTGCTTATCTGTTTTTGAATCCTATCACTCCCCCACAAACAAACATGCATTTCAGTCATACCTAGCTACTTACAGTGACTGGAATACCCCTCATGGATTCACCCTTCTCTTTCTGGCAGAGTTTGACCTGTCCTACAAGCTGCAGCTGAAATATGATCTCTGGTGAAGGCTTCCTCCGTCTCCCAATTTTCTTCCTTTTTTCAAAAAAGATTTTATTTATTTATTTTTAGAGGGAGGAGGAAGGGAGAAAGAGAGGGAGAGAAACATCACTGTGGTTGCCTCTCACACGCCCCCAACTGTGGACCTGGCCTGCAACCCAGACATGTGTCCTGACTGGGAATCGAACTGGCAGTCCTTTAGTTCGCAGACTGGTGCTCAATCCACTGAGCCACACCAGCCAGTGCTATCTCCCAATTTCTTGGCTTCAGCCTTCTAGTCAACTGGGCAGCACCCTCTTTGTACTCCCTGGCCAGTTGTCATTACCGGTATTGTTTATCCCCACCCCCGCCCAGACTCTTCTCCAGTTGAGCCGTATTCTCTACCAGGCTCTCTGCTAATGTAGACATGTTATCCCACTGAATCTTCACACCACCCTGTGAGGCTGGTACCATCATTATCTCCATTTTACAACTGAGAAGACTAAGGCTTAAAGAATCTAGGTCGGTTATCTAACATCACTCAGGACATAGTGGCGATCCAAACCCAGGCTGACTCAAAGGCTTCATTAACCCTAATACTTAAGTACCTAGTCTTTACCGGTTTAAGGGGTGTAGTAACTCTGGGAGAGGCTTGCTAAATTTGGGCAGAACAAGTGAAATCTCTTTAGGGTCACATGCCCTGATGTCCTTGAGGATGCAGTGACCTTGGGGCAGACCACTGGCCAGTATCTGGCATCTGGCTTCTTCCATTTGAGACAGAGCAGGGTAGGACAGGAAAGAAACTCGTACCTTCTAAAAAGAAAATCAAGCAAAGTTTCAGGTACTGACGCTGCCTACTTCAACAGCTTACACAAACGCCCCTGGCCATGCTTGGAAAGAGGTCAAACAGTCCTGGGCAAGACAATGACAGGTGTTAGGGAGAAGACCGAGGAGCAAGTGGGGCCAGAGTTTAGGCTCCAGCTGCCACCTGGTGGTCAGCCTTGGAGAAGCACAAGCCAAGGGTGGAGCCGTGGCTCAAGCGAGCCGGGCCCTGGCTGACAGCCTTCGTTCATTCACTCCTTCATTTACCCAGCTCTCCAGTTGATTTCTTCCTTCACACAACAAAGATGTTTCGTATCAGGCACTGTCTCACCACTGGGAGTACAGCAGGGAACAAAACAAAGGCCTGCTACCCGCGGAAGGAGCCGGAGACCATTATGCTGAGTGAAATAAGCCAGTCACTGAAAGACAGATACCATATGATCCACTTATATGTGGAATCTAATGGACAAAATAAACTGAGGAACAAAATGGAAACAGAGGCATGGATACATGGAACAGACTGACAGCTGTCAGAGGGGAGAGTAGGGGGAAGACTGGATGAAAGAAGGTGAAGGAATTGGCCAAAGAACATATATGTGTGATGCACGAACATGGACAGCGGTATGGGGGTTGCTTGTGAAGGGGTGCTGGGTAGAGACAGGCAAAAGAGAAAAAAGTGGGGACAACTGTAATAGCATAAACATTAAAATATACTTTTTTAAAAAGGCCCTGGCTGCTGTAGCTCAATGGATCGTGTGCCGGCCTGCCAACCAAAGGGTTGCCGGTTCGATCCCCAGTCAGGGCACGGGCCTGGGTTGTGAGCCAGGTCCCCATTTGGGGGCATGTGAGAGGCAACCACACAGTGATGCTTCTCTTCCTCTCTTTCTTCCTCCCATCCCCTCTCTCTAAAAATAAATAAATAAAACCTTAAGAAGAAGAAAATGCGTGCTATCTCTGAGCTCATATTCTCGCAGTGGGAGACAGACAGAAAACACAGTGTGTTAGATGGTGATGAATACTACGGAGAAACCGCATGCGCAGAAAGGGGAGGCCGAGGCTTTGCCATTTTAAATATGCCTCCCCGAGAAGGCCAAACTGGAGAAAAGACTTGGAGGTAAGAGAGGTAGCTGTGGGGATGCCTGTGAGGGGACAGTTCCGGGATAAGGAAACAGCTGGAAGACCCTACCTAAGGCAGGAGCAGATGTGATAGACCGAGGAGCAGTGCAGCTGGAGCAGGTGAATAAGGGGCGGCGCGATGGGAGGTCAGCAGAGAGGCAGGTAGGGGTTAGCTCCTGTGGGGCTCTGAAGGCCTCTTCCATGTACTGAGTGAGCAGGGAAGCCAGGGGAGGATAACTTGCCCAGCATCACCCAAGCTGACAAGGGACAGTAGGCATTCTGTCTCAAAAGTCCATGCTGTGCTGTATGGGTAGGGACAGAGACATAGACCAGTGGAACAGAAAAGGGAGCCCAGAAACAGACCCATACAAGTCGGCCCAACTGAGTTTTGACAAGGGTACGAAAGCAATTCAACAGAGGAAGGACAGTCTTTCCAACAAATGGTGCCAGAGCAATTGCACAACTGGACAAAAATAAACACACACACACACACACACATTTTTTAAAACCTTGGCCTAAACCTCACATCTTATACAAAAGTGAACTCCAAATGGGTCACGGACTTAAATGTAAAACATAAAATTATAAAACTCTTAGAGAAAACAGAACATCTTTGTGACCCAGGGCTAGGCAAAGAGTTTTCGGGCTTGACTCCAGAAGCACAATCCATAAAAGGAAAAGTGGATAAATAGGACCTCAGCAAAATGGGGAACCTTCGCTCTGGCAAAGACATATTTTATGGACACACACAGAAAACCAGGGGGCTCATAGCAGCTTTATTCATAGTAGCCATAAACCGGAAACGACCCAGATGTCCTTCATCAGGTGAGTGGCAAGACAAACTGATACAGCCACACCACGCACTACTCAGGGATGAAAAGGAATGCACTATTGATACCTGCGACAACTTGCATGAACCTCAAGGGAATTATGCTGAGTGAAAAAAAGCCAGTTCCAAAAGGTTACATACAATAGCAGGTCCTCTGATAAGGTTGTCTCCTTCAGCGTCATTTAGGTTTTTTTGGTGGTGGTGTGTTATTTTTTACAGGTTTTATTTATTTATTTTTAGAGAGAGGGGAAAGGAGGGAGAATAAGAGCAAGAGAAACATCGATGTGCAAGAGAAACATTGATCAGCTGCCTCTTGCGCGCCCCCAACTGGGGAACTGTCATGTGCCCTGACTGGGAATTGAACCGCCAACCTTTCAGTCTGCAGGCCGGTACTCAATCCACACTAAGCCACACCAGCCAGGGCTGAAGCTTTCTATCTCTGATGCTAGACGGCTGCTAGGGATTCCCTTAGGCCTATTTAAGTGTTCCCCTGTGTGCCACATAAATTCGTCTCTCACATTACCAGTATGCCTCCACACTTTGGGAAAGGCTGGACCAGTATATCTACTACAGTAGGTTCTTGAATTACATGGTTTCATTTCCTTTCAACGTTGATGAGATGCCCTAAGAACTTAACTCTTGTTTATATCCATTAGGCTATGGTAAAATTGGTTTCGTTACATTGTTTTGTTTAACATCGCAGAAGCTACCTACGACATTAAGTGAGGACTCAGTGCAGCGTCTCTCTCAGAGCTACCATGGGCACAGTCAAGACATTGTTTATCTAAGTCCTTTAGAAATAACTGCTACACAAATAGGTACGCAGCAGCCCCTGCTTGCTTTACATGATTCATGAGGGCAGGACTTGTGTCTGTTTCATTCACGGTAGGGCCTAGAACAGTGTCTCACACATAGGGGTCATTCAATAATATCGAAGTGTTGCCGTGATTGGTGTGGCTCAGTGGGTTAGGTGTTGTCCTGAAAACCAAAAGGTCGCCAGTTCAATTCCCAGTCAGGGCACATGCCTGGGTTGTGGGCCAAGTCCCTGGTTGGGGGCAATGTTTCTCTCCCTCTCTTTCTTCCTCCTTTCCTTTCTCTCTCTAAAAAGAAATAAATAAAATCTTAAAAAATAATAATCAAAGTGCTTCAGGTTCCCTACCTATGCTGTCACCATTCACGACTGAGTCTCGGTATCATCTCCTCTGAGAGGACTTCTGTGAAGTCCCTGGAGAGGCTTCCATCCTGTGTGTTTCCATCATACCCTCTGTGCGTCACCGTGATCCTTGTCTCTGTCCCTCACCTAGTTGTTAGAGCTTTCTACTATTCTCCTGGACTCTAGTTTCTCCTCATCCCATCTCTATGTACTGGTGCCCAGTGAGTCTTAGCTGTGTGACCTTGGGCACGTCACCTAACTTCTCAGGGTCTCAGTTTCCTCAACTGCTAAATGAGGGGGCTGTGCTAGATTAGAGCTTTTTATACTCTTACTTAGGGCCCTTGAGTCCTTCAGACACCCTGCCTTGGTGTCCTGGGTGCCACTAAGCGGGTTAGGGAAAAGATGGGCTGAGTTGGCAGGCTTCTGTGTACATCCACTTCCAACACAGCAGCCCTTCAAAAACTTGGTTTGGAAAAAGAGTTCTGCTACAGCAAAAAGTTTAAGTACCCTTATACTTACATGGTTTCTAAGGGCCCTTTTGGTTCCCCTAAACTAAGATTTTATAAAAATTTCCGTACACAACAGGATGTTTTAATTGAATGCAGTAAAATGTTTTCCACATAGTAACACAATAAACAACGAATTTTAATTACTTTTTAACCACTTTTTAATCTTGGCATCATCCCAAAATAAGATGCAATGCAATACTTATGACAATCTGAATATATAATATGCACTCTGAAAGTATCAATAATTGGCAACTCCCATAAAGACTGTCATTTTGGAAGCCATAGGGAAAAATGGCTTACAAAGTTCAGGATCAAATTCAAATTCTGGATTTTTTTTTTCTCTTAGACAACACTACAGCTATGTCTTAATCCAAGCAAATGCACGGGAACAAATTTTCTTTAGTCTCACTATTACTGTTTCCCAGGCTCCTCCACAAGCACTATGTTTCTTCTTTGTAGTCCTGGCCAAGACTGACCCTCAAAGTTCAGCTTCCTAGAGTCATTTGAAGTGCCGACAGGCCAAATACCAGGTAATTTGCCAGAGCCTCCCTTCCTCCCCCGCTTCTAAAGTGGCGAGAGAGTTTGCCAGGGAAGGTTTATTAGAATCACCTGGGAAGCTTTATCAACCTACGCTTGGGTCCCACTCTCCTCTCCCTCTTGGGTAGCGGTTTTATAGCTAAGGGCTTTGTTCTGCCCCACAGCAAAGGTCCTGTCTATCTTTTTAAAGCCAGCTCAATTTAAGATGGATGGAGTAAAAACGATTGAATTTAGAAGACACTGGCTTGGCCGCAACTGGTTGTGCAAGTGAATGAACCTTTCTGGTGTCAGTTTTTTTCTGCTGAGTTTTGAGGTCCCCTTCCAACTTTGAAGTTCTGTGACAGCATATAATGTCTAAGAAGCTTTCTGAATTCCTGGCATAGAGTGACTTGTCATTTTGTAGTTTTCCAACAGCCTGTGCGATGTGACATATCCACTAGTTATATACTGTCCTGTATTGCCCTCTAGTTGTTTTTACGTGAAAATTTTTTTCTTAGCAACATTTAGTTTAAAAGCTTATTTTCCAGAGCAGGCGGTGTGCATTCTACTTAACTTAAATCTCCTAGGACTTGGGGGTATGTCCTAAGATAATGAGTATATATTTATATTGATTTGTTCAAAGCAACGACTTCCCCGAATTATATTTTCACATCAGCACTGTCCAGTGGAAATAAAATGTAAGCCACAAATGTGAGTCCATATGTAAATATAAGTTTTCTAGTAGGCACATTAAGGAAGTGAAAGGACACAAGTGAAATTAATGTTAATATATTTAACCCAATATATACAAAACTATAAGCATTTCAACAGTGTACTCCGTGTAAAAATTGAGATCTTATATTCTTGTTTTGTAATAATTTTTCAAAATCCGCTGTTTCACATTTATAGCACATCTCGATTCAAAATATCCACATTCAAGTGTTTGATAGCCTCACGTGGCGAATACCTACATACAGAACAGCGCAAGTTCTGCATAATTGGGCTGCTTTCCAAACCGATCACTTCTTTTTCTGAGCTAGCCAGAGGGGTGCAAAAATTAATCAGGCTCATTCTGGAAAGAGAGGTAGATTTGTCAATCGCTAACGGTAATACATGTTGTCGGTGCTCTCAGAGAGATGCACAGAACTGTGACTTGGCTGGGAGGTGGGACAAGGAAGTTTTCACATGGGAAAACTTGAAAGAAAATATGTGTGCAGGTAGATGACTTAAAGGGGAAGTGGGTGGGCGATGACTGGGTGGGAGGATCCCGGAGCTCCAGCTGTGGACGGACAGAAGCCAGAAGGGGGCGCTACTTGCACTTCGCGCCCGGCGGGGCGGGGCTCGTAGCGGACCGCTTCCGGAAGCGCGCGGCGGCTCGCTCTGTACTCCGCTTGGTCCCAGCCAGTCCTCGGGGTCACGGAGCTGCTTAGCTCCGCGTCGGCGACGAGGATCAAGCCCTAAACAAAGCGCCTAGGGTTCTGTTCCCCCTAGTAAGGGGAAGGCTGATCAAACGAGTCAGTTGGAAACGGTTGCCAGGGTGGGTAAACAGCCGCTTCCGGCGGACCTTTGGGGCTTCGGGAACAATTGGGGACGACGACCAAGGTAGTACCACTTCCGGTTTCATAGGTTCTCGCAGTTCTTCCCAAGGTTCCCTTTAAACCCGGAAGTGAGGTTTTCTGGCTTCCTCCCTCCCGTAAGATGGCAGCAGCCGAAGAAGAAGAGTTGCTGCCGCCTAGGCTACCCGAGCTGTTCGACACCAGCCAGCGGCTTGTGGACGAAGTGGAGGTAGCGGCGGAGCCCTCCGGTTCCCGGGTAGTCCAAGAGAAGGTGTTGAAAGGACTACACCTCCTGGAGAAGGCTGCCGAGATGTTATCGCAGCTTGACTTGTTCAGGTATGGGGAGGGGGTGATAGCTGACAATGAAGGTGGTAACGGTTACCAAGGGTGGAGCCATGGAGCCTGGGTGGAGGGAGACCTTTAAGACTGGCGACCTTCGTGCCTCCCTCCCACTGTGATCGCGTGTATATTGTTTACATTCTCCACCTCACTCCCGAGCACTCACTCTGTTACTATCCCCCGGCTTTGTTACCTAGTATCGGCTGTTTGCAGAGGCATTGGGTGTGGCCGGCCGCTCAGCCAGTTTTCATTGAAGAAAATCGGCCGCTGTTCCCCGTGCCTCCTCCCTTTGCCTCATTCCCATCCCAGCCCGCCCCGCCCCCAGGAAGCAAGGGCCATCGTTTGAATGACCAACCAGGCTTCACAGCCTCCTCTTTGCTCTTTGCAGCCCTAATGAAGATTTGGAAGAGATTGCTTCCACCGACCTGAAGTATCTGATGGTGCCCGCATTTCAAGGAGCGCTCGCCATGAAACAAGTCGACCCCAGCAAGCGTCTAGATCATTTGCAGTGGGCTCGAGAACACTTTTTATTCTTCCTAACTCAGTGCCAACACTATCACGTGGCAGAGTTTGAGTTGCCGAAAACCAAGAACAACTCAGATGAAAGTAACGCTGCTAGTTCTTCCATGGCCCGTCCTAGCCTCATTGCTATGGCATCTCAAAGACAGGCTAAAATAGCGAGGTGGGTCAATAGCTGTAATTTGAAAACTGGCTAATGGCAGTGCTATTGGGGGGCGGATGCATGTTTTTTGGGGGGCGGGCGTGGACAGTGGTGTATGTTACTCTTGGTTTTTATTGGGCATAGGCCCTAGTGCAAGCAAACTACTGAGTTTTTCAAGAATGCTCTATGTTTGTTGAGGTGATCATACCTAAGCATTAGACTCCTTATCATTTCCAGCAGCAGCAATGTAGTTTAGTAGAGTGTCTCCCAGTCACTCCCACAGCACAGCAAAGCAATATTCATATGGTACAGTGGGGCAAACACCTCTGAAGGGCACAATATCCTGTAGCTGTGGTCCCTTTAGGATCCATTGATTGAGAAGCTCTGTTCTAACAGTACTGGATCAGGTGTGTAAGATCCTAAACTATTCTCAGGCCTGGCACAGCTTCATCATGTACCTTGAACAAGTTGCTTGCTCTCAGTTTCGTTTTTTAAAAAGCACTTAAGGAGTGCTCAGTGTGTCTAGGAACTACACTAGATGCCGGAGGTACAAACTGAGTACGAGTCTTTCCATGAGTAGGAGTTGCCTTTGCCTCCGAGAAGCATATGGTCTGGTGAGGAAAAGAGGCGTAGAAACAGTCTCAGTACAAAATGATGTGATAGAATGATGTACAAGGTACAGTGAGAGCAGACAGGAGGGGCACCTAACCAAAGAGGGAGCAGGAGAGCGAGGAAGGCTCCCTGGAAGAGGTGACTTCTGGGATGAGTGGTTTAAGGATGAATAGGAATATTTGCTAGAGGAAGAGGAAAAGGAGGGCATTAGGCAGCAGAGAAAGCCTTAGCTACAGGGACATTAAAGAGCTGTGCTGGGGTGAGGAATGACTACACAATCAGGTGCTGTTAGAATACAAGGGGGGTAATGGAGAGGTGAGGAGGGATGATGCTGGCGAATGTTGTATCGTTCAAATCTAGGAGAGCTTGGGGTGCACAGGAAGGTGAAGGAACAATCTCATTGCTAAGAATGGGGGCGGGGGAAGGGTTTGAGTCCCAGCTCCGCCATGCAATCACTCTGACTTCGGGTACTCTGCGTAATCTCTCGGTGCCTTAATTTCCCCAGCTGTAAAATCAGGTAACAGCAGGTCCTTTCTCATACAAAAAAAAAAAGCAGTAAGCAGTCAAAGTCAGCTGCTGTTTATATCTTTGTGCCTGAGTACAGGTTGTGGAGCCAGAGCCCTGGGTTTGAGACCCAGCTTTACTTAGAAGCCATGGAACTTTGGGTAACTCATTTAACCCACCTGAGCCTCATATGTGAAATCTAAGTAACATGCTACCTAGCTCATAGGGTTTGGAAGCATAAATAAAATGAAGCACATACACCGCTAGCGTAGTATCTGGCACATAAGTAGATGTTCCATAGATGTCGCTTACTGCTAGTCCATGTTAAAGAGCTTAGACTTTGCTTAGTGATTCGGATCCACTGGGTTTTTTTCTTTTCTTTCTTTTTTTAAGAGTCATGTGGCCATGTTTATATTTCAACTGACGTACTCTGGTTGTAGTCAGGAACCAGTGTGAGGGAGCAGACTAGGTGCTGTTAGTTCACAGAGGTGATGAGGCCTCACTGTGGCAATGCTGTGGCAGAAGGGATGGCGGTATGTTGATTTAGGAGGGCTGAGTCTGTAGAAAACTTGGTGATCAGATGGTTGAGGAAGATGGGGTAGAAGGAAGCAGCAAGGACGATGTCCATGCTGCTGACTTGGGTGGGTGGCTGCGGAACTCACTAACATGGGGAATAGAGGAGGAAAAACAGAGCATGGGATAGGGGAAGAGCAGATTTGGTATTGAGATGTGTTGCATTTAAGGTGCCTAGGAGACATCCAAGTAGAGGTATTTGGTGGCATGAAACTCAGGAGAGACCTCATCTAGACAGCTGGAAATTGATTCAGTCATTGGACAAATATTTATTGAGCCTTTCCTGTGTGCCAGGAACTGTTCTAGCTAATAGAGAACTAGACAAAGCCTGTGCCCTCATGGAGCTTGTATTTTTGTGAGGAGACATTAAACTACTAAATAATAATGTAATTTCAGGTGGTGAGGGCTATAAAGAATAACAAAGCGTGGTCAGGGACTAGTGAGTGAGAGAATGATTTTTGAGGAAATGTGATTCAGCATCATGTCCTTTGTAAGAAAGTAAGGGCAGCCCACTGGCACGAAAACGGACGTTTAAACAGTGAGTTTGGTATCCAAATAATTCTAATACACCAAAAATAAAAATAATAATAATAGAGAGAGAGAGACCACATGTGCCATAGAGATAACAAGTAACATTGTGGAGAAAGACCAAGGGAGTGATCACATGTGGTTGGAAGGATGTTGAGGATTTCAGGAGGCAACAGATTTTAAGATGAGCCTTGATGGATGGTTAGAAACAGAGATTACAACCCTGGCTGGTGTGGCTCAGTGGATCGAGTGCCCGCCTGTGAACCAAGGGGTCGCTGGTTCAATTCCCAGTCAGGGCACATGCCTGGATTGTGGGCCAGGTCCCCAGCTGAAGGTGTGTGAGAGGCAACCACACATTGATGTTTCTCTCCCTCCTTTCTCCCCTCCCCTCTCTCTCAAAATAAATAAATAAAATCTTTTTAAAAAACTTAAGTAAAAAAAGAAAGATTACAGATTTTTCTGATTTTGAAAGTAATACTCAATGTAGAAAGTTGGAAAAACAGAGGAATATTTTGTTAATTAAAATAAGCCTTAATCCTACCACTCAGAGATGATCTTTTTTGACTTTCTGATATGTTTCCTTCCAGATATGTAGTTATTTTAGTTAATAAATTTGGAATAATGCTGTAAATATAGTTTTTTACCTTTTTTTTATAACCTAAGAGATTGTGAGCATTTCACTGTGTCTTTTGAAACCATGGTATTTAATGGTTATGTAATATTTCATCCCATAGTTATACCATAAGTATTTGGATTAATCTTTTATTGTCAAATACTTAGACTATGGTTCTTGGTTTTTTGTTTTTGCCCTTCTAAGTAATGCTATGAACAGACATCTTTAACTGCATCTGTCACTGTTTCTTTCTCTTTTTAATATGCTTTATTGATTATGCTGTTACAGTTGTCCCAATTTCTTTTCCTTCTGCTCCCCTCCACCCAGTGACCCCCTCCCTCCAGTTGTCCCCCCCCCTTAGTCCATGCCCATTGGTTGTGCATATAGTTCTTCTCAACATCTTGCTGTCTACTCCACTCCCTCCTACTATGCTTCTTAATTCCTGCATCATCTCCCTCCCTTTCCCCCCTTCCTCCTCCCCGCTGACCTCCTCCCAGTATGTTCCCCATGCCTATAATTCTTTTCCCACTCTCATTGCCTACTTAGTTTGCCTTTGTTTCAATTCCCTAGCTTCTGTTGTTGGTTCTTGTGATGCAGTTTTCATTTTAATGTTCAGTTTTGATCCTCCTTCTTCTAAACCAGTCCCTTTAACATTTCATATAACAGTGGTTTGGATCTGATGAACTCCTTCAGTTTTACTTTGTCATGGAAGCACTTCATCTGCCCTTCTATTCTGAATGACAGCTTCGCTGGATAGAGTATTCGTGGCTGTAGGTTTTTGCTTTTCATTTCTTTGAATATTTCTTGCCAGTCCCTTCTTGCCTGCAGGGTCTCCCTTGAGAAGTCAGCTGATAGTCTAATTGGGACCCCTTTGTACATAATTCTTCTCTTCTCTCTTACTGCTTTTAAGATTCTTTCTTTATCTTTAATTTTTGACATTTTGATTCTAATGTGTCTTGGAGTGGTTCTCCCTGGGTCCAGTTTTTCTGGAACTCTTTGTGCTTCCTGGACCTGTAAGTCTGTTTCCTTCCCCAAGTTCGGGAAGTTCTGCTTCATTATTTTTTCACATAATTTTTCAATTTCTAGTTCTTCTTCACCTTCTGGCAACCCTATGATTAGGATGTTTGCTCTCTTATAGGTGTCCCATAGATTTCTGAGCTTCTGCTCTTTTTTCTTACTTTTTGCTTCCTCTTTCTGTACTGGTTGACTGTTTGTTCCTTCCCTATATTCCGATTTGTTGATTTGATCCCTGGATTTCCTTCCCTCACCTTCCCTTGTCTCGTATGTGTTTTCATTCATTTCAGCAGGACTAGCCTTCATGCCTTCCCCGTCTTAAGTCCCACTCTTATTTCTGTAAGCTGTCTTATAGCTATAGCTCCGAACTGAGCCTCAGAAAGGTTATCTATCTGTTCGTCCATTAATTCATGTATTTGCTTTCTGGTCAGCTGCGTGATTGGGATCTCTATCATTTTCCCTGCCATCCTGGCAGTGTTTGCTTCCTGGGCAGGGCTGTCACACCTCCCTCGCTGTAGGGGGCGGAGCCCCATGCACTCATCACCACTGGGCGACCCGTCTCACCACAGTGTGGTGCTTTGCATGGGGGCGGGGGTCCAAGATGGATTCCTGCTGTCACTCTGCGCTGAGAGACCAGGAGCTTCCTCCTCCATCCCCACACCCTCTGGGCCTCACAGTCCGAGTCAGTGGGGGTCTGCCTTCCCCGGCGTTGGAATCGTGAGCTGATGGCTTTGGTCTGCAGCCAGGGCTGCTCCCCAGGCCCTTCTTGCCTCCCCCTAAATACGGGTGTCTGTGCTTACCGCCACTTGTCGCTGCAGCTGCCACCGCCAGCACAGCTTGACCTTTCTGCCCCGGCTTCGCCCCTCCTACCCGTCCGGACGGGCACGACTGGTTTATAACTTCATATGTTGGACTTCCATGTAGCTTTATTTTCTGGAACTTTTGGTTATTTCTGGTTTTGTGGTAGTTGTAGTCCTTCTTAGTTGTGGAGGGAGACGGAGCGTGTCAGTCTAGGCCTCCATCTTGGCCGGAAGTCTGTCACTGTTTCTTTAGGATAGATTTCTGGAAGGACCAATGACCAGATCAAAGATTTTAACTATTTTAAGACTTGATGGTAACCGCATTGCTTTCTATAACAAATTTCACAGTATGTTCCACTGCACGGGTCTTGGATGTTAACACTTAGAAAATCCAATGGGGCAGACCAAAGTATCTCATTGTTTTGATTTGCATTTCTTTGGCTAGAAAGCTTGACGTTTGAACTTTTTCTTTAAATGCCTGACGGATGAGAAATCAATGTGATCTTTTTGCTAATGGCTCCCATATTTGCATCACTAGCCCAGACCTCCCCTGGCCTTCAGACTCAGACCTCCAACACCCTGTATGGATGTTTCCCAGACAGCTCAAACCTAACCTACCCCTCCTAGCCTCAGTTTTCTTATCGGCTAACAGTATTTGCATTACATCGCTGCTTACAAAGCGCTTCCCATGTGTGTTGTTCCATTTGATTCTCTTAACAATCCTAAGCAGCAAATATTATCTCCATTTTAGAGGTAAGGGTGTGGGCTCTGAGAATTGACTTGTCCAAGTTACATAGCTAGTAAGTGCAGGGTAGGATTTAAACTCAAGTCTTCAAATTCCCAGCTCAGGTGCCATTTCCACTATAGCAATGAGAAAAAACAAAACAAAACATGGTTGCGGCAGGTGTTTCTAGAATGGGGGAAAGGCGCCAGGAGAGTAAAAAATTGTAACTGCTAATGACAGGGAGGGTAATTGATGGAGTGAGGCCTAGGAAAACATGGGTGGGGACAATATTTAGAGCAAAAGTGGAAAGGTAAAGATATCGCCTTGGCTACAAAAAACAGCATCCGCACTCTAACCAGTGTGGCTCAGTTGGTTGGGTGTCGTCTTGCAAAGTGAAAGGTTGCTGGTTTGATTCCTGGTCAGGGCACGTGGCTGGGTTTCAGGTTTGGTCCCCACATACCAGAGAGGCAACTGATTGATGTTTCTCTCTCGCACTGATGTTCCTCTCCCTCTCTTTCTCCTGCCCTTCCCCTCTCTCTCAAACTAAATAAATAAATTTTTTTAAAGGCAGCATTAGCCCCATACAGTCAAGAGGAAAGGAGGAAAGGTGAAGTTACAGAGATTTTAAGGTAAAGAGGGAAATTGAAGCCTACACCTGCTGGCCATCTGGTATGATGGTGGCACGGGACCCACAAAAGATGAACAAAGGGACAGCTGAGCACGCATGACCACTCAGCTGAAGTGTGAGCAGGCACCTTGTAGCTGACTCATATGATAGAAACTTGTAATTCATGGGCTCTCTTCAGCAGCTTGGCAATGGGAAAAGGGAATGGTGACAGTTGTCCAGAGTCAGAAGGGTGACAGGCATCGGGGTTCCTAGGGTGATAAGGGAGTGTTTTCATGGAACAGCTCCCCATGGGAAACAGGACATGATGGAAATCTGGGGCAGTGGTTTTAAATCTATGCCTTGGAGCCCAGAGATTCTATGGCAGTGCCTGCGGCAGCGGGGTATACAGAGCCCACCTCTGATTTAACCAAGGTAGATTTTATGTTTATTACTTCCTGGAGTTCCAAATAAGCTCTGATCAGAAGAACGAGTTCTTTTGCTAAGGCAAAAGGGTTTTTAACCCCTTTGAGCACCATGCGTAATTCGAAATTTGGATCAACATGAGAAAAAATTATATCAGTATATAACCTGAGGTACAAAAAAAGAGAACAGAACATAAAATACGAATTATTCCATTGTTATTTACATTTATAGTCATTGAAAAAAGAGTCGCTGGCAGCAACGCTGGCACTTGGGAAAATTTGTCAGCATCCCTCCCAGCGACGTTGGTACTCAAAGGATTAAAAACAGTGCCCGAAAAGAACAGGCGTTGAGGACCAGAAGCCCCAAGGATGACAAAGAGCGGTGTGAGGAGCAAGGAAGCAGAGAAGAAGGAAAGAGAGTGCAGTGCCCAGTCTCATGCAGAGACGGGAAGCGCAAGGACCTTTTTCAAAGGACCAGGAGACTTAACTCAGAATTTACCTGGGATTATGTACATTCTAAGGCCCTGGTATGTTTTTTCCCAGGGAAGAGGGTGGGGGGGTAGGAGTGGGATGAGACTTGAATGTTCTTAAGCGATAGCTGGGATAACATTCATGAACTAGGAATTGACCTTGTAGTGTTTCACTCACAAGGCTACCTATGAGGATGCTGTGACAGTTATTGGTGACATTACGTAAAGGGCCCACTCGTTGGGTAAGTGGAGCAGAAGAGCCTAAAGGTTTTTATAATAAAGAATGCTTCCAGAGCAGTGGTTATTGACTGGTCCTGGGTCAAGGACCTCATTAAATAATTTGATAAAAACTACAAAGTGTTTCTGGGGGGAAAGAAAAACACATACCTATAGAATTCTTTTCTTTTCCTTTTTCTTTATATTTATTTATTTTTAGGAAGGGAGAAAGAGAGGGAGAGAAACATCAGTTGGCTGCCTCTCTCATGCCCCCAGCCGGGGACCTGGCCAACAACCCAGGCATGTGCCCTGACTGGGAATTGAACTGGAGATTTTTCGGTTTGTGGGACAATGCCCAACCCACTGATCACACCAGCCAGGGCCATACCTGTAGAATTCTATGTAAAATTTCAGGGAATTCAAGGACCACTGCTGCCCCTCAACACCCCCCCCCATCCCGGCCAAAAAAAACCCCACAAAAATCCCTCTGTTCATGGACCTCAGGTTAAGAGGTCCAGATCTGGGTGAGCACCTTCAGAGGAGCAGCCGATTCTGGGTGTCTGGAGTGGGGTTCCAGACATGGGTATTTCAGGATACTTCTCTTGGAAACCAAGGAGTTTTCCCTGGATTCCTCTCTTTCCCTCAAGCCCTGGCATTCAATAAACCAACAAATCCTGTTTTATATTTTATTTTATTTTTATTTTTTTAATGTGTTTTATTGATTACAGTGTTACATTTGTTCCAATTTCCCTTCCCTCTGCTCCCCTCCACCCGGTGGCCCCCCTCCCTCTTCTTGTCTCCCCCTTTTAGTCCATGTCCATTGGTTGTGCATATAGTTCTTCTCAACCTCTCTCTGTTTATTCCATTCCCTCCTACGATGTTTCTTAATTCCTATACCATCTCCCTCCCTCTCCCCCTTCCCTACTGACCTCCCCCCAATATGCTCCCCATACCTGTAGTTCTTTTTCCACTCTCGCTGCCTGTTTAGTTCGCCTCTGTTTCAATTCCCTGGCTTCTGTTGTTGGTTCTTGTGATGCAGTTTTCATTTTAGATTTCATAGTTTTGATCCTCCTTTTTCTAAACCAGTCCCTTTAACATCTCATATAATAGTGGTTTGGATCTAATGAACTCTTTCAGTTTTATTTTGTCCTGGAAACACTTTCTCTGCCCTTCTATTCTGAATGACAATTTCGCTGGATAGAGTATTCGTGGTTGTAGGTTTTGGGTTTTCATTTCTTTGAATATTTCTTGCCAGTCCCTTCTTGCCTGCAGGGTCTCCCTTGAGAAGTCAGCTGATAGTCTAATTGGGACCCCTTTGTACATGATTCTTTTCTTCTCTCTTGCTGCTTTTAAGACTCTCTCTTTATCTTTAACTTTTGACATTTTGATTATAATGTGTCTTGGTGTGGTTCTCCCTGGGTCCAGTTGTTTTGGAACTCTCTGTGCTTCCTGGACCTGTAAGTCTATTTCCTTCCCCAAGTTTGGGAAGTTCTGCTTTATTATATTTTCACTTAATTTTTCAATTTCTAGTTCTTCTTCACCCTCTGGTAATCCAATCCATCTGTATGTTGGAGCTCTTATAGCTGTCCCAGAGGTTTCTGATCCTCTCATCCTTGCTTCCCGTTTCCTCTCTCTGCACTGGTTAACTGTTTGTTCCTTCTCTATGTTCTGGTTTGTTGATTTGAACTCTGGATTTTATTTCCTCACCATCTGTCTCGTATGTGGTTTTGTTCCTTTCAGTATGAGTGTTTTTCAGTTCTTTCTCATCTTTATCCAGATCTTTTGTTAATTCTGTAAGCCACCTGATAACAATGGCCCTGAACTGAGCCTCTGACAGGTTTCTTATTTGTTCATCTGTCAGATTCCTCATCTGTTGCCTGGTGAGCTGTGCCACCGGGATTTCTATAGTTGTCTGCCTCATTTTGACAGATGCGTTTTGTTTTCTTGGGCCGGCTATAGGGGGCAGTGCCTGTGTACTCGTCACGACCCAGCGACCAGCGCCGATCCGCAACCTTTTTCGCCGCGCTGTGGCACTTTGTCGTCACTCCCCAGCGACCGGCGGCGGACCAGCAACGTATTTCGCAGCGCTGTGGCGCTTTGTGTGGGGGCGGGGGTCCAAGATGGATTCCTGCAGTTATTCCGCTAGGAGACTGGGATCCGTCCTCCCACCTTCTGGGCCTCACTGTTCGGCGATGTGGTGGCTGCTTTCCCAGTGTTGGGGTCGGGAGCTGGTGGGGTTCGACTGCAGCTGGGGTTGCTCTCCCTGGTGCTACCGCAAACAGCACCGCCTACTTTCGCTCTTATCTGCCCAAAGGGCGCCGCTGGTTTATAACTTTGTACGTTGGACTTCCGTGTATTTTTATTTTCTGGAATTTCTAGTTATCTTTTGTTTTGAAGTAATTGTATTCCTCTCTAGTTGTAGAGGGAGACTGAGCATGTCCGTCTAAGCCTCCATCTTGGCCGGAAGTTGTTTATATTATAAATACATCTGTATCTCACCAACTCCCTTTTGCAAGTCACTCTATCACCTGGACTGTGACAGTGTCCTCTGAATTGATTCCCTGCGTCCCCGTTGCCTCCCAGCCCCCTCAGTCTCGAGTCCACACACAGCCAGAGAGGCGCACGTAAAACAGGTTTCCTGCCAGTATTCCTGTCATGTGTTCTGTCCAAAAGCCTCTTGACGGCTCTTCCATTGCACTCAGAATGTCATGGCATTTGATGTCTTGGGTCTTCTTCCTTAACAGGGCTCTGCAAACAGTGGCCCTGGCTTTCTGTCTGACCCCATTGCCTGTCAGGGCTCTTCCCTGCCCACCCGCCACACTGGCCTCCTTGCTTGCTTCTCAAACATGGCAGGCCAGGCCCTCTTCCACCCAGGACCTCCGTATTTGCTTTCCCCCGTTAGAACCAACACCCTCACAGGGAAGCAAAGTTTCACCACTCTGAAGCTGCCTCTTTGGGTGTATTGATTTTAAGCTGTGTATTAAGAAACAAGACCCAGAATCTTTGATTTCTGCCTCCTTCCACCCTGGCCCTCCCACCTTTCCTGCCCAAGAGATTCAGACAGAGAACCTGCTTCAGGAAGGAGGTCCGAGCATGCTGCCTTAGCCTCATTTGAATGAAGTACAGTAAATAGGAGGGCTTCGGGCAGGGCCTATTGGCTAGCTCCTCTGCTGTGTCTTATGGTTTCTGAGTCGCCCAGGGGGATTCTCCTGCCATGGGTGTTCGCTCTTCCTCAACTACATGTAAATAGCTCGCTCTCACTTCTGGAATTAAATACCTTGTCCCCCCTCCATTCTCCTTCCTCCAAACATGTCTTATATACCCAATGTCGCCTCACCATCTTTGGAATTTACATGTGTATCTGAATTCCCCATGTGCATGTATGAAACGTCAATTTTCTCTTGTAAAAATAAAACAAGAAGACCCAGATCTTGGCATTGCTTGCTTCCCTATTTCTTTGAAGTCGGCTTGAATGTCACCTCTTCAGAGAAGTCTCGCCTCATCACGCTGTATATAACAGCACCCCTACTTTTGTGCCACCGTTCTATCCATATTACCTTGATTTTTGCCTCTTCATAGCACTTATCACCAACCGAGTCCTCATCTGTTGCTGTTGGTTTTTTTTCTGTCTTTTCCTACAGTGAAAGCTTCAGGAGAGCAAGGACTCTTGTATGCATAGCTGTGTCACTGGCACTGGGAACGGTGCCTGTCATACAGCAGGTATTCAGTAAATATTTGTGGAATGAATGATACATGAGGTACTAGAATGCATCCTGAAAAAGGTAGGCAGGGTGGTTATACTTTAAATTATATTAAGATGAGTCAGAAGAGCTGAGAATGTTTTGCCCGGGACAAAAGAAGAGATGGTCATTTCTTTAGGCTGTTTCACAAAGAATTCCTGCATCAATGGCAGGTAAGCGACCCCTGAGATTCTGTATTTCTCTGACGCTAGAATTCCAAAATGGACATGGTGTGGTACTCAGCACCCAAGCTAGTAAAGGTTGATTTAAAGTACGAAGGCACTCCATTTCTAAAGATGATGGGAGGAGTTCCTCAGATCAGGTTGCGTCTGTTTTTCTGGCTTCAGGTGTATTTCTCAGTCCCTGCCAATCCGTTCCTTGCCTTATAGTCTCACGAGAACTGCCTCGCTGGCAAGTTCTGGGGTAAAGAATCTATATTTTTGCCAAAGTGGAAGTCAGTGTACTGACCGGCCTGGTAAATTGCAAAGGTAAAATCTTGTGGCCTTTCGAAGGACTCCCTCTTTTATTTTTAAGTTCACGGGTAATGCTTTCCCATGGCCCAGATACAAGCAGAAGAAGGAGTTGGAACATCGGTTGTCTGCAATGAAAGCTGCGGTGGAGAGTGAAGGAGCGGACGATGAGCGTGTTCGTGAGTATTACCTCCTGCACCTGCGGAGGTGGGTCGGCATCAGCTTAGAAGAGATCGACAGCATTGACCAGGAGATAAAGATCCTGAAGGGAAAAGACGCCCCCAGAGAGGTGAGTCTGGGCACTGCCTCTGTAGCTCAGAAGGCAGCTGTCTGAGATTTGAATGTTCTGTAGGACAACAATCAAACCAAAATCCTGTTAAGTCTCCATAAAATCACTGTCCTTGTTAAGATCAGTGGAAGAAGGCTGAAGGTTCGCCAGGGTGGCTTTCTCTCCAGTTCACAGTAGCGTCCCCCAGTGCGCTCTAACCTGTAACACACGTTGGTCATTTGTAAATTTGTGACATGCCATGCAGTGGCGGGGGGGGGGGAGAGTCCTCTGAAGTAGAAATTGGTTTTGGGTATGGGAAGGCACAGGCAGATAAGCTTTTAAAATCTGCTTGCCTATGATCAACAAAGGGGAAGCGGAATAGGATGGGAGTGGAGAAGAAAGGAGCGGGCCTGGAGGAAAGAGAGGAGTAGAAAGATGGTAAAGCCAAAGAATGAGTGTGGCTTGGGGGAAGACTCCCAATTTAACCCCGTGCAGCGATGCACTCTCCCGCCTTCAGCTGACCCAAGTGTGAGAAACGGCGAGGACGCTGTGCACGGAGCGTTGCACATGCGGGTCAAGAAAACGGGCTGTGCCGCAGCTTCTTCAGCCGTCTGCAAAGACCATAACCCTGCTTTGGAGCCGCTGCTTCCAAAGATGAGGCTCTGCTGCCACTTACTTTTTGGTTCTGATAGAACATGATTTGAATGGAATCGATCAGCTGGTCATGGGCGTTCCTTTTTGTCCTCCGAGAAACCTCCCAATTTGACTTGTACTAATTATCCCAGAAGCTTTTGCCTCAGGGTAACATCAACCTAGTTCTTCTTGTGAAAGGGTCAAAGAATGAGCAATTGGTATTTAGAAGCCATAAGGCCCCTGGAGCAGATCTTAGTGAGGTCCGGTCCTCCCCTGCCCCATCTCTGTTGCTGGGTTTTTTCCCCCACGCTCTCTCAATTTAGTGCTGAGATCAACTCTGGAAGTGATAGAGCTCCAACTAAATGATGGTGTTTCCTATGAGCGGACTTTGTTTCATTGCGTACCCAGACAGCCAGGGTTCCTGGGAACATTTCTGTACACCTACACGTGGAAAGTACTAGCTCGTTCTCCCCTCTGCATTTAGCAACATCGATTTCTCAAGCCCCCTCGGGGATTCTTGACAGTTAATCACAGAATTAAAGTTGGAAGGAGTTTTAGATGAACGGCAACACTGAAAGCCAGGCTGAGGACAGGGGCTTACCATTCAGCTCAAGGGATTTAGGTGGAACGTGGAGGAAGCCTTGGGCAGCCCCTTTGGGGAGGCACTTTAAAGCCAAGTTCGTTTTCCCTTATGGTAAGATGATTCCCGGGAGGGCTTTCTTTTTCTCGCAGCAAGGTACTCTGGTGTCCTCAGCAAAGCTAAGCAATCCCCATCATCAGTATTCTGCTGCTGTATGTCAGGCACCGACAAGGAGGGAGTAAGTGCCTTTTGAACCCAGGGCTTTTTGAGCACCCGGAGTCCTAAAAGGCTGCAGAGCAGGGTGGGCAAAAGGCAGATACACTTCTGACAGTTAATTTCCTTTTTAGGCGTCAACTTCTCGCTCAACTCCTCAGGACAGGCCTCCAATGAAACCCTTTATTCTCACTCGGGATGCCGCCCAAGCCAAGTAGGTAGCGCTGAAAAGTGGGGTGCCTTTGCAAGCACCTCGCTTTTGCAGTTCACTTGCAGTGCATGGTAATGGACACAGTGGGGCATTGTTGAAAGATCATCATGGCTTCACCTGGGAGGCTGTTCTTTCATCGAAGGGATACTGTCTCTTCTAGGAATCTCTCTCTGTCTTCAGCAGGCATTTCTCTCACAAACATGAGCTTAAAAAGAGGCTCCAAAGGAAACCAGTGAAAATTAGTCACTTTGTTGAGCAATTAAAAACAACAAAGAGAGGAATCAAATGGAGAATTGGACCCTTTAAAACCGTTCCCCATCACGGCCTTCAGTGACAGTTCTCCAAAGGACATGTTTGCCCATCTGGGTTCTTGAGACACATTCCCATAGGGTGGCAGGAGAGTCTCCTTTCTCTGCGAACCTTTTAGACCCACTAACTACAAACATCCCTTTCACAGCATCCACACTGCTCTGGGGGGCATTGGCCTCCGGGGTTGCTTACCGGGAGATGAGCCGGGGTTCTTGATCTGTCATGAAAGCTCTTGACTTGCATGCCCTTTCTCACATGCCTCTTTTTACATATCGTCATAGGGGTTCGCACAGATCCCCAGCAGCTGGCTGGTTAGGGGCAGGAGGGTGAACTGAACACGGCTCTGTCACTCAAGAGAAGAGGCTTTTGAACAGTGCTATTTATGTTGAGTGTTCTTAATACTGTGTGACTCTTGCAGAGTATTTGGAGCTGGTTATCCAGGTCTGGCGACTATGACAGTGAATGACTGGTATGACCAACGTCGGAAGCTGGGAGTTATACCAGATCAGGGAGTACCGAAGACAAATTCAGGTATGAAGGACTGGGAAGACGGTGGTCCCATTACGGGATCCTTACTCCTCAGCAGTTCAGTTCTGACCAAGTATTGCTGTCCTTTAGGAGCAGAAGTAATCTGGACAAAGATTCTGAGTAACAGAAACACTCTGGGCTGTTTTTTTTTTAAAGATTTTATGTATTTGTTTATTTTTAGAGGGAGAGGAAGGGAGAAAGAGAAGGAGAGAAACATCAATGTCTGGTTGCCTCTTGTGCGTCTCATAACTGGGGACCTGGCCTGCAACCAAGGCATGTGCCCTGACTGGGAATCAAACCTGTGACCCTTCGGTTCACAGGCCAGTACTCAATCCACTGAACCACAGTAGCCAGGGCTCAAGACAGTATTTTACTTCATTTATTAGTAAAATAAATAGCAGATGATTCTGGGAGAATGGCAGTGGAGAAGTGTAGTTTTCAAATCTCTCCAACTATCACGGCATAAAAACACTGCGCAGCTAGATAGCAAAACCAAAAATCCACAGAGAGCAGTTCCGTTATAGTATTGGCAGAGGAGTTTGGATTGGGTCAACCCCTCCTATGGTTAACAACTACAAACTGGACAGACTATAACAGAACAGCTACCTGAGGGCACTGGGCGGCAGCTGAAAGCAGGCAGAGACTGGAGGGCAGTCAACCCTTACAAGAAAGGGGTGGCATTTGGAACTTCTTGAGGGCAGGAATTTTGACTTACTGGATTCTTTCTTGGTGCCCAACTTGGTCATTAGATCATAGCAGATACTTGGAGGTGCCTTTGGGAGGGAAAGATGGAGAAGGGGGCAGCCATCAGAAAGATAGAAGCAGTGTGGTGTTGACCGAAAAGGCGCAAGCAGAGCTGGGGTAGCCCAGTGCTCCTACCACCTGATAGGACATCACTTGGCCCCTCTGAGCCTCAGTTTCCTTGTCTCGTGTATTAGCTCATTTGATGGTAATAAAACCAAAGAACAGACATTTTTAACCCCATGTTAGGATGAGGAAATGGCGTCTGAGAATGGACTTAGGCAAAGTCAACATACCGAAAAAGGGGCTAGGCTAGAATTTGACTCCGGCCTCAATATTCCAGGTTCCAGTGCTGTTTCAAATGTAGCAGAGAGAAAAGAAGTGTGGTCCTTTGAAAGGGTTTCCTCTTCCCCCATGGGCAGGTTGCAGGTGCTATGATGTGAGAGGAGCTAAAACATGGCTAGAAACGTGCGGTCTTATTGGTTGTGGAATGAGCACTGAGTTCAGAGGGACTGTAGCAACCAAAAAGTGAAGACTGTCTCAGAAAGGAGAGAACCACAGAGGAGTCCTAATTCTCTCTAAAATCCTGCCCACTTCTCAGACTCACCCTTAAGCTACATAAGCACAAGATAGGTTCCAAGCACCTTAGGGAGGGCTCACATAGCTGAATGGGGAGTGCAGCCGCTGCCCAGTGCAGAGGAAATAGAATTTGGAATTCTGGTTTTAGATCATTTAACTTGCTGCTAAAATGAAAAATCAATACACTTTAAAAAAAAATTTATTTATTTTTAGAGAGAGGGGAGGGGAGGGAGAAAGAGAGGGAGAGACATCAATGTGTGGTTGCCTCTTGCATGTGCCCCCAACCGGGGACCTGGACTGCAACCCAGGCATGTGCTCTGACTGGGAATCAAACCAGTGACCCTTTGATTCGCAGGCTGGTGCTCATGCCATACAATCCAGCAATTGTGCTCCTTGGTATTCACCTAAATGATTTGAAAACAACAGGGCTGTGCAAAAAGTGTTATGTCAGCTTTAATCCTAAGTGCCAAAAGGTGGAAGCAATCAAGATGTCCTCCATGGATAAATGGAGAAATACACTGGGGTACATCTAGAAAATGGAGTAGTGTTCTTTGCTAAAAAGAAATGAGCTATCAAGTCATGAAAAGACATGGAAAAACCTTAAATACACATTAACATGTGTATTGAAAAGGCTATATACAGTAGCCTTTGAAGGGGGACCCAAAGAACCCCCAGAATTTATTTATAAAAAATTGTGTATTTATTCTTACCTGATTAAACTTCAGTCACCTTCAAAGTACTCTTCATTTGATGCAATACACCTATTGAGATTTTTTTTTCCCACTGCTCAAAACAGTTTTGAACTCGTAAATTTTGATGCCTTTCAGTGCTTCTGCCGTTTTTTGTTTCACCTCTTCCACATCGGCAAAATGGTTCCCTTTGAGGACTTTTTTCATCCAGGGAAACAAAAAAGAAGTCGCTTAGACTGAGATCAGTTGAATAGGGAGCGCGGGGCACAGGGGTCATGCTGTTTTTGATCAAAAACTGCTGGACACTCAGCGCGGTGTGGGCAGGTGCGCTCGTAAATCACCCATCATGAAATGGGCGCATGCGTTGAAAGAGTTCAAAACAACTCACTGAAGCTGAGTGCAGCCTCTCACAATGACACCAGCTGGTACACCAATACAGATGGACTCCTAGAGCACTTGCCTAGCGGGGGAAGCCTGTACTACAAGGGCCCGCCCTCCAGGAGGTAATTCCGGGTTTTTTTGGTTCCCCCCGCGTATGATCCCAACTATATGACATTTAGAAAAGGCAAAACTATGGAGACAGTGAAGAGTCAGTGTTTGCCAGGGGTCAGAGGAGAAGGAGGGATGAAGATGTGGCACAGGGTGTGTAGGGCAGTGAAAGTGTGCTGTAGGTACTGTCACGGTGGATGTGTGTGGTTAGACATTTGTCTAAATCCACAGAACGTAAATGCCAAGAGTGAGCCCTCATGCATCCTAGCGAGTTTGGGTGATAATGATAAGTGTAGGTTTAGTTTATCTCTTGTGACAAAAGTGTCCCTCCGGTCAGGATGTTCATGGTGGGACAGGCTGTTGCTATGTAGAAGCAGGGGTTTATTGGAACACTGTGTACTTCCCATTTAGTTTTGCTGTGAGCCTAAAACTGCTCTAAGTAATAAAGTTTATTTTTAAAAAATAATGCAGAACAAAGATATAAAGTCAGTTGAGAAAAGGGAGAAGGCAAGAAAGAATAAACAGAGGAACAACAACAACAACAAAAATGAACAGAAACCCAATAGTGGAATGGCAGATCCCAGTCTACCCATATCAGTAATTATCTTAAGTGTAAACACAATAAACTTTCAAATTAGAAATCAGGTTGTCAGACAAATTAGAAATTGACACATTGGCCTGGTAGCTCAGTTGGGTAGAGTGTTGTCCTGATACACCAAGGTTGCAGGTTCGATCCTGGTCAGGGCACATGCAAGAAACAACCAATGAATGCATAAATAAATGGAACAAAAAAATCAATATTTCTGTCTCTCCGTACCTTCCTCCCTCTCTAAAAAGAAATGTGTACAAAATTATATAACAGGAAATGGGTAGAGGAGAGGAAGTCACCTGCAGTTGCTGGTCCTTAGCATATCACAAATTATAAAATCATAAGTATTTTTGGCCCTGATCGGTGTGACTCAGTTGGGTGTCATCCGCAAAGCAAAAGGCCACTGGTTTGATTCCCAGCCAGGGCACATGCCTGGGTTGTGGGTCAAGTCCCGGGTCCGGGTGCATACAAGAGGCAACCAATCGATGTATCTCTTGCACATTGACATCTCTCTCCCTCTTTCTCTCTCCCTCCCCCTCTCTAAAAATAAAGAAATAAAAAAATCTTTAAAAAAATCAAATATCTTTTACTTGAGTGTTTTTTGGTTTGCTGGGGTTTCGTTGGTCAGTCAATCTTTTGTTTTTTTGTGGGTTTTCCTTTTGGGGGGCGGTTAGCCATTTTAGCAATAATTCTTTCCCCAAATAGAGTGCATTCTGAGGGGCAAGTTTTATGCGCCAGCCACTCAGAGCACCCTTCCTATTATTTAACATGTCCTCTGTTGGGTGTGTGAGTTCCTGCCCCGCTTCTGCTGGCCCCAGGCCCGGTGGCTGGCCGCGCTCCTTGTTCTCATCTTAGGCGGTTGTGCGCGGAGCGCCGCGGAGGCCCTGGTGTTTCCTCGGTCTCTCATGCCCGCTTTCTCGTGTTTCTCCTTGGGCAGAGGTCAGAAGAGCAGCTCAGCAACAAGAAGAGCAAGAACAAAAGGAGGAGGAGGAGGAGGAGGAGGAAGCACTCCACCGATCTCGGGAGTGGGATGACTGGAAGGACACCCACCCTAGGGGCTATGGCAACCGAAAGAACATGGGTTAGTCTTCCCACGACTGGACCAGACGACAGGGGTGCAGCGCTTCCCCCACCTGGGTTCTGGCTTTAGCTTTGTACCACAAAGGCAGTAAAGTGTCAAGGAGTTAAGTGTGTATTCGTATCCTAGATGAGAAACCAGCAATTCTCGTTTTGGCATTATCCCAGTCATGTATTTCGGTTTCTTAAGTGCAAACAAAAACAAAAAGTACCGAGAGGTGGTTCTGTATTGCCAATGGCTATATGAATTCTTCAGAAATAAAAGTCCTTTCTATTACACAGGCCTAGGCAGAAATATGGGCATTAACTGTTATCATGTCTGGGGGTTGGGGAGCAGGTGGGGGGAATGGGGTCAGCTGTGGGTCCGTGGGCTTATGGTGAGCTCCTGGTGGTCTTCCTTTGATCTCATCAGTGAATTTCCCTGCCTCAGCTGTGTAGACACGGACGAGCTGGGGCTTTCGCTCTTATACCTCAGCACTGTACAGTGACCCTACACAGCTCTACCAGGGGCGAGCCGCCAAAGCCAGCATTTTCAGGGTTTACAGCTATAAGTGAATGGGTCATAACAATCCTGTCTAGCTGCTCTTCCTCATCTTGGCCAGGAGGGATGACAGACAGGTCAGGCGCTGTGAGAGCCATCCTTGTGTATGCATCTGAGGCCAGGGCCTTGACTCTTAAGGAAGGATTTGCCATCACTCTTAACTGGGCAGAAGAGCCACTCAGGCATAGCTCCCCCCCCTGCCATTTTTTAAAAAAAGATTTTATTTATTTATTTATTTATTTATTTTTAGAGACAGGGGAAGGGAGGGAGAAAGAGGAGGAGAGAAACATCAGTGTGTGGTGGTGTCTTGCACGCCCCCAACTGGGGACCTGGCCCACAACCCAGGCATGTGCCCTGACTAGGAATCGAACCAGCCACTCCTTGGTTCATAGGCCAGAGCTCAGACCACTGAGCCACACCAGCCAGGGCGTGTAGCTCTTAAAGGGGCCTCCATTTACCATTTGGGCCCTCCTTGCGCATGCTGTGCAATACCTGGCACAGTCTGAAGTGGTCACTGCTGTGGCAGTCACTTTGCTGGTTAATGAGGTGCTGATGACCAGGTGTGGAGGCGGGGCAGCACAGGTGACACTGAAAGATACCTGCTTTCTGCAGTAGTGACAGGGCATGTCCTCAGCTCTTGGGTTGATACCTTAAAAAGCAGCCATGTGTTGAAACAAAGATATGTATTTAAAAACATACTTTGGCTCTATGTGCCTTTGGTACACTTAGATTTTCTAAGAGGAACATGAGTTAGCGTGCCTATTCTAGCTTCTGCAGTCTAGCTTAGGGGTTGGGGAAGGAGACCCGGTTCCCATGTGCTTTTAGGGTGGGAGGTGCGCGGCTGTCAGGCGATAAGTAGGAGGTCGTGTTTAGTGGGAGATGACAGAAGACTACTGCTTACATATTTGTATCTTGCTTAATAAAGGACCCCTCTCACCCTCCCTACATAAGCTCCCGAAAGGCATAGAGCACAGATTAAACTCCCCAGGGATTTGGGAAGCAAACATTTGTTTTTTAGCTCTTTTTGATTATTGCCAGGCTGCCTCCAGCAATGGCCTCTTCTGTGTCCTTGAAGCTCCACCCTGAGTTCATTATCAAAATGGGCCTGGTTGCTGTTTCCCCCCTTGGTTCCAGTCTATTAAAGATGAGCCTTCCAGAAGATCCAGTATGATTAAGCCCCCTCATACATTTGATTATCTAAAAAGCAAACTAGATGAAGGAGATGTGAATCCTGGCTTTAAAAATTACAAGCTGTGTGCCTTGGCCCATGTGAATCAGTTGGAGTGTTGTCCCGTAAACCAAAAGCTTGTGGGTTCGATTCCCTTTCAGGGCACATGCCTGGGTTGCAGATTCAGTCCCCGGTTGGATGTTTCCCTTCCTCTCTCTTTCAAATCAATAAGCATGTCCTAGGGTGAGGATAAAAAGAATTCCAAACTGTGTGACCTTGGGCAATAAAACTTCTCAGAACCGCTCCCTTGTCTCTGGGGTGTCTGTAGATGAGGTGTCCCATTGGGGTTGTGAGAATTCAAAGAATAATGGCTGCCATTATACCAGAACGGGGCAACTGAAGAATAAGTGCTTTCTGCTCGCCAGTGCTGAATGATGGCAGTCTGTCCCCTGGGGAGAGAAAGCAAATGGACAGGTGTTGGGCCTCGGTTGCAGACCAGGCACTGGACCCAGCTCTCTCACATATATTAAATACTCACAGTGACCTTGCAAAAGACGTAGCATTGTCCCCATCTTACAGACGAGAAAACAGGCCCAGAGAAGCTGAATGATTTCCTCAAGTTCACGCTAGGAAGAAGCTGTGCTCCTTGCATTTTCCAAGTGCTTCCCGACTGTTTGTACTTTTAGTTATATCTTAAGGCTGCTTTAAAAGATGCGGCAGGCCTGACTGGCATAGCTCAGTGGGTTGGACATTGTCCCACAAAGCAAAAGGTTGCCGGTTCTATTCCCGGTCAGGGCACACGCCTGGGTTGCGGGCCAGGTCTCCCCAGTTGGGGGCGCGCGAGAGGCAACCACACAACGCTGTTTCTCTCCCTCTCTTTCTCCCTCCCTTCCCCTGTCTAAAAATAAATAAATAAAAGAAAACAAGAGGCAGCAGCTTTAAAAATCCAAACCCAAACCACTACTTATATCATTGGAGCTTTAGAAATTCCTTCTCAGCTGACTCACCAAAGAAAAGGTTATGCCAGCCCCCTCCCCCTCCCCCGCCACTTCCCCCTCAGCTGGGGGAAAAGACAGAGGCAGTGAGCAAGCCCAGCCTCCTCCGTTGTCCTCCCCACTACGGTGTGCCAGCCCAGCCCACCAACTGGGGAGACCAAAAAAGAACCACCTTCTCTACTCCCACCTCCCACCAGAGCCAGGCCTTTCAGGGTCCTAGAGTGAGCCTTATTCGGGGTACTCCAGGATGTAAGGATTCAAAGCTTTCAACAGCTCATAAATAATACTTCCTAGTTTACAGAATGCTTTCACATATGCTGCTTATGTCACTGTCACAATCTGTCAGGCAGGAAATGATGTCCTCGTTTTTCAGAGAAGGAAACCTGCTCTGGGAAAGGAACTGAGTGACTATGACTTCAGTCGCACTGTTAATAAGGAGAGAGCGCAAGCCGCAACGTTGCCCCTCAGTAGCTCTCCCCTGGGGGCCCATTGGATTTGGGGAAAGGGGGACGCTGAGCACTGGCTCCTTTAACGCTGTTATGCAGTGATGAGTGCTTTCCGCTCTTGTTCCTCTCAACACCCCGGTGAGAAAGGCCAGGGGATGGAAGGCATTGATTTCAAGCCCCAGGGCTCTGCCACTCCCCAGCTGGGCGCCTCAGTTGTGCCCAAGTCACCTGCATCACTTCTGTCACAACAACTTGAAAAGGAGGAACGTTTGCAATCAAGCCACCTCTGGGTCATTGAACTGCAACGTTGTCCTCGGTTTCGTATGGGGCCTCCGGTTTGTTCATCAATACAGCAGACGCATTGCCACCCAGCTCTGTTGGCCATTCTACAGCCAGGTGCTACTGTTATTGCTGTGTGCTTGCAAAACAGCTCTCTCCAACACCTGCACATCATTTCCCCACAGGTTGCTTTTAACCCATTCATCCAAGGTGTAGATTAACCTGGCACAGTTTGCTCCTGTTCCGGCACAAGGCGACCTGGCTCCAAACCCCAGCTCTGCCATTACCTTAGCTCCTCGCTGTTGCAGCTGACAAATGTCCTACTTACCTCACAGGCCGAAGTGGGGGGCAAATGGAATCCATGTGTGGAAACACTTCGTACAGTTCTAAAACAGGGTGCAAGAGCCCTCACTGGTGTGGCTCAGTCGGTTGGGCATTATCCCAACAGAGCAAAAGGTTGTCGGTTCAATTCTTGGTCAGTGCACAAGGGCATATGCTTGGGTTGCTGGCCTGGTCCCTGGTCGGGGTGCATGCAAGAGGCAACCGATGTTTTTCTCCCTCCCTTCCTCCCTCCCTTCCCTCTCCCTAAAAATAAATAAATAAAATCTTTTAAAAAGAAAGAAAAGAGGGCGCAAGAACAAGGAGGAAGAATAGCAGGTTCTTGGTAAGCTGGGGGGACCGCGGAGGGGGATGCATTTTTTTCTTCTTCAGTGTTTCATAACTTGATTTTAATCCCTGTGCCTCTACTGCTTGCTTTCTCAATCTATCCTCTGTATATCATCCAGCAAAAGGTTTGTGAAATGCTCTCCTTTGTGTCTGCCTGCCAGGCCACTCCTGACGAATGTATGTGAAAGGATGGTGAACAGAGCCTTCAGTCTCAGTGTCTCGTCCCACTTGGCACTGAATCTCTCAAAGAGAGTACAGTAACTCAGCAACGACTTGGGCCAGCCGATGCCGTGTGGTGGCGAAGATAAAAACAGTAGCCCCACGCATTAGGGGCTGTGTATGGGGCATGTACTATATACTAGGAGCTTTGCATTATTCCTAATCCTCACAACAGCCCAAGGTGGATAGTGTTATAGCCTCAATTTGTAAATGAAGACATTGAGTCTCAGAAGAGTGATTTCTTGGATTTCAGTTGGCCCGACTCCAAAGTCTACTGTGCTGCCTTCCTAGGAAGCACGGGGACACAGAAAGGTGAGTGACACTGCCCGGTGGCACACTGCTCTGGGCACAACCCCTCCCCTCACTCTTAAGTTTTGAGCAACACTTTCATCAGCTTTGCCTGCCAAGAAGCCGTGACACCTGCTCACAAGGGAAAACCCCACTCAGAAATCTCCTCTTCCTGGGGCCTCCTATCCCTCCCCGTGCCAGCCCACCTCTGTGCTTCCAGCCTTGGCTGACCTCCGTACAAGGAAATCTTTTATAACCTCTACTACAGCCTCTCACTTAAGGGCTCCTATAATTTTCTAAGCCAGCTGAAGGCCCGCCCCTTGGTCCGGCAGGCATGACGCTTAGGGGCCAGGGGCTGGGAGGAAGGGTTTCTGGCTGAACTCTGAGACCCTTCAACCCTCAGTGACAGGCACCACCTCTGCTACCCAGGTGCCCTTGGCCCTGGCTCAGAGACATTTGCAGAAAGATTTACCTGTGCCCCTCTGGTTTCCTGAGCACGTGTGCATGGTGGGCTAGCGCTAGCCCTGACCTTTCTGCTCAGCTTCCACACCTATATCCTACCATCCACGATGCAGCTCCTCATGGCGAACAAACCAAACTCAAACGTAAGTCTTGAAAATGAGTTTGACGCATTGCCCACCCCCCTCTTCCTCCATCAGAGCTTGTTAGGCCCTCGTCGCCTATTTAGTGCTCCCCCTGAAAAGCTTAGCGTTGTTGCGGGCATTTTTCTTTTGAAAAAGCAGGCATTCAGTGTTTGGAGAGTGAGTTCCTGCATGAATGAGTCCCATCATGAATTGCACTTCTTCATCAGGCAGCTTCACAATAATGCAGCCTCTTTCTTTTCATGTTCAAACAGTCTCCCATAAAAGAAAACCCTGAATCCCTTCACCTTCAAGCAGCAATCATTTCTGTCTCAGACCTCTCAAGCTAACACTGAAGAGAACACATTTTCAGAAAGGGCATTCAATGGAAGGGTCTGCTTTGTATTCTGCTTTTAGCACATCATACACTACAGAGTCTTCCTTACAATAATTTTAATGACTTCAGATTAGCTTATAATGTTGCTATGTAATAGCTTACTTAGCCAGCCCCAGATTTTGAACATTTAGATTATTTCCAGGTTTTTACTGTTTGTTCCTTGGTTCATTGAACAAAATAAATGACATTACTCACTTGTGTGTGCATAAAATAGCCCTGCAGGAGGAGGGGCGTCCAGTTGTTAGGTGCCAGGAGTGAGAACGAGACTTTCCACTGAATTCTCTTATCATCCCTTTTTTGTTTTGAATCACGAATATCCTCTCTTTAATATACATATACCAAAAGTTAGCAAGCATTGCCTTGGGAGCTGGGTGTAGAGTGGGGCCTATACCCCCAGACTAACTCCCTGATATGGCTCTCCCACAAGTGTGTCTAATGTGCCTTGGGGACCCAGAGGAGAAAACGTGGTAGAGTCTCAGGGAACGACGTGCTGAAGCCTGAGTAGGACTTGGTCCAACTGGTAAGAGACCATGGTGGGCGGAGGCCCAGAATAAGAAAGGGCACCCCTGTTTGGGGAAGGAGCCTGTATGCAGCGTGGGTGACAGTGATGGGAAATGAGACTTCTAAGGAAGGCAGAGCCCAGTGTGGACACAGTTGCAAGTGCCAGGCTCTGGGGTCCCACCTTGATCCCAGGGGCGATGGGAGATTTTGGAGGGTTTGAAACAGGGACGAGGCTCAGAGCTGTGTGTGACAGTGACCCGCCAGCAGCAGCATGGGGACCAAAGTAAGGGAGACCAGCAGGGGACATCCTGCTGATGTCCAGGAGACAGGGGCAAGGGCTTGAACTGAGAGGCCAGCTGCCCTGGTCTGTCCAAGACCAATCTGGTTTTAGCATCCAAAGTCCCGTGTCCTGGGCAACTCCTCAGTCCCTGGCAAACAGAGATGGTGGGTCACCCTAACCTGCCACTATGTCCCAGGGGCCTGCCTGTCCTGAAAAGTAACCTAGTGACTTCTAGGAGACTTTGAAATACGCACCCAGTTGCGCCCTGCCCTTACAGACTCCTCCTCAAACCAATGCTCCTCAGTCCACTTTCACTGACTCTAGACCCGCTGACCTCTAGACGTGAAGAGATTTGTTGGAAAAACATTCCTGCTTACCAACCTCCAGCCTTCCTCCCTACTCCCCTCCACGAAACTGAGGCTTCAGTCAAATTGAACTCGTCCCTGTGCCAAAGCAAACCTTGTAGATATTGGTCTCCACGGAGCCAGTACAGGAAAGGTTATGTTCCCTGTATCTCTGCCTGTTGGACCTCAATGCAAATACCACCTCCCCACTGAGTCAGCTACCACAGACCAGCTCTGGGGTGTCAGATACCTCACAGCAAATCCATGTCAACAATCTCTTTTGCCAGATGAGGAAACTGAGACTCAGAGAGGGAAAGTGTCTTGTCCAAGGTCACACAGCCGCTAGCCTCCTGCTCTGTCCTCTTTGTAATTCTCTGGTGGCCTCAGTCCTTGTATTGATGATGTAGGCACTTCTTTCACTCTCTACCTGACCCCCTGCCCAAGCATGCACACAATTGTCAACCGAGAACAATACCAGGCTTCTAGTAGGACCTCAGTGGAAATTTGGTGAACGAAGGGATTGTGTATGTTTCTTCTATAGTACCTTAGCCTGGTAACCCTGGCTGGTTTGGCTCAGTGGATTGAGCGTCGGCCTGCGAGCTAAGTGTCGCTGGTTCGATCTTCCAGTCAGGGCACATCAGAGAAGGAAAACTCTGACTCCAAAAAACCTCCGCTGCCTTGCGGCATACCTCTTCAGGGGAAAGGCTAAGGGAGTAAACCCCGACAGAAAATCCGGAGCCGGAGTCCCTAAGGCGGTTCGATGTTGTAGTCAACACCGGCAACTCCTGCGGCGCACCTGAAGCCAAGCTGTATTGACTCCGTCTTTCCCTTGGACCCTTCAGCTGCGAAGAGAGGGGGGGTCTGCTGCATGGGCAACAGCAGACCCTCCATATCACCCTGCCCAGGCTCTGTAGCTTCAGCTCCACTGGAGAGGACACTCCAGCGTCATTGCAAGATGTCGATTTAACATGGGAGGAGACAGATACCGTGTCACTCCCGAGTCGGACTGCACAGCCATTCTCGGCGGTGCAGATAGACTCTTAAGAAGCTACACCATCGTCTCTCGAGACGGACGGCTGCCGACGATGACCTTAGCCTGGTGCCTGGCATTCAGTAGATTCTCCATGAATGGTTTTCATCGAGTTGTAGTTGCAACACCCAACCCACTAAGAGTATGTCAGAAGGGGCAGATCAGAAGAAAATGCATTATGGCAAAGCCTCAGCTATCCACAGCTTTCTGGGCTTTCTGGGAACAAGTCACTCTGAGGGCGGAGGATGAGCCTTTGAATCCAAGAAGAATCTTGGGGCAGCTTTTTTCTCAGAGCTCCTCTCGTCCCCTTGGCCTTCTTTTCCTTCCCTTTCATTCTTCTCCTTTCTTTCTTTCTTTCTTTTTTTATTTTTAGAGAGGAGAGGGAGGGAGAAAGAAAGAGAGGGAGAGAAACGTTGATGTCTGACACACTGCTTGGTTGCCTCTTGCGCGCCCCCAGCCGGGGACCTGGCTTGCAACCCAGGCATGTGCCCTGACCGGGGATTGAACCAGCGACCTTTGCATTTGTGGGCCGCAGCTCAACCCACTGAATCACATTGGCCAGGGCCTTCCTTCACTTTTCTGTTGCTCCTTAGAAGGTTCTTAGCTCTTCAGCTTATCGCAGACCCCTGCCCCCCCCTTCCTTCTGGTTTGCCAAACTGGTTGTGGTCTTCCCTGTTCTGCCCTATGTGCTTTTCATGCCTAGTCCATTTCTGCTCGCTGCAGCAGCCCCTCCTCCATCAAGCCTGCCCTAATCGCCTTGGGCTAGTGCCTGCTGGTCTCCTGTGCACCCCATGGTTCCCATACAGGTGTCTGGGCTTGTTGGGGGTTCAAATCATGTCCGCCTGAAATGTTTGTGAATGGACTTGGCAGACCTTTGGCGCTTTTTGGCCGCCTTTCCTTTGGCACTGTGCACAAGCGGCAGCGAATCTCTTGCTTTTTGGTTGGTTGGATTGTAATTGGAAAATCATGAGCACCGGCTGTTCAGGGTTTGTTTGCTGGCCTACTTGTCTTCTTCCTGCTTTTTGTACATCCCCTGGTATTTTATACTCGTCCATTTGGCTCAAGAGAGCTGCAGCTCGGGCAGCATGCTCTCTGTTTGGGGAACAAAGGGGTGGTCAATCGGGGTCTGACCCAGCCCTTCCAGTCACTCTTGCTAGAGGGACCAGAAGACCAGACCTCCTTCATTTGTTCCACGAGCATTTACTTGAGTGCCTACTCTGTACCAGGCCCTGAGCTATGCATCAGGGGGACGGAAATGAAAATTGGTCTGTCCTTGCCCTGCATCTGGTGTCTTGTGTGACCTTGAGTCCTCTCTAGGCCTCCTCCATTTACCGATCTGAAAATGAAGGGGGTAGAGACTTGATCAGTAAGGAGACTCAGAGCTCTGGACAGTGTGGGTCTTGTTTATCCTGGCCTCTCAGCCCTCTCCACACCTGTGCTTTCCCTTACAGGACCCACAAACAGTAGTCACTTACTAGATAATTACAGAAAAACAATAAACCCAGAGACTGGTACACAGAAGCAAGCCTTTTACCCCAGAGACCTAGTAGATATTCAATAAGCATTAATCGAACTACACAAATAATAACAACAGGAAACATTTACACAATGCCTGTTGTGTGCCAGACCCTGTGTCAAGCACTTTATATTCATTCACTTGTTTAATCCTCAGAACAACCCTATGAAGTAGGTACTATTATTATTGCCATGTTACAGGTAGATGAAATTGAGGCTCAGAGGTTCCCCAATTGTAAATGGCAGAGCTGAGATTTGAACCCTAGCTATCTGGCTCTAAAGTCCATGCCCCTACCCACTATACTGCCTCCCAACAAGGAGTGGTCACACTGAGATCTACAGAGATGAGCAATTTCTAAAAGTGTCATGGCAAAAACACAGTGGAGCTAGGACCTGAACCCAGGTGGCTCCCTATACTGTGCTTTCCCCACTCTGTCATATGATGTCTCGCTGCAGACACAGCCTCTGGGAACAGAGGCACAAGGAAGGATTTGATAAGTGTAGATATCCAGGCAGAAAAAGGCCCTGGTTGACTAGTTGGCTTTCAGCAGAAGGCAGGAAGAGGCAAAGAGCAGCAACTTAGGGCAGAAACAAATGGGGTCACCAGGTCCCATTTTTTAAGTAGTGAAAGGTAGCAGGTTGCTTTCAGAGGTTACTATTTGGGGCTTAAGGCATTCTTTTGCCTGAACTAATTTTTCAGGGAGCCCCTCCCCGCCCCCCACACACAGCTAGAACCACCCCAAGGCCATTTCTGCTTCATTGCAATCGAGGACACATGGAGAAAGGCTATATGTATATTAGGGAGGTTAGAGACTAGGATCTGAAACCTGGTGTGTGTAGGAAGTTGGGGCGGGGCAGAGAAACAGGGAAGACTGGAGGGAAGTCGGGGTCAAGTCTCAAACCTCCGGCAGCTGAAGGGACTCTGATAAGAGATTAAAGCAAAGCACCTGTAAGCACCTCGGCTTTAGAGGTGCTGGCCTTCTGTTTGGGCTTCTTGCCACGACAGAACCACACCACGCATGGCCATGGCCTTCCTCTCCCGGCTGAATCTTCAGGAGGGTCTCCAGACCCTCTCGGTGCTGCAGTGGCTTCCAGTCTACGTAATTTTAGGTAAGTGAACCCCAGGAGCCGGAGAGCACAAGGGAACAGCTTAAGAAAGGGGCCAGGAATCCCCAGATGAGGGGGGCTCCCAAGAGCTCTTTTGGTCGGTCCCCTCCCTCTGGACAGGGCTGTGTGTGTGTCTTCACTAAAGACACGGGTACTGATAAGTTCACTGGATTTGTCTCCTCCCAACAGAGGGGCCTGAAGGCCAGGAGTGAGGCTGTGGTTGTTCTAGTTGGTTTTTGTTTTTTTTTTTAATTCTCATTCGAGAGAGAAGGGAAGGGGGACAGAAAGAGAAAGAGAGAGAGAGAGAGAGAGAGAGAGAGAGAGAGAGAGAGAGTCAATGTGCAGCCTTCTGCATGTGCCCTAAGGGGGGATTGAGCCCACAACCTAGACATGTGCCCTGACCGGGAATCGAGCCAATGACTTCTTGGTTACAGGATAACGCTTCAACCAAGGAGCCACACTGCTAGGGCAGGCTGTTCTAGTTTAAAGATCACCCCAGCCTTTGCAAGACTGCTCCCTCCAGTTCAGAGTTGTATTCGGGGACTGAGGCAAAGGTGGTGCTGGCTTGCCAAGTTGGCATGACCAGGTAGGTGGAAGGTGATTTCCCAGTATAAGGCAATGGGGAGAGAATCTTGGAAAATCTAGGAGCTGCCCGAGGAGCTCATTCAACAGAATTTTGACAAAAAGCAAGTTAGTTGTTCAACAGACTGCCAGCCAGAAAGCAGGGCTTTGTGGGCAGCCAGTTCAGGGGCAAGCTTAGAAACTGGACGGGGAGAAGTGTCATCCTGAAGGGCAAGGCAAGCAGGACACGGATGGTTGTGTGAGCCCTTAGAGCAGAGGTTCTTAATCAGGACCCTGAATTCAGGGAGGGGGACACTTTGAATTTGGATGGAAAAAATTGACCTCTTTATTTTCATTAATTTCAACAAACCACACACGTGTTAGCAGTATCTGGGAATTTGTCAGGAAAATCACAGAGATATGCACGTCACGGACCAGTTGTTGCAGGCATCTTGACATTTATGCTCGTGACTACTTCAAAATTCTTGCAGTTATTATCCCTGGCTAGTATGGCTCAGCTGATTGAGTGCTGGCTTGCAAACCAAAGGGTTGCTGGTTCAATTCCCAGTCGGCACATGCCCGGGTTGCAGGCCAGGTACCTGGTTGGGGGCGCATGAGAGGCAACCACACATTGATGTTTCTCTCCCTCTCTTTCTTCCTCTCTTCCCCTCTCTCTAAAAATAAATAAAAAATTTAAAAAATTTTTGTAGTTATTAAAGCTACCATTAAGTCTGCTTATTTAATGCATAAATCAAGAATCCCACGTTACTCTATCACGTTTTTGTCATGTTTTGATAACTGTGTTTTAATATGTGGACTTTCCTTTGTAAAGCTGTATTTTATTTTGCGCATTTAAAAATATTATTCAGAGAAGGGTCCACAGGCTTCACCAGGCTGCCAAAGGGACCCATCACATGTAAAAGGTAAAGACTTATTGAGTCTTATTGAAGTCAAATCACATTGAGCTCTTAGTCCCTCCATGGCTTGACTCTAATAGTAAGAGAAGGAGATGATTTTTCTGTACATTCATTTGTTTCTAGTCCTTCATATTTTCTTATTTTCCTTTGTGTTTATCTTTTTTAAAAATTTATTTATTTGTTTATTTTTAGGGAAAGGGGAAGAGAGGGAGAGAAACATCCATTGTTTGTCTCTTGCACACCCCCCACTGGGGACCTGAAGGGGAATCGAACCAGTGACCTTATGGTTTGCGGGATGATGCCCAACCCACTGAGTTACACCACTCAAGGCTCCTTTGTGTTTATCTTAACTCCTCAAAAAGACCTCCTTGGCAAGTTCTAGCCCTGAGCTAGTAAAGTGAGGAGTACAAGAGTGTCCTAAGAGACTTGGCATTGTGATGGCAGCCACCATTTCAAGTCTGGATCCCAGAAAGAGTGGGCAAAGATGGGGCAGAGAGTGCAGGGCAAAGACGTCAGAGAGAAAGAGCTGTGTGAGCTGATCCTTTTAGGTGTGGGGTCTGTCCTACCCCAGCAAGCTTTTCCGTGGTATTTGAACACAACTGTCCAGATTGTTCTGGCTCTTCTGGGGAGCCCTCCTCAATAAAATGTTCTCATTTTTCTCCCCCCAAATGATTTCTTCTTCAGCATTTTCTCTCTCTTCCTTTTCCCCTCTTAAAGGACACTGTCTCAGACAGGGATAGAGTAGAAAGTATATTCAACACTGAATACGGAAGGGTCCAGGAAGGTGAGAGTTAGCCTCCTAGTCATGCCCACCCCTAATCTCATGAGCTGCCACTTATCCTGAAAGAGCCAGAGAAGTGGAATGAGGATGTCAGGGACAAACGGTGCCACTGATGTGTCTTAAGTAAAAACACTAATAATAAATGTGAATGTTTTCTTTTTCATTTTTTTTCATTTTTTATTGTTGTTCTATTACAGTTGTCCCATTTCCCCCCATTGCTTTCCCCTGCCCTGCCACCTCCTCCCTTTCTCTGAATGTTTTCTTTTACCTGCATTTTTATTTATTTCTTATCCTCCCCCGAGTACATCCCTACCCCATTGCTTTTAGAAAGAGCGGGAGAGAGAGAAACATCGATGCAAGAGAGAAGCATCAATTGGTTGCCCCTCATATGTGCCCAGACTGGGGATCAAACCTGTCACTGAGGTATGTGCCCTGATGGGGAATCAAACCTGCAAACTTTAAGATATGGGACAATGCTCCAACCAACTCAGCCACACTGGCCAGGGCTCACATCATTTTTTTAAAAGCTTTTAAAAATCATGGTAAAATGCCATAACAGAAAATCTATCACCTTAACCATTTTTACGTGTACAGTTCAGTGGCATTAAGTACATTCACAGTGTTGTGCAAACATGACCGCTGTCCGTCTCCAGAACCTCCTCATCTTGTAAAACTGAAACTCTGTCCCCATTAAACACTGACTCCCCATTCCTCGCCCCCCACCCCCAGTCCTGGCAACCAACCTTCTACTTTCTGTCTCTGTGATTTTTGACTACACTGGGTCCTTCAAATAAGTCGAATCACACACTGTTTGTTCTTTTGTGACTGGCTTATTTCACGTAACATAATGTCCTCAAGGTTCATCCATGTTGTAGCCTGTGACAGCATTTCTTTCCTTTTTAAGATTGAATAATACTCCATTTTCTGGATAGATCGAGTTTTGTTTATCCATTCTTCCATTGATGTATGCTTGGGTTGCTTCCCTCTCTTGGCCATTGTGAATTCTGCTGCTATGTACATGGGTGTGCAAGTATCTCTCTGAGACCCTGCTTTCAATTCCTTCGGATATACACTCATAAGTGGAATTACTGAGTCAAATGGTAGTTCCATGTTTAATTTTTTTGAAGAACTGCCATACTGTTTTTGGCACCATTTTATTATATATTCCTACCAACAGGGTGGAAGAGTTTCAATGTATCCACGTCCTTGCCCACACTTCTTTGTTTTCTGATCTTTAAAAAATAGCAGCCATCTTAATGGATATGCGATGCTCTTCCCTTGTGGTTTTAACTTGCGTTTTCCTAATGATCAGTGGTTTGGATAATCTTTTCATGTGCTTGTTGGCCATTTGCCTTGACTTCTTTTTAATTGATTATCTTTATTATTCCATTTGTCTTCCTCTACTGGTTCAGGTGTTATACATTTTGTTTATATTCTTTTAGCAATCATGCTAGAAATTCCAATGCGTATCCTGTGCCTTGGAGGTTATCAAGGTAGTTTATAGTGTCTGAGAGTTGTGATGCCCACAGATGTCTCTAAGATATTCATATCTATTCACCAGTTATAGAGCAAATACTAATGATAAGACCTTGGCTCTCCATGCTGAGACTACCATGAGTCAAGTACAAGCTCCCTACTATCCAGTAGCAAAGAGCAACCATTCATCCCACCATTGTACACATTGCAACGGTTAGTGCTGGACAGATACACGAGTCACTGCGATGCAGGACAGACTGTGGTCAGTGAAAGAAAGAGCCACAACAAAGTGATATTAAGGTTTCAGAAAAGAAATTAACATGCGCAGTTGAGAGGATCGGGAAAGGCAGGAAAGGGAATGGCGTGGTGAACAGGATGTGGGTTCTGGAGTTCGTCCGACTTGGATAAGACAGGTGTATCTTTGTGACAAGTACTGTAACCCCTTTAAACCTCATCCTCATCCTCTAGCCTGCTCCGCAGTAAGTGCTCCGTACAAAAAATAGAAGCGTCCTTCCTTTCTTCTTCCCTCCCTCCCTCCTTTACTTCATTCCTAACACCCCCCCTCTTTTTTCTCAGCCTCTTTCCTTCATCCCTTCTGTCTTGCTCAGAGCCTCTTTCAGTCCTTCTCCCTCCCAAATGATGCTCAGAATCATGGCTGGTTACTGAGCATTACCAGAAGGGGTGGGCAAGAAAATAGGGAAAAGGGGGTGGAATAAAAAAGCAAAGGGATGAGAAGGAAGGAAGAAGGGAGAAGAAAGGAATGAAAAAAGTGTTTGGAGGCTCACTGACTGGTGTGGCTCGATGGGTTGGGCATCATTCTGTAAACCAAAAGGCCTCCGGTTTGATTCCTGGTCAGGTTGCGGGCCACATGTGCATTGCAAGAGGCAGCCTATCGCTGTTTCTCTCCCTCTTTTTCCTCTCTCTAAAAAGAAATAAATAGAATCTTTTTAAAATAAATAAATAAACAAATAAACAAACAAATAAATAAAATCTTTTAAAAACTGGAGGAAATGTAGAATACAAATATTCATGACCCTTAGAATTAAGCAACGGCCCCGAGAGCCTCTCTTAGGGCCAGCTTCCATTTAGAGGATGGGCTTCAATCTGTCTCTTCTTTTCTGGGGACTTCTATCACCACGTACCTAGACTCTTACACTACCCTCTTTCCTAGCCCTCTACCCTCTACTCTCCACCCTCTCCAACCTACTCCACTGCCTGTTCCCAGAAGAGTCTTTCAAAAGCATCTTTGGCCCTGGCTGGTGTGACTCGGTGGACTGAGCGCTGGCCTGCAAACCAAAGGGTCGGTGGTTCGATTCCCAGTCAGGGCTCATGCCTGGGTTGTGGGCCGGGTCCTGGTTGGGGGCATGCAGGAGGCAATCACACATTGCTGTTTCTTTCCCTGTCTTTATCCCTCCCTTCCTCTCTCTCTAAAAATAAATAAATCTTTTTAAAAGCATCTTTGATTACAGTCATGCCCTCTGCTACTCAAAACTAGTCAGTGGTGACCCATTGTCCACTTGATGAAGCACACATGTGTTAGCCTGTGCATTCAAGGCCCTCCTCCACTCTCTGGCTCTAACTCTTGACCAGCTACGAAGCTTGTCCTCCTAGCCATCTCTTCACAAAACAAACATGAACGGTCCTCTCCCGCTGCTTCACCTCTGCTCTATTTTCTCCACTGGAAATGTCCTGATCACTCTTCCTGGACTGTCCATGAACAAGCCCTCCTTTGAGATACAGTTCAAGTCATAGCTTCTCTGCAGTGTTTTACAGACAAACCAAGACTACATCAGCTCTGAAAACCCAGAGCACTTTGTGTGAACAGGTTGGGTAATAGTCCTTATATTATTTGTCCTCTCTATTCAATAAACTCCACGAGGACAGGAGCCATGTCTCGTTATTACTATATTTCTCATAAGACAAGGCTTGACACCAAATTGACAGGTTTCTTCTTCCTCAGGAGAGACCTTTAAGCCCACCTCTTGTTCTTTTCTTCTCTGTCCTGGACATCTGTGTGTGTGTGTGTGTGTGTACCTAACTTCTTTCTCTAGATTCTTTTTTGAAGGTTTTTTTTTTCCCATAAAAACACATTATCTGTGCTTCTAGTTTCTGATACTACAAAAATAGAACATAGTCTTGGAAGTCAGACAGACCAGGTCTGCCATTTACTTGCTATGTGCCCCTGTGCAAGTAAGTCACTATTATTTTCTATGTGACTTTGAGCAAGTAAGTCATTCACCCTCCACCACTGTAGAAACAAGCATAGTACCCTGCCTTTCAAGACCATACCAAAGATCAAAGAAGCAAGAAAACCCTCAATAGATGTTCATTGTCTTTCTTTCTGTTCTAGAAATTGCCATTAACAAGGTCCTCAAAAATGAGGCAAAGAGAGACTTTGATACATTCCCAGCATTCCCACAGGCCCCTTCCAAGCATCATTCATGAATCTCTCTCCTTCGCCCCTACTTCCAATCAATTACCAAACCCTGAAAATTCTACCATATTACCTTTCAAAATGGTTTGGTAAATAGTAACGCCTTTCAGATTCCCGTTGCCTTTCTGCTAAATCACTGCAACTCTTAGCCAATCTGCCTGCCTACAGTGCCTCCTGCTCCCACCATTATTCCAAGTTATCTTCCTGATACACAAAGATGACCACGCTACTCCTCTGCCTAATAACCTTCTCTGGTGTCTCACTCCCTTCAGCATCACACCTCATCTCCCCAGCTTCCTTTCCAGCTCCAGCTCCTGTCCATGCCTCCCCAGGCTGCCCAGACTATTGGAGGTTATGGTGTTGCTCATGGGCTTTGGATCCCTCCATCTCAAGACCTTTGTTCAAGTTCTTTCTTGCACGTGGAAAGCAGTCCCTTCACTGATCTATCTGTCAAAAGCCTGTTATTCTTCCAAACTTCAACTTAAATCTTGCCTTCTACCAGAAGCTTTCTTGCTTCCCCAGTAGTAAGGAATGGTCTTCTCCTTGGGTTCCCATAGAATGACGTTGGAGCACTGAGTATATAGTTCTCATTCACTGGGATGTAATCATTACTTATGGCCTGGCTGTGTAGCTCAGTGGATTGAGCGTCAGCCTGTGAGCCAAGTGTCACTGGTTCAATTCCCAGTCAGGGCACATGCCTGGATTGCATGCCAGGTTCCCAGTTGGGGGCATGTGAGAGGCAACCACACATTGATGTTTCCCTCTGTCTCTCCCTCCCTTCCCCTCACTCTGAAAGTAAATAAATAAAATCTAAAAAATAATAATAAAAGCTAACAATAGAAAATACATTTTAAAAAATCATTATGGTATCAGACTATGCATTTATGGAAGACAAGAACTTGATTTTTCTACATTTTAATAGGAGTTAACATACACAAAGTGCTTAAAACAGCTCATGGTATGTATCAAAACTCAACAAATGCTACATAGTTCCCCAAAGCTTAGAGTGAAGGTCCATGAACTCTCTGAGCCTCAGTTTCTTCACATGTAAAATGGGGACGATAAAGTTATTTCTCTCTCAGGGCCGTAAGAGGACTAACTGAGATAATGCATGTTAGTGCTGAACAGAGCACTTCTTAATCAAAATGTTGGGTACGTGGTATTAATTACCATACTTATATTGTTTTCACAATTTCCATATTTATTCTGTTCACCTTCCTCCTTCCAGTCCCCAACCCTATCCCCGTGGCCTCTAGCACAGAGATTTCACATGAGGTGTGCTCATTCAGTGTTTGTTTAATTATTACTCCCACAGGTTCTTAGATCTATAGTTAATTTAGATCCAATAAGTAACCACAAAACCACAGAAATTCATCTTTGACAAACCACCTATTGTTCTTAGATTGAGAAAGGCTTTGATTGGAATGCTGCATTTTCCCTTTACACTGAAAATAACTGGTTGCCTGTAGCCTCACACACACGTGCATGTCCTGGAACCTCAGAAGGCCTTTCCTTGTTTGGAATAAGGGCATTAGTGGTTTCTCTTACTGTCAGCTTTCACCTGCCACTGGAGAATTTTGAAATCAAACTTCCACTTGTGCTACAATTTAATGAAACAGATTTTATCATCAGTCAGCTCCCCATGCTTGGCACTGTGCTAATGGCTGTTTTCAAGAAGCTCACTGGCTATAGGGAAAGGGCCAGGCATGTAAGGTACAAACTGCATGAAGAGCAAAATCAAACAGCCCAAAGAAGCACAAGTCATGTGTTGTGGGTGTGTGGGGGAGGAACCCCTTAATCCTGACCAGAGAATCAACAAAGATATAACCAAAGAGGCATCGTGTGAGCTGAGTCTTAAAGGTTGAGAGAATTTTGATAGGCAGAAAGTTGGGGAGAGGGCAGTGTGAATGAGGCACAGCATCCCCAAAGGTATAAAGATGTGAAATCGCACGGCCTGTTGAGGGAATGGCGAGTAAATGAAGGTGGTTGAGCCCCCGTTCCCCATACTTCAGCCATTTGCCTCCCACCTTCTGACTCTTTCTGTGGCTGAGTAACCCCTATGCAATCGTTACTTACCATTGTCCCCAAATCGGCTCATTTCCGTTACCTAAATTTTAACAAGTGCATTTTAACAAGAAACTACCGTGAACTCACTTTTATTCACTGCACACTATAATAACTTCTTATTCATATGCCACCTCACATCATCCAGTGTCCTTAACTAGTATGGGACCACACTTTGAGAAATACTGGGCTAAAGCTTAAGGGGTGTGAGGACAGGTACTAAGAGATGAACCTAGAAAGGTGGGGGCAGGGCTAGTCCATGGAGGGCCTTAAATGCTAGGCTAGGCCTGACTGGTGTGGCTCAGTTGGTTGGGCCACATCCTGCAGTGTGAAAGGTCACTGGTTCAATTTCCGGTCTGGGCACATGCCTGGGTTGGGACCTGGTCCCCAGTTGGGGGGGCTCGAGAGGCACCTGATTGATGTTTCTCTCACACATCGATGTTTCTCTGCCTCTCTCCCTTCCTTCCCCTCTCTCTGAAAAATAAATAAATAAAATCTTTAAAAAACATGTCAGGCTAACATGTTCACATTTGATTCTGTCAGTAGTGGAATATATTGGAGATTTCAGGTGAGGCAAACAACGTTATGACTGTGACTTTAAAAAATGATCTGGCAGTAGCATGTCAAACGGTTGGAGAGGAAGAGACTAGCAGGCAAAGAGCAGACACACAACTGCAAAGGAGATCAAGTCCTGGACCAAAGAAGCACCGATGCAGACAGAGGCAGGAGGATGAATTGGAGGGATTGTTGTTGTTGCTGTTGTTGTTTTTTCAAAAGGGAGAGAAGTCAACAATAGCTCCAAAATACTGAAACTGGCATTTCTCCCGAAGCCTGAAGATGAATAGGAACTAGTCAGGCAAAGAGCTGAGCAAAGGATCTTCTAGGTAAAAGGGACGACACGCACAGCAGGCCAGAGGCTAGAGAGCAGAATGAGTTGAAGGAATGGACAGAAAAACAGAATGGTGGAATGTAGAGAACTGGGATGGCCAGGGCTCCAACATGGAGAACCTATGAAACCAAGGTAACAAGACCGGACTTGATCCTAAGAGTCATGGGCAGTCATGTTAGTTGTTGAATTACTAAATTAGCATTCATTCCCACAGGTTCTTATACCTATAGTTAAGTTAGATCTAAGTAATCACAAAGCCACAGAAAGGCCTCTTGGATGGGCTTGCCACGTTTTTAGTTATATGCTGCCGAGGGCCAGGGTCAGATCTGCATTCAGCGTGCTGGCTGCATCATGGCTCGGATGGAAGCAGAAAGCCTGCTTAGTAGACAGTAGCGGTCATCCAGAGGAGAAAGAACGGTGGTTTGGACCAGGTGGTAGCATGCAGGTGGAGAATGGAATCAATCATTTCAGAGACGTTTGGAAGACTGAAGTGACAGGAAGCAGTAATTAGAATTGAATGGTTGAGGGTATATAGTCTCTAGAGTAAGACAATCTGAGTTCTCAACTCTGGTTTCCCCACCAGCTAGCTGTGTGACCTCAGGTGGTTATTTTTTAAAGCTTTTATTTATTTATTTTAGAGAGAGGAAAAGGGAAGGAGAAGGAGAGGGGAGAAACATCGGTTGCCTCTTATAAGTGCCCCAACTGGGGACTTAGCCCACAATCCAGTCAATCCCCTGACCGGGGATTGAACTGGCAGCCTTTTGCTTTGTGGGACGACACCCAACCAATGTGGGCCAGGGCTTGGATGGTTATTTAACATCTCTCAACCTGCATTTTTCATCCACAAAACGAGAATGATTACTATCCTAATGGGCTCTTTACGAAGATTAAATAAAATATGAATGTAGAACAGTTTTACATAATAAGTGCACAATAAATATTGGCTATTACTTATGTGGGGAAAGTGAACAAGTGAGATGATTTGAAGAGAGGGCAAACTTAGATTCATATTGGTACCATCTTTAACTTAAGCTAGTAATCATTAGTAATATGAGGCTCTACAGGTTTAAGAAATAAAGAGTGACGTTACATAATGATAAAAGGGTCAATTGACCAAGAAGACATAACTGTCCTAACTGTATATGCACCTAACAATAGAGCTACAAAATATATGAAACAAGAACTGACTGGATTGAAAAGAAAAACAGACAAGTTAACAATTGTATTTGGAGACTTCTTCAGAAACCGCAAACAGCCATGACTGGTGTGGCTCAGTGGGTTGGGTGTCATCCTGCAAACTGAAAGGTCACTAGTTCGATTCCCAGTCAGGGCACATGGCTGGGTTGTGGGCCAGGTCCCCGGTTAGGGGCGTGTGAGGTTGGGGGTGTGCAAGAGGCAATAAATGTTTCTCTCCCTCTCTTCCCCTGGCTCTAAAAATAAATAAAATCTTTAAAAAACCCAAACAACCCAAACTCACCCTACATCAAATAGATAACCTCTAACAACTAATTAAATTAAAATTTGATTTTAGAAGATAAAAAACCTTCCAAAACAGAATTCTTCAAGCCCAAATGGAATCAATGGCAAATTCTACCAAATATTGTAAAGAATATATGTCACAGATTCTACACAATCTTATCCAGAAAATAGAAGAGGAAGGAACACTTGCCAACTCATCTATGAGGCCAAACCCTGACACCGAGGCCAAATCCTGATACCAAAACCAAACAGCAGTACAGAAAAACTATAAACCAATATTCCTCATGAACATAAATGCAAAAATCCACAATAAAATACTAGTAAATCAAATCCAGTAATATATTACAAAGCATATGTCTTAATTTAATTTTTTATTTTATTTTTTAAAATTTAAATCATTTTTATTTTTCAATTACAGTTATCATTCAATATTATATTAGTTTCAGGTGTACACCCCAGTGATTAGACATTATATAACTTTACTAAGCGATCATCCCAATAAATCTTGTACTCATCTGGCACCATACATAATTATTAGAATAGACTTTACTATATTGCCTAGGCTGTACTTTACACCCCCATGACTATTCTGTAACTACCAATCTGTACTTCTTAATCCCCTCACCTTCTTTGCCCATCCTCCCAATCCCCCTCCCATCTAGCAACCATCAGAATGTTCTCTGTATCTATGAGTCTGTTCCTGTTCTGCTTCATTTGTATTTTTTGAGATTCATTTGTTGATAGATATGTATTTATTACCATTACATTGTTCATAGTTTTATCTTTTTTTCTTCTTCTTCTTAAAGAAGATCCTTTAACATTTCTTGTAATACTGGTTTGGTGGTGATGAACTCCTTTAGCTTTTGCTTGTCTGAGAAGCCCTTTATATGTCCTTTGATTCTAAATGATAGCTTTGCTGGGTAGAGTAATCTTGGTTGTAGGCCTCTGCTTTTCATCACTTCCAATATTTCTTGCCATTCCCTTCTTACCTGAAAAGTTTCTTTCAAGAACTTAGCTGACAGTCTTATGGGAACTCCTTTGTAGGTAGCTCTCTTCTTTTCTCTTGCTGCTTTTAAGATTCTCTCTTCATCTTGAACCTTTGGCATTTTAATGATGATGTGTCTTGGTGTGGGCCTCTTTGGTTTCATCTTCTTTGGGACATTTTGCACTTTCTGGACTTGTATGTCTATTTCCTTCACCAGGTTTAGGGAAGTTTTCTGTCAACTAGGTTTTCAATTTCTTGTTCTCTCTCTTCTACTTCTGGCACCCCCATGATGCAAATATTGGTACACTTGAAGTTGTTCCCAAGGCTTGTTACACTATGTTCATTAACTTTTTCTCTTTTTGCTGCTCTGCTTGGGTGTTTTCTGCTTCTTTATATTCCAAATTGCTGATTTGATTTTTGGCTTCATCTACTCTACTGTTGATTGCCTATAAGTTTTTCTTCATTTCAGTTAGTATATTTTTTTTATTTATGACTGGGTCATTTTTATGATTTCCATGTCATTTTTTTATGCTTTTGAAATTCTTTCTAAGTTCAATTACTCTTCCTCCGAGTTCACCGGGCATCCTTATTACCAGTGTTTTTAACTCTGCATCTGGCAGATTGCTTGTCTCCATTTTATTTAGTTCTTTTTTCTGGAGTTCTGGTCTGTTTTTTTTCTTTGTCTCCTCATTTTAGCAGGCTCCCTGTGTTTATTTCTATGTATTAGGTAGAGCTGCCAGGTCTCCCAGGCTTGTAGAGTGGCCTGACGTAGTAGGTGCCCTTAGAGTCCAGTGGCACAGCCGCCTTAATCACCCAAGCTGGGAACTCCAGTTGCACCCCCCCACTCCGTGTGGGCTGTGTACACCCTCTTATTGTAGTTGAGCTTTGATTGCCGTTGGCCCATCAATGGGAGGGATTTACCCGCAGTTATAATCTGATGCAAGGACTGACCACAACCACTGTGGAGGCTCAGCTGTGCAGGGGCCCACCCTCCGGAGAAGGACTTATTTCAATGGGGCTCTGGTGCCTTCTGAGGTGATTGAGTGGTGCTTCGACATGGTCTGAAGCTGTCCACTGGGTGAAATGCCTCCGGAACTTCCCAGGAGATGCAGGCCAAGGTCAGTCATCGTTTGTGTTCTCCCTAGGACCACCTGGCTTGAGCTGCAAAGTGATCTGCAGATGGCTGCTACTTTTGCTGGACTTGAAGGTGCCCAGGAGGCCAAGCTGTGAAACATGGCCAGGTGCTGCTAGTGCCAGGCCTGGGGCCACTTAATGAGAGATATGGGGGACATACTGAGGCTGGATGCTGCTTGCTTGAGAGATTTTAGGAAAGTCTGAAGCATTAGCCAAGACAGGCCATTCATATGATAAAGGCAGTGGAAACAGCTTGGGTGGGTCTCTGAGTTGGGTGGGGTGGAGTCTCAGGGAATCACCATGGTGGGGCAAATAGTAATAGCCTGGTTGATGGAGACTCAGCTATGGTGCTTGCCTGCTGTCTCTGTCCAGGAAGGGTTCCTCAAAGCAACAATAGCCTCTGCCAGCACTTTTTTCTGGAAGAAAGCTATTTCCCCAGCTTTCATCCTGGTGCCAGATACTTCAGTTCCTCCCTGTATGTCCCTTGTGCCTTTCGAGCTGCTATCTTGGTGCTGAAGCTCAAAGGGAGTGAGTTGGAGAAAGTTTGTGTATGGGCCCCTTAAAGGAACTGCCTGGGACTCTAGAAGCTTCCATCTTCCTCAATCTCAATCCCTACTAGTTTTTATAGCCAGAAATTATAATGAGGACTGGTGTTACTGACACTGGAACCCTGGGATAGGGTCCTGGTGTGGGGCTGGGACCTCTCGCTCCTCAGGGGAGACCACCACAGGCAAGATATTCCTCCAGATTTTTATCCTCCGCACCTGAGTGTGGGACCAGCCCAGTCCACATCTCTGCCCCTCCTACCAGTCTCGATATGGCTTCTTTAAATCCCTAGTTGTAGGACTTCTATTCAGCTAGATTTCAGATGATTCTGGGTGACAGTTGTCCTGTAGTTCAGTTGTAATGTGCTGTGGTTGTGGGAGGATGTGAGTACCGCATTTACTTACGCCACCATCTTGACTGGAAGTCCTGGCCAGTTGATTTCTGACAAAGATGCCAAGCAATTCACTGGAGAAAGGATAGTGTTTTCAACAAATGATGTTGTAACAAGTGGATATTCATATGTAGTAAATAAACCATGACCAAAACCTCACATTTTATTTTAAAAAGTAACTCAAAATGGTTCACAGGTCTAAATATAAACACAAAAGTTAAAACTTTTAGTAAAAAACATAGGAGAAACCAAATCCTTCATGACCCAAGGTTAGGTAACAAGCTCTTGGATTTGACATCAAAAGCACAGTCTGTAAAAAAAAAAAAAAAAGATAAATTGGACATCATCAAAATTAAAAGCTCTCACTCTAAGAAAGATCCTGTTAAAAGAATGAAAAGACAAACTTGGCAGAAAACGTTTGCAAAGCACATATCCAACAAAGGACTTGAATCTAGAAGAACTCTGAAAACCCAAGAGCGAGAAAACAAGCCAATTGAAAGATGGCCCGAATATTTGAACAAACACTCTAGCGAAGAGGCTCTGCAGAAGGCAGATAAGCATCATTAGGTACTAGGGGAAGGCGAATTACAACTCTGATGAGATAGAACATGACACATCCAGTAGAATGGCTTGACCATCTTCAGTACAAACTAAAGTAGAAGCTTATCGTCTGTGAACTTCCTCCTTGATAATCTACTCCAAGAATCCTCACTTGAACATGGACAAGATGTTGGAGGCATCTCCTTGTACTGAGGCCATAATATCTCAGGGCGAGTCACACGTACATACACTCAAATGCTTGTTCTTCATCATTCTCGCCTCGGATCCCCTTGCTTTTTGTTCCATGAGTTTTAGCTCTTCCACGTTTGGCTTCTGTTTCTCCTAGTTTGAGAACTCCTACTTCTGCCACCATGAGTGACAACGAGGACACTCACACAGGTTGGGTTTGGCGAGCTTGCCCTCGTTGGAAACGTTAAGGTCTCCTAAGTGCCACACCTGCAGTTCAAATAGACTCCACAAGGGGGATGGTGTTTGTTGAGGTATGGCTCTTAGATCACCTTTAGGACCTGTGGATATCTGAAAGAGATCAGATATAAGGCATGCAATTAATCCATCCCTGCTTTTAAAATAACATCTCATTTAAATAATATAAATGGTGACCAAACACTAATTATTTAAGTTCAGCTATTCTTGAAAACAGAAAACACTTATTTATTTTTCAGTCAGTCTACAGATATTTGTTGAACACCTACTGTGTACAACGCTCTATTCTAAATATTGGGGATACAAATGATATGTATTTGAAGCAAGATATAAAAGAAATGATACAGTTTGAGTACCTTTAATTAAGAATTATTCTTATTGAACTTTATCTGAGTTTTCTTCTGAAGCTTACCCGGCAAATTGACTTTCATAAAAAAAAAAAAAAAAAAAAGATTTTATTTATTTATTTTTTAGAGAGAGGGGAAGCAGGGGAGAAAGAGGGAGAGAAACATCAATTGGTTGCTTCTCACATGTCCCCAATGCCCCAATGGGGACCCAAGTCCACCCAGTCTGCAACCCAGGCATGTGCCCTGACTGGGAATCGAACCGGCAACCCTTTGGTTCACAGGCCAGCACTCAGTCCACTGAGCCACACCAACCAGAGTTTGATGCTCATCTTTTATGAGGGTCAGAGGTAGCAGGACTTTCATCCATGGCAGGCTTGCCATAAAGTTTCTTCCACCACTGTCTCCTTTTTAATCAGCATGCTTACAACAACCATCTGAGCCAGCTCTTGTAAAGGCAATTCAGCCCATCACTAAGGTTTCTTCTACTTCCGACCATGATTTTTTTTTTAATTCCCAATCTGTCTTTTTCCTGTTATTTTCATCTCAAAACGAAAGAGACAAACCTACTGGTAAGTAACTCTTGATTTTCTTCCCCTTCTCTTAAAAATTTTTTTTCTTTCTTTCTTTCTTTCTTTCTTTCTTTTCTTCTTCTTCTTCTTCTTCTTCTTCTTCTTCTTCTTCTTCTTCTTCTTCTTCTTCTTCTTCTTCTTCTTCTTCTCCTTCTTCTCCTTCTTCTTCCTCTTTCTCTTCTTCCTCCTCCTCCTCTTCCTCTTCTTCTTCTTCTTCTTCTTCTTTAATTCACAATATGTATACTTAGCCCCTTTCTTGTGAATGCAGATTTTAAAATGGAATTCAATTCCCACTGCTGTTAAGATGTATCAATTTGCATTTCACAGCCTGCTGTGGCCCTTTACTAACAGGGATAGTTTTCCTCCTTATGAACCGCTGAGACATGCTGACTGGGACAAAATTGAATGCGGTAGAGCAGGTCCTAAAATGTTTTTCTTTCAAGGCAACAAACAGCCTGTGCACTGCAGGCAGCCCCTCTGCTGGAATGTGCCAACTGCGCAGTTCCACAGAGGAAGGGGGTCAAGCTTTTAGAAAGGGCTTCTGAAGTCCAAGGCTAGAGATGCCAGCCCTGGGCCCAAGGTGCTGTGCTTTCCCACTTGCCAAGCAGTGCTGGCTTTTGACCCCAGCTGAGGGCATCATGGTTGTGCTGTTTCCTCAGTTAACACATTGTTGACAGGTTATGAAAAAATCTCGTGTTTTCAAGCCCAAACATTGTTGACCGATAACGAGTTAGCTTGTGTTTGCACTTGCATTAGCTTATACAAATTTTTAGAAGATTTTATTTATTCATTTTCAGACAGAGGGGAAGGGAGGGAGAGAAACGCCAATGTGTGATTGCCTCTTGCGCACCCCCAAATGGGGACCTGACCCACAACCCAGGCATGTGCCCTGACTCGGAATTGAACCGGCGACCCTTTGGTTTGCTGGCACTCAATCCACTGAGCCACACCAGCCAGAGCATCTTATACAATTCTTAAAACTGAGCCTAATATAGGATTCCATAAAAAAATATTGTAAATTGTTTCACTTTCCTATTCAATTATGCAAAAATAGCTGGTGATATGGGATAGCTTTTGTATAAAATTTCTGGTCAACCATGTGTTAAGATCCAAACCATCCAGGGGTCCCAGATTCAAGGACTCAGCAGCCAGCCTGGACCACAGCAGAGGTAAGTGGGGACTCGCTGAGAGGGAGAGATGGGCCTCACACCAGCCTTGACCTGCCCCCTCAGCACAGAGCAGAGGTCAGAGTGATGAGCGGTGTATTAAACATGAAGAGAACTGAAGGATGCGAACGCTTTGTGTCCCCTCAGGAGCTGTTCCCCTGGTCTTTATACCCGTCCTTTTGTTCACTAAGTTCTGGGTTGTGTCCGTGCTTGCCTTAGCCTGGCTTGCCTATGATTGGCAAACCCACAGTCAAGGTAAGAGGCGCGGGAAGATGGGGGTCCCTGTCAGTACCAAGGATTTTTGTAACCACGGGGAGAGGGACGTGGAGGGAGAGAATGGGAGAGGCAGGGGGAGAAAGAGTGGGGCGAGGAAAGAAAGGGAAAGGGAACCGAAAAGAGGGTGTGATGAGGAGGGGGAGGGGCAAAAGGTGGTCGGAGGGAAGGGGAGGGAGAGAGGGGAGCGCGCCTCAACAGGGAACAGAGGCCTATGCCAGGCCGCCCAGGGAGAATGGGAAGGTTGCGGTTTCGGGGCAGGTAGCCTGCCTCACACTCTCTGCGTATGGCCTTTCTGGCTGGCCCCGGAGGCTCAGGGGCTCCCTAGGTCTTCTTAGGGGTGACCTGAGGACTGTAGGAAGAATACTCCACGTCTGAGGAAGGCAGAAGAATTGACGATATCTTCCCTTTCCTTCTGTATGCACAGGTGGTAGGCGTTTAGCTGGGGTACGAAGATGGACCCTCTGGAAGTATTTCCGAAATTACTTCCCGATAAAGGTGACTACCCCTTTGTCTGGCTGTCCTCGGGCCCTGTTGCTCAGATTCCTCCCTCTGCACTGAGGTCATGTTTTCAAAGGCTCTGGTGGCCAGCAGTGAAGGTCAAGGCTCAGAGGCATAATGCAGAGCAGGGGCCCAGGATGGGTGGGCAGGTGAGGAGGTGGATGGATAGATAGCAGCCTTTCCTCCCAGTGGCAAACCCAGGTCCACCTCTCTGAGCATCATCACCCCTGGCGACATCCCAGTGCACAGGAATTTGGGCTCCCCAAGGGAAACACAGGTTACCTGCTGGGATCCAAGTCCACCTGTCCTCTCCTCCTTCTTCCTATCCACTGTTCTGACTCAGTCTCCCTCCAACAGCTGGTGAAGACTCATGACCTCTCTCCCAACCACAACTATATCATTGCCAACCACCCCCATGGCATTGTCTCTTACGGGGTCTTCATCAACTTTGCCACCGAGGCCAGTGGCTTCGCTCGGATTTTCCCAGGCATCACCCCTTCTCTAGGGACTTTGGAGGGGATCTTCTGGATCCCAATTGTGCGAGACTATGTGATGTCAATGGGTGAGTATGAGAAATCATTCCATTCTCTGACCTATGCCAGGGCTCCAACCTCAATAAGGCCTGAGAGTCAGTCTGATTTTCACTCCCTCCTAGAAGAGGACTTAGGGGAAAATAAGTCCATAACACACCAGACCCAAAACAGGAGTCTATGGTTAAACATCAGGTTCCATCCAAGATCTGGGAGGCAGGGTTTGGTTAGGCAGCAGAGTAAGTTACAGGTGTTCATAAGACTTGCCAAAAATACATTCAGAGGAGAAAGGAAAAGGCTGGAGTTCAGGATCAAAGCCAAAGTGGAAAGCAGAAGGCAAAAGCCAAATATCAAACGCAAATGTCAGGGAGATTAGTCATGAAAGAGGCAGCTCAGATGAACTTTCCCAGACTCTTGGATATCAGTTGGCTTCTTTGCACCAGTCATTTATAAAGCAGCTTTCAATCCGGGTGTCTTAAAGACACTGTCAGGCCTTTCATACTAGCTGGTACCCTCCTGGCCCATGACCTTCATCTCTTGGGAACCTTTTCAATCTTGCATAAGATGTCAAGGGATAAACATCCATCAGAATCCAGGACAACCTCCTCATGCCAGGCTTCAAGCTAGGGTACTGTGACAAATGTCTTCTCTGGATGAATACCTACCCTATGGGACACCAGAAAAAACCGAAGCCAAATACTAAAAGGTAAGATAGATTTACCCAGAGAGACCAGGTGGAAACACTGGAGTTCCAAAGGATGGTTCTGCTCCGCTCTTAGGTTGGCATGAACCTGGAGCAGCAGGCTCTCTCAATGACTGAGGCCTGGAGGCAATTTCTGCCATCTCAGGAGGGTATAGACGGTAAATTTAGGGTAAAGATGGGAAACAAATGTGAGGAAAGACTCTGTGACTTTTTTTTTTTTTAATTTTTAAAGATTTTATTTATTTATTTTAGAGAGAGGGAAAGGGAGGTAGAAAGAGAGGGAGGGAAACATTGATCAGTTGCCTCTCGCACGTGCCCCATCTGGGAACCAAGCCTACAACCCAGACGTGTGTCCTGACCAGGAATCGAACTGGTGACTTTGTACTTTGTGGGACACCATCCAAACAACCGAGCCACACCAGTCAAGGCTGTGTCTGTTGTTGAGCAGAGAGGTATCATCCTTACTCCATGGTTCATCTATATTTCAGTTTGGCTTGGGCAGGCTCCTGGGTCTGCCTACTCTCCATAAACTCCAGCCAGCGGCTCCCCTTCAGCAGGTGCTCTAGGGAGGAAGCAGGTTGGTTGTGGCTAGTCCTGAACACCCCGGGGGAGAGAACTCTGGTGAGTCTCCAGTGCTGTTAGCTTGGGGAGAGCGAGAGACAGCTGTGGTTCATGGGTGGAGAGGGAAGGGATGGGCTTAAATATTATTGAACTAAGAGGAAGTAGGCAGAGGAAGTCAATGTTGCCCCAACTGTAGTAGCACAGACTCCCAATGCAAGCAGCTGACCCTAAGGATGAACCTCAGACTAGGGGTAACCCAGGATGTGGAGGTCAAAGACAGAAGAATAGAAACAATAGTCAGGAAACAGAACTGTCTCTCTCCATCTTTAAGAGCCCAGAGGAACCCCTTATGTCATCCTCATGCACCAAGCTTGTTGACTTTTTGGTTTCATAGGTGTGTGCCCCGTGAGCAAGTTGGCCTTGAAGTACTTGCTGACCCAGAAAGGCTCAGGCAATGCCGTGGTCATTGTGGTGGGCGGAGCCACTGAAGCCCTCTTGAGCCAGCCAGGAGTTTCTACGATCTTCCTTAAACAGCGTAAAGGTTTTGTGAAGCTGGCACTGAAGACAGGGTGGGTCCTTAGGTTATGGCGCCCTATTGTTTGGGTGCCCTAGGTCCTCTGTAGCACCTCTCCACAATGGTGTCCTTCCTTGGAAACCTGTTAGAGGAGGCTCCCTCTTCACTCTGATTAATTCTCTCTCCTTCCTCACACTGCCCCTTAAAGGTGTTTGGGGCTCCAGACACATTTTTGTGGGCACTTTTTTTACTTGAAGTTGGAGAAAGAACAACAGAAGAAGACCCATTACCCTGGTAGGCTCGGGGTATGGAGAAGTGTAGATTCACTCTGTATCAACATATTAAGTGAGAGGCCTAGAGAACCTACCCAGGGCAAGGAAGGCACTGGGCTTCATGCTGTTGGGATTGCAAAGATGGATAAGACATGATTACTGCCCCCAGAGAGCATATAATCCCGTTCGAGAAATAGAATGCATCCATTCAGCAGTTATCGAACACCTACTGTGTGTCAGACATAGTACTAGGCATTGAGGGTACAAAATGGATAACACCTGGTGTTTGCCTTTAAGGAACTGAGTCCAAAAGGGAAGACAGACATATGCACATATAATTACAAAATACATCCAGAAGCCAACCACTTACCATCTCAACTACCACCCTGGTTTAAACTCCCGTCAGCTCTCTCCTGGATTATTACATTGGTCTCCTAAGGGCTCTCCCAGCTTCTATCCTTGCCTTCCCCACATCTAAGAATCTATTCTCCATTGTAGCCATTCTTTTTTACTGAATTTAATCGGGGTGACCTTGGTTCACAATACCATACAGGTTTCAAGTGTACAACTCCACAAAACATCATCTGCACACTGCATCTTGCTCCCATCGCCCCAAGCAAAGTCTCTTTCCGTCCCCATTTTTCCCCCTTTTGCCCACCTCCACCTCCCTCCACCCCCTTTCCCTCTGGCTATCACCACACTGTTGTCTGTGTCTATGTGATATATATGTTTTTTTTTTTTTTGCTTAATCACTTTACCTTTCTTCAGCCACCCAACACCCTTCCCTTCTGACAGCCGTTAGTCTGTTCCATGTATCCATGTCTCTGTTCTATTTTTTTCTGTAAGTTTATTTGTTCATTAGATTCCACATAGAAATGAGATCATATGGTACTTTTTTTTCACTGACTGGCTTATTTCACTTAGCATAATAATCTCCAGGTCCATCCATGCTGTCACAAAAGGTAAGTGCTTTTTCATGGCTGAGTAGTATTCCACTGTGTAAATGTACCACAGTTTTTTGTTATGCACTTATCTACTGATGGACATTTGGGCTGCTTCTAAACTTTGGCTCTTGTAAATAATGTTGCTATGAACATATGAGTGCTTATATTCTTTCAAATTGGTGTTTTAGGATTCTTAGAATATATTTCCAGAAGTGGGATCTCTGGGTCAGAAGGCAGTTCCACTTTTAATTTTTTGAGGAAACTCCATACTGTTTCCCACAGTGGCTGCACCAATCTGCATTCCCACCAGCAGTGAATGAGAGTCCCTTTTCTCCACATCCTCGCCAGCACTTGTTTGTTGTTGATTTATTGATGATGGCCATTCTGCCAGGTGTAAGGTGATATCTCATTGTGGTTTTAGTTTGCATCTTTCTAATGATTAGTGACATTGAACATTTTTTCATGTCTATTGGCCATCTGTATGTCCTCTTTGGAGAAGAGTCTATTCAGGTTCTTTGCCTATTTTTAAATTGTGTTGTTTGTCTTCTTGGTGTTGAGTTGTATAAGGTCTTTATATATTTTGGAAATTAACCCTTTATCAGATGTATTATTGGTGAATATGTTCTCCCATTCAGTGGGCTCCCTTTTCATTTTGTTGATGGTTTCCTTTGCTGTGCAAAAGCTTTTTGGTTTGATGTAGTCCCATTTGTTTAATTTTTTTCTTTGTTTCCCTTGTCTGAGGAGACATATTGACAAAAAATATTGCTCTGAGAGATGTCTCAGATTTTACTGCCTATGTGTTCTAGGATTTTATGGCTTCGTGCCTTACATTTAAGTCTGATTCATTTTGAGTTTATTCTTGTGCATGGTGTAAGTTGGTGGGCTCGTTTCATTATTTTTTTTTTGCATGTGTAATTTTCCCAACACCATTTATTGAAGAGGCTGCCTTTACCCCACTGTATGTTCTTGCTTCCTTTGTCAAATATTAATTGACCATGTAGGAATGGGTTTATTTCTTGGCTCTCTATTCTGTTCCATTGGTCTATATATGTTCTTGTGCTAATACCACGTTGTTTTGATTATTATGGTCTTGTAGTATAGTTTGATATCAGTTAGTGTCATACCTCCAACTTTATTCCTCTTTCTCAAGATTACTGAGGCTATTCTGGGTCTTTTGTGGTTCCATATCAATTTTTAGAATATTTTTTTCTAGTTCTGTGAAATATGCCATTGGTATTTTAATAGGAATTGCATTGAATTTGTAGATTGTTTTGGGTAGTATGGGCATTTTAATTATGTTAATTTTTCTTATCCATGAATACAGCATATGCTTCTACTTATATGTATCTTCCTCGATTTCTTTCTTCAGTATCTTATAATTTTCCAAGTACAGGTCTTTTACCTCCTTGATTAAATTTATTCCTAGGTACTTTATTTTTGTTGTTGCAATAGTAAATAGGATTGTTTTCTTAGTTTCTCTTTGTGATAGTTCATTATTGGTGTATAAAAATGCCACCAATATCTGAATAATAATTTTGTATCCCGCAATTTTGCAGAATTCATTTATTAGATTTGCAGTTTTCTGGTGGAGTCCTTAGGGTTTTCTATGTACAGCATCATGTCATCTGCAAATAATAACAATTTTACTTCCTTTTTTTCTAGTTTGAATGCCTTTTATTTCTTCTTGTCTGATTGCTGTGGCTTGGGCTTCCAGTACTATGTTGAATAAGAGGTGAAAGCGGACATTCCTGTCTTGTTCCTGATGTTAAGGGAAATGCTTGTAGTTTTTGCCCATTGAGTATGATGTGTATTGTGGGTTTGTCATATATGACCTTCATTATGTTCAGGTATGTGCCCTCTATCAGGATGATCTTATTAAATATGAGTCAAGTCATGTCATTACTCCAAATGTGCCAATGACTCCCATTTCACTCCAAGCAAAAGCCAAAGTCTTTACAAGGGCCTGAAAGACCCTGTATAATATGGCCCTTGGACACTTCTCTGACCTCATCACTTACTGCTCTCCCCCTTGCTCACTCCATTAGAGCTACACTGGCCTCCTTGCTGTCCCTCTCACAAGCTGCATGCTCCTGCCTTATGGCCTGTGCTCTAGCTGTCCCTCTTCTCAGTAAGGTCTCTCCTGACTATGTGGCTCTCTTTTTTCCATTGCACTTAACATTTTCTTATACATCATCAATTTCATTTATATACCTGTTTTTTGTTTGTTTGTTATTATTGTTTATTGTCTGTCTTACCTCAATAAAAGATAAACTCCATAATTACAGAGATTTTTAAAAATCCATTGTGTTCACTGATGTATCTATCCTGAGGGCTTAAAACAGCACTGGAACATAGAAAGAACTTAAATATTTGTTGAATGAATGATGTGCTTAATGAAGATATGTACAAAGTTCTGTGAGAGCACCAACTGATGGAAAGACTTTCACCCAAAGGAGAAGTTACATCAGTGGGTTATATATATAAATTGTGAATTAAGTCAGTAGAATTTGCCAATCAAACTAAAAGGGAGAAAGAACGCAGTAGACCTACACTGTATGCAGCATTATGCCAGGTCCTAGGGACTCGTAGATAAATGGTATCGTTCCCCATTTTGATCAGCTTGACAGGTATCTGGGGAGTCAGACAAGGAAGGAGATGACTATATTTGAGTTAAGACAGTATTAGCTCAGGAGAAAAATAACCATCAGGTAAGGAGTATCTATCAGGCTGCCTTTGCTCTAAAAAATCACCCACAGAACACCCTAGGATTTTATACCAGGTTTATGCAGACAAAAAAAAAACAAAAAAAACAAAAAAAACAAAAAAAAAAAAAACACTCCCAGCCTGGAAAAATAAGAAACAGCAGAAAAAAAGAAAAGAAAAAAAAAATAATAAGAAAAGTAAAAACTCCCATTATTTAAAAGAGCCCATAAAACCTACTTTTTGACGCTGTAGTTGCAGGCGCCATGTTCACAACTTTCCAGGCATACATTTAGGTTAGGGTGAACGTCGTTCAGCCACACAGTGAACAAGTTATTTGCATTTCTCTGCTTTTTCTCAATCTATACGTCATGCTAGGTCCATCAACAGTTCTTTTGGGAACGAGCAAAGTCCATTTTCATTTCTTATGGGGCGGGGGATGCTGGGACCTAGGTTAATTTGCATGTGGCTCATATGCATATGTCAAAAGTCTGACGGGCAATCCAGCTGCCGCCATGTTTGGACAATGAATGGACAGGTAGTGTAGGCCGCACAGACGCCCTGAAGGAGCTGGGCTGGAGGGAGGAGCCTTTGGGGATGAGAGGAGCCACACTGTACGGAGCTTGCATAGGCTCCATAGAAGCTGCAGCAGAAGCCTCATTTCCTCCCATCGATCGCACTGACCGGACTGCCCTGTTCTGACAGTACCTAATCCACCTTGTGGGGGAGGGAATTGGGGGTGGTCAAAGTTTCTTCAGGGGGATGAAATAAGAGCTGAGTATGGAAGGGCAAAATAGAATTAGCCATATAAAAACAAGGAAAGCGTTTCCTGCAGAGGGAGCAGAACACACCCAGATGCCCAGACTAGCGAGAACTTGGCACGCTAGGCTTAGCATGGCAGATGGCAAAGAAGGGGAGAGGAAAGGGGAAGCTAGCCAGGTAGGCAGGGCTAGAATACAAAGGCCACGCTAAGCCGCGTGGTGCTAGGTGAGGGGCTCTGGAAAGAGCTCTAAAGAGAGGAATGACATGTCCAGATAGGCAGGTTAGGAAGACCGCTCTGGATGCTGGATGCAATGAAGGCACTTAGGTCACCCGAGATTGGTTTCTTCTGATCACAGGACAATACAATGCGTAGCAGCTCTCCATAAAGGGTTCAGTTGGGAGGGTGGGGCATGGCAAGAATGAGACTCAGGCTGGAGATGCTTGGGTGCTTGGGTTCTTGACCTATGTGGGGGAGACTTAGAGGTTTCCCACCTTGGTGAGGGTTTCAGTGGGGGGAAGTTTTCTGGGAAAACGCACACTTCTGCCTCTCTCTTCGCAGAGCATACCTTGTGCCTTCCTATTCCTTTGGAGAGAACGACGTTCACAATCAAGAGACATTCCCTGAGGGCACGTGGATAAGGTTCTTCCAAAACATATGCAAAAAAATCGTGGGACTGAGTTTCTGTACCTTCCATGGCCGAGGCCTCACTCGAGAATCCTGGGGCTTCCTGCCTTTCAATCGGCCCATTACCACTGTCGGTGAGCTTTCAGTATTTCCGAACCACACTGGTCCTGGATTCCCCTCCCTGCAAGTCACCCAGCAAGTCCCAGGGGGCCCATGGCACACAGCTGGGATAGGCAATGGGAATTCCATTGGGTGCAGTTGAGGGCCTGGTGGGGAGGACAACTGAGCAGGTAAGAGTTCCAGCCATTCACCAGCGGGACAGAGCTCAACAGCTGCCATGAGGGCATCATTATTCACTTACATTCCTTTGGCACCCCTGAGCTTGTCCTCATTCTGCTGAGCATGTGTGAGGCGAGGTATTTGGAGAATATGGGACAGGATGAGGTTAGAGCAGAGGGGAAAAAAACAACAAAGGAAGGGGAGGAGACCCACGCACTGAGTTTCAGTATGTGGCTCCCTCTGAGGGATGGGTAATTTGAGTTGGGAGGGAACTCTGATGCTTGTCTCTTCTTCCCCATAGTGGGGGAGCCCCTGCCAATCCCCAAGATTATGAAGCCAGACACGAAGACAGTGGACAAATACCACGCACTCTACATCAGTGCCCTGCGTAAATTGTTTGACGAGCACAAAGTTCAGTATGGCCTTTCTGAGACTCAGGATCTGACAATCATATAACGGGAGCTGGATTCCCTTATTCTTAACCCCCCAAAGCATCAAAGGATCCAAGTAAGGCCACGTGGATGGAAGAATTTGGGGAGAGGGAGGTGTGAGATAGGAGGCCAACCAAGCTAGAAAGTACTTAATGAGTCAAGTTTGGGGGAAGAAACCAGAGGAACGTGGAAAGACTGGGCAACAACCCAGTTGAGCAAGCCGTCTCGTAAGTCCACGGGTCTTTTTTGGCTCCCCGACTCCAGCCAGTTCTCTCATCAGAAGAATGAGAAGCCAAAGAATACCATGTCCCTTCCTCCTGAGTCTTAGCGACACCGTCACTATTTAGGTTTAGACTTAGAAGCCTTCTTGAGAACAGGGCTGGTTTGTTTCCTCGTAGACCCTTTCCCTACAGTTTGGAGACCACCACAAGATAAACTGAGGACCTGAACTGTGGTTTGCTGACCCAAGCAGACAGGATTCCCTCAGTTGTGACACAGTTCTGCACTGGCAAAAGCTTTTGCATGCAGTTATGCTGTTTTATTTAAATAAAAATAAAGCTATGGGTATATAAAACCAAGTATGACTACTTCCTACCTTACTCTGTGGTTCACTACAAACCCAGCCAGAAAGCTGGTCTGTGGCAAGCCATTTCCCTCTTCTTCATCTGCCCTTTATGTTGCCGCTGACTAAAAATGTAGGGGAGTGGACCCATCACTGCTGCAGCGTAAGAGATGAGAGCAGAACTGTGGGAACTGACAGGTACCCACTGAGGAGCCCGTCTCTCCTGATCCCACATAAACTATCCTGGGTCAGAAGGGAGGGAGCCACATGACCAGCCACCAGCTGTGAGTAGACTTTATGTCAAGTACCTACAGTGTACCAGGAACTCTGCCATTATTATCAAAATCTGTGTCTCAAAGCTAACACCAGCCCTGCAAGATTGGCATCATCTTCATTTCGTAGTAGCTAAAACTTATAGAGCCTAAGGAACTTGCACATAGCTTTGGATAGAACTAGCATCCAAACCCAGGTCTTGCTAATTCTAATGCAAATTTCTTTATTTCTTTTTTTTAACAAATCTTTTATTTTTATTGTATTTTCAAGTGATTACAGCTCAGTTGTAAAGCTATTTTATTTTTTAAATATTGTTTTTATTTATTTTTAGAGAGAGGGGAAGGGAGGGAGAAAGAGAGGGAGAGAAACATTAATAGGTTGCCTCTCATGCGCCCCCAGCTGGGGACCAGGCCCGCAACCCAGGCCTGTGCCCTGACTGGGAATCGAACTGGCAACCCTTTGGTTAGTAGGCTGGCACTCAATCCACTAAGCCACACCGGCCAGGTCCAAAGTTCTTTCTAAGGCACCAATCACCACACTTCCTTTTCTCATTTCTTGGAGACCTATAAGTCAGCTTCATTTTCTTCAGTAAAGTTACATGGCATCCCACTTAAATTAGTTCATAAGTGTGGGCAAAAATGACATGAATTCTATTCAGAGTGGTCCCAGTTTAGGCTTGGGAGAAGATAACTTATTAATTTTTTTAAAAAATCTTTCTATAGAAATAGAATGGAATTGACAGTCCAGAAGCAAACCCATCAATTTATGCTCAACTGCTTTTTGCCAAGGATGTCAAGATAATACAATGGAGGGAAAGAATACCCTTTTCAATAAATGATATAGGGGCAACTGCATATTCACATAAAAAAGAGTGAAGTTGGAACCCTATCTTATACCATACACAAAAATAAACTCAAAATGAATCAGATACCTAAAGTGAAAGCTAAACCTATACAACTCTTAGAAGAAAACATAGGGTAAAGTTTTCTGGCCTTGGATTTGGCAGTGGTTTTTTATTTACGATGTCAAAAGCACAAACAACGAAAGAAAAAATGGAAAGTTGGACTACATTGAAATTAAACACTTTACTTTTGTGCTTCAAAGGACACTACCAAGAAAATGAAAAGACAATCCGCAGAATAGGAGAGATTTGCAAATCATGTATCTGATAAGAGTACAGTATCTGGAATATACAAGGAACATTTACAACTCAATGCCAAAAAAAGTCCAATTAAAAATGAGCAAAAGCTAAGTAGTATTCCACTGGTGGATGGTCTTGTGGCTGCCTTCCTTCTGACCCAGGGATATATAGTTTTTATTTATCCAATCACTAGTTGATAGACATTTAGGTTGTTTCCATATCTTGGCTACTGTAAATAATGCTACAATGAACATAGGTGTTCCTATAGCTTTTCAAATTAGTGTTTTCATATTCTATGGATAAATACCCTGAAGTGAAATATCTGGATCATATGGTAGCTCTATTTTAAATTTTTTGAGGAACGTACATACTGTTTTCCATAGCGGCTTTACTAATTTACATTCCCACCAACAGTGCACAAAGGTTCCTTTTTCTTTGCATCTTCTCCAACACTTGTTGTTTCTTGTCTTTTAAAAAAATGTAAGTATAGTATGTCTTCCCGGTGTGGAGTCGTATGTGTACTTTACATATATTTTTATATCAAACCCTTGTCCGAGGTATCATTGGCAAATATGTTTTCCCATAGTGATGGGCAAAGGGCCTGAACAGACACTTCCCCAAGGAGGACATACAGAGGGTCCATGGGCACATGAAAGGATGCTCAACATCACTAGCCATCAGAGAGATGCAAATAAAAACCACAATGAGATACCATTTTACACCAGTCAGAATGGCCATCATCAACAAGTGCTGGCGAGGATGTGGAGAAAAGGGAACCCTAGTGCACTGCTGGTGGGAATGCAGAGAATACTGTGCTAAGTGAAATAAGCCAGGCAATGAAAGACAAATACCATATGATCTCATCTATAAGTGGAAACTAATGAACAAAACAAATGAATGAGCAGAACAGAACCAGAGATATGGAAATAAGGGACAAAATGACAGTGACCTGAGGGGAGGGGTGAGGATGATAACAGGGGGAAAGAAGGGGAAAGGTCTTGTCAAGGAACTAGTATAAATGACCCATGGACATGGACAACAGGGTGGGATTAACTGTGGGGGAGGGGGTGGGAGGGTGGGGAGGGGGAGAGCAATGGGGAAAAAAATGGGACCACTGTAATTGAAAAACAATAAAATTTTTAAAAATTTAAACAATAAAATTAAAAATATATAACTATAGTTGGGATGCGATCTTATTTGTTATATTAGCTTCGGGTTTACATTATAAAAGGACAAAAGCCTGTTTCAGGCCCTTTTTACCAGAGCTTGACTCTGTCAGCCATAAATAACTGTTGTTTTTCTGAGCCTCTATTATCAGGACTGGGAAGTTGCTGAAAGCATCCTGAAAGCACAGATATTCTATAAAATTGCCAAAAAATGGCAATGTCACAACAACTGTACCCTGCACCTAAAGATAACACTGGAGCAAATTGAAGCCTACACAAAACTAACCGAAGCATCCCGTTCTGCAACCCCCCTGATTAGCCACCTGTAACCCCCTCACCCTTTATCAATCCAATAAAAAGCTCACAGCCCCAACCCCTTGAAGCCAGCGCAACTCTCTGCACTTAGGCCCCTTTCCTCTCTTGGAAAGTGAATAAAACTTTGCTCTCCATATTTTCTACTTTGTGAAATCTTTCATAGCCTGTGTCACCAGCCACCCTAACACAATAATAGTGATTTGATATTTTTACACCTGCCCTGGCTGGTGTGGCTCAGTGGATTGAGTGCCAGCCTGCAAACCAAAAGGTTGCCGGTTTGATTCCCAGTCAGGGCCAATGCCTGGGAATTGGGGACATGCAAGAGGTAGCCCATTGATGTATCTCTCACACATTGATGTTTCTCTCCCTCTCTTTCTCCCTCCCTTACCCTCTCTCTAAAAAAATAAATTAAATTAAATAAACATTTTTATACCTAACAATGTGATCATCTCACTAATCCTACTAATCATTAATCTTTCATGACAATCATTTTAACAGGTGAGGTGGTATCTCATTGTGGTCTTTTTTTAAAAATATTTTATTTATTTATTTTATGACAACATCAATGTGTAGTTGTCGCTCGCATGCCCCCAACTGGGGACCTGGCCCGCAACCCAGGCATGTGCCGTGACTGGAAATTGAACCCAAGACCTTTGGTTCGCAGGCTCGCCAACAGCAAAAAGATTACAACTGGATTTATTGTGATACTTGCTTTATTGCAGTGGTCTAGAACTGAACCTACAGTGTCTCGAAGTGTGCCTGTGTTATATTGCAACAATAGAGTGTGAGTTAACCTTATGAGATCTTGATCCTTGATCCGTGAACTTGATCTAGGAACCAGCAATCTACAAGTTACTTGCAAACAATGACTGTTTAAAAACTTAAGAGAATAATCTGAGGAATTGTTAGAATTGATAAGAGTTCATTGAAGTGGTTAAATACAAGAAAATATATGTAAAAATTAACTTCCCTGTATACTAATAATAAGTCATTAAAATAGAATAGGAAGGAGATCTACAAAAAAATTGTGATATATAGAGAAATAGGTAAATAGAAAGTTATTCCAAAATTCATCCAAAAGAATAAACAGTCAAAAAATACCCAGGGAATTTTTGAAAATTAAGAGTAATGAGGAGGAACTAGCACAACTAGATGTTAAAATACATTATAAATATTCAAACAGTAAAATAGAATAAGATTGGTACAAAAACAGAACATAGAACCCAGAAATAGAGATAGACTTACTATACCTATATCATATAGATCTATGCATATATACGTACAGCCATATGTTGGAGATATTGCAGGTTAGGTTCCAGACCACGACAATAAAGTGAATCACACACATTTTTTAGTTTCCTGGTGCATATAAAAATTATATTTACTTTATATGATAGTATATTCGGTGTGCAATAGCATTATGTCTAAAAAATGTACATAACTTAATTAAAAATACTTTATGGCTAAACAATGCTAATCATCATTTGGGCCTTCAGAGCCATAATCTTTTTGCTGGTGGGAGGTCTTCCCTCAATGCTGATGAGAACGCAGTATCTGCCAAGTGCAATAAAGCGAGGTGCAATAAAACGAGGTGTGTCTGTTCTGAACGCAGTATAGAAGAAGCCTCACAAGTAAATGGGAAAGGGTAGATTATTCAATAAATGGTATTATAGTGAAAATATGCTTCTGAGGGGAAGAGTTATAATGTCACTTCATACAGTATACCTAAATGCAGTTTATTCTTGTATTATTATTTGTTAATTATTATATTATTTTCCATATGAACAACCGTAAGGCTACTTTGGCCCCACTCTGTATATTGTTTTACAAATTTTTTTTTTTTAATTTTATTTTTAGAGAGAGGGGCAGGCAGGGAGAAAGACAGAGAGAGAGAAACACTGATTGGTTGCCTCCTGCATGCACCCCCAACTGGGGACCTGGCCCGCAACCCAGGCATGTGCCCTGACTTGGCGTCGACCAGCGACCTTTCACTTTGGGGGAGGATGCCCAACCATCTGAGCCACACCAGTCGGAGCTGTATCTTCTAATTAGATTGAAGAGTTTTATTTCAAGCCTCAAACCATAAAAGAATTTCGGAAGAAAATGCAAGGAACCTGAGAAAATGGGCTCAGGGTTTAGAGTCTATTTACAGTCCCCCCCTAGTCTCTTCTGTAGGGAAGATTTTCCTGGGCCCCAGTGCTTTCTAGGCCAAAGCAAGACCCCAACCCAATGGCACCACACGACTGAGTGAGTGTGCAGCAAAATCAGTGGCCCAGGTCCCTCAGAATTTGTTGAACTGAAGAGCTGAGTGGGGCCTCTGCATGGGCAACCCTGAAAGGCTTCCCTAAGCACTGCAGGTCCAAGCCCCCTTCTGTCTCGTGGCTTCGTAACCTAACAAGAGTATCAAGAGGTACAATGGAGAGAGGCTGGAGAGAAAGTAGATGACAGGGAGGTTTCCTGGTTAGGGCGGGGAGAAGCCCCCAGGTCCAAGACTCACGCTTTTTGGGCTTCCACAAAGAAACCACAACAGTCTCGAGGCATAATGCCTGAGGAAAAACAGAAGTTTTTCGAGCCCTAAGCTCTGGATCTCGGGGCCTGGTGGAGGTTTTTCTCAATAACCAGTGTTCCTCTTTTCCCCAGTTAACTGAAAACAAACTGAGCTTAGGGATGACCTAGGACTGAAAACTGGTGAGTCAGAAAGCAGACCAGTTAAGATGATAGCTGGAAGGGGACTCCGCCCTCCCGACAAACCCAGCTGCCTGGTAGTAGGCCAGGGGACACGGCCCAGAAGCATTTGTGCAAACAGGTCCTCCCCGAAGACAAGCAGAGTTTGAGAGACGCCACAGTCCTTATCCCCAAGATCTCTCACACCATATGGCATATACCGGTCATTACAGCACCTGCTGTTTGTACGGGACTAGCAGTTCAGCAAAAATGTCAGGCTGCATTGCTGTCTGTCCCATGATGCTCACTCAGTGCTTTCAAGCTTTTCACTATTTTAGCGAACGTTTGTGGTGCTCTTACTATGTGACAGGCACGGTTCTAGTTGCTGGGATTGTAGCACTGAATACAACAAAGAATCTTCCCCCACAGAGCTTATATTCTAGTTGGGGGAGGCAGATAAGCAAGCAAGTAACACCAGCAGAGAGTGGTAAGTGCCATGATGGCAATGAGGGATCGGTGTGATGGGGAGTCTATTTCAGATTTCAGCTGGGTGGTGAAGGGGACTTTCCCTGGAAAGGTGGTATTTGAACAGACATGTGAATGAAGTGAGGCAGCCAGTCCTGCTAACATTGGGGGTAGATCAGTCCTAGCGGAGGGACCAGCAGGGACGAAAGGCCTGAAGAGGGTATGTATTGTACTTGGCAGCTTCCGAGAACAGCAAGATTGCCTGGTAACTTTGTTAGAGAGGAGTGAACAGTGGAATGGAAGATGAGGCTGAGGCAGGAAAGTTAGAACAGGGAACAAAGGCCTCAAGCGACAACCCTCCCCTTCTCCACCCTGGCTGGAACATCACAGACACGACCTTCACTGACCACCTGTTTCCCCCCTTCCCCCTCCCCAATTACCTCTAATTGGGACCCAAAAAAAATCTCTATCTAGAGAGGAGAGACAAGGACAAGCCAGGATGGCAGTCACCCTGCCAGCGTCAGAAGCAGAGGGCCACCCTGTCCCCCTCACTTGCTCACATTTATAAAATCTTTCTACCCAGACCCCATAGGGCGACTTGTTCTCTGAGGTTGCCTGCTCTCGCTTCTCGAGTGCATACTATCGCTTTAATAACTTTACTGTGCTTTGCTAAATCTTTCCGTTTCGCACTTGAATTCCTCCTTTGGCAGCAGCGAGAACCTGGATGGGGCTGAGGCCTCCCTTGGCCTCCCCAGGTGCTGCCCAGCGTCAAGGTGGGAGAGGTAGATCGAGTGGGACCTCATACACCAATGTGATGGCTTTTGATTTTCATCGAAGTGAGATGAGGGGCTGTTGGAATGTTTAAAAAGAATTTATGAAGAAATTTAAAACATACACAAAACTAGAGAGAATAGCGTAATGAACCTCTATAAACTTATCATCTAGGTTCAACAATTGTCAAGATACTGTCACTTGTGTCATCTATTCCAACTTCTCCTTTCTTTAGCTGAACTGTTTTTCAGTCCTCACCCAAGGATATGTTTACTGGTTTTAGAGGGAGAGGAAGGGAGAGAAATATCAGTGTGAGAGAGAAACCTCAATCAGTGGCCTCCTGCACACTCCCCAACTGGGGATCGAACCCAAAACCCAGATATGTGCACTGACTGAGGATTGAACCCACAACCTTCTGGGGTATGGGACGACGCTCCAACCAACTGAGCCATGTGGCCAGGGCTTAGCTGAAGTATTTTAAAACAAATTTCACCCTCATGTACCTCATGTCTAAAAAAGAATGACCATTTTCTTACATAACAATAAAGCCATTATCACATCTAAAAATTTACTATAATTCCTTAGTATCATTTAATACTCAGTCCATAGTCAAATTTCCCTCATGGCCTTCAAAATGTTTTTTTGTTGATTTATGACATTCCATAAATTATTCTAATCTAGTACAGTCCTCCCTCCCACCACCCGCATTTTAAAAATACCATTGACTTCTTTAAGAAACTGGATCATTATCCTGTAAAATGTCCCATATCTTGGGTTTGTTGGTTTGCCTCCTCATGGGGTCTAACTTGTTTCTTTATTCCTCTTCCCTCCTGTAAACTGCATGTTAGCCAGAGGCTTGTTTAGATTCAGGTTCAGCTTTGGAGATAAGACACTTTATAGGTAGATATAAGGAGATACTTCACGTTGGGGCTATCCCCCTTTTAGTAGTTCAAAGATTGATCCAAAGTGTGGGTAGTGATAGCCTGATCTTTTTGTTGTGACAGTCCACATCAACCTTTCACCTCATGGTTTTAGTAGTCAATGATAATCATTGCATGACTCAATTATTTCATAAGGGGATTACAATGTTTTTCTATTTCTTTCATTCCATCCACACTTACTAGTCACATAATGCAGTATATAGCTAAGTCTCACTTCCAACTCTATCCCTTCTAATCTGTTTCTTCCTTCTCCCTACAGGTAAGCATTTTTTGTTAATTTGAGGGTTTTTTTCCTTCTGGAGTTCTTTTTGCAATTAGATGCACTTGTATGTATACATTTACATGTATGTGTGTGTGTATATATATATATATATATATATATATATATTTGTATCTCCCCTTCTTGACAAAAGTTGCCTTACTGTATATGCTATTCTGTATATACCTTTTTTCACTTAAATATATCCCAGAACTCACTCCATATCTGTGTCTCCAGATCTTCCTTATTATTGGAGGAAGAGTCTTCCTCATCATTGGTATTGAGAAAGAGAATCACAAAATCTGACTTATAATTTAGAAGTCTTCCTCTAGCTGGCTTGTAAAAAAAAAAAAAAAAAAAAAAAAAAAGACATATTTTTAAAAGGGCAAATACCAAAGCAGAGAGATCATTAAGAAGCTAATACAGTAATCTAGGGAGATGTGGTGATGAGCCCTCTTGAATCATGCAAATCATCCCAACACCCCAAGAAGGGTGGGGCTTGGGCCCCTGACAACTTCACTGAGCAAACCTGCACAACAGCTCAGACATCTTGTGGTGTCTGAAAGAGACAGAAATCAATCTTTATCTTATTTAAGCTGTATTTTATTTTTATCACATCTTGGCCTTTTAGCTAAGATCAACCATAAGCTACATTTTATTTTGAATCTCTGTCACATGCACTGAATCTACATCCTGACTAATGCAAATCATTCTAGCTCTAACAGGCTCTGATTATTACCAATGAAAGTCAAGACAACCAGCTTCTTGTCTTGACTGTCTTGGTCATGTGACCTCAAGCAAAGAAGAAGTGAGAGGGTGTTCCCGGTAGAGGGAATAGCATGGGTGAGATTTAAGAGGCTGTGTTCTTTGGCCTTTTTCTCATAAGCCATAGAGAGCCCCTGAAAGTGACAACAGAAATTTTTTAAAAATTAAGTGAGTTTGGAGTATAGAAGGGAAGAGAAACCAGAGACCATGAAACAAGAATAGGAACCCAGGCTTAGGCCTTGCTTCTACCCAAGAGGTAGTCACTGATGGCCAAAAAGAACCTATTCCTTCAATGACTTACCATGGCAAACTACCACCACCCCTTGAACCCCACTTCTTACTATATTCTCTACTTGTTGCCAACTCCACTCCAGCCACACTGACCTGCTTGCTGTTCCTTGAATACATTCCTTGAACAAGTATGCTCCTGCCTGAGGGCCTTTGACCCTGTTGCTCCCTCTCTCTGAAATGGTTCTTGCCCTGGATAGCCACGTGCCTTCCCTAACTGATCTACCTAAAATGGCAGCCCACTTCCCATTCCCTTTACTCTGGTTTTACTTCACAGAATGTATCACCACTTTGCATTATATTCTATAATATATTTATTTGGTTTTTGTTGTCTTCCCTCCCTAGATTATAAGCATCATGAAGATAGGAACTTTGTTTAGTTCAGTGCTATACCCCATAAAACTAGACCACTGCATAAAACATAGCTGGCACACAATAAGTATTTGTTGAGTGAATGAATGAATGAGATATAAAATAGATTTCACTTAAGTCCTTCTCCTTGTACTCCAAAGAGTCTTGGCTAAAGAAAATGTGAGGCAACAGAGGTGAGGGGGAGGGCTGGGATGGAAAACTCAGCCCTAAGACTAGAAATCCATGGGAAGGAGCTTGAAGAGGAGCTCAGAAGCTTAGCCCAGGCCCATTTACAGATTTTAAGGCACTCAGATAAACTTCTGTGGGTATTTTAAAGTTTTCTGTAACTAACTAAGTTGGCCGTTTTTGCTTCCCTGTCTTTTCCCCAAAGTTATGAAAATTTTTAAAGAACAACAAATTTTTAAACTTTTGGGTGAAAATATAGAAAAATATCCCCCTAACCTTAGGGAGGGGAAGAATTTATTAAACAGCATACAAAAAGTACAAAGGTTAAAGGAAAGAACTGAAAATTCAACTACATTAAAATTAAGAACTTTAAAAAATCTCTTAAGAAAGTGAAAAGACAAATCTACAAACTAGGAGAAAGATCATTCAACAAGTACTATTGAGCACCTACTATGTGCCAGGCACTGTTAATGGTTTTTAGGATAAACCAGTGAACAAATCAAAACAAAATTTCTGCTCTTGAGGAGCATTCTAGTGAAAATGTGTATGTTTACCACATGCCAGGTACCATTCTAAGTACTTTACATATATTGATTCATGTAATTGGCACAACAACTCTATGAGTTAAGTACCCCATAGATGAGAATAATGAGGTTCAAAGAGGTTAAGAAAATTAAGACACAGAGAGGTTAATTGCCAGAGATCACATAATTAGTAAGGGGTGGAGTTGGCATTTGAACCCAGGCAATCTGGCTCCAGAAGCATGTTTTTTTTATACCTTACTGCAAATAGGTACACTGACATTCATAGAACCTAACACGCAAAGGATTAGCATACGGACTATATCAAGAGCTCTTACAAATCACTAAGAGAAAACAACCAGTAGAAAAATGAGTAAAAGGCATAAGCAGGTACTTTGCAGTAGAAATATGGTCCATAAACATGTGAACCAAAGCTCGACTTCTTTCCTAATTAGTGAAATACAAATGGAAACTGCAAGAAGGGAAACTTCAACACTGAACTGTTTGGCAAAAATTATAAAAGTCAGTGGAAGCCAAGTGTTAGGATATGGAGCAATGTAAACTCATGTCTCGTGGAAGCATATGACAAAACCACTTGGAAAAGAATCTAGCGCATCCTAATAAAGCTGAATTTGCACAGAACCTATGACTTAGCAATTCCACTCCTAGGCATATGTCCTACAGAAGCTGTTACACACAAGCGCCAGGAGACATGTATAAGAACGTTCTAACAGCATGGCTCGTTACAACAAAAACAAGCTGGAAACAACCCAAATGTGTATCAGTAAGGGCGTGGATGAAGAAATCATGGTGTATCCACCCATTTTCATACAACAAAATACAAAAATCAGAGGTGCATATGTCAACAAAGATGAATCTCAAAATCTTTTCTTGAATCTCCAAATCTTAGTGTTGAGTGAAAATAATCAAGTCTTGGTACATATACACTTGCATTCATATACAGAGAGATAAACTAAATATGCAAAATATTGATAATTGTTGAAGAAGTAGGTAATATACAGCTATGTACTACGCTATTCTTTCAACTTTCCTGCATGTTTCAATTTTTTGCAAGAAAAAGTTGGAAAAACTAACTTCAAAGGCCTTTAAAAGGAGTATGCCTTCTCTAGTTTACCGCCACCTCACTATTCCCTATTAATAACTCTCTGCCTGTTCCCTCATTTTTCTAGTACCTCTGCTCCCTGGAGACATTTGCAACCTGTGTCCCTGCTTGGTGGCCCTGGTCCCTCCTAGATCTCCCTGTCTCCAGCATGTAAACAGATCATGGTGTAGGGGCATGACAGGCATTTCTCTCATTCCCATAGGCCCAAAACACCACACATGAACTTGCGCATTTTAGAGCAGGCTAAGGACAGTACAAGCTGATGTAATTCCTCACGACCATGCAGTGGAGAGGGAAGCCCTCTTCACCCACCTCCCAGTGGCTACAGCGACTTTGGCAAGTGTGTTATGCCTTCTAAGATAAAGATGGGGCCTTTAGCCCAGAAGATAAGATGAAGAATTTTATGAGTCTTTATGACTCTTGCAGTCTCTCTGGCACCATAGGCGAAAAGGGTGGGAAAGTAAGATCTTCCAGGAACATCAAGGTATACAATGCAGCAAACTACTGTAGCAGGGATGTAAGAGAAGAGAGAAATGGCTGTTACCTGTGCTTGGACTTGGGAGTGAAAAAGAATCCATTGAGGGTGCCCGGGCACAGAGAGTTGGCAGCCAATAAACCATTCCTTTTCAGACTGATCGGTTCTTAGTTGCTCAGAGTCCAATGACATTAGGGAAATGGAAGCAGCTTCCCACTTAGCATTTGCCAGGCCACGTTTGGTGATCTGACAGGTGCTTTCTTTGCAAACTCTGATTTTCGCTCCCACAGCTATCACATTGTACTAAACAAATCATCGATCCCTGCCACCCCCAACTTGGCTATTTCTGTATGTGCCATACAGCATGGATTTATCCAATTGTTTAGCAGGCAAAACAGGCTTAGAAGGAACAGGCAGAGAGCCAGAGGCAGGCAGGTTCCATTGGGGGAAAAGCTGAGGTTGGCCAGTGACACTGCATGACAGGCCGGACCAGCGTGCTGAAGCAGGTGGGGAAATGGCAAGAACCCTGTCTGATTGTTCTCATCATCTAAACAGAGAGATCAATATCACTTGCCTTTCTGATCTCTACTCACTTTGGACCTAGGACCAGACCTGGGTGATTTCCACTGGCTGTGTCTCCTTTGAGAATGGCCTTGCCTTTTGGTTTATTCTTGACTTGACCTCCACACTTTGCTGACTTCTCAGGTCTTAGACCTTCAACTTTTGGCTGATATCTAGATCTCCACATGGCCAGGCATTGGCTTAGAGAAATACTGATGCCTGTCCGTACTTCTCTGTGACCTGCTTTGGTTATTTGCTGCCCCATCCTTTATGACAGAACTCACTCAAGGATTTGATGCCAGGCCAGGGACTGAGGAGAAGGGAAAGAAGGATTCTGTTACCAAAGCTGTAGCATCAAGCCGATACCTGCGGGCCTCTGAGAAGGAAATGAAGGCCCAGGCCAGACAATTAGCTGCTAAATTGTGACCCATGGGGCAAGGACAATACTTCTCATATACAGTGAAGAAGAAAATTCTTACTGGAAAAAGGTGGACAAGTAAAGATAGATAGAGAAGAGAACATCAGTAAAACAATGATGAGAGTGTGTCATCAACCAAGCAGTATGATTAGTACAATTCTGTGAGGTCATTTAAAAAAAAAAAAAAAGAAAGAAAGAAAGAAAACAAAGGATCAGTGTACTTAGCAACAACACGTCCTCACATTTCCAGGTTTCCTCATTTCTTTTGGCTATCATTCCATTTTCTTTGATAAAGTTTAGGGTAGCCAGGACCACCTACCTACCAAGAAAGTCCCTGGCCCAGGAAATTGCAATCACTGCCACCTTTAGTTCAGATGAGAACTGATTAATTTTTTTCTCAAAAGGAAAACAATATGAAAGTATATAAACCAACATGGTGATACAATTGATTTCTGACCGTAGTTTTTCCAGGGTGAAGGCTGATCTCAGTTATCCAAAGCCAACAAGTTCCATTTTCCACACTTCAGTTCGGTCCTGGACTTGACTTGCATTTGAACATCCCCTCAACTTGAGTTCAGGTGAATCTATGCAGCTGCCCTGCCAGGTCTAGCAGGGTTTGGGGGACCTTGATGAAACCTGTCTCCGGATAAGAGGCTCAAACCCTCTCTTCAGACTCAGTCATCTCCTTGGAGAGAGGGGCCGATTCTGCCGACAGGGCTACCTGGTCCTTGGCCCTGCCCAGGTTAATGGAGACTTGAGGAAGTGTCCTACCTTCTGTACCAGTAAATCCTAAAAACTTCTAGGGAAGAGGAAACTGAGCAGTGCCACAGAAGGGGCTGTGGGTAAGTGAGGGTTTCTGATCAGTGACCTTTCACCTACCACTAAAGGCCTAGAAATATGACCAGGTGGTGGAAGAGGCACATCTAAAAATTAGTACTTCCTCCATAACAGGAGATTGGTTAAATGAATCATGGCATACCCATACAACGAAATGCTCTGTGTAATGTTATAGAAGAAAATTGACATTAAAAATATTCACTGTATATCGTTGGGTGAAAAAGCAGGTCACAAGGCATTATAAAGAATGAGATTCCATTTTGGTTAATAAATTATACATAATAACTAATATTTACTGAGCTTCAAATATGAGCATACATATGAGCAAGGGACTGAGTAAAGTGCTTTACATTAATTACTTTGTTCTCATGGCAACCCTATCATATAGGGAGGTATTCTCATTCTTCTACAGATAGGGTAACTGAGGCATTAAGAAGTTAAGTAATTTTCCAGTGTTCATTTAAGTGGCAAAGCTGAGGTACAGACCTAGATGTGTTGAAGTCAAGAGCCCAAACACTTCACAGTGAACTACATCTGTGGCTATATTTATACAGAAGAAAAAGTGAAGAAAGAGAGATAGCAGGATGGTGACCATTGACAGTTAACACTGGTTATTTCTGGGCAGTGAGATTATGGTTGACTTTTGTTCCTTTTATGCTTTCCTGAGTAGTCTGACCTGTTTATGATTTTAATAATCAGGAAAAACAATAAACTGATTTTCATTTTGAAAAAAGCAAATAAGCCGTTGCTTCCAACTGGTCAGCAGCAGATTGCTGGCAAGTGAGGGGAGTAACTTCATTACAAGGGTTCTGGAAATTCCTACATGGCCCAAGCATTGTCTTGAGTGAATACATAATGTGCTTCTACATATGTTGTTTTTAAGTGTCCTGAAATATACAGCCATGATATGTACCCATAGCCCTTCAGTTTACTATGTATATTTAATCAATCAATCCCTGGCTGGTTTGGCTCAGTGGATTGAGCGTCGGCCTGCGAGCTAAGTGTCGCTGGTTCGATCTTCCAGTCAGGGCACATCAGAGAAGGAAAACTCTGACTCCAAAAAACCTCCGCTGCCTTGCGGCATACCTCTTCAGGGGAAAGGCTAAGGGAGTAAACCCCGACAGAAAATCCGGAGCCGGAGTCCCTAAGGCGGTTTGACGTTGTAGTCAACACCGGCAACTCCTGCGGCGCACCTGAAGCCAAGCTGTATTGACTCCGTCTTTCCCCTGGACCCTTCAGCTGCGAAGAGAGGGGGGGTCTGCTGCATGGGCAACAGCAGACCCTCCATATCACCCTGCCCAGGCTCTGTAGCTTCAGCTTCACTGGAGAGGACACTCCAGCGTCATCGCAAGATGTCGATTCAACACGGGAGGAGACAGATACCGTGTCCCTCCCAAGTCGGACTGCACAGCCATTCTCGGCGGTGCAGATAGACTCTTAAGAAGCTACACCATCGTCTCTCGAGACGGACGGCTGCCGACATGACGATGACATTAATCAATCAATGGATATTAAAAATACAACTACTATTATGTGGAACTCCATGACATTTTAAGCATTAAAATAAAAAAACAAGGGATGGGATCTGCTGCCAGGAGAAAAAAATGTGTCTGTAGATCAACTCTGTAGTTTGAGTGTCTTCTCAACAACTTACTTCCTTTTTTACGGGGGATGGGGGGCAGGAGAAAATAGAGGAGAAACAGACCTGAAAAAGCGCACATTATCGAAAGTTAGCCCAAGAGCAGTCCTGGAGAAGACAATTTACAAAGATGAGAGAGAATGGAGAGGGAGTTGATGTAGGCCCAGAAAATTCTATCATGAAAAGACAAAATGCTCGTCTTCCCTGTATTGCCAGGGGCCGGCCTCCAACATCAACCACAGGGAGGTCAACAGTTAAGTAGGGCAGAGAGATGCTGCAATACCTGAGCACTAATATTTGCTGGAGGGCCAGGCTGGTATCCAATCAGCAGAAACACCAGCAGTGGGGTGGGCCCCCAGGTGTAGGGGGAGGCAAAATAAGCAGAGCTTTATCTTTTGCCAAACTAACTCAAAGGTCAGCACCTGCTTTCCTTTCTCTCATTCTTCTCCTCCTCTTTTGTAATGTGTCCCTTTCCCTCTATTTCTGTGCATCCTCTTGTCCCCTACTCAAGTCTCTATGACACACTCCTCTGTAGGACTCGTATGATCACATCACCATAAGAAACCATCCTGATCACTGACCTCAAACTAAGATTCTCTCTTAGCAAGGGCCTAGGACTTTCTAGGCAGTAGAGGCAGATGCACTGACAATAAGATGTGGCCCATACCCTTTTAGAAGCATATAGTCTTTGGGTGTGAAAAGCAAAAGCAAACAAACAAACAACCCCCCCCCAAAAAAAAACCCAGAAAATGACCCCACAACCCAACATCCTTCAATGAGCATAAAGTTACAACAAGGTAAGAGATAGGAGTCAGAGACAGAGGAATGGGGCTTTGCTTCCCCCCTCCCACTTTGGCCTGTATTTATTTGGGACTCACCTAGGAACCAGGTTCCACACTCCCACCCCTGCTCATGGGAGCTGGTGCTGAAGCCAGGAAGACAAGCTTACTCCAAGTGAAAACACTGTTCAGTAGGTCAATGGCAGGTGAACAAAAGAGGGTAGGATGGGGAATTGCCTATTAAAAGCAAATAAAGACCTTACCAAAGGGCTGAAACCTGGGTCTGATTCAGTCTTTGAACCTAACTGCCGATCTACTGGAAATACTACCAAGAAACCTACTGAAGTGCACCAGTAAGCAAAGTCCAGGCTGCGGGAAATGCTCCAGGTCAACTGCCACGAGTTCTTCAACAGTTAAGTCATCAGGAAAGAAAAGGGATTGAGGAGGAACCTGTACACTAAAACGGACTTAAACTCTTCAAAAAGTGCTGCGGTCATAAAACACAAGGCAAGATCAAGGAACTCTCACAGATTGGAGGAGATTAAGGAGACACGATGCCTAAATACAATGTGAGACCTGATGGAATCCTGGAACAGATAGATCATGGGCATTAGCAGAAAAAACCAGGGCAATTTAAATCAAGGCTGGAGGGAACCATAATGTGCCAGTATCAGTTTCTTAGGCCTGATAGCTATACCATGGTTATGTAAGATGTTAACAAGGGGAAGCAACGGGAAGGGTATAGGGAACTCTCTGTATTATCTTTGCAACCCTCCCATATATCTAAAATTATTTCAAAGTAAAAAGTTTAAAACAGAGAAAACTTAATTCTTTTTCATGGGCAAGGCTAAACCATAGTCACTAGGGAAGTACATTTGGGTAATCATAGAAAGGCCAGGGAAAAATCACTCTAAATGCCAGGATAAAGCAAGATGATGGTTAGTTTGGGAAGAGGAAGAAGGTTGTGATTGACATGGGGTCCATAGAGAGGGTGCTGGCGTGAGTGGGAAAGTTTTATTTCTTCACCTAGTGGTAGCTGCAAGGTATTTCTCTTATAATAATCCATTAAAATTCATTAAGCTATACTTTTGATATAGGTAGTTTTCTATCGCTGGGTTTTATTTTACAATAAAAAACTAAAGAGAGAGAGAGAGAGAGAGAGACTTAAGGAACATAGCATCCAAATATAACCAGTGGATCTTGTTTGGATCCTGATTCAAATTAACCAACTATAAAGAGGTATTTGAATATGGACCGGCTGATAGATGTTATTAGAGAATTAATAAACTTGTTAAGGGTGATAGTCGCATTGTTATTATGGAAGAAAAATCCATATTTCTGCTCATACATAGCGAAGTATTTAGAGGTGAAATGACATGTCTTAGAATTGTTTAAAAATACTCCAAGGAAAAGAGAAGAGTGGGGCCATAGATGAAAGAAGTATGGCGAAAAATTAATAGCTTACAGATGAACACAAAAGTGAAAAAGTGTTGCTTTCTCTAGCTTTGTCTGTGTTTGGAAATTTTTATAATAGCAAGTTAAAAGAGGGGGACAACCCCAAGCCCGGCTGCCTCAGGTCAACATTCAGTGTGAACAGAGACTTACCCCCAGGGGCGCCCCACCCCCACAAGCCTCCAGAGCTCCTTTCCCACCAGCCATTTCCCTGAGGTCACAAAGCACATATTCTCCGAGTGGCCTGGGAGAGGTGTTTCCCTTCTCTGGATCTCCGGGTCATTAGGACTAGGTAGGTGGCAGTCCTTGCCAACTTTCTCCATCCTGATGTCCCAATCATCCCAGAAGAGAGAGTCAAAGGGCAGATGGGCAGAGTCCATGGCTCAGGCCCGAGGCAGTCCTTGGTACTGCAGAGCCTGCCCCCGAAGTGGGTGGGAGGTGTGGGACAGGACAAGAAGGGATGACAGCAGGTGAAAAGCCTCATAGTCACCCCTGAGTGAGCTCCCGGAGGCTGGCGGCACCTCTGCTTGGAACATTGCTCTGGAATCTTGGCCTCCCTCGGGATCCTGGGCAGCATGCCTCATTTCAAGCAGCCTAAACACTTCCAGAGTCTCATACTTCTTCACTGGCCCTTGTGCTATGCTGTCATATGTGAGTACCAGCTGAAGCGTGCAAGTCAGGAGGCCAGAGTCAGGGGCCGGGGCCAGAGACTGGGGTGATCTGTAAGCTCATGAAAAGTTGCATCCGCGGCCTTTCATCATTTGAGACGGTGTGACAGAGCACAGGCAAGGCGTTTTGAGTTCCCTGAGTGCCCCAGAGAGGAAAAAGCTAGAGTCCCAGGGGACAGTAAGGATAGGCGAGGGAACAGTACAGGCTCGTGATGGAGATGAGTGGATCTAGCTCATCTCAGCCACTTGCTCATCCTCATTATCTGAAGAGGGGAAATGAGGCCCAGGGAATGGGCATGATAGGTTCGCGATCACAGGGAAACACGGGGAGTAAGACGGAGGAAGGATTGGCATTACAGACTTAGGAACGCATAGCCTGTGTGTGAACCATAGTTTTCCCCTCTGGAAGGAGGGGAGACAGAGACAATGGAAGTAATGGCGAGGGGCAAGAGGACAAGAATAGTAGAGAGATATAGATGCTGTGCGGGAAGGGTTGGGGGAGTTATGGATAGTATATGGGCAAAGGAACATGGGCTAGTGGTTCACTGGGGTTCGGGGATGATGGATAGGACAGAGACAAGAGGAACCAGACGATGGGCAAACGGGAGCAGGTGGGAAAAGCTGGTGGCAGGCAGGGAGTCAGGTGGACAGTCGGTGACAGGTAAGCAGAGAAATAGGGCTGTGTGTGGCAGATGATAGAGGAAATGTTTGAAGAACAAGTAGACATGGGTCGTGAAAGGGAAGGAGCTGAACTGTGCAAAAGGCCAGGACCAGAGGCTTGGGTAGTTTGGAGGGCTCTTAATTAGGGCTGGACATGGTCAAGTACTGCTGGCTGCACAAATTTGGTCTGACCTGCTCCTTCATCAGTTTGGATTGTGACGCCATTGTTCATTTACCTGCTGTTTACATCCTGGTGGCCGCTACCAACCCTTTACTTTGTCTGGTATTTCCTGGACTGGAAGACCCCAGATCAAGGTAAGACTCAGACCTAGAAGGAACAGGACCTAAGAATGTTCCATCTTAACCTGTAACTAGGGCGTCCTACTCAGTATGTCACAGGCCTCTCGTCCGAGTTCTCAGAGCCACAGGAGCGGGGCCAGTCAGGACCATCCTGGGGTCTCTTCCTTTCCCAGCTCTCTAGCAGAGCCATGGTCCCTCCATGCTGGTTGGGAAGCCCTGGGTGAGCGGGAGGAGTGGGGTTGGCCCACACAGACACTATCCTTACTGATATTCCTGTCTCAGGTGGAAGGCGATCTGCCTGGGTAAGGAGCTGGTATATCTGGACCCATATCAGGGACTATTTCCCCATCACGGTAAGTGTCTCTTCCTTAGAGTCCCTCACAGTTCCCCAAATATGAGGCGTTTTTGCCGAATGACTAGGGCTGTCCATAAGGGTAATGAGCATCCCAGATAAGCCGCAGTGCAGGCTGGACATGCTCTATGATCCAGCATTGCTCCTGGGCACTCATGACTCTGCTAGGATGCTTTGGAAGCTCTTGGCATGACCCACTAGATGGCATAGGCAGCAACACAAGGGCAGTTCAGTTTAATTTCACAAACACTCATTGAAAGTCTACTCAGTGTCGCATGCGTGGGGTGCAGAGAAGTGAGTAGAACACCATCCTCCGCCATCAGGTAGCTCACATCTAACGGGGAAGACAGATAGGTGTGTATTTATGGTTTGCTACAAGCCGTACAAGTAGTTCAGATGATGGGCAGGGAAAGGCTCCATGGACTTGGTGATATGCAAGCAGGGCTTTCAAAGTTCAATAAAAGTTACTTAGGTGGGCACTGAAGTGGGGTTCAGGGGTGGGGAGGAGAAATCAGGGAGAGACTCTAGAAATGTCCCGCTACACGGATCCTCTGAGTGCACTTTAGAGCAGACAGCAAACAGTGCCCTGATTTTGAGATCAGTGCTTGCTGATCTTTTTCATGTAAGGGCACTCAGAGAAAATGATGCCAACCACGAAGCGCCCTGACATAAATGGCCGAGACTCCTCACAGCCAGGCGTTCAGCTGCCCCAGAGTCTATCTGATTTCCCAGGGGCCCAGGAGACCTGTGCCTCAGCCCCCTGAAACCCACTCGTGGCCTATCTGTGGAAAAGCTCTGCTTTAAAGAGTGCCCTGATCCCAGCAGTGTCTCCTTTTTCTTTTTTTTTTGGTTTGCCCATGTGATCTCATTCCACTGCCTCTGTCATTTCTCTCCATGTCTACAGATCGTGAAGACTAAAGAGTTGTCACCTGAGCACAACTATCTCATGGGGGTTCACCCACATGGCCTCTTGACCTATGGTGCCTTCTGCAACTTCTGCACTGAGGCCACAGGCTTCTCAAAGATCTTTCCAGGCATTACTCCGCACTTGGCCACGCTGTCCTATTTCTTCAAGCTCCCTTTCATTAGGGAATACCTCATGGCCAAAGGTGCTTCCGTGGCAGGCGATTAATGGCAATAAAGGAAAAGGAAAGGGTGGAATTGTAGCTGGACTTCAGAAAGTCCTTCTGGTTATCCCACTGAAAACCTTCCTGCTGTACTTTTGACCCAGTGCCTCCATGTGAAGTGTGTTTGCCCACAGCCTTCTCATCTCCACACCCTTTGTCCCATCTCATTCCCTCTTCTCCTGGGGCCCATGGGAACAGAGGGCACACAAACAAGCCAGTGGGGAGTAGAGCAGAGGGTGTTCCCTCTCAGCCCTTTCTCCTCTCCTGATCATTGTACTCCTGTCTCTGCTTCTTGATTCTTTTCAGGTGTGTGCTCTGTGAGTCAGCCAGCCATCAACTACCTGCTGAGCCACGGCACTGGCAACCTTGTGGGCATTGTAGTGGGAGGGGTGGGCGAGGCCCTGCAAAGTGTGCCCAACACCACCACCCTCATCTTCCACAGGCGCAAAGGGTTTGTGCGCACTGCCCTCCAGCATGGGTAGGTGTTCCTTCCAGGGCAGGGGCGGGCGGCCTTTTCTGAGCAACATGCCCTGGTAGGTGATGCCAGGATAAACCAGACATGACTCTTGCCTTCATTGAACCAACTAGTGCCTCTTAGAAGAGATGCCCATAGGATTTCAAAAACGTTTAGGTCATCTGCTCCTTCTGAGCTAACTGGGCTGGTTCCCAGGAAGCCAAACCACAAACCCAGATTCATTATCAGAGGAATTGGCTAGAGCTGCCCTAGTAGTTAGAGGACATCTGCGTTATCTCTATCAACATCAACGTCGACATCTGGCTGTGGATGTTAAATGCAAAAGAGGCAGTGCAGTATGGTCAGTATGCACTAGGATCTGGAGTTGGGGGCCTGATTTAAAACCCTGGCTCCATGACTTACCATGACTTACCGTTCACTTACCATGCACTTACCATGACTTACCATGGCACATTCCTCAACCATTCTGAGACTTCATGTGTTCATCTTTATAATGTGGCTGCTGATCACTGTACCTACTTCATTGGGTTATTGCAGGGTTTAAATGAATTTATGTGCATAAAACACCTACCATGTGCCTGGTGTACGGTTAGCTACTATGACTTAGGAGTAAGAGAGGAGATAAGGAGCAAGAGGCCAAGGCTGGAACTGTGGGCTGTCCCATTAGGTCAGCAGGCCGACTTGCTGGGTACAGGGACAATTGTCCTACTGTAGACTCAGAAAACAAGGAAGCATTTCCTTTAAGGACTTTGCCTGAGTGATCTGTTGATCAGTTTGGAGCAAATGTAGAGGGAGAGAGAGTGTTGAGCTCAGAGAAAGGGAGTCCTGGGGTCTAGTCCAGGTTCTACCACTCACTGACTGCCTGAGTCTGGAAGATGAGAAAATGACCCCCACCCCCACCCCGTGTCCTCCACTGTCTCTGCTGTGAGGAACCAGTAAGGTTACATACATCAGAGTGCTGAGAGATTGTTATTAGTAGCTCTCATAGAAAGTCCTAAGGAACCTGATTCCCTCTCTAGGGCCCTGTCAGGGTGGGTTCCCATGGCCCATGAAAGGGAAACAAATGTTCGCTGTGCTAATCCCAAGGCCCAAGGACAGAATACCTTATGCATTGTCCCTATGGGTGAGGGGCATGTCATATAGAAACTTCCGTGCAAGATTGCCATCAGCTCTGTGCTTCCTACCAGGAGAAAAAGAGTTAGCTATTCCTCTCCCTGACACCTCCTGGAAGCTGTGGGTCTCTGGGGATCCCTGCCCAAACTCTTGCCCCTGTGATCCTGGCCCAGAGAGAGCACTTTTACTGGCTTTGAAATTTTCAGGACAAGAGCCATGAAATACAGGCACCCTGCTTAGTGCAAGAAGAAACACTTTATGACCCAGGGATTTCATAATGGATGGGGTCCTGGATGTGAACACGTGTTTTTCCTGGGTGGTTCTCATTCTGACCTGTGTTTGGGAAATAAATCGTGGTTTTCCTACAGGGCTCATCTGGTCCCGACCTTCACTTTTGGAGAAACTGAGATATATGATCAGGTGCTGTTCCATGAGGACAGCAGGATGTTTAAGTTCCAGAACTTCTTTCGCCGTATCTTTGGTTTCTATTTTTGTATCTTCTATGGGCGAGGCTTCCGGAAAGGCTCTGTTGGGCTCCTGGCATACCCACTGCCTATCACCACTGTGGGTGAGTGCTGCTCTCAGCCCAAGGGCACCTCAGCTCTTTCTCAACTTCCACCTCAACCCTGCCCGCCCCACCCCCACAGATGAAGAGGGCAAGTGAGAAGGGAGAAGCTGGGAGTTGATTTGGGATGGGAGAGCATCAGGCCCGCGGAAAGAAAAGAGAAGGAGATTAACGGAACACAAGATCCTAACACTCACCCTTTTCTCTTTCCCTGTCCCCCCTGGCAGTCGGGGAGCCTCTGCCAGTGCCCAAGATCGAGAAGCCGAGCCAAGAGGAGGTGGACAAGTACCACACGCTCTATATGGAAGCCCTGCAGAAATTGTTTGACCAGCACAAGACCCAGTATGGCTTACCAGAGACCCAAAAGCTGCTTTTCTTGTGATTGAAGGGGCTACGTGCCCATGAGAGAGCTCCCGAAGCCCTGGCTGGTGTGGCTCGGTTAGCTGGGCATCGGCCCGCAAATGGAAGGGTCGCTGGTTGGATTCCCGGTCAGGGCACATGCCTGGGCTGCAGGCTGGGTCTCTAGTAGCAGTGAGTGCGGAAGGCAGCCAGTCAATGTTTCTCTCTCACACATCGATGTTTCTCTGCTGCCCTTCTCTTCTTTCTAAAAAAAAATTTAAAAATTAAAAGAATTTTTAAAATGAAGAGAGAGTGCCTGGAAGACGAGACTCATTTGCTACTCCCCAAAGGAGGGAAAAAGGGGATGAAGGAAGTCTATGTGTGGTCGGGCATGACATCGGGAATTCCTTCCTTGCCACAGAGCCGTTGTAGCTGTTGTCCCTGAGGAGCCTCACTCAGCCAGATGTCACTCAGACCCAGACAGGCGTACTCCCCGCCGGCCTCCCTACTGACTTTCCAGTCTGAGCCCAGTGCCCCAGGGCCCGGGGGGCTCACATGATAGCCAAGCAGCCTAACTACCCACCACCACTCTAGTTGCTGTTGTTGTTGGCCATCTTAATGCATTTAAAAAATTGAGATCTGCCCTGGCTGGTGTGGCTCAGTGGATTGAGCGCTGGCCTGAGAACCAAAGGGTCCCAGTTCAGCTCCCAGTCAGGGCACATGCCTGGGTTTCAGGTCAGGTTCCTTGTTGGGGGCATGTGAGAGGTGGCCATATATTGATGTTTCTCTCTCTCTCTCTTTCGCCCTCCCTTCCCCTCTCTTTAAAAATAAATAAAATCTTTAAAAAAATTGGGAGGGGGAGAAGGGAGGAAAGAAGGGGAAGGGTCTAGTCAAGGAACTAGTATAAATGACCCATGGACATGGACAACGGGGTGGGGATTGACTGTGGGAGAAGGGGTGGGCTGGGTTGGGGGGAGCAATGGGGGAAAAATGGGACAACAGTAATAAAACAATTAAAAAATTTAAAAAATTAAAAAATAAAAATTGAGATTTCTCCTTACCCTCACCCTCTCCCCGCTCTCTCCCTATAACGCAATATCTTATCCTACCTCTCCCTCCTTCTCCTTCTGAATATGTTTAATACTCTGAGGCTTTGTTCCATACCCTGGGTGTTACAATGACTTAATGTGCGGTGATCACCAAGAGAACTAATCAGTAGGACTTAACCATAGAATGTGAAGGCAGGAAGGGATATTTCCAAAGAGCAGCCAGGATGGTGACCCTAGGGGACCAAATAGCCATGGGTACCGTCTGAGGTGATCCCGGGGGCAGGAAGTGAGCAGAACACTTGACTGGGATCCAGAAGGCTGCCGTACAGAGGGAAGAGCTGTACTTGGTCATCGTCTTTGGATCCAGGCTATCGGTCAGGAAGTTCAAGGGCTCCCCATGCATCATAAAGGCCAGCAAAGGCCCTTCTCTGACCCTATTAATCTCTGATCACTCCTTACCATGGTCTAAAGTAGCACACTGAACTACTTCATGTTTTCTGAACATTTTCACTTTTTGTTTTGCTTTTGAAACATGTTTTCTCTACATGGTAAAGCCCATTCATCTTTAAGCCCACATCGAATATCACCTTCTCAAGTGAAGCCTTCACCAGGCAGAATTAACAACCCCTTCCTCCATTCTTTCATAATTTTTGTTGGCTCTGCTATGGTACTTAATATATTATATTACAGAATAATTATTTTCTTCTACTAATTTGAGAGCTTCTTGAGAATAGAAACTGTATCTTACTTGGCACAACATTCCAAATGTTTAAAGCAGTGCCTGGCATGTGAGAGCCACTCAATACATGTGTATTCGCAAGAAAGAAAAAAGGAGTTTCATAGAAGAAAGACACTAAAGAGATAATGTAAGGGCATATGGATCAAAATGACTCTATTCAATGAAAGTCTAATAAGCTAAATAAGATAGCACAAAACTACCTAAAAGAAAGACAGACAAAAGGAGTTTCAGGAGCCCTGGCTGGTGTGGCTCAGTAGATTGGATTTCATCCTGCAAACTAAAAGGTCACTGGTTCGATTCCCAGTCAGGGCACATGTCTGGGTTGATGGCCAGGTCCCCGGTTGGGGGTGAGCGAGAGGCAACCAATCGATGTTTCTCTCTCACATCAATGTTTCTCTCCCTCTCTTTCTCCCTCCTTTTCCCTCTCTCTAAAAATAAATAAATAAAATCTTGAAAAGAAGTTTGAGGAGAAATTAAACACAGAGTAGAACTTCGGAATTTACAGATTCCATGTAGCTTCAACTATCACTCCACTGAAGCTCCACAAGCACAGGGGCTATGAGAGTCCCCCTCATCTCTGCGTGAAAACCCCTTGGCCCAGTGCCTGGCTCATTGTGGCTGCTTAAGAAATGATTGTTGAATGAATGAATCCCGAAGGTCTGTGACATGTGGGCAATTTCTAACTCTGCTAAAACAAGTGACTTACGTAGTGAATGAACTAAACTGTATCAAAACGTAAACTTGGCCTTGGCAACCTCCACTCATGGTTTAACTACATCAAGGGTGTGAAGGAGAAGCTTGAAATGTTCAGTTATACCTTAACTGCATTTGTGGATGGAAATCATATGGTCTCAGGATGCATGCTTCGCGATGGATTCCGAGGATCTGCTGTGTAGTGTGATTGGAGACCTCAATACTCTGCTATCAGAATGTGACAAATCAAGTAAAGAAAACTGATTTTAAAAGGAATGGGGCTGAGGGGGATTGCTGGGGGTGGGGGGTGCTGGGCAGAGGGGAACAAAGGGGAAAAAATTAGAACTATTGTAACAATATAATCAATAAAATATACTTAAAAAATAAAAAGAATGGGGCTGAATAATATAATAACTAATGTACGTATATTAGGCTGTGAAGCGATAAGAACATAATGAATAGGACAAAGACTTACATTTTCTTTCAAGCACACATGAATCATCCACAACTATTATTTGTGTATTTGAATACTAAAATGCTCTTAGTTAATAAAAAGGCAGAAACGCGACATACTATATAGTACACAGCACAGTAAACTGAGAAATAAATCATGAATATAGAACTAGAGTTCCCCAGGTGACTAGGAATTAAAATTTTTTCTCCTGACAAACAGGCTCAGAAAGGAAATTTAGAGGCAATAATAGAATGTGTTAAGGGAAACAAACGAACTTGAAAATACAGCAAGGAAGTGCTCAAAAACCAAAAAGGATGGGAGTGTGTCAAAGGGACACACAGGAGCAACGGGAAAAGCTCTCAAAGGCCAAATCGGGAACAATTTGAGCAACACGATAAATAATGCAATATTGGGTTATTAGTCAAAGTATAAAATAAATAGGCAGGAGTCCATACTGATGTAAATAAACGACTGAAGAAACGAATAAATGGTGACAAAGTGACAAACCTTCCTTACAGAATTACAAACAATGTGTGTAGATACTCTCCCCTCCAGTAGGTGGAGCTTGATCCTCTCCCCACCTCCAAGTGTGGAGTAGACTTAGCGACTCCGCCCCAAAGAACAGAGTGTGCAAAGGGAAAAAACAGTAAATTTACAATGGAAAAACCAGGCAAACACAACCTAAACCAACCAATCAAGGTTAACATCACAAACAATAAGCCATGTTGATATCGTGTAATGAGACAGGCACTTCACCTCTGTGGTATTATTCTCCAAACCCATAAGCCCGGTCTGTGAGAAAAACATCAGAAAAGCCCAAGTTCGGAAACATTTTACAAAATACCTAACCAGTCCTCCTCAAAATCAATGAAGTCATGGAAATAAGAAAAGATGAAGAAACTGTCACACACAAAAGGAGAACTAAAGAGACATGATAACTAAATGCAGTATGGTATCTTGGATGTTAGTAGAACTGGTGAAATCCGAGTAAAGGGTGGAGTTTCATTAGTAGTAATGTACCTATGTCAATTTCTTAGTTTTTAAAAAATCTTTACAAGAGGATATGTTTGTTGATTTGAGAGAGAGAGAGAGAGAAGCATCTTTGTGTGAGTGAAACATCAATCGGTTGCCTCCCCTACATGTCCTGACGGGGAATTGAACCTGCAACCTTCTGGTGTATGGGAAGATGCTTCAACCAATTGAACCCCCTGGCCAGGGCTCAATTTCTTAGTTTTGACAAATGTGCTGTGGTTATAGAAGATGTGAACATTAGGGGAATCCAAGTGAGAGGTATATGGGAACTCTGTGTATCAGCTTAGCAGTTTTTCTGCAAATGTAAAATTATTCCAAAATAAATAATTTATTTTTTTAAATGTACATATGTAAGTCAATGCCAAATTGATACTGAGAAGAAAACTTAACACTTTTAAATGTTTAGATTAATAATAAAAGAAGAGAAAAAGAGAGAGTAATTAATTATACCCCTACCTCAAAAGTTTAAAAAGTGAAAGGAAAGTTCACTAATTAATTGGAATACAGGGGTGGGTAAAAGTTGGTTTACAGTTGTTTGTATGGAAAATTATACAATAATTAATAAATAAAATACAGGAATAAACTGTGTTTTGTGTACTCACAACTGTAAGCTTACTTTTGCCACACCTTGTATATAAATTAGAATATATCTAAAACGAATCCCAGGTATGTGTGTATAAATAAAAAATAAAGATAGATATATTTATATAAATATATAATAATAGTTAAATATAAATATATAAAGTAAACTCCAGGTAGAGTTATTGAATTTGGCCAGTGAACACTGTATTAGTCTGCTCAAGCTGCTATAAGAAAATACAACAGACTGAGTAGCTTCAACAACTGAAATTTATTTCCCCATGGTTCTGGAGTCTGAGAAGTCCAAGGTAAAGGTGCTGGCAAATTTGGTTCCTGGTGAGTGCTCTCTTCTTGCCTCATAGACTGTTGCCTTCTCTCTACATCCTCACGTGGCCTTTCCTCATTGTGTGAAAGAGAGCTCACACTCTGGTGTTTTTTCTGATATGAATACTATCCTATTGGATCACGGCTCCATCCTTAAGATCTCATTGAACCTTTATGACTTCTTTAGAGGCCCCATCTCCATACAGCCACACTGGGGGTTAGGGCTTCCATAACCGACTCCATGTTATATCCAGGGCATAAGATCACTTTCAGATCTCAGAAATATTCCATGTCAGAATCCAAACTCTAATTGCTTTTCAACCAATAGGGTTTGCTCTGTCAGGTGTATAACATCAAAATGATGGAAACAATCTAAATGTGCATCAATAGGGAAGGTTAAGTGCATTTATGCAGTGGAGTCCCATGTAGTCATTGAAAGTGATGTTGCAGAATTATTATATTTTTGAAAAAAATGTTTTTCTATAGTAAATTTTCTATTCTTACAATAGTCAGTGTTGAACATTTGTCTTTTCCATTTTATTAAAATTGTTTTTTTAAGTTACAATTTACATTCAATATTATCTTGTATTAGTTTCAAGTGTACAGCATAGTGGTTAGAGAATCATATACTTTACAATGCGTTCCCACTGATATGTTCAGTACCACCTGGCACCATATAGAGTTATTACAATATCATTGACTATATTGCCTATGCTGTAGTTTGTAGCTACCAATCCGTACCTATCAATCCCTTCACAGAATTATTACATCTGATAGGGAAAAATGTTAGCAAGTAAGTTGTTAAGTGGAAAACAGAGTTTACAGAATGGTATGCATAGAATTACCTAATTTTTGTAAAAAATAGGGTGTATGTATGTGTATGTGAATATGTGTGTGTAAAGAGAGGGAAAGAGACAGACATAGAAGCAAGTGATATCCAGAAGCTAGCTTGGCACAGCTCCGCCACGTTCTTCTCATGTTGTGAGGTTGGTAACATGGACACGAATCATCTCACAGATACCAGCCTCAACCTAGGTCACCTTGACACCATGATACAGTGAAACAAAAACAAGGCCATTTCATAATCCTGTCTAAGTACAGACAAAATAAGGTTACTTTACCACCCACAAAGTACCTAACATCCCTTCTCACAAACAAAAGCAATGATTGCTCTTTACCAATGAAAACTTTATCCTTTTTCTCCTCTTCCCTTCCCGTAGGATTTATGGAGCTACCCAATTGAAGAATTGCCCCCTACTTTTTCACAGTGTCCAGTCTAGAGTGAACCCTCACCTCCACAGAGCCTCCCCCAAATCACCCAACAAAACACAAATCCTATAATAGTTTCTTTCTAATACCTTCTTACTCAAACACTCCATGGTTCCCCAGGACATGTGCTCTCCCTCACAGAGATGAATAATAAACCCAATTTGTTCAACTACAGATATGTTCTTGGTGGTCTTTGGTTGGAGAGAGAGAGAGAGGATGTTTTTACAACCTCATTATCATTTCTGTAGCCACTGAAATTGTATGTGATCAATGATCATGTGATTTCATGGTTACCATTATATGTAATCAGCATAAAATCATAGTATTATGAACAGGGGATGCTATTTAGATCTATTATTAATATATGAATATATACTTTCAAATACAGATAAGCATCCTAAATATAATTTGGAGTGAAAAACTTTGCTTTATGTGTTGAAATTCTATAAAAGTACATATATATGTATACACAATTATATACAATTGTAACAGTTAATAATTAATGATAATTATAAAAATTATTAATTTTGTTTACAAAATAATTAAAACCTTTCAACTAACTAACTAAATATAAAAGTAGATTGATAGTTAATATGAACATTAAAGGAGAATGTATTATCTGGATAACTTTAGGAAGAATGCTATATCCTCCTTGAACCAACAAATGCTTATGAAAACTTTAACCATAACAATTAAATTAGCCCTCGCTGGTGTGGCTCAGTGGATTGAGTGCTGGCCTGAGAACTGAAGGTTGCCAGTTCAATTCCTGGTCAGGGCACATGTCTAGGTTGCAGGCCAGGTCCCCAGTTGGGGACGTGCGAGAGGACATGACAGAGGCAATTGATTGATGTATCTCTTGCACGTTAATGTTTCTCTCTCTCTCTCTTCTCTCTAAAAATAAATATATAAAATATTTTTTTAAATATTAAATTGTATCTCAATTCTAACCTTTATAGAACTGTTTACTGTACTAGCATTAACAACATTAGAGGTCTTCCGGACAAGATGGAGGCTTAGACTGACACATTCTGTCTCCCTCCACAACTAAGTAGGAATACAACTACCTCAAAACCAAAGATAACCAGAAATTCCAGAAAATAAAACTACATGGAAGCCCAGCATATGAAGTTATAAACCAGCGGTGCTCATCTGGACAGGTAGGAGGGCGACCCCAGCGGAAAAGTCGGGCGGTGCTGTCTGTGCTAACAGCAGGGATAGTGGAGGGACTGGGAGAAACGCCAGGGGAGCAATCCCAGCTGCAGTCGAGACCCGGCAGCTCGCGATTCCAACTCTGGGGAAGGCAGACCCCCATTGCCCCCAACTGTGAGGCCCAGAGGGCGTGGGGATGGAGGAAGAGACTCCTGGTCTCTCAGTGGAGAGTAACGGCAAGAATCCACCTTGGACCCCCGCCCCCACACAAAGCGCCACAGAGCGGTGAAAAAGGTCGCCCGTCGCTGGGTAGTGACAAGTGCACGAGGATCTGCCCCGTACAGCCCTCCCAGGAAACAAAGGTAAACAGAAAACTGTCAGGATGAAGCAGACCATGATTGAAATCCCAGTGATGCAGCTCACCAGGCAGCAGGTGAGGGACCTAACTGATGAGTAAATAGGAAATCTTTCTGAGGCTCAGTTAAGAGCTATAGTCATAAGGAGGCTTACAGAATTAACAAAAGATTTGGAACAAGATGGGGAAGGAATGAAAGCTAGTCACACTGAAACAAACGAAAACACATATGAGACAAGTGGTGAGGAAATGAAAACCAGAGATCAAATCAACAAATCAGAACATAGGGAAGGAACAGTCAACCAGTGCAGAAAGAGGAAGCAAAAAGTAAGAAAAATGAGCAGAAGCTCAGAAATCTATGGGACACCTATAAGAGAGCAAACATCCAAATCATAGGGTTGCCAGAAGGTGAAGAAGAACTAGAGATTGAAAAATTATGTGAAAAAATAATGAAGCAGAACTTCCCAAACTTGGGGAAGGAAATAGACTTACAGGTCCAGGAAGCACAGAGAGTTCCAGAAAAACTGGACCCAGGGAGAACCATTCCAAGACACATTATAATCAAATTGTCAAAAATTAAAGATAAAGAGAGAATCTTAAAAGCAGCAAGAGAGAAGAAAAGAATCATGTACAAAGGGGTCCCAATTAGACTATCCGCTGACTTCTCAAAGGAGACCCTGCAGGCAAGAAGGGACTGGCACGAAATATTCAAAGTCATGAAAATCAAAAACCTACAGCCACAAATACTCTATCCAGTGAAACTGTCATTCAGAATAGAAGGGCAGAGAAAGTGCTTCCAGGACAAAGTAAAACTGAAGGAGTTGATTAGATTCAAACCACTATTATATGAAATGTTAAAGGGACTGGTTTAGAAAAAGGAGGATCAAAACTATGAACATTAAAATGAAAACTGCATCACAAGAACCAACAACAGAAGCTAGGGAATCAAAACAGAGGCAAACTAAGTAGGCAATGAGAGTGGAAAAATAATTATAGGTATGGGGAACCTATTGTGGGGAGGTCAGCAGGGAGGGGGAAGGGGGAAAGGGAGGGAGATGGTACAGGAATTAAGAAGCATAGTAGGAGGGAATGGAGTAGGCAGGAAGAGGTTGAGAAGAACTATATGCACAACCAATGGGCATGCAATAAAAGGGGGGGACAACTGGAGGGAAGGGATCACTGAGTGGAGAGGAGCAGAGGGAAAAGAAATTGAGACAACTGTAACATATAATCAATAAAACATATTTTAAAATATAAATAAATAAATAAAATCTTTAAAAAATAAAAAAAAACATTAGAATAAATTTTACAAACTATATTTACTTAAAAGTAATTTATTTTTTATTATATTTTATTGATTATGCTGTTATGTTGATTATCCTGTTACATTATGCTGTCCTGATTTTTCTCCATTGCTCCCCCTCCACCCAGCAACCCCCACTCCCTCAGGCAATCCCTGCCCCATTGTTCATGTCCATGGATCATGTGTGTAAGATATTTGGCTTCTCCATTTCCTATACTGTATTTTGCATACCCGTGGCTATTCTGTAACTACCTATTTGTACTTCTTAGTCCCCTCACCTCTTCACCCATTCCCCCAAATGCTCTCCCATCTGGCAACCATCAAAACACTCTCCCTATCCATGAGTCTGCCTCTGTTCTTCATGTTTGCTTCGTTTGTTTTTTAGATTCAATTGTTGACAGATTTGTACTTTTTGCCATTTTATTGTTCATAGTTTTGAGCTTCTTTTCTTAAATAAGTCCCTTTAATATTTCATATAATAATGGCTTGGTGATGATGAACTCCTTTAGCTTTACCTTGTCTGGGAAGCACTTTATCTGCCCTTCCATTCTAAATGATAGCTTTGCTGGCTAGAGTAGTGTTGGCTGTAGGGTCCTTGTTTTTCATCACTTCGAAAACGCTTGCCAGCCCCTTCTTGCCTGGAAAGTTTCTTTTGAGAAATCAGCTGATGGTCTTATGGGAACTCTATTGTAGGCAACTTTCTTCTTCTCTTTTGCTGCTTTTAAGATTCTCTCTTTACTTTTAACCTTTGGCACTTTAATGATGATGTGTCTTGGTGTGGTCCTCTTGGGTCCAACTTGTTTGGGGGACTCTGTGCTTTCTGGACTTGTATTTCTGTTTTCTTCACCAAATTAGAGAATTATTTTTTCAAATAAGTTTTCAAGTCCTTGCTATTCCTCTTCTCCTTCTGACACTCTTATGATTAGGATGTTGGTACATTTAAAGTTGTCCCAGAGGTTCCCAATCCTCTCCTCATTTTTTTCAATTCTTGTTTCCTCTTTCTGTTCTGGTGAATGTTATTTCTTCTTTTTGTTCCAAGTCATTGATTTGAATCCTGGCCCCCTTCCATCACTGTTGGTTCCCTGTATATCCTTCTCCATTTCACCCTGTACAACCTTCACTTCTTCCTTTATTTTGTGGCGATACTCAATCATTTCTCTGAGCAACCTTATCACCAGTGTTTTGAATTCTGCATCTGATAGGTTGGCTATCCCCATTTTGCTTAGTTATTTTTCCAGGGTTTTGATTTGTTCTTTTATTTGGGCCATACTTCTCTGTCTCCTTAGATAGAGCAGTTGCACCTGTTATGTTGTAAGGGGTGGAGCCTTAGGTATTTGTCAGTGCTGAGCAACCCGTTTCACGGCTTTGTGGCGCTATGTGGGGGAGAGGGGTCAGAGAGGGAACAATGTTACTTGCTCAACACTTGCCCCTTTTTCAGTCACTTCACCCACTCCCTGTATGCAACTGGTGCCCCCTCTGGCTATTGTCCCTGTGATGATTCCCAGAGTGGGTGGGTTTGTGTATGTTCTAGGATCATGGGGGCTCTCTAAATGGACCCTCCTGAGAGATAGGTAGTTCCTTCTGTTGCCCCAACCCTCACTGATTTTCACAGCCAGAAGCTATGAGGCTGTATTTTCCCAGTGCTGGAACCCTGGGCTGCATGGTCTAGCCTGGGGCTGGGATCACTCCCCTGGCTTTTATCCACTACATGTGAATGTGGCACCATCCTGTTCCACCAGCTACCTCTGCCACCTCACCTTTGCCACACCATCCTTTCCACCCTGGCCACCCATCTCCACCCCTCCTACCCATCTGGGTGAATATTTCTTCTTAATTCCTTAGTTGGAGTTCCATACAGTTCAAATTTTCTGGCAGTTCTGGTTGTTTTTTGTTTTGAAGTAGATATAATATTTCTTATGATTGTGCAAGGAGGTGAAGCATGTCTACTTACACCTCCATCTTGGCCAGAATCTTGCTGCTTTTAAGATTCTCCCTGTATCTTAAACATTTGGAATTTTCATTATGATGTGTCTTGGAGTGGGCCTCTTTACATTCATCTTGTTTGGGACTCTCTGTGCTTCCTGGACTTGCATGTCTGTTTCCTTCACCAAATTAGGGACATTTTCTTTCATTATTTTTTCAAATAGATTTCCAATTTCTTGTTCTTTCTCTTCTCCTTCTGGCACCCCTATGATGTGAATGTTGGACCTCTTGGAGTTGTCCCAGAGGCTGCTTATACCATTTTCTTTCTTTTGGCATCTTTTTTCTTCTTGTTCTGATTGGTTGTTTTTTGCTTCCTTATGTCCCATATAATTGGTTTGATTCTCGACTTCACCCACTCTACTGTTGTTTCCCTGTAAGTTGTTATTTCAATTAGCATATCCTTCATTTCTGACTGTATCTTTTTTATGCTGTTGAGGTCCTCACTAAGTTCCTTGAGCAATTTATAACCAGTGTATTGAACTCTGCATTTGATATATTGCTTATCTCCATTTCATTTAGCTCTTTTCTCTGGAGTTTTGATTTGTTCTTTCATTTGGACCATGTTTCTTTGCCTCCTCATTTTGGCAGCCTCCCTGTGTTTGTTTCTATGTATTAGGTAGAGCTGCTTTGACTCCGTGTCTTGGTAGTGTGGCCTAATGTAGTAGGTGTCCTGTAGGGTCCAGTGGCACAGCCTCCCCTATCACCCAAGCTAGATACTCGTGGTGTGCTCTTCATGTGGGCTGAGTACACCCTCCTCTTGTAGTTGAGCCTTAGATGCTGGTGGCAGATCAATGGGAGGGATTTACCCAGGCCACTCAGCTGCAAGGATTTGCTATGACCACTGACCAGCAACCTCTACCCTCTGAGAAACAGCTGTGCGGGGGCAGGGTGTCAGTGTACTAACATGGTCTGTAACTGTCCACTGGGTGCACTGGCCCTTGGGTTTCCCAGATGGTGCAGACCGGGGTCAGCTTCCACCTGTGTTTTGCCCAGGGCCACCCTGCCTGAACTATAAAAGCAATCTGAGTTGGCTGCTAGTTATGCTGGGCTTAGAGATTCCCAGGTGAAGCCAAACTGTGAAAATAGGCTGGCTGCTGCTAGTGCTGGGCCTGGAGCACACTGAGGCCAGCTCTTGCTTGTTTGATAGGATTTAGAAAGTTGTGAAGCATGAGCCAAGATCAGCCATTTGTGTGGAAAAGCAGCTTGGTTGGGCCTATAAGTTGGGTGAGTTGGAGTCTCTGGGGATTTCCAAGGTGGGTCAAACAGTGTTAGTCAGGTTGATGGAGTCTCAGATGTGGCATCAGCTTTCCAGCTCTGTTGGGGGAAGGTTAGAAAACAGACAATGACCTCTGCTTGCCTTGATGCCAGACAGTTCAGTTCCTCCCTGTATCCCACTGGTGCCTTTCAAGCTGCTACCCTGGTGCTGGAGCTCAGAGGGAATGAGTCTGAATAGGTGAGTTCATGAGTGGCTTCTTTATAACTGCTTGGGGCTCCAAAATTTTCTTCCACTGACTCAATCCCTGCTGAGTTTTGCAGCCATAAGTTGTGGGAACTTATCTTCCTGGGATGGGGTCCTGGTGTGAGGCTTGGACTCCTCATTCCTGAGATAACCCTCCTGAATTTTTATCCACCGCATGTGGGTGAGAGACCAGCCTGTTCCGCATCTGCACCCCTCCTACCCATCTCAAAGGATGTGGTTTCTTTAACTCCATAGTTGTCAGACTTCCATTCAATTTGACTTCTGCTGGTTCTGAGTGATGGTTGTTCTGTATTTTAGTTGTAATTTTGATGTGGTTGTGCAAAGAGGTGAGCCATGTCTGCCTACACCGCCATCTTGACCGGAAGTCTCTCAGAACTATATTTAAATTTTAGGTAACTAATTTCATTTAGACCATGACTCATGCTCTTCCAGTGACCCCAGCTGAAAGTGAACATTTTTTAATATGTCAAATGTGAAAACTAGTGAGCACAGAGCCAATCAAGCAACTCACAATGTGGAGATATTATAGTTGCTGCACTGTTAGGTCAAATTTCTTAAAAATGATGACCGAAGATTTTAAGTTGCAATAATAATTATTTTTTATATAAAACTTTAGATTTATTTTTATATCCCAGGGACTCATGCTAAAATGGATTATAACATTCAACTTTGTCCTGAGTTTCAGTTGCATATTGACTTCAACTCTTGGCCATTCAACATTTGGCCAAAATGGGTTTACCATGTCCTTTGTGTCTGTACCCAAGAAAGGATTCAGAAATATATACACCAACGTACAAATAGTGACTCTCTAATTTTCTTTATGGTAGTCTTTCTGTTATGGTTACCCATTATCCCAGTCTTCCTTACTCAGAGAACCCCAGCTTTGTTTGGGGCAGCAATAAACCCAACTTCTCATACACATAGCTCAGGTTGGCCACATGATCTCAGTCTGGCCAATGAGATTTAAACAGAAGTCTACTGGATGGAGGTTGTAGAAAGGCTATTGTTTTTCTAATAAAGATAAACAATTCAGTTTACCAGATCCAATCCTTTAGCCCTTTGCCTAATGCTCTTACAACCTTTTCCCCCTGCATGGAACATGGACAAGGTGCTTAGAAATTGAGCAGCTGCTTTACAACCACAAGGATAAAAAACACACACTAGAAAGTGAAGCAGGAAGCTGTAACAATTATCTTGAGCAGCTGCACCCACTCTTGGACTGCCTACCTCAGAATTGTTTGGTGAAAGAAAACCCCAAACACCTATTTTATTGAGCTACCACAAGAGTTTCTGTTACATGCAATCGCATGTAGTCCTAAACTGATATACTCTCTCTTAAAAGAGAAATATTTGCAGGAAAAAACATTTTACTTTTTATTAGGAGAAGGAGTCTTTCTTTGGATGTGAAAAATAAGGAGCTTTCCTGCAAAACAAAAAGTACCTTTATTTTCTTGTTCTGTATCTGCCCATGATGGAGAACATAAACCCATGAGAGCAGGAAACATAACTCCTGCTCTCTGATCAAGTGGGATCAAAACATTAGATTTCCCTTTCTAGAGCAGTGTCTCCTAAAGTGTGTCTTGGCATAGTAAGTTCTTGAGATGCATCTCAGGAGAGGAAAAAGAAAGAAAGAAAAGTTCCCTTGGTCAGTAAGTTTGGCGGATATCACATATAGAACTCTTTCTGCTTAGAAATTCACCATGGACATTATGATGTTAAAGGCTCTGCATAAATCTGGTAGTAAAGAAATCTTCTTGCCCTGGCTGGTGTGACTCAGTGGATTGAGCGCCAGCCTATGGACCAAGTGTTGCTGGTTCAATTCCCAGTCACGGCACTTGCCTGGGTTGTACGCCAGGTCCCCAGCTGGGGGCATGTGAGAGGCAACCACACATTGATGTTTCTCTCCTTCTCTTTCTCCCTTCCTTCCCCTCTCTCTCAAAATAAATAAATAAAATCTTTAAAAAAAAAAAAAGAAATCTTCTTAACATTGTTTAACCCAATCCTTTAAAAACTTAGTAACACCTATTACTATCCTAGAAGGCTGTGCTTTGGGAAACTAATAGGGAAATGAATAAAGACAAAAACTTGTAAAATTACAAACTGGCTAAAATCCTTAAAGAAGCAGAGCAATGGCTACCCTCCAGAAAAGAATCCAGCAAGTCTGAGTGGGTAAAAAGAAATGTTTTATTCACATTGAACATAAAGGATTGTTGGTAATGAAGAGAATGAGGCTTACAACAAGCAGTAAATTAATATCAATAAGAAATACACAAAGTGAACATGTGCCAGCAGCATGTCCTCTGAGAGGACATGAGTTGATTTTGTTTGCTCTTGAGTTTTCTAAGTACATCTGTAGGTTTCTTCTTTCCAACAGTAGATCTAAGAGCATAACTGACTAGAGCCTCAAGCTGTGGCACAGCCAGCCCCAAGAAAGATTTCATCTCTCTCCTTCTCTTGAAGAGCTCCCATGTTTTAATTATTTAGTTTGACTCAAGGTTGGATAATTTGCCTTCTTCCCACTTTGTGACCGAAATACAGAAACACTGGTCATCAAACATACACCAAGGTGCTCTCATAGACAGACTCGCTTTTTGGTTGCACTCAAGTACTTTTGCACTTCCTTTTGGTGACGAACCACATCTCAGTTCATACTGGGAGTGTCAGCTCTGTAGGTTTCAGCAAGTAAACCATTCAGTGGGTTATTCTTAAACCTATGGAAAGAGGTAGAGGCACCAGGAAGTCAAAGGGAAAGAGGAATATAAACACAAGTGAACAGATCTTGATTTCAAAAGCTATGTGCGATTGGCCTCCTTAATTATGTCATTGGCTAATATCTTTTGCATCCATAGATCCAGGTTGGCAGGAAATCAAGTATTTTTCGTTATCTTTCTGAGTGTCTCATCCTCCCTGAATTCTCTTATGGATTTGATGCTATTGCTTGCTTTCTTAATTTCTTTTTTCTCTTGTCCAAAGGGATTTTAAAAATAACTTGTGTAAGTCTCTTTTTGAAACTCTTCTCCCTTGATACAATGCTAGAGTCCCAATCTGTTTCCTCCCTATCTATCACTACAGTTGTCTCGCAGTGAACTGTTCTTAGACTTCTGCTTCTTATGCTCAAGGTCCACTCTTTGTCATGATCTTAAGTATCACTTCTAAGCAGCACCAAATTCAAATCTAGAATCCTAGTTCCTTGTCCAGCTACACTAAGGCTGAGAGCTGTGGAAAAGGGTTTCTCACGCACAGGGACTGTAAATGATGTTTCTTCATTTATTGCTCTATTGACACTTTGCAGAAGCCCTGACAAAAAATTATTACTATCCCCAATTTAGCAATGAGGAAACTGAATCCCAGGGAGATTAAGAAAGTTGCCTGAGATCACAGAGCTAGTCAGAAGCAGATCAAGGATTCAAAGCCGAGTCTGGTCATCTGACTACAATTGCTTGTTCCCTCTACTAGTCTTCATCACTTCCTTCACCAGAACACTGGCTTTCATCTCATCAATGGAGGAGAACAGAGTCCCAGGCGAAGCCTTTAGCCTAACCAGTTGGGGCTTGTGGGGTGAAGAAGTAGAAAATGTGAGGAAAATGAAAACTAAGATGTACCAGCTTCTCCTCGTCATCGCTTCCAGGTTAGCCTTACAGGAGAGTCAAGTAGCGAGCAGCCAGTGTAGTGGGATATGAGAGCTCCTGAGCAGGCCTATTTTCCTTCAAAATATCTCTCCAATGCCTTCCCTACCTCCACTGTTCCTAAAGTGCCCCTAGATCTTGCAGTTCCTGTGGCCCCTTAACGTGGGAATCTACCCAGGAGAAGAAACATTAAACTGAATCACTGACATGTAATCAATCATTCAGCAAATATTTATTAAGCACCATTTACTAAGCAAATGAGGTGACAGAATAACAACTATTTCTATTTGCTTAGGCCTCTAGATTTGCAAAGCCTCACCACAATCTGAAGTACTTAAAGCTGAAATTATGATCCTCTCTTTACTGATGTCTCAGAAAGTCCTAGTGACTTGCCCAAGTTATACACCTGAGTCCCACTTTATAACCAGGGCTCAAACTGTGCTCTTCTGACTTTAAGTCCTGTGCTCTTTCCTTTCTACCATAGTAACTCAAGGGGTTTACAGGTGGGAACTCAAACAAACATACACAAAGTTAAATAGCAATTCAAAATCATAGTATAATAAAGGTGCCAAATGACTGATGTAGATAAGAATAACCATAGGAGTAACCAGAAAGTTCACTGGGTGAGAGTCTACTGAGGAAGACCCAAAGAGGAAGCAGGATTTAAGCGTAGGCTTGGGAATGAGGTAGGAAGAAGAAAGTGGGAGAAGAAAGGAAAGGCATTCTACTGGGACGGGGGAAGAATAAAGGTACAGAGGTGAGCAAGCGCAAGTCCTCTTTGGAGAAGGAATGAGGAGATCAAATGAGCTGAAGAAGAGAGATTTGTATTAGGGAGGGATGGAAGATAAGACTGAAGAGGCCCTCTTGAATATCTAACCGAAGAATTTTCATTTGTCTTGTAGAGTAATAGAGCGAAACTGTAAAAGCAGTGTTCGGGCCAATGAATTTGGCAATGTGCATCGTATCGAATGCGTTCCTGTGAGGAGAGACTGGAGGTCAGGAAGACCAGTTAGGAGGCTGGGACAAGCAGTCAAGCATAAAGTGACAAGAGCCAGTATTAGAATGGCAGCAGTGGGATCGTAAAGGAAGGCCGATTGTAATTGACATGATGAAGAAAGAGATGTCAGAATCTCATGGAAAAGGGAGGGAGAAGAGTTCAAGTTGCCTGAGAGTTTGCAAGCTCAGGTGACTTGAGGAAAGAGGATGCCGTGAACATAAATAAGCAAGACAGGTAGGGAAACTGGTTCAGGGAGTTTAGTTTTTCACACCTCGGGTTGGAAATAGCAATGAAAGATCCAAGTGAAACTGTCCAGGGGGTGATTGATGATATAGAAGTGGAGTATGAGAGGAAGTTCAGCCTAGAACATGATGTAATGGAAGGATCTCTGGGATTCAGGGGACCTGAGGCTTAGTCCCTGCTCTGCCATTAATTAATTTGCTAAGTCATGGGCAAGTCAAATCTCTGGGCTTGTTCTGTCCTCTGTAAAGTGGGGGGGGTGTCTAGGTCCTAGAAGATTTCTGAAGCACTCTCAAGGACTATGAGTCAACTGAATTGTACTCACATGTATATATGTTCTCTTCAAGAGAAAATGAAGGGCGAGATGAGGCAGGGGATTAAATAACTCTCAAATGCTCTAACTATGACAGAATTTGGAATTCTGTTCATTTTAGGGAGTAAAAGATAAATAGATGCCAGAAAAGAGAGAGGAGGTAATAAGAGAGATAAAAGTCAGGGGAGAGAAATTTTAAATCAGGGGGATTTAAATAAGAAACAAAAATAAAAAGTACTACAATAAATGGAAGAAATATTTATATCAGGTTAATATGTATGGTAAACAACATATTTACATATATAAGAATACCACGAAGATGGCAGTTGAAGAAGGATAAAACAGACAGTGAACACAAGAGGAAATGCAGATGGTAAACATATGGGAAAGTGTTCAATCCCATGATCAGCCAGAGACATGAAATTAACAAATTAATGTTTAAACCATCCAAAAAGATTTCTGATCAAGTTCAATGCTAGAGTGGCAAGGGAACCAGAACACTCATGTGTCATTGTGGCATTGCAAGTTTGTGCAGTCTGCTTGAATATCAAGATCCATAAAAACGTTCATGCTCTTTGATCTTGTAATTTCTCTCCTGGGAACTTGTCCTAGGAACAGAATTACAAATAAGAAAAAAGCCATATGCATTAAGATATTCAAAGCATAGAAAAATTGGGAGTCGCCTAAATATCCAATGACAAGGGAATAGTCGAATAACATAATCTGCTGATGGATGTAATTTTATGCAGCCATTGAAATGACAAACATGAAAGACTAGCAAAAAGAGTATTTATGATAAAATGTTTTTGCAGAATTTAAAAAATATATGTACACATTGTCTACACTTATATAAAATACACATGTATGTATTATACAAATGGAAAAAGCATGGAATGTGAAAAAAATAAAAACAATTGTCTAGGGTTTGAAAGTATAGATGGTTATTTTCTTTCAAAATTGCCTTTAATTTGTCATAGTGGGACATTTTTAGTGTTGCTTTCATAAGAACTTTTTAAAGAGGATATGCAACAGGGACATCCTAGAGAAGTCAAAGGCAACAAAGGTAGAGAAAAGATCACTGAAGGTCTTGCTTCTGAGGTAATTCGTGTTCTTCTAGGTACAAAAAAAGTATAGGAAGGAAACCATATTAGGAGAGTTATGGGGTGACTTTGTGGATAGGAAACAAGAGTTATGGTGCTATTTCTAGAAGTGACAGTGAAATGAGTAAGATGAATAGAATTGTAGCTAGGGGAGTCAGCAGGGTTAAGGTATCAGTGGTAATGCTTTATTTTTGCTTGGTTGTGTGTGTGTGTGTGTGTAGACAGGATGAAGTCAGTTATGGAAGAGACTGACAATGGTGAAGAAAGATAAAGAAAAGAACAGACAAGAGGGCCCCCTCTTCTGGGGTGCAGGGAAGAAAGGGAGAAAGACAAGATGGATATAGAAGTAGAGTTATCATGAGAGTAGCTGAAGGAAGCTGAGGTATTTGATCTTCTCAGTTCTATAGGAGGCGAGGTAAATCTTAAGAGGTCGTGAGGTAGGATGAAATTGGCGTCTTGAGAAAGTGGACAAGACGGCAAACAAGTCACCCTGGGATGTTCACTAGGAGCTCAGCAGGCTAAGAAGGATGGGGGCTTAGATGAAGTCCCAAGACAAGACATTTCAGTGGGTCAAACCATCCTTGTATCCTGGCTTCATCTGCAGTCCCCTCCAGTCTAAGAGGAGATTGGCCCAAGGTGAAAATCAAGGTGTTTAACTAAAGCTAGAGTAAGAGGGAAGGCAGCCCTAAAGTAGCAGACCACGAAGTCTGGGCAGTGAGTCTCAGTTAAGCATCTGGAAGGCTGGGTCAGCTGTGATGGAGAGGGCAGCTTTCCGAGGTATGGCTTATGGGTAGGAGAGGTGGTGGGCAAGGAGGCTGTGGTCATAGGAATGAAAGGGAGTGAGTTGCAGATGAAGAACAGGGTGTGTCACAGTTTAGGCAGTGGCCATGAGGCTGGGAGACTAGTAAGAAGGCCAGTTCATTTACTCCGAAAGGAAGGGGTTCCAGGGAGCAGGCCGGTCCTGGATATCTCAGGAGGAAGAGGGTGCACTAGAAGAATGTAAAGTGGTGTTGAAGTCATCCCTCTCCCCCTTCCACCAGCTCCAGAGGGACTTAGTAAGACCTAGTAAGCTAATAGACAAGTAAGAGACCAGAGACAGGTCAGCAAGGGGTGGGGGGCAAACCTAAGGAAGGCTGAAGGCTCCGGAGGCCAGCGGGCTGGAAGGTGATTTCAGAAGAGGATGCCTAGAAGTGTGAGCCCACCCTTCTCGCAAAGTCCTGCCCAGAAACTCTTAGTTCCCAAGATTTGGGAGTTACTTCCCCAAGTTCCATACTGACCCACTCCCCATATCCATAAGCCCATAAGAACTAAGATGGAGTTGGAAGGGAGTGGGTGACTGGATGCGACACTCTGAGGGGACCTATTCTGGTCCCAGGGCCCTGCTCTGGCCTCAAAACCCTAAAGCCTGATCTGAAAGAGCCAGTGACTGATTGATTCTTTATCTAGGGCAGGAGCTAGAGAAAGGGGAGAGACCAGTGAAGCGCCAGCTCTGGCACTGATCCCCGTCACCACCCCCAAGCTCTGCACAAACCTGCTCTACCCCTTTATGCTGGAACTCACAGCCATGAGAGCTCCTCCCTCCCCTGCTGAACCATCATCCCCTGTTCCTTTCATTACATACAGGAGAACTGTCAAATACGCTCCGAGCAAACATCATAAAGGAGGTGCAGTCCCATTCCTGTTCCAAAGGCCCTTATCAGCCTATGGCCCATTCCCGAGGCTCTTCAGAGCCCCAAGCCCATGGCGAGACTCAGGGCTCCCTCCCTACATAGTGGCTACACACCAGTTCAATGGTGCCATGCCTCCAGCTGCACATGGGGACCCTGGCATGTGGGCTTTCTGGGATTGTGCCCTATTTCAGCACCTCCATAGGCTAGGCTATCCTGTCTTCAAGAGGAAACCAGGAAGTGGATATGGGTGCTACCCATGTCCTATCCTTGGCGTCTGTGATAGACCGGCGCCCCTGCCTCCATCAGATGAGTCAGGCCAGCCCTGAGATTACTCCAGCTTCTCCACTCCTCCAGTTGAATGCTCTGGTCTGGCTGAGAACACCTGCTCTCCAAGGATGTGGGGGGAAAGGAGAGGGAAGGAGGACAGGGGAAGCTTTCCAGAAGCCTCGTACGATCGAGAAATAAGACCAATGGCCCCAGGAATAGGGCAGAAACAAAGAGAAAGAAGTAGAGGAGGAAGAGTGGCTGCTACTTACTGCCTTGGCCTGAAAAGCAGAGGCATGTGAAGGATTTATGAGAGACGGGTTACACATGATTTTCTGGGCCCCTGCTAACCCTCAGGGAGAGCATCTCTCACCAGAGCCTGGAAAGAGGAGAAAGCAGCCATATCAGGTGTGACCATTAGTATCCCTCACCTCCGCCCTGCACTCAGCCCCTTTTCTCTCCCTTCCAGGCTTCCAGTGCTACAACCTATCTCCCCTAGGGGTAGGGCAGCCACTGTCTTGCAGGGTGGATGGCCACCTGCAGCTGCTATCCTCATGCAGACACACCAGCGCCAGGGAGGAGGCGGCCTTGGGGGGCTGGGGGGCGCCATTACTGCAGAGCTTCCAGAACTTCTGCCGATACTTGTCCCCAGTGAGCAGGTAGAGCACAGGATCCAGGCAGCTGTTGGCACTGGCCAGAGGCCGCGTCACTTTGTAGGTCACGTTGACGATGTTCAGCACCCGGCAATCAGCTTTCAACAGCCTCGCCATGTAATAAATGGTGCGCGTGATGTGGAAAGGCACAAAGCAAACAGCGAAAACAGTCAGCACCACTGCAATGGTGCGCAGCGTACGCAGGCGAGAAGACGACTGGGCAGCCCCCGGCAAAGGCCGATACAGGCGCCGGGCCATGAGCCCATAGCAGACCAGAGTGACCAGGCAGGGCACACCAAAGAGCAGCCCCATGATGGCCGAGCTGAAGTGGACGTAGTGGTGAAAATGCTCAGGCCGAGTGGTGTCATGGCACAGGATGGTATCTCCCCTGGAGCTGGTCGTGACGAAGAACAGGTTGGGCACAAGGCAGCCGGCTACAACCAACCAAACTGCCAGGCAGAGAAGGCTGGCAAGGCGCGGGCGGCCCCAGCGCAGTGCCCGCAGCGGGTGGCAGATGCCCAGGTAGCGGTGCACACTGATGCAGGTAAGGAAAAGGACACTGCAGTAGAGGTTCCAGTAGAAGAGGAAGCGGATGAACTTGCAGAGCTCGGTGCCAAAGGGCCAGTGGTTGCGGGCCGCGTAGTAGTAGATGAGCGTGGGCAGCGACAGCACGTACAAAGTGTCCGACAGGGCCAAGTGGAACATGTACGTGGCTGTTGCATCCCAGGGTCGGAGGTGAAAGACGAAGAGCCAGAGGGTCGGGGCATTGAGACCCAGACCCAGCACGAAGACAACCGCGTAGCTCACAGGCAGCAGGATGAACTTGAACTGCTCATCAAACCAGCAGCTGTTGCCAGGATCTGGGCTGGGGCCTTGCATTGTGAGCAGTGAGGACTCCGCACTGGCCATGGTCTCCCTAGACGTGCAAAAGGCAAAAGTGAGGGTACTGGATTTCCCTGCCCCCACCCCACCCTCCAGCCCTGACCTGAAGCAAAACAAAACAAAACAAAAGAAAAATAAAAAACAGAGACAAAAAACAGAGATGAGGGAGGGCAATGCTTGAAGCATTAGTGGGAGCTGAGCTGGGAGGAGTAAATCTGGGTGCAACCTGGGCCAGCCGGGGCCAGCCAGGGGAGCAGTGAGCAGCAGACAGTGCTTTGGGCCGTTCTCATTCTGCAGCTGACTCTGTCTTTCAGAGCCTGGCTAGCTGAGGCAGGCAGAGGCCTGCCAGAACTCTCTGATGTGGGAAGATGCCCAGGCCCTAGTTGTCTCCTAGCTCATCACGGCACCCGTGTCCCTGTGAAGAGAGCATCTCTCCCTTAGGCGATCTCACCTCTCCTCTCACCCTGCTCCCCGAGACTTCCTGCTACAGTGACTTCGGACTGCTGGTCCAGCCCAGGAACCCCATCACCGCTCTTACCCAAGGAACTTGGCAGATCTCCTACCTGGTCCCCTTGATGCTGAGCCCAGCTGACTCTGTCGCCCTTCCCCTTGGCAGCCAGCGGGCATATCCACAGGGGCGGGGCCAGGGCGGAGCCTGTCCCTCCTCCCTGTCCTGGGAGACTGTCAGGTAAGCAAGGCCCAGGAAGATTACCTAGTCCAACCCACTCACTGTACAGATTGCAAAAGGAGCCCAGCGCGATTACTATTTAACAGCTTCTAAATGACTGTAGGAGAGAGTACACAAGAAACATCAAAGTTTACACAGATAAAGGGCCAGGCCACTAGAGATAAATAGAACTACCGGACGATTATATAATCTGTCTAAGTGAGCAGGAACATGGGAAATAAATGTTAACGAGGGCAAGTGCAAGGGAACAGATTGAAAGATCTTGGAAAATGTAAACTGTTCATATAAATCTTAACTCCATGTGCCTATGATTGTAACAAATGCTTATGTCGCACCTACTCTGCACAAGGGACTAAGTGCTTTGCACTTATTAATAGCCCCCAGGGTCCCTACTTTACGGTTGAGAAAACTAAGGCACAGAGTTTAAGTACTTTGCTGATTAGTGGTAGAGACAAGAATCGAACCCAACCAGGCCTGCCTTTGAAGCAGCCTCTAGTATCCATGTACGTGATTACTGTGGTTGGTCACCTCCCTAAGCCACTGGCCATAAAGCAGGGAAGGACAAACAAATATTTCTTCAGAGACAACTGTCCTTGGTCCAGCTCTAGGCACTGGGAATTCACGAGTAACCAACAAAACAGACAAAAACTCCGACTCTAATGGAGCTTACATAGCAATGGGAGGGAAAAGATAAAATTAACAAATAAAATAGATTTTGATCATTATTATGGGATAAAATAAAGGAGGAAAGGGGAATCTGGGAGGAAGAACAAGCAGGAATAAAGAGGATCGCTGTTTTAAATATTAGGGTGACGCATGAGTAAAGACCAGGTGGCTGCGAGGAAGGGGCAACCTAGAAATGAGGTCAGAGGGTTGGACAGGGCCAGATCAAGAAGGTCCTTGGAAGCAAAGTCATTGTGAGGACTCCTTGGCTTTTGCTTCCAGTCACTGGGAAGCCATGTAAGCTTCAGAAGAGGCAAGGGTTGGGAGCCGAAGTACATTTCAGAAGGATCGCTGGCTAGGTGTAGGTTGAGCACAGACTGCAGGGCTGCAGCGCATGGTGCCCGGGGGGGGGGGGCGGTGGACCAGTTCAACAAGCTTCCCTGACAGACTCCACCCTTTGCTCTGCACCACCCCGTCTCTCCGTCACTACAGGTGGCCCTGGTCTAAATACAGTAGAAAAAGCAGAGAGACTGAGGGAACCTAGGTGTTTGAAAACCAAATGGCCAGGAATGCCCAGTTGTTAGCTGTTCTGGGCCTGGGGCTCCTGGGGCTAGCTAAGTGTTCCTGATGATAGAGGTCTGCTTGGGGACAGGGAGCAGGCTGGAGCAGAATCCACTCTGAAGGGAACTGGTGAACAATGAGGACTCAGAACCTGATCTTCAGGTCCCGAGAATGCTGCCCAGCTGGATGCTGGGGATGAGAGAAGGAGACAGGCCTGCTGGGAGGCTCTAGACTCCGGAATCCAGAGTCCCTGGAAGGCCCAGAAACCTGGATGGGGGAATCTGGAGATCCTTGCACTGTAGGAGGGTGGGGGATAGATCAGAGATAGGCTTGCAGGAAACAGTCACAGCCTGGGTCCCAAGCAGCTGACAGCTGTGATACTGCAGAAAAGGCACAGGTGTTTGGAGTCTGAGGCAGTTGAATCCAAATTCTTGTTCTTCCGCGTATGAGTTGTGCGACCCTGGACATCATGTTGTAACTCAAGTGTCCTCACCAGTCAAACCTTGGTTTTCGAATGTCTTGGCTCTCAAACAATTTGGTCTTTGACCGGGTTGTTCACAGAAAAAAAAAAAAAATGTCTTGGTTGTCTAGCGGAACTTTGGGGTTCAATTCTCTACCCAATGACCCTTTCATGCTGGTCCCTGTATGATCAGTCACGTGTCTCTCAGGAGACAAAGGAGATTCCGTTCTCGAACAAATTGCTTCTTGAACAGTTTCCTGGAACGAATTAAGTTTGAGAACCAAGGTTCCACTGTAGTTAATACCAACCTTTTAGGGTTTCCTGCATTGCAAATTGGTTAATAGGTGTGAAGGCACTTTGTAAACCATGAAATGCTGCTAACCCATAAAGTATTTTGAACATTGCTCTGCTTCCAAGGATGAAACTGGCCTCTTCAGAGGACAAGCGTGATTTAAAGGTTGGTGTACACCCAAGGGGACAGTCCAATGTCCACTACACTAGGGAAGCCCTGGACTTAAGACATCTTCTGGCTCCCACTGCTTCAATCTGGCTTAGCTCTGCTACGTTTCACCTGGCTTACTTAGCTCTTCTAGATTTCTGCTAGTCCCTGGACACAGCTACAGCTGCCGCTGCTGCCACCCAGTGGCTACTTCAGGAAAAGAACTCTTCCAGCATTCCCCAACCAGAAGCTGGCTTCTGCTAAGGTCACCGTCATCGGGGCCAGAAGGAAAGATGTGCGCCCTGTGCAATGCTGCTGTCGGAACTTGGTCTCTTCTTTGAAGCGTTTCCTTACTTTTGTACCCGTGATTTGGGGATCACTCTGGTTCTCCCATCCCTCTGGATGTTCCTTCAGACTCCTTCTCTGGTTCCTTTTTCTCCTCCTTCCCTCAAGTGGGACCCTTCCCCAAGGCTTACTCTGAGACGTCTCTCCCCTCCCATTCTCTTCTCCTGCTTCTCCCTCCCCCTTCTCCCTCATCCCTTTCTCCCCCTCCACGTTTCTGTCCCGCTCTCTCAACATTCACTCTCACGATTTAACTTATAAGTTATCAATAATTATAACGGCCAATAAGACTCCAGCATACAGATCTCTCTTTAATAAAAATGCATCTCTCACATTCTTATCACATTTGATTTCTGCTGAAGTAATGGCACATACCACAAACTTCCCAGAATTATACTCACTTGTGTTTTTGTTCATCTCTTTCCACACCGGACCCAGAGCTCCTCAAGGACAAACACCTGGTTTTACCTCTGTCTTTCCCACAGCCTTCCAAGTAAAGTTATAACATATGTTCCAGATATTTCCCCACCACCACCACCAATTTACTAATAAAATCATGGGAAAGTGACTGGCTCCATATCATTGCACCCATGTTTGTCTTGTTTAGGTGCCTTTTCTGTAGTGTGCACTATTAGTCTTTTAAATGTCTGTTCTTTTTCTCCAGCAAGGCTGTTAACAGCTTTAGAGTAGAAATAAGTACCGCCAAGTCCAGCACCTAAGATAGCATGGGAAGTTTCTTTTTCTTAAAAAAGAAACAAACACGTTTTATTTATTTACTTTTGGAGAGAGGGGAGAGGGAGAAAGAGAGGGAGAGAAACATCAATGTGCAAGAGAAACATGGATCAGCTGCCTCTTGCACGTCCCCATCTGGGGACCTGGCCTGCAACCCAGGCAAGTGCCCTGACCAGGAATCAAACTGGCAACCTTTCAATCTGCAGGCCAGTGCTCAATCCACTGAGCCGCACCAGCCAGAGTGGACATCTCTCTTTTTTACCATTGGATTCATCCATCTCCTTTCCATCCTCCCCCACCGAGCTAATGCCCTGGTCTAGAACCCACTTAAGTCTGCTGGTATGCTGTCAGTTGTAATAGCAGAAAACTGCAACTCAGCTGACTTTAAAAGAAGGAAATTTATTATCTTACATGAAAGTCCAGGACATTGGAGTTGGCTAATTACACAGTTCAACAATGTTATTTTTTAAAAATCTTTTTTATTTCCACCTTTCTGATCTGCAACCCTCCGCATGTTGTTTTGTGACTGCCACAGTCACAAGGTGACTATTGCAGCTCAGGCATTGCATTCAAACATAGCAATATTTAGTGGTAGGATACCAAGGCCTCTATCCTGCATGCTTATTTTGATCACTCAGTAAAGCTTTCCCAGAATCTCCCTAGCATACTTCCCTCACATCTCAGTGACCTAAATTTCATCATGCCTGTAACTAAACCAATCCCTGGAAAAGGGGATGACATGACCATGACTGCCTTAGAATAGCAGAACATTGCCCTGGGCTGGTGTGGCTCAGTGGATTGAGCACTGGGTTGCTGGTTCGATTCCCAGTGAGGACACATGCCTGACTTATGAGCCAGGTCCCCAGTTGGGGGCATATAAGAGACAACCACACATTGACGTGTCTCTCCCTCTCTTTCTCCCTCCCTTTCCCCTCTCTCTAAAAATAAATAAAAAAATATTTTTTAAAAATAAATAAAGGCCCAATCTCCAAATACAGTCACATTCTGAGGTACTGTAGGTTATGGCTTCAGTTATAAAAAATTCTAAACAAGAAAATAAACAGAAACAATAACCACAGCGAGTAACAGCGAGAGACAGTACTCTGGCCACAGTAACTAAGATCAAGATAACACTGAAATCGTTTTTCACTGCTTTTTTTCCTTTTAATTCTTACCCTGTGATCATACTCGATTAAAACTTGGGTTTGATTTGGAAAAGGCTCGAAACAAATTGATGACTACTACTTCAGATGTAACCTTTAGATATTGTGGGATAAAATAGCCCTAATCGCTCAGATTAAGCATTATGGATAAGCAGTCCCCCAGTTTTAAATATCAGAGGCTTTGGACTATAGCCAGTAAATTAACCAACTTATTTAAGACTCTCAATTACTCTTTATTTCTAATAGCCTAAATCATTTTTTCACATTCTTGCAAATTCTTCAGAATCACCTACAGAAAGAAGTCTTTACTTTAAAAATGCATGTTGAAAGCCCTGGCTGCTGTGGCTCAGTGAATTGAGCATCGGCCTGCGAGCCCATTGTCACTGGTTCGATTCCCAGTCAGGGCACATGTCTAGGTTGCACATCAGGTCCCCAGTTGGGGGCGTGAGTGAGAGGCAACCACACAGTGATGTTTCTCTCCCTTTCTTTCTCCTTTCCCCTCTCTCTAAAAATAAATAAATAATTTTAAAAATAAAAATAAATAAATAAATAAAAATGCGTGTTGATCCAGGAAGACTTTTTCCTTTTATTTTAATCTTCTGTATGTCCCTTAGTAGAGTTTGATGTTATTATTCACTTACATTGTGTATTTCTTAAGTGAATTCCTTAGCTAATTTATGTTTTGTTACTTTTAGGAAGATAATTTTACTTGCATCGTATTTTCTAATGTTTTTTCCTCTTATCAAGGTGCATTTGTTGGTATAAAATATGCTTACTTTATAGCATTGAGTGATTAAAGGCCAGTTGTAGGGCAGTATATGTGCTTGTGTGAATGACGTGTTGTTAAATAAAAATCTACCTGGAATCTCTATTATTTCTTACAACTGAATGTGAAAATACAATGATCTCAAAATAAGAAGTTTACTTTAAAAAAGGCAGTGAGCCCTGGCTGGTGTGGTTCAGTGGATAGAGTGCTGGCTTGTGAACCAAAGGCTGCCAGTTCAATTCCCGGTCAGGGCACATGCCTGGGTTGCGGGCCAGGCCCCTGGTTGAGGGTGTGCAAGAGGCAACCTATCGCTGTATCTGTCACACAATGATGTTTCTCTCTTTCTCTGTCCCTTCCCCTCTCTCTAAAATAAATGAATAAAGTATTTGAAATTTTTTTTAAAAAGCTGTGAGAGAGAAGTCATAAATACTTAAGGCGACCTTATGCTTAAATTATAGAAACAAAGTTGAGAGGCAAATGCAACAGTTATAAACAGAGGTTACCTCTGGAATGTGATGTATGATGGCAGAGTGTTGATTTATCTTCTGTTTGCATTTTCTCATGTTCACACAATTAATATGTATTATTTGTACAATAAACAGAAACATAAATTAATAACTTTAGAATGGATGTTGAATTTTTTTTAAAGCAAAATATGTCCTAGCACAAAGGAAAGATGACTCTAAACTGCTTAAGAGCCAATAAGATCCTGAGGGACAGTTACGCCCTCCCTACATGGAAACAGCGGGATGTGTTAAGAACAATTGTCTAATACCCTCCCCTTAGTGGCTTCTAGGCACCCACTGCGTCACCCCTCCTGATCTTTTTCTGTCTTATTTCTCATCTCTTTCATTCCCTCCCTCCCTTCTTCCTTCCAAGCCACCTCTTTTCCTCTTCTCAACTTCTCTGCCTTTTCCTTTCCTCTATCCCTTCTTTCCCTTCCTTTCTCTCTCCCATCTCCCATTTTCATGGGCTGTAATTGGGAACCAAACTGACTTTATTCACTGTCAATTTTGAAAATTGTTGTTCGTCTTAATTGTAGAAAGATTGGAAAGTACAGATGAAGGAGGACAAGACTATAATCCTAACACCCAGAGGTAAGAGAATCACTAGTACTATTTTCATCCACTTTTATTCATATCTCCTGTGCAAAATAGCTATATTTTACTTAAAATGTTACATTATAAATAATGTCTTCTAGTCCTCTTTTATCAGTATATAAAAATCTATAAATTTTTAAGTTGCCTAGTTCTATATTGTGTAGATGCACCATAATGCATTTAGCCAATCTTCAATTATTGGATATATTTTGTTATTATAAACAACCCTGTAAAGTACATAGTTGTATACAGCATTCCCTCACTTATCGCGGGTGTTACGTTTCAGACCCCACCGCGAAGTAGGAACCTTACATTTATTCTACACTCTTAAACCTACGACACTTTAACAACATACATATATAGTACCACAGAATCCCGTGATACAGCGAAAAATCATGATAAATAATTAAATATAATATTTTTTAAAATCCCGCGATACACTGAGGCCATGATAAGTGAACCACAACATAGAGAGGGACTACTGTATATCTTTTCATACCTGCCCAGCTATTTCTTTAGATTAAATGCCCGGAAAAGGAATGAATGGCCAAAGGCCATTCACACATAGTTTAAGCTTTCTGTTGCCAAATTGCCTTCCGAAATGGTTGTGGCGTTGCCCTGGTTCTTGTAAACACTACCATTATCATTATTTTCTGTCTTTGTTGTATCTTTGGAATGTAGGTTCATTTCCCTTGTTCTTAATTTTAAACACAGATAATCTGGTTGTTCCATATTTCGATCTCTTCAAATACTAAAATAAGTTGCTTTTCTACTAGTATGTGGCTGTTTGATAGTTTTCTTTGGGTCAAGGCTCCTGATAGACATAAGTTTCCCTACTTCTGTTCTACAACCTTCCTTCGCTCAATCTGTGTCACTCTGTCATTGGACAAGTGTCCCTCTGTACCTCCTCCCGCACTCCACTAGTGCAGTGACACAGCTTTCTATTTGCCCCTAATCTTAGGTACCAGCTGCTAAGTGTGGGTTCAATTATATGTGTTCCATTTCTGCTAGTATTCCCATCATCATCATTAGCAGCAGCAGCATCCACATCTATAATTACTTTACAAATTCTACAGGAATTTCTTACACATCAACTCTTCATAACTGTCCTATAAGTTGAGGCTGGACATGCACAAGTCTGGGCTTTGGAGTCAGACAGGCCTGGGTTGAAATCCTGAGCCATCACTTAACTACTCTGAGGCCATTTTCTCTGCCTGTAAAGTGGAGATAATACTTCAGAGGAATATTGTGAGGTCTAAATAACACATGTAGAGTTCTTAGTGAACTCCCGTTATTGACAGGTGAAATGGCTGAGGCTCAGAGAACTAGAGGGATGTGTATAAGCCATATTCTAGTCCAGGTATTCTTCCCCTAGGTAATTCTGTAATGAATATTTTGTACTCACCACCTAGTTTTAAAAACAATAACAGAAACAAACTGAAGTCTCCCATCTGTCCGTCCCCAATCCCATTCCCCTTCTTCCCTCCCTCCTCCTCTCCCCACCTCTACCTACTATCCGAAATGTGATGTTTATTATTCCCAGGATGTTTCTATATTCCTATTTCATATTTATATATCTGTGAGAAACTTTGGTATTGTTCTACATGCCTTTAAACTTTATAAATATAAACTTTTATAAGCATATTTGGTAGCTAGCTTTTTTTACTCAGTAGGTTTTGAGATTTAACCATGGTAACACATGGAGTTCTAGTTCATTTATTTTAACCTCAGTTTAATATTTCATTATGTAAATATATCACAACTCTAGTATCCATTCTCCCATTGACAGATATTTAAATTATTTCCAATTTTATGCTATGACAAACATTGATGCAATGGATATTCTCCTATGTATCTCCTTGTAACTGTGAGATAGAATTCCTCTAAATTCTTCTTCTGTCATAAGATATTGAGCAGTTTCAACTTACTAAATAGTGCCAGACAGTTTTCCAAGTGGTTATTCTAATATATAGTTTGATGATCTGATGAATTGGAGATGTTATTTCATTATGGTTTTAATTTCCATTTATCTGATTACTAATGAACTGGACATGTTTCCATATCTTACTGGCCCTCTCATTTTGCACTTTTGTGGAGAGACTTTTCATATTCTTTGCACACTTTTATATTGGGATATTTTATTTGTATTATTAATTTATGGGAGTTCTTTATATAGTACACATGCTAAACTTTTGCGTTTTATAGGTCTCGCATATTTTTTTCTTCCAGGCTTTTGCTTGTTTCGTTGTTTCTAAAGACTCTTAATGTGAAGAAGTTTTAAATTTTACTGTAGTCAAACGTGTTAGTCCTTTTCTATATGGCTATACTGTTTCAGTCAGATCCCATTGTCACCGCATGTCTTCCCATGATTCACTTCACACCTCCTTTCCCGCTCAGGCCTGACAGATCACTCTCTTTCTCCTTTGCGCGCAGTGTTTGTCATATTGACATGTGTCTTTTGCTATGGCTGTGATGTCTTAGATGTCAGTGGTCTGATGTTCCACAAAGGCCTCTGTGTACAGGTCCAACAAGTCGTCCCCACTGAGTCCCCGAGGCCCCTGACAGTCCTGTAGGAGCAACTGCTGTGCAAGCTGGGACACAACGCCTACCCCTTTACCCTGCATGTACTGACCCCAAGGTTTCCGGGGAAGATTAAAAAAGGAAGTTAAGGCCCAGAGGAAAAGGGTCCCTATGCCTTTTGTTTGCTGACCTCCTTCTAATCCACTAGATGGCTGTCAACGTGTTCAGTGACACTACAACCAGGTCCTGAAGATACAGGAAAGGTAAGGTCTGGGTTGTAAGATTTTTATTTATTTACTGTTAGATAGGAGGGAAGGGAGGGAGAGAAACATCGATGTGCCAGAGAAACATCGATTGGCTGACTCTTGCATGCCCGCAACCGGGGACCTGGCCCACAACCCAGGCATGTGCCCTCACTGGGTGCAACACCCAACCCACTGAGCCACACTAGCCGGGGCGAGGTCTGAGTTCTGAAAAAAGATAGATGGTCAGTGCTGGGAGGAGTGCCACGGGGACAAATGAACAAGACTGAAGAAATGAACAGCCAAGAGATGGGGTCAAGCATTCCATATAGTCTATAGGGGAGGGAGGCGCAGTGTCGGAAATCAATTCTCTTAGCCTTTGCCCTTTGCAGGTCTGTGGGGTTGACTTTGAAGTGAAAAGATTCTGTGCTGAAAATCTGGAGGACAAAATCCCCAAGAGGTATTCTTTGGGCCTCTCCATAATCACTGCCTCCAAACTGTGCCAGGAAACAGATCTTGCTCTCAGGACAGAAACAGCCCTATTTCTACTCCCGACGGCATCATTACCATCAACTCAGATGCTTGGTTGTGATTCCCCTCTGGCTTCTCTTTGCTCTAGGGCAAGGGTCGCACACTTTCCTGTAAAAGGCCAAAGGATAAATATTTAGGCTTTGGGAGCCATTTAGTTTCTGTTGCAGTTACTCCACTCTGCCATTGTAGTGCGAAAGCGGCCATAGATAGCACAGAAATGAATGAGCACAGCTGTGTTCCAACGCAACTTTATAGACGCTAGAATCTGAATTTTATATAATTTCCACATGTCATGAAATATTATGGTTCTTTGATTTTTTTCAACCATTGAAAAGCATAATAACCGGTCATAGCTTATGGGCCGTAAAAACCAGACAGCAGGCCACATTTAGCCAGTGAGCCATAGTTTGCTGACCTGTGGTCCAGATACCTACATCGAAGACCTAAAGGAGTTCTCTGAGGGAGGCCTTCATCCACCTCCACTCCTCACCCCAAGCAAGGACTGGGCTATGGGGTTGACATGGGAAAGCTCCGTGGGTCCCAAAGGATTGTTTCTGTCTAAACCCTCAGCCTCTACTCAGAGACTCTGTGCGGCTGGTGATTCAGAAAGTACAGTTTGCAGCCCTGGAACCAGGCCCTGGCCCCTGGGCCCAGACCATCCGTCACTTTCTTCTGTCAGCTCAGCCCCTACAACTCCAGGCCTGGATGGAGACAGAGGTTTGTGACACCCCCCCCCCCCGACTTCCTGCCCCCTACCCCACAGCCCCTCTGAAACCCTTTCTTCACTGATTTCCTACCTGGGTAGACAGGGATGGAAGTCAGGTGGCAACAGGAATCCTAGGTCTTGATCTTGGTGTTCTCCTTCCAGCCTTATGATGGGCCCCTCTCCTCCAGCTTCAGGTTCACTACCATGGCAATGCCATCTCTGTCAATGTTTCTGTCAACACCTGCACCAGCAAGGTCATCAAAAAGGTCAAGATTTCAGGTGACCTGCTTTTCTGATCCTCCTGCACCTTGGTCCCGAATCGACAGCTTTTCCCCAAACTCTGCCCCACTTATCCCAATCTGCATTCAGCTAGGCTTTCCCACCAAGGCGGGTGTCTCAAAATGTACTGATCTTTGTTTGTTCATGAGCACATCTCAGTGCATCATGCATATTGTATAAGGTCCCATCCGAGGGCAGTGAGTTGGGGGCTTGAGGATGACCGATTAATTATAGTCATGTGCTCTTCCTGCCTGTTCAGTTGACCAGATCGTAGATGTTGTCCTGTGTTCACTAGACAAGTACACCAAGGCTGTGTTCATTCAGGAGTGCACGTGAGCTGGTGCTGGGGCTCGGGTCAGGGAGCCAAGGGATTAGGGGTGGGGTGGGAAGAGGGCTGAGTGCTAGAGACAGAGGAGAGGGTTGGGGAAAGTAGGAAGAGCCCAGCACTGAGAAAGGTCAAAGTGAAGGCTGACATGAATAAAGGGAAGAATTCCCAGGAGAACCAGAGAGACGATACCCACAAGATCATCAAAATGCTGGGGGTGGGGCATAAGGATTTCCCATCAGAGCAAATTGTTCCCACTCGTCACAGTTAGACATGCCAGCTCTCTTGGATGCTCCAGCAGGTTCGTGCAGTTGTGGGAGACACTCTTGGGAATGAAAGTACACTTAGGTGGCAAGCCTAGTCTAAGTTTTCTTCTCCTTTCAAAGGGAGACTGCAGCTGCTAACTCCAGCTTCTCCAAGAGCTTTGCAGTAGCCCCAACCCTGGCTGCCAAGTGGAAGAAACAGGGCTTGGATCTGGGTGGAACACTCAAGCATGGTGATATTAATCTGGCCTCTAGCCTCCAACCTCCATTTTCTATCTCCAACCCATTCTGCATGCTATATATATACGGTTGTGAGGTTTCACCTTCAATAAAAGCTACCTATTTTTTAAAAGATTTTATTTATTTATTTTTAGAGAGAGGGGAAAGGAAGAAGAGAGAGAGGGAGAGAAACATGAGTGTGTGGTTGCCTCTTGTGCACCCCCAACTGGAGACCTGGCCAGCAACCCAGGCATGTGCCATTACTGGGAATTGAACCGGCGACCCTCTGGTTAGCAAGCCGGCACTCAATCCACTGAGCCACACCAGCCAAGGCCTACCTATTTTTTTTAATGTCCCCAGGCCAGTATTCAGAGATCCCTCCAGGCCTGAGGGCCAAGAGTAAGCCAAATAATTAATGCTCATGGGACTAATGGCACACTTAGGTCATAGGCAGCAAGAAAGGAAAAAGCGGAAAGAAAAAATTTCTATGTTGTATAATATGTCACAAACCATAAAGGTTTTACGTGTGTACTATGTTTTCTTTATAAGAATTCCACTAAAGTAGGTTGTAAAGCTGTTCTTGTTCCATTTTTTAAAAGATTTTTAAAATTTATTTTTAGAGAGGGGGAAAGGAAGGAGAAAGAGAGGGAGAAAAACATTGATGTGAGAGAGATACATCGATCAGTTGCCTCTCGCATGCCCCCAACCGGTGACCCAGCTGCAACCCAGGCATGTGCCCTGACTCGGAATCGAACTGGTGATCCCTTGGCTCACAGACCAGCACTCAATCCACTGAGCCACACCAACCAGAGCGTTCTTATTCCATTTTATACTTAAGGAGCCTGAGGCTAAAAGAAACGAAGGAATTTGTCCAAGCTGCCGTAGCTAATAAGTGGCAGAGGTGGAAGGGATTCTAGCACATGCCTTCTGGCTCTAACACTGTGATCTCTACAGTACCTATGCTCTGGGGAAGACATAAATGGATGAAAAACTAGGTCATGAGAAATGGAGGATAAAGGAGGACAAAAGAGGAGAATGATATGATAGGAATTGATAGAATTCTATCAAGTCATTCATTTGATCCTATGACTTCAGAGGTCTTAGTGTTAGATGTGTGTCCCACGAAAAGCCATCTGCCACACAAGCATTAAGTCCCCCTGCCTCTCCCCATGCCTTATCAATTATATAGCTATAGGCTAATATTGCTAGAAAGACCCTTAGGAATCATCCAAACAGCATCATTTTATAGAGGATCAGCATCTCAGAGAAATGAAGAGACTTTCTCAAGAATAGACAGCTTTATGTATCTTCTTTTTTAATTGGCAGGTTTTTTATTGAGCACCTATTACATGTGGGAGAATACAAAGAAGTTTAAGACTGTCTCTGTTTTCAGTCAATTTATGACTTAGATGGGGAGCAAATAGGAATGCAAATGCAATCTAACAGTTAAATGTTGGTACATCTGCCCTGGGTGGTGTGGCTCAGTGGATTGAACGTTGGCTTTCAAACCAAAGGGTCACCGGTTCGATTCCCAGTCAGGGCACGTGCCTGGGTTGTGGGCCAGGTTCGCAGTTGTGGACATGCAAGAGGCAACCACACATTGATTTCTCTCCTTCTCTTTCTCTCTCCCTTTCCCTCTCTCTGAAAATAAATAAATAAAATCTTTTTAAAAAGTTGGTTCATGTGGTTCACATTATAAATCCAATGGAAGTTAAAAGAAGCCAACATTGCTGGAGAGCACTTCCTGGAGGAGTTAGAATGAATGAGCTAGATCATAAAGAATGCATAGAACCTGGAAGAAAAGAGCAGCCAGATTGGGAGCATAGTATGAGCAAAGGCAAGAATGTGGGAATCTGCATGGCACATTTGGGCACAGAGAGAGGATGGGTCCATGCAGGTTGCATCCCAGGTGTTAGGGAGTTAGGGCAGAAAACGTTTGAGAGGCTGGGTGGGGCAAGATTGTTAACAGTTGTGAAAGCCAAGCAAAGTAGTTATGGTCAGAGAGGTAGGATCTTGAGCAGCAGGTGACATGCTGAAACTGGATTTTAGGAACAGAAATGTGGTCCCAACGAGGAGGAGAGAGTAGAGCCTGGGAAACCTACTGGGAGGCAAAAGGGGCACAGGAAGGGGCTGGGGGATTTGATGAATTGCTGCCCCTCCTTGGCCCCCTCACAAACATGCAACGAATACTGCCACCTCCAGTCTTTGATCGGGAGTGAACAAGGAGCTGCTGGGGGTCCTGGTGTCCTACAAAGTCAGAGTCAATCTGACGGTGTCCAGTGGAGGGTGAGTGAGGGTTTGGGGTCTGTCTGAGGGGGTGAGGGTGTCTCCCTTCTGTTTTCCTCCTAGTTGGACTGATGCAGTCAAACAGTTCCCCATCCTTCTCCCAGGTCGGGTTCCCTGTGAGCTTGGTGAGCAAGCTGTCGCCCCTTTCTGAAACGCATTCTGGGGCTAACTTGGCCTCATCCGCCAGTAAGATTACATGGCCACTTGCCATTTCCGGCTGCTAATTTTACAGTGTCATTCTATCCTCAGCATCCTAGGCGACCTGACAGCCAGGTAAGAGACTGTGTGGAGGGGGAAGGGGACAAGAGGGGAGGATGAGAAGGTAAGGAGACCGAAAGAGTGGTAGGAAGCCTGAGCCCATCCCAGGATAGGGAAACTGAGGGAGAGGGGTTCAGGGAGTGGGTTTGGAAGGAAATTTGTAGCTCTCATGGACTGAGGACTAGCAGTTTGGGTCAAAATTGAATAGCAATAGGCAGATTGGGTGTCTAAGGAAGTCGTGTGTGTGTGTGTGTGTGTGTGTGTGTGGTAAGGGAGGGGGAAGAGTAACAAGCCTTTTCTTCAGAAACTGACGAGCTTCGTTTTTCCCTTCCGCTCCTTGCGTGAGACAGAGGCTGCTAGGTAAGGAAATGTGAGGCCGGGAAGTCCCACCCCCCTTTCCCCACTGCCATCCTCCATTTTATGACGGTGGAAATGTAAAAAAGCTCCCTGGAGCATTGCTTTCAATACGTTTGTAGTGAAAACTTATGCTTTGGCTTCGTGCCATCGTTCAGTGCTTTGCAGCCCCCCCCCCCCCACACCTTTCTGCATCCCAGGCTGCCCATCCTTGCTCCTCTCCGGAATCCTCCTCCCCGCTCAGCTCACCCCTTCCTGCCTCCCTCTCGCCCTTTCATTCCATCTTTCATTCTTCCCTCCCTCTCTCCCTCCCTCTATTCTTCTTTCCCCTCCAGTGCTCAGGAGGGACTTTTGTATTAGGAGCTTGGGGAGGAGGCGAGTGAAGGGAACCAATCGCATGTGGTCGATGGGTGGATGCCTGGGGGAGCTACCGAGAGGGGCCTGAGGATCTGCGCTGGGAGACAGGGAAAGGATCACTTCTCCGGGATCAGGAAAAGGGGGGTGAGGGGGATGTGGAGGATGCCCAGAAACTGGTTCCTGGCCCTGCATCCTCCGCTGCTGCTTCTGCAAGCTCTGAGGACGTAGTCATCGAGGAGTCTGCCGGGCAGCAACCCAGCGGGAGGAGAGCCAGGAGGCTTGGTGGCGCAGGGGGGTGAGGGGAACTGAGCACCTGGCTCTCTGGCGCTTGTGTGGGAGCCCCACTGTAATGCTCTAATAAATCAGCTTGTCCACCCGTGGCTGGCTATCTCTTCGGTATTTTCTCCTCCAGGAGGGTAATGGAACTACCCGAGAACGAGCGCCCCCTTCCGGGTCAGTAATAAGATTACCCTGTAGCAGGTGCTTTCCCCCTAAATGACCCTCGACTTCCTTCTGGCACGCCGCCAGCCCTCCGTGGGTCCTTCAACTTTCCCTTCGGGCACTGGCCACTCCTCGCACCAGCGCCCCCGCGATCACCCACTGCCCCAGAGGAGGAGGGGCTGCCAGCCGGTGGTCTCTCTGTAAATCCAAACTTCTGTTCCTGGGGCAGCAGAGCGGTGGGGCGGCGGGGGCGGGGCAGGACTGGGCTTGGGGAATAAGGAGGTGTTACATTATGGAATGGTGTAGAGCAGTGGTTCTCAACCTTCCTAATGCCGCGACCCTTTAATACAGCTCCTCATGTTGTGGTGACCCCCAACCATAAAATTGTTTTTGTTGCTACTTCATAACTGTCATTTTGCTACTGTTATGAATCGTAATGTAAATATCTGATAGGCAGGATGTATTTTCATTGTTACAAATGGAACATAATTAAAGCATAGTGATGAATCACAAAAACAATATGTAATTATATATGTGTTTTCCGATGGTCTTAGGGGACCCCTGTGAAAGGGTTGTTCGACCCCCAAAGGGGTCGTGACCCACAGGTTGAGAACCGCTGGTGTAGAGGGTTCTCTGGGGAATAAATTTCCTCCTCGCTGGGCCTGACAAAAGCCTTACTTACCTGCTTCACAGCGGGGAAGACATCAACCACCACCCACTTCATGATCCAGAGCTTTAACTGCACTGAGCAGCTGAGCCCACCTCCAAGGCTCACGTGGTACATTTTGCCCCCTCCCAGGCCCCCCTCACCCAGGGATTCTTCTCAAAGTTATCTATTATAAGCGTTGACAAGTTGAGCAAGACTACCTTCTCAAGAGCTGTTCTCCACATACAGTTCTAAGGCTGTCTGGTATTGGGGGCAGAGGAGAGGTGCAGAGCGAGTCTCTCACTTGCAGTCAACCATTGGCATTGACTGCCTAGGACAATGGACTTGGAGGACTGAATATTGGGTGTTCCACTCTCATCACTGACCTTATACCTCGGCCCCTTATGTATATGCAGCACCACCCTGGACTACTTGTGGATAAAGAAGGGGAAGAGAAGCACAAAGCCTACCCAGATTACCAACCCTGTCCTGTCTCTTGTCCTCGCTGTCCTCATCTAGACTCCAACTATAACACAGACAAAATCCAAGAGGTTTTGAGCCCTTAAATCTGCTGCTCTAGAGGGTCTTCCTTAATCGAAACAGTATATTGAATTGAACCTGTCCTAGGATGGTAGGCCACTTGGTTTGGGGCCATAGTGGCCACTTTTCAGGAACCTAGTTTCCTTGACTTTTAATTTTGCCTTTATTAAGTCCTAGCCTTTCAAAGGCCAGTTTCTTACCTACCTTTGCCCACCTTTGTTTTACGCAAGTTCAACTGCAGCTATGGGACACAGCTGGCCAGGAACCCTTTTGCAGCCTCATTCTTAGCTACATTCTGATTCAATTACTGCAGGGTTGTCTATGCCATCACAAGGGGCTGCTCTTTGAAAAAGGGGCTGAGGTAAGCAATAGGGAGGTTGGTAGGAATAGCAGAGAGGAAGGACAGACACTTTATTCTCCCCAAACATGTTTCAACGCTCTGCAACATCTACTCCTGTACACATGAATTCTTGCAAAGAGACAGATAAGTGGGAGGGTGTTGAGGCAGAAACAAATAATGTTGTCACCGTGTTGGTTGGTAACAAGATGGATCCGAACAAAAGGTGAGGTGTGACTACATTTTCTGCCATACCTAGAGATCAGTCTCTATGGGGAGGGTCTACTATGCTCTATTTACTTGAGAGGAGTTACTAATGTCAGGGATCAGAAAAGGTCATGGTTTCAAGGCTTCTAAGGTTCCTGGGCCCGGGGCAGCATCATTGTACCTCAGAAGGATCTATTCCTATCTACTAACTCTGGGTCAGAAGAGGTCTTACTGCCATCTGGTCCCTTACATAATTTCTCATTTGTCCAGACGAGTTGCTGCATTAGATGGGGAAGAAAAACCCAGTGCCCAGACCAGGTGCAACATGACAAATAACCATTCTTCATGATGTTCCATGGCACTCTTGGCTCTGGCCACCCACCACTGCTTATTCTTTTGGATAACCTTGGCTTGTCCTATCGCGGGGTGGGGGTAAGGCTCATGTCCCCATCATGCAGAGAAAAGGCCTAGAATCATGTCTCTGTAACTGATTCCTTTTTTTTCTTTTGCACATCATTATTCTCTCTCCCTTCACCCCCTTTCTGCCCTGACCCCCCCCCACACACACACAGCTCTTCCTGTGCATGGCTTCTGACCTTCCCTCCAGAGGTAATTCGTCTCCACCAAAGGAGGAACAGTATAATTTCTTCCAGCCTTGTCGGGGTAGGGAGTGCACAAGCAGAGAAGGCAAACTTTGCTTGCTGAGTTGATGGCCAGGCCAATTTTTCTCCCTGACTCATATTTAAGAGACAAGGGACTGACTTCAGTCCAAAGTAGCTCCCTGGTTCACCTGTAGGTGAAAGGGATCGAAAATCAGAACTCCTCTTCTGTGTCTCCTATAAGACGTCCCTGGGAGTCAACATTTGGCCCCAGGCACCTCTCTGTGATCTCCCTTAACACATTTCAGTGGTTGAAACCCACTTGGAGCCTGCTGATGACTCAGGCTGTCTGCCTAATTTTTTTTTAAACAAATTTTATTTTTTAGGAAGAGGGGAAGGGAGGGGAACATCAATGTGCAAGAGAAACTGATCAGTTGCCTCTCCCACACCCCCAATCAGGGACCCAGCCTCCAACCCAGGCATGTGCCCTGACGAGGAATCAAACCAGCGACCTTTCCGTTCAAGGGACTACGCCCAACGCACTGAGCCACACCAGTCAGGGTTGTCTGCCTAATTTGAGCAATTTATTGCATTTAGAGTTTCCAGTACCTGTCCTTCTCCCAGCACCATCCTCAGGTTTATGGTTTAAATATTTGGCCACTTACTAAGCTCCGGTCCAATTCTGGGGCTTAAGATACCTATGGGGAGGGGCGGCGGGAAATACAGTTCTACAGCACCTGGGATACCTCAAAGGCTGATGACACAGTTCATCCTCCACTGTTTTCTTATCTACACTTTCAATAAACTGGTTCGTTCACCTCAGCTGGTTACTGTTTGCGCCTTCTCCATGCTGTACCTGTACTTCAACAATGCTCCAAGCGCCAATTTAGGGCAGGAGCGAGAACCAATTTAGGGCAGGAGGGGTTTTGCCTTTTAGGCTCATGGTACCTGACTGGAACTTTTTGCAGTTTATTACTCTTAGATGAGTTATTCATCACACAGAGAGGCTTGTACGTGCACGTTCAGTCAATTCATCCAATATGCCTATGTACAAGTGTTTTTCTCAGATGGCCACTGGGGGGCAGCAGAGCAACAGGGAATTGCCCAGGACGCACAGACAGCTACATTGAGTTCTACCCCCAGCTCTGCTCACAAGGATGCTGCCACCTAACAGTGGCACCAAGCTCCTAGACAAGGCATCACAGTAGAGTTGGGTTGAGATTTCTAGGAAGAGCCAGAACTTCCTCAGAGATATATTACTACTACTTAGAACGTTTTCCCATATTTGAAGACTAATTTACCTCATTTAAATTTTCAGATGTCCAGGTTCCACCTCAGACCATCGGAATCACTCTCCAGGGGATGGGCCTGGAAATATATATTTCAAGCTTCCCAGGATTCTTTCAAGGCAAATTTGGGACTTTCATCAGGGGGCCACTTCATCCCATATGCCATTAGAAAACGTGCTATTCTGAATGGGTATTTTGAACATGCCAACAGAGATGGCATACAGTGTGGCCTGGAATCTCTAAGAGTGGATTGTAAGTAAGGAACTAAGAACCTGGCAGGTTATTTGGGAGCTCGGGTGAAGGAAAGAGGGAAATCAGTTGTTGGTACTCCTCAACCCACAACTTGGAAATTGGGAACCAACTTCTTACTGCTAGCCCTGACAAGAAATGCATCTAAGGCTCTCCTTTAATTTATGTTCCAGATCAGAGAATCAGGGAAAGGAGAAGACGGAACTATATTAATACCATATCCTGCAGAGGAATGTCCAAAGATCATGGGGGAAAGGGCACATTTGCTCTAGTACCCCTCCACCCCAGGCCAGTCCTCAGTTATACTGTAGCTAGGGTTCCCGGGCCTCCCTGATGTTTTGGGCAGAGAGAGCATTGTGAAGTAGGTATAGCATTACTGTTACTTCCAGTGGCTCCTCTTTGGAAGAGCTTTTATAGTCGCCTCAAAAGCATTTTACACTGACTATCATCCAAAAGACACACCAACATCTCTTGAGCATCACGCTTTACTTGTTGGAGACTAGGAGGGACAGGAGGAAAAACATGGTCCCACTGGAGTCTCCAAAGTGTATGAGACTGTATGAGAGTGTATGTGGCTTCCCTGAGGCCTGGCCAGCTTGTCCTAGAAGACTGCATGTGGAGGGCTGTGGGTCGCAACTCTCTAGTGTACAGTCCTCTCTTTTTGGCGATGATAATCTAGGGAAAAGAAGAAAGAAAAGGAGGAAAAAGCAGGTTATTTTCAGGCCTGAGCTCCCAATCCCCCCTTCCCCCACAAATCATGGGCCCTCTAGTAATCAGGACTTAAAGAATTCCTACCCAGGGCCCTTCCAGGTAAGTAAAAAAGAGAGTGGCACTCACTGTAGGGAAAGAAGCGGACACGCATGCTGATTTCCCGGGCTGTCTTCAGGATCTCAACAGCCTGAAAGGAACACAACATCTTGTACCAATGAGATACAACCCAGGACAGAATCTTAACGGGAGGACAGATATTTGCCACTGCAACCTTCTAGATCACTAATAGCTGCCTCCCTTTGGTACACTTCCTCAGGAGGGATTTTTTTCCTTATCAAGTTATATCCAGAATCAGCTAACCCTGTCCAACTTGTCCTGCCTGGGACTGCTTATTGCCTCGCCACAGTCCAAGTGCTGTGCTTACCTTGCTATGCTCAATATCTTGGAAATCCACATCATTTACGGCCAGGACTTGGTCCCCTTCCTGAAGTCCTGCCCGATGTGCATCAGAGTCAGGGATCACCTGTTGACAAGGACAGAATATGTGTGATACTTTCAGACTGTAAGTGAAATCAAGTGCTATTCAAATGTAGGGTGCTTGTGTGTGTGTGTGTGTGTGTGTGTGTGTGTGTAAATGTGGGGAAACAGATGCTTGCCAGGTCAGAAGTATTTTTTTGTTTTTTTTTTTTTAAGACTTTACTTATTTTTAGAGAGAGGGGAAGGGAGAAAGAGAGGGAGAAAGACATCTATGTGTGAGAGATACATCGATTGGTTGCCTCTTGCACGCACTCCGACCAGGGACTGAACCCACAACCCAGACATGTGCCCTGACAGGGAATCGGACTGGCGACCTTTCGCTTTGTGGGACGACGCCCAACCAACTAAGCCACACCAGTCAGGACCCAGGTGGGAAGTTTTAAGTAGGAAATGGTGTCCCCATTATGCCTCTTCTATGAGTCTACTAAATCATCCTTCTCCCAGACCTTGGGATATCATGGTTCTGCAATATGGTAACAAAGGGAAGTTGCTATCCATATTGCTGCCTACCAGGTGCACACACCTTGGAGATGAAGATGCCCAGCTGAGAGGCCTTTCCTCCTCGGATGTTAAATCCCAACTGCAAAACAAGAGCACAGAATGGAGTCTCAATATAGACCACAAACACAAGAATATCTAGTAGCATCACTATATGATAGCAGGGACATGAATCCCTCGGAGACAAGTCAGAAGTTGTGGAAGTGGTATCTCAGCTTTTCTGCCCAATAAAGGTGGTTTCCTCACCTTCTTACCTGCTTCTAAACCTGTCTTCCCAACCACGGATAAGTTCTAGGCCTGGTGTGGACAAACCTATACTGGAATAAGATGAATAGTGATTGTTCCATAAGCTCACCTGAGCTCCAGGAGGCTTCTTCAGTGTGACAGTTCGAGGAAGAAACTGGGTCAACTCATTGTTGTAGTCTGGGTGGTATACCCTCTGCAAGACACAGCAACCCCAGAAATCTTACTACCAGTTTTAGATTTTATGCCCACTTTCATCCAAAACACAAATCTATCGCCCTGAAGTCAGGAAAAGGTAAAGTCATGAACTTAGTTTAAGTAGACCAGATAACACTTGTGAAATGGGTAGATGGATAGGTTGGGGAAATGCTAGCAGTCCAGCAGCTCCTCATTGATAGAATGGAAACTGGGGCTCTGAATTTCCAGACTTCTGTGATGTGAATGGACTCTGGCAGAAGGAGTCCCTAAGAAACTTCCCATGGGCCCACTTGCTCAGAATACAACTTCTGGGTCCCTGGGCTACAGCAAAGGCTAAGATGCATTCTCCCTTGGGCTTTCTAACCCTGCTATCCTACGTTTCAATGATCATATTATGCCCATGGGGAGAAATCTGCTATTCAAGAGTACAGATGGTTCCCACCTCATGAGGAGGAATCCATGCTGGAGGATTCTCATAGGCAGGCAGGAAAACCACTGGGTAGTCATCATAAGGAATACGGCTGTCCATCTCTGGTAAGGCCCTGGAATGGAAGGGTGAATCAAAGCTGACAAAAATGGTTCAAAAGGGACAGCAGCCCAGCCAAGTTTCAAAAAAACAAATCCAACCCATTTGAGGTCGTCAGCGTACGGTCCTAGCCCACTTCTAGGCGATAGCTTGGTGGAAAGAAGGAAGAAAAAAGATGGAAGAAAACAATGAACTTCGCTGGATATCTGGATGTCAAACAACCTGCTAGGTCCTCTACAGAGACGATCTTTCGTATAATACTCCTGCAAAATAGATGTTAATCTTCAACTTAGAGAAGAGGCAAGCAGGATCGCGTCTAAAAAGATCTGTCTACTTTCGACACCCAAGGGAGTGCTGAGTCCAACTATCCACAGGGACTCGAGGCAAGGCACCGCCCCACATTCCCTAGATGTGATCGGTAATGGGGCGGGTCCCCAGATCGACCCTTCCTTCACTACCAGCCACCTTCGAGTACCCTTCCCGCATCGTGTCGGAGTCCCACGCATTCGAAGCGGTAATAACTGCCGTGCTATCTCACCCGCCAACAAGCGTTAGCCAGCTCCGGTTCTGCCCCGCTGCCAATTCAGCCTGAGAACCGGAAGCAGATGCTGTGAATGGCCGGAAAGGGCGGGATCACGGTGCGGCGCCCAGGCCCATATCTTCTCACAGCGTCCTCCGCACGCCGACGTGCGTGCTTCTCCCGCCGGCTGTCTGCGCTCCGATTGGCTGGCGCCTCCAGTACCTATTTGAAACTTGGCGGTTAAATCTCCGGTTGAGAAAGGGCATTGGGAGAACGGGGAAGGTACGTTTAAGTTTGGCGAGTTAAGGGGACACAACTGAGCTCAGGATTTGCCTTTTCCGGTACTTTGGGGCTGTGGGTCCTTGTCGCTGTCTCCGCTGGGGGCTTTCCTTTCCATTTCAGAGGGCCACTTCGCTGTCATCACAGTGTCAGTCTGCGGGGCAGTCCTGCCGTGGCCAAATCGGAGGGAGAGTGACTCTTAAGCGGCAGCGATCCCGCTGCGAGGAGGACGCTGCCTCACCTACGCTGAGTTCCGTAAACCACCCCCCACCCCCTGCGGAGGGCCGGAACTAAGGGAGGACGCCCTCCCACCCCTGCCAACCCACCAAGATTCATCAGCAAGCCTATTTTCTTTTTTCCCTTCGCAGACGGTGCTGAGGTAGGATCATGAAGGAAGAGGTGAAGGGAATTCCTGTAAAAGTGGCACTGCGATGTCGCCCTCTGGTCCCCAAAGAGATTAGTGAGGGCTGCCAGATGTGCCTTTCCTTCGTACCCGGGGAACCGCAGGTGCGTAGCAGGGTCCTTGGGGGACCTGTGGCGGAAAACCTGAGGTCAAATGACAGTGAGGGGCGTGGTCTGGCCTTTCATTGTTTTCTTACTTCTTGTCCCTTGCCTCCTCTAGGTGGTGGTTGGTAATGACAAATCCTTCACCTACGATTTTGTGTTTGACCCCTCTACTGAACAGGAAGAAGTCTTCAATACAGCAGTAGCACCACTCATAAAAGGCATATTTAAAGGTGAGACTGTTTCATTCTTCAATCAGTTCTTGAGCATATACTATGTGTCAGGCATTGTGCTTGAATGTTGCAAATACAGGAATGGGTGAAACATGAGTCCTTTCAAAAAGCCCACAGCCTAGGAAACGAGTGCAATATAATTTGTAAAAGTTTCTGCACCCTTGAAACTAGTTTTGTACTGTATTTGCTTTCTGTGGTTCGGCTGCTCTTTAACTTTATATATTGTATTTTTGTTTGTTTGTCCTGGGACCTCATTAGATTTTAAGCTCTTTGATGAGTGCTGATTATGATCAGTGTACCAACCTACTTGAGGCCCACCCACTGCAAGACCTGTAGAAGGATTCAGATATAAATAATATAGCTTCCAGATCCTGGAGCAATGCAAAGTTCAGGGATAGGAATAGAAGTAGATGGTCACATACATAATTTTGGATGCATTATAAGTTTTAAACTTTTTGCGTCCATCTTTTTTTAAAATATATTTATATTTATTTTTAGAGAGGGGAAGGGAGGGAGAAAGAGAAGGAGGAATACACCGATGTGGGAGAGAAACATCAATGTGTGGTTGCCTCTTGTATGCCTGCAACTGGGGACCTGGCCTGCAACCCAGGCATGTGCTCTGACGTGGAATCGAACTGGTGACTTTTTGGTTCGCAGGATGGTGCCCAACCCACTGAGCCACACCAGTCAGGGCTGTACTCATGTTTAAGAAAAAATATTTTAGAAGTTAAAAATATACAATAGAATCAATCAGTCCTGCTTTAAAAGTAGCAGTGCTCTCATACAAAGTGGTATGAAAATCAGAAGGATGACACTAATTCTACTTGGGGAATCTGGGGTGAATTTCACAGAATAGGGAACCTTTGAGATAGGTATTGATTGATGAGTAGAATTCTTTTAGGTAAAGAAGGAGATTTCCTAAAGTCCCTGGATACTCTGGCCAGTTAATAATATTTATTGCAGCCCTGGCTGATGTGGCTCAGTGGGTTGGGCATTGTACTGCAAAGCGAAGGGTGCCCAGTTCGATTCCCAATCAGGGTATATGCCTGGTTGCGGGCCAGGTCCTGGTTAGGGTATGTATGAGAGGCAGCCAATCAATGTTTCTCACACCGATGTTTCTATCCCTCTCTTTCTCCTTCCCTTCCCCTTTTTCTAAAACTAAGTAAGTAAAAAATACTTAAAAATTTTTATTGCAGAAACTAAAGCTTTAGTATTATTCAGGACAATAGCAGGGTTCTGAAGAAGGTAGCAGGGTCTGAGAGGTCTTTAATTATTATTCTAGGATAGTGGTTATTCAGGAGTCAAAGCAGAGGGCTATTTAAACGAAGGAGAACCATGACATACTAGTTCGTTAAAGTTGAACAGAACATTTACATCATCTAGTATAGTTTTTCTTTCAAAGAAAAAGGCTTTGTAGCCATATCTCTGTAAAGTGAAATTCTGGTGTCTATTTGTAACATTTTTGGACAGGGAACTCCCTCACTCATGGGGTGGTCCTGTTGATTGGTTTTTGGACAGCGCTAAGTGCATTAGATTATATTGAAATGAAATTTGCCTCCTAGTAATAATGTCTATATTTTAAAGATTTTATTTATTTATTTTTAGATGGAGGGGAAGAAAATGAGAAAGAGAGGGAAAGAAACATCAATGTGTGGTTGCCTCTTGCACACCTCCAACTAGGGACCTGGCCTGCAACCCAGGCACGTGCCCTGACTGGGAATCGAACCAGCGACCCTTTGGTTCGCAGGCCAGTGCTTAATCCACTGAGCCACAGCAGCCAGGGATTTTTCACTTTTAAGTGATGTCATGACTGGGGACATTGGATACTTTGTTTCAAAATTTTAAAATATTAAAGCAATAGTCTCAAACTGATAAAAGTGTTGTAAGAACAGCATAAAACCTTTTTTCCTGAACAATTTGAGATAAGTTGTTGACCTGACGCCCCCTGAATACTTCAGTGTATATTTGCTACAAGCAAGGACTTTCTCCTGCATAACTATAGTACAACCATCAAAGTCATGAAATTAGCATTGCTACGTTTCTACCATCCAGTCTTCAGACCTCATTCCAGTTTCACCAATTGTCTCAATTATGTCCTTTATAGCAGAGGGTCTAGTTCAAAATCAGGTGTTGTATTTAGTGGTACTGCCTCTGTAGTCTCCTTCATTCTCAAATTTCTTCATTCTTTTTTGACTTGCATAATCATGACACTTTTAAAGATTGCGGGCCATTTATTTGTAAACCGTTTTTCAATTTTGATTTGTCTGATGTTTATGATTAGATTCAGGTTCTGTATCTTTATAGCAGAAATATCACAGAAGTAGTGATGTATTCTTTTTGAATCCTGTCAGTCAATACATGATTTTGCTGTGTTCCATTACTGCTGATGTTCATTTTGAGAGCTTGTTTGGAGGCTCTAGTAGGGGAGTGCAGCTACCCATATACCCTTGACTGAAGAATGGTCCTCTTATCAGGGAAGGTTGTCCTTTTCAGTGGAGCATGCAGCTTTGGGAGGGATGCGCATGGAGCTGTGAAAGAGGAAGGGGACACCTACCTAGCCAGCCAGATCAGCTGAATCAACCTCGGTGATCCATGGGGTGACAAATGTCACAGGCAGATTGCCTTCACATCCTGATGTTCACTTTGATCATTTGATGAAGGTGTTATCTGCCAGGCTTTTCCACTATAAAGTTAATCTTTCTCCTATTTACATATTTGGAAGAGCGTTGTACGGTCCCACATCTCTTCTAATTAACCATCCCTCCGTTCCTCAGCCATTCTCAAAACGATGTGGTTTCCAGAGCCTTCACTGTCTGTTCATCTTCCAGTTATTACTATATACACACATCCATAGTATTGCAGAAGATTAGGGAATGTTATTCTCTTGACCCGTAGTCATGCCGTACTATACCATACCAGGCAACACTAGCAATCTATTAGGGAAAATCTCAATTTAACATCTTATGATCTTTCAGAGTGTTAAGGTCTTCTTTTATACAAACAAGTTCTTTCAAAAAGAAAAAAAGCAAAGGACATATATCCCATTGAATCATACTTAAATGATGACATTTCTATGAGGAGCCTGATACATGGTCCAGATAAGGAGCGGGTGCTTTCACTGTAAAAAGCAGTTTGTTGCCTTTTCAAATGAAGACTGTTAATCAAAGATATGCATGTTTGAATCCCTTCTATCTATGCAGCTTCTAAGACTTTTTTAAAAAAAAATTTATTTTCAGAGAGAGGGGAAGGGAGGGAGAGAAACACTGATGTGTGAGAGAAACTTCAGTTGGTTGCCTCTTGCACACCCCCAACAGGGAACGTGGCCCGCAACTCAAGCATGTGCCCTGACTGGGATTCAAACTGGCAACCTCTTGGTTCACAGGCCAGCACTCAGTCCACTGAGCCACACCAGCCAGGGCTAAGACTTCAATTTAATTCCCATAAGTTAGAATTGCTCACAATAGATAGAAAGTAGAATTATAAAACTGAATGGCTTTTTGATGGGCATTTGGCCATCTTCATGATCTCAGTCATATCTTTAAGTGTTTTACTTCCTATCTTTTAAGGGCTCTCAGGAGGGACACACATTCTCAGTTTCGTGTTTTTCTTCTTTGCTTATTTGGAGCAGTGCAGAGTCATGACACCTATAGGACTTTTCTCTGTCTGTTCTTCATAAGACACCCTTGTCCTAAGAGAGCAGCCTCAATTTTGTTACAAGTAATCACTGAAAGAAATGGAGTCTATTGGTTGGATGAAAATACTTGAGCATCGCTATGCATGTGACTTCTGTTTTGCCAGGATACAATGCAACCGTCCTGGCATATGGACAGACTGGCTCTGGAAAAACCTATTCGATGGGAAGTGCATACACCGCAGAGCAAGAGAATGAACCAACAGTTGGGGTCATTCCCAGGGTGATACAAATGCTCTTCAAAGAAATTGATAAGAAGAGTGACTTCGAATTCGCTCTGAAAGTGTCATACTTGGAGGTAAGTGACTTATCTTTAATTATTCTGAGTTTAAGTTTATCTTTGGGTAGAAAAGTAAATCCTAATCAGTTTTTTCCTGGCATGACTCAAACAAATAAATTGCATTTTTAGTAAATCACATTTTAATAAATTGATAGAGAAAACTTACTGGCTCAGTTGGATCTGGCTTCCACCCAGTTCTTTATTTGTTGTCAAAATAGTCTGTTTAATCTGATTGTTACAGGAGTTGGCATCGCCATATAAAAAGATGATAGGAATTCTGTTCATTCCAATTTGGTCTCTTATTGATTCTCTGTGGGGTCTGTGGAAAAATATTTGATTTGCCTTTACTCTTTAGAGGCTTAAGTGATAATGCTGCTGCTTTTTGAAGAATGTTATAAAAATTGGGTGATGTATTGAGTTGTATAGGTGATAATAGAGTGTGTTTGTTCAACTGCTATTTATTGAGTACCTACTATGTTGGACCCTGTTCGAGATACTTGGGCTATGTCAGTGAACAAAACATAAAAATCCCTGCCCTTGTTGGTGTTTTCATTCTAGTGTATATGAATGTAGAATTAGATTGACCAGTTATATCTAACCTCGTGACACCAAAAACACTTGTTTTTATTTTTGTTTGTTGTTGTTTTTTAAAGTATATTTTATTATGTTGTTACAGTAGTCCCAATTTCTTCTCCTTTAGCTCCCCTCTTCCCAGTACTCTTCTTCCCTCCAGCAATCCCAACCGCCTTAGTTCAGTCCATGGGTCGTGCAGATAAGTTCTTGGGCTTCACCCTTTCCTATATTATTCTTCACTTTCTCCTGTCTATTTCGTACCAACCAATTATGCTTCTTAATCCCTGCACCATTTCCCCATTTCTCCCCTTTCCCTCTCCCAGCTGATAACCCTCCAAATGGTCCCCATACCTATGATTCTGTTCCTATTCTGCTTTGCTTAGTTGGATTTTGTTTTCCTTTTTTAGAATCAGTTGTTGACACTTGTGAGTTTATTGTCATTTTAGTGTTCATAGTTTCGATCTTCTTTTTCTTAAGTCCCTTTGACATTTCATATAATAATGGCTTGGTGATGATGGGCTCCTTTAGCTTTACCTTGTCTGGGAAGCACTTTATCTGCCCTTCCATTTCAAATGATAGCCTTACTGGATAGAATAATCTTGGTTTTAGGCCCTTGCTTTTCATCACATTGAATACTTCTTGCCTGCAAAGTTTCTTTTGAGAAATCAGCTGATAGTCTTATAGGTACCCCTTTGTAGGTAACTCTGCTTTTCTCTTGGTGCTTTTAAGATTCTCTCTTTACCCTTGACCTTTGGCATTTTAATTATGATGTGTCTTGGTGTGGTTCTCCCCTGGGTCTAGCTTGTTTGGGACTCTCTGTGCTTCCTGGACCTGTATGTCTATTTCCTTTGCCAAATTAGGGAAGTTTTCCTTCATTATTTTTTTACATAAGCTTTCAGTTTCTTGCTCTTCCTATTCTCCTTCTGGCACCCCTAAGATTTGGATGTTGGCATTTTTAAAGTTGTCCCAGAGGTTCCTAATCCGCTTCTCATTTTTTCCAATTCTGATTTCCTCATTCTGTACTGGTTGACTGTTTTTTTCTTCCTTATGTTCCAAATCATTGATTTGAACCCCGGTTTCCTTTCCTTCACCATTGGTTTTGTGTGGATTTTCCTTCGTTTCACTCAGCATAGCCTTCACTTCTCCCCTTATACATCTGCCATACTCAAGCATATCTGTCAAGCCTGTGAGCATCTTTATCACGAGTGTTTTGAACTCTTCATCTGTTAGGCTGGCTATCTCCTCATCTGTTAGGTTGGCTATCTCCTCGTCGCTTAGTTCTCCCACTGGAACCTTGATCCATTCCCCCTTTTGGGCCATACTTCTCTGTCTCCTCATTCTGACAGGCTCCTGTGTTTGTTTGCCTCTGTGTCTTAGGTAGAGCTGTCGCTCCTGTTACATTGTAAGGGATGGAGCCTTAGGGACTTGTCAGTACAAGGCAGCCCATTTCACCACGTTGTGGCGCTATCTGTGGGGGCGGGGTCCGAGAGGGGACAATGCCACCTGCCTAGCACTCGCCCCTTTTTCAGGCAGTTCTCCCACTTCCGTATGGGACTGGCGCCTGTCTAGCTGTTGTCCTGGCCATTGTTCCCAGAGTGGGTGGGTCTCAGATATTCTAGAACAGTTGGGGGTCCTTTAAACAAGCGGACTCTGCTGAGAGACTGGCAGTTTCTGCCTTCACCCCAACCCCACTGGTCTGCACAGTCAAAGGCAGTGAGGCTTTATTGTCCCCAGTGCTGGGACCATTAGCTGTGAGGTCTGGTTTGGTGCTGGGAGTGCTCCCCAGGTGTTCCTCCTGATGTTTTTAAATGTGTAACTGCGCTTTCCGCCGGCCTGGTGCTGCCACCGCTGCTGCTGCCACCACATGGCATCCTTTCCGCCCCGGCTCTGCCCCTCCTACCTGTCTGGATAAGTATTTCTTCTTTATATCTTTGTTTGTTGGACTTCTGTGCAGCTTGATTTTCTGGAACTTCTGGTTGTCTTTAGTTTTGAGGTAGTTGTATTCCTTCTTAGTTGTGAAGAGAGATGCAGCGTGTCTGTCTAGGCTTCCATCTTGGCCAGAAGTTCTAAAAACATTTATTTAGGGAACTTATAGCTTCTGGGAAACTAGCTGGTTGGTTCCATAGCAGTGAGAAGATGTCTTGTCTTTAAGGAGCAGTGATTAAACTGATGTGATTTAAGAATACAATTATATATTGTATGTAAATACTTCATCCTGAAGTTGAATCTTCATTGGAATAGAAGGGGTAAAGTTTGAAGATGGGGAAGTAAACATCATTAACATTAGCCTTATAGAATCTTCATTAATCTAGTTGTGGTCAAGGTAATCAGATGAAAAAAATAACTTCAGAACCTGGTATATTAAATAGTAGCAACAGCAATAATTGCTAACAAATAGAGTGCTTACAATGTACTAAATACTGTTGTCATACTTAAAGTTGTGGTTGTTGTTGAAATATCAGTTGCCACGTCTTCCTTTTGCTTCCTGCTCCCACCCTCCATTAAGGATTCATTACTTATGGTTTAACAAAATTGGTGAAGGTGGCACTTGTGACACCATCAAAGAACTGAATTTGGTCGCCATTACTTTCTGTGGTCCACTTTTCCTAAGAGACTCTGTCTTAAGAGAGCAGTCTCAATTTTGCTATAGTAACATGAATTCATTCTTGCAAGTATCAAGCGTTTGCCTATAGGGTCAAAGTCCTTTTCTGAATTAAAAATATGTTTGTTGTAAAAATATTTTAAAACAGAAAATCACAAACAATTTAAAAATCATCTATGATCCCACCACCCCAAGATGACCATTGTTAACATCTTGTTTTTACCACTTTATTTTCAACAATACCAGATTTATAATGAAGAAATCTTGGATCTTCTATGCCCATCTCGTGAGAAAGCCTCTCAAATAAATATACGAGAGGATCCTAAGGAAGGCATAAAGGTATGTTTGTTGTAGTTGTTGTTGTTGTTATTGTTATTAACAAATGTTGGTCATTACTAAAGTTCACATTTTTTTAATTTGCCACTGCAGTTTTAAATGACTGCTAACATCTTTCAGATTTTGTATGGTCCTAATTCCCTTTGTTAATCTAGAATTCCTACGTGGGATCCCTTGGAGGGAAGGATGTTTTATCACCTTCCTGTTACCTCTTGAAAGAATGCTAAAATCAATGAAATACTTATAGTATTAGCTATTTACAGAGTTCTAAGACTTTGATGTCCAGTACAGTAGCCAGTAGCCACAAATGGCTATTAAAACGTAAATGAACTAAAATTGTATAAAATTTAAAATTCATAAAATTCAGTCTTTCAGCCCTGACCAGCATAGCTCAGTTTGTTGAGCGTTGTTCCGCAAAGCGAAGGGTTGCCAGTTCGATTCCCAGTCAGGGCACATGCCTGGGTTGTGGACCTGGTTCCCAGTTGGGGGTGTGTGAGAGAGGCAGCTGATTGATGTTTCTCACATCGATGTTTCTATCCCTCTCATTCTGCCTACCTTACCCTCTATCTAAATGACTAAATAAATAAAATATTTTTTAAAAAATTCATTCCTCAGTTACACCAGACACGTGAAGGACTCAATAGCTACATGTGGCTAGTGGCTACTGTATTGGACAACACAGATATAGAAATTGTCCACGGGCAGAAAATTCGGTTGAACAGCACTGGCCTGGACATGGTGCTAGGCTCTGCAGTGATATTTAAAACTTAAAAAGTTAAATAATTTAATCTTTTTAAAATTCATAAAAACCATAGGACAAAGACCACTGATTTGAGAGGTTTCTGTCACGTGGTATAGATGCAAGACGTAGGGCTATAGCCGAACAGAAAATGTGAGGCAAGGTTGGGAGTTGTATGTGGGAGAGGGCCAAATCTAGAAGCCACTGTTGAAAACAGTCAGAACTTGGCTCTACCACCAGTTTGGGTATTCAGGAGTGGGAGAATCTGACACTGGAAGTAGGTGAGGATGCATAGTACTGACTTGGGAAAACTTAGGAAAATAATATCTTTCCCACCTTCCTCTCTTCCCTGCACGAAAAGTTGAAGGCTTAGGGTACATACAGGTGCCTGAGGGGCAGGTGCTTTTTTACCCTTTCTGGGTTGATGAAGCTGATTAAGCCATTAAGCCATTCGCCAAATGCTAAAGCAGGACTTGAAGGACCAAACCTATTGTGAAAGCCTGATGAGCTTGGAATACAGGAAGACAGTTTAGGTAGTGGGAATAAGAGACCTAGGCAAAACACATGCTATCTGTCACCAGAAAGACTGTTGGAGTGAGCCAGCTCTTGATGGGATTCCCACATCTTTTATATGCCCTATAGTAAAGCAGGAATTAAATCCTAAGCATTATTTACAAAGAAGTGTAAATTTCTGGCTTAAATTGGGGTGGATAATGAGAAGTTTGTCAATATTATTCAGATTGGATGAATGGAATGGAAGTAAAGAGAGAAAAGAGTAAGGGTATTCTCGCAGTAAAGAATAGTTTAAGCAAGAAAGCAGAAAATATACTCCTAGGGGTAATAAGACTAGACCAGTCAGTCTGGATTCAGGGGTACAGATTGGGAAGAAATAGGAGATACATTAGGACCAGATGAAAGAATTTCATTTATATCCCTGCGAACAGTGTATAAGGCATTTAATACTTCCAAATGAAGGTCTGCTATGGCTACTTTTACCAAGTCATTATCTTCCGTGTTTCTCTCTCCAGGTAAGTTAGCTCCTTGATGTTAGAAGAGTATCTTAAGATCTCTTTGTGTCCTCATTATCTAGCACGGGGCTTTGTAGTTTGGTGACATTTTAGGAAGCAGGATTTTTAGGAAGACAAAACAGAAATGGATTGTGAAGGAGAAAGACTAGGCCAAGGAAGGCCAATTGGGGAAACTCTGCCTTATTTTTCAGGCATGAAGTAATATGGGCCTGGACTAGGCAAGTAAAAAGGAAAAGGAAGCAATGAATTCAAAAGAAGAATGACTAGGAGTTGGTGGAAGATGAGATATGGAGGAATGGGAGGAATGGAAGACGAATCTGAGGTTTGGGGAATAGAGAGATTAATAGAAATGGAGAATTAGTGGGTGGAATCAGTGTTGGTGGGAGGAAGAGTTTGGCATCTAATTTACTGGTTTCAAAGTGTAAGTAGCAGGCAGTTAGAAATAAAAGACTAGAAATTAGGGCACCGACGTAGATTTGGGAGCTATGGAGTAATAAAACTATAGTCTATTGGGGCTAGCAGGGATTGGATGCAGTTCAATCTCGAGAGGCTCCAAGAGATTTTAATTTGTACAAACTCTCATAGCTAGATACAGTACCAAGCCCAGGACCCTGGTTTTCTGGCTTCCTATGGAAACTAGGCCATGTGATTTGCCCTAGTGAAAAATGAGGTTTCAAACAGATCAGAGGTATAGGGAGGAAGCTAAGATCCCATAGAAGAGAAAGTAGCAAGAGAAATACCATAGCTGTTTATGTTACCCTTGCTGTTCTTTGGGTCAAAGCTTACTTTCACTTGGGGCTCCCTGGAAGGCACCTTATCCATTGCTCTCTTAAAATCTGGAGAGCTTTTCTAGCTCCAGTATTGACCAGTATCTTGTTTTGGAAGTCCCTAGGGGAAATCAGAGACCTTGGTTTGCAGGGGTCACAGGGAGCAGGGTTGCTAGAGAAAAACCACAACTATTCTATTCAATATTTATTAAGGTTCTACTGGAACATCAAGGCATCATTTCTTTTTTTTTTTTAATTTATTTTTAGAGAGAGGGGAAGGGAGGGAGAAACAGGGAGAGAAACATCGATGTGCAAGAGATACACAACCCAGGCATGTGCTGTGACTGAGAATCGAACCAGCGACCCTTTGGTCCTCAGGCCAGGGCTCCATCCACTGAGCCACACCAGCCTCAGCAATGCATTATTTTTTTAAACAACCAATTCTTATATTTCTGATGAAGTATTTGGAGTAGGAATCATAACTGAGTTTTTGTTTTTTTTTTTTCTCCCCGAATTAGATTGTGGGACTCACTGAGAAGACTGTTGTAGTTGCCCTGGATACTGTTTCCTGTTTGGAGCAGGGCAACAACTGTAGGACTGTGGCCTCCACAGCTATGAACTCCCAGTCATCCCGGTCTCATGCCATCTTTACAATCTCCATAGAGCAAAGAAAGAAAAGTGACAAGTAAGTTACAATCTAATGAAAAGTGAAGATTTAAAAAAAAAAAACATTTAATTTATTTATTTTTAGAGAGAAGGGAAGAGAGGGAGAGAAACATCAATGTGTGGTTGCCTCTCACGTGCCACCAACTGAGGACCTGGCCTGCAACCCAGGCATGTGCCCTGACTGGGAATCGAACCGGCGACACTTTGGTTCTCAGGCCAGCACTCAATCTACTGGGCCACACAAGCCAGGGCAAGAGTCAGGATTTTTAATGTTCTGCTAAAGTTGGATAGTGGGTTGCTTCTTTGATTTGACAAAACATCTGACATCAGTACTCAGAGCACTAGGAACCAGTGGGGCTATATTGACTGACTTGAAAGAAGAGAAGAGCTGGCAGGTCTGCTTTGTTTCTCAGCTGTCCTCAAGCTTGTGTGCTATTCTCACGTGTGTGTTCCTGTCATTATCATAGAAATAGCAGCTTTCGCTCCAAGCTGCATCTTGTAGACCTCGCGGGATCCGAAAGACAGAAGAAAACCAAGGCTGAAGGGGACCGTCTAAAAGAGGGTAAGAATAATTAAGGCCACAGTTGTAGGTTAAAAACCTCTAGTACTCTTCTTACTGGTATTGTTGGAGTCTTGACTGGGATATTTCAGGTCACAATCTAACAGTACCTACAATTCAAGCTGGAGGCTGATTTCGGAAATAGTGAAAAATTGTTTCTTTCCCTTGCATTCATTTCCTAATTTAGGTATGAGATTTGGATCTGGCCCTTTGCTTTGATTTCATCTGGTCCAGGCAAGTTTTTGGCTTTTTGTTTTGTTTTGTTTTACCCCCAACTACTTCATGATTAAAATCAATATCCTCAAGTATTCACTGTCCTTCCCAGATGTTCTCACATAAACCTCATCAGCATGGCTTCCATATCTTCATTAAAGTTGTTGGATAGAAGTGGGGAAGCTCCTAGGGCTAGAAGAACCCATGGTGTTTCCTATTAGAAACCTTCATCTAGCATGAAGTGACCTGGTAATCTGCATGCTGTGGGAATGGCCTTTGAAGCAGTTATTAATCTACCTAACCAAAAATTAACAGCCAGCTCCTGTTTCTCAATTTTATACTTAAGGATCACATAAAAGATTTCATCAAATGCCGTGCTGAAGTCCAGATATACTATGTCTACCATATTTCTCATTAGCCACCAGCTTAGTAACAGTACGAAAAGGGAATAAGGATTAGCATAAATGGACTTTTTCTTAGCGAATTCAAGCTGCCTTCTAGTGCTTATTCTTCCGTTTCCAGGTTTTTGCAATCCACTTCTGTAATAATCTAGAAGGCATATCCAACTCACTGATCTGTAATTTATGGAATTAACTTTTAGCTCTTTTTTTTTTTTTTTTGAATGTTGAAATTGCATCTGCTCAGTCTCCTGGAACATCTTTTCTCCGAGATTTCTCCAAGTGCATTGACATCGCTTCAGCACTCGCATTTGAAATTACTCTTTAGTTCCCTTGGCTGGAATTCATCTGGTCCAAGGTATCTGACCTCTTATGAAAATAGTTGAGGTCTCACTACCTCCTCACTCATATTGGGCTTCAGTTCCCTCGGGAAGCGAGGAGGCAGAAGCAAAAAATGTAATTGAGGAATTTTACCTCTTTGTCATTTATCAGTATTATGCTGCTGGCGCAGGGCAGGGACCTATTTCTTTCTCATTCAGCTTTTTGTTCTGAATGTTTTTAAAAGTGACCTTTTTGTTCTGTGTTAACCTTCTTATTTAAAGGTTCTTGTGCCCCTTTTATCTTCTTTTTAGGTGTACAGTTCTGAGTTATCTTTTAACGCCTTTTTTTGAGATATAATTCACATGCCATAAATTCCACCCATTTAAGCTGTATACTTGAGTGGATTTTAGCATATTCGCCGAGTTGTGCAGCCAGCACCACAAGCTCATTTTAGCACATTTTCATCATCCCCCCAAAAGGAACTTAATATCCATTAGCAGTCACTGCCCATTCCCACCCCTTCTCTGACCCTAGGCCACCACTAACCTGTATTTCATATTAATATGATCACGTAATATGTGGTCTTTTGGGACCGGCTTGTTTCACTTAAGGTTTTTTGTTTGTTATTTTAAAGGAGTCATGCTGTGATGAATTTATTTTTTTACCCAAGTCTAGTTGATATGCAATACAGGGTGGGGCAAAAGTCGGTTTAGAGTTGTTCATGTGGAAAATCATACATAATTAATAAGCGATAATACAAGAATGAACTCAGTTTCGGATACTCACAGCTGTAAACCTACCTTTCTCTCATCCTGTGTTATTATAGTTTCAAGTGTACAACATAGTGATTTGACATTTATATGCCTTACAATGTGATTACCGTGATAAATCTAGTAACCATCTTTCACCATACAAGGTCATTACCTTATTGCTGACTATATTCCCTGTGCTGTATATTATATCCTTGTGACTTATTTTGTAACTAGAGGTTTATACCTTTTATTCCCCTTTACATTTTTTAATGCCCTCTTGCCCCCCCTCCGCTCTGGCAACCATCAGTTTTTTTCTCTTTATTGGTGAGCCTGTTTCTGTTTTGTTTCTTTTGTTTTTTAAGAGTCCGCATATAAGTGAAATCATATGGTAATATATTTGCCTTTGTCTGGCATTTCACTCAGTACAATACTCTCTAGGTCCAACCATGTTGTCAAAAATGGCAAGATTTAATTCTTTTTATCGCTGAGTAATCATCCATTGTGTATAGATACACCACATCTTTATACATTCTTCTATTGATGGGCACTTGGGTTGCCTCCATATATTGCTTACTGTAAATTATGCTGCATTAAACGTAGGGGCGCTTATGTATTATCTTTTTCAATTAGTGTTTTGGATTTTTTTCAGTTAAATACACAGAAGTGGAATTGCTGCGTCATATGGTATTTCTAGTTTTAATTTTTTTTTTATTAAAGGAGATTTTTTTTAAAGATTTTATTTATTTATTTTTAGAGGGAGGGGAAGGGAGGGAGAAAGAGAGGGAGAGAAACTGATCGGCTGCCTCCAGGGACTGAATCCGCAACCCAGGCCTGTGCCCTGACCAGGAATTGAACTGGCGACCTTTTACTTTGTGGGATGATGCCCAACCCACTAAGCCACACCAGTCAGGGTGAGGTTTATCTATCTTAATAGTTATAGCTCTGTTCTCAGTTTTTATTTTAAACTCGAGTCTTGGGTTTTCTTGGTATAAAATCATATCAGTAAAAAGAAAATTATCTCTTTGTGCATATTTATTCCTATCATTTCTCATGTTTTTTGTTTATTAGCAAGGAGAAGGATGTTGAAGGATACACACTGGTCTTGTAAAATCGCTTTCCTCAGGGGGTGGGGGAGTCTAGTTTCTGATTTTAATTGGAATGGTTTTATTGTTTTAATATTTGGAGTGATAATTGCTCCTGGTCTGGGTAAATGGTATTTAATTCTTTTAGTTCCAGAAAGTGTTTTTTTTTTTTTTTTTTTATGTTGTACTTTAATCTACGTGAGTGATCTTTTTTAGGCTGTTTGCTGTTTCCTTCAGCAACTCTATTCCATGAAAGGCTCACCCCAAGTTTTCTGCTTCCTCCTCTCTTGCGCTTCTTGGTCCCCTTATGTGTATTATTATTTTCCTCTCTCTTCTCATTAGGGCTGAGGTTCCTTAAGTCACACAGCATCTGAGTGGATGGGAAAAGCCCAGTGGTTTGTACCCATGCACGAGCACTGAAGAAACAGTCATGTTATCAGTCAGCCTGTCACAGCCCTGAGGGGCATCGAGAGGAGGCCTCTCTGCACTCCTGTTCCCTAGTGATGTCCTTGTCTCTAGGTAGAGAGGACCCAACTCAACTCCTCAGTTTCTTCTCAGCATCTTCAGATCCAGGGACACCTGCCACATTCACACAGGCAATCTCAGCTGTCTCCTGGGAGTTCATGGCGTCCCACAGGCCAAAGCTTCGCCCGCAGCCGCGTTCCCATCCTTGCACTTTGGCTCTCCTGCGTTAGGCTGCAGGTCCTTGGCCCAGAGTTCTCAGCTGTTCCAAAGAGAACTTACTCTCAGGTCTCACACCTGTCCTGTGAGCTCTCTCTCAGCAACTATTTGGCTGAAGAACAGAGTAGATGGATCCGACTTGGGAATGAAAGGGATCTGGGCTATCATTAACTTACCATCTTCCCAAAATCTATCTACGTTTTAAAAATATACTACCAAATTCCCATGAAGGCATAAGAGTATTCATTTTTGTAAAGTTTTCTAACTTTTCTACTAAGTATTATTACCAATTTGATATGTGAAAAATGCTATCTCATTTTCTTTCCTGTAGTTACCAGTGAACTTAAAAATACTTTTAGCCTGGGCTGGGTGGCTCAGTTGATTAGAGAGTTGTGGGTTTGATTCCCAGTCGGGGCGTGTACGGGAGGCAACCGATCAATGTCTCTCTCTCTGTCTCTGTCTCTGTCTCTCTCTCTCTCTCTCTCCCCCCACCCCTTCCTCCCTATCTAAAACTAATGAACATATCCTGAGGTGAGGAATAAAAAATACTTTTTTATTTATAGGACATTCATATTCTGGATTAACTTATCTATTCAAGGTATTGAACTTCCTTTTCTTTTTAAGTTAAGCCTTATTTATTATGACTTTGAATATAGAACAGATTCAGCTAACTGCCAGATAGATTATAAATATATTACAGATGGATAAGAGATTATTCATTTGAAGTCTAATACAGGATACAGAAAAACGCCCAAATCATACTTTTCACGTCTGATGAATGTTCACAGTGTGACTATGCCTATGTCCCTAGCACACAGATCAAAAAACAATATGACAAGCATCCCAGAAGTACCACTTGTACCCACTTCAGTCTCTGTCTTCCCAAAGGGTAACCTTTGTGTCTGAGTTTTCATTCAATGTAGCATCACTAGGAAAGTTAAAGGACGCCTAGTTAGATTTGAATTTCAGATAAATGACGACTGGTTTTGTAGGGAGCATACTTACCTTAAAAATGATTCATCGTTTATCTGAAATTCAGATTTAACGGATGCCTGTATTTTTTTCTTTTGTTAAATCTCGTAGCCCTAACTCAGCATCATGCTTGTGAGATTCATCCATATTCTTTCACGTAGTTGTAATCCATTCATTTTCATTACTGTACATATTCCATTGGCAAATGTGCCGCAGTTTTTGTTTTTTTTTCTCCTCCTGCTGGATGGGTATTTGGGTGATTTTCAGTTTGGGGCTATTATGAATAGTGTTGCTATGAATAGTTTTGTACGTGTATTTTGCAGAACATATGTACACAAGTTCCTTCAGTCCCGGATCCTCCTGTAACTGTTAGACGATCTCCTTCCCTATAGTCAAGCTCCTCAAAAAAGTTCACACTGCTTAGCAACACATGTGATTCTCTCCTGGTTACGTGTTTTGGTGAGAAAGAGCGCACATGGCAAAAACTGCATAAATCATGGGTAAAGTGACCACCCATGTAACTATCACTTAGGTTGAAAAACAGAACATTTCTAGCACCTGTGTGTGCATACCCCTCTTAGGTCACGACCCCCTTCCTTCACTCTTGAAGTAACCACTCCTGACTTTTGTGATAGTAATTCCCTTGCTTTCCTGTTATGATTCTTTTATTTTGTGTCTTGTTTAAGAACTCCTTTAGTACCCCAATGTCTTGAAGATATTCTTCTATATTATCGAATAAAAGCTTCACAATTTTGCCTTTCACATTTTAAGTCTTTCATGCACCTAGAACTGTTTTCTGTACATGGTATGATGCAGGGTTCCAATTTGATTTTTCGTATAAATGCCCATTTGTCCTAGGACTATTTGTTTAAAAGTTCACCCTTTCCCTCCCCCCCCCCTCGATGAGCAGAGCCACTTCTGTCATATATTAAGTGTCCAAATTTGCCTTAGTCTGTTTCTGGGCACTCCATTCTATTAAGTCAAATTCAGTCTTCCAGCTACATAGCATGTCTCCCTATTTATTTAGGACTTTTTAAATACTTTTCAGTGATTTCCTCTTATCCATGTTTTGTTGTGTTCTTAAGTAATTTGTATTTTGACAGTATTGGAAGTGATATTCTAAAGCCTTTTTTATTCAAGTATAATATACAAACAGAAAAGTACATACATCATAAGTGAATAGCTCACTGAATTTTCATAAACTGAACAAACCCGTGTAAACAGCAGAAACAGAATCTTTTAACATTGTGTACTCTAACTTTGTTGGTAGTGTATGGAAATAAAACTTATTTTCAAATGTTGACTTTGTATCTAGGAACCTGTTTGATTCACTCTGGGTAGTCTGTCTGTACTCACCTTGCTGAAACCACAGTGGCAGATATCACCAGTGATACCTTAATTACCAAAACAATTGGTTCTTTTGGTTCTTTTTCAGTGCTCATCTTATCTGACCTGTCTGTGGCATTGACACTTGAACACACCCTTCTGGAAACTCTTCTCCTGCTTTGTAAATCCTCATGCTCCTAGTTCTTTCCTTAACTCAAGCCATTCCATCTTAGTCTCTTGCTTTTTCTTCTTCCCTGGTCCATTTTGCTAATTGTTGCTCCCAGCATGATGTCCTCGAGTACGAATAAGTACCCACTACCTGCTATTAATTCTCCCTTTGCAATACTGAAGAGGCGCACGCATTTTCAGCCTCTTCCTGCTGTCTCTACAAAGTCCATGCCTTCACCCTGCACACCTAGTCAAGAGCCTCCCCACACTTCTTGGAAGCATCCCATTCCAACCGCCACGGCTATGTTTGTCTTAAACTACCACTTTGGATGGGGTACCCACCCTGGTTGGAAACTAAGTGACATATCACTGCGTACAGGATGAAGTCTAAAAACCATAGCCAGGTCTTCCAGACCCTTCGAGCCCAGCCTGCCTCCTCTGCTGCCTTTCCTAGCTTCCCTGCCCACACTCTCCAGTCCAGCTGCGAGGCCTCCCACCACAGGCCCTGCTGACTCTGGCGTTGGCGTATTTCCCTTATAGCCATCTCCTTGTTCCTCCCAGAACGCCGCCGCTCCGCTCCTTCCCCATCAACTGCCTACAACATAGCCGTCCTGCATGGTCCAACTTAAGTCTTGGGGTTTTTGCTGTTGCCTTTCGTAACCATACCACTGTCTAATGTACTTTGTCTGCTCCGAAGTTCTGTAGTATCAGGGAACTGCCGTGTCATTTTTCTGGCCCCTCTATATTTCCGGGTTCATCTCCCACCATTTCCCCACGAACTCCAGGGTTGCAGCCACAGCAGTATGCTCCTCGTTTGCCAAACAGTACTGTTGTTTCAGATCTCTGTACTGATTTCGTTTCTTTATTTTCAGAGAGAGGCGGAGGGGGGTGGGGAGAGAAACATTGATTGGTTGCCTCCCTCGTATCCCCAACTGGAGACCTGGCCCTGAACCCAGGCATGTGCCCTGACTGGGAATTGAACCGGCGACCCCTTTGGTTTGCAGGCCAACACTCCATCCACTGAGCCACACCAGCCAGGGCTGGTTTTGTTTGTTTGTTTCTTTGTTTGTTTTGTTTTTTGTCTTCCCACTGCCTTGTAAATCTGGTTCCATCAAGCCTCTCTGCTCCTCCTGTGCTTTTAACCTCTCTACTGACTTTCCCGCCACAACATAGAAGCATACTAATGTGCTTCTCCCATTTTAAAACAAGATCCTTCATCTCCATCATACAATGGCTCTCTTCCCTTTTCCTTTTACTCTGCTTTTCTCTCTCTTCCTACTGTTCAAGCCATCACCCTGCCACCTCTGCACACCCTAAGCAGTTCCACCCACTTAGATGCTCATAGTTTCTCCCTATAGGCTGCTGATCCCAAACCTCTATCTCCAGCCCATGTCTCACATCTGCATTTCAGCCTATAAACGTAGTTGCCTGTGGAGCATCTCATAAAGGAGCCGTAGGCACCTCCCATTCCACATATCTAAACCTGAACTCCTCGTCCCTTCCTGCCTCTGTTAAACTGGCCCCTCCATCAACTGCAGTAAGTGATTTCCACCATCCCCCAGTCCCCCGCACCAGAAACCAGGGCATCATTCCGTATTCTTCCTTCCCTCGCTCCTCCCCGTCCCATCATCAGTCACCAAATCCTATGAGTCTTACTCATATCTCAAGTCACTTTCTTTTCTCTAACCCTGCTACCACTACCTTAGTGCGGGCCTTCCTCATTTCTTAGCTTACAGCAAGCTCTCCAGTTGGTTGCCCTTTTGAGTCATCTACCAACTAGCAGCCAAGACGTGCTTTATAAGCTGGATATACCTGCTTAGAGCTCTTTCCAGAGCTCCTCACCTAGCACCACGGAGCTTAGCGTGGCCTTTGTATTCTAGCCCTGCCTACCTGGCTAGCTTCCCCCTCCCCTCCCCTTCTTTGCCATCTGCCATGCTAAGCCATATTAAGTCTGCCCAGTTCTCTCTTGTCTGTGCGTCTTTGTGCGTTCTGCTCGCTCTGCCGGAAATGCCTTCTGTCTCTTTTCACATGGCTAATTCTTTTTTTTTTTTTTTTTCAAAGATTTTATTTATTTACTTTTAGAGACAGGGAAAGGGAAGGAGAAAGAGAGGGAGACAAACATCAATAGAAGAGAGATACATCGACCAGTTGTCCCTCACATGCCCCCAACTGGGGACCTGGCCCGCAACCCAGGCATGTGCTCTGACCAGGGATTGACCCCGGTGACCCTTTGTTTTGCGGGATGGTGCCACACCATACTGAGCCATAGCAGTCAGGGCATGGCTAATTCTATTTTGCCCTTCAATACTCAGCTCCTATTTCATCCCCCTAAAGAAACTTACTTTGACCACCCACTTGCTCGCCCCACGCCATCTAGTGTTCACTTCTTTTTTACACTAATATTACCCCAACTCTGTATTACACTCATTTCCTTACCTGGCTGACTCCCCCAGCAGGCAGTAAGCCAGTCAAAGATGGGAACTATGTCTTAGTCATCTTTTTTTTTTAATTGATTTGAGAGAGAGAGAGAGAGAGAGAGAGAGAGAGAGATTTGTTGTTTCACTTATTCATGCATTCATTGCTTGATTCTTGTATGTATGTGACCCAACCAGGGATCGAACCTACAACCTTGGCATATGGGGATGACGCTCTAACCAACTGAGTTACCCAGCCTGGGTGTCTTATTTATCTTTGAATCTCTAGGGCCTAGCACAGTGTCTGACATATCACTGTAGGTTCTCATTGAATGCCTGAATTCTTCTCCCTTTTGGTCTGACTGCCAGTTCCTACTGAGATTTCAATTCATAATTCAGGTATCATCCACCTATGAAACCTTTACTTTGGATCAAAGTCTTTCCATCGATCGCTGCTCCTTAGTGCTTTTTTCATAACATTTTATTGTAGCAGTTGTTGCATTTTAATTTTCATTTGTCGCAGGTATCTTTTGATTTCTTTCTTTCTTCTATTGTTAACCCATTCATTGTTTAGTAGCATGTAGTTTAGCCTCTCTTCTTGGGACCTCTGTAGCTGAGATATCCCTCCTGATTCTTAACTGTCACACATAGGTGTGGGGCCAGCCTGTTTCACACCTCCATGCCCCCTACCAGTCTCTATGTGGCATCTTTTTTATATCCTTAGTTATAGGACTTCTGTTCAGCTAGTCTCCAGATGGCTTTCCAGCTTGATTGTTCTATAATGTAGTTATGATTTTGATGTGGTCATGGGAGGAGCCAAGTGTAGCATTACCTCCTTCACCATCTTGACTGGATCAAAAGGAACTCTTTTTTTTTTTTTTTTAATGAAACTTTCAGCTGGGAGGGAGAAGGAGGAGAATGGGGAAATGGTTCAGGGATTAAGAAGCATAATTGGTAGGTACAAAATAGACAGGGGGAAGTTAAGAATAGTAAAGTAAATGGAGAAGCCAGAGAACTTATATGTAGGACCCATGGACATGAACTAAGGTCGGGGGGCTTGCTGGAGAGAAGGGGATACTGGGTGGAGGGGGGCAAAGGGAAAAATATTGGGACAACTGTAACAGCATAATCAATAAAATATACTTAAAAAAGAAACTGTTAAATGCAATTCTAACAGTTGAAATAAAATTTTAAAAGGATTTAAAAATTACATAAGTTTTTAAGTTCAGATTTATAACATTGTGTATATAAGTCAATCTTCAAACAATAAGTATTATAGCTGTTTTTATTTTCAGTTTCTTTTTTATATTAACTTGAATATCATAAATTTTTTTATGATAAAAAACTCAATGTGTCCAACAAATGGCTTGTGTCTAGAATATATGAGGATCTCTCAAAACTCAATGCTACAGAAGAGTCCACCTAGAAAAATGGGCCAAAGACATGAACAGATATTTCACTGAAGAAGGCACACAAATGGCAATAAACATATGAAAAGATGCTCACTATCCCTCATTATGAAGGAAATGCAAATGAAAACCAGTGAGCTCTATCACTGCCCACCTCTCAGAAGAGCTAAAAGAAAAACTAGTGACAATACCAAATGCTGGCAAGAATATAGAGAAATGGGATCTCTCATACATGGCCCTTGGGAGTGTAGAAAGGTACAGACACTCTGGAAAATAATCCAATAGTTGCTCCTAAAGCTGAACATGTGCTCACCAATATGATACAGCAATTGTACTCCGGGGTACTTATCCCACTGAACATGTATGTTCACAGAAAATCCTGTACATGAATGTTTATAGCTGCTCTATGTGTAATAAGCAAAAACTAGAAGCAACTGAAATGTCCCCCAGCAAATGAACGGTTAAACAAACTGGTACATTCATGCCAGGTAATACTACTCAGCAGGAAAAGTAATGAACTATTGATACAGACAGCAATTTGGATGGATTATTATTATGATGATGAGTGAAATGAAAAGGCCAGTACCAAAAGGTTACATATTTTATGGTGCCATTTATTCATTCTTGAAATAACAAAATTATGGGGCAGAACAGATTAATAGTTGTCAGGGTAGGGATTGAGGGGTGAAGGGGGTGGCTGTGCCCATAAACGGTAGCATAAGAGAGCCTTGTGGTAATGGGACCGTTCTGTACCTTGATTTTGGTGATGGTTACATGAAATTATACATGTGATAAAATTGCACAGAGCTAAATGCACGCACACAGTGTACATGTAAAAACTGATGAAATTGGAATGAGGTCTGCGGATTGTGCCAATGTTAATTTCCCAGTTTGGATATTGTATTATAGTTATGCGAGATGTTACCATTGGGGGAGGCTGGGTGAATGGTGCATGAGACCTTCCCGTACATTTTTTTTTGCTACTTCCTGTGAATCTATTATTATTTCAAAATTAAGGGTTTTTTTCTTTAATGCAGTATAATGAAAAGTAATTTTTTTCTCTTTCCCCAATTCCTTAGTCCACATCTCTAAATACTCTTCTTTCTATACAAAGGAAGCGTACTGTGTACTCTGTTCTACTCTACCCTTTATTTTTTCCACTAAATGATATTTGTCGAAGATTATACCATATTAGCATATATATCTCTACTGTGTTCTTTTTAATGTCTCTATATTGTATAGATATGCCATTGTATTTTTTTTATACCATTCCCCCATTGATGAACATTTGGTTTCAGACTTTTGCTAATACAAACTAGGTTCCAGTGAACATTCTTAATTCTTAGTCTATGACATGACAGGGATTCTGGATGACAGTTACAATTTTACCTAAGGTTTTGAATCTAATTTTTTAATAATTTGTTCTGGTGACACATTATGAAGCAAATCCTGATTCATACTGATACATAGCTGCGAATTATAAACATTTTTTTAACAGCCTACTTTACAATCTCAGGATTCTCTTCAATTATTAAACTGATGTAGGAAGTTTGATGAGGTATGGTAGGATATGTAAATCTAAAATTGGATCAATAACAGTATCTTTTCTAATTTATCACTCACAGAGCTTATAAGAAGCACTGAAAACATTTAATTTTGTTGGTTTTTTTTAAAGATTTTATTTATTTAATTTTAGAGAGAGGAGAAAGGAGGGAGAAAGAGAGTGAGAGAAACTTCAGTGTGTGAGAGATACATCAGTTGGTTGCCTCTCACACGCCCCCAGTTGGGGACCTGGCCTGCAGCCCAGGCTGTGCCCTGGCTGGGAATTGAACCAGTGACCTTTTGGCTCACAGGCTGGCACTCAATGCACTGAGCCACACCAGCCAGGGCTGAAACCATCTTATTTTGTTTAGTGTCATTGGTTAAGTGCTTCATAAGCACTATTTCATTTAATCTTTTTTTCCTATCTTTAGTGAGCTATTACTGACATGTAACATATGTAAGTTTAAGGTATACAACATAATGATTTGATATGTGCATATATTGCTAAATAATTATCAGCATAAGGTGACTTACCACCTCCTTCCCCTCACATAATTATCATTTTTTTACATGTGATAACATTTAAGATTTCCTTTTAAAAATAGATTTTATTTATTTCTTAGAGGGGAAAGAAAGGAGAAAGAGAAGGATGGAAACGTTGAGAGAAACATTGATCAGCTGTCTCTCCTACGCCCCCAGTGGGGAACTGACCTGCAAATCTAGGCTGTACCCTGACCGGGAATTGAACCAGCAACCTTTTGGTTCGCAGGCCAGCACTCGATCCACTGGGCCATGCCAGCCAGGGCAAGATTTACTCTCTGAACAGCTATCAAGTATATAATGTGATACTGTTAATTATAGCTATGCTATACATAAGATCCCCAGAATGTATTAATAGTTGGATGTTTATACCCTTTGATCAGCATTTCCCCATTTCTCCCACCCCTCAACCTCTGGCAGCCACTAGTCTACTCTCTTTCTATGTGTTTAGCTTTTTTGGATTTCACATATAAGTGAGAACATACAGCTTTCTTCTTTTTATGGCTGAATAATATTTCCTATTTTATATATTTATATATATGTACACCCATACCACATATTGTTTCTCCACTCATGCATCAGAGAAGGAAAACTCTGACTCCAAAAAAAAACCTCCGCTGCCTTGCGGCATACCTCTTCAGAGGAAAGGCTAAGGGAGTAAACCCCGACAGAAAATCCGGAGCCGGAGTCCCTAAGGCGGTTTGACGTTGTAGTCAACACCGGCAACTCCTGCGGCGCACCTGAAGCCAAGCTGTATTGACTTCGTCTTTCCCTTGGACCCTTCAGCTGCGAAGAGAGGGGGGGGTCTGCTGCATGGGCAACAGCAGACCCTCCATATCACCCTGCCCAGGCTCTGTAGCTTCAGCTTCACTGGAGAGGAAACTCCAGCGTCATCACAAGATGTCAATTCAACACGGGAGGAGACAGATACCGTGTCACTCCCGAGTCGGACTGCACAGCCATTCTCGGCGGTGCAGATACTCTTAAGAAGCTACACCATCGTCTCTCGAGACGGACGGCTGCCGACGACGACTCATGCATCAGTAGACACTTACATTGTGAAACCATAGCACCTTCACATGTTGAGTTCTGTCTTCATTTCGTACCTCACAACTGACTGTGGTGCATTGAGGAGCACATGAATGGAGCCCCTGCCTCGGTCTGGTGTTTTACTATAAGCTCCCATGCTATATAGTGCTATAATTACTTGCGCAATTTTCCACGATCAGCTTTCCATGAGTGCAAAGCCACAACCTGAAATTATACATTTGCAAAATATCCGAACATACGCACAAATGATAGAGGGGTTTTTTAAGCCTGCAGAACAGTAATAAACCTTGCTGCACAGGATACTGTGTTGCTTGACCCCGGGGTGTTAATATGTGGTATAGAGCACATTGCACCGAGCTGTTTGAATGCAGTTTTTAAAAACTGGTGCTGGTTGCCCAACAGTGTGAATGTGTTTAATGCCACTGACCTTTACACTTAAAAATGGTTAAAATGGTAAAGTTTATGTCACTACAATAAAACCACTGCCCTACAAGATAAATGCGAATCCCTGAGCATGACGGATCTAGCGTGCCCTTTATGATCTGCCCTGAGCTGTCTTCTGGCCTCCCTGTTTGTCACTCTCTGTCTCGTAGCATCCACTGTATTCGAACCCGTTTTTTATTGTACTATACATATGTCTTCCTTTAACCTTATCTTTGCAATTCTTTGTTTGTGTGTCTGTCTCTCTTGGTAGATTATGGACTCTTTTAGAGTAGGGATTGTGACTTACTCATCTTTGTATCTTTAGATACGAAGCACGGTACATATTCACTAAGTGTTCTATGAAAAGACTCGGATGTGTGGAGGGAGAGAACGGGAAGAGCCCGGGATGTCTCAAGTCTGCTGTTTGTGGGGTGGCTGGTTAGATGGTGAGACAGTGAAAAGAAAAAGTGCTTGAAGTGACATAGACTTGCCCTGAAAGGTGAATTCTCTGCTGCTCGATGTTTTTATGCAGTGCCACACGGGCACAGCCCACTGGGAGTTATTCAGCAGGTAGCCAAAATGTAGCTTTGGACAACAGGAAAGATGGAGGTGAGCTCTGGCTGGTATGGCTCAGTGGATTGAGCACTGGCTTGTGAATCGAAAGGTCACGGGTTCGATTCCTGGCCAGGGCACATTCCTGGGTTGCAGGCCAGGTCCCCACTTGGGGGCGTGCGAGAGGCAACGAATCCACGTTTTCCCATCGATGTTTCTCTCCCTCTCTTTTTTCCTCCCTTCCTCTCTCTCTGAAAATAAATTTTTAAAAAACCCAACAAAACAAAAATGGATGGAGATGAGAAAGACTACCCCATTAAGTAGACTGGGAATGGTTGGAAATGGAGATTCAGTAGTTGCATATGGCTTTAGAGGGGAGACTTCAGAGTTTAAGAGTTCTTTATATACATTTTCTAGCACTCACCTGTTTTTAGTCTCAAGTTCTTTCTCTTTCCAAGCTACCTCGTGCCTCTTAAGTGAGCAACATAGCTCATTTCCATGGAGAATAGAGATTAAGACCATGAACTTTGGAGCCACACTGCCTACATTTGAATTCTGACTCATCCACTTACTGGCTGCGTGACCTTATACAAGTTACGTCACCTCTTTGTGCCTCAGCTCTCATATCTGTCAATACAGGGATAATCATACGTCATACATACTTTGTAGGACTATTATGAGTAGGTTTATAGCTGTAGGTACGTGAAACAGGATTTATTCTTGTATTATTGTTAACGATTGTATTTTTGTCCATACAAACAACTGTAAACCTACTTTTGCCCACCCCTGTATAAAGTATCTAAAACAGTGTCTGGCTTATAGTGGACACTGTATAAACTTAATTGTGCATGTCACACTCTATTATTATTGTCCCTTTGCAGGCACTTTAGTAATGATGATAAGATGATAAAAAATAGCTGTTCATGTAATTTCACAGAATTCATCTAAGGATTAAGTGTGGTAGTGGATATAAAAAGTAAATACTGTGCAAATGGTTATTGACATAGTGATAGCTATCTGTCTGCTTTCTTTCCATGGGAAAGGATGAGAAGTGCCAACAGACTCAGTTGTGTCTATCCAACATGTGGACCTTTGTCCTTTGAACTTGCCTTAAAGAGGCACTGTAAGAATAAAGTGAACAGGATTAAGAAGTTTCCTTAAAATTGACGGGTGGATATTTCTGTGGGGTCTTTATTTCTTTTACCTTTTCTCAGGATAAATGTAGGTAGTAAGTTCAATGCTTTACCAAGCCATTTAAATTTTGTTTCCTGCTATTAGGTATTAATATTAACCGAGGCCTCCTATGCTTGGGAAATGTAATCAGTGCCCTTGGAGATGACAAAAAGGGTGGCTTTGTGCCCTATAGAGATTCCAAGTTGACGCGACTGCTTCAAGGTAAGTACAAAGTGCTTCTAAAAATAAGTGAGAATAATTCAAAATGATAGTGCTGAGAAAGCGAAAATGAAACAGGTAAAAAGCCCGATGTTCGGACTGTCACATACAGAGCTGTCTAATTGATAAACACAGGACAGAGACCTGCCGGCAAGCAGGCTTATAAAGTAATGGAAAGATGTCGTCATATATGGCTTTCAGAGCCAAGAAGTCTGTGAGTGCCAACTGTGCTTAGTACTTTGTACCTGAAAATGAACTTGGTTACTCTTTCTTTATTAGTACTGATAAACAGAAATCCCTGAAGAGTTAAATCTGCCTAGTTGGAGCATCCTAGGAATGCTTAATCCCAATAGTGGCCCCAGTCGTATGAACCTGATTAACTGCTGAAATCACAGCCTCTCTCAAGAATGAGGACACATGCAGTAGGCTTCAAAACGATTATTATTTTAAACATCAAAAATCTTTGTGTTTTTTTTATTGTCACGAATAAGAAATTTGTAGATGCTCAGTTTTTATTTTTCTTACAGCTCTGATTTTGAAACCATCAGCTCATATGGACAGCTTTGCTCGCATTTTACTTGTTTGATTGCATTTCCTTCCATTGTTCTTTTTTAGATTCTCTAGGAGGTAATAGCCACACTCTTATGATAGCCTGCGTGAGCCCTGCCGACTCCAATCTAGAAGAAACATTAAATACCCTTCGCTATGCTGACAGAGCAAGAAAAATCAAGAACAAACCTGTTGTTAATATTGATCCCCAGACAGCTGAACTTAATCATCTGAAGCTACAGGTATAAGGGACTTCAAATTGGATGACAAAAATTAGAAGAATATGAATGGCATGAGAGAGCTCCTTCTGTTTGTTAGCTTCTCCTCTATACCAGAATTTTAGAGATACTGGTTAAGCATTATGTTGGTTTGGGGAAGTATTAACATGTTAAGAATTCCTATGAACATGTTTGTTGCCATATTCAAGGTTGCAGGGTGGCACTGGAGATTTCACTGATAAAGAAGTGAACATTGAGAGATGGGACAAGAGAGGTAGGCAGGAGTCGGATCCTGAAGGTCCTCACGTGACTTGTTAAAGAATTTGAAATTCACCCTGAAAACTATGGGGAGCCATGGAAAGATTTTAAGTAAGAGGGTGGCATGGTGAAATGTGTGTTTTAGGGAGATTACTCTAGCAAATATGCAGTGGATTAGAGGTGGGCATGACTAGAAATAGGAAAATAAATTAGGCTGTTATAATAACCCAGGCCTGAACTAAGAAAGGCAGTAGCAACAGAGATGGAGAGAAGGGGACCAATCAGAAAAAAAAAGAAAACAAAAAACAAGGAAGTAGACTGTATAAGGCTTCCTTGGTAACAAATTCAGTGTGGAAGGAGAGGTGAAGATCAAGGTTCATTCCCAGGTTTCTTGCTTGGACCATTGAATAAATGGTAGTACCAATCATTGAGTCAGGGAATACAGGCCGCTGAACAGGGTCAGGGAGGACAAGGATGAAGCTCACTTTGGGGTATTTTGAATTGGAAGGGCTTGGGGGGACATGTAAGTAGAGTTGCTGAGTAAAGGAGCAGAGTGCTGTCGGGTGGACAGGGAGTGCTAGATAAAGAAGTGGAGGAAGCCGACAGGCTTCTCTCTCAAAAAGGCAAGATAAAAGAAGACGAGAGGTAGGTAGTCAAGGGTCAAGGGATATATTTTGTTTGTTTTTAGAATATGGAAGAGACTTGAAGAAGTGAATGGACCAGCTGGGAGAGACTGAAACTGAGAATAGGGACTAGCTGACGAGGGACCGTCTCCTGCGCACAAATAAAGACGGCTTTGCTAGGCCCTGGCTGGTGTGGCTCAGTGGATTGAGTGCTGGTCTACAAACCAAAGGGTTGCAGGTTCGATTCCCAGCCAGGGCATGTGCCTGGGTTGCAGGCCAGGTTCCCAGTTGGGGTTACGCAAGAAGCAACCAAACATTGATGTTTCTCTCCCTCCCTTCCCCTCTCTCTAAAAAAAAAAAAAAAAAAAAGAAGAAGAAGAAGAAGAATAAAAATAAAGATGGCTTTGCTTTAGACAACAGAAGGGCTACCTGGCTGGAGACTAGCACAACAGAGGTTAGGATAGGCGTAACACAGTGACACTACTTTAGAAGGAGAAGAAGGGAAGTTGGGAAATTTTCATCCTGATGACCTTTATCTTCGCAGGTAAGTAGGAGGCAAGGTCATCTAAGAGCCAGCAAGCAGATAATAGGGGAGTGGGATTGAGGAGGCCACACAAGACTTGAAATCACAGAACTGGAAGAGGCAGTTAAGTGCAATTGTGAATTTGTGGTAGTATCACTGTGACTGGCTTGCAATAGCTCAGTAGCCCTGGTAGAGAAGCTGAGAAGGCAGGTGGCGGTTGTATTGATTCAGGCTTGGGGGTTCAAGATTTCTTGTCTTCCAGGGCATAATGCTCTTTCCACTGAGGATCTGGGGTTTCCTAACTGTCCTGTGCTCACTCCCCCTCTTCGCCTTCCTTCTTAATGATAATAAGCACTATTTGGTTCATCTCTTTTCTTCCTGCCCCTTCTCCTTTATCTCCGTCCCTCCTAGGGGTCACTGTGAAAAGTACATGTAATTGACCTGGTCACAGTATCATCTAAATTATAAAATACCACATTCAGTTCTGTGTCTCTGTTTTCTTTCATGTGTATTCCTATTGCCCAAGATGCTCTTTTTCATAGTCATTTATTCACTCATTCCAAGAATAAATACTTATTAAACACTATTATGTGCCAGATACTGTGCTGGGATGCATTGGTGAGCAAAGCAGACACAGTTGCTGCCTTAATGGAACTTACTGCCTTTTGGGAGAGACAGACACTAAGCACCTAATCATACCAACATATCCTTATAAACTGGGATAGTGTGCTGTGAAAGTATGGAGTAGGATCTTCTGTTATATATCTAACTGAGAAGGTGGCAGCATTTGAGCTGAGATCTGAGGGATTGAATAGGAATCAACAGTGTGTGTACTCAAGTATGGTAGTGGTTAAAGGCATTGACACTGCAGCCAGACTGCCCGGGTTCAAATCCTGGCTCTGTCACTCACTAGCTATGTACCTTAAGCAACTACTCTGTCCCTCCGTTTCCTATCTAGAAAAAGGAAATAATAACAGTGCCTGTTTCATAGGAGTTTGGGGGTTAAGTGAGTGAATCCACATAAAGCACTTAGAGCAGTACCAGGCATGTAGCAAGTCTACAAAGTCCCCGAGTTAGGAAGAAGTACATAGTGCATCGGAAGAGCTCAAGGCATCTAGGGTGGCTAGAGTGCAGACAGCAGGAAAGAGTATGCCAATATTAGTCTAGCGACAAAGCAGGAGCTTGATCCAAGCCTCATGGGCTGTGTTAAAAATGATTCATGATTGACCTTCTTAAAGATGATCTGGCCACTGTGTGGAACTGGATTGTAGTAGAGGAAGAGTAGATTCTCAGAGACCACCTGAGAAGTTACTGCATTGATCCAAGTGAGAGATAATGGTGGCTTAAACTTAGGGTGATGGTGGTGATAAAAAGTGACCAGTGGATTATTAGTTAAGGCGATAAGGGTGTGGCACTCAGATTTCTGGCATGGGACACTATTCCCTGACCTGGGGTCCCCTGGACAAGGGCCCGGTTTGCGGACAGCAGACAAGTAAGTGGAATATTAAGTAGATAGTTGAATATATGGGTCTAACTTCAGAAAGATCTATATTTGAGATAAATTTCGGCAGTCACTGGTTTATAGATGGTAATAGGCAGAGGTGAGACTTTAAGGCAAGCGTGTAAAGTGTATAGGCTGACACTGAGCTTTGAGAAACTTTATCACTTAATGGACAATTGGAGCGAAGATGAACCAAGAAAGAGGCTTAGAAGATCAGCTCGAAGACTAGAAGGAAAAATAGGAAAGTGTGGTGACTGGTCAACCAAATACTACTGAAGAGCCAAGTGAAGCGAAGGCTGAAAAATGCCCATGGGACGTAGTGACCTGCAGATCATTGGGAGACCTTAGCAAGAGTTAGTGCGGTGGAATACTGTGGGCAGAAATCAGCACTGACATTGAGGAGCAAGAGAGAGAGGTCATCAAGGCATTGACTGTTCTCTCCAACTCTGTGAAGGCGAGAAGTAGGGCAAAGGAGATAGGCAGTGGGATTGGGAAGCATGCTTTTGTTTTAAGACAGGAGAGACTTGAACATGTTTTCATCTTAATAGGAGGTCTGTCCTATTTCAGGCTTCTGGCTTGTCTTCCTCAACTAGATTGTAAACTTGAGAATAAACCGCAAGAGTTTATTTTCATGTTCCCTATCCCTCCCCACATTGCCTAGCCTAGGGCTGTTTGACTTTTCTTTTAATAGACACTAAATAAAAACTCATTATGGTACTTAGGTGGAAGGGAGAGCTTATCTTCTAAGTAATTACTCATGTAATGCTGATTGTCCTGTTATCATTGAGTCATCAAGCCTGATGCCTTCTGTAATACCTAACATATGCCTTAGATTTCCTTGGTATTGACTAAAATCACCCTACTGCTACTTGCTGTAATTTCACTGGTAAAAGAGATAAGTAGCTTTTGATAACTATTTTTCTTTACATTTCTCAGGTACAACAGCTACAGGTCTTGCTGCTACAAGCCCATGGAGGTACCCTGCCTGGATCTATAAAGTAAGAGTCACAGATGAGTTTTCAGTGTATATTCTAGCAGAGGCTATTTCTCCTGACAGGGGTTTCCCCCTGAGATAGTCAAGTTTCTGATAGCACTTTGTGTTAAGGTAGGGATCTCAGCAAACTTGCTGACTATTTCGGACTTAGCTAGTTAGCTTTGAGGCAGCCTGATGCAATAGGAAGAACATGGGTCCTGGCCTCGAAAATTTATTAATTGGAATTTCACAATAAGGAAGAGCTGTCTCTGCTGTCCATTTATTCATTTGGTTTTTAAGTTTATATCCATATAGACTCATGGGTGTTTATTTTTTTCTATGGGTTAACATCGAATTGTTTCTGCTTTGTCTGCTAGGAGCTCTTTTAGGGTGGCTTTTATTCACACCCATCTGGTATTTTTGCCACCCCAGTTCTGGAATCAACCATATTTCCAATGAGACCTGGTGGTGTTGTTTTTGTTTTTGTTTTTTAGTTGGAAAATGGTGTTTAGAAACCAGATATGGGGACTTAGGTGTGCTTATTGTTACTGGGGTGTCACTTTTCTAGGCCCCCTGAGTAAGTAATGCTAGGAAATAACCTGTTTGTATAGTAAGTAACTCACCCATGCACTCATATCTGTATTTTTACATCTATTTGTATATACAGGGTGGGGCAAAAGTAAGTTTACAGTTGTGAGTACATAAAACAATTTATTCTTTTATTATTTATTAATTATTATATTGTTTTCTATGCAAACAACTGTAAACCGACTTTTGCCCCACCTACTATCTTAAAGCCATGATTTTATACTGATACCTCTAGCTCTAGTCCAACACTACAGGGTTCATTTTAGCCTTCCTCTCCTTATTTATAAACTTCTTTGCCCAACAGTGAGAGATCAGCTGTCGTATTACTTTTCAGGTGTAGTGTTACACATAAGGTAGTTTCAGAATTATAAGCTCATATACCTGTGAGAAACACTGATCTGAACTAGATTATAGCATTTATGTGCAGTTCTTTTTGTCTTTAGGCTCAGAGTGTGCAGGCAAGACCCTGTTTCCCACAGTGACTGTAGTCTACTTTGGGCCCCCTCTATACTTCGATTGGTTTCAATGGTTTTTATTTTGCATACGTGAAGGGCATGTGAAATATGATGATCTAAGTCAGAGTTAGACAAAAAGATATACTCAGAGCAGAGAAATGCAAATCAGAACCACGATGAGATCACTGCACACAACTTAGGGTGACTACTATTAAAAAAATAATAAAGAGAAAATAGCCCTGGCTGGTGTGGCTCAGTGGATTGAGCATTGGCCTGCAAACCAAAGGGTCACTGGTTCAATTCCCGGTCAGCGCACATGCCTGAGTTGTGGGCCAGGTCTCTAGTTGGGGGTGTGTGAGAGGTAACCACACATTGATGTTTCTCTCCCTCTCTTTCTCCCTCCCTTTCCCTCTCTCTAAAAATAAATAAATAAAATCTTTAAAAAATAGGAAATAACAGATGTTGTCAAGGATGTGAGGAGGATATGGAGAAATTAGAACCTTTGTACATTGTTGGAGGGATTTTAAAATGGTTTAACTGCTATGGAAAACTATGGAGTTTCCTGAAAAAATTAAAAATAGAAATGCCATATGATCCGGCAATTGCATTTCTAGGTATAGATCTAAAAGATTTGAAAGCAGTGTCTCAAAGATATCTGCACTCCAGTGTTCAGAGAAGCATGATTCACAGTAGCCAAGAGGTGGAAGCAACACAATGTCCACTGACAGATGAATAGGTAAACAAGATGTGGTATACTCACACAATGAAACATTTTTAAACTTTAAAAAGGAAGAACGTTAGGCCCTGGCTGGTGTGGCTCAGTGGACTGAGTGCCAGCCTGTGAACCAAAGGGTTGCCGGTTCGATTCCCGATCAGGGCACATGCCTGGGTTGCGGGCCAGGTCCCTAGTTGAGGATGTGTGAGAGGCAGCCAATAGATGTTTCTCTCACACATTGATGTTTCTCTCCCTCTTTTTCCCTTCCTTCTCCTCTCTCTAAAAATAAGTAAATAAATAAAGGAAGGAAATTTGAACACATGCTATATAACATGGATGAAATTTTGAGAACATTATGCTAAGTGAAACTCAGTAGTCAAAAAAGACGAATATTATCTGGTTTCCCTCCCATATGAGGTACTTAGAGTAATCAAATGAAAGTGGAATTCTTTTTGCCAGGGGCTGGGGAGAAGGGGAATGGACAGTCATTGATAAGTGGCTACAGACTTCCAGTTTAACAACATAAAGTTTTGAAAGTAGATGGTGATGGCTGCTCCCCCGAGCCCAAATCTTCTTTACCTTTTTAAATTAAATTTATTGGGGTGACATTGGTTAATAAGACTAGATAGATTTCAAGTGTACATTTTGAACCATATACTGAAAAATGGTTAAAGTGGTAAATTTTATGTTTTATATGTTTTACCACAATTTTTTTAAAGGGCCAGGGGATCAAAAAAAAAAAAAAAAAAAAACAAACAACATTAGAAAAACAGGACACATGAATAGACAATTCACCAGAAAGAGAGAAAAGTAGCTCTGAAATGTGAAAAAATGCTTAAACCCACTCCTAATTAAAGAACTACAAATTGAAACAACACTGAGATAGTATTTCTCACCTATTAGATTGGTTAAAAAAAAAGATAAAAATATGGCAACACATTCATTGCAGTGACACTGGTTAACAAATATATACAGGTTCCAGGTGCATAATTCCACAATATATCATCTGTACACTGTACTGTGTGTTCAGCACCCCAAAAGTCTCCATCCATCACCATCTGCGCCTCTATACCCTCCCCCACCTCTTCCCACCTCCCTTCTCCCTGGCACTCACTACACTGTTGTCCGAGTCCATGAGTTTTTCTTTTTCTTTTTTGCTCAATCCCTCCTCTCCCTGCAACCCAACCCCACTCCACCCATAGCTGTCAGCCTCTTCTCTGTCTGTGAGTTGGTCTCTATGTCGCTTGCTGGTTCAGATTGTTCATTAGATCCCACAAATGAGTGAAATCATTGGTACTGTGGTGCATTTACACAGTGGAATACTACTCGGCCGTAAAAAAGAAGGAAATCTTACCCTTTGCAACAGCATGGATGGACCTGGAGGGCATTATGCTAAGTGAAGTAAGCCAGTCAGATAAAGCTAACCCTTGTTTTCTAGTTTTTTTGTTTTTGTTTTTAATAATATCCACTCTAATTTTGGTTCTTATTTTTAACAGTTCTTTATATATTAGTGACATCTGTCCTTTGTAATGTATGTATTACAAATATTTTCTTCAAGCATATTCTCATTTATTTTGTTTATGGTGTTTGCCATGCAAAAATTTTTAATTTTTGTGTACTAAAAAGTATGTCAGTCATTTTTTATTGACTGGATTATTTTAGCAACTGTATTGAGCTAATTTACATACCTTGAAATTTACCCATTTTCAGTGTCTAATTCACTGCTTTTTCATAAATTCACAGTGTTGTACAAGTATCACCCCAATTCAATTTTAAACATTTCTGTCCCCTGAAAATGATCCCTCATACCCATTTGCAGTGACCTCTGTTCCCACTCCGAGCCATAGTCAACCACTCATCTGCCTTCTGTCTCCATAGATTTGCCTATTGTGAACATGTCATATACATGGATTCGTACAGTATGTGGACTTTTTGTCTGACTTTTCACCTATAATGTTTTCATCCATGCTATAGCATGTATCAGCACTTCATTTTTATTGTTGACGAATATTTCATTGTTTACACCTTATTGTATCCATCCATTTGCCAGGTGATAGACTTTTTGGTGGTTTCAACTTTTTGGCTACTGTGAATATTCCCTGGCAAGTTTTTGTGTGAACATACATTTTTTTATTGGGCGGATACCTAGAAGTAGAATTGCTGGATTTCGTGTTTAACTGTTTAAGAAATTGCCAAACTGTTTTCCAAAGTGACTGCCGTTTGCATTCTCCTCATGCTTCTGGATTTTGATTCTTAGTTAGAAGGCCTTTCCCTACATGAAGGTTAAACAAGAATTCGCCGGTGTTTCCTTCTAGTCCTTGTGTTGGTTTTATTTTTTACTTTCATTTTTCATCTCGAGTTTATTTTTGTATATGGTGTCAGCCCATTTTCTGTTAATATCCTTATTTTCAGTCAGTTAACCTTTTTTTCCTGATTATAGAAGTGCTACATCGCTGCTTCTAGGATATTTAGAAAAGTATAAAGAAAGAAATCTTAAAATTGCCATAATTTTGTCACCCAGAGATGACCACCTTTGTCTTTGTAATTCTCCCCCTTTTGGTAATTTAATCTTGGTATCCTTGGTAGTTTTTTTAAGAATCTTGGATAGAGAAACTGAGAGAGGCTGGGGTCTCTTAAAGACGTATTCCAGTATACCTGGTGTAGAAGCAATTGGCCCATCTTCCTCTCCTTTCAGTTTAGTGCAGACCTATTTCATGGAATACAAGACTAATGAAAACCCTTCCAGACTTTCAACTACCTAGAATATACTATAGGGTATGCTTTCAGCTGCAAAAGTAATAGACTCTAAGAAACAGTTCATGAACCAGACACTCGAACTCAATGGTTCAATTTTTCACAGAGAAATAAAGATGCTACTTCTTTTTTCAAAAATGTATACTTATACTTTCAGAGATATTTCATGAGGCTTTTAACAAAATGTGCAGTTTATATACATGGTTGGTTTGTTTTTTTGCTTTTTGTCCTTGGGTTATATCCTTTCTTTTATTTTTTAAAGATTTTATTTATTTATTTTTAGAGAGACAGGAAGAGAGAAAGAGAGGGAGAGGAACATCAATGTGTGGTTGCCTCTTGCGCACCCCTGACTGGGACCTGGCCCGCAACCCAGGCCTGTGCGCTGACTGGGAATTGAACTTGCTACCCTACAGTTTGCAGGCAGGTGCTCCATCCACCGAGCCACACCAGCCATGCTTTTCTTTTTGAATGTGTGTCTTTAAAGCTTTTGTATTGATTTTCTGCAAGTGTTTGTCAGCTTGCACATGCTTAGCTACTTGAATTCCAGCATTGGCAATTAAATAGCATGTGAAAGAGGAAACATTGGTTTTCCATTATATTTTTTTCCCCGTTTAGTGAAACCTTGGAAGAGTTAGGGGGAAAAACTATTGAGTTAAAGTATTATTACTTTGGGGGGGGGACGGGCAAAAAGGGTGAAGGGGATTAATAAATAAAAACTTCCACTTATAAAATTGATAAGTCAGAGGGATATAATGTACACCATAGTGAACATAGTCAATAATATCATAATAACTTTGTATGGTCATAGATGGTTACTAGACTTAATGTTGTGATTACTTCATAAGATACATAAATAATCACATCACATGCATACACCTGAAATTAATATTTTATGTCAACTATTATTTTAAAAAGTATTACTTTGGAGCTTGTCAACTTTGATGAACATTGGAAATTTTCAGTCTAATAACAGTAAAGAAACAAGGAAATATCAGAGCAATCTAAAATAACACTAAATTTGCTGATAGTTTATTTTCATAATCCCCATTTTAACTGACCATTACTTCATAAGAGTCAGTAAATTCTCAGCAGGGTAATATGCAGGGTAAAATGAGACCTTATGGTGTGGCCTTGCTATTAACTTTTTGATTAAGATGTTCCAAGAGAGTTCCCGGAGGTCTAACCTGGGGTAGAGGGCATTTGTTCCTGAAATCCTTTTCTAGCCTTTATTGAGATTGCAAACGGCTGTTCCCTGTCCTTTTTTCTCTTTATTATAGCCTTGACAACTATTAATTTTCCTTTCAGTCTTCATATTTCTTTTGATCTTTTCTCACCAGCCCTATTTCTTAATCTTTTGAACAGCTAATCCCAGTGGATTACAAAAACAAAAGCCAAAACTGTACTTTTTTTTTTCTCTCTCTGCTTCATTAGTCTGGGACTGATGTCAAGTAATCTGCATAAATTCCAAAGGTTCTTATTTATATGTATCCTTCAAACTATTTCTGTCCCTCCCTTTCACTCCTATTTGAAATGGAAATTACTGTTGCCTCCAACCACTGTGAGCAGCTTAAAACTGATAGACAACTGAACAGAAGGCTATGGGGTCATCAGTTTCAAGCAGGACAAACACTTAGAAGGGAGCGCTTATTTATGGAGAATGGTGAAATGTGCTCTTAGCAGCCACTAGTCATCACTTCAACTTTCTGACTTCTTAAATTCTATCTCCCTAAACTGTATACTCAGTAGGTAATTGACTTATGTTTATGAGGTTAAATTTAGACCCTACCTCCTCTGTACCTTTTCCTTCCCCACTTCCCTAATCTTGAATGAGAGACTGAGAACGGGAAGGAGAGCGCACGTGTCTTAGCTACAGTTAGCCTTCACTTCTTAGCTACATGGAACAGATAGAAAGATCCTAAATCAAGAGCCAAGGGTAGAGATTAGTCATTCCTATTGCAACCATATCTGGCCCCAAATCATTACCATCCCCCAACCCATGGTTTCACTTAGGTGGAGTCTAGTGAACAAAATAAACTAACAAACAAAATAGAAACAGACTCATAGATACAGAGAACAGACTGGCAGATGTCAGAGGGGAGGGGATTTGGGAGACTGCAAGAAGGTTGCAGGGATTTAGAAAAACGCCTCATAGACACAGACTACAGCAGGATGATTACCAGAGGGAAAAGGAAGCGGGGAGGCAGGAGAGGGTATAGGAGGGATAAAGGGTGATGGAAGGAGATGTGACTTTGGGTGGTGAACACACAATACAACATACAACTGATGTATTATAGAATTGTACCTCTGTAGGCCCTGGCTGCTGTGGCTCAGTGGATTGAGCGTCGGCCTGTGATCCAGGTGTCACTGGTTCGCTTCCCAGTCAGGGCACATGACTAGGTTGCGGGTCAGGTCCCAGTTGGGGGCGCAAGTGAGAGGCGGCCACACAGTGATGTTTCTCTCCCTCTCTTTCTCCTTTCCCCTCTCTCTAAAAATAAATAAACAAACAAACAAACAAATAAATAAATTTTTAAAAAAGAATTGTACCTCTGAAACCTATATAATTTTATTTACCAACATCACCCTGATAAATTCAATAAAAATTAATAAAATTAAAAATAATAAAATATTTCATGCATGTCTTTCTTATTCATACAATATACTACCTGACTGGGAGAATAGATTGGAATGGAGACACTTTCTCCAGACTTTTAAGGGTAATTTTAAACCAACCTCCCTATTGAAAGGGCCTATGGGATATATTTTTATTCACCTTTGATATAGATGTTATCAATCATGTATTTTTCTAATATGTTACTTTCTTTGTTTTAGTGTGGAACCATCAGAGAACCTCCAATCTTTGATGGAGAAGAATCAGTCCCTGGTAGAGGAGAATGAAAAATTAAGTCGTGGTCTGAGCGAGGCAGCTGGTCAGACCGCCCAGATGTTGGAGAGGATCATTCTGGTGAGGCCCCAAGACTAAACTACTAGCAATGTGGACACCTACTAGCTTTAGTTTCTGAAATATTTAAGTTGCCTCTCACGAGAGACAAGTTATGTGGAAAGAAACGGATAGTATTACCATATCCTCCAGGGAGCCCCTCTGAGGTAAATACATGGACTTATATTCAAACATACAGAAAACTTAAAAGAATTGTACGGTGAACACCTATATAGCCACCACAAAGAATCTCCATGAATCCCATTTTGAAATAGATTTGTTCTAAAATACTAGAGAGGGGAGTACAGGGTCTCTGTCACCTTGAGTCCTGCCTAATCTTCATCCATAATACCAGGTGTAACTTTCCCCAATAAGATGTTAGTTCCTCTCTATCGCCCTTCCACTAACATTGTCACATGTCATATCCCAGCCTAACAGTTACCGTGGGGAGATAGAACAGCTGGGAAATTCATTTCGACTCCTTTCACATATGCTTCATTTCCCAATAGCGGATCTCTGTGTGACTGACGGCACCCATACGGTTTCCTACTATCTTTCTGATAGTAAGCTCCCGGACCGGTGCACGCTGACTCTGTCGATAACGTTTTTTCCTCCTAGTCTAAATGCAACTCAGTCTGTGATAGCGCAGCTATTGCCAGAAGCGAAAATGAGTTTGCACCAAAATATAATCGAACATATGTAATTTATACACCTCCATGCATCAGTGTGCTCTCTTGCCAAGGAAAGGCAAGCTGCTTAAAAATTTCTTTTAAGGGGACCAAATCCCACGTGCATTGTATTGTCCAGTATTAGCAGAAGGGTTGAAATGGGATCTGGAGGGTTTTCACATACAGGTTTCTGTCTCCATGCTGCATTGTGTGCCTTCGAAGTAATTATAGAAGACGTGTCTCACACATGTGTGAGTGTGGCCGATGTAACAGACAGTACTTGTTATTCTAGCCACATACCCGTCTGACCTTTATAAGGTTGTTACAATGGCTGCTCGCTGGGCTTATTGTTGATGTCCTATCAGAACTTCATAACAAGCACATATTTTTCTCCTACATAAACTGTTCTCCACAGATCTGTTGCAGCATCTAGCATGTTACAGATACTGCAATTGAAACGAAACGGAAACAATCAATCACCCTTCCCAAACACGTAGCTGTCGAGGTCATTTTTCTCTGCCATGATTCTTGCGCTTCACCGTCTTTCTTCCTTTCTTTTGCTAAAGCTAGCCTACCATATCAGATAGTGTAACTTGAAAAACACTCAGCTCATATGCAGCAGGAGGCCCTTTTATGTTTTAAATGCCCTTATCCTGGGACTAGGAAACAGTATAGTGTGGGAGGCGGTTCAAAGTAAGTGGTTTTTTTTTTTTTGCAAACAGCAGGGGGTAGCATGCCAGGAACTATTGCTTTCTCCCCCAGCTGCAAAGTTCTCCTTGGAATAGAGGCCTCACACTCCACCCCATAGTCTGAGCTTCATGGACCCAGCTGCTTGGATGCTATTTTTAGTAGTTCATGTTGACTGAAGGGCTAATTTCCATGATGGTTAGAAGACATTTCTCACTAAATAACCAAAGCCCACCAAATCCTCTATTACCACAAAGGGGGCAGCCTCTTCACCTAGGTTTAATCCATAGAGGTAGGAAAGAAGGCACAATTAGGTAAGGCTGTCAGCACTGCCACTGATGATCTCCTGGGTCTTTGTTGCAGACCGAACAAGCGAATGAAAAAATGAACATCAAGCTAGAAGAGCTCAGGCAGCATGCAGCGTAAGTTTCCTGCCAGATATTTGTCACTGACCTGTGCCACCTTGATATATAATCGTAGGTGCTCTGGCCTTGGCAGTGTGATTAACTCTTGGGTTCCTGTGCTTGACTTTTCAGCTGCAAAGTGGATCTTCAAAAGCTAGTGGAGACTTTGGAAGACCAGGAATTAAAAGAAAATGTAGAGATAATCCGGAACCTGCAGCAAGTGATTACCCAAATATCGGTAAGCCAAGTAGGGGCAGTGTAGGTGGGCACATTCCTTTCATTTGTTTCTCTTTTTAAAATAATTTTTATTTTTCAATTACAGTTGACATACAATATAACGTTGATTTCAGGTGTACAACTCAGTGATTGAACATCTGTAGAACTTATAAAATGATCACCTCGATAAATGTAGTACCCATCCGACACCAAACATAGTTATTGCAGTATTATTTACTGTATTGCTTATGCTTTACTTTACACCCCCACTACTATTCTGTAACTACCAATCTGTACTTCTCAATCCCTTCACCTATTTCTCCCATTCCCCCCCCCCACCTTTCTCATCTGGCAACCATCAAAATGTTCCCTATCTATGAGTCTATGTTCTGCTTGTTTGTTTACTTTGTTTTTTTAGATTTCACATGAAAGTAAAATCATTTGGTATTTGTCTTTCTCTCTCTGACTTATTTCACTCAGTACAATACCCTCTAGGTCAATCCATGTATTGCAGATGGCAAGATTTCATTCTTTTTTATGGCTGAATGTTCCTTTGCATATGTGCATCACTCTTTCTTTATCCACTCATCTATCGATGGACACTTAGGTTGCTTCCATATCTTGGCTCTTGTAAATAATGCTGCAATGAACATATGAATGCATATATATTTTTGATTTAGTGCTTTGGTGTCTTCAGAGAAATACACAGAAGTAGAATTGCTGGGTCCATCATTGTCTCCTTGTTTTAAAGTCTATTTTGTCTGATATAAGCACTGCTTCTTCAGTTTTTTTCATTTCCATTTTCATGAAATACCGTTTTCCATTCCTTTACTTTTAGTCTCTGTCTTTCAGTCTGAAATGAGTCTTGTAGACAGCATAGTTAGGGTCTTGTTTTTTTATCCATTCAGCCACCTTATGTCCTTATTAAAAAAAATCCTTACCCGAGGATATGTTTTCATTGATTTTACAGAGAAAGGAAGAGGGGAGAGAGAGAGAGAGAGAGAGAGAGAGAGAGAGAGAGAGAGAGAGAGAGAGAGAGAGAGAGAGAGAGAACCATCAGTGTGAAAGAGAAACATTGATCAGTTATCAGTTGCCTCCTATATGTGCCCCAACTGGGTATTGAACCCACAACCTGGGTATGTGCCCTGACCAGGGATTGAACCTGCATCCTTTTGGTGCATGGGACAATGCTCTAACTAACTGGGCTACCCAGCCAGGATTCACATATGTTTTTAATTTCTTGCTCTCTCTCCTCCTTCTGGCACCCCCAAGATGTGAATATATGTACACTTGAAGTTGTTCCAGAGGCTCCTTAAACTATCTTCATTTTTTTTGTATTCTTTTTTTTCTTTTTGCCGTTCTGATTGGGTGTTTTGTGCTTCCTTATCTTCCAAATCTCTCATTTGCTCCTCTGTTTCATCTCCTCTACTGTTGATTCCCTGTAAATTACTCTTCATTTCAGTTAGTGTAGTTTCCATTTCTGACTAGTTCTTCTTAATGTTTTCTATCTCCATTTTATGTTTCCTATCTCTTCGTTGAAATTCTCAGTAAAGTTCATCTACTCTTCTCCTTAATTTATTGACCATCCTTAAAGCCAGTATTTTGAACTCTGTGTCTGGCAGATTGCTTGTCTCCATTTTATTTAGCTGTTTTTCTGGAGTTTTGTTCTGCTCTTTTCATTTGGACCATGTTTCTTTGTCTCCTCACTTTGGCAGCCTCCCTGTGTTTGTTTCTATGCATGAGGTAGAGCTGCTATGACTCCCTGTCTTGGTAGAGTGGCCTTGTGTAGTAGGTGTCCTGTAGGGTCCAGTGGGACAGCCTCCTCAGTCACGCAAGCAGGGTGCTTCAGGTGCACTGCACCCCCAGTGTGGGCTGTGTGTACTCTCCTGTTGTACTCGAGCCTTGATCTCTGTTGGCACGCCAGTGGGAGGGATTTGCCCCCAGGCCAATGGGCTGCAAGGACTGGCTGCGACAACAGCGGAGGAGCTGCTGTGCAGGGGCCGACCCCATGGAGCAGGACTCACTTCAGTGGGGCTCTGGTGCCCAGTGAGTCCGCACCTAGAGTGTGTCACTCATGGAGGTGTTTGGATGGTGCTGCAACATGATCTGAAGCTGTCCACCGGCTACACTGGCTCTGAGGCCTCCTGGGAGGTGCAGGGCAAGATCAGCCGCCGCCTGTGCCCTGTCTGGGGCCAGCTGGCATGAACTACAGAGCAATCTGCAGACGGCTGGTACTTGTGCTGGGCTGGGACGTGCCTAGGAGAGGCCAAGGTGTGAACCGCGGCCAGCTGCCACTAGTGCTGGGCATGGGGCTGATTACCAAGAGATACAGGGCACACCAAGGCCTGATACTGCTTGTCTGGGGTTTGGGGTCCTTTGAGAGATTTTAGGAAAGTCCACAGCATGAGCCAAGATGGGCCATTTGTATGGAACAGTCACTGGAAGCAGCTTGGGAGAGCCTGCAAGTTGTGTGGGGTGGGGCGTCAGTGAATCACCAGGGCGGGGTGAACAGTGTTAGCCAGCTCCATGGAGACTCAGCTATGGCGCCTGCCTGCTGGCTCTGTGAGGGGAGGGCTCAGGAAGGGAATGATGGCCTCTGCCAACACTTCTGTCTGGGGAAAAGCTGGCCCTCCAGCCCTCATTGGACAGTTCAGTTCCTAGAGCCTTTCAAGCTGCTGCTCTAGCACTGGAGCTCAGAGAGAGTCAGTCCGATTATATTCGTTAATGGGCCTTTTAAGGGGAACTGCCTGGGATTCCAGGAGCCCTCTGACTCAGCCACAATTCGCACTGGTTTTCACAGCCAGAAGTTGTGGGGACTTCTCTTCCTGGCACTGGAACCCAGGGAGGGGGTGCCTGGTGTGGGGCTGGGACCTGCCCCCGCAGGGGGGACCTCCGCAGCCAAGAAACCTCTCCAGATTGTTAACTGCCACATGCGGGTGTGGGACCAGCCCGTTCTGCGTCTGCCCTTCCTACCAGTCTCAGTGTGGCTTCTTTACATCCTTAGTTATAGGACTTATGTTCAGCTAGATTTCAGGTGGTTTGCAATGATTGCCCTTCTGTAGTTTGGTTGTAATTTTGATGTGGTTGTGGGGGAGGATGTGAGCACTGTGTTCACCTACTTCGCCATCTTGACCAGAAGCCTTCATTTGTTTCCTTTGATGTATATACATATGTTTAGCTCTGTGTCTTCTCCTGAAACAACTAGATTGTGAGCTGTTGGAGGACATATATGAATCACTGGATATGATCTAAATTTGAATTTGTTCAATTAAACATCCTTAGGATACATAAGCAATGGTACATTGATACTGTAGCATTCTAATCGAATAATGGAAGCGGCACGTAAAGGGTGGGGCAAAGGTAGGCTTACCGTTGAATTACTGTATTATTTTAAACTTGAAAAACTATAGGCCTCCTATTGCTCCACCCTGTAGATACGCCATGCAGAGCTGCCTGGGCCACACGAGCAGCAGTCATTGATTTGCTGCCCTGTCAGTGTAGGCTAACTTAGTAAGAGGCCTTGTACCGTACCCCGGTCTCCCAACCTTAAATAAGCAGGCTTCTGACAAATAGCCGAGAATAACCAGGGAATACCATGGGTCTCTTTTATAACCAGTAATAAATTAGTCTGAATCATCATTCTGCTATACGTTCCCCCATGGTTTACTTTTAGAACTATTATAGTAGTTGTGGGTGATTTTGGAGGGGAAGGGAGGCAGGGGGATTGTTATTTGTTGCTTTTTTCCAGAAGAAAAATTCTTACAGTTCCACCACATTTCTCAAAACCTTTAAGAAATTCTCTTAGTTCTTAGGCATATGTACTTTCTAAAAATTGAAATAATATTAAGGGGTGACGGTTGGATAAAGGGTTATGGTTGATTTTGTTTCATCTATATCCTCTTATTTCTCATTCTGAAGCCATAATGCATATGTCAATGCCTGGCGCTAATTCCTAGCTCTTGGGCAGAGGTTTTATAGTTTTTTGGGTTTTTTTTTAAAGATTTTATTTATTTATTTTTAGAGAGAGGGGAAGGGAGGGGAAGAAACATCAATGTGTGAGAGAAACATGGATCAGTTGGCCCGCAACCAAGTCACGTGCCATGACCAGGAATTGAACCAGTGACCTTTTGGTTCCCAGGCTGGCTCTCAATCCACTGAGCCACACCAGCCAGCCAGGGCCAGAGGTTTTAATTTTACCAGAACAGTGATTCTCTACCCCAGGTCTTGCCCAGTGTTTTCTAGAGTTGTCAAAAGCGTATTACAAAATCATCGACACCTATATTTTACTCTAAAGAGTCATTGAAAAAATACCATGTAGTATTATGGGGAGAAGGTGCAGAATGGCAAGTTCCAAGAAGTTAAATAACTAAACTCCCAGAAGACTAGAAAGCAGTGTTTCAGAGTTAGTAGTACTGTACAAAACTTCATGAGCGGTTCAAGAAGACAGTTCATTTATCCAACCAAACAGGCCACACTAATTGAGAACTTGGTCTGCAGTCCCAGAAAGACCCTATCATAAAGCCAGTTCTGCCACTCACTAGCTGTGTACACTTGCTAAGTACTGTATTAATAGCAAAAGAAAATAATTTAAGTGACCAAAATTGAGGTTAAAGGCATTATTCAGCTGATGCACCCAGGGAGCGCCCACCACACTGCCGTCCTTCCTTGACTCGGGTAGTTACCTGGAGTTGGGCTCAGACAGCAGCCTTTTTAAAAAAAGATTTTCTTTCTTTATTTTTAGAGAGAGGAGAAGGGAGGGAGAAAGAGAGGGAGCGAAACATCAACCAGGGACCTGGCCCGCAACCCAGGCATGTGCCTTGACCAGGAATCAGACCGGCAGCCCTCTGGTTCACAGGGCAATGCTCAATCCACTGAGCCACACCAGCCAGGACAAGATAGCAGCTTTCGTTGTTAATTACTGTGAAACTTTTGGGGTGGTGGCTGTTAACAGTTTCCATGGCTCCTGACGAAGAACATCAGTACAATCCCAACCTGATAATTGTTCGATTATTTTCAAGAATCGTCCTTGCAAGCCTTGTCGTTGTGATTGGGCAAGGTTTACAGGTGAGAGGTGACACAGAAAGCGGAAACGGAAAGGGGGCAAGGATAACTAGGAACCCTCTGTCATGTGTTTTAATCCTCTTACATTAGCAACATGGGCCGAGTGTGTTGGGATCATGAAGGAGGGGTTAATTAACTGCCTAGAAAATTCAGGAAGGCAGCACAGAAGAAACTGGGTCCTTAAAAATGAATAAGAGTTTGCCACACAGACAAAGGGGAAAGGATAGTGTATAGAGAGGAAAAGAGTATATGCAAAAGCCAAGAGGTATGAAAGTTTAGAACACAGTAAGAACATCAATGTGGCTGAAATATAAAGCCAGAGAATGGCTATCACAAGGTTAAACTTCACTACCTAGATTTTCACTTATGAGGGTGGATCCCCCATCAAAACGTAATTTATTTACAAAAAATTGTGTATTTATTTTTACATGTTTGAACTTCAGTCACCTTCAAAGTACTCTCCATTTGATACAATATACCTATTGAGAGGATTTTTCCACTGCTCACAACAGTTTTTGATGCCTTTTAGTGCTTCTGCCATTTTTTGTTTCACCTCCTCCACATCGGCAAACCGTTCCCCTTTGAGGACTTGTTCCAGCCAGGGAAGCAAAAAAAGTCACTCAGGGAGAGATCAGGTGAATAGGGAGGGTGGGGCACAGGGGTCATGCTGTTTTTGGTCAAAAACTGCTGAACATTCAGCATGGTGTGGACAGGTGCCCTCGTAAATAACCCATCATGAAATGGGCAAACACATTGAAAGAGTCTTCAAAAAAATTCACTGAAGCTGAACGCAGCCTCTCACAACAACACCAGTTGGTGCACTGATACAAATGGGCTCCTAAAACACTCACATAGTGGGAAAATCCTGTCCTGCAAGGAGCCTACCCTCCAGAAGATAATTCAGGTTTTTTGGGGGCCCCCCTCATAAATACTATGTAGCTGGAACATGTAATGCATGCAAACCTTGTGTGAGCTGCCTCCGAATTAAAATAACCTAGGCTGCAGAGCCCTACTGGAGCCAAAGCTTATAAGAGTAGAAAAGAGTGGTCCAGGGCCCCGTTGTTTTTGGCCACGCCACCTCATTTCTGGGTCTTTGAGTCACATGGGAGACGTGAAAAGGGAAACCCGTGAGACCCAAGTTACTAAGAGAAGGTGTAGCCTCAGTGAGGATCTAGCAACATGGCTGGTGCCTGGCATACCTATAGAGGAAGTTGCTAGTGGCAGCTGGCTCAGAGGAACTCGGTAGAATCACTGTATCTGCCACTAAATTCACTTGGTACATGCAGGAAGAGGGTTCTCAAGATTAACACAAGCTGATCGAGTCCCTGGTGTCCAACCACTGTCACAGTTAGGCAGAATAAATCCTTTTACCCATGGCTCCTGCTGGACTCTTGAATCAGAGTTCTCCATATCTATTGTATGATTTTTTTTTGCGGAAATTATTCAACAATGCACCCTGTGGCTTTTATTAAGACTCACTACAGTGAAAGCAAAATGTTTCAAATGTAAGTGCTTGTGTCCTTCACTCTGGATTAAAACTATTTTTATTTTAAGTGATGGGTGAACACCCCCTTTTTTGTTATGAAGGCAACCATTGTTCCCAGGCCTTTTTCCTGGGGCTTTAAGCGCTGAACTATACCATTTATTCCTTTAAAATATAACTCAAGCAACCCCCCTTGTTGCTGTTACCTGTGAGAATATTCATGCATTCCTTTCAGCTTCCAGACCAGTTCCATAAAAAGCATTTTGCATGCCCAGTAAATGGGATTGCCCACAACCTACAGGCACAGATTTCATTGTGGAGGGTACTGCTGGTTCATGTATCTCGCTGTGGCCCAGCCTTGTTCCCCTGATCATTGCCTTCAGCAAGTCATGTCTTTTGACCTTACGCAAAGTTCTCAGTTGTGGCCTTAGAATGAGGGAGAAAGGGGCTGTTCAAGCGAAGCAAATGCTGTTGTTATATTTACATTTAGGATTATGAAGGCAGAGACCTACCATGTTCATATGGAACATGTCACCAAAGCTTAAACCTTAGCATGGCGCAATTCCATTGGGCCAAAGGTCAACCCACAGTAACAACACATATTCTTTCAGGATTAACCCTTCTTTGATCCTGACCCTCTGGAAGATACTAGAAAAAGTCTCCAAAAGCCAGTGTTATAGGCCCTACTAATGTAGACTCGGCCTGTGACTAGTCCTTTTACTGAAACTTAAAACATGGGAGAGAGGAAAGAGTAACTATTAATTTATAACGTGTATATTGAAGTGCTCTGTTTTTTTGAAAAGAAGGATTTAGTATGTCTTCCTTTTAAAGAATCAGCAGTATTGTAAATCATGATGAGAGAGGATGCGGTAACACCGGCGCTGCCTTTGAATTCTCTTTGCGTCTCACTAGTTGAGAATTTCTGGGCAGAATAAGGGAAATGCTTTATCAACAGCACTTAGTAAGGGCCTCTTCATTCTTCACCTTAAAGGTACAGAGATTTAAGTTTCAACACCATGTAATGTTTCACTGGGCTGGTGCAGAGACTGCATGTGCTAACCCTAAATTCTTTCCTTGCTTGTTAAGCCAATAGCTCTTTCAGCTGTGACATGCTTAATCATGTGACTTCCTTGAACTAATCCTTTCTTCCCAGGGCTTTGCTGGATCACTTAAATGGAGGTGGTAATCCATATGTTGCAATGCCAAGTAACGCCTAAATTCCACCAGAGAGAACAGAGCTTGCACATGTGATAGCCTGTAAACAAATTAATCCTAATAAGTGGTTTTAGAGTTCCTTTCTAGGTGGTGTTCCAATGCCCAAAAAAGGAATTTGCCCTTCTCTGGGAAGGTGCCTCCCCGTTTTTCTCCACTACTTGGAATAGCTGCGTATGATCAGTTCTTATGTATAAGAGGAATACAGGCAGCATTACACTTGTCTGAGTTCATGGGCACATTTTTCTGGGGTATCCACCATGGCATTTATTTCCTTGGAGGGTAGGCTCTTGCTACTTTGAGTGACTGTAAAATAAAAAATAATAATAATAACCCTTGCCCTGACTGGTGTGGCTCAGTGGGTTGGGTGTTATGCCACAAACCAAAAGGGTGCTGGTTCGATTCCCAGTCAGAGCACATGCCTGGGTTGCGGGCCAGGTTCCTGGCCAGGGGTGTGTGAGAGGTGGTCAGTTGATGTTTCTCCTGCACATCGATGTTTCTCCCACTCTCCTTCTCCCTCCCTTCCGCTCTCCCTAAAAATAAATAAATAAAAGGGTTCAGCACCTTAAATGGTGTCTCTCTACACTTGTGAAAAATTAAAGAAGCAGTATAGAATCCAGTCGTATGCGGCCCTTCTAAACCTTTCCCTAAACTGAAACATCATCTGTCATTGCAGGATGAAAGCATGGCCTGCATGACGGCGGCCATTGACAGCACAGTGGAACCAGAAGCTGTAAGTAACTGGCCCCTTTGTGTAGAGCCAGGGGCTTTAATGGTGCTGTTGCCCCTAACTTACCACTCAGCTGAGGAATGGGACCCCTGTTTGCTCCCGTGCTCCATAGACTGCCTTGGCAATGCAGAAATCTTGAATATAAACCTCAGCTTTGTCTAATCCCTAACCTGGATAGGCTCCCTCTCTAACAGTAAACTGGTAATGGGGGTTGGGGGTGGCAGGCAGGGCTTCCCGGGTATGCCACATTCCGTACCTGCAGTCTGGCTTACTGATTTCTTGTTAGATGCTAGTGTTCTGCAGCAGCTCTCTAGCAAGTTAAAATGTACAAGGGAACAGATTAAGAAATTATGGCAAGGTTTAAAAAAGCATGAAAGAAGAAATGGAAGAGATTTTCTTCCCCCTCACCCACTTTTCTATGTATGGGATGGTTAGGAGCTCAAAGAACCCTCAAGTTGCAAGGGTAGATAAAATATATTAGATGTTGGCTAGAGGTTACAGGGTGAAGTCAAAATGAAAGGCTGGACAGTGGTTTGCTCGAGACAGCTTTTTCTGCCTAAAGCAAATATAGATCGGTAGTTTTCATATTCTGAAAGAAGAAAGATGGGGGCTGGATCAGGTGCTGGAGGTCAGCCCTGTGAGAAAAATAGTCTCTTCTCCATTACCATCATTCCTAAAGTGCCATTTCTGGTGCCCTCTCTCCCCTAAGGACCCCTTTAGAGTAAGGGAGAAGTGAGAAATGTTGGCCTGGCCAATAAAAGAAAAGAGCAGGAAACTTAGTCCCCTCTACAAGAGTCAGTTAAAGAACATAAGGTATTAGATGCTTGTGTGAGCAGGGAAATAGACTAGCTCAGTTTACTTCAGATATTTCAAGTGAATGTCAGAGAAGCCACAGTTTGGAAAGAACAGAGGTACCGGTGATGGAGACGTGGCTGTGAGACTTGATGAAGTGCTGCCCAAGGAGCTCCGAGGGCTCGTTTCTCTTACAAAGCATCCCACTCTTTTCCAGCATCTGGAAGCCTGTCCACAGACCAGCAGGTCTTCTGATGGCTTTACCACTCAGCATGCTCTACGGCAAGCTCAGATGTCTAAGGAGCTGGTGGAGCTGAACAAAGCCCTTGCACTGAAAGAGGCCCTGGCCAGGAAGATGACTCAGGATGGCAGCCAGCTGCAGCCCATCCAGTTCCAGTACCAGGTAAAATCGCTACTTGGGCGGCCTTTGCGCATGTCTCCCCTCTGCCTTTAATCATAAATCATGATGCTGACAAGGCAACACGATGTGTATGGTACAAACTAGAGTCACGCTGTTAGTCAAGCAAAGAGTCCACTCAGGATGGGGAACTTGTATTTCATTTAAGACCTTACCTTCTGCAATAGGTTTTAAGAAATAGTTTGATAATAGAAATGGTCCCTTACTTGGAGAAATTTTGTTCCGGTAACTATGCTGGGGTTCCGAGAAAGGTACATGGTCTGAGTACAGAGTGTCAGTTAGGAAGAGATTTGGAGTGGATAGTACATCTTGTCAAAGGGCTCTAAACTGTTTTTCCTAGTGGTGGTTTGTAGGAGCTCTTTCTAATGAAGACGATTTATCTTTACTTAAAGGCGAATCTTTGCCACTCAGGTCATCCACAAGGCCACCGTCGCTCTACACTTTCTTTTTTCCTTGTAGCTCGGTACTTCCCATCCACAAAGGGCTGTTAGCAGAGCAGGTTGGAGGAACGGAGCTCTCACCCCCAAAGCCCTACATGCTGGTATCAAGAAATCCCTGTAGCATGCGTGCATTTCCACCACCTGCTCCCCTAAATTTCCCCACTAAAAACAAGAAAAGTTTTTTTGCTAAATGGTTTTTGCCACTTTTTCCCGCTAGAGTAGAGGTTCCTTCTGAAATAATAACTGAGTTGCGAATAGGGCTTTTATTTCCTTTTTTGACAGGAATTGCATTGAATCTGTAAATTGCTTTGGATAGTTTGGTCATTTTAGCAATATTAATCTAATCGTTCCAATCCATGAGCACAATATATACTTTCATTTATTTGTGTCCTCTTCACTTACTTTCTTCTATCTTAGCGTTTTCAGAGTACAGGTATTGGTTACATTTATTCCTGGATATTTTATTCTTTTTGATGTAAATGAGAATGTTTTCTTCATTTCTCCTGATTGTTCATTATTAGTGTATACTAAAGTGACATATTTCTGTATGTTAGTTTTGTATCCTGCTACTTTCCTGAATTCTTTTATTAATTCTATTTTTGGTGGATTATTTAGGGTTTTCTATAACATCTGCAAATAGTGACAGTTTTACTTCTTCTGTTCCTATTTGGATGTCTTTTCTTTTTCTTGTCTGATTGCGCTATCTATGACTTTTAGTACTGTGTTGAATAAGATTGGTGAAAGTGGATATCCCTGTCTTGTTCCTGATCTTGAAGAAAAAGCTTTCATCTTTTCACCATTGACTATGATGTTAGATGTGGGTTTGTCATAAACAGCCTTTATCAAGTTGAGGTAAATTCCTTCTATACCCGCTTTGTTGAGAGTTTTTATCATAAATGGATGTTGGATTTGGTCAAATGCTCTTTCTGCATATATTGAGATAATTATGTGATTTTTAACCTTGGTTTTGTTGATGTGATGAATCCCATTGTTTTGTGGATATTGAACCACCTTTGCATCCCTGGTATAAATCCCACTGGATCATGGTGTATAATCCCTTTAATGTATTGTTGAATTTAGTTTGCTAGTATTTCCTTGAGAATTTTGGCATCTGTTCATTGAGGATGTTGGCCTGTAATTCTCTTTCTTTGTCATGTCTTTGGTTTTGGTATCAAAGTAATGCTGGCTTTATAGAATGAGTTTGGAAGCGTTCCTTTTCTCTTCAGTGTTTTGGAATAGCTTGAGAAGGATTGGTACTAGTTCTTTAAATGTTTGGTAGAATTCACCTGTGAAGCTGTCTGGTCCTAGGCTTTTGCTTGTTGGGAGTTTTGTGTTTTTTGTGTTCTTTTTTTTAAATTGTATTACTGCTTCAATTTAACTGCTGGCAATTGGTGTTTTCAGATTATTTGTTTCTATCCTGGCTTAGTTTTGGAAGGCTGTAATTTTAAATAAATTTATTCACTTATTTTAGATTTTCAGATTTGTTGCCATATAATTGTTCATAGTGTTCTTTAGTGATCTTTTGTATTTCTGTGGTATCAGTTGTAATTACTCCTCTTTCATTTCAGATTTTATTTATTTGTGTAATCTTTTCTACCTGATGTGTCTTGCTAGAGAAGATTGACAATTTGTCCTTTCAAAGAACCAGCTCTTAGTTTCATTAATATTTTCTATTGTTTTTCTATTTTCCATTTCTCTATTTTTCTGCTCTGATCTTTGTTATTTTCTTCCTTCTACTTTGGGTTTTGTTTATTCATCTTTTTCATGTTTCTTAAGATTTAAATTTAGATTGTTTATTTGAGATTTTTCTTGCTTCTTCAGGTAGCCCTGTATAGTTACAAACTTTCCTCTTATAATTGCTTTTGCTGTGTCCCATAGATTTTGTAAAGTTGTGTTTTCATTTTCCTATGTTTCATAGTAGTCTTTGATTTCCTCTTTGATCCAGTGGTTTTTTAAGAAGCATGTTTAATCTCCATGTATTCGTGGTTTGTTTATTTTTTTTATTTTTTTCCCCTATAGTTGATTTCTAGTTTCAAGCCCTTGTGGTCAGAAAATATGCTTGGTATAGTTTTGTTATGAGAGAAACTCCCAGAAACTCAGTTCTTCTTGCCGATGCAGTAAAGAATTACGGATCAGCATGCCTATTAGCATGCAGGCAAAGTATATTAGTGCTAAGTTCTAATGGAAAAGCAAAACCAATGGTGGCAAGAGCAAGCGTGGCAACAGCAGAGTGGCCAGCGCCTATATGACCAGAGTCTGGATGGCCAGGGGCCCTCAAACCAGAAGCTGGCTGGCGAGGGGCCCCCAAACCAGAAGCTGGCTGGCGAGGGGCCCCCCCATGTGGCAAGAGGGCCTGGAAAAAGAGAGGCTGAGAGACCTTTGTTCTGAGGACTTATGTAGTTGGCCAGATGGAGGTGAGGGAGTTGCATATTGATTGATGGTAAAGGGGTGCCAGCTTTGCTGGGGACACATGACAACCCAAACATAGGTATGGGTGGGGGTCTGTTAGCCTGAATCCCTATCTTGCTCCAGACTCCATTTGTTCATTCTGCATATGTGACAGGAAGCTGGCAATTAACCAAAGTTGTTTTAGGGGCTTTTTCTTTGGGCACCGTAGTCTTCCTCCTTTTCCCCCTCCCCCCCTCCAGGCCTTGGGGTGAACACACAGTCCCAAGGTTTACTTTTCCCAGCTATTAGAGGTAATTCACACAGGCTTTCAAGGGCTCCTCCCAATCCTGCACTATCATAGTTTTGCTTGTTCAGAATGCCTGGCAGCCTTATCAGACCAGGCTCAGGATTACTGGGTCAGTGGGTGAGACATGTCTTCCTTTGTTTTTAAGCCTTCTATGTTAAGTTCTTTGTTACAGTGCAATGGTGAGGGTCCTGCCTTTGTTTCCCTCTGGTCACTCATTCCTAGATGCCATGTAACAGTCTCAATCTTCTTGAATTTATTGAGGCTTGTTCTGTGGCCTAGCATGTGCTCTAACCTGGAAAATATTCCATGTGCACTTGAGAAAAACATGTAACCTGCGGTTTTGGGATGAAAAGCTCTGTAAATGTCTAGCAAGTCAAAGTGGTTTAATGCGGCATTTAAGGCCTAGATTTCCTTATTGACTTTCTGTCTGGTTGATCTCGCCATTGAAGTGCAGCACTAAAGCCCCCAACTATTATAGTACTATTGTTAATTTCTGCCTTTATGTCTATTAACATTTACTTTATTTACTTGAGTGCTCCTATGTTGGGTGCATAGATATCTACAATTGTTATATCCTCTTTTTGGATTGACCCCTTTAATATTATGTAATGTTCTTCTTTGTCTCTTTTACCTTCTTTGTTTTGAAGTTTATTGGGTGTGATATTAAGTATTGCCGCCCCAGTTTTTTCAAAATTTCTATTTGCATGGAATATCTTTCTCCATCCCTTTACTTGCAGCCTGTCCATGTCTTCTAATCTGAGTGTATTTCTTGTATGCAACATACAGATGGGTGTTGTTTTCTTATCCGTTCAGCTACCTATCTTTTGATTCAACATTTAATCCATTTACATTTAAAGTGATTATTGATAGGTATGTGATCATGGCCATTTTGTTAATTGTTTTTGACTGTTTTTGTTGTAGTGTTTTGATTGGATTCCTTGCTCTTCCTTTTTTTTGTGTATTTTTTGGCATGGTTTTGGCTTATGGTTACTATGAGCTTCTTATATATCCATCTCTATAGCAGTGTATTTTAAGCTGATAGGTATATAAGTTCAATCACATTCTAAAAGCAGTACATATTTACTCCTCCCTCCCCTCTTCGTTTTTGATGTCATGTTATAGATCTTTTTGTTTTGTGTTATTGTATAGTTAATTTTGCTACTATTGTCTTTTAACCTTCCCATTAGCTATTTAAGTGGCTGATTATTGTATATTTGCCTTTACCAGTGAGATATTTTTCCTTTCTTGTATTTTTTTAAAATTTCTGGTTATGGCCCTTTCTTTTCTGGATAAAGAAGACCTGTTTACATTTCCTGCAAGGCTGTTTAGTCATGGTGAATTGAACTCCTTTAGTTTTTTCTTCTCTGGGAAACTTTCTCTCCTTCAATTCTAAATAATAACTTTACTGGATAAAGTATTCTAGGTTGTAGCTTTCTTTCTCTGAGCACTTTAAATATCTCTGCTACTTCCTTCTGGACTATAAAGTTGCCTCTGAGAGATCAGCTGATAGTCTTTTGGAGTTTTCCTTGTCTGTGACTTGTTTTTATTCTTGCTCTCTGTATGATTGACTCTTTGTCTTTAACTTTTGCTGTTTTAAGTAGAATATGTCTTGTCATGAGTCATTTTGGGTTCATCTTGCTTGGAACTCTGTGCTTCCTGGCCTGGATGTCTGTTTCCTTCCCCAGATTAGGAAAGTGTTCAGATATTATTTCTCCAAATATTCTTTCTGCCTCTTTCTTTCTCCTCCTCTAGAATCCTTATAATGCAAATGTTGGAGCTCTTGATATTATTCCAGAAATCTCTTATACCATCCTCATTTTTTGATATTCTTTTGTTTTTCATTTTGCTGTTCTGATTGGATGATTTCCACTATTCTGTCCCCCAGGTGGCTAATCCATTCTTCTATTTTAACTAATCTGCTGTGGTTTCCTTCAAATGTATATTTTATTTCAGCTGTTATGTTCATCTCAGATTTGTTCTTTACATTTTCTGCCTCTTTGTTGAAGTGTTGCTCTGAGTTTTTCTATTGTAGTCTCAAGTTTGTTGAGCATCCTTATGGCCGTTTCTTTGAATTCTTTATCAAGCAAATTACTTATCTCTGTTTCATTAGGGTTTTTCTTTGGAGTTTTTCCTTGTTCCTTCATTTGGGGCATATCCTTCTGTCTCACCAATTTGTTTGATTTTGTGTTTGTTCCTATGAGTTGGATAGAAAGGTGTCTCTCTCAGTCTTGAAAGAGTGGATTCTGAGTAGACTGTGTATTGACTAGGTTTGGCAGGCAGGTTGTAGTTGGGGCAGTTGTGTGCACTGGGAACATGGTGTGCCACCTCTGCTGAAGGGGTGTGATCTGGGTGGGGCAGCCTGATGTGTGCTTGCTTCCTTGCCCTTACAGTGTGGGCGGGGTTGCCTCATATACCTGGGGCTACCCCTTGGGCTCTTGGCGTGCCCAATTGCTTTAACTGTCTGTGGTCCGAGCTGGGTCCATGCGGGGCTGCTTTGTGAGCTTGCGTCTCTAGACCTCACCAGTTCCGCCGCCCCTCCCATTGGGGCAGGCTTGTTCCGGCGCATCTCAGCACTTTGCTAGTTCTGCTCCCTCTCTGGGCAGTACAGCTCCTCGCACGCTCAGCCATACCGCTGTCCCTCCACAGGCAGCCCTGTGTGCGTGTCTTGTTGCTTCAATTATCCGCAGTCAGAGCAAGGGTCTGGGCAGGGCCGCTCTGCTTGCCTGTGACTCAGCGCCGTCTTAGCTCTGCCCTTTCTCCTGTTGGATGCACACTTTGAACTCTCTCCTGGGCACGGGCGGGAGCTCCTGCACAGGTGTGCAGGGGGTGGCACCAGCACCCCCTCACTCCCCACGGAGCAGTCTGTTGTGTGGGCACCGCCAAGTTTTTCTAAGTTCACACTTGCTTCCAGTTGGGCAGCCCCCCTTATGCACGTGGCAGTGCCCCACCATCTCCACACTGTCTCTGCACCGTGCGGTCATGTGTAGGGGCACCACAGTGTTTTGTCAGCGCCCTGCTCTTTCTAGGAGGGAGAGCCCCACATGAGCACACAGTAGCACCCAACTCTGTCCGAACTTTCCTTGGACAGAGCAGCCCCGCAAGTGTTCTTGTTGGCTCCGCGCTTTGTCCAGGCAGCGGATCCCCTGTGTGTGTGGCCCAGTGGGAGCCCAGAGCAGTCACACCTTCGGGATCCATCTCCTGGTGGAGGGTCCCCTTTTCCATGCGCTGTGGCTGGGTCTCGCTCCAGTGGGGGCGGCAGGGGACGCGCTACAGCACCTGCAGGTCTGCCACACACCCTGACTAGAGTGGTCCAGGTTTAGGGGAACTGTCAACAAGGGCACTCACCTGGTCCTCTGGTCCTGGCTTGTTCCCTCTGCTCCCAGAAAGTTCTGGTGTCTCCCTGAGCTTCTCCAGGCGGTCCCTCTCTCTTGTTCGCTGTGCAGAGGCTGTCCCGTTGGCTGTCCATTTCTTTCTTGAACACAGCCCTCCTGGAATCTTCTGTCCTGGTTTGCTTCTTCTAGGCCTGCTGTCCAGCCATCAACCGGTGACCATCACCCCAGAATCTGTGTTGAAACAGATTCAGTGTCTTCCTTCTTCCTGGGACAATCCTTTGTGTGGGTGGCATACAACTCTTAATAGCTTTCCGAGGAAATGTAAATGAGAAGGAAATGTTTAAACAATTGCATGCCTGCAAACAGTTCTTTGTTCTTGTCCTTACACTTGTTAGTTTGGCTGGGTTTAGAATTCTACAATGGAATTTTTTTTTCAGAATTTTGAAAACTTTGCTCCATTGTCTTTTATTTCCAATGTTGCTGATAAGAAATCCACTATAATTTGTGATGCTTTTTATTGGATCTGTTTTATTTTTCCCCCTCTGGAAACTTTTAAGATCTTTTCATTGTCTCAAAGTGAAATTTAATTTTATAGTGATGTGTGTTTTCTCATTGATCGGGCTTGCTGCTTGCGATCTCCTTTCGATCTAGATATTAGTATTCTCCTTTCATGGAAGGTTTTCTTGTATTCTTTACTGGTCTTCCTTTTTTTTTCATGGTTATAATGCTCATTTCTAAGGAAAGAAATTAAATCTTGTTAAGGTTTTTTCTTTCCTGCCTTACCTCTGTTTCTCCAAATTTCTTCCTTTAGTGTGTTTGTTCTGGTCTTTCCTTCAGGTAAGAAACATGCCTTAAATCTCCAGTGATCTTTGGCCACTCATTCATATTTAACACTGAGGTACTAAAAAAAATAGGGAGTTCTGCATGTGTGGCTTTCTCTTGGGCTGATCAGTTTCTAATAACGAAATTGTTCATTCATTCTCCTGCCTGAAGTTACGAGGGCAGAGTGGTGGTATGCCCTGTTTCTAGTGACCCAGAGAAAATAAGAGAGTTGGAGTCTCTCTAGGCATATACATACACACCTTTATTTAATCCCCTATCAGCAGATGATACTTTATTCCTACCTTCCACTGTGTCTACTCTCTGTGAGTCCAACCCGTCGGATTCGCTCTGTCCAGAGAGGGAAACCTTTGCTCCTTTCTGTGGTTCTATGGCATAAATTAGCTTATTTCTTCTTGCCATTTGTCCTGTAAGAGTCATATTTTAGCTTTTCCACTCTGCTAAGTCAGTTACCACTTACTCAACTGTTTGCCTTTTCCAACATATATTTATATCTTTTGACTGCTCTCTTCATTCTTGTTTATTTATACCCTCCCTTTAGGTCATTTTAGTGGGATTTCAGGAGGGATCATGTTAAATATGTGGCTCGATCCTTCAGGTTAACAGGACATAAAAATGCCACTTTTTTTTTTCCCAGTTGAATGTATTTTGGCCTTTTGAGAGTAAATGAAGGCTGAAGAATCATTCCTCGCTGGTGCTCTTGACTAGAATGACAGAGGCCTGTGCCCCCAGTGTACCACTAACTGTACAAGGAGGTGTTGCTCGTGAACTATAACCATAGCCGTAGTAAGCTATCTTGTCCTTTCACCCGTTGACATCAGACATACTTCAACTCCAAAACCTAAAAGTTAAGGGGACATACATGCTATGCACCTGAATCCAATATAAAATAGTATTGAATGTGAACCGGAATTGGAAAAATACAATTTAGATTATTTCAAATGGAATCTAAATAAGAGCAAATACATTCTTAATATAAATAGTGCTCTTTAAGGCACATGTAAATCACTGACTCTTTTACAAGATATTTTATTGATTCACTTTTAGAGAGGGGCTGGGAGGGAGAAAGAGAGGGAGAGAAACATTATCAAGGTGAAAAAGAAACATCAATTGGTTGCCTCTCATACGTGCCCCATCTGGGGACTGACCCACAACCCAGGCATGTGCCCTGACCAGGAATTGAACCAGCGATCTTTCAGTTTGCAGAACACTGCCCAACCAGCTGAGCCACACTGGTCAGAGCTGTCTCTCTTTTTCTAAGCAATATTTTTTCTATCACTATGAAGCATTGCCATAGGAAAATTTGAGGAGCTATAGGTTCTGACTAATGAAGATTATTATGAGTTACAGTAGCTTAGGACTCAAATATTTGAATAATTCCTTCTGTAGAGTTGGTGAGGCAATTGTTGAGTGAATATGGCATATATAATAAAGACATGCTATTTTTACTCGTCTGGTACAAATTTGGAAGTCTAGTCTGGTAGTAAATGAAATGTTAACAAGGGTACAGAAAAACAAGTACTCTCATAGAAGGTCTGTCTGGGAAAAGTCTAGCCATTGTTAGTATAACGAGAACAGTTTGCACAACATTGATGTAGCCCAGCGGCCAAGGAGAGCAGACTGGAATGCACATGTGTGAACAATGACGCCTTCACTGTACTAGTCAGTGGGGGAGGTCGTCGCCATTGAGTGAGTACGTGTCCTGTGTGGCCCTCACATTCAAAATGACTGAGGGGGTAGAGCAATGAATCTGTGTCAGATTTTGCATGAAGCTTGAACATTTATTTCTCCATGGAAACTATTCAGATGATTCAGAAGGCTGCAGCTATGGGCAACTGGCGATTGGCAGCTTCATCACAACAACACTCCCGCTCATGTACCATGTCTCATGCAGAGTTTTTTGGTGAAACATCAAATCACCCAGGTGACTGAGGTCCCCTATAGCCCAGATTTGGCTCCTTGAGACTTCTGGCTTTTCCCAAAACTAAAATCACCTTTGAAAAGGAAGAGATTTCAGATTGTCAATGAGATTCAGGAAAATACGACAGGGCAGCTGATGGCCATTGGGAGAACTATATGAGGTCCCAAGGTGCCTACTTTGAAGGGGACTGGGGCGTCACTGTCCTATGTACAGGGTTTCTTGTATTTTCAATAAATGTCTCTTTTTCATAATATGTGGCTGGATACTTTCTGGACAGACCTCCCATGTAGCTAGCAAGGGTGTAAATTGGAATAGCCACTTTGGAAGGCAATTTGGTAGTATGTATTAAAATTGAAAAGGTGTACCCCCCAGGGTCCTGTAAATTCCACTTGTCTCTACTGTAGAAAAACCTGGTGCATGTGCACAGAAGGCATGTACAAGAATATTTCATTATGGCAGAAAACCAGAATGAGATAGATCTTTATATGCACTGATATAAATAAATCTCCAAGACCAGCTCTTTTTAAAAAGACAAGTTACGGAATATTATATACATAAAGTGGAATTTCTTTTACCTTTAATACATTTCAGTAGGTACACAGACATACATAAATGCACATTTGTATGTATGTGTGTATATATATATATAATATTATTTTATATCTATTTACATATAGTATATATTTTAGACATTTTCTATAATATAGTTATTAATAACATTCTGTGCATTTACATGTATGTATAAATGTCTAGAATAGGTAAGTGTCTAGAAAACTATCTGGAAGGCCTGCATTAAGCCAATAACTATGGTCACTTCTGGAGACAGGACTGGAATTCTGGAAGGGGTGGGGCAGTCAGAGGGACTTCCCCTTTATATGTATTACCTGGATGTTTTTTACAAGAATGTCTTTATGTGTTAGTTCTATGAATATACACACATATATACATACATTTTTGCCAGTTTAAATATGCAGGGTAACTCTATAGGAGTGAGATAGATTTTAATTGTTTATACTGAAGTGGCTCAGGATATTTCATGGAAAACAGCTCACACCTATTTAGGAAGCTTCTCTGCTAAAGCCCCACCTAATGCTGCCTCATTCACTCATTTTCCTTTAATCTTTTTTGGTGATGATAACAGGAAGGAATCTGTCACTGGGTTTTCCCAATCTTCAAAACTACCAAACTTCAGTTTCTAGAATTTGTTTCCTAAATGCATGCAGAACTCCAGTTGCTATTGAGTACGATTGGAAGTTCTGAATATAGGGATGTTTGTGCATCTCTTTACAGTTTATAAAATGTCTTTACTTTAAAACAAAATCTTATTTAATCTTCCCAACAACCCTTTGGTGTAAATGGTGTTGTTAAGTGTTTATGTAGATAGGGAAACTCTAGGGGGTCCCCAAGACCACCCCCAAGGTCTGATGATTCACCAGGAGGACTCACAGGACTCAGCATAGAGTCATACTCACAGCTAAGATTTATTACAGGGAAAGGGTACAAAGCAAAATCAGCAAAAGGCAAAGGCACATGGGACAAAGTCTGAAGGGAACCAGTGATGTCACACAGTATGTAATTTTTCCAGCAGTGGAAATGCATGAAATGTTGTCTGTCGGGGAGGTTTCCCTGAGCCTAGGAATCCAGAGTTTTTACCAGGAATCATTCACGCAGTTATTCTCTGCCTAGCACATGCCAAGATTCTAGACTCTCAGAAGGAAAGCATGTGTTCCGGATAAATCCTACTGTTTGCACAGTTTAGGCACAGTGAGCCACTTTTATCAGTTAGGGAATGGTGGGAACCCTTCCAAAACCGAAGTTTCCAGACATGAGCCAAGGACCAAACTTAACGAGCAGGCCTTTTGAAACAGAGTAGTTTCACGCCTGCTGTAGTAACTCTACTCTGAACAGAAACTAAGGCTAAAAGAGATGAAGTAACTTTCCTTAAGCAATTTGGATTGTAAGTACTGGAATCAGGGCTCAAGCCCAGGCCTTTGAATTCCAAGTCCATACTTTTCCCACTACAGAACATTAATCTCCATCAAATCAAGTACAAATGTTTTTAGTGTGCAATTGAAGTGCTGAAATTGAGTGCACAATTCCTTAAGACATGGAATGTTGAAGTGATTTTCTTCCCATGCCTTTAATGCCTTCTTTCTCTCTGACCTATAACATTTGTAGGATAACATAAAAAATCTAGAATTGGAAGTCGTCAGTCTGCAAAAGGAAAAGGAAGAATTGCTTCTTGAACTTCAGACAACAAAGAAGGATGTCAACCAAGCCAAGTAAGGATAAAGTCAATAAATATTACATCAAGTTCCTGCTATGTAAAGAGCTTTAGAGGAAGTGGAGAAGTAAAAGAGCCATTTCCTGCCCCCACAAAATTTAAACTGAGTTGTGGAGGGGAGTCCTAAACAAAAGAAGTTAGTTAATTGAAAATTTAAATAACATGTCATAATGACAGTAGACGGATTCCATAACACAGCGTATGATTAATAGCCGGATACATTTCTTAGGTAGTAATATTGCTCTGAGTTCAGAGGCAGGAGATACCAGTTTATGCTGGCACAACCAAGGAAGGCTTTCGAAGAAGTTAGCATTGGAGCTGGATTTTGAAAGATGATCAGACCTACCACATAGCAACAGTTTGTCTCTGCACTGATGGTAAATTAACTTGTGAATAGAATTAATGTCCAGGCTAGTAAATAGAAAATCAGTCTAGCTGTTTCTTAGTTAAGAATAAAACCAAGACAGATAACCAGAGTATCCTCCTTTCCCTCAACTCTCTCCGTTAATCGCTATTCTACCTTCCTTTTACTCAGTGACTCTGTTGTATCTCCCCGTTGAGTCTAGGGGTCATGTTCTTAAAAATTATGCTACGCGTTTACTTTCTATCTCATCCTTGTGTACTCATCATCAGAATTATTTCTCATAGCTACAGTGAAATTAAATGGCTTCAGAGAACCATCCTTTTAACACAGAATGGTGTCAGGAGCTGTATTGAGGCAATCGCGTTGTTACATAGTCATAAAAATTGTTCTTTGCCTCTGTATTAAGGCCTCATTATTGAGACTGGTCACCTATTTTATTTATATATCGGGGTTGAGAGCCTGGGAGTCTAATGCTCTGTCTTCCGAAGTCAGGCTTTGCTGCTGCTAGTCCTCATTTCTACAGCGTCTGTGTTTAGGTTGAGTGAGCGTCGCCGCAAACGTCTCCAGGAGCTAGAGGGTCAACTAGCTGATCTGAAGAAGAAACTGAACGAACAGTCCAAACTTCTGAAGCTGAAAGAATCCACAGAGCATACTGTCTCCAAACTGAACCAAGAGATACGGGTATTAAACTCTCATCCGTGCGTTTACCCCACTAAAATTTACAAACATAGGTGTTCTGTTTGGGAGTATACTATACAGGTGTTCTCAGGTGAGAGAGTAGCAGACAGGGTCATCATTTCAAGTGTGTGAATCTCCACAAATGTCCCTTTTGCAAGACATTGTTCCTGTAGTCATCTAGAATCTGAATAGCAAAACCCTTCTTTGACGTTCAAAGTTTAATATTAGATTCTCTGAAACCAAAGGGCAAAGATACCTTAATATTTAGTGGTAATACCCTGACCACCTTCCATGATCATGTGAAATAATTTCACAAAGTAGTTGCAAAGTAACAGACACCTGGAGAAAATTTTCAGTTATTGAATATTCAGTTTATCTGCAAAGTAGTGGTGACAGGCCACTTGTACTGAAGCCTTTAGATACAATGCTTGCTGGGTGGATTTGTCCTTGAGGCTTAGTAGATATTTCCTTGAAATTTCATTTATATACCATGAATTCAAAGCAGGATTTAGCTTGTAGGCACATTTTTGCTTTTATTTCTTCAGTGTATTTATTTGTATAGTTTATACTTGGAAACCCTGTGCAGCATAGCAAGGGGTATTGCAACCTTAATCTGAAAATCCGTTGGCGGCCTTTTCAGCTTAGTTTTCGCTCTTGTTAATGGTTAGTCTGTCCATCTGCACATCAGCCTGCCATAAATGCAGGTGACTAATACCCGTCCTGGTCTTTGTTTTTCCAGGTGATGAAGAACCAGCGGGTACAGTTAATGCGTCAGATGAAGGAGGACGCCGAGAAGTTTAGACAGTGGAAGCAACAAAAAGACAAAGAAGTAATTCAATTAAAAGAACGAGTAAGTAACAGCACTCTTCAAAGGTAATAAACCTTTCTCTGGGCTCACTAACATCACATCATGTTTTCAAGTAACTGCTATCTGCAAAAAATGGGACACATTCATGAATTTAATAGCTGTTTATTAAATGTCTGCTATACGCAAGGCACTACCCACTAGATACCGTGGAAGATAGAAAGACAAGTAGTATATGAACTGTGCCCTTGAGAAAATGACTTATTTAAGGGGAAAGTAAGACATAAATATGGTTTTCTCCAGTATAAGGAGTAAAGAGATCTGTGCTTTACAAATGGTCTGAAATACCCAAATCATCCAGAAAGGGAAGCACACTTCTGGTTGGAATAAAAAGGATGGTAGGTGAACAGGCCTTGAATAATAGGGAGGATTTTGATAGAGATCAGTGCAGGCAGAACAGCAGGAGATGGCAGCTCTGTGGGCATATTCAAGGAATGGCTAATGGTCTGGGTGGGATGAAGGACGGTGGTGGACGATCCCATTGGAAGGACAAGTTGAAGCTGGATTGTTAAAGACCCAAGAAGTTTGAACTTTATTTTGTGAGCAAAGTACAGGTATTTTTAAGGTTTTTTGAGAAACAGAGGGATATCAGCAAAGTACTGCTTTAGAAAGATTTGTCCGGGAGTAATGGGTAGAACAAACGGACATATTGAGAAACCAGAGGCCAAGTGAAGAAGACGTATCTTCCAGAAGGATAGTAAGGGCCTGATTTAGAGTAGCAACAGTGTTCTTGAAAAGGACATTGATTTGGAGAAATTTGGAGAATGGGCCAGAATGCGACATGTTGGGTCAAGAAATAAGGAGAGATGTACTTCAGAATGATAGTACATCGGCGGACTCTACTCGGTAAGAGTAAAACTGATAACATTTATGAAAACAGCTATTAATTGTCTCTAGAAATTGTCCTAAGAGCATACAGCAAATAAACAATTACTCAAGGAACTCTGCTAAATCTCAGTAAGAACAGCAAGAGTCTGTGGCATTTGAGCCATGACCAGCTCCCTCCCCTCAACCTCCAGCTTCCCATCTATGGCAGTGGTTCCTTCTGTTCCATCCCCCTCAGCTCTGTGTCATTGGTGCTCGGTTTCAGGCAAGAGCAGCCAGGACATCTGGGTTTCCCTTCTTCCACATAGCCCCCATGCATAGGGTGAAAGCTCTACCCTGTTGCACAAGGCTAGGAACGCTGGGGCCTGATTACCCCAGCCCACCTAACCATAGGATGTAGGCTCCATGTCAGGAGAATCAAGCCAAAAAAAAAAAATTAAGGTCTGCTGTCCCTGCCCCCTGATCCTGAGTTACGGTGCAGAAGTTCTGCCCAGAGGGTGAGACAGACCATAGGAACAGCGATAGGACTCTGCCTTCTGTAAGGGGGCTGCCTTCATTTGGGGAAAGAGTTGGAGAAATTAAAACCTAAAGGCACTGTCAACCAGGAATCTTATAGACGGCACAGTTTTCTTTCAAAATTGAAGGCAAATTGAAGACATTCCCAGATAAACAAAAGCCAAGATCTACATTTTAAGAAATACTAAAAGAACTTCTGACTGAAAGCACATGATACCAACAGTAATTTGATTCTGCGCGCTCACACACACACACACACAAAGAGTGTCAATAAAGGTATTACGCAGGTACTTCTAAAAGAGTATAATTGTATATTACTTTTCCTTTCATAACTGATTTGAAAAGCAGTTGTATACAATGATATTTATGCAATTGTATTGGTGGGCCTATAATATATAGAAATGTAATATATTTGGCAATAACAGATAAAGGTGGTGGCTGTGAGCAAAGTTGTACCTGAGTAAGTATATGACATCAGGTGGTAACAGGGATGTACAGGAAGAAATGAGGAGAAACAGAAAAGGCCAGTAAGAACAAGTTCTATAAATATGTATTTGCTTTCCTTTTAGCTCAGCTTGTTTAAAGGACATAAATTATATAAAGTAATAATTATAATAATGTATTTTTGGGTTATATGTTGATTTAATATGCATAACAGTAATAGCACAAAAAAGGGAAGAGAGAACAGCTATACAGCCATAACATTTCCATATCTCACTGGAATTAAGTTGATATAAGTCAGAAGTAGATTCTTTTTAAAAAATATTTTATTTCTTTATTTTTAGAGAAAGGGTAGGGGAGGGAGAGAGGGAGAGAAACATTGAACTGTTGCCTCTCACACACCCCCAACCAGGGACCTGGCCCACAACCCAGGCATGTGCCCTGATTCTGAAGCAAACCAGCGACCCTTTGGTTCGCAGATTGGCGCTCAACCCACTGAGCCACACCAGCCAGGGCTGAAGTAGATTCTGATAAGATGTTTATTATAATCACTGGAGCAATTACTAAGAATATAGCTCAAACTAGTTAAATAATCATTAAAGTAATATGGTATACTAGAAAATATTCATATTCACTTAATGTAAAAAGAACCAGTAAAGGAAGAATGAACAAAAAAGATAAAACAAAAAGTAAACTTGAAAACATAAATCCAGACGTATCAATAATAACATAATTTGAGTGGACAAAACAATTTCATCAAAAGGCAGAGATTGTCAGACTGAATTTAAAAAACCCAAGATCTATAACAAGATATGCTGTATTCAGAAGACACATAATGGGTTCAAAGACACAAATAAGTTGAAAGTAAAAGGATGGAAAATTACCTACCATTCACACATCAGCCTTTAATGCTGAAGTGGCTGGCTGTACAGACAAAATACACTTTGGAATACAAACTGCTACGAGAAATAAAATGGGACATTTTATAATGCTAAAGAGTCAATCCATCAGGGAGATACAACACCTAACATATAAAATATGCATCTAACAGAGCCCCAAAATACGTGAAACAAACACCAAAATTAAGGGTGGAATAGACAAATCAAAACCAACATTTGACTATTTCCGCCTTGGCTGGTGCGGTTCAGTGGATTGAGTGCTGGACTGCAAACCAAAGGGTCACTGGTTTGATACCCAGTCAGGGCACATGCCTGGGTTGCGGGCCAGGTCCCCAGTTGGGGGCGTGCGAGACAACCTGATTGATGTTTCTCTTCCTCTTTTTCTCCCTCCCTTCCCATTTCTCTAAAAATAAATAAATAAAATCTTTAAAAAATAATGTTTGGCCATTTCAATACCTCACTTTCGATAATAGATGGAACAACTAGGCACAAGATCAGCAAGGACATAAAAGACTTCATTATTTTAAACCAGCTGGACCTAACAGACATCTATACTCCAACAACAGCAGGCTATGGATTCTTCTCAAGTGTACATGGAACATTCTCCAGGATAGACCGTTTGTTAGGCCATAAAACGTGCATAAATAAATTTAAAAGCATTGAAATAATACAGTACAGTATTATTAACTATGATCACTATATTGTACATAGATCCCCAGAACTTACTCATCTTATAACTTAAAGTTTGTACCCTTTGACTAACCTTTTCCCCATCCCGCAGTCCCCAGTAACCAATGTTCTGCTCTCTGGTTCTATGAGTTTGACTTTTACATTCCACATACAACACATCACGCAGTATTTGTCTTTCATCCGTGTTGTCGCAAATGGCAGGGTTTCCTCCTTGTTTATGGCTGAATAATATTCCATCACATGTATGTACCAAATTTTTGTTATCCATTCATCTTTTCATATCTTGGTTATTGTGAACAATGCTGCAATGAATATGAGAATGCAGATATCTCCTCAAGACACTGCTTTCATTTTCTTTGAATATATACCCAATAGTTGGATTGCTAGATTTTACAGTAGTTCTATTTGTAATTTTTTGAGGAACCTCTTTGTTCCCATAATGACTATACCATTGAAAAACTCTAGTCCCATTATAAGATTTTATTCTAGACAGCTGGATAGCAACTAAAAGTCTGGCTCATTTCTTCTCAGGACCGAAAGAGGCAATATGAGCTGCTCAAACTCGAAAGAAACTTTGAGAAACAGTCTAATGTGCTTAGACGGAAAACCGAGGAGGTAAGAAAAGCCAATCTGCTAAGTCTCGTGTATTGCTTAAATGCTGGCAAAGCACTATCCCTTAAATGAGCCAGCATCCTGAGAAACCAGGGACACCAATCTTGCCCAGCAATCCCTAAGTCTTGATCCTGTTTATATGTCAGGAACTGTGAGCAGATAACCTGATGAAAATGGTACTATTTACATAAGGATTTTTTTTCTAATCAGACTTGCTTCTTTCCAAAACATCACGGAATGCTGTTGGTATGTGACATTTCCAGACCCTTTCAAGTGTGCGGTACTTCTTTGAAATATGCACCTGCCCTAGGCTGTCATGCAGTAACTGTTGACCAGTATCTGTTTTGGAGCCCAGGGCAGGTGCACATTTGACATGAAGACTTACAAACTTGGGCCCTGTGAGAACTCAAACCATAGACTTTTAAATTTTTCTTTGCGAATATCTGGAAATTAGTATGTTCCTCTTTTTATCCTTCAATTCAACATGACTGTGAGCCGTTTTTATTTAGGCAGCAGCTGCCAACAAGAGGCTTAAGGATGCTCTCCAGAAACAACGGGAGGTTGCAGAGAAGCGGAAAGAGACTCAGAGCCGTGGGATGGAAGGCACCGCCGCGCGAGTGAAGGTATGGACGGTTTGAACGGTCATTTCTATTTTGTATATTAGGCATGGGAGGACATGGGAAATAGCTTTCTTTTCATTTAGAAGGAAACTGTGAAATCTAAAGGCCTACCTGAAAGCCTCATGTCCTAAAGCTGTGAATATATGAATGGTTGTTAAAGACCAAGAGCAGACAACCCTTTCCATCCCTGCCCCTCTTCAGATTCACTTAATTATTTGGCACTGTTATTGAGGTACGATTGACCTACAATAAAGTATACATATTTAAAATGTGCAATTCAGTAAGTTTTGACACAGATAGGCACCCGTGAAATCACAATCAAGATAACCTCGATGTCCACCACGACCAAAACTCCGTACCCCTTTGTAATCCCTGCCCTCCCCTCCCTAGTCCGCCCTTCTAGCCCCCATCTCAAGGTAACCATTAACCTGCTTTGTCTCATTATATTTTCATTTTCATTTTCTAGAACTCTATAAAAATTGCATCATGCAGTACTTCTTTTCTGGCTTTCACACAACATAATTAGTTTGAGATTCATCCACGTGGTTGTGTTTATTGATACTTCCTTCCTTTTTTGTTGCCCGGTGGCATCCCATTCTATAGATACATCCCAGTTTTTTAATTCATTCACCTGCTGATGGATTTTTGTTTCTAGCTTTTGACTATTACAGATATTGTACTGAACATTCGCGTCCAAGTCATTGTGTGCATACATGTTTTTATTTCTTTGGGTAGAAAAACTAGGAGTGGAGTGGCTGGCTCATACAATAGGTGGATATTTTAACTTTCTTTTTTGTTTATAAACAACAGAAATTTATTTCTCACAGTTCTGGGGGCTGAAAAGTCCTAGGTCAAGATGCTGGCAGATTCACTTTCTGGTGAAGGCCCATTTCCTGGTTTATAAAAAGCTGTTTTCTCCCTGTGTCCTCACATGGTAGAATAGCATGCATAGTTTAACTTTTAAGCAGCTGCCAAATTGTTTTCCAAAGTGATTCTACCATTTTACATCCCCCCTAACAAAGTATGAGGGTTCCATTCCCATTGCTGTAATTCCCTAACAATATGTACTTTGAATATGGTCAGTCTTCTAAATTTTAGCTATTGTAGTAGATGGGGAGTCATACCCCATTATGATTTAGCTTTCATTTCCCTGATAACTAATGATGTTGAGCATCGTTTCATGTGCTTATTTGCCATATATGTTTTATGAAATATCTGTTCAAATATTTTCCTGATTTTTAATTGGGTCATCTTTTTTCTTATTTTTGAATTATAATTCTTTATATATTCTACATATATCCAACGAAGGACCTTTTAAAGATTTTACTTACTTATTTTTAAGATTTTATTTATTTTTAGAGACAGAGAGAGACATCAATAAGAGAGAGAAACATTCATTGGTTGCCTCTCTTGTGTGCCCTGACAGGGGACTGAACCCATAACCCAGGCATGTGCCCTGACCGGGAATTGAACCGGTGAGCTTTCACTTTGTGGGAAAATGCCCAACCAACTGAGCCACACTGCTCAGGGTGCCTTTTAGGTTTTTAACAGTATCTTTTGAAGAACAAAGCTTTAATTTTGGTGCCATCTGATTGATCGACATTTTTCTTTTATACTTGAAAGGTTTTTATGTCCTATTTAAGAAATCTTTGCCAAACCCAAGGTCACTAAGATTTCCTCCTAAGCTTTCTTCTAGAAGTCACATGTTAAGCTTTATCTTTAGGTCTATGATTCATTTTGACTTGACACCTTTGTCAAAGTCAATTGTGCGTAAGTCAATTTCTAGATTCTATTCCATTGATCTAATGTGTCTATTCTTGATTACGCTGGCCTTATAATAAGTCCTGAAATCAGGTAGTGTAATTTCTCTAAAGTTGTTTTTCTTTTTCAAAATTGTTTTGGGAGATGAGGTCCTTTTCATTTCCATCTAAGGTTTAGAAACAGCTTATCAATTTCTACAAAAAGTCTGCTGAGAGTTTGATTAGGACTGCATAGAATTTATAGATATGTTTGAGAATTTACATCTTAATAATATTGAGTCTTTTGATCCATGAACACACTACACCTCTTCATTTATCAAAGCCTTCTATTTCTCTCAGCAGTGTTCTCATTTTCAGTGTACAGGTGTTACACACTTGTCAAATAATATATGTTTTTATGATAATAGAAATGACTTTTTTATTTCAATTTCCAGCTGTTTGGACATACTTCTTGGTTCTTGTAGCTTTTTTGTAGTCCTTAGGATTTTCCACATAGACAGTTACGCCATCTGCCAATAGGGACAATTTTATTTATTTCTGTTCACTCTGTATGCCTTTTTAAAAACCTTGTTTTGCTTTTGCATTTGCCAAAACCTCCAGGAAAATATTGAGTGGAATAGGTGAAAGAAGACATCCTTGCTTTGTACCCAATCTTAGGAAAAAGCATTCAGTCTTTCACCATTAAGCTTGTTAGCTGTAGGTTTTTTGGTATATGTTCTTTATCAGTTTGAAGAAGTTCCTGTCTGTTCCTATTTTGCTAAAAGTTTTTATCATGAATGGATGTTGAGTTTTTTCCGTAAGTTTTTCTGAATCCTATTGAGATGCTCTTATGGTTTTTCCTGTTTTTATTTTGTTAATATGGCAAATGAGTTGAGTTTTTAACAATCTATTTTATTAAGGCATAACTGACATATAGTAAGATCTACCCTTTTTAAAGGTGTACAGTTCTACAGGTTTTTTTAATAACACATGCAATTGTATAGCCACCCCCCACAATCAAGATATAGAATAGTTCTATGATGCCCCCCAATTTTCCCTCTACGTCTTTATAGTCAATTCCTTGCACATCCCCAGCCCTGGGTGAACACGAATGTGTATTCTGACATTATTATTTTAACCTTCGCATCAGTGTCATGAAAATAGGAACAGTATGGGTTTCTTCACTTAGCATAATGCACTTGACATTCATCCGTGTTGTTACCTGCATCGGTAGTTTGTGCACTTTTTTTTTTTGCTAAGTAGTGTAGTATTCCATTGTATGGATGTCCCACAGTTTATCTACTTAGCTGTTAAAGAATATCTTGGTTTTTCTCTAGTTTTCGGTGTTTATGAATAAAGCTGCTATAAAAACATTCACATGCAGGTTTCTATGTAAACATAGGTAATCATTTCATTTGGGTAAACATAACTAGGAGTGGGATTGCTGGGTCATGTAGTTAGTGTACATTTACTGTATAAGAAACTGCCAAATTATTTATCTAGTTGTTCATTGCTAGTATATAGGAATACAACTGATTTTTAATATTAACTTTTATCTTCTGACTTTATTAGTCTGGTAGCTATTTTGTAGGTTCTTTACAATTTTCTACATAGACAATCATACCATCTGTAAATACAGTTTTATTTCTTCCTTTCTAATGTGCATGCCTTGTGTTTCTTTTTCTTGCCCTTACCACATTGGCTAGGACCGTCAGGATGGTGTTGAATAGGAGTAGTGGCAGTAGAAACCCGTTCAGTCTGTCACCATTAAATATGATGTTAGCTGTAGTTTTTTCATAGATGCCCATTATTAGATTGAGGAAGTTCTTATCTAATCTTAGTTTGCTGTTTTTATTGAGTGGATGTAAATTTTATCAAACGTTTTTTTCTCTAGTTTGTTGACTTGGTAAATCAATTTGATGTTCAGATATGGAACCAGTCTTGCATTCTTTGGATAAACTCCACTTGGTTGTGATATATTATCCTTTTTGTGTATTGCAATGTATAAAATTAAAATTTTGCTAAAATAAAATTTTTGTGTAAAATTTTTACATCTGTGTTCATGAAGGATATAGGTCTGTTGTTTTCTTTTAATGTCTTTCATCTAGTTTTGGTATCAAGGTAATGCTGGCCTCTTAGAATGAGTTGGGAAATAGTCTTTCCTCTTCAGTTGTCTTGAAGAGTTTATATAGACTCAATTTTGTTTCTTCCTTAAAAGTTTGGTACATTTCACAAGGTAAGCCAACTGGACCTCAAAGATTTTTTGTTAGTTTTCTTTGGGGGGAGGCTTTAACTAAAATTTAATTTTTAAAATAGCTATAGGGTTGTTGAGGTTATATATATATTTCTTTGGTATGTGTATATATATATACATATATATATGTATATGTATATGTGTGTGTGTGTGTGTATATATATATATATATAGTGAACTGTGGTAGTTTGTGTGTTTCTCTTCCATCTAAGTTGTCAAATTGATTGGTGTGAAGCTATTCATAATATTCCCTTTTTATCCTTCTGATGACTGTAAAAGCTATATTAAGGTCATCTATCTCATTTGTGTTATTGATATTTTGTGTTTTTTTCTCTTTTTTCCTGATCAGTTTCACTGGAAGTTTGTCAGAGAACCAGCTTATTCTTAAAAATGGCTAAAATGCTAAATTTTATGTTATATATATTTTACCACAATAAAAATACACCCAAAAGACCTCAGCTCATTAATTTCCAACCCGATCTTTATTATTTCTTTCTTCTGTTTTGAATTTCCTTGGCTCTAATCTTTTTAGTTTCTTCTTTCAATTTTAATTTTAATTCTTTTCAATTACAGTTGACACTCAATATTCTGTCAGTTTCAGGTGCAAAGCATAGTGCTTAGACATTTTTATAACTTGCAAAGTGATCCCCCGATAAGTCCAGTACCCACTTGGCACCATACATAGTTACTACAATGTTATTGACGATATTCCCTAGGCTGTGCTTACATCTCTGTGACTGTCCTGTAACTACCAATCTGTACTTCTTAATCCCTTCACCTTTTTCACCCAGCCCCCCAAACCCCCTTCCGTCTAGTAACATGAGGTCATGGACTTGAGTTCTTTCTTCTTTTCTAACGTAGGCATTTAGTGCTGTAAATTTCCCCTTAAGTACTCTTTGAATGACATCCCACAGTTTTTGATAGTTATGCTTTTATGTTCATTCAATTTAAAATACATTCAAATTGCCCTGTTGGTTTCTTCTTTGGCCCATAGGTTATTTGGAAGTGTGTTATTTAGTTTCCAAATATTAGGGGATTTTTCCAGATATCTTTCTGTTAACGATTTCAAATTTAATTCCATTGTGGTTAGAAAACATACTTGGCATGGCTTGAATACTTTTGAATTTATTGAGACTTATTATGGCCTAGAATATGGTCAGTCTTGGCAAGTGTTCTGTGTACTTGAGAAGAATATGTATTGTGCTGTTGTTGGATAGTATTCTGTAAATGTCAGCCATGTCTGTGTGATTGACTGTGCTATTTATTTCTACTATATCCTTGCTGATTTTTTGCCTACTTATTCCATCAGTTATTGAGACATGGGTATTGAAATTTCCATCTAGAATTATGAATTTGTCTTTTTTCTCCTTGTAGTTCTATCTGGTTTGCTTCATGTATTTTGAAGCTCTGTTATTAAAGGCACACTTAGGATTAATTGATTCCTTCATTATTATTAAATAATCTTTTCTATCCCTGGTGATATTTGTTCTGAAATCTACTTTTTCTGCCAATAACATGGGCCTTCCAGCTTTCTTTCAATTAAAATTAGCATGCTGTACTTTTTAATCCTTTTAGTTTTAACCTATTTGTGCCTTCATTTTTAAAGCGTATTTTGTGTGGGCAGCATGTAGTTCGGTCTAGCTTTTTTAATCCAATGTTACAATCGGTAGGTTTGAATCTATCATCTTGCAATTTGTTTTTTAGTTTTTCCCATCTGCTCTGCATTCCCTTTTTCCTTGTTTTCTGGTTTCTTTTGGATCAGTTGAGTAATTTTTATGATTCCATATTATCTCCTTTGTTGGCTTATGTATAATTTTGTTTCACATATTTTGGTGCTTCATTGGGGCATAAACAAGGATTAAGTTCTCTTGAATAATTGACTCATTCGTTGTTATGAAATTACTTGTTTTTATCCTTGCTAATATTCTTTGATGTGAATTCTACATTACTTGATATTACTATCTTCACTCCAGCTTTCTTTGGATTACCCTTATCATGGTATATCTTCTGATGTGAAAGTGTTCTCAGAGATTATTACTTTTTTGAAAACTGGATTTAGTTAATTTTGTTTGCTTAAAAATATTTCATTCATCACTTTAAAGATTAAGAATGGATATTGCTAGGGGGGAAATGGGACAACTATAATTGAAAAACAAAAAAGCATTAATTTTTTGTCAAAAATAAATAAATAAATTCCAGACAGAAAAAGAAAAAAAAGAATGGATGTTGCCCTGGCCGCAATGTGGCTCAGTTGGTTGGAGCTTCATTCCATAACCAAAAGGTTGTGGGTTCGATTCTCAGTCAGGGCACATACCTAGGTTGCAGGTCAGATCCCCATTCAGGCAGGTACAGAAGGCAATGAATCGATGTTTCTCTCTCATATTGACCTCTCTCTCTCTCTCTCTCTCTCTCTCTCTCTCTCTCCCTCCCTCCCTCCCTCCCTCCCTCTATCTCCCTCTCTCTCTCTCTCTCTCTCTCTCTCTCCCCCTCTTCCTGTCTTCCTTTCTCTTCTCCCTTCATCTCTAAAAGCCATGGGAAAAAATGACCTTGGGTGAGAATTTTTTTTAAAGCAGAATGATATCTATTTATTAAATAGACAATCAGACAATACTTTAATTCTGTATCATGACTAGATAAGGACAAACGTTAAGGAAAAAAATGGAGACAATAAAGACAGACTACAGAGAAATGTAGGGTATCTGAAGAAAGATTTTTCTGCAGAAAATCTCTTCCTTGTGACCTTTTGGGATCTCGCTGTTAAAGGCTCTCAGAGAGCTACAGGAATTTTTGGTGAGTGTAGGGCACAAATGGAAATCTCACTTCTACTTACCTGGGCTCTGGTCCAAGGGAAATTAAGTCTGGAGCTGAGTCTAGCCCATGGGCCAGAGATTCCTCATGCCTAACCCAACATTACTGATTTCCCTTCTAGAGTTGGCTTGCAAATGAAATCGAGGTTATGGTCAGCACTGAGGAAGCCAGGCGCCATCTGAGTGACCTTCTTGAAGATAGAAAGGTCCTGGCTCAGCATCTGGCTCAGCTCAAAGAAAAACAGGAATCTTGGGAGAACCCACCTCTTAAGCTGCGAGTAAGTGCCCTTCTGGAAACATTTGACCAGTTATCGGACCCTGCACTCCCCAGACATCCTGACTGCTTTGGACGGTTACTTTCCTTTTAGTACTTTACCCCCATTCCCACTGTTCTTCTTTACAGAGGCGCACATTCTCGCTTGTTCAACTGCCTGGTCAAGTTTCTGACTCAGAGGATTCCATTACAAAGCAGATTGAAAGCCTAGAGACTGAAATGGAACTCAGGTAATGGGATGTCTCCAAGGCATTATAAAAATGTATGCCTGGCCCTGACCAGGTGGCTCAGCTGGTCGGAGCATCGTCCTGTACACCAAACGGTTGCGGGTTTGATTCCCAGTGAGGACACACACCTAGGTTGTGGGTTTGGTCCCTGGTTAGGGCATGTATGGGAGGCAACTAATCAATTAATCGATGTTTCTCTCTCACATCAATGTTTCTCTCTCTCTCTCTCTGTCTCTCCCCCTTCCTCTCTCTCTAAAATCAATAAATATATTGTTGGGTAAGGATTTAAAAAAAAATTATTCCTGGAATTAAAATAGAACCTATCAGTCCAGTGATTTAGAAGCTTCGTGATGGTGGAGAAACAAGAGAAGGTAGCAATTTTTTTTAAATACACACACCACTAGACATGTTAGATGCATTTTCTCATTCAGTCCCTCCCTAAGAGGCACACTTGATGAGGTATGTATAATTCTTCTCACTTTAGAGATCTGAAGTGAAGCTCACAGGTCTTAAGATATTTGTTAAAGGTGATACGGGGCTGGGATTTGGCGCCCGGTCTAAGGCCAAAGCCCTCGCTCTTTATGCTGCAGCACAATTTCTGATGCAGTAGAACTGACTATACACAGCACTTCGGGGGAACCCAAAAACTGATACCAGAGAGCAATGACATAAAAGTAGGAGACCTTTAGAGATCAACAGCAAAGGAGATAGAAGAGAACGTATAGGTAAACTGATTATAGGCATTAAATGGGATTAGTAAGACAAGTACATAACAAAGTATTTGACGTATTACAGGCGCTCAGTGAACATTCTTCTCTCTCTCCCTTCCTGGCTGTAAGACCAGAAATTATGCTCCACAATCTCTCTAATCACTGCTGTCTGTTATGTATCTACGAACTCAAGAAGGATCAGAACTTAGAGATTGTATAGTGTCTTAGGATAATTGAATTTTATGGCCCAGAAGAGCTTGGAGATCTTTAATTTGTTTTTAGCAGCACACACTAGCTGTTTACCCTTGGCTACATCTGTAAAGTCAGCATTTGAGTTTCTACTCTGTGCTGCACTTGGTGCAGTTGGGATATATAGAAAAAATAGATGGTATTACCCTTGCTTTCAAGTGGAAATAGTATAATGTGCTGGGATCATGTGTTAACAGTTCAGGAATGTTGTAAGCCATTGATAGCTTACAACTGGTTATAGTAAGAGAACTTACACCACAGAAACTAACAAAATCTACAAATCAAGTCTTTTTTTTTTTTTTTTTTTTTAATGGCTGGCTGTTAAAGATTTACCACTGTGCTTAAGTAAATGATTACTTAAATGTAGGGCAGGTGCCAAATAGAGGGCAATCAGACAGAGATGAGTTTAATCAAGAGAGTTTTCCGCAAGTTGATGAGCCATAAACTGAATTTTCAAATAACTGAGGGATATGAATTGTCAGAAACAACAAGAAAGGGCATGTTGTAGAAAACAGTTCTCAAGTGTTCTGGCTCACCTCTTCCAAGAAGCCTTCCCTGACCCTTTATCTCTTACTAATGTCCCTCTCTTATAAACTTCTTCAGAACTTACAGTATTCAATCATGTGATACAGGCAATATATGTTATCTTGACATTTATTAACTGTTTTACATTTATTAGTCTTGTTGATCTAGAAAGATTGTAAGCTTGTTGAAGGATAAGGACTACATATTAGACCGGGATTCTCAAAAGTGTGGTCCCCAAACCCCTGGGGGTCTCTGAGACCCTTTCAGGGAGTCTGACTGATCAAAACTATTTTCAGCCCTGGCTGGTGTGGCTCAGTGGATTGAGCACCGGCCTGCAAACTGAAACGTCACTGGTTCAATATGCGGTCAGGGCACATGCCTGGGTTGCAGGCCAGGTCCCTAGCTGGGGGCATATGCAAGAGGCAACTGATTGATGTTTCTCTCAGACTATCAATGTTTCTCTCCCAACTCGAATAAATGGAAAGACACATTTAAAAAAAAAAGAAAGAAAGAAACTTGTCAGTCTTGTGGCAGGCACTTCAAGATGACCTCTCACAACACCAACCATAGGTATCAGTTTGGTATTAATTCCAGCAAAGAGCATCCACCTCTTTGTTACTTTGAGATTTTCCTTCTAGTCTCCAGCCTGAATCTTGTCCCTACAGAGGTGAGCCCCACCCTATCACAGTCGGAGCTCATGTGACCTCGAGATGAAGTCACATTACAGTCAATACAGTACTAAAAAGCCTTACTAAAACAAATCTTGCCAAGTTCCACCTTGGAATCCATTTATTTCAACCAGTATTTCATAAAATGAAACCATTTGGATGGTCTTTAGAGTCCCTTTGTAACAGGATTTGAGGTACTGTATATCCCAACAGCTGCTGAGCCCACATTCTAACCAGATGACATAATCATTACTTACATGACATTGAACTAATACCTCCTGCCATCAAACTATTTGAAGTGTCTCCTCAGAGCTCTTCCCCTCTCCTTGCTGTTGAGACTCCTAGCAATAAGGCTCGCCGTTTCTTTCCCTGAAGGAGTGCCCAGATTGCAGACCTGCAGCAGAAGCTGCTGGATGCCGAAAGTGAAGACAGGCCCAAACAGCGCTGGGAGAATATTGCCACCATTCTGGAAGCCAAGTGTGCCCTGAAATATTTAATTGGAGAGGTAAACATCCCTCTTCCTACCAGGAGTTAGGGGTCTGGCTCAGCAGATAGAAGTGAGATGTTAGCCTGAAATACTGTCACTGTGTTATTGCCACTTTTCATGGTGGAAACCACAATGACACTAACCTTACAGAAATAGTTGTGTGGGTCAAAGGTTGGTGTGAGCAAGTGCTCAATAATGAGTGTTTGCTGTTATTATTAGGAAAAGGTTAGGATGCCATAGGAGGCCACTACTTACATAAATTATTATACTGGACTGCTTTTTAAGACACCTGTGAGATGTGTATCCAAAAAGTTTAAGATACAGTCTAGAAAAGAGATACTCATCTTTGACATACAAAGATTCCTCTTAAGGACAATCCATCTTCACTGCCCTCAAAATAATCTATCATCTCGCATTGTCACAAGAGGGATTAAAGTTGACCACCTCTGCTGATTGAGGCATTTTTCTCTCGAGACAAGCACGCAGACTCCTCCAACTCTGCCAGTTTGCACCATGTTATCCTCGCTGCATTTTGTGTCGGGTTAGGAGATTAGTCCTCCCGAAGAAATCGTGGTTAGTCCCATGAACGCTGGTGTCAGTGATGTTTGCCATCTGGGCTAGGAGAGAATATGTAAGGAGGCCAGCATAGCATATCCATCTGGCCTGAAGAGCCGGATCTGCAGTCTCAGCTAACGTGTCTGCGAGTTTCAACATGTGAACATAGACATTCCAAGATGGGACCTAATTGGCCCTAAGGGTGTGTCTTATGAATTTCTCTTTAAAATTAAGGAAGAACTTCTTATATGTCGGAATTGGGAGTTGTCACCTACTGTTCATGTTGGGTTTATTCTTGCCTTGAGGAAGAGCAGGAGATTGAATGACCTTATTGATGACTTCTAGCTCGAAGTTATCTATCTCAACAGAAACACCAGCTTTTGGCCTGGGCAGAGTCGTTACTATTCAATGGTAGACCGCATATGACATGAAAGCACCAGAGTGGACTTGGACATGGAAAACGGACATTTGCCTACCTAATGAATGGGGAAAGGTGGCCATGCTCCAAAGAAAATGACCTTCTTTTCTCCCTTCCAGCTGGTCTCCTCCAAAATACAGGTCAGCAAGCTCGAAAGCACCCTCAAACAGAACAAGGCCAGCTGTGCTGACATGCAGAAGATGCTGTTTGAGGAACGAAATCGTTTTGCTGAAATAGAGACAGAGTTGCAGGCAGAGCTGTTCAGAGTGGAGCAACAGCACCAGGAGAAGGTAAGCTGGCGAGCTGAGAGCTATACCAAGGAATAGACCATCGTTGCTTTCTGTTGCGAGTTTAAAAAAAAAAAATAATGACACCCTGGCTGGTGTGGCTCAGTGGATTGAGCACCGGCCTATCAACCAAAAGGCTGCCAGTTGGATTCCCAGTCAGGGCACATGCCTGGGTTGCAGGCCAGGTCCCCAGTTGGGGGTGTGCAAGAGACATCCAATTGATGTATCTCTTGTACATCAGTGTTCCTCTCCCTCTCTTCCTCCCTCCCTTCCCCTCTCTCTAAAAAAAATTAATTAAAAACAGTGGGGGGTATGATGTGTCCTTCAAAAGACCACGTAATCTTTTCCAAATTTTGCAAATAAGAAATCTGAAATATAAATCAGTGACGTGTCTCACTTTCCACATACCAGTGGCAAGAGCTTTTAGCCTCCATGTTGGTATTAAGATTGGTGTGCGTGGCGAACGTTGTGGGTGAAGGCGCTTGCTCCTTACTGCTTCCAGCCATGAGAGCCAAAGGGAACAGTGCCCTGCTGAATTGCAGAGGACTCATCCGGCTCTGCTTGGACTGGGCCAGGTCTCCCTTTCTCTTCTTCCTTTGGTCCCATTGGGTTGTGTCTTTCTCCAGGTGCTGTACCTTCTCAGCCAGCTGCAGCAAAGTCAGATGGCAGAAAAGCAGCTAGAGGTGTCCATGAGTGAGAAGGAGCAGCAGCTGCGGAGCACACTGAAGTGTCAGGTAGAGTGAGGCAGAGGTCCCCAGAACTGCACTACACGGGCCTCGCTGAAAATTGTCTGTTGTAGGTCATTGGACTTAGTTACTGAAAAAGGTTGATGATGGCAGCCTCTACTGCGTTTTGGCTCTAGTTGATCAATTGAAGGGTATTTAGAATGTAGCCACGCATGGAATAACCTCCTTTTTGGTTCAGAAATGACAGTACACACTCCATCCCAGACGCTGAGGCCTCCTGGTTCTTTCCGTCAACCCTGAGCTCTAAACAGTTGAGAAAGTTTAATTATCCAGTAGACTCCTAAGGGCGTTCAGCTGTCTCTTCCTGAGCCTGTTCTTCTGAGCTGAGACCTGACATGCTGATAAAGTGCCTGGGGTCTAAATTTCTGCCAGAGGCCAGGAGTGCCACACCCTTCGGTAACATGCCGGAACACTCTTTTATCCCACTTCAAAACTTTTTCCTGAACCTCTCATTTCTAGGGTTTCCTGGGTACCTCCCATCGAAGATAGAACCAAACTAGTTAAGGTCATATGCATGAATCTGGTTGTCTTAACTGCCAGGAACTTTAATCAGGCTTATTATTAGAATAGCAGATAAGCTGCCTAACTTGTGTTGAGAATGGTGAACAAAAACATCTGGGACCGCAGAGAAACAGAGCTGTCCGGGTGGGTTTCTTAATCGGCATCCCGACGTGAACGAGGGATGCGAGGCTGGAGAATGGAAAAGACTAGGGGAGCGTGTAGGGCAGAGCCCATGGTCTCTGCGATGGCCGTCAGGGCTGCTTAGGAGGCGCGGAATAGGAGTGGTGTTCTAGACACCTGGGAACTGGTAGGAATCGGGCATTTTTCTGGGTGCCAGGGCCTGCAGTGCAGAAGCCATCTGCTGCCAACAACTTGGCAGCAGTGTGTTTTCATCTCTGTGAGTTGTTTGGTAACCCACATGTAGTGCCCAAAATAACCCCATGGATGTCTGCACTCCTGGAAACAGGAAGAAGAACTTGAGAAGATGCGAGAAGTGTGTGTGCAAAACAAGCAGCTTCTCCGAGAGAATGAACTCATGAAGCAGGTAATACGGCCTCCCGCCCACTGAACAAGTCCCGGGAGACCCTGTTGCAGCTAGGGCCAACCCTTGGGAGCAGCCCTGAGGAGTGTGGTGACATGGCTCTGTTTTATGAGGTCAACATCAAGTGTCCATGTGATACAGTCAGGTGCATTTCAAAATGGTATCAACGCTCATTTTTCAACTTTGCTCTTTTCGGAATCTAATCCCGGTCTTGTAAAGCGGGAGTCCCTCAGCCTACTCTACCGTTACCTGGCCTCACTTGCATATGCTTCAAAATTAAGCTAGCTGAGGAACCTTGATGTTTGAGCCATGAACACTCTCAGAAGCTGCCCTGCAATATCCTTTGTCTCTTCTTTTCAAATAGAAACTGACTCTCCTCCAAGTAGCCAGCAAAAAGAAACCTCAACTTCCTAAGGATACCCCCCTCTCTCCAGACTCTTCTTTCGAATATATCCCACCTAAGGTAAACTGCTTAGTGCCCACGAGACCTTCGCAAAGCCAAGGTTGGGAGTCACTGTGCTAAAATCGCCTTTTAGAAGAGGTTGACAGGTAAAATTTCCAAATTCCAGCATCTCGATTTTCCCTGGAGTTCCAGATAAAAGTCGAATGCAATCCGGAGGAAAGTGACCCTTCTCCCTCCCTGGAGGACTGACTCTTGGCCATGTGCAGACATTATGTAACCCTGAGGGGGAGGAGCAAAAGAACGAGCAGCATTCCGCTGTCTGTGCAAAGATACTTATCAGATCATTAGTCTCTCCTCCCGCCCTCAGATTGCTCAGTCTCTTTCCCTGCAGTTTCTGTCCCTTCAGAGACTCTGCAAGGCCAAAGGTGGAAGCAGAATTTCTTCTGATTGGTAAAGCCAAGTGGGCTATATTTGAGGGAGTCTGAAATCTGTGCTCTGAGAAATAGCTGGCAATAGCTACTGGGAAGATGTGACCCACATGTTTTTGTTTTTGTTTTGGGGGGACTTGGGGGAGGGTTGTTTTGTTTGATTTTGCTATTAAATAACCATCCCAAAACTTTGTTCTTAGCCAAGACCTTCCCGTTTTAAAGAAAAGCTCCTGGAGCGAAATATGGACATCGAGGATCTACACTATTGTTCAGAGCATTCAGTGAATGAGCCTGGGGATGGTGCTACTGACGACGGGGATGATGAGGAATGGAAGCCAACAAAATTATTTAAGATGAACAAGAAGAACATCCAAGGGGTAGGAGGCAGCTGTCATCTGTGTCAGGGGTTCCAGTCCTTGTCTTCACTGCCAGTGGGAATGTACCTGCCCCACACCCTGCACCCGAGCCCCTAGGTCCCAGTCAGGGGCCTTGGCTCCGCAGAGCGGGGCCCATGGGCCCAACTCTGTATGAAACCCGGGGCCAGTAGAAGGGGCGGCCTGAGCGCACAGGCAGCTCTCTTCGTGTCTGCAGCTTCAGTGGTAGCGTTCTATGCCGTTTCTTTCAGCTGCTTCCAAAGTGATCATGGTGATCCTCCTCATTTTTATAGTGCTTACAGTTTATAAACCATTCTCATACATGTTGTCTCTTTCTGTTGTCACCAAAAATTCCGTGAGGTATTTATTCCTTGTTGTACAGATGGCTCTGAGACCTGCAGGAGGGAAGTGACCTTGTCCAAGGTTATAAAACCAGGTGACAGTCAGGACTTGAAATCAAATATTCTGACTCCAAGTTCAGTTCGTTTCTCTCACATCATAGCAGTAAAAATGACAGATCAGAAGCTGGGTGGGAACTTTATCTTCCCTGCCTAATGAAATGCGTTTGCTCCTTAGGCTCAGGGACAACAGGAGTGACAGCACAGGCTAATACTTAAGCTCGAACACACCAAGTTAAGGCTGGTTAGGAACAGTCTCACTTGGAGGCATATTGTACTTACTTACATGATGCCAGTCTTACACAGGTACCACCCATAGATGTTGGCGCTACAGTTTACCGCTCCCCAAACTGTGCCCGGCAGCCACATTCCACCCAAGGCGATCAGTTCACAAATAGGTTACTCGTTTTCATTAGCTGATAGGGCACCACGTAGGGAACGCAGCCTTATAAAGCCACGTAAGAAGCAGGTCAGGAGGAATAGACAGTGTTGGGGGCATCAAGTGATTTGGAAAGACTCATCAGGAATGCAATGTATTCGGACTGAGAGCTCATTGTTGGCCTCAGAGAGCTTATAATCTAACGGGAAAACAAGGCAAAGAAACAGAAGCACACCATAGAACCTCAGCATGTTCATCTGAGAAACGCACTCAGGAGTGTTTAAGAGTAACTGACTGCACAGCCAAACCAAGTAGATAGAGTTTAGGAAAATGCCAGGAAAGAGAAGACTTACGGCATTATAAGGCCAAAAGGGAAATGCATGTTGGGAGCAACTGGGAGACCATTTCTGGCCCAAGGAATAGCATATTGCTATCGGTTAGTAGAAGGAGTAGAGTGACAGAGGGCTGGGACACTTAGAGGAAATGGGACAGAACGTGTCTGACTTCCACTCACTTACTCGATGGACATTTATGGACTCTACTGTGGTTGAAGTAGAAAGCGTGAGCTGAATGCAGATAAGAGGGTCAGCTAGGTAACAGGAAGCAGAGTTGAAAAGTACACACAGAAAGGGCCTAATGCCCCTGGAAGGGAGTTTCCAAATTAGAAGCAAATCCAAGCATACTTTCCTCAAGGAAAGCTTATTGCACGTGTTACAGCACTCTTGCTCTAAGCCTAAAAAGGAAATATATAACCAAAATTGCAAGAATAGTATTTGCCGTCAGTGACAAATCCTGCGTCTAAAACCATGAGACGCGATTCCTTTCTATGCTTTCCCCCTGATTTTACGACTCGAGAAGAGACTGTAAGTGGCTTTAAGGGGAGCAAGCCCGGGTTCAATGTAGTGTCTCCCATTGTGCTAATCTCAAAGCGCGTGGATGCTGGGATCGCACTTTGATCAGGCTGCTCGTGGGCAGTCGCTTGTAGACCTTGATGCTTTGCATGAAGGTCATCCTGGCTGTTCTTGTTTCAGCCCTGCTGCAGTGGGCTGGTACAGTCACTAGGCTCCTGCAAAGCAGACTGCAGCAGACACCGAAATGATGACTTGTCCAAAGCTAACGCTGAAAAGGTCAGCTTCCTCACTCAGCCCTGTTTCCTACGTGCGCTAAGAATGTGCCAAGGGATAGGCCATGTATTATAGTTTAAAAAAGTAATAGCTTAGAAGCCAGGTGGACATGGGTTCCAGTCTTGAGTTTGTCACTGGTGAGTTGGATGACCGTAACCAAGCCACTTAATCTCCCTAGGCCTAGATTCTTCATCTATGTAATGAAGGGATTAGACTAGCACAGATGAATAATGTCCCTTTCAGCTCTAAAATACTGAGTCAGAATAACAGTTAAGGTTCTATAAAAGGGTTTTGTTGTTGTTTTTAATAAGTGGGTTGTAATAAAACTACCTTTATATGGGGTTGTATGGGAGCTGAGAAGTTAAAAGAAGAAATGGATGCAAAAGCACCTTGGGACAGATAAAATATGCAGGTACTGTTATTGAAGCACAGTAAGTGTTTTATTTTTATAAATATTCTCATTTGCCCCCCTGGGCAGAAAAGAGGAAGCAGGTATTGCCGTCTCTACCTTAGTGATTGATGAAAGAATGGAGGTGATCTTCGTTTGGGTGACTTGCCTAACATCATGCCCCGTATTAAATACAGAACTAGAGGCCAAGTCTCCTAATTCCTAGGCAGGTATTCTTTATGTCAAAATTTTTACTGGAGCATTTCATTCTAAAATACACTGAAATTAGTGCTAGAAGAATTATAGACTGTAAAGCAATCATTCTCAAGCCTGGCTGCACATTAGAATCCCCAAGGGAGCTTTTAAACACAGGAGCTAGGGACCTCACTCCCTAATATTCTGATTTAATTGATCTGAGGTGGGGCCTGGCCTTGCTGAAAAGCTCCCCAGAGATTTTGGATGTGCAATCAGGGTTGGAAACCACTGGCTTAAAGGAACCCTGGAGGTTCCTTTCAGCTCTACTTCCCACTCTACCTAAAGAAGCCCTCCATTAGAGCGGTCCTCCACTGTGGTGTTGGGACATGCCGGGCGGGTTGCCAACAGTTGTGGTACACCCACGTGTGCACACACACCACATACCTATATAACTGAGGTTCTGTCTGTGGGCAAGATCGTGCTCCCTGTTTTGCATTCTGATCTTGTCCTGTTGGGAGAAGGAATAAGATGGAGTTGTAACTAGTGCATATGGCATTCACGTGCATATATCTGTTGTGTGTTGTGACCATTCTGTAAGAACATCGCCAGGCGTATTTCTAACCTCTACTTCCTTGAAAACTGCTGGTAATGGGGAATCTCACATGGTGTTGCATAACTGTTAGGAAGGTGTTCCTTGTTGAGTTAAAATAGGCTGTCCTGTAAATCACCCTAGTGGCCCTTGGCTGTTTGAAAGTCTCGTTCTTCCTTATGACAGCCTTTCAGATACCACTCTCATACTGTCCCTTTGCATAAAATAGACACATGGGCAGGGTGAGAGAGTATCTTTGAGGCATACAGATGACTTTGTAAATGGTCAGGGGACTATCCCAGCGTATAGCAACCAATGGATCAGTGTTATCCTGGTGTGATGTCTCTAGGACATGTCGTAGAACTCTGTTTTGCCCTGTCTTATTCAAAGAAGCAAATAATTTTTTTAAAGATTTTTTTATTTGTGCTTGCCTCTTGCGCGCCCCTAACTGGGGACCTGGCCTGCAACCCGGGCCTGTGCCCTGACTGGGAATTGAACTGCTGACCCTCTGGTTTGCAGGCCGGTACTCAATCCACTGAGCCACACCAGCCAAGCCATTTTTTTTTTTTTTTTTTAAGATTTTTTTTTTTTTTGGTCCAGCATTGGCAGGTATGACAGATGGGCATTCCTGTCTATTGCTATTACAAATGTAAATGTGGTATACCTTTCTGTAAGGCAACTCGAAAATATATATCAAAAACCTTTAAATGTTCCTGTCTTTCGGCCCAGTAACCATACACATAAGAATTTATCCTAAGGAAACAGTTATTGGTGTGTAAAAAGATTTATTCACTCAACAAATCTTTTTTGAAAATCTAACTATGTATCAGGCACAGTTCCTAGGGGCTGAGGATATGGTATACAAGACAGTGAAGATCTTGGGCCTCATGATAGTGAAGAAAGACATTCTTCTGGAGAGAGACACACAGTCTCCAGAAAAACCAATAAACTCATTTTAGATGATAAGAGATCAAAAGAAAACATAGCAGAGTCACAGCTGGGGAAGGAAAAGGGTACTTCAGAAGAGTGCTTGGGAGAGGCCTCTCTGAGGAGGGGTTATTGAAGCTGAGATCTAAACAAAGTGAAGGAGCAAGTCAGGAAAAAATCAGAGCCGGAACATTAGGAAAAGGGAAAAGGCAGTGCAAAGATCTCAGGGCAGGATGCGCTTGGTTTGGGAAGGAGCAGCTGAAAAAGGCCAGTGTGGCCAGAGTGCATTGAGAAGCGGGAGAGAGTAGTCCAAGGTCAGATCAGAGGGGTAGTCAGGCCACATCGTTGTGACGTCTGGGTCATATTTATGTACCAGGATGTTCGCGGTAACATCATTTATACTAGCAAACAATTTCTTTCAAAGCAATCTTAATATTTAATGTAGGGGACTGGTTTAATAAATTGAGGTTTTTCACATAATGAAATACTATATACAGCTATTAAATATTAGAGATCACAGTTTTGATTTTCAGATTTTGTAGGTGATACATATTATTCTCATAATCAGAAAAGGCGTAATTATGGTTTCTTTGACCCTCACAACTGCAAAATAATGCTGAGGTCGTCATCTGAAAGAGATGGAAGGCCTTGCATTTAACTGTAAACCCAGTATGAATCCACAAAGACACGGAGGGGGGAAAAGCTATTATGATTTTAGGCCTAATTCACAAGACTCTTGGGTCTGTAATCAGGGAGGTGCCTGCATCAATCTACTTCACGGTGGTCACACCACATCTAGAAAAGTATGCTCATTTCTGGATGTCGCAGTGAAAGATGAGCATGGACAAATTGGTCTATAGTCAGGCCGGTGAGGATTCTTGGAAACCATATTATGTAGTGAATGAATCATTGAGGGAGCACTAGGTATGTTTAGCTTTGAGAGGATTTGGACAGAGAGGCACCGGGGAGTAACAATGATGCTCAGGGTTTGAACAGCTCTGCTCTGACAGGAGGGTTAAACTGATCCTATGTCATTCCAGGTGACAGAATTGTGTCCTGTGATCAAAAGTTGTACGGAAATGACCGTCATCTCAGGATAAATAGCCTTTGGGATAATGAGACCAGGGATATGAGTGACGTTCAAACATCACATCTGGCTTTAGACGCTCACTTGAGGTCTCTTCTGACACACCCATCATTCTGTGAGCTCTGCTACCTGTTTGTTCTGAGCTGCACTGTCCCTCTTCCTTCCAGCGTTGCTCCTCTAACATTGCTTCCTGTAATGCTGGTCACCTGTCTCTTTCCGGTTTAATGTCCTCTTTATTAAACACACACACACAGTGAACTCTTGAATGTGTCCACAGGGAAACACGCTTACTGATTAGGTGGGTTGAATACGTAGAAAGTACTTATGACAGTGCCTGGCATACATTAATGTCAACTATTACGACTGCATCCTAATTGGTAGGTGTGAAACAGGGCACTGTGAGCAGTAGGGACACATAGTGGCAAGTTCATAGAGGGAAAATGAATGCAACCAGGGGAGCTACATAAAGTCTGAAACCATGTCAGAGAATTCCTTATATTTCTTTATGAAAACTCAGAGGTGGTAAAAGGTATGCTCAGGAATAAAAAACACCTAATTCAAGAGACTTTGTTTGCCTGTGGTAGGGAGGGAGGGACGGAGGCGGGTGAATGGGATCAGTGACATCTGTCATATTTTACTTATGAAGGGTTGGTGTGGGGCCATGAATGCAGGGATTGGTTCTTTTTTTTAATTGTCTACACTCTTCTATGCTGGACAAAAATGATGCTGCCTGTACACGGATAGAGTGCCTCAGATGGGGTCTAGCCAACCCAAAGTACAATTAAGCAATTGCTCCCCATGATTTCTGAACTCCAGGTTCCTGCCCGACTGCATTTGCTTTTGGATGGCCATCTCACACTTCAGACTCCTGGAACTTGACAATACCGCCAGTCCCTAGGCCTTTTGTGCAAAAACTAATTTTAAGCCAGATCCCCACCCCCACCCCCATGTTATATTTAGTATGGCTGACTTGGGGTGGGGGGACCTAAATCCCAGAATTGCATTGATCCCTGTTACAACTTTTCTTTTACTTTCGGCCCATAATTTCAGCCTGTCAGAATGTTTTTGAATTGTGATTCTGTTATCTTACCTATCAGTCATCCTTCCAGCTTTATGTTGTTGTTACAGCTGATGAATATGCCTACCTTGTAGGCCAGTTTATGAGATTCAAATGAGATTTTGCGTTAGTGTACTATATGAAAGTACTCTGAAAACTGTAAAGTGCTATACAGATGTAAATGATGGTTCATCTCATCAGCGACTCATTAAAATGCTGCATGATTCCAGTGCTGAAGACAAAGCCCAGGCTGACACTGAACAAACTAGAAATGGGAGCTGGATGAAGTACAGTCAGGCAGATCTAAAGACACCAAGCCACTGTGCTCAGGCCTTAAATATACCACACTGCCCTGCCATCCAGCTTGCGTTTCTTCACTTTGCCCATAAAGTTATCATGAGAGCCTCTGTCAGTTGCCCGGCATTGTTACGATATTCCTCTGATCTGTCTTTGAAGTATTTTCTGCGCCCCCCCCCCCCGCCCCACAAATGGATTTGTCTGGCTTGGCTTGTTCTTGGTAAACCTGTGCTGATTCATGTTGGTCGTCATTTCACTGAAGAGAGGACTGAGGAGACAGGAGCTTGGTAAAGTTGCTGGTACTCCATGTTTTTGATAAAGGCTTGCAAACGAAGGAAAGGCCCCTTATACCAGTCTTGTAACCCTTTCAGTAATGAGCCTTTGTTTTGCAGTGTTCCTGCAAGGGCTGGTGTGGGAACAGGCAGTGTGGGTGCAGGAGACAGAAGTCGAACTGCGGCGTGGACTGCAGCTGTGACCCCACGAAGTGTAGGAACCGTCAGCCAGACGAGGTAGGATCGGCTCTGTTGCCCCTGACCTTCCCCGCTCGCTTCTGCCCTTCTCTTCATCCTGAAACTGCTGAGTCTCCTGCATAGCTCTTCCCACCCTTGTCCTTCCCTCTGCAATCAGAAAAACACACCGTTCGCTTAATCCTTCTTCCTCGCTGCTAGCCTGTGCACACATCCCCTTCAGAAACCACAGCCCTTCGCAGGAGGTTCCCAGGTATGAGCTCCCCATTCCCCGCCTTGACTACAAAGTTTCTGAGGCAGGAACAAGGAACAAGAAAGCAGGCGTACAGACACAGAAGATCAGGCTAATCCAGAGGCTTAACTGGAACTGTAAGGGCCACATGCTGGGTGGCAGCTTCCAGGAAGGAAGTTAATCCTTCTGACATGTTGAGACATTGGTTACTTAGCCCCTCTCCATGGGAACTAGCTATTCCATGGCTCTAGGAGAAGACCCAGAGGAACATGGTCTTCCTAATAGTCACTGTTGTGAGCCAGGTTACTGGTAGCTGCCCTCCCTGTATCACTCCCACGAGTAGCAAACTCAGGACAACAGAACATGTGCTGAGCAGGGCAGTGCCAAGCAGGGCAGGTCCACACGCCTGCCGCCTAGCTGTGCCCACAGCAAGAGCTCCTTCCTACAACTCTCTGTGTGACCAACGATGATTTTAGCAAGCTCAACCTACTGATTATTCATCATGCACTTCCTGAACGGCTACATGTAAGCAGCTTTGCCCTGAGTTTTTCATCAAAAACACTTCTAAGGCAGGTAGTCATTAGAGAACTGAAACAGCCAGCAGGAGGGAAGGCTAACAAGGGTCGGTGTCACAGGGACCTTAGTAGTCGGTTCCCGTGGTTTTCTTCAATTTAGATTCTAGACTCCTATGATGGCTCCATGGAAATGCCTCCAAGCAGGTGTACATGACCTTACTCAGTGTGACCCCTCTTCAACCAAAGCAGCTTGCTCTTCGCTTGTTTACACACTGGGCTTCCTCTTAGGATTTCAGTTGTAAAGACCACTGATGTATGCCAATGCTTTCATTTTACTGAGAAGGAAACTAAGGCCCAGAGATAAGTTCAAGTGACTCACCTGCTAACAGACAGCTGCTGTGACAGCTAAAATTATACCTCAGGATCACACTCCGTGACTTGAAATTATACTGCAAAGTGACAGGAATCAAAACAGCATGGTATTGGCAGGAAAACAGACATGCAGACCAAATGAAACAGAACTGAGAGCCCAGAAATAAACCCACATGTATAAGGGCAAATAATTTTCAACAAAGGAGCCAAAAGCACAATAGAAAACAGAAAGCCTCTTCAATAAGTGGTGCTGGGCATATTGGAAAGACAAATGCAGAAAAATTAAACTAGACTACTATTTGTCACCATACACAAAAATTAACTCAAAATTGATTAAAGACCTAAATATAAGACCTGAAACAATGAATTACAGAGAAGAAACTGTGGTACTAAACCTATCCACTTTGGTCGTAGAAATGATTTTATTAATTTGACCCCAAAGGCAAGGAAAGTAAAGGCAAAAATAAATAAATGGGACTAAGACTAAAAAGCTCCTGCAGAGCTAAAGAACCCGCCAACACAACAAAAAGGCAACCAACTGAGTAGGAGAATATATATACAAACAACACCTCTGATAAGGGGTTAATATCCAAAATATATCAGAAACTCATACAATTCAGCAACAACCAAAAAATCCAATTAAAAATGGGCACAGGGTCTGAATAAAAACGTCAAAGAACGCGTACAGGTGGCCAACAGATATATGAAGAGATACACAACTTCACCAGCTTTTAGAGAAATGCAAATCAAAATGTCAATGAGCTACCACCTCACACCTGTCAGAATGGCCATCATCAACAAGACAGGTAATAACAAGTATTGGGGAGGTTGTGGAGAAAAAGGAACCCTCATTCACTGCTGGTGGGGATGTAAACTGGCGCAGCCACTGTGGAAGACAGTATGGAGGTTCCTCAAAAAATTAAGAGTAGAATTACCATATGACCTGACAATCCTCTTCTGGGTATCTACCCAAAATTTTTGAAAACTTGTATTTGCAAAAATATATGCACCCCTATGTTCATTGCTGCATTATTCACGGTGGCCAACCCATGGAAACAACCGATGATGAGATAGAGAAGATGTGGTACATATATACAATGGAATATTACTCAGCCATAGAAAGGATGAAATACTGTCACTTGCACCAGCATGGATATCGTGCTAAGTGAAATAAGTCAGACAGGTAAAGTCAAGAACTATGATTTCAATCATCTGGGGTATAGAACTGAAAGCAGCAAATGAACAAACAAAAACCCAGACACACACAACAGTCTGGTGGTTACCAGGGGGAAGGGGGAAGGTAGTAAAGGGTAGAGGAGACCAAATATATGGTGATAGAAGGAGATTTGACTTTGGATGGTGGGCACACAGTGTAACATACAACTGATGTATCACAGAAATTTACACTTGCAACCTGTATAATTTTATTAACCAATGTCACACCAATACATTTAATAAAAATTTTGAAAGATCCTAGACTTGTAAAAAAAAAAAAAAAAAGAAAGATTAGGCCTCAGGCTTCCTGACACTTAATCCAGTTCTTTTTTCATAACAGCAGGTTATAATTGTAATCAAAGATCTACCACAGAGTCACCTTGTTACCTAAGTGACTTCTTTCTCTGGGCTTCAGTTCCTTCTTGAGAAAAAGACACCCCCCTGCTAAGAAAGAAACTGCTGATTGGAGAAAGGGAAGGTTAATCAAAGAAATGATCAAAGCTTGGTCTTGTTTAAACGTTGCCTTGTGATGGTCGTGGGCCGCTGTTCCACTCAGTCCTTTGCCTGCAGAAGCTGCCATCAAGCACTATGGCCTCCCCAAGCGGGGTCTCCCTAAGATTTGCTTAGACGCTGATAAGGGCCTCCCAGCTGGTGTCTCACCAGTTGAAGGGGGGCAGTGATTCTGTAACCCTGGGAATTGAACTTCCAACAGCCTGTCTACTTGATTCATAGGAGAGCTTGGGCACTGTTGAGCAGACCCAGGATTCCGAAGGCTCCTTCAAACTGGAGGATCCCACAGAGGTGACCCCAGGATTGAGCTTCTTCAAGCCCATCTGTGCCACTCCAAACAGCAAGGTGGGCGGGCTGCAAGGCGGCCATTTGCAGCCGTGTTATCATCCCTCTCTGCCTCAGCTCTGAAAGAGAGTGGTGCGGGGAGGGGGACAGGGACAGCCTGCCTGTTGGGAGCTGGGAATGGGCCGTAGGTTAAAGTCTGTTTCCTCCCAAAGATCAGTCTCAGGGGACATCTTGTACTCTTGGTTGCTTGCTGAGCATTCGTGGGGCCTGAGCTGGGCTGACCCTCTGCACCCCCTACCTGCCCTCCCCACCCCCAGACCTAGCCAGACCTGTTTCTGTCCTTCCTAGATCCTAAAAGAGATATCTGAGGTGAAGCAGATTCTGTTGAAGACCTCTCCAGTCGCCTCCGCCCTTGGCCTTCCAGAGGTGAAACAGGTAGCCACACAATCCCAAGAAAATAAAGCTCTGGGGAAGAAAAAGAAACGAGCTCTGGCCAGCAATATGAGCTTTTTCTCTGGCTGCTCCCCTTCTGAAGAAGAAGCCCACTGAAGTTGGACTCGTGACCTCTGCCCCAGTCTGGCTCAGGATGTGCCTTCTGGTTGCAGCCAGGGCGGGCGTTTTCATTTTTATTTTTTTTTTAATGACTCCTCTAGATTTCAGGTTTCTTGCTGTTGAAGGAAAGGGACAGCATGTTACTGAAAGAGAAGGAACATTTATTGGATGTTGGCCCTCCAATCCCAGACTACTGCTCTCTTCTCCAGAAGGACACTCAGCTGCCTGCTGAGGAGCGAACCAACTGACCTTCCTGCTGATTCTCAGCAACCAGCCCCCAGTCCAGTCCAGCTCTTTCCGATTCACTGTCTCCCAGTGGGGGTGAGGCCGAGGCTGTCTTATCTCTGGGTTGTGTCAGTTTAATGGCGGGAGCCTGGCCTAAGGTGTGGGGGGGCGGAGGTGGCTGGGACCAGTCCTTCACGCCCACCTCAGGAAGGGGGTCTCCGTGGTGCTGAGGTAAATGAAATCTTTCAAGATGTTCATGTTTTAGTGATATAAATAAATAAATAAAGCTCAGCGCTTCTGCTGTTTGGAAAGACCCTTCTGGGCTCCACTTTCAACCTGCGTTCCTCAGCCCCTGGCAATGCCATGAAGGACAATCCACGCAAGCAGCCAGGGCCTCACTGCCTTGTCGTGGCTCCGTCCCCCATGGGGAGTATGGAGCACTGTGCTGTGTGTTCATGTCACTCTGCTACCTTAGGAAATCGGAATCCCACTAACAAGGCCTGTGGCCTGAACCACCACTGTACAGCCTGCTGGGCCTCGAGACTTGGGATGAAGGATCATGTTTAAATACTACACACCTGCAGTTTTATTTGAAGTCACAAACTTAGTAATAGAGCTAGGACTGGAACCCAGGTCTCATGCCGAAGCGTCTTGTGTGACAGGAGCTGCAGCGTTGACCATCCCTAACGCCCTGCAGCCTCATTTGTTCTCAGCCTGAGGGCCGTGGCCTCCTCCTTAGTAAGCATCTGAGGTCTCCATTTCTGCCTAAAGCTAAACCGGGGGCCAGCCCTGGAATGCCGAACAACGGGTTACTGACTGGCCTTGGAGCCTTCTGAAGAATTTGCAAGCCCTGGGCTTCTCATATCCATGCATTCTGAATCCTAGCTCCCCACCCCCATAAAAGCTCCCAAAGCACCCCTCAGGACTTGGAGCATAAAAGGCAAGACTCCTCTGGAGTCCACCAGCACCAAGCGAAGGGAACTGAAGGACGACCTGCTGAGAATGAAGCCTGCGGAGGACGGGGTGCCCCTCAGCCCTCTCTGGCCTCCTGCCAGCAAGCAGCCCTGCTTCTCTGCATTTTAATGTTGAGGGAGCAGGAGAGCCTCTGCCATTGCCAACTAGAGCCCCTGGATACAATGGGCAGGCAGGGAGGGAGGGGGGCTGTCTCTCGGCATAAGAGAGTCAGTCTTCCTTCTCGCTGCTCCAACTCCAGTGCGTGTTGGGGGAGGGGAAACCAGCCATCCCCAGAGTGGCATCCTCTCCCACCGGCACCGCGTCCCCCACAGGCTTTGGGCCATCAGCTCCCCAGAAAGGTAGAGAAGGAAGGTCAGTCAAGGTGGCCCCCAGCCCGTGTCCCACCCAGAGCCCTGTGCCGTAGCGCCAGCCAGCTCTCTCCACTGAGGGTGTAGTGACAGCATCTTTTGTATGTCGTGGATGGAAAAGGCCACATAGTAAACCTGACCAGCTCAGGGGAGGCCTGCGTGGTCGCCTTACCCACTCAGAGACCAAGAGTAATCGCCTAGGATGGTCTGAACCATAAACATTCCCCACTGGAAGCGGGCAGTCACATCCCAGAGCTGCATCTTCCCTGACACAGTTGATCTTTAGCCTAAGTCAGGTTGGCTGTTGTCTTCTTGCATTTAAGATAACATACTTCTGGAATGTCAGAGCCCTTGTTTCCAGAACCCTCGGGGCACACTCACTGCCACAGAGCCCATGGGCCCCTCCTTGTTATCCTGTTCCCCACACACTGTCTGTATGGGCTGTAAACGTAGTTGTTTACTGACTGTCCTGTGGCCACCCATGTAAAAGAAGTATGTGTCTCTTTTAGTTTGTATCTAATCTCAGAGATACCCCGCTTTGCTTTCTCCTGACCCCTTAATCCACCACCCGTGGATTCATGTAACCCTCCTGCCGTGTCTTCCTTTGATTCTAGTGTGTAAAATAGGCTGTAAAACTGCCATTCTCTGGAGCATTTTCTCAATCCCTTGAGATTTTGCTTCCCAGCAATTGCCGTCAGTTTGGCGCAAATCAGCTCAAAATTCTTGATAGGTTATCGACAATGTGCTCATCTTTCAAAAGCCTGTGATCCTAACACCCTACACCCCTCAAATGATTTGTGGAAGGAGATTTTAGCTGCTTTGGAGATAAAGCAGCTGGAGTGACACACGTTTCAACCATCCTGAATGAGTATATCCTGGCTGGGGTGTTGGAGGGAAAGAGGAGGATCCACAAGGTCAATGGGGACCCCTGGCCTAGAAACAGGGTGACCTGCTGTCCAGATTTCAGGAAGTAGCTTGCATTTTTCTCTTATCCATGCAATTTGCAGAAGTAGAAGTAGCCTCCCAAGAGGGAAGGGAGGCTGTCCTGCCCCGAAGCCTGAGGCCCAATGCTGGGCTCCCTCACACACACACCCATTCCTAGGGGGCTGGCTGGGCCCCTTCTCCTCTGCCAAGTTGCCAAGTTGTGGGGGGTCACCTCCCCCAGCTTCCCTCCCGCCTGCCAGTCCCCTCAGCCCTCTCTTCCCTGAGCCAGGACAAAGCCCCGGCAGTGACTGAGTGGAGCAGGAGGAGGGACAGAGGGATGGGGAAGGCTGCACAAAGGAATTCCTCACCCCAAAGCCCCCTGACTGGCGGCGTTAGCGAGTAAAGGAGCAGCAGATCTGCTGTCCCTCCCCGCCCCTCCCTCCCATCTTCCCACCCTAACTGGACACTGGCCAGAAAGCAGCTGCAGGCTCTCAGCGAAGCCAGCAGAGCCTCCTATAGGTGGCAACAGTGCCACCTGTTAGAGCAGCGGGGCTGAGTCAAGGACTGAAGAGGGAGGAGACACACAACTCGGAGAGGAGCTGAGAAGCAGCGCAGAGGAGAGCGCAAGAGTTGCTGCTGAGAAAAAGGTGTGAGGCCTCCGGGCGGGCTGCGGGCTACAGGTGGGAGCAGCGGGAGCAGCGGGTGGGCAGGCGGGCGGGCGGGTGGGCAGCGGCCGACCCCAGCCGGCAGGGATTGGACAGCACCCGTGCTCAGCTCCCCTGCCTGGGATTCTCAGGCTGCTCAGACCGGACCCCCTCCTCCAGGCAGCTCCTGGGGGGCCGGTGACACTCCGGCACTCTGGCAGGCGGTGCCTGGGGTACATGGGCAGGACCTGAGGGGGAGGCAGGAGGTACGGATGGGGCCCAGGGCTGGGTGCCGCAACCCAGGTCCCAGGGTGGGCAAGCAAGGCCTTCCTTCGGGATGCCTTTCTCCTGGGAGAGGGCTCGGAGAGCAGAGAGGCCTCCTTTCCCAGCCCCAGGGCCAGGCCCTCACCGCTGCATGCCCTACCCTACCGTCCTTTCCCAAGGCTGGCAAGCATAGGGCAAGGAAGGCAGTTTCGGGAGGAGCCACACCCTCCAGCCTTTTGGGAGCTCAGCGACCATGCGCTCCGCTAAGACTCCACAGCATCAGGAGAGCCCCAATGACAAGGGGTGGTGTCCCACTGAAGGCACACATTTGGGGTGTATTCAGGGGCTCCTTTACACACACCCAAAGTCACCAATAAACCCGTTTGCACTGCCAGCCACTAGTGCCCATGCGTGTACTGTGCTGGCACAAATCGCTCCCGGCTCCTTGACCAGCACCGTCTCACACCCAGCCTAGTTTGGGGATGAGTAAGCCAGCTCAGTGTCAGCCTGGCTGACAAGCACAAGGTACAGGGATCGCCTGTCCGAAGACATCCACACCACCCATACCTTTGCCCTATATTTGTTGCACTTTCACCCAAGGGACCTCAGGGTGGGAACCCTGAAGAGGGGGAGGCAGAGACTGGGTTCCTGGCTGGGGGTGGGGGATGGCTGGGCAGGAAGCGATGGGACTAGGGCAAGGGGGCTTGGACTTGCCACGTGTGTGTGGACAGGAAAAGAGTCCCTTCAAGGAGGCTGGGAGTGACTGACCCAGGCTGCCTACTGCCCTGTCTCCCTGTTATCGGCTGTGCCCCCTGCCCCATGGAAGGTGAAGACAGATCTTTTAGTCAGGGATTTGTGATGTGTGCATTCGGTATCCATAGCAAGTGGCCAACTAGCTAGGCCTCCGCCTCGCCCCAGGTCCCCAGTTGGAACTTCTGCTGCGGGTTACTCCTGATTCCCGTGGGGGAAGGCTCCTCTTCCTGGGGCTGTCCGGAGCTTCGCTTGATGTGACTGAACTTGCTGAATTTGAGTTTGCCCCGCCCCAGGCAGTTTCTCCCAAATCCCCACCCTGGGTGGGCAAGCGGTCTATTCCCAGGAGATACTGTCAGTGAGCAGAGATTGGGTGTTCCGCCTTGGGGCAAGAAGGTTGGACTTCGCAGGCGTCCCACTGACTGAGTATCCAGATTAAAGGGAAAGATAGATCCTGGAGATTGTCCCCCAGGCTCCTCACGGACACTGGGAGGGAGGCTGCCATCTGCCTTCTACTTCCCTGAAGGTGGGGTATCCCTTCCCCTAGGGCCTCACCATGGCGGAGTCTTCAGTCTGCTGCTCCACCTGGGCCCCCTGCCTCCACTGCCTGTACGGCTGCCACTGGAGGAAGTGCCCCACAGAGAGGAAAATCAGCCAGGTTGAGTAGGGATGGGGTGCGGTACAGGTCCCAGGCTGGGGCTGCTTGGAGGGGAGAAGGCCAAGGTGGCCAGTGGGGCAGCTGGGGGGCCGGGTGGGGGGGAGGGCTTTCTCTGCCCAGGAACAAACTCTCTCAAATATGGGAAGAGTTGCCTGCAGAGCAGAGCAGCCCGATCGATGCCTGGCAGGGAGCCCCCTTGAGCTGCCGCTCACTGGGGACCGAGCTGGAAGCGCGGATCTGCTGTGAGCTTCTGTCCTGCCCCTTTGCAGTGCGAATGCTTCTGGTTCGGCCTGCTCTCCCTCACCGTCATTTTCTGCCTGGGCTGGCTGTATGTCGGGCTCATCCTCCTCAACGACCTGCACAACTTCAATGAGTGTGTCACGGGCGCCCCCCACCCTGCCTCCGCGCCCTGGGACCCCTGGGTGCCCGGCCGCCCCCAGCCCTGCCCGGCCCTCCTGCTACCCAGCCTCCTTAGAAGGCCCCTCCGTGAGATCTCCGCAGTCCTCACAGCCCCTGGCCCTGTGAGGGGCTGTCCCTTCCTCCCCGCCAGTCCTCCGTCTGGGTCCACCCACCCCAACTCCCCTGAGGCCACTGCTAACACGCCTTCCTGCACCCAAGGGCCTCTCTCTCCTCCCACAGGTTCCTGTTTCGCAGCTGGGGACATTGGATGGACTGGTCCCTGGCGTTTATGATTTTAGTCTCCGTCCTGGTCACATACGCATCCCTGCTATTGGTGGGTCCAGGGTCAGGGGGTGCTGGCCTAACCCCCCCGCCTCAGCCCTTCCTTCCTTCTCAGCTCTACCCTGTCCCACTGTGGGGAGGGGAGGAGGGACACATCAGCCTGGGAAGCCCGCCTTAGTGACCCACGTCTCTCGGCGCCTCATTGCTCCCACTGCCCTCTGCCCCCAGCTCCTGGCTGTGCTCCTGCGGCTCTGTGGCCAGCCTCTGCATCTGCACTGTATCCACAAGGTAGACTGGGGACGGGAGCGGGCGGGAGAGGTGGCCCCTGGACCCAGCACTTGGCTGGCTACTGGCCAAGGACCTCACCATTTTATTCCCAGACTCACACTCAGGACCTAAGTGCAGTGCATGTTTGCTAAATGAAAGGAGGAAAGTGGGGGAGTCAGGGGAAGGGAATCGTCCTGTTCTCATGCAGTATGGGGCAGCCCAGGTGGCTATGAGCCGCGGGTTGATACAGAAGGCCTCATTCATCCCGGGTCCCCTAGGTGCTGCTGCTCCTTATTATACTTGTTGTGGCCGCTGGCTTTGCAGTACTGAACATCCAATGGCAGGAGGAGTTGCTTAGTTTACATCTGTCACTACAGGTGAGTGGCTGGCGGATGCCCAGTACCTGGGCGGGAGCTGTAGCCAGGGGTCACCCCAGGACCTAGCTTGCTCCCTGCTTCCCCAAGACTGCAAGTAGCTAGCTCTAAACTCCACCAGTCGGTCCTCCGAAGAGAGAGCGCGAAAAGCCCTCCTCACCAACTCTCGCCCACAGGCCACAGCCCCATTCCTTCACATTGGAGCTGTCATTTGCATTACCATCCTGGCCTGGCCTGTGGCGAATGCCTTCTACCGAATCCACCAAACAGGTGCCAACTGCGCTTCCCCGCACGCCTTCGCTGGCCACCACGCTTCAGCCTCCTGCTGCCCGAGTTCCTGCAACTGCCTTCCGCTCTCAGCCCCCAGAGCTCACCCAGTGCCCTTTCTCCATAGCCTGTCCCCCATTCACCACAGGTTACAAGATGGCGCTACTGTTCCTATTTGCTGGGTTTGTCCTGGTCATCTACCTGTTCCCCCTATGCATCTCGTCACCCTGTATCATGGAACCCAGACACTTAACAGCCAAGCCTGCGCTGGTGGGGCACCGGGGGGCCCCCATGGTGAGTTTGGGGCAGAACGCACGGGCAAGGCAGGGAGAGTCTGCAGCAGTCAGGCCTGTGGGCTCCCAGGCTCCCACCCTCCCCTGCGACCTCCTCACCCAGTCCCTTTCCCAGCTGGCCCCGGAGAACACCCTGATGTCGCTGAGGAAGACAGCTGAATGTGGAGCCGCTGTATTCGAGACCGATGTCATGGTCAGGTGAGGGGAATGGGGGGCAGGAGGAGTGGGGTGCCAACAGGCACAGCGGGGGAACTCCAGAAACGGGAGCAGCCTCAGAGCTCCACCCTCTGACACCCCTTGTGCCCTCAGCTCCGATGGGGTCCCCTTCCTCATGCATGATGAGCGCCTGAGCAGAACCACAGATGTGGCCTCCGTGTTTCCAACGCGCGTCACGGAGCACAGCAGCACCTTCTCCTGGGCAGAACTGAAGAGCCTCAATGCCGGGACCTGGTTCCTAAAGGTGAGGACAGCGTCAGTCCTGTCCCTGGGGACAGACAGCCACCTGCAGGCTCACTCAGAGCAGATTTCTTTCTTTGATAAGCACTTGCTGAGCAATTGGTATACAGTCACCATTCTCAGGCCACTCCCTCCTAGTAAATAAAAAAGAGAGCTTGGGAAGCAGGTTATCGGGATATGAAACCCAGAGAGATGGTGCTGTTGTTACTGAGGACAGAGGTCACTGTCCGGCAGGGAGGCTGTGGAACAGGGTCTGGCAAAGTTTCTCAGGAGAGGACACCTGAGCGGTTTTCAAGACGGACAAGGCAGGAACTGAGAAGTCTGGTCAGAGGCAGGAGCATGGCTAATGCCCAGAAGTATGAAGAAGCATTTTCAGGGGACACAAAGTGGCTTGGTGGCACCCAGAGATAAAACTCATGGAGGCAGTGGGAAGGGAGACTGGAGAGGGGAGCAGAGGGTTGGTCTTGGAGGGCTTTGAATGGGAGGCCCAGACACGTGGACTTCAGTCCTGCAGGTGATGGAATCCATTGCAAAGGATACTTTATTTTTTTTTCAATTCCTTTTGTCCTTGTAAGAAACGAAATCAGAGCAATAACCTAAAAATGGAAAACTCTCTCATAATTCACCCCCCCCCCAAGATAGTCACTGTCAACAGCTGGTATCATATCCATATACACATATGTTTATATACATACAGATATATGCACACACACACACCTATATACACTTTTCGTTTTGCACAAATAGGACCACTTCACATATTCTTTTACAACTTTCTTTTTTTATTGTATTTTTCTGTTACCACTTATCCTTCTTTATATCACCCTCTCCCTTCTGCAGTCACCACACTGTTGTCCACATCCAGGGTTTCTTTTTCCTTTTCACTTCATCCCTCTGCCTCCTAACCTCACCCCCAGAGCTGTCATCCACTCTCCATCTACAAGTCTGTCTCTGTGTTGCTTGTTAGTTCAATTTGTTCATTAGCTTCCACATAGGAGTGAAGTCATATGGTATTTGTCTTTCTCTGACTGGCTTATTTCACTCAGCATAATGTTCTCCAGGTCTATCCATGTCGTCGCAAAGGGTAAAATTTCCTTCTTTTCTACAATCACCTAGTATTCCATTGGGTAAATATACCACAGCTTTTTTATCCACTCATCTACAGATGGGCACTTGGGCTGCTTCCAGATCTTAGCTATTGTAAATAGTGCTGCAGTGAACCTACGGGTGCATATATTCTAGTGTTTCAGGTTTCTCCGCATAAATTCCCAGAAGTGGAATTACTAAGTCATAAAACAGTTCCATTTTTAATTTTTTGAGGTAACTCCGTACTGTTTCCACAGTGGCTGCACCGGTCTGCATTCCCACCAGCAGTGCACTAGGGTTCCCTTTTCTCCACTCCATGCCAGCACTTGTTGGTTGATTTATTTATGTTAGTATTCTAGCAGGTATGAAGGGATATCTCATTGTGGTTTTAATTTGCATTTCTCTGGTGATTAGTGAAGCTGAGCATCTTTCCATATATCTATCGGCCATCTGTATGTCCTCTTTGGAGAAGTGTCTATTCAGGCCCTCTGTCCATTTTTTAATTGGGTTTTAATTGGCCTTTTTTTTTTAGGTGTTGAGTTATATGACTGCTTTATAAATTTCAGATATTAATCCCTTATCAGATGTATCACTGGTGAATATGTCCTTCCATTCAGTGGGTTGTCTTTTCATTTTGTTGGTAGTTTCCTTTGCTGTACAAAAACTTTTTAGTTTGCTGTAGTCCCATTTGTTTGTTTGTTTTCCTTGCCCAAAGGGACATATCAGAAAAACTGTTGCTATGAAAAATGTCCGAGATTTTACTGCTTATGTTTTCTTCTAGGATTTTTATGCTTTTGAGTCTGACATTTAAGTCTAAGCCATTTTGAGTTTATTCTTGCATATGGTGTGAGAAGGTGGGCTTGTTTCATTTTTTTGCACGTATCTGTCCAATTTTCCCAACACCATCTATTAAAATTATTTTTATTATTGTTCTCTTACAGTTGTCCCATTTTCCCCCCATTGCTCTCCTCTGCCCTGCCCACACCAGCCCCTCTCCCACAGTCAGTCCCCACCCTCTTGTGCATGTCCATGGGTCATTTATATTAGTTCCTTGACTAGACCCTTCCCCTTCTTTCCTCCCTTCTCCCCCTCCCCCTCCATCCTCCTCCCTGGCCACTGTCAGTCTGTTCCCTGTTTCCATGCCTCTGGTTCTATTTTGCTCACTTGTTTGTTTTGTTCATTAGGTTCCTGTCATAGGTGAGACCATATGGTATTTGTCTTTCAACCCTTGGCTTTTTTCACTAAGCATAATACTCTCTAGTTCCATCCATGCTGTTTTAAAAGGCAGGAGTTCCTTCTTTCTCTCTGCTGCATAGTATTCCATTGCCCAACACCATTTATTGAATAGACTATATTTAGACCATTGTATGTTCTTGCCTCCTTTGTCCAATATTACTTAACCATAAAGGTGTTGTTAGGTGTTTGCCCTGAGAAGGGAGGAGTCTGGTGGACCAGTTCAAAGACTTTATTGAGGGATGTTCAAGCAGGCGGCTGAGTCCCGAGCAGACTGCAGTGTCAAGGGAAGGGATAGAGGGATTTTTTAAGGGCGTGGAGCAGGCCCTCAGGGGGGCTGAGTCACCCTGCTGGTTGGCTTCAGAGTCCAGGGTGTAAGTATTTGCAAAACAACAATGCCCTCTGATTAGGGATGGCTGTTTGGCAACAGAAAGTCCAGGAGATTTATGGACCTTGTTTCTGGGAAATGCTCAAGGAGGAGGGAAACCAGGTCTCAGCAGGATGCTGGCAGCTATGCCTCAGTTGCCTCTGATAATAGGGAACCTTGTGATCGGGTGCAGGGCCCGTGACGCAGACCCCCTTTGTTTCAGCACAGATGGTGGCTCAGGTCCTGCGTGACTGCAGGCCACAGTTCCTGAGAACAAAGTGACCACGGGCCTGTTTTGCAAGGCCTGACTCAGGTCGAAGGTCATAGGGCAGGCAACATGGGATCTCTGGCCCTAACAGGTGTGGGTTTATTTTTGGGCTCTTTATTCTGTTCCATTGGTCTATGTGTCTGTTTTTATGTCAGCTCTAGGCTGTTTTGATTACTATTGATTTATAATATAGTTTGATATCAGGTAGCATGATTCCTCCAACTTACTTCTTTTTCAAAATTGCTGTGGCTATTCGTCATCTTTTTGGTTCCTTATACATTTTTGTAATATTTGTTCTAGGTCTGGAAAATACGCCATTGGAATCTTGATAGAAATTGCATTGAATCTATAGAGTGCTTTGGGTAGTATGGACATTGTAATGATGTTAATTCTTCCTATCCATGAGCACAGTATATGCTTCCACTTGTTTTACCTTCAATTTCTTTCTTCCAGTGTCTTATAATTTTCTGAGTACAGTTCTTTTACATCCTTGATTACATTTATTCCTAGGTATTTTGTTTTTTTGATGCAATTGTAAATGGGATGTTTTCTGAGTTTCTCTTTCTGATAGTTTATTACAGGTGTATTAAAATGCAATTAATATCTGGCTATTTATTTTGTACTCTGTTACTTTACTGAATTCATTGATCAGTTCTAGTAGTTTTTGATGGAATCTTTAGGGTTCTCTATATACAGTCATGTCATCTGCAAATAATAACAGTTCTGCTTCTTCCTTCCCAATTTGGATGCCTTTTATTTCTTCTTGTCTGATGGCTGTGGCTAGGACTTGCAGTAGTATGCTGAATAAGTGGAGAAAGCAGACATCCCTGTCTTGTTCCTGATCTTAAGGGAAACGCTTGTAGTTTTTGCCATCGAGTACGATGTTAGCTGTAGGTTTTGTATATATTGCTTTTATTATGTTGAGGTATGTTCCCTCTATTTCCACTTTGCTGAGAGTTTTTACCATAAATGAGTGCTGAATTTTATCAAATGCTTTTTCTGCATCTGTTGATATGATCGTGTGATTTTTATCTGCATTTTATGTGGTGTATCACATTTATTGATATGTGGATATTGTACCAACCTTGCATCCCCAGAATAAATCCCACCTGATCATGGTGTATGATCTTTTTAATGTGCTGCTGGATCTGGTTTGCTAATATTTTGTTCAGGATTTTAGCATCTGCATTCATCAGGGATATTGGTCTATAATTTTCTTTCTTTGTAGTGTCTTTACCTGGGTTCGGAATTAGGCTAGTGCTTGCTTCCTAAAATGAGCTTTGGTCATTTTGAAGGACATTTTCACTGGATATTAAATTCACTGTTGTGATTTTTCCCCATAACTTTAAAGATGTCATTCCTGGCATACATTATAGTTAAGAAGTAAAATATAATTTTGATATGGGGGGGCGGTGTTCTTGTTGCTTTTCTGAAGGAATAGGTATTTAGAAGTCCTTACTATGACATTCCAAAGTGCTTCTTGTGTATCTCATTTGCATTATCCAGAGGGGAAATTTTCACCTGCCTTCCAGACAGGTCCTGTGGCATAAAGTATTTCTAACACTACCTGGTACATAGTAAATACTTAATAAGTGTTAGAGAGCTTCCTTCTTTCGGGTCAGTGATTCTGAGGTAAAGTCATTTGTTGATTGCAAGGGGAGGAGAGGAGAGGGGCCCAGGTTTGGCATAGCCTCTAGGAGAAATAGAGGAGGGAGCAAATCAAGGACAAGTAAAAGGATAGCTAAATGGCACTAGAGTGAAAAACAGGACTGCAGCGCCAAAAGTCCACATGGTAGGCTCCCCCCCGCCCCCCGCCAGGGGGAGGGGCGCAGGAGGCAGGCGATTGTAGAATTAAATCAGATTTTGGGATCTGTAGAGCACATGGGTCAGGAAAGTTGTTGACCATGCTGTGGAAGAGTAGTTCAAGCTGTGGAGGGGCCATGGGTCGAGGATGTACATGCAGCCAGAACGCTGCTGATGTACTGGGAGGAAACCAAGGGGTCAAGATCCCAGAGGTCTCCACGAGACCAAAAAGAAAGTATAGTGGGGGAGAGGAAGTTAAGAAATTGGGCGGATAGGAGGTTGGGGTCACAGATTAAGGTATTAGAGGGTCTGGGAAAAGCCATCATTTGAGGAAAGAAAGACCCTGGCTGGACACCAAGTTGGGGAATGAGTAAGATGGTGAGGATGGGGCAATGGCGGAAAGGCTTCTTCTGGTTCTGAAATCATTTTCCTATTCTTATAGAGGCCACCCTTCTGGGAGGCCAAGAAGCTCTCAGACCCTGATCGGAAAGAGGCTGAGAATCAGAGAATACCAACACTGGAAGAGCTATTGAAGGAAGCTGCAGTCCTCAACCTCTCCGTTATGTTTGACTTGCGCCGCCCCCCACAAAACCACACATTCCATGACACTTTTGTGATCCAGACATTGGAGACCGTGCTGAATTCAAGGGTGTCTCAAGACATGGTGATGTTGCCAGGATCCCAAGCGCCCTTCCTTCACCATGCTCCCCACTGCCTTCCCTAGGCCATGGTGATAATGTTGAGCTGCCCCTGCCCCAGGGCCCCACCCCAGTGCACGCATGTAGCCAATTCTGTAGTCAAACCGCTGTGCTCTTCCCCTGCCCCTAAAGTCCCCGGGCCTTCCCCAACTTTATGCTCATCCTCCTTAAACCACAGGTCCTTTGGCTCCCGGATGAGGATCGGACCATTGTCCAACAACAGGCACCTGGAATGCGCCAGATATATGGACATCAGGGAGTCAACACAACCGAGAGGCCCCTGTTGCTCAACCTCCCCTATCAGGACCTGCCACAGTTGGATATAAAGTGAGTGCCAGCGGGAAGGAGCCCCAAGGGTCACGTGCATCCTAATGGCAGGGAAAAGCCAGTGCAGGAATGGCAGAGACTATTCACTCATTCACTTATACAGCAAATATTTATCAAACACTTGCTATGTGTCAGGCACTGTTATTGCAGGCTTTGGGCATACAAGTAAAAGAGAAAGACCATAAAGCACTGAACAAAATATATGCATGTCAGGCACCAATCAGTGATATGAAGACGATAAGATGGGGAGATGCAATAGAGCAATTGGGGTTGGCAGTGAGGGGCCAGGGAGGGGCCACATCAGGAACGATGGTTAAAGGCGTGGTATCTGGGCTGAGACCTGACGGGTCACAGGAGCAAACAATGAGAAGGGCTGCAGAAGGTGAGCAAGGGGGAGGCAAGGCCAGACAGGTAGGCAGGGGCCAAATTGGGTAGGGCCTTGTGGGCCATGAGAAGGATTTGCGCTTTCATTCTACACAAAAGAGATAAGGACAAGAGAGGGCAGATATAAGGGAGACATTGGAGAGAGTCACAGGTGTGAGCTGGAACCCCAAAGCTGACCCAGCCAGTAAATATGATGAACCTCCAAGCATTCCACTGTGGACTGAATGACAGCCCAGTTACCATAAGTATTTCAAGGGCTTTTCCCCCAGGTTGTCACCAGGGAGGGAGATACGGCATTGGATTTGGCCCTCGCCTTAGTATTATCCTGGTCAGCATCGACTGCTGATCACGTTTTTAAAAACTCTGGATTGGCCATGAATACACCCATGATGAAATGAAGGCCCTGAAATGCCTAAACACTCAGACGTGATGAGCCAAATGTATCAAGATGAACTGCAACAGGGATAGATGTAAAGGCCTATATTTGGGGCCCAAGAGAAGAGACACTGGCTTCAGCAGGAACATGTGAAAAAGGCCAGGGCTTTGAACGGTGTGCATAACAAGTCATCGGTGACACCTCATGTTGCCAAAATTAGCCTGGCCTGGGTTGCCTTCGTTCAGGAAGGGTTTGGCTCCACTCAAAAGCTGTGCATGCCGCCTGGATAGCATGTGCAGCTGCAGACCCCATACTTTGGAAGGAACATTGATACATTGCAGTAAAACCAGATTAAGGAATTGATAAGCCAGGTTCCAAGCCCCAGCTGAAGGAACTGTGGCTGTTGGGCCTATAAAAGAGAAGACGCAGGGGGATGTGGTGACTCTTCCTCAGGCCTCTGAAGGGCTGTCATGGGACAAAGAGGAGAGACGTTTGTGTGACCCCAGACAGGAAAGCTAGGAATCCACCGAAAGACAGAGTTCAGCTCTGCAGAGAAAAATCACTTTTGGTCAGGGGCTGCCAAGCAAAGGTGGAACTGGTAGCTCCTTGGCTGTGACACTGTAGATTCAAGCCAGACAGGAGCTGCTTCCCGTGCCTTGTGTTCCATGATTCTGCATGTCCTCTGTTTTTTATCTCCATAGGGCACTGCATGAGGATAACGTCTCGGTGAACCTATTTGTAGTGAACAGGCCCTGGCTCTTCTCCCTCCTCTGGTGTGCAGGGGTGGATTCCGTCACCACCAATGACTGCCAACTCCTGCAGCAGATGCGTTACCCCATCTGGCTTTTTGTAAGGGCTCCGACACTGTCACCCCTCCCTGCTTCTCTTTAACCCTATCCCTCGCTTCCTTACCTTCCCCCCATATACCGCCTTTGGGGCTCTGGCCACCTACAGGGGCCTTTTCTTATTCCCACAGGCCCCTCAAACCTACCTAATGATGTGGATCCTCACCAACTGTGTCTCCGCCCTGCTGATATTGTGGCCGTTTTTCCTCCGCAGGTGAGTTCTTTGTGCCTTAGGCTTTCTGGATCTTTATTCTCCCCAGGGTCCTGGTGATAGGGCTGATTCAGATTCATATATGCTGCCTGGGGCTTGGGGTTGGGTCTGTTTGGTTCCTTTGAAATTCTTAGATTCTTCCTTGGACACCAAAGGGGCTTGAACCTGGGAAAAGCATTCTGGGGAGAGCCAGGGTCAAAAGGTTGTGCTTGAACCTGGCTGAACTCACAATGGGAAGCTTTTCTCCCTATAGGAGATGTGCTAAGAAGAGAGCGAGAACTGGTAAGAACCTTCTCCCCTCACCTCATTTTTCTTGTCTGTTACATTTCCCGTTAGTCATCCTCACCATGCCTCCTCCTCTCTCCAGGCTTAGAAACAGCTGTGCTGCTGACCCAGATCAACAATATCAGAAGGGAGTGAATGCCCTGCCCTGTGCCCCCACCAGTTCACATCTGCCAACAGCAAGGAAGGGAGAATGGCTGAAGTGGAATGTTGGTGGTGTCGAGGTCAGGCGAACTTTGCCAACAGGTTTTGAACTATGGGCACCCTCTTCCCAAATGGTGGACGTGCCGTGGTATACACTCCCCTTCAGATTTTGACCTAACATGAAATGTTCTAGAACAGAGGACATTACCAAGGTCATGTTTCAGACTTGTATGCACCAGTTCCTGTGTAGAAGGGCGTGTCAAGGGTGGGACAGTGTGGCACAGTGAATGCAGGAGATGGCAACGTGGCTTTCCTGGAGAACCGTGAGATGAGAAAGACACCAATCCCACTCCACTCACTGTCTCCCTCAGCACCTGTAGTTGAGCTGCTGTCCCACCTAGCGGCTGGAGACTGAAGAGACCATCTAGACATGTAATCCTGTATCTACAGATGGCTCTTTGATGCTTCCGGCCTTTTTTTATTAATCCTATCTCTTAATAAACATTTTGCATATATTTTATTGATGATGTTGTTACAGTAGTCGCATTTTTTTTCCTTTGCTCCCCTCTGCCCAGTACCCCCACACCCCCTTCTCTTAATAAATTTTATTTCCATTTGGCCACAGTCTCATCTTTTCAGCACCAGGGCGGGGCAGGGGATGCACCCTCCATCCAGACTTGCATGTGACATAACAATGAGAGGTCATCATAGAGAGGCATATAGGTTGGAGGTAGGAGTAGGACCCCTTGAAGTAAGGAAGAGCTGCGAAAGGGAAGCAGGAGAGCCATCTCCACGGGAGGCGGTCCGGGTGGCCCAAGGCAGAGTAGCTTTGTAGCTCCACCTTGTGGTGACCTGCCCCAAGAGGAGGGCCGCGTCGGTCATCACCTAGAAGTGTTTGCTGAATGACATCTGTTTCACCTGCCAGTTAGGGACCTGTGTCCTTGGCTCTGGACCCTGAGGGCACAGTCCAATTTCCACAAGTTTTCGCTTCCCTGGGCTGCGCGTAGGATCTGATTCCCCGGCCTGCCTTTCCCTCGAGGAGCAAGTTCCCCAGTGTGTTTGCTGTTCGTGAGTGCCTGGACTAAACAGTTTAGGTGAGTGGCTCGGAGCTGACCGAGAATAAGGAGTCTGATAGAAGTGGGTGGGGAGAAGGCAAAAAGGGGAACAGGATGGGGACCTGTGGTTGACTCTTCGGTCCCCTACTGCACAGCATTCGCCCGAGTTTGTGTCTCCACACAACAGGAAACGAATGATGGCTCTGGCGAGTTCAGGAGATTCAGTTTCCCATTCCTCCCCTCTCGCCAACACTGGGACCTGGGGCAGCACTAGCACCTCGGAGGAAGCCCCTTCTCGGTCGCAGGAAAGCCCCGGGAACTACAATTCCCAGGATGCCCCTGCTACTTCCGGTCTCTCATTGAAATGGACAGAGGCAAGTTTGAATTTGTGTTCCCGCCCCGCTCCTCGGGGACCCCGCCCCTTCCCCTCTCGCTGCCCCACGCTCCCTGCACACACATGCACATACACGCGCACACATACACACACAGGCAGCCGTCGGCGCCAACATACCTGGCCTGCAGCTGGCGCCTTGGGCTGGGGACAGCGTGGGGCGCGCCGTCAGGGACAGGCACTCAGGAAGCGCGCCACGTCGAGTCTTCCCGGGGCCTTCGCCGCCTGCTACCCGGCAGGTCTCTTTCACACGCTACCTTTCTGGACTGTAATGCCCTTACTCTTGCCAGTTCCTGATCCTGCCCCTCAGTCAGGCCGACTCACGGTTTCAGCTCTGGGGTACCCAACCTGTCAAGGTATTGATGGCTCTCACGTTTGAGCATGTATCTCCTCTCCCCATCCCGACTCTTCTGTCCCCTCCCAGTCGCCCAGCCTCACCGCCCTGCAGCTTCTTCTTCCCCTTCCCTTCTGACCTAACCACGACTACCTCCAGGGTCTCCAGCCTCCCCGCTTCCTGAAGCGCCACTCCCTGGCTCTCAGCTGCAGTCCTCCTACCCTAGCTTCCAGAACCCAGACAGAATTCAGGACCCAGCCCCAACCCCTAACCCCTGGCCCCTAGCCTTGGGTATCCAGCCCTGAGCCTGCCACTGCAAATCCTTACTCTCTTCCCAGGAGAATTGGACAGCACACTTAAGCTCTGTGAGGCCCTGGACTGGAGACTGAAGCTGACAAAAAGTTGAGGGCAGAGGGACAGGGAGAGCTACCCATTGGGGTTCAGGTGGAGCTACTCTCAGTTATTTTTAGCTGCTGACTCGCAGCTTCTGGCATCTGGGTTTGGGGCAACCAGACTGGGCTAGGGGGCTATTAATAGAGCTGAGCCAGTCACAACCCAGTTCTGTTTGGAAGCACATGGAGCAAGGAGCCTCCCCCTGCCATCATGCCCTGTGCAGGTGTTGTGGACTGGGGCAGTGGCTGGAGCAGTACCTCTTTGACTGACGGTGTCTTAGTGTGGTATCTCTACCTTGCAACTCTTGAGGGAAAGCCCACCATGAGATTCCTGGGCACAGCTCTCCACTACACTTGCAATGGTTTGAGCTCTACTGCAATGATGCTCCAGTTTTACTAGGTGAGAGTGAAGAAACGAGTCCCAAAGGGGAGGGACTGTCGTGGCCATGGCCTTGGCCTGCCTAGACCTACTCCTGGTTCAGAATGCTAGGTGACTAGGAGAAAAGCTGTGGATTTCTGGTCCTGAAAGGCTCTCATGAGGATAGGGTATGCAGCATGGTGGGAGCAGAGAGGGAAGGCACAGAGCCAGAAGTTTGCGAGCCCCAAACCAGACACAGCAGTGGGAAGTGGCCTAATTCTTTGTTTACCACCCTCTCATTCTTCTTTTTATTTTTTCCTCTCTTATTAGGCTCTGTCCCTACTCACAGGGGTCAACAGACCTCAGAATCTCTCTCTGCTCCATAGAGAAAACTAATTCAGGAAAGCTAGTGAGAAATTTGTCCCCACCACAGTAGGAATGATCCTTTATATATGGGCATTCCTAAGAGGCCTTTTTACTTTAATGAGCTAAAGTAGCAGTTCCCTAATTTATACATTGGGAATAGTGGGGAAATCTTGATACTTTACTGGGCTAATCACCCAAATTATTCCCCCCTATGCCCAATTGGCTAGAATTCCCATAGACCAAGGATGCAAACCCACAGCAATGCCCCCTCCTCGCAAACCAGAAACTTCTGCTTTCAGCGCCCCCAGATTCTGGCTCCCAGGTGAAACCAGGTGGCTTTGGGGCAAGGGAGATTGTTCCTCCACATACAAAAACTGGGGCCACCCAATGAAGCTCTACTTTGAAGAATGAGCCCAGATATTCAGACAGCAGCGGGCTGTGCTCTCCAGCTCCACTAATGTACTGAGGGCGCTTGAGACACGGTGGATGGGATGAGAAATGGTCTCCCTCCTCCTCCTCAATTCCTTCCCGTACTCATCCATTGCCGCGGTCTGAGACGGCCTTGCGGTTGCCTAGCAACCACAGTGCCTGCCAGGGCGAGGGGCTTCTTTCGACCTCTAGGGGGCGCCTGTCTTCCAGGGGCCTGAGGCTCTAGCAGTTGGGAAGGGGTTTCAAGCGTCAAAGTATTTCAGGGTTCCCAACCCAGTCCAGTCTGAGTCTGGGAGAAGGTCACTATGAATCTCAAAGGATTTTACTCAGGTTCATTAAAAATGAAAAGGCGAGAAAGAGAAAACCAGTCAATGGGGTGTGGGGAGGATAGTTTGACCCTCTCCATTTACTCCAGACTTAGCAATGCTTATTGTTCAATCAGAGCAGTTCAGAGGGCCCAGGCTATATATAGGTTTTTGTTTTTTTTTTATTTTTTTATTTTTATTTTTTTCTGAACCATTTTTAGTAAGAAAAAGAGTCTAGCACTCTATATTGACAAACTGCTGAGCATATAAAAGACTTTAAACTCCTGGGTTACCAGTCTAGCCTACACTTGGTCATGAAGGAAGATATTCATTCATTTGTTCATCCAACAATAATAATTAACCCTAACACACTGTGTACCAGGTGGTATGTTAAGTGCTTTACATTTAATCCTTACAAAAACCCTATGATTGTTTCCATTTCACAGATAAACTGAAGCTCAAATAAGTAAAATAACATCCAAAGTCACACAACTAGTGACTAGATTGGGTCTAAGTGAGCAACACTCTGTGCCAGCGTCTAAGACTATAGGGAACAAGACATCCTCTCTTTTCTCAACCTAATGAAACCTCTTCAGGATCACACTACAGTGTCGTCTCTTTTGTAAAACTTTTCTTATGTCTTCCCCCCACAAGTAGAATTGATAACTTGCTTTTTTGTACACCCCTCTGAGATAGCACTTTTCACAGGTATTGTAATAATCGGCTTCCAATATTTCTATTTCTCTAACCTTGAGCACCTTGGCAGCAGGGCCTGTTTACTATTCATCTTCATTTGGATGTCTAAGAGATATCTCAAAGTCAACATATCCACATCTGAACACCTGGTCTTTTTCTCCCAAAATGACCCCTCCTAAAGCGCTCCTCATCTCAGTCGATGATAATTTCATTTTTTCAGTTACTCTGATGAAAATCCTTGGCGCCACACCTCATGTCCAATTCGTTAGCAAATCCTCTTGATTCTCCTTTCAAAATACATCCAGAATTTGCCCTGGCCAGGTGGTTCAGTTGGTTGTTCAGTCAGTTGGTTCAGTTGGAGCATCATCCCCTGCGCCAAAAGAGTGTAGGTTTGATCCCCGGTTGGGACATGTATGGGAGGCAACCGATTGATGTTTCTCTCTCATATCGATGTCTCTCTCTCTCTCCCTCTCCTTCTCTCTCAAATAAATTTAAAAAAATATATCCTCAGGTGAAGATAAAATATATGAGGTCTGTGCAGAAGGTATCCAGCCATGTAATACGAAAAATAGAGACATTTATTGAAAAAGATACAAAATACAAGAAACGTTGTACATAGGATGATGACACCTCAGTCCCCTTCAAACTAGGCACCTTGGGATCTCACACAGTTCTCCCAATGGCCATCAGCTGCCCTGTTGTATTTTCCTGAATCTCATCGAGGGCCTGAAATCCCTTCCATTTCAAAGGTGACTTTAGTTTGGGGAAAAGCTAGAAGTTGCAGGGCGCCAAATCTGGGCTGTAGGGGGATGACTGGACATTTAGCAAAAAAACTGCATGAGACGTGATACGTGAGCAGGCCCATTGTAGTGATGAAGCGGCCAGTCCCCAGTTGCCCATAGCTGCGGCCTTCTGAATAATTTTAATAGTTCCTGCAAAGGAATGTTCAAGCTTAATGCAAAGTTTGCAAAATTCAATGCAGATTCATTGCTCCACTTGCTCAGTCATTTTGAATGCGCTAGCCACACAGTACACACGCTCACTCAATGACATCTACCACCCCCACTGACTAGTACAGTGAAGTTGTTATTATTCGCACATGCGCATTCCAATCCACTCTCCTTGGCTGCCAGGTTACATCAATGTCGTACAAACCATTCTCATTATATTAACAACGGCTGGACTTTTTCTGGACAGACCTCGTATATGTGTGTGTGCATAGGCATATGTGCAAAATACACCCAGAATTCAACCACTTCTCATCACTCCTGGTGCTACCATCATGATCCAAACCACCATTAGCTGTCATCTGGATCTCTGCAGTAGTCTCCTGACTGGCCTCAGTGTTTCTACCCTCATCCACTATGGCCTGTTATCAATACAGAAGCCAGAGCAATCCTGCTAAACCCAAGGCATATTGTGTCAGTTCTCTGCACAAAACCCTCCAATAGCTCCCCATCCCTTTCAGAGTAAAGCCAGAATTCTTACAATGGTCCGCAGGCCCTACACAGTCTGGTCCCCTACTAAATCTCTGATCTCAGCTCCTAGTACTCTCCTCCTCCCTCACTCTGTTCCAGCCACTTGATCCTCCTTGCTGTTCCTTGAACAGGCCAGATGCACTCCTTACAGCCAGGACCTTTGCACTGGCTGTTCCCTAACTAGGTTTATCCTTCAGCATGGCTCACTTCCTCACCTCCCTCAAGTCTTTGCTCAAATGTCACTGTCAATGAGCCCTAGTTTGAAAAACATATTTAAGATTGCCACTATCCTAATTTCCAGTTTACAGTAAATACAGGGTATAGAAGAACAAAATAAATGACACCATGAGGGGGGAAAATAAGAAAAATCCAGAATGTAGGATATTCTGCAAAACAACTGATTTGCATTCTTCAAAAGTCAATGTCATTCATTAAGAGAAAAAAGATGAGACTTCTAGTTCTGGACCCAGCTGGAGAAGACACACTTCTCCCTCTCCCCTCTGCTAAAACCCTGGACATGATATGTGAAACAAACATAAGACTTTGAAAGAAGAAAAAGGCCAGACTGACTAGGAACTCCAGTGACCTGAACTCACAGAGGTGAGTTCTCTGGGTTTTCTTCTTGCCTCATCTATCCCAGACTAGGTGCCAGAGAAGTGAGCAGCTTGGAGATGCCAGTGGGTACAGACCAAAAAAAAACAAAAACAAAAACAAAAACAAAAACCAAACAAACAAACAAAAAACCTCAACAAAAGCCTGCTGTCTCTAGCCAGAAGACCAGGAAATGGGCAGCATAGCCAGACAGAAAACTCTTAGACAATAACCCTTGTGCTGCAACCAAACATCACAGAAAAAAAAACTGCATCCCCACCCACATCGGCAAAGGCCAAGTAGCAGCCCAGACTTTTACTCTCATCAGACTCCCCCATGCATTCCGTGGGCAGTGCCAGAGAAGGCCTAGTAGGGAGCCTAGACTTCCATCCCCACAAGGTACAAGGATTCCCCTCCCCCACCAGGTGGTGCCAGAGGAAGACTAGTGAAGCATCAGTACTTCTGTCCCTGACATATCCCTCCTTCCCTCCCCACCCCACTACTCTACCACCCTCACCCCACCCCCACCATGGTCAGTGGAAGCCCCCTGGAGATCAGGAAGGGGCCACTTCAACCTCTCCCAGGTAGGGAGGTGTCAATGGAGAGCTAGAACTCCCACCCCTGCCCAGCAAGAGGAAGGAGCCCCTACTTGGGCTATCAGCTGGTGCCAAGGAGAAACTTGAACTCCACCCCTACCTGGCAGTAACCAGGCAATGGCCCCTTCCACTAATGGCAGCAGTGTCAGAAGAAGCCTATCAAAAACTAAACATTTCAATAAGTTCCAGAGTCTCACAACATAATATCCAGAAATGTCTAGAATACAATAAAAAATTACTTGTCATACCAGGAGCCAGGGGACTCTCAACTTGAAGGAGAAATAATCAACAAACAGCAATACCAAGATGACAGAGAGCTTTACATGATCTGACAAGGATTCTAAAGCAGCCAACATAAAAAATGCTTCAACAACTAAAAAAAAAAATGCTTCAATGAGCAGTTACAAACAGGGTTGGAACAAATGAAAAAGAAAAAGAAGAGAGAGAGAAAGTTGGAGCAAAGAAACAGGAGATGTAATGAAAAATCAAATAGAAATTTTAGAACAGAAGAATATAATAACCAAAGTAAAAATTTTGTTGGATGGGCTCATCAGCAAGATGGAAGAGAACAGAGGAAAGAGTCAGTGAACTTGAAAAGAGAACATTAGAAATTACCCAATCTAAACAACAGCAGGAAAATAGACTTTAAAAAAAGAAAAGAAAAAAAAAAAAAAAAAAGAACAGCCTCAGAGACATGTAAGGCTTAAGACCTAATATTTGTGTCATTGGAATCCCAGGGGAAGAGAAAGCAGGAAAAGTTCTCAAGAAATGATGACTGAATATTACCCAAATTTGACAAAAGACATAAGCCTACAGATTCAAGAAGCTGAACAAATCCCAATCTGGATAAACTCAAAGAAGTCCATGCCAAGACACATTACAATTAAACATTTGAAAACAAGACCAAGAGAAAATCTCTAAAGCAGCAAGAAAGAAACACCTTACCTACAGGGGAGAAATAGTTCAATGTCAGTGGATTTCTCACCGGAAACCATGGAGGCCAGAAGGAAACAGCATAACATATTTCAACAGTTGAGAGAAAAAAAAAACTGCCCGCCTTGAAGGCTATGTCTAGTGACTATATCCTTCAGAAATGAGAGAGTGAATTAAGATGTCCTCAGACAAAGGAAAGCTAAGAGAATATGTCGCCAGCGGACCCATTCTAAAAAATGTTAAAGGCAGTTCTCAAAACAGAAAGGAAATGACAAAAAAAAGAAATCTTGGAACATCAGGAAGGAAGAAATAATAGAATGGGTAAAAAGTGTTAAGTGTACACGCCTTCTCCTATGGAATTGTCTAACTTACGTTCGATGGTTGAAGCAATAAGTATAACATCATGTGATGTGGAGTTCAATGTATGTGGAAGAATTCGAATGAGACAGTGAAAGGGGACTTAAAGGGAGGTAAAGTTTCTACATTTCCCTCAACCTGATGAAATGATGACACTACTAGATCTTTGTGGTGACAAATGTCCTAGGTCTGGATTGCAGTGGTTGTTACAGGAATCTCCACATGTGGTAAAATGGCATAGGACCATCCATTCGTTGTACCAGCATCAATTTCGTGGTTTTGATATTGTACCATAATTATGTAAGATGTAATCATCGAGGGAGGGCAGATGAAGGGTACACATGCCCTCTCTGTACTGTCTATGCAGCTTGCTTGTAAATCTGTAATTATTTTAAAATAAAAAGTTTTTTTAAGTATTTGGGCTGTTCTAGATTTAAAGTGGCTAAAGACACAAATGCAATGTGAGAAACTTGATTAGATTCTTATTTATTTACTTATTTATTTAGAGAGAGGAGAAGGGAGGAAGAAAGAGAGAGAAACACCAATGTGCAAAAGAAACACTGATCAGTTGCCTCTTGCACGCCCGCAATCGGGGACCTGGCCTGCAACCCAGGCCTGTGCCCTGACCAGGAATCAGTGGATTGAATGCCTGCCTGTGAACCAAAAGCTTCGCCGGTTTGATTCCCGGTCAGGGCACATGCCTGGGTTTCTCTCCCTCTCTTTCTCCCTCCCTTCCCCACTCTCTAAAAGTACCTAAATAAAATCTTTTTGAAAAAGAATGAATTTCTGTATCTCTAGGACGAAGATCAAGGTCTTTCACAGAGTAGGTGTGCAATGAATATCTGTTGAACTGACATCTAAGTTCTGCAGAAGAACTTAGAATTGGCCTGTTGTATAATACTAGAGTGGTTCAGAGCATGGACTCTGGAGGCAAATGGCCAGGTTTTGCATCCTGATGCTGTCACTTCCAACTCTGATACCTAGCTATATCAACACCTCTGAGCCTCAATTTCTCATTGGTCAAGTTAAGATAACAATTGTAGCACCTTGGTAGGGTTTTCGTTTGCGCGTAAAGCACTTAGGACATGGTAAAGACTCAATAATTGGTAGCTAATAACAAAACAAGAACAGCAAAAAGATAGAGTCTTTCAGGCACGTCATTCAGCCTCCATGTCCCAGCAGGCTGAGCCCGGAGAGGCTAAGGAGAGTCAGTCCCAAGTTCTTCAGACACGCCCCGCCAAATGGTTTTTCTGACTTCAGATCTCTTCTTGTTTTCCCTCCTGCTCTGGACTCTCTTTCCTCTTGGTGCTCTAAAGCTCTTTCTCCCATCAGAACTATGTGGACGTCGGTCGGGTGGAGGAGACTGGAGTCTGTGGGCCACGGACAAGAACTTAGAGCTTTCTTTTCCTCCTGCTGTAGGCTTAAGTCCTTCAGTGGTAATGGAAGCAGATCAAGTGGGAGGTTGTGGGCATTTCGGGGCCTAGAGGCTGAGAGAACAATAGTCCCAAGGAGGAGGCGTTGACAGGAGAGTGGCCTCATAGGCTGCCCTCTGCCCCATCCCCTGTTAGGAGAGTGCACTTCCCCAGCGTCCCTTCAGTTCGTTCTTCTGCTTCAAGTCTTTACTCCTGGTGGCTCCAGCTCTGAGCAAGCTCGGAGACCCATTGAGCATCTTCCTGCAACTCCCTCTCGGAAGAGGGGTGGGGTGGAGTGGGCGGAGGATGCGCTGAAATTGGGGGTATTGGGACACGAGATCAGGGGCTGAGCTCACCCGTGGCCCAAGTCCTCTGCCCCCGCCCTAGGGTTGGCGGCACCCCGGATATGTGAAGAGCTGGGGCTGCGCGTGGGGGCGCCAATGCCTCTGTTCCTTTAAGGAGCCGCTGTTTAGCATTCCTGCCGCTGCCGCTGCCGCTGCCTGGCTCTGCACTCTGATTGGCTGGAATCAACTGAGAAGGGAGCCAGGGAGAGATGCTCTGGACTCCACTCAGATCCATCCTGGGGACCAGTGCAGGAGCGGTCCTCGCAGCACCCAGCCTCTGCCCAGACTCCCGCTTCTTCTTTGCCGCTGGGCCTAGGCCCAGGAGCCACGACGGGCGACACGGAGCCGCCAGTGCTGGAGGGGGAGCCGTGGGTGCGGGGCAGCGTGGGGGCAGAGGCCCCGGGACGCCCGCCCGGCCCCAGGCCCCGCTCCGCCCGGGCGCCCCCACGGGTGCCCCCCCCTTCCTGGTCCGAGCAGTGTGAGTGTACCCGGGAGCCCGGCAGCAGCGGCGGCGGTGGTGGCGTGGAAACCGGCGTCGGCTGGGGGGTCCGGGCCGCGGGGGGCAGTGCCATGCACAAGCACCAGCACTGCTGTAAGTGCCCCGAGTGCTACGAGGTGACCCGCCTGGCCGCCCTGCGGCGCCTCGAGCCTCCCGGCTACGGGGACTGGCAGGTGCCCGACCCCTACGGTCCAGGTGGGGGCAATGGAGCCAGCACCGCTTATGGGGGCTACAGCTCTCAGACCCTGCCTTCGCAGGCGGGGGCCACCCCCACCACCCGCACCAAGGCCAAGCTCATCCCCACTGGCCGGGATGTGGGGCCAGTGCCCCCCAAGCCAGTCCCGGGGAAGAGCACCCCCAAACTCAACGGCAGCGGCCCCAGCTGGTGGCCTGAGTGTACCTGTACCAACCGGGACTGGTATGAGCAGGTATGGACCAGTGGCGGGGGGGCGGGGGGGCAACCCGAGTGGGGGTGGCTGGGGAGTGGGGGCCTAGAGGCCTGGGGTGCAGCAGGGGTTTCTGGGGTTCCAAGCCAGTGGACCCTAAGCCCTAGCATTGCAGCTGGGCAAGGGGAGGCGGTGGGAAATCTGTGCTTCTGTGTGTGTGTCTGTTTGGGGGTCTCCATTTGGAGGGGGTTGGGAGGAGCTGTGTGTGTCAGGGGTGAAGGTATGGCGGAGGGGCACATTTTCCTGTGTGGGGGAATTGGGTTTGTCTCGGTGCAGGGGTGTAGCAGTGTCTCTGTGTCTGGCAGGGGGCGGGAGGTTCTGCGGGGGCTGTGTGTGGTGTGTGTCTCCACAGCAGGGGAGGAGGGGGCATGGTGCTCTGCGTAGGGGGGACATGTGTGTGTGTGTGTATGTATGTTGAGGTGTGTGGAGGAAGGCAGTGGAGCTGCTGGGAATCTATGTGGAGCCCATGTGCCCGGCTCGCTGAGCTTCATCCCTCAATGCCACGAGTCCCTCTCCGTCCCAGTCCCTTTGTGTGTCAGTGTGCACATGGACGTGTGAGAATGTCTCTCTGAACGTGGAGGTGCTTCTGTAGAGGAGGCTGCAGGGATGGCTGTGTTTGCCAGTGTGTGTGGCTACATGTAGATGTGTTTGAGCATGTGGCTGCAAGTGTGTGCACACATGTGCCTGTGTGTGTGTGTGGTGTCCCTGCTGAGAGGCGCTTGACAGGCAAGGGAGGGGAGGGGGAGGAGGAAAGAGACACGTCCCAAGCAAGGCTGAGAGGCTGCTGAGAAGGACGGACTCTTTTGTCCAAGCAGCTCTGAAGTGTGTGTGTGCTGGGGGTGGGGGGGGTGGGGGGGACTGGAGCGAGCTTCCTCGCTCCAGAACAGGCATGGTGCCTGGAGCCAGGCAAGGGGCAGCTGCCCTGATGCAAGGACTGGCCCCAGTGGGGCATGGCCCCTTGGGTACCCCCAGATGTGGCAGAACTTGGCCCCCCAGGCCTGACTTGGCACAGCTTGGGAACCCCTGGGTGCCAGGCACAACTCCGGCTTCCACTCCCAGCCTAAACTGCCAGCTTAGAAAATGGAAGGAGCATCTGTGGGAGAAGCAGCAAAATGGAGGCTGGGCCGGCAGAGCCAGGTCCCTGGCACACATGGCGGAGGGCCTGTCTGCTTATTTGGCTCTGTGGCCCCCAGGGTAGGGAGAGAGGAGGAGGTTTTGCTGTCAAGAGCAGGTGCTGACCGCCCCAAGCTAGTGACCATTCTGGCCGCCTTGGTCCTCCTCCGGGGATAGGACGTGCTCTCACTCAGAAGCAAAGGTGGGGGCTTCCTTGGGAGAGAAGTCCTTGCTTCTGGCCTTCTGTCTGTCCACACTTACTCTTTCCTGTGTCCCTTGCCCTGGCCCCTTGCCTTCTCCAGTGAGTCCACTTCTTTTCTTTTCCTCCTATCCTGGGGCCCTACCCTTGCACCCACTCTTGTGCTTGTCCTCCTCAGCTGGGAGATGGGTGACAGTTCCAAGGCTGGGTCAGGTGGCCAAGGTTCCTTTACCAGGGGTGATCCCTGAGTGTCTCCTGGTCCTGGGAGCAGGGTCCCTGAGTTGGGGGGGGGGGGCAGTGAAAGTGTGGACCAGTGGGAGCTAGAGCCTCTGGCTCTCCCTGGAGCTGGACTTGAAGCAATGGCTTATCACATGTGGGCACACACAGTACCCCAGATGCATGCAGGAGCTGCATGGGTGCCCTTTTACCTGTGTTTCTGTCTCATGGTACTTGAGGCAGCTGTGTTGGTTTGGGGACTCTGAAGAGCCACCAGTTCCTCCCAGGATCAGGGACCAGAGTGGGGCTGCAGCAGGAGTCCTTCCAGCAACTCTTAGGCTGCAGGGCATAATATCCTGGGGCCAGGCCTAGAAAAGGTGGAGGCAGGACTAGCCAGCTCTCTCCCCTCTCCTCCTCTCTACTTCTCACTGCCAAAGCTGTGTGGGGTGAAGGTGGGAGGGGGAAGCAGAGCAGGGCATGTGGAGGAGTCCCCGCTTGGTTCCCAGCTCCCCTCTTCAGAGGAGGAGACCAGTGGTAAGAGAAGAAGCAACACAACCGGAGAAAGATGGGGGAGGAGTGCCGGGTTACCTGGAGAGAAAGACAAGAGGGCTTCTCTGTTTTGGGGGATGATGAGGGTGGGAGCCAGGGAGTAGGTGCCACTTGTCTGTTCAAAATCCCATTTTCACTTGACAATGGCCACAAGTATGTCCTGTCTGGGAGGCCACCTCTGTGGTCTGGTCAGACCAACCCTGTGTTTCTGTCCCCTGCCCTTGTGTCCCCTCCCATGGCTACTGCATGTTGAAGGCTGTGGACCCTAGTGCCAATCTGTCCATGGCCCCCAGCTTCTCCATCATGGGGAATCTTGTCCATTCTGCTTCTGACTCCTGGCCAGATTCTGCCCCGGCGCTTTCTGGTGGGAAACACAAAGGGTTCAGGGTTAAATACCCCTTGGTGGATAGTGGATCAGGACTTTGAGTCCTTCTGCTGATGTGATGAACTGGTCTCCTGGGGATACAGAAGGTGTAGAATGGGGGCTCAGGGGGTACTCTGAAGGGGCAACTTTCCTTTTTCCCATGAGCTCTTCCAGGGAAGGGAACAAGTGGCTAAAACATCAGTGTCTTGGCAGTTTGCTTAATCAAAAGAGTACCTGGAGATCCAGATTCTAGCCCCTGCTCTGCCACTAACTCCCAGGCCACCCTTAGGAACAACTTGTGTCCTCTCTGGGCCTCAGTGTCACCATCCATCACAGGAATGAGCTTGGACAAGATGGTATCTGCTGTCTTTCTGCCTCTTCCATGGTGGAGTCTGTGATCCCCACAATGGAGAGCTGTGGTTCAGAAGGGGAGCAGGTCTCTGTCCAGGTCCTAGGTACCCCCATGGATGCTGGGCGTGGTGTGCTTTTCCTGCCATCTTCCATTTCTGCCACCGCCCTCAGCTGGCCCTGCACCCCTCCTAGTGAACCACGAGGCCCCAGAGGCCAGCCTCTCACTGAGTGTGCCACCAGCTAGCCCAGTCCCAGGCCATTGATCTGGGCTTCATGAGCAGTTGGATTTGGCCTGATGTGGCTGGAAGCAAGGGAAGGTGTGGGGTGGCCTCCCCAGAGTCAGCCTGTCCCCATCTGTGGTGAATAGCTGTCCTGGGGTCCAACTGAGCTCCCTAGTCTGTGGGGAGCGGGGAGGAACAGGTTGATGGGGGCAGGGGGGCAGATGGCTGGGTGGGGGGCTGGAGGCACTGAGGGAGCTGTCTGTGTCCTCCCCTAGGTGAATGGAAGTGATGGCATGTTCAAGTATGAGGAGATAGTACTTGAGCGGGTGAGTCTGCCAGTGGGGTGGGATGAAAGGGGAGGGAAGGGACGGGGCCAGGAGAGGGGAGGGCCTTGAACCTCAGTTTAAGACTCAGCGGAGGACCTGCATGGAGAGGATGGGGAGACAGCGGCCCTCAGAGGCCGCATCACAGCATCAATCAATCCGCCAACTAACAAATATTAATTGACCTTGCTCACTGAAGCCTGGGGAACTGGGGAGGGGATGGCTTGGCTGAGGCTTCTCTGCCAAAATGATCGGCACAGGCTGGGAAGCCACCAGATTTCTGACAAATGTGCCCTGGTCTGCTGGAGCACCTGCTCTGGGTGGCAGAGGGAGGTGGGGGGCCAGGAATTCTCCCTCATGCCCGCTGAGTGAGCAGACTGTGCCCCTCCGCTCCTTTCTGCAGGGAAACTCTGGCCTGGGCTTCAGCATCGCAGGTGGCATCGACAACCCCCATGTCCCCGATGACCCTGGCATCTTCATTACCAAGATCATCCCTGGTGGGGCAGCTGCCATGGATGGGAGGCTGGGGTGAGGTGGCCTGGAAGCAGGGCTGGGGGTGGCAGGGGCAGGGTGGAGATAAGTGGAGGAGGGCCGCCTTGCAGGATGGCCCTTACATTCAATCTGAGAGGAGGAGGGGGGAAGAGGGAGGAGGAGGGGAGGGCCGGGCAGGGGGAGGGGAGCAGGAGGCAGGAGAGGGGTGGGGGCGCAGTGTCATGCCTCTTGGGCTTCCCCCACAGCGTGAATGACTGTGTACTGCGGGTGAATGAGGTGGACGTGTCGGAGGTGGTGCACAGCCGGGCTGTGGAGGCGCTGAAGGAGGCGGGCCCTGTGGTGCGGTTGGTGGTTCGGAGGCGACAGCCCCCACCTGAGACCATCATGGAGGTCAACCTGCTCAAAGGGCCCAAAGGTGCGGTCCTCTGGGCCCCTGGTTGGTCCTGTAGGAAATGGAAGGGAATGGCCTTACCCCTTGCCTGACTCCCCATTCCAACTCCCAGCCTTCTTTCTCAGCCCCATGTCTCACCCTTCCTGGCCTGGGGATGGGAGCCTGGTGTTTGGGATCCCTGTGGGGAGCTCCCTTGGGCCGAGTGCTTTGGCTGGGAGCGGGGGTTGGGTTTGGAATTACTGAGCACTCTAACTTCTCCTGTGGCCCTCTCCCACTCCCTGCTGGCTCCCACCCAGGCCTGGGTTTCAGCATTGCTGGGGGCATTGGCAACCAGCACATCCCAGGAGACAACAGTATCTACATCACCAAGATCATCGAGGGGGGTGCTGCTCAGAAGGACGGCCGCCTACAGATCGGGGACCGGCTGCTGGCGGTGAGACAGCCTTCACGGGGATGCCCAAATGGTAGAGTCAGGAGGGGGAGTTCCAGCCTCTCGCTCCACCTGAATTCCCCTCGGGCACTAGGCATTGTGGGGAACTTTAAGAGCACCCTTGGAATTGGGTGTCCCAGATCCCAGGACCCTACTTTCATTCGTGGCTGGGAGTCCCTTAGGTGCCCTACCCCTGTCTCAGGCTTCTCTGCTCCTCACAGCACCATTGAACTTCACTGAAAGGGCCTCTGTCAGGGGTCCTGGAGAGGCCCTTCCTTCTCCCAAGTACTAGCCCGAAGGCCTCTCCTCTTCTAGGTGAACAACACCAATCTGCAAGATGTGAGGCACGAAGAAGCTGTGGCCTCGCTAAAGAACACCTCTGATATGGTCTATCTGAAGGTGGCCAAGCCAGGCAGCCTTCACCTCAACGACATGTACGCTCCCCCTGACTACGCCAGCAGTACGTACCCATCTGTCCTGTCCCTGGGCTGAAGCCCCGGCCCCCCTGCTTTCTGGAGGGCAAGAAGTTCATACCCCTTGCTAAGAGGGAGAGAGAGGGAGAGAGCGAGAGAGCGAGCGAGCGAGCAGAGGACTAGTGCTCAGGGGCTGACTCCAAACCCCAGCTCTGTCCCCTTATAGCTGGTGCCCTTGGACAAGTCCCTTTCACCTGACTTTACTTTCCTCTTTGGCATAAAGGAGCGAATGCTATATGTGCTACCTTCCTCCTAGGCCTGCTGCAAGTCTCAAATGAGCCCATGGACGAGAGAGCCCTTGGAAAACTGTATTAGGCTCTAAAGATGTGAGGGATTATTATTAGTCACACCTCCAGTCATGCCTTTCTTTGTAGACCGCCTTGACTTTAGCTCTTTCTAAGACTCACAGGAGTGAGCCCAGGATTCAGAAAGGGGCTGTGGAGGAGGAACCCTGGGGGTGGAGTGGGGAGGAGAGGCCGAAGAATCAGCACCCCTTGGTGCTGGGGTGCGTCTGAGGTGGGGTGTGAGGAACGGTCCTTGCGGAGGGGGGGAGGGCACCTGCCGTGGAGTGGTGCCTGAAATTTTCTCTCCCTTCCTTGATTTCAGCTTTTACTGCCTTGGCTGACAACCACATAAGCCATAATTCCAGCCTGGGTTATCTCGGGGCTGTGGAGAGCAAGGTCAGCTACCCTGCTCCTCCTCAGGTTCCCCCAGCGCGCTACTCCCCCATCCCCAGGCACATGCTGGTTGAGGAGGACTTCACCAGGTGAGACCCCACCCCCTATCTAGGAGTGGGGAGGAGAGGAATTGGTTTCTGGCTGCCCACGGGCCTAGCGTAGTATGGCAAAGAAGAGGACAAGGCCCTCATCGCTCCCATTTTGGAGGTCTGAGGCCCTCTGTCAGCCCTTGGGGCCCTAGGGAGGGATAGAAGTGGCTGCAGGGACAAGTCCTACCGTCAGGGGGAGTGCCGAGTGTGTGGCCCCGATCCAAAGTGCAGGGAGAGGGTGGGGTGGCGTGTTTCGGGGGGCTGAGGAGGTGGAGGTTGCGGGGGTTCCTGCCCCTAAACAGTTGCCGCCCCACCCCCACCCCCGCTGCAATCACTCCGAGTTACAGAGGAAAGCCCTGCAGCCGGTGGGGTTGGCGGGACGCGGGGAGGCTGGCGGACCGGGTGGCTTCGTAGGGACCGCCCCGCCCCACTCTGGCGGCGGCCGCGGTGGAACTGGTCGGGCCTGCCGGGGTTCCGGGGGACAGGTTTGCCGTGGGGTGGGGCCTGGTAGGCTGCTGGGCTGGCTGCAGTGGGGCCGGAAGGATAGGCGGACGGGGGAGAGCCGCAGGAACCATGGAGAGGGCACGCAAGTTCTCGGGCTCCGGCTTGGCCCAGGGCTTGGGCTCGGCCTCGGCCTCGGCCTGGAGGAGGGCTTCGCAGAGGTGGGCCTGGCCGCTCCGCTCCCTGCGACCTGGAGGGGATGCCAGGTAGGAGGAAAGGAGGGCTTCCGGCAAGAGCACCCGGGACTCAGGGAGGAAGCCTCGGGCCCAGACCCAGAGCAAGAAAAGAGGGCTCTTGGACTTGGGGCTCCTCTCAGAAAAGATGCTTAAAGTCAAGGCGGTGGGCTGGGACCATGTGCTGGGAGCCCGGGTGGATGGACATACCTGAGTGGCTGTTGCCCTCACCTGATGACACCTGTGACCATTTACTGAGGGATTTCTCTTGCATGGTTAGTTGTAGTCCCGGTTCTCATGTGTTTGTTCCCTCTTGTCAGTTAAGCTCCTAAACCTCTTTTGGGGTCCTTAGAGTTATTTATCTCTGCCTCCCACATCACCTAGCAAGGGTGCATAGTAGTAGCTGGTGATCATATCTGTCGTTGGGGAAGGTAGGATGGGCCATAGTGGGGGGCATTTTGAAACAGCAGAGGCGCACGTGGAAAGTAAATGTGCATGTTTTGTGGACAGAGAGTACAATCAACCCCAGGGTGATTCTGCTGCCCCTAACTAGTTCCCCTTTTGTGGCCCAGGCTCCATCACACCAGTTGGTAGGATAGGAGAATCTGGGGAGCAAGAAGACCAGTGAGTGGGCCCTGAGCTATGGTGTCCAGAGCCCAGGCTAGGGCTTCGCTGACCTGAGAAAGTAGAGGACTATCCACTGGGAAGCTGACTCCAAGCCCTCAGGAATCAGGGAGGGAAGAGGAACTGAAACTTGGCACCTGGCAGAAAGCAGCAGCTAAGCAGGTTCCAGGAGAGCAAGGGAGGAACAGGGTGTCATACGGAGGGACCTAAGTCCTTCTGCAGTGATATGGGTGGGACTCGTTTCAGGCTGGTCCTCGTAGGGACACCCATTAATATCTACCTTGGCCTGCCTGACCCTTTCACTGCTTTCCCACCAGAGAGCCCCGCAAGATCATCCTGCACAAAGGCTCCACAGGCCTGGGCTTCAACATCGTGGGAGGAGAGGATGGAGAAGGCATTTTTGTCTCCTTCATCCTGGCAGGAGGCCCAGCTGACCTGAGTGGGGAGCTGCGAAGGGGGGACAGGATCTTATCGGTGAGGAGACAAAGGCGAGGTGGGAGGATGGGAGCTGTGCCAGTGTGAAGGGAGGAGGGGAGACCCTGCTTTCTCTCAGGAATGCTTCTTCATATGGGGGAAGGGCTAAGAGCTGGGGAAACTTATATTTTCTTTATGGATGTCCTTAGTGAAAGACAGGGAACAAGAGGGGACTTATCCTTGAGAAGGAAATGAATGTACCTTGGATCTTAACTCTGGTTGGCATTTGTCCCTATAAAGATAATCATAACACTAGAGATGCCATATACTTTAGGTCTCCTCTTAGGGGCAGAGATGGGATATTGAGAAAGGAACATCTGAGTGGGCTTAGGGATGGGCTACCCATCTCCCTCCCCTAACTGCTAGGACAGAGGACTCTCTTGCTTTTCGGGTGGCTCATAGCTCCTCTGCTTCAACAGGTGAATGGCGTCAACCTGAGGAATGCAACTCATGAGCAGGCTGCAGCTGCTCTGAAACGGGCTGGCCAGTCAGTCACCATTGTGGCCCAGTACAGACCTGAAGGTAGGAGAAGGAAGGTGGGGCAAAATGACCTGAGTATAGACTTAGGCTAAGTGTCGACTTTTTGCCATCACAGGTAACAACGCCACTTGACCGGGTCCCCTCTAGCCTAGTGCAGTAACGTCTTGCTGTCTTGGTTTCCTTCTGGACAGGCATAGGTTTGGGCAAGTAGAGAGCATCTGTCGACGCTGTGCTCCGAGCCTGCTGATCAGGGCTGCAGTGCAGCAGAAGGCCGGTAGTGGGCAGCAGTCTACGGGGAGAAGCACAGATGGGGGGGGGGCTGGAAAAAGGGGAGGGGGCTTGGAAGAGGGGCGCGGAGGGCGAAGACAAGGAACTGTGTGCCCTGGAACAGGAGGGTAGCTTGGTTAGAAGGACCTCAGGGAGACAAGATCTGACCTCTTAAAAGGCATCTTAGGCCAAAGCTCTATGATCCTCCACTTCCCTCCCCATATCAGGGTGACCATTAAAGACCAACAAATGCGCCGAAAAGGTGATGGCAAGCCCTCGTGGATAGGAACCCGGAGTGGACCCTCCTCCCCTTACGAGGGGCCTTCTTTGTGTTCTCAGGGAGCAGTCCCCTGGCTGGGGCGGGTGGGCGTGGCCGGTTATGCAAATAAAGACATTTGATTGGTTGAGACCCGCGGAGGCCCAGGTGCCGAGGTGAGCTGCAGGCCGGCGCGCCCCAGCCAGCCGGCCGGCGGGGTGGCCATTGGCTGGCCGAGCGCGGCCTCCAACTGCACGCCCCGCCCCCTGACCCAGGCGGCGGGCGCCCGTCCACCCCCCCCTTGCCTTGGGCGCCTCAGGCGTCTCCTCCTCCTCCCTGCCATCTCCCTCCCCCCTCCTCCAGCGCGCCCCGCTTTGTGTCCGTGGTCTCCCGCGCGGGACGGAGGGGCGGCCGGAGCTGGCGCTTTCTCAGCACTAGACCTGGACTCGGACCCACCGCCAGGTGAGGTGGGGCGGACGGGGGGGGGTCAGACCCCCTCCCTGTCCGCCCGAGCCTCTCTACGGTTCTGTTCTCAGACTCTCTTTCCCAACACTGCGCCCCCCATTCTGCGCTCTTGTCCAGTCCCTACGGGCACGGCTTAGAGCCCCTCGCGGGGGTCCCTCCCGGGCCCAGGGAGCGCCCCCTTCTCCCGTTCCTGGGCCTTGTCTGCGGCATCTCTTTGCCATCACCTCTCCTAGCCCACCAGCTGTGCCCCTTTTCTCGCTCCCGGGCCTCGGCCCTCCAGCAGCAGCTCCCTAAATCCCTAACCTCAGAGGAATTTTCTCAAGCGCTCCTCCCCCATACGCATGAATCCACCAAACCTGGCTGCCCCTAGGAACACCCGAGACGGGCTTGGCCTTAGCAGGGTCCCCCAACCCTGCTTTTGTTTGCACCGACTTCTTTCGCCTCCCCCTCCTCTTTGTTAGCCCGCCCTTTGTCCCTTAGGGCTGCAGCGCCCGGGCTCTTCGGACACCTAGGCCCCTTGGGCCGGTTACTAAGTAGGTGGAGGACGGGACCTCTCCCGGGCAGGTGCGCTGGTTCCATAATCAGAAAGGGAGAGGCAGGGAGCCGTGAGGGATCTAAAGCGCCTACCTTTGTCCTTTCCCCCCTCCCCCCCACTGTGGGTCAGGACCTCCAGTCAAGAGCCTGAAGGGGAAGGAGAGAAGGACCGGCCACCTTCTTCACCAACCTTTCTTGATCGGGACAGAAGTGTAGGGAGGTAACTAACAGGAGAAGCTGGCTGGTTTGAGGTAATGGGAGAGATGCAGATGGACACTCTCCATGTTTGGTGTTCAGCTTGAAGACAAGAAACACACCTTAGGGTTATTGTTTTTATGATGTTTGCATTTGCTCTTGGCTTCTTAGTGTAGAGCTAACCATCTGATTTTTATTAGCAGCCGGTATTTATGCCTTTCATGCCCACAACTTTGATAATGTAGTTTCTGCAAAGAAAATGGTTTCTGTTGCATATTTGTGTGTGTGTCTGAGTGTGTGTGTGTGTGAGAGAGAGAGAGAGAGAGAGAGAGAGAGAGAGAGAGAAAGAGAAATTGATGTGTTTCTTTCAGTTTTGCTCTCTGATATTGGGCACATGGAAACAATACTGTGAATTTGGTGGTAGGATGTTGGGAACTGGTGACTACATGTTTGGGTGAGTTTTTCTGGGGGAATGTAACTGGTTTCCATACAAAGCTGCAAGTTGTCCAGGGTAAAAGGATTCCTGCAGTGTTCATTGCTCAGACGATTTCTGAGAGTGTATTCTGTATGTTGGGGTGCTGTCTTAATCTTAGGTCTCTCTACCGCTTGCTATACAAAGCCCTTCTTTTAGGATTTAGTTGGAGCTCTGCTGTTAAAGTTTTATCACCCCAATCTCACTTCTTTCTTTGGTTTGGAAAATCCAACAGGGCCCCAATGTGCAAAAGGTTTGTTTTTCTTTTTTTACCTAATTTGAAAATGGACCCTCGGAGACAGATCCACAAGGGACTATCAAGCATTGTGTTGGGCTCTGTATTTTCTTTGATAAAGTGATAGTTTTTAAAAATATTGACTTCGTGTTCATCATTAAATACTGTTCTTTGGAAGATTGCATCATGTGGGCATTTACAAAATGAATAATCCAAATATATGTCTGTTGGCTAAAATGGCAGAGACCACATGTTATTGCCCAAGTAAGTGTTCACTCTTTGTTTCACATGGAATGTGGAAGCTGGAAAGGATTACGTGGGCCAGCTCCTCATTGTGCAAACTGGAACAGCAACAGGAGGATAAGGACATAACTTGCCTAAGGTCATGAAGGGAAGGTTGCCAAGGGTCAGCGATCGGTTTAATCCTGAGGTCCACCCGTTGAAACCAGTTGTGCTTGGACCTGAGAGACCTAAGACCTGGTTAGAGAGGAGGAACAAGTGGAAAGGAACTGGGGAAAGAGAGACTGGGGAAAAAGACTGAGGGAAAGAATGATGACTGCGCCAGGGAAGATTAGTGTGCTTGCCATGGTGGCCAGATGGATACAGTCTTTAGCTAGATACCCTGTAGCATGAGTGCTTTGAAAAATACCTTTGACTAATTAGAACAGAGTAAGAACAATTCTTCTCCCTTCTTAAACAGCTTAATTGAGATATAATTCTTTTTTTAAAGATTTTATTTACTTATTTTTAGAAAGAGAGGGAGAGAAACATCAATATATGAGAGAAACAATTGGTTGTCTCCCAGCTGAGTACCTGGCCTGCAACCCACGCATGTGACCTGACTGGGAATCGAACCAGAGACCCTTTGGTTTGCAGGCTGGCACTCAATCCACTGAGCCACACCAGCCAGGCCTAAGATATAATTCTTAAACCATAAAATTCACCCACTTAGGTGTACAACTCAGTGGCTTTTAGTGCATTCACAGAGTTGTGCATCCATGGTTGGTCATGGTCAATTTTAGAACATTTTCATTATCCCTCTCCTTTCAATACATAGAGAGGGTGCAATTATTGGAAGGGTGATGGTATATCTCCCCTGGGTACTTACGGGTTGGATGGTAGCTGGGTGGAAATCCTCTAACCTTGAGATTCACATATCTGATTTGCTTACATGTGGGTTAAACCCATAATGAAGATAGAAACTGTGGCTATCTATTTCAACTTTGTAGCATGGTACAAGTATTTTTATAATGAAGCTTTGGGAAATATTAAAGTAGAAGTACTAAGTGATAAAGGTACCACAGTGAGAGATACTGTTTAATAGTTTCACTCCTGATTGCTCCAAACTGTTGTGGACACAGCAATCCTACCTATTAGCTAAAAATAGCATGATGTTCTTGGGCATGTATAATCCTGCTTAAAATTCAAATTGAAAATTTAAACAACTGGCTCTTGGCAAAGGCTCTTTTCCAATCTATGCTAAGATGAAAACTATTTTTCTGTGACTTGTGGAATTGCTCCACCAAGGCAAGGATGGGCTTCGTATTAAAACTGTTTCCTACATTTTCCCCTTTAGTTACTTTGTATTAGCCTCTGTTTCTAAGCTGAACTAGTGTTTTTCTGGAAAGCCCCTTTGTTTTTAGAGTAGAACCTGAACCCCAAATCAGGAGGTGAGCCAGTAATTGGTCACTAAGGTAGTTAAACTGGGGACTGATCCATTGTGACTAGGCTTTTCAACTGGAATGTAAATCCAGACAGGCTGGGGGAACAGGGAGTGAGAGAGAACGAGAGTTTTCCATACTTTTCTTTAAAAGTGCTGAATAAACACACTTTCACCATGGAACCATTTTGAGGGACGCCCTGGAAGAATTAAGGATCAGGGTTGATAATAACTTGAAAGCAGATGAGGGATATTTTCTCCATAACATTTAAGTAACCTTTCCATCTCCCATGGTAAAGAATGAAGGGTGTAAACAGAACTGCTAACCTATCAGCAAGATCTTGGGAGCCCAGAGGTGAAATTTATCAAGGCAAAGAATCAAAGTCCTGTTTTAGTCTGTTGCCATCCTAAAAGAAGGCTAATGTGGGGAAAGAAGAAAATGAATTCCTGTTAACAGCGTTTCTATTCTGAAAAATTGGAAGCTAGCTAGTATTTTATTTACCTTTGTGTCCCCAGCATCTAGTCCAGAGCATGGCACATCCTTGGTTGAACTGAAATATTGAGTATCTCTGTGTTCCATATAGCTTTGTAAACATCTTCAGGATATCCCTGTAGGGTAGGTGATATTATCCCCATTTTAAAAAAGTTATTTATTGATTTTTGAGAGAGAGAGAGAAACATTGATTTGTTGTTCCTCTTAGTTATGCATTCATTGGTTAACTCTTGTATATGCTCTGATCAGGGATTGAACCCGCAACCTTGGTATATTGGGACTGTGCTCTAACCAACTGAGCTACCTGGCCAGGGCCCATTTTACAGATGAGAACTTCGGGGTCAGGGCTTTTGCCTGTAGGTCACAACTACTGTCCACCACAGCAGAAAAGCTATGAGCCTCCCTGCCTCTCCACCCAGATAATACACCTGAGCATAGCAAAAGATACTGCCCTGAGGCTTTTCAGATGCCAGAAGCTGTTAGCAAATGGAGTAAAATCAACTCCCAAATGTCTTTTTTTTAGTCTTGATGGCCACAAAGTCCTGCACCAAAGGAGGAAATAGCATGGAGGTAGAGGGGCTGCTGGGAGCTTGAGGGAGACCGCCCCCCCTCCTCTCCTGCAGATGAAAAGTAAATTTAGGAAGACTACCATGGAATAATATTGTGGGGGGAACCCCAGAAGGAGCCAAAAATGGGGGTTGGTTTGCTTAATGGCAAATGTGTGCAGGATTAAGAATATTAATGCAGTAAGTAGGCATTTTCAATTTCTCCAAGTGAAATGGAGCTGTATTTGTCATTCATTTTTTTTATCACCTTACAATTCACTCATTAAAGGTGCAATTCATTGGTGTTTAGCATGTTCACAGAATTGTGCAACCATTTGAGAACATTTTCACCATCCCCAGAAAGAAACTCTGCATCATTTAACTGTCACCCGCCCCCACCTCCCTCAGCACTAAGCAACCACTAATCTACTTCCTGTTTCTATGGATTTGCCTATTCTGGGTGTTTCATGTAATATACTATGGGCTTTGTGACTGGCTACTTTCACTTAACATAGTGTTTTCCAGGTTCACCCATGTTGTAGTGTGTTAACTACTTCATTTCTTTTTAGAGCTGAATAATATCCTATTATATTGATACACCACATTTTGTCCATCCCTCCTCCATCAGTTGATGGGCATTTGCATTGTTGCCACTCTTTGGCTGTTATGTATAAAGCTCTTATGAACATCTGCATGGACGTTTGTTTTCACTTCTCCTGGGTATGCATATACCTACTGGATCATATGGCAATTCTGTATTTAACCTTGTGAGAAATGCCCAGGCCGTTCTCCAGAGCGGCTGCACCATTTCATGTTCCCGCCAGCAGTGTGAGGGTTCTGATTTGCCCACATCTTCACCAGCCCTTATTAATGCCAACCTTTTTGATTCTAACCATCCTGGTGGGTGTGAAGTGATATTGTGGCTTTCGCTTGCATTTCCCTGATGGCTGAGATGTTGAGCACCTTTCGTGTGTTTACTGTTTGCCGTTCGGTTTTGCTCTGCTTGGCCCCCTGGTTTGATTCTCACAGTTTCCAAATTGACTTGAGACCAGAGCAGGCCAACTCTGTTATTACTCAGATTATGAGAGGGAACCAGGAGGGTAAGGGACTAAGTTTCACTGTTATCACTGTGCTGGAGGAGTTGTCAGGATTGGGTGTAGATAACCTCAGCTAGGAATGCTTACCTGATGAAAATGATAGGTCTCACCTTAAAAAAAATATATAACCAGCTTATTCACATACCTTACAACTCACCCATTCGAAGTGTACAATTCAGTGGTTTCTACATTGTTCAGAGTGGTGCAACTGTCACCACAACCAATTTTAGAACATTTTTCTCACCCTAAAAAGAAACGCTGTACCATTTAGCAGTCACTCCGTTACCCTCCAATCCCTCTCCTCCCCTAGCTCTGAGCAACCACTAACCTCTCTGCTTCTGTAAAGTTATCTTTTCTGGCTAGTTCATATAATTAGAATCAAACAATATGTGGTCTTTTGTGTCTGGCTTCTTTTCATCTAGCATAATGTTTTTAAGGTTCATCCCCATTGTAGCATGTGACAGTTCTTGTTTATTCATTCACCTGTTGATGGACTTTTGGGTTGTTTCCACCTTCTGATGAGTGTTGGTACGAACATTCATGGGCAGGTCTTTGTGTGGTCATATGTTTTCAATTCTTTTGGGTATTCTACCTAGGAGAGGAATTGCTGGGTTCTAAGGTAACTTAACATTTTCAAGGAACTGCCAGACTTTTACCCAAAATGGCCGCACCCTTTGAGGCCCACCCTGTTTTGTAAACTTAGAAGAGAAAAAAAAAAGGTCCACCTTTTTTCCACTTTTGCCTCCTGGGGCTGAACTTCGGCCTTTTCTGTTTTCCATGTAGCCCAAGGACATGGTAGCTAGAGTTGACAAAGCATTCTAAACCTAGCTTGTCAGGTGGTTTCTTATTTTTTTTTCTTTCTTTTTTTCTTTTAAGTATATTTTATTGAGTATGTTGTTACAGTAGTTCCAATTTTTCCCCTTTGCTCCCCTCCGCCCACTACCCCACTTCCCTCCAACAATCCCACCCCCCTTAGTTCATGTCCATGGGCTGTGCATATAAGTTCTTTGGCTTCTCCCTTTCCTATATTATTCTTAAGGTCCCCCTGTCTATTTTGTACCAACCGATTGTGCTTCTTAATCCCTGCACCATTTCCCCATTTCTCCCCCTCCCCGCTCCCAGCTGATAACCCTTCAAATGATCCCCATACCTATGATTCTGTTCCTGTTCTGGTTTGCTTACTTGGATTTTGTTTTTATTTTTTAGATTCAGTTGTTGATAGTTGTGAGTTTGTTGTCATTTTAGTGTTCATAGTTTTGATCTTCTTTTTCTTAAGTCCCTTTGACATTTCATATAATAATAGCTTGGTGATGATGAACTCCTTTAGCTTTACCTTGTCTGGGAAGCACTTCATCTGCCCTTCCATTCTAAATGGTAGCTTTGCTGGACAGAGTAATCCTAGTTGCAGGTTGCCACTTGTCAGGTGGTTTCTTGTCCTTGTTAAATACTGGATGGTTTGAGGTAAAATCCTAGGAGCTTTTTATTTTTTTAAAATAATTTTAAAGATTTTATTTATTTATTCTTAGAGAAAGGGGAATGGAAAGAGAAAGAGAGGAAGAGAAACACCGATGTGTGAGAGAAACATCAGTCAGTTGCCTCTTGCACTGGGGCACAGGCCTGCAGCCCAGCCAGGCATGTGCCCTGACCAGGAATTGAACTGGTCACCTTTTGCTTTGCAGGATGATGCCCAACCAACTGAGCCACATCGGTCAGGGCAAATCCTAGGAGCTTTGGTGTCTGCAAAATGTTGGTTCTCCTGATGAGATAGAATGATTAGAATAATATATGGCAATGAGAATGAATTAGTTCTTATGTAGTTACAGATTTTTAGGATTTCTTTTTACTTGAATATGTTGCTTGTTGAAATCTTTACCCTGATAATTACACTGTTGCCTTGTTTAAATAAAGCTTTAGATTTCTGTTCCACAATTTTGTGTTTAATAAGTTGAAGTGAGTTGTGAATTCGGCTTATAAATTCCTGTTTGTACCTAGACAGTTAATGAATCACACAGTCTTGAGCTAATAACAGTCTTGCTGTAATAGGGATCTTGTCTTCTCCTTTCCTATGATAAGGTTTTCATCCTCTTGAAATGGACCTTGTTTACTTTTTACTGAAATTAGGTATCTTAAAAAAGCAAAGGCTCTAGAGATTTGGGGATTTTTCCACTTGATGCAATTAAGTGACAAAAATTTTTAAGAGACAACTAGAAGATTAACATAATTTGTATAAATATGTACATTAGGGATCTGGATACATGTCCTTCAGATTTTCAAAAAGGATAAAGAGAATTTTGCAAATCCAGAGGAGATTATTAAGAGTTGTTGGCAAACACTGAAAAAAAAAGAAATGGTGAGCACAGGAACCAGTATTGGTTCACCAAGGTCAAACAAGTCGTGTGAGCCTGGCCAGATTGCCTTGATGGATAGGGTTCCTAGACTGGTAGATCAGGAAACTATGGAAGATGTGGTGGAGTTAGATTCCACTGAGGCACTGCAAGGCCTCTTTGGTCCTCTCTTGGATCAGATGACTAGGTGACACTAGTGTTGATACATTTAAGTGGATTTGTCCATAACTGGTTGAACGCTCAGTCCCAGAAGAAAACGCTGAATGAGCCAGGAGCAGTGTAGAGGGGAATTTCTAGTGTGGGTGTGTACTGGCTTTGTCCTTTGTCCTTTCCCTCCCCTGCTCCTCGCAAATTGTATTTAATTTTCCCTGGATAAAAAAGTATTACATTAAATTTGTAGAAAATTGAAAAATACAGAAAAATACAAAGTAAAAAAAAAAAATTCAAATCACCTATAATCACCTCCAGAAATAATCACTGTGTGTGTAGTTTCCTCCAAACTTTACAGCATATCTTATAATATATAATGTAGCTCTTTCAAGACTGGGATCACTGTATTTAAACAGCTTTATATCTATATTTTAACTTCACATGCATCATGATTAAAATGGTTTTTAATAATTAAATGATATTGCATCATGTGTGCTGTAATCATGTAACTATTCCGTTATTGGTGGACATTTAGGTATTCCTGATTTTTTGGTATCATAAATAACTCTTTGATGGATATTCTTGCATGAGGCCTTTTAGGACTCTGTGATTTTTCCTCAGAATGAATTACTTGGAGTGGAATTATTGGGCCAAAGGGTATGAACATGTTTAAGACTTTTGATGTATTTTGTTAAATTGGTCTCCACCTCCACCAACAGAATAAGAGTGTGTATGTTAAGATCCTTGCTAACAAACATGCAGTGCTCTTTTTCAAAGTCTTTGGAAATTTGATATGTAAAAAGAATTCATTTAATTTACATTTCTTTTAATAATCGAATTGAACATTTGTGTGTATGTAATATATATATGTGCTATTGGTCATTATTTTGGAAATTGCCTGATCATGCCCATTCCCCATTTCCCTGTCAAGATGTGTTCATCAGTTCTAATTGATGTGTAAAAGTTTTAATGTAGTAGACTATTAATTCTTGGTCATATATAGTGCAAAGGTTTTTCCCAGTTTGTAGTTAGCTTTTTTACGTTATGATTTTACATTATCAAATCTCCCCAGTGTTTTCTTTCATGTATTTTGCCTCTGCCCATAGGTCTGGAAGGACCTGCCCTTCCCTGGGAGCAAAGAAATATTCACCTTTGTTTTATTCTAGTTATTCAATGTTTTTGTTTTGCATTTAACACTTTTACCTGCCTGGAGTTTATGATATAAGGTAGAATTCTACTGTACCTTATTTTTGCTCCAAATGTTTAATGACTCACCTCGGTGCTATTTATGAAGTAATTCATTTCCCTACTGTTTTGAAGTGTCACATTTATAACACACACACACATACACAATTTTTTTTTTTTTGCTCAAAAAAACTTTATTCATAATAGACAAAATGGGAAAGAAAACAAATATTCATGAACAGTGGATTGGATAAATTGTGCTATATTCTTTTTTTTTTAATGTTTTTTATTGATTATACTGTTACAACATTTGGATTTTGTATTTCTTATTCTGTTCTGTAATATTTTACTCTGGGATTATCAGTTATTGAAAAATGATCACAGATGTTTGGACAAATGACAAGAAGAGTCTTTTGCTAGGTCCCATTTTCTGGGTTCCTTCCACAGAAACTTGACTCACAAGAGATTCAGCTGATACCCCAGTAAAGACTGTCAGGGAGCTGGTGATCTTGTTGGAGTGACGATTGTGAAGAACCTGTGAACCTATAGAGACTTTCAGTTGATGTGATAGAACATAGAAGAAATTAGTTATGTTAACCCAAGTTAGCAACTTTAGTCATAAGGTGGTGTGCTTCAGTCACTATATTGCAACATCTCTTTGGTGGAAGAGATTGTTGTGAACGAGAGTACCCACTGTCTTGAGAGAAGGGAAAGGTATAATTCTGTCTTCATTCTCGTGTTTTCTGGATGAGGCATTTTGCCTTGGGGTGGTTCTTCCATATACTTTGGCTTATGGGTTAAAGGAGCTGGAGACTTTGTGAATCTTGCATGTGAATATGCTATATGAAATTCCTTTGAAAGAGAGAAAAGGCCTTTTCTCTATTTGAGGCATTTACCCTGATCTGCTGGATGATCCAGAGTAGGTGAGAAGGTCCAATAGCAGCAGGTCCTGTAGATAACTTCTTAGCTTGCTATGAGATGAAAGCATTTTTCATCCTACTCATTTCAGAACAGGCAGCCGAGTCTTCTGAAACCCTTATATACTATAGGACTTGCACCCAATAGTTCTTCCTACGTCCTCACTAAGGTCTTTGGGGGACAGAAACATCCAGGCGATAGGAATAAACTGGAGTCTTGTATGGCATGCTAATCTGGCACGTCTCGTTTCCTGTTTCATTCCCAATATCGGGATGCTATCAAGAACCCAGGCTGAGAAAGCATACTGTGACCTTGCAGGGACCAGAACAATGACACCAAGACTTCTGTTCTGGGTTAGCCATAGTCCTAAACCCATTGTTCTACAAGTAGAGCTCAGATGATTTTTCTTCAAGCACTATTTGCCCATATTGAGGTGAGCCCTGTCACTTTTCTGCCCTTCCTTTGGGTGGCTGTGTTAGATGAAGAGCGATTAAGGAAGTAGCAATATTTAGCCTTTAGAATTTTTTTTTTTTTTTTGCCATTTATGCCCATTGGTGTGGTATTTTTTAGACCCAAAGCGTTCAGGATTATTTGTAGATGTGACGATTTCCCTCTTCTAGATCATATTAAAAAGTTAAACTAGTCCTAGGTTTGGTACCTTATGGACCTCATCGATTTGGTCATAAAATCATAATTACACCAAAATTAGAAAGGACCAGAGAAATCATCAGTTTTAGAGGTGTCAGTGCCTTTAAATAGTGGGCCTCCTAATTAGAAAGGAGACCAAGAGGGAGGCTTCATATTGTTTTTATAGAGACGAGTTTGTGATTGCTAGAAATGTTGTGCTGTGCGGTGATTCATATCTGTAGCCATTTTTCTTTCAGCTCCATTCATTTCTTTTGAAAACATGGGCTCTGCTGTTGGGACGGATGCTTGTAATTCAGACGCATCCTGAGGGTTTGCACTCTGAAGACAACTGTAGAAGCCTTGCACACAGTTCACGCTCATCCAAATCTGTGCCTCTCTCATGAGGCTTCACTTCCAGCAGACTTCTGCCCATTTTCACAATGGGTGGCAGCTTTGAGCTCAGGGCAGCTCAGCAGTGGCACGTGAGGGCCATGTGAGTCTGGGATGGGCATACCTCTACTTCCGTGAGAACACACGAGCCTTTGGGCAGCTGTTGATGCCTTTTGAGTTTGTAAGCCAACCAAGACATGTGCTATTTATTCAGGCCTGTCTTCCCTACTCAGCATCTGTGCAGGGACTCAAGGTCGGGAAATTACATTTCTCTTTTTCACTTGGTTTGCGTCTTCCCATTGTTTCTACCTGTCACAACCTGTGTCTGAAGTCTGTCATCCGGCTGTCTCGCCAGCTCCGTTGTCACTTCCAAACTTGATAGGCATGGCTTTCCTTTGATTTTGTAGCATTTCCCTTTTTATATCTTCATCCAAATCATTGGTAATTGATACTGCACACAGGGTAAGTACTGTTCGTTGCTGACATTTGTTTCCTGTCCCTACAACAGTTTTCCTACCCATAATTAAATAGGACCAAATAAACCTTTTGTGGGCTGAGAGCCTGAGTCCCTTTCAGCTCTTCCAAATTAATGACAAATGTCACATTTAGTTCCAAGGAGTCAATTTTTCTGTCATTAGGAAAGTAGATGGATTTGAGAGCAAATTCTTAGAAGAGGAGTGGATTTGGAGGCTTGTGTGAGTTTCTAGTGTTTAGTAGTGAACGTTATAGTTTCAGGCCCTTTTGATACTTTATTAGGCTATTAAGTAGATCTTGAAACTTCTGACATGTCAGTGTTCTGCAGAAGTGGGTTGTGGTTTTTGTGTTTTTTTTTTTTTTTTTTTTTTTTGTCGTTGTTGTTGTTGCTCAGTTTTTAGCATTTGGAGGGTGGGTGAGAGGAGAAAGTTTTGTATTCTTTTTTTCTTGCATTCGTTCCTGAGGAGTCAGACCTTGAGGATCACACTGTCCAGGTTTGTCCTGTTGGATCTTTATGGCAAGTTAACACATTTAACAAAAGTTTATTGACCCGAGAGGGGTGCAGGTTGCCATGCTAAATTTTGAGAAGGAACCGAAAACCACATCAAGGCACTTATAGTTTTGTGAAGGAAATGGCATCACTACATATGCCAGGCACTAGATTTTGAAGGGGAGAGGCAGTGGAGGATCTGGAAACTATGTTAGACGAAGAATGATTAAGGAAGCGGCACTGTTTAGCCTGCGGAAGAGATAACTTATTTTGAGAACATGATTGGCTACTCTCTAGTAGTCTGATATGATCCCGCCTTTTCCTGGTCTTTCAGGAAAAACCTCAGAAGTTGCTTTTGGTCCTTTTTCAACGTACATCCAAACAGATATAAAATTCTGCCTATTTCTAGATCAGCCATATGTCTTGATTCTCATCTCTTCTTTGTATTCTCAGATGCCCCCGTACTATGTCCGTCATTTGAAGTCAGTTTCTGTAGTAGAATAGGTTCCTGGTCTCTGTTACCTTTATCTCTGTCCTCCATTCTATGGTACATCAGAATAATCTTCCCCCAAAGCTTACTTCTAATTGCATCACTTTCCTGTTTAAACACTCCAGCGGTTCCCATAGGTCAGTACGAAAAGTTCTATCTCAAACTCTAATAATCTGGCCCCCAACCTTCCATCACCTCCCTCCCCCTTGTTCACACTTCACCATCTGGTCAATCTTATTCAGTAGTCTTGGAATCTGCTCCAGGCTTTCCTAATGCTTTGACTTTCTTTAAACTGTTCCTTCATACTATTATGAAGCAGAGAACCCATTGTGTTTTCTCTGTTTTAGATACCAAAATTAGAGTCAGCTGGCAAAAGAGATGGCCCACAACCCAAGAATTGTCTCTTGAATGATTTTGTCTTGTCGTTACAGAATAGAGCTTCCCAACATCAGATGAACTTGAGTAGAGGCTAGGGGCTCTCTGGTTCAGATGCTGTAAAAGCAGGGGCTACTTCTACTGGGGGGTGTAGGGCCTAGACAAAAAGAGAACCCTGACTGGTGTGGGTGGGCATCATTCTTGCAGACCTAAAGGTCCCCGGCTCGATTCCAGGTAAGGGCACATGCCTGGGTTGCAGGTCAGGTCCCAGGTGGGGGGGCGTGAAGAGGCAACTGATCCATGTTTCTCTCTCATATCAATGTTTCTCTCCCTGTCTTTCTCCCTCCCTCCCCCTCTCTCTAAAAATAAATAAATAAACTCTTAAAAAAAGAGAAGCATGGTTCCCTGTTGTTTTGTTAACACCTCCTTCATGCCCCAACCCCCAACCCCACAGTAGGTTAGGACACCCTGTTATAGTCTCTGTCTTAGCATTTTCTTCATAGTAGTTGTCACAATTGTAATTTAAATTGTAGTTAAAGAGTTGTTTGTTTCATTATTGTAATTTCTAGGAACTGTTTTGATTACCACTACATATCCAGCGGCTCTCACAGCACCTGGCACGCTGTGGATTTCAGTAAATACTTGAATAAATAAGTGAATGAATGCAACTCTTAGGATGAAGGAAGAAAGGTGGTGAAAGACATAAAAGATGTTCAGTGTCAGGCAAGGGAGAAAATTCCAGGAGAAGGAGCTAACAGGTAGGAATGAATACGTTGTGTTCAAGGGTTCCAGCCACACCAGCCCACATGAGGATCTGTGTCATGAGAGATGGGACGGATGGGCTGGGAGTGACAGGAGGATGGCTGTGGCAGTCTTTGAAAATTTAGTGGAGATAGGAACATAAAATATGTTAGTTGCTGTTGAGTTATTATAGATACTTGGAGAGGGGGGTTACCCGCTGAAGTTTTAGGAAGGCTTTTCAAATAAGAATCTATGTTGTACTGGAGTTTGGAGAGCCTGGGGGCAGATGGCCAGTTTGGGCAATACAGCAGTGGTCCTGAGCAAAGATGACAAGTGTGAGTGACCTAGATCAGGGCAAGAGAGGAAATGGAGAGGCGGGATCAACAGTGAGGCAGGGAGATGGGAGTTAGAAATAGATGCATTGAGGAAGCAATGAGGAAGGAACACTGGTTGTGCCCTGGGGGAGGGGGAGGGGAAGGGAGGTGTCATTTACAGTAAGGGGTTTGCCCTGAGGTTATTAAGGAGGGGGAGGCAGAGGGGCCAAGTGTAAAGGTAGCTATTTCTAGAGGAACACGGCTATCACATAGGTGTTCGAACAAGACCTTTGAACCAGCAACTCCACCCACAGAAGGGCCACCTTTTCTGCCATTATGCAGAGAGAACATCTGAGGCTCCTCTTTGCCTTTGTCTGTTCCAGAATACAATCTTGACTTGACTTTGCCACAACCAAAGGCCAATTCCAGTGTTTTTCCCCCAAACAAAAGATCAGTTAGTCCTCAAAGGTAAATTCCTGGTAAATTCTGCCTCTACTTCTTCAGAAACAGAAAAGCTACTGGAATCTTTCAAACAGCACTTTATCCTCACTTCCAGTCATAAAGGTTTCAAAATCTTGGGGTTCAGTTTGGTACTGCCAATCAGATTTTTTTCATGTGAATATAATTTGACCCTGCAGTTTCACTTCTCAGAATCCATGCTATGGCAATATTCATATAAATAAATAGTTCAGCATTGATAATAATATTGAAAAATTGTAAACAACTTAAATGTACATCATTTGGGATATGACTGAAGAAATTATGGTCTGTCCATAATGTGGAATACTATGCAGCTATTAAAAAGAATGAGGTATACCTCTATGTACTGACATGGATGGGTTTCCATGACATACCAGAGAACAGAAAAAAGGAGATGCATGTGACTATGTGATTGTGAGTGTATGTAAATAAATAATATATTATTGACCCTTGAACAACGAGGGGTAGGGATACTGGACTCTGGCCTGTCAAAAATCCACGTATAACTTGACTCTTGCCAAATTTAACTAATAGCCTGCTGTTGACTGGAAGACTTACTGATAACATAAACAGTCAGTGAACACACATTTTGTATGTTGTGTGTATTGTGTACTGTCCTTACAACAAAGTAAACTAGAGAAAAGGTTATTAAGAAATCATAAGGAAGAGAAAACATTTGCAGTATTTATTGAAAAAAATCCGTGTATAAGTGGACCTGCATAGTTCAAACTTATATCTAGAACTAAGTCTGGAAGGATACATATTAAAAATACTAACTGATGACTTCTAGGAAGTGGGATGGAGAAATGATACAGGAGTGTCTAAAGACAAATGTTAAAGATCTGTAACAACCATGTACTACTTTTGTAATTTAAAAAACTGCAAACTCATCAGCTTCCTTTGCAGGCACATTGGACAGAGGTCCCTTGAGCACATTTCCTGTGGGATTTGTAATTGTAGTGTCGATTTTTCCCTGTATTTTTAAAAGTTTTGTTTTTTTTCTTATTGTATTGTCAGTTTTTTTCGGAGAAGGTAGGGCACCCTCCTTTTCCTACAGGCCACCCCCACACAATACTTACCTTATCTTTTCCCTGAACAAAACAAAAGGCAAATTTTCTAAGCCAAGGCCAGCACTTTCAAACCCTACAGGGCATCAGCATCACCGTATTCAATACAATGGGGGAAAAAAAGGACCACCTTGATGTTTGCTAAGAATGCAGATTCCTGAGCCTGCTCAGTAGGCTGTGAGCCAGTGTCTGGGGTGGAGCCCAAGGTCATTCAGAGGCACCCCTGGTGGTCAGTGAGAAACCTGTGTTTGGGGAAAGGATGACTGATGGAGCCCCCTCACCCTTATTACTGTCAGTGTTCAGCAAAGGGAACAAGGGATGCCGAGACTCACGGTGGGCATCTTTGTGGGTCACAAGTGGTTGCATTCATCTGAATGGGAAAAATGAATAAAGCAGTGAAAGCAGACTTGTGATTTTAGAAATAAGTTGTTTCTTTAAAGGCCCATATCTGAAGCTGGCCCTTGGGGTTAGAGGCTGGTCACCGCTTTCTAAGCGGTGATGCCCACATCGTTCCTTCAGGGTCAGTTACAAGTGGAAGGGGTGGAGGGACCTTGGCACATTGGGAGGCCTTAGAATTCAGATGCATTTTAAAAAATAGATATTATTTTATTTTATTGTTGTTCAATGGCAGTTGTCCCAGCGCATTTTAACTGAAGCTTCTGTACTTGGATAATGATGCCTCTATTATTAATATGAGGTACTATCTGTCTTAAGACGATTCTAAACAGTTTTTGTGTTAGAATTAGTTCTTTTCTTTGTTATAAACCAAGTCTGTTAATCAGATGCCCACTGTGGGTTATTAACATCTCAAAACGGTGTTTGAAAAACATATCCCAATTGCTCCCAGTAATTAACCTTGGTAAGAAAGTAAATGGGAATACTTCTTAACTACCTTTGCAAGCCTTCAGTGAAGCTGGCAGCCATCAGTTAAATAAACCATTAGGTTTATTAGTTTGAGAACAGAAGTGTCGCTTGGGCACACTTTTGTAATTTGCTCCTCATTTACCCAACAATCATTTATTCAGAGGCTTCTCTGTGCCTAGTGGACATGAGATAACTCTACAAGTAAAAGCCAGAGACCAGAGGAGCATCTGGAACTTGAAGGGAGTCATCTGAATGGGAAAAGGTGAATAAAATACAACTTAATACACCCAAAAGCTTAGGAGCATGTGGAAAACAGAAAGTGGATTCCTTAAAGCAATATCCTTGTTCTCTTTCTGTAGTCTATTTTAAGTGGGCCCTCTGGCCCAGCATTATCAACCTTGGATTAGGAGCTTTGAGGAAATGGTGGTTTGGTGGTTGTTTTTTTTTAAAGGATTTTTTAAGAAACGTAGTTACTAAGCAACTGCCATGACCTGCTGCTAAGTTGGAGTTCAGCAGGCAAGTCAATTCCAAAGAAGGGAATATATAAACAAGTTGTGAGAGCGGGAAAACCGGCTTAAGGATAGATTGGGTGTATTTTTTTTCTGGGTTCAAAGCATATTTCTGCCTTTTACTTATCTTCTGCAAGAAAGGGCTGCCCGGTCAGAAACCTCTTTGTCTCACCCAGTTCTCCTCCTAGCCCATGAGTGCAGAGGAGGGTCAGGAAGGAGCCAACTAGAGAAGGCCATGGTAGGGGGCCAAGCCCTGGGGTGCAGCCAGTGCCCAGGCCAGCTCTAGAGGTAGACAGCCCTGCTGCTGCGCTCTGGGACAGTCCAGGGCTTCTATGACGGATGGGTCACCACCCACTACCTTTAGATTGTGACGCTTCATTTGATGTGTTGCCCTGTAACCCTCAGAACAGGGACACTGTCCAGCTGCTATCTCTCTTCTTCCTTCCCTGACATTTAACTACTTCCTGTAGGATTTCAGGGACGGGAGTAGGTAATGAGGACGAGGCCCCATAACACCAGTGCATGATGAATGAATGAGCACATGAATTTAACGGGAATGAACAAAAAGAAACTTGGTTGAGAAGAGGTTATTTCTGTGGGTTAGAACCCTGTTCCCTCCCTCCCCTTTACGCTTTTTAGCATTTCCCTTTATACCCAGCTGAAGGTCAGGTTGCTTTGCTGAGGGGAGGGGAGTGTCAGGTGTTGGAACAGGTGTTTTGTTTTCTGCCGGTAGAGCCACACAGACTACATGGGGATGCTTCTTGCCAGCTCTCTATGGTGCATGAAAATGCTTTTGTGGAATTCTTTTTCCCTGGAAGTGTGTCTGTTATTTTTTTTAAAGCACTTCCCCAATCTTCTATCCCTAGAATAAATTTTGGCTTCCTTTAAAATCAGCCGGTCATAATGAAGTATGTCTGTTTTCTACCATTTCCACAGCCTTTGCTTTAGATATATCCATTTTGTGCGGCTATTATAAACCTGAAAAATGTTGTGTAATTGTGTGTGTTAAATGGGAATATTACATTTTAAATGTACTAGGAGACTGTCACAGCAAAGCAGCCCTATAAAAAGCCTTTTTATTATAAAGTTATAATGGCTAGAGTTAATTTTTCAAGATCAGGTTTTCTTACACTTGGTGTAAAGCTCTCGTCAGTCACCTTTACAGAGTGATAAGGTGGTTTTCAGGCTGTGGTGACAATGCCAGTGGGCCCAAAAGCTGGGCATGGATTTATGATCCCACCAACTGATGATTTTGGAAGAGGGAGTTATTCACAGGTTTCTAGATTTGAGAGAATTCATGTTTTAATGTTTAATTGTCACTGAAGCCAAAAGACCAGGTTTGGTAAAAGGGAAATGACTCAGGAGAGCTTTGTGATCTTCTTATCTGATTGTGAAGTTGCTTTGCTTTGACCTTGGTCCAGGGTCCCAATTATCCCCCCCTCAAGAAGTCACCTAGAAACAAGTTGCCTTCCTTGCCTAACAGTGATATAATGGCCTGGGGTCCCTTCCAGCCCCACCCCCACCCAACCCCATGTCTCAGGGCCATCTGTTCTCTGCAATCCACTTTTTGGGAAATTCTCCTTTCCCATCTGCTCTCCCTGGGCCTTAGTGCCTGCTCTAAAGATTTATGAAGGCTGCGCTGGAGCCCCTTTCTGGTCGCTATTACTTTTTCAGGATCTGTGAGATTTCAAGGCAGATAAAGCCTTTTCCATTTGCTGTGTACAAATGTTACTCCCTCTTCAGGTGTGTTCTTTCCTTTGATTAGTGTGGGGGTGGAGAGAAGTCTGTCTCTCTGCTTGGAGGAGGGACTCTGCCTATCCAAGCAAAGATCATCGCCTCAGGCTGCTTTGGAGCCAAGTGTCCTTCTGGCCCTTGGGCCACTGACTTGCAGGCTCCGCGAGCAGCTCCTTGGTTTCATTCTTGCCCTGCCCTCCCCCTTGTCTTCCTGACAGAGTACAGTCGCTTTGAGTCGAAGATACATGACTTGCGGGAACAAATGATGAACAGCAGCATGAGCTCGGGGTCTGGGTCCCTCCGAACAAGCGAGAAGAGGTCCTTGTATGTCAGGTGAGTCACACTCGCGAGCCACAGGCCTCGTGCTGCACGAGGGGAGCCCCGCGCCAACCCAGCCCCTGTTTACCTAGTGGGGCAGGGAGTATGTACTCCCAGCACTACAACAACGTTCATGCTATATGCCCGGGTTGTATACTTTCTGGTCAGCAGTAGCTCCTCCCAGTACCTGCCTTCCTTTTTGCTCAGGAATGACTCAGTACGGGAACATTTCATTTCGGTTTGCTCTAATCAGAAAAGGCTGGTGGGTGATTGTTGCCAGTCAGCATTCACAGAGCACTCGAATGTTCAGAGTACTTTGCTTGTAGTGTGTGATTTGAGGGGACGACTTGGCACCCCTCTTTCACATATGCATAAGACACACCAGGCCTTGTATCCGAGCATATCAACTACCACTGTGTTCTGGTACAGGGTCTCTTTTAAGAGACCAACGAATTGACAGGTTGTTGCACGTCTTTAAAAAAAATTGTATTTGCTCACTCCCTGCTGCACTGGTCTGCTGTATCCGAGTCATGGGACAGGGGACAGGATGGTGGATGTTCCCCAGGAAGGGCGGGTAGAGGGAATGGATATGTATCTTTGTGTGTGTTGCTGCTGAAAACTTCCAAGATATTATCCCAGGTTAAGTTTCTGACCCTTGAGGCACATTATTATTCTTTGTCTGGTCAAAGTACAAACATCCTGGGGAACTGGACTTAAATGAACATTATGGCCTCCTGGTAGAAATATAGTTTCCTTCTTCCTCCCTGGGCTTCTTGGAAAAACTCCAGTAGTTGGCACAAGTATGTTGTATCTCCAATGGTAAAAGCCTTAGAGAAAGAGGTGCTGGGGTTACACCCCTGAGCCTGCTGCCTCCCTCCCTGTGTGTTTAATGCTTACAAGTGGGGTTATAGCAAACTCCTGGGTTGTCCCTGGCTGGGTGGTTCAATTGGTTGGAGCGTTGTCTCCATGCACCAAAAGGGTTGCAGGTTTGACTCCTGGTCAGGGCACATACCTGGGTTGTGAGTTTGATCCTTGGTTGGGGTGTATATGGGAGGCACCCAATCGATGTTTCTCTCCTCTCTTCCTCTTGGTCTCTGTATCTCTCTCTATGTGTGTCTCTCTCCCCTTCCCCTTCCCTCCCTCCCTCCCTTCCTCCCTCCCTCCACTCCTTCTTCCCTCCCTCCCTCCATTCCTCTCTCCTTATCCTGGGGTGAGGATTAAAAAACAAAACAAAACTCTTGGGCTGAACTTGTTCTAGTGGCTGGGGGGTAAGGAGGGGAGGTTGCATATGCTAGTTGCCTGGCAAATTGACAACCACTCTGTCCTTGGGGTTTGAGATGAAGATAACCAACTGACAGAAAGTCTAATTGCAGCTCCTCTCCGGGTGCTTGACTTTTTTTCCCTTTAGTTGGTCGTCCCTGACCCAGCTGCCTGGAGTGGGCCCAAGGGAGCCCAGCTTTAAGCGTGAAACTCACTAACCCCTTCATGGTTCTTTTCTAAAATAAGCCCTCAACTCAACTCCTTATGTTCTGAGAGCAGCTTTCTTTACATGTGCTGTGTTCACTTCTCGCTGTGAAGAGAGGAAGGCTGGACTAGGCATGGTGATCTTTTTAGTCTCCTGTTTTCTGTCACTAAGCCTTAGACACCGGGGCACTGATGGGGAGAATCAGCAATGCACTGTGACCCCCCTGCTAAAGGGTAATACTTCTGTGACTTGGTCAGGATTGTTCCATTCCGTGCTTGCAGCCCCCGCAGATGTGGCGCCCCAGTGTGCGTGGGAAGCTACTCTTTAGGCAAGACAGTTTCTTCGGAGAGCTTTATTTTTAGATTTCCCCTCTCCGCCTATCTGGGGTTAGCGCTCTCCCTGCTGGGGCAGGGGCAGGGGCAGTGAGGCATTAGCTCCCTCCCGACCTGGAAGACTTGGAACCCCCTTCTCTGGCCCCAGCCAGGAAAACATTTCCTCCAGCTCTGGGGAGGAGGGCGGAGACCGCGGTCTGCTTCTAGTGATGCAGTTTATCCAGTTTGCATAATCTACCCTTCCCCTTATCTCAATCACATCTGTATCCTCTGAGCAAAGTAAATATGGTTTAGAATAGTGAGCATTTGTGACTTAATTTAACAGAGAACGGTTCCTGGCTGAAGCGGTGATCTGAGGTCCTTCACTAAGCTAGCCCCTCTAGCGGAGCCTGGCTTGCTCTATCCCCCTTTCACTCTATACTTGCTTCCCTTCTTCCATGTGTAAACACATCCCACTTTCTTCCATTCTTAAGAAGAGAAATGCCCTTGGTACCAGTAGCCCCTTAAACCATCAACTCATTTCTCTTCTCCTGGTCCCCATGTTTGCCCACTTCTGTGTTAGGAAACACTGGTCCCGCGAGAGGTTGATAGTATTGAGTGAAAGATCAGTGCTTCAGGAAGTTGGGCAATTGCAGGATTCAACAGGAAAACAGGGTTCTTCACTGTGATTCATCTCCAGGATGGACTTACTAGGCCATGTTTCTCCAAAAGATCGGAAGGAGCGCAGGAGCCTTATTTGGAGAATCCCGTCCTAACATGCAGGTTGGGAACTGTTTTTACTGCTGCCATTTCTCCACATCAGCTCTCTTTCAGCACCCGCCTTTCAGCTTGTGGGGGGGGGGGGGGCCTCCGAGCAGCCCCGGAGCAGGGAGCAGCGGTGTCCTCTTAGTCGTCAAATTCAAGGTCTGGTTTGCTGACCCTCTCCCGCTGGTCTGACTTCTTCACCACGTGTGTTTCCGTGGCTTACCTGCTTTTTTCTTTAGAGGCTCTCTTCCTACCTCACTGACCATTTCTCAATACATTTCCTTAGATCGGCCCCCTAAATGACAACGTCATTTATTTTCCCAACTTCAAGTCCTATCATTTTGTAAGTGACTCCCCCTGATCTCTTTACTGAGCTCCAGACCTGCAGAGCAAGTCCTTGCTGGCCATGGGCGTGAAGCTGGCCTCCCAGTGCAGGGCGCTCAAAACAGGGCCCCCACACCTCCTCCTCCCCACTTCCCTTATCTGAGTTAATTGCATCACCTGATCATGTGGACAAGGGATTAGATTTGTTCTGTCACCCAAGGCAGATCTCAGCTCAACAAGAGGAAGAAATTGCTCGTGATTAAAGCTATCTGAAAGTGGAATGGCCTGCTTCCGGAGATATAGTACATTTTATCTTTTGTCACGGGAGGTGTGACAGAAGAGGCTGGGCCACCATCTGCCTAGGTCCCACAGACAGTCCTAACATGACCTTCCCAGAAGCCCTCAGTGGTTCCCCAGTGTCTTCCAGAGAAAGGGAATGAACCTTTAGGGCAAATCAACGAGGCATTCGGACCATTGTTATTCTCTTGACATTGCTTTTTACAATCCTCTTGATAAGGTTCCCAAGTAGACATTATTACTCTCACTTTGCAGATGAGAAAACTGATACTCCAGTTAGAAAGCCAAGAAGTTCCCAAACTGGAATTTGACCCTGGCTGTTCAGACTCTAGAGCAGCAGTTCTCAACCTGTGGGTTGTTCAACCCCCAAGGGGTCGCCTAAGACCATCGGAAAACACATATATAATGACATATTGTTTTTGTGATTAATCACTATGCTTTAGTTATGGTTGGGGGTGGGGTCACCACAGCATGAGGAACTGTATTAAAGGGTCTCGGCATTAGGAAGGTTGAGAACCACTGCTCTAGAGGGTGATTGTCTCAGCGTTTCCCAAACTTGCTGATAGGAGTTCGCTGTCCTGCCAGTGAAAGTACAGATTCGCAGGCCTTCGCTCACTCGGGATTCACCAGGTTGGGGAAATGTATCGTTTTAACAAGCAATTGGGCCACTGAGGAATAACCACTTATGCATCACAATAGACACATTTGTTTCACTTGAATCCCTGAATGTTACAGTTGCCTCAGCTCCCCCTGCATGGAAAGTAGCGAAGCACGCAGGGCTAAGAATATGGGCCTGGCTGCCTGCCAGGGCAGGTTCAGGGAGGTGGCAGCTTGCTGTCTCCACAGAATACACTGGAGCCGCAGCTGGTTCAAGTGAAGGGACCCATTCCAGGTGGGATTTCCCCTCCTTCTTTTTGCTGTTGTTTCTCCTTCTGACATGTTTCTCCTGCCTTCCCTTCCCCCAAGTCTCTGTCTTCCTCTGGTGTGCGTGGGGTTACAAAGCTGGTGTGAAGCAAATAACACCCTCTCACAGCTGAGGCTGCAGCCAGGTGAAGCCCTAGGGAGCTGTGCTATACGAACCACAGGGGAGACAGCATTTGGGCAGCAGGAACAGGAAGCAGAAGGAAAGATAACAGTTTTTGCAGAAGGAAACTGGGTTTTAAAGTCACTGGTGACTTAATGGAAAGGCCTTCCCTACCTTCTACCATACTAGGATCATCTCTTAAATGGTATTGGCGGCATAAGCAGACCCCCTCTCTGCCCAGTGCAGGGCCTTTGCTGTGCTGGTCAGTTGGCCTTCCCCATCAGAGGAGTCCACAGAAACATACCTTTCTAGAGCCTCTTGCTCAGCATCAGGTGGCTGGATGTCTAACACGGGCCATTCTGATGTGTAGGTAGCAGAGGGACACAGGTAGGTTAGACTTCCAGGGACTTCCAAATTCTATACTCGTATTTTATTTACCTATTGAATAAGTGAACGAAAGATCTTGTCCTCCAAAAGTTGATACTGCACTTGTAGAAGTAGCTTTTGAAAGTCTGTTCTGGCCAGTCTTCCCTCATTCTTTGCAGCCACAGGACAGCATCAGGCATTTTGGGAATCCCGGCGTCCCCGCTGGCCACCTGCCATCCCCGTCTTCTTCCCACTCTAAGGAAGGAAAATCATGTTGGGGCATCTGGAGTCTGGAGTCAGGAAACAATGTCAGAAATAATTGGCTTGATCATCAAAGGCAGCTGGGGAATGCTTCTTCTTGTCAGAGAGCAGGCATGACTTGTGCAACTACCGTGTGCTTAGCCCGGGGTGGTGCTTGGGGGGGGGGGGGCTGACTTGGCGTTGCTCAATAATGAGTTTCCATAGTGGAGGGAGATGCCAAACAAGGTAACATTGGCCAGCTTCAGTATCTGATAGGATTTGGGGGTGATGGTGATATGCATCTGAAAAAGCCACAACAATTTGTATAGTGTTCAGGACTACCAGAGAGTGGAGCAGAGTTTCCGGCATCAGCAACTCTGGAACTGCCTATTGCTAGATCATTACCCCAAATGCCTGTTCTGGGCCTGTGTTCGTAACCCCCTCAGCTGATGCAACAACAGGTGTCTGAACTTCGAACGGTCACACACTGTGGGGCATTTGGTCCTTGAACGCCCCTCTCACTGCAGAATTGCCCTCTGAGGCCCAAGACTTTGAGTAGACTAAGGGGAACAGGGCCCTTCCATGCGGTCCATCCATCCCCCCTTCCTCGGGGTGTGCCAGGGAGGCATGGTGTGCTGCCAGCTGTGCTCAGACCTCTTGTGGTGACCCATCACCTTGTGTGTACACGAGCACTCAAGCTTGGGCTTTTTGGTTGTTCTTCAGAAGCTGCTGAAAACTTTCTCGCGCTGATGATGTCAGGGGTTGATGAGAGATTGCTATTTTATAGCTCTCTGCAGACGTTATATGGAGCAGGCAAGAGAGGGGCTGCTCAATTTTGAAATAATATGTGCTCTCCATCTGGTATTTTCTGTCTCAAGTAGCTCAGGCTGCTTTAACAAAATATTGGGTTTGGCCAAAAAGTGCATTATATTTTTTTCCATAAAATAAAGGACACATTTTTCATTTTCACCAATAACTGTTGATTTGGATATTTTGAGCATGTTGGCTATCTCCCGCCATTGGCTTCTAGTGCATAGAGGCCAGGGGTGCTGCTAAACATCTTCCAATGCATAAGGCAGCGCCACGGCAGAGAATTATTTAGCCAAAATGGCAATAGTACCAAGAAACTCTGCAACATGTTCGATCAGTCACAGCAACTTCTCCATACACTACACAAATCTTTTTCTTGCATTCCAGTTGCGTTTTTACCTTTCTTGAAATAATAAAGCATAGTTCACTGAAGATGTGTATTTTCTTTCATCTTCAATATTAAAACAACTACACAAGAATTCACCAGGTTGGACAAGTTTTTTTAAAAAGCTGTCACAATACAATCTAACAAAATTGTTTCCAGTGAAGTTCAAAAACAACTAAGTGCTACTAGAGCCGTTGTACAGAAAAAATGTAATGGGCTTTTTGGCCAACCCCGTGCCATAGACTGAATGGCTTAGACCACAGACATTTATTTCTCATGGTTTTGGAGGTGGGGAAGTCCAAAATCTAGGTGCTGGCAGACTCAGTGCTAGGTGAGGGTCCCCACTCCTGGCTTGTAGGTGGCCACCTTCCTGCTGTGTCTTCATGTGGCTTTTACTGGATGTGTGTGAGGGGAGAGGGGTGGTGAGGGAGGGAAGAAGGGAGAGAAAGGGAGGGAGGGAGAAAGGAAAAAGGAGAAGGGGGAGAGAGAGATGCTCTTCCGTTCCTTCCTGGTCTCATAAGGAAATTAATCTGAGGATGAGGGCCCTGCCCTCATGACCTCATCTAACCCTAATCACCTCCCAAACCCCATCTGCTCATACCATTCCTGTAGGGATTGGGGCCTTAGCATATGAATTTTAGGGGAACACAGATGTCCAGCCCATGACCCTGGCCAGGGAAAGAGAGTAATATCTTCAGCCTGGCTTCATCTGCCATTTGAGAACCTTCGATATGGGCTCGGACCTCAAAGGGCTTCCCCTTTGGCGAGAAAATAGAAAAGATTTTAAAACTGCAAGAGTTCAATAGCAATGCCTAGGAAATACAAAGGAAAGGTCGCTGCTAAATATGTAGTGTGAATTCAGAAGAAGGAACTTTGGAGAGGGGCAGGATCACAGAAGAAGGTGGGACTTCGATTGGACCCCAGAGGAGCTGCTGAGGGCCTGAGGGGTTACACAGGAACCCCCCCAGGCCAATCACATGGCTAGAATCCCAGGCCGAGCTGTGTGCGCTGTATTGGGTGAGTGCACTCGGCCTTTGAAGCTGAAGTGCTCTTGTTTACCTTGCTGTGAGAAACCTGCCTGACCAGTTTCTTTAGTAGTTGCCATTTTCTTGGCGTTCCTGCTCACTAAGACACGGGGCTGTGCCAGGTACTTGTGATTTCTCTGCGCCCTGCGTCTCCGCCCCTCACAATTTAGCATTGAAACTGCAGAGACTTGGGCCTGGTAATCTGTTCACTTTCAGCTGATGATACTCCTGCTTTCCCATTGGGTAGCAAGATCCCAGATAAAAGGAAGATTAGGCCAAGTGCCCCGGAGCGCATGCATCATCCCCATGAGTGGGTACACAGCTCCTAGGGGATGCGGTTTGAAGGTCACCACCCAAAACAACAGTGTCCCCTTAGGAAGGCAGGCAGCAGTATGTACAGCTGCCGTGCTGAAGCTCAGCTCGGGACCGCCAATGTGCAGAGACCCCAGGAAGAGAGCATCTGCTTTTAATGCGGGTGCGACTTGGCTCCAGATCGCCCGCTTTCACTGCGCTGCTACATGCCACGTGTTCCCTGGGCCATGCTCTTGACCGGACTGGTGAGATAAGTTAGTGTGCTTCTGGCCCAGCCCCCATGTTGGAGAAGTGGCAGGAACACCCAGGATGTGGTTCTCCCTGGCTTCGCAGAGCTGCCTGGCCATAACCGAGGAGGGACAGATTCAGGGCTGGAGAATCATCTTTCATGTGGACAGCGCGCTGTGATCTTAGGCTGCAGACCATGTTTCCGTGAGCTCTGTTCTCTCCATCCCCAGGGTTCCCTGTGACCTGACCAGTCCGTAACTTGGAGGTGTCCATGACACTCTTTGTTATCTAGACTCAGACAGCATAAGGGGTTTCTGAGGCTTCTGGTCTCCCAACACACCAGCTTGTCAATAAGCTCCCACACGTGGGGCGGGACCAAGGTGACATGATTCATTAAGGCCTTGCTTTAGGCGTCTGGAGACAAGGAGGTGCTGCCTTCTTCTTTTCTCCTGCCCTCTCTCTGTTTGAGTCACAGGCTGAGAAGTGTGCCTGCTGTGTCACCTGGGCCTCACATGAGTAGGATTTCGGTTTCAGGACAGTGATTGATTTTAAAGGAGCAGCAAGTATGGTATTGGCCTTGGGTTTCTCTAGTGCTTGTCCTCAGGATAAAAACCAAGGACGGGCAGGAGGTTGTATCCATGTTTTGGAGAAAGGTGCTCCTTCATCTTCTTACCAGGCCTAACCTGAAGCATTTGTAACCAGGTGCCAATTCCCTTCGCTTCCTTAGGTTTCCAGGCTGTTCCTAAGAGAGACTCGCTGCTAGGTGGCTGCTAGTTGAGCGTACTTCTTAATGGTCTTATGTCGGTAGTCAATATTTTTTCAAAATTTATTGAAGCCTACTGTGTATACTTTTCTGGATTACATGAAATGTATGCCATTCAAAAGGTGGTTTGAGCCCTGGATCGTGTGGCTAAGTGGGTTGAGTGCTGGACTATGAACTGAAAGGTCACGGGTTTGATTCCTAATCAGGGCCCATGCCTGGGTTGCGGGCCAGGTCCCCAGTTGGGGGCGTAAGAGAGGCAACCGATCGATGTTCCTCTCTCTCCTTCTCCCTCCCTTCCCCTCTCTAAAAAATAAATCTTTTTTTTTTTTAAACAAAGGTGGTTTGACTTTACTGCTCAGGCCTGTGCTCTTTTACTGGGTTACTTTCAACGTGGAAGTTTAGCCTGGCGATGATAAACAAAAGCTGAGGCAATGAAGCCAGTCACACAGGGCCCACTAAGCGCATGCCAGGCTTCCTACGGGACTGCAGGCTGGCCGTCAGCAGATCGTCCATAGACAGCCCAGCTCGCCACTCTCCCTAGTGCCCCGTGGTGCGGCCAGGTGCAGGCACAGTTCGCCCCGGCTGCTCACCCCTGCTCATGCTGTTTCCCTCTAACCGGAAGGGCCTCTCCCCATCTCTGTCCTTTCAAACCCTGAACCTTCACTGAGCCCCCGTTCAAAAGTCAGCGCCTCCTTATTAGCGTTCCCAAGCTGGATGTGATCTATGCTCCTGAATGCTTTCAGGCCTTGGTTCTTCCCATCCATTGAACACAGTGCCCCATGCATAGTGGACTCAGTGAGTATTTAAATAGTGGAAGAAAAGTGTTTTCTACACGTAGCCAGGTGGAGCGTTAGCTTTTATTTATTTATTTTTTAGCATGATTATGACTGAGACCTCATGACATTTTTCTAAGATTTAAGAGCCCATGTCTGAAAAGTCACCTATCATCCAACTCTAGATGAGGCTTTATGCACCTCTGCGCCTGGCTCTCATCACTGTGAGGAAGTTTTCTAGCTTGTCAAACAACATTTCAGCAGAAAAAAAGACAAAATGGATTGAGAGAGAGTCCACATCGTGGTTTAGAAAACAAATCAAAATCATAACAATGGAAGGGCCAGTGAGGGAATCAGGAATGCTTACCCTGAGAGAGAAGACCTAGGAAAGACCCAGACATTAAATGCCAGAGCTGGAAGGAAACTTAGAGAAGATGGAAGGAATTTCCTTTAATAGGTAGGGAGTGGGACGAGATGACCTCTTGAGGCTCCAGTGTTCTGCAAAGAGCTGTTCCCATTTGCAGTTCTGATTGACAGAAAAGGAAACTTGTTAATTCATCTTTCATGTTCTCAACTGACAATGATCTTATAGTTCAGAATTTTAAATGAAAATACTATGCTGCGATGTCTTTGCAGAATCACAGTATAAAAAGCATTGTCGGTTCTGTTGCTCAGTATTTCTCATTCACAAACTCATCAGATAAAATGCAGACACAACTGGGTACCACTTCTAATTGGCAAATTGCCTTTTTTGCCTTGTTTAACAGGGAACTTACAGCCAGACTTGGTCCTCATCTCAAGTAAATGATGCAAACCAGGGGCTTGGTGTATTGATTTCCCCACTTTTTAGAAGTGCCTAGAAGAGTGCCTGGTCATATTCAATGCTCACAAATATTTAAGTAATGAAGATCCTTAAGAATAGAATATTGTATCGCTCAACAGTCTGGTGATTGCCAAGGGGCGGTGTGGGGAGAGGTGGAGGACGTTATGGGCGGGTAAATGGTGATGGACTTGTCTTCACGTGGTGAACACATAACTCAGTATATAGAATATGTGCTGTGAAATTGTGCACCTGAAGCCTGTATACTTTTGTTAACTAGTGTCACCCCAATACATTCAATAGAAAGGGAAAGAAAGAAAATTAAATTTAAAATGTAGCTTTGGAGAATATTAAATTGTATGGGAAATTTTAATGATATAATCAAGTGACAAATAAGGTTGCAAAATTGTATATGCACACCATGTTTCCAGCTTAGTGAAATATGTATTTTTTGTTTGTGTGTGTATTATACAATGTTATACAATACGACAACAATCTGAAGAGTGGTTATTTGTGAGTTATGTTAAATGTGATTTTTCTTGCTTTAGACTTGATATTTTTCTTACCTTTTGAGACAGCATGGATGGACCTGGAGAGTATTATGCTGAGTGAAATAAGCCAGGCAGAGAAAGACAAATACCACATGATCTCACTTACATGTTGAATCTAATGAACAAAGTAAACAAACAAAATAGAAACAGATTCATAGATACAAACAGACTGACAGCTTTGAGAGGGGAGTGGAGTTGGGAGACTGGGTAGAAAGATAAAGGGATAAACAAAGAAAACAACAACTCATAGACACAGACAACAGTATGGTGATTACCAGAGGGAAAGAGGGTTGGGAGCAGAGAGGTGAGAGTAACAGGGGGATAAACGGTGATGGAAGGAGACTTGACTTGGGATGGTGAACACACAATACAGTATAGAGATGATATATTATAGAATTGTACACCTGAAACCTATATGACCCTATAACTAATGTCACCCCAATAAATTCAATGAAAGTATAAAAATAAGAAGATATTTTAAAAATATTCTATAAGCCAATATTATTTTAATTTATACTTTAATGTAATTAATGCATATGAGTAGTTTAAAAATCTTAAAACTTTTAATAGCATATTTGCAAATATCAATCCCTTGCCTATTCTCTCTCTTTCTTGCTGCACAAAGCTAACTACTTTCAAATATTTTTACTGTAATGGAAAGAAATAGTATCTCAATAGCTCTTTGTGTGTTAAACAATGCAGCTACAAAATAATAGGGACATAGGAATAAAATCAAATAAAAAAATTAGGCATTTATTTTCACCAGGAAAGAAATAACAAAAAGCTTATAGGGAGGGAAGGGTAGTCATCTATTGACACCATTTATATAATATAAAATTAAGTATTCTTTCACCAAAAAATGTGATAAAACTAAATTGGGAAGACTGGGGAGAAGGGGTGGGTGAGTGCTATAGAAAATGTATAATGTCTAAGATGTAAAAAAAAACAACAACCAAAGAATAGCAAGAAGAAATAGTTATTTAGAAATGTGTTAGAAAAGAAAAACAGTTAACAAATTTGAAAGCAGTTTCTTTAAAAAAATTTCTTAAAGATTTATTGATTTTTAGAGAGAGGGGAAGGGAGGGGAAAAGAGAGGGAGAGAAACATCAATGTGTGGTTGCCTCTCACACACACCCCCAACCGGTGACCTGGCCTGCTACCCAGGCATGTGCCCTGACTGGGAATCGAACCAACGACCCTTCTGTTCATAGGCTGGTGCTAAATCCACTGAGCCACACCAGCCAGAGCTCTTTTGAAAATTTCTTAGGTGTTTTGAAAGTTGTAAAAGGAACACATGCCTGTAGTTAAAAAACAAGTCAAACAGCATCATTTGCCGTGGCATTATTGTTGACTTGAATCTGCACTTATTTTTTTGCTTAGCTCGTATTATATATGTTTTAATATTGTGAGGTCTCTAAAGTTCATCTTGGAAGTAAACTGGCATATTAGTTTTAACACGAATTGCATTCCTGATATCTAGACAATATGTTTACATCAACTTTACCATGTATCCCAGCTTCTTCCTGCTGTTGCCAAAATGGTTCCGTGGGCTGCTAAGATATATATTGGATTGTTCCTGTTGTATTTTAAGCTTGCAACCAGTGAGCTCTCCCTTCCAGTCTTCCACAGCCTCATCCCAGTGTCTCCTAGTCATTTTAACATCTTCCTTCTGTCCCTTCCCATACGAATTTGTGCTTCATCCGAGTTCTGTTCTTTTTCTTCCTACATGTGTTTTAACCTTTGCAGCCCATAATGCCTTATTCTCGCTGTCACTTAGAATAAGGTGCTCACCGGGCTCCTCTTCGTAGGAACAATGGACAGAGCACCTCCCTTGCTTCATGGACTGCAGCCTCACGCACGCTGCAAACCCATAGGCACTTCATTGTGTCTCCCGGGCCTCTAACCCCCCACCTGGCCTTGGCCTCTCTCCTTACTGCCCTGAGGACCCACCTTGACAAGGGAGATGAAGGGCTTCTTTTTCAGAGTTTGGGTATTTTAATTTTTAAGGAATCTGACGCTGATTTCTTAAGGATCCTGTTTCAGGAAGTTTTAAGTCAATGGGTATTTCACTCTCCCCAGTTTTACTACATTTTGTTATCTTATCGGGCCTGCACAAGGAGAAATCGTTTGCTTGGCGAGGCGGCTTCCAGCTGCACCTCAGAGCACCATATTGCAAGTAGATAGATGTCTGCATCTTAGACTAGTTCTGGGAAATCCGCCGGGCTGTGCACGCAAAGGTGTTAATGGGACTCCAGAGAAGACAGTCAGAGCCTAGGTTGCAAGTAGAAAAATACAGACTTCCCCGCTGAGCTCACCCGGTTGTAGGGACTGCCTATGAGGAGAGACCTGGTGGATGAGAAAAGCTGACACTGTCACGCAGGTGAGTGCGTCCCCTGAGCAGGGTGTAAAGGGCCAGCTTCCCCAGAGCCGAAGTTGGCGGTGGGTCTGGAAGGATTGAGCTTGTAGCTTCGCTTTAAATGTGTCTTCAACCGCATCCCCTCCCCTGCTGTCCCATCATGTGTGAGGTCGGGTTCACGTTCCTAAGTCTTTCTTGCTGTATCGCTTTCCCACTCTCAGATCTTCAGGGGCCTTCTGAGATTTGCCCAGCACCTTTTACTTCCAACCTCATTTCCTATGACTCCGATGGCCGCCTCCTTCTCAAGCGTCCCCGCCTTCTCCCACCATCCCTGTGGTCTCTTTTCTCTACATGTCTTGTCACAGGACCTGGGTGGGTTGTGTCCCATGTTAGCTGTGTGACCTCTATCAAACTACTCTTCCTCTCTGAGCCTGTTTCCATATATGTACAGATGAGACAGGCACCCAGACAGACAGACTGAACTAGGAGACTTCTTCACAGGGTCTCTTTCAATGTTATCATCATGTGAGTCAAATTCAGCCTTTGCTTTGTCCTTGGCTGCCCCAGGACATAGGGCCCTTTTGTCTGTGATGTCTCCACAGCATTGAATAATACAATGCTGTACCATTCATTGTTTGGGATTGTAGTTAACATTTTTTTATGTCTTCAAACTGCTTTTTAGAGGATATGTTTGCCAAGTGAGAAAACTCCTTGGTGGAGCTCATTTGTGTGCCTAGGATGTGGGTGAGGGAGAGGACCATTGAGCATGTTGTACTGCCTAGAAGCTGGGAAGAGATGGGAGTGGAGGGGGCTTTTCCCTTATGCCCCATGCTGGGAGAATGAAATGTCTGTTTGCAGGCAGGCCACGTGTTCACATCGGGCCTGACAGAAGAGAGCTCCGCCTGGGCTGCTGGGAGGCCGCTGTGTCTGCGCTGACTCTTGGCTCGGCCTTCCAATGCCATCCTTTCAGCGCTCCGGTCTGCTGGCATTGAGGGTTGGGACGATCCCTTCATCTGTCACTGTGCATTTCAGGGCCCTTTTTGATTATGACCGGACTCGGGACAGCTGCCTGCCAAGCCAGGGACTCAGCTTCTCCTATGGTGACATCCTGCATGTCATTAATGCCTCTGATGATGAGTGGTGGCAGGCAAGGCTGGTGACCCCACATGGAGAAAGCGAACAAATCGGCGTGATCCCCAGTAAGAAGAGGTGAGTTGCCATGAAGACGAGAGGCCTTCCTCAGCCTCTCCTTGGTACTGATTTCTGTTTCCTTTTTTTTTACCGGTTCCCCCATAAAGTTGCTTGAGAGCAGGGGTATGCTTTACTGTCCCTAACAGGGAGTTGGAGCTCAGGAGATGGTTATGACTCAATGAGCCCAACAGTGGCTCTGTGCCTGTTGCAACCCACTGCTGAGACTGTACCCTGGCAGTAATAGGACTTGTTTCTGACTCCAAAACAGGGTGGAAAAGAAAGAAAGAGCTCGATTGAAAACCGTGAAGTTCCATGCCAGGACGGGGATGATTGAGTCTAACCGGGTAAGTGGGGATCCCCAAGGAAATCACCCCACCCGTGAAGAAGAGTCAGAAGTGCGGAGTCTGTCTGGCGGATAAGAGAACGGGGGACCACCAAAGAGTCCCTCTGTCCTATCAGGGCACTGACTGCCTTTCTGAGAGCAGAGCAAGGGCACTCGGCCTCTGTGCCCAGTCGGTACTCCCGCCCTTCGGGTAACTGGCTCTTCAAGATGTGGTGGAATTGGCCTGTCTGCAAGGCTGATGGCCTCCAGGCACATGAAACCACAGTAGGGTGTCTCCCTGGCCACAGGCTGTGTCGGAGCCGTAGGGACCCTGAACCGAATCTGGCCTCGCCATCCAGCCAGGGACACCAGGCCCAGAGCTCTTTGACTGGCTGCCCTTCAGACCAAATGAGGCACGAGGTCTGTTTCCATTCACCCCTGTTCTTCCATGAGCTTTGCAGGCCGAAGAAGTTCCGGTGCAGTAGAGGGAAGAGAGACACAGAGTAGGTGACTCTGTGTTTTATCAGTGGCACCTTAGGGCATGTGTCCAGGAGGCTACAGTGACCTTTGTGCTTTAGGAAGTACTAGTGAGTGCTGTGAGTGTGGATTAGGTAGAAACCTCTAACATCCCCACAACATTTTCCTGTGAACATAATTTTCCTCTCACATCAACTTTCATTTAATCTCATAGCCTCCATTTGTGAAAAATGGTCTTTTATTTAGCTCACCATTGTCTCCATTTTAGTTTTTCTTGCATGCTTTAAAATCCATTGTTCTGTTTTTTTTTTCTTCTGTCCTTCCCCTCCATCTTCATGTTCTTTCACAGTCGATCAAAACGAAACGTAAAAAGAGTTTCCGCCTCTCTCGAAAGTTTCCATTTTACAAGAGCAAAGAAAACATGGCCCAGGAGAGCAGCGTACAGGAACGTAAGTAGCAGCAGGGCACAGAGAGCAGATGGCGCGCAGCCCCGCCCTCTTCCTCATCGCCACGCCCCCTCGGGAGAGGACTGGGAGCGTGTGCGCGCTGGTGTATCCATGTGTGCATGTGTGCGCGCGCCCCTGCTTGTTGGCAGAGTCAGGGAAGAAATGGGTCTGCACAGGGAGACGCTGGGGCTTTTTGGCTAGGTCCTCACTCGGAAAGGATGTTGGAGGCTCTGAGTGGAACTGGTTCCCGGGCTGGCCTACTAGGGAGTCCTGGCGCTGCGGTCAGGAGTGCCAGGCTGAGCTCAGCCATTGTGTCAGGTCTGGAAAACTGGATTTCGAAGAGAACCAGGTCCAGGGACTCAGTGTTGCTCTCCTGGCTTCCTCCTCTTGTGTTTTCTTTCCCTTAACTTTGCTCATCTGTGTCAAGAGAAGAGCCTTTTCCTTTGCTGGATGCCTGGGCTTGGGCCTACTTCTTGACTCACACGCACGTGCCTCTGCCCACAGGATGTGCACGTGGCTCTCAAAGACCCCCTGTCGTTACAGAGTCATTACAGAGCCTGCTTTGAGGAAAAAAATCCTTCCTCCTGAAGGACTTGACATGAAGGGGGATTACTCAGCATTGTCCGAATAAAGATTTATTGAGAAACACAAGGCTGCTTTGGTAGGAAAGGCCATACTGCTGTGCTAAATGAGCTTTTTATGGACCAATTTAATCCTGAGAAGTAGTCAGATGCCTGAGAAGTCGATTGCTCTGACCTAACCTTCAACATCAGGTCAGGCTGGTGAATAGTTCTCACGAGGCTCATGGTGAACTGTAGACCTCTCTTCTGCCTCACAAGGAGGGGTCTTGTGGTCCTGGGCTTCTGGGACTGGCTGGAGACTGGCTAGTTCTGATAGGGAATGTCCTTTTTCCAGGCCAGCCTGATGTATGGCCATGGGATGTGTAGGCCATTGCCGTCGGGGGTGGTCGCTCGTAGATATCAGAATGCCCTCGCCCAGATGAAGGTTATGGTTCACCGTCCTGGGGAGCACAGTCGGAAGCACTAGGTAGAACTGGTTCTGTTCATGCACAGCAGGAGACAGTCAGCACAGTTCACCAGATGGGTCCCGGTGAGCCTGTGCGCTGAGCCTGGAAGGGGGCGCTGCTGGGTGGCTCAGCCAGAAAGGGCAGGCTTGCCTGTTGGCTGAGAGCTGAAGCTGCCTCATGCTTATCCTCTGGAAGCTGAGCTCGTCCCCTGTGGTCCTCACAAGGCAGTCAGCTGTAAAGGCCACGCCTTAGGCTGCATGAAGCTTCCCCTGAAGGCTTTGGACAAAGCCAATCAGTACTGGGGGAGAGCTCCTTGTGGCGACAATTCTGCCTGCCTACCTGCCACACATAGGGGTTTGCCCTTTCATGTGCCCGTGGAGGGAAGCGGTGATTTCAGGGGCAGAGCAGAGACCTGCACTCTGTAACTACAAACTCGGTCAAAGCATGTGCTCCATGCCTTGGGAGGTCACCTGCCCTGTCAGCCTGTGGGCTGTAGACCACCTCAGAAAGGCTGTTCACTTCAAGGCCCTCTGGCGGCCGGTCGGGCCACGTGAAGTTCAGGTACCTGACCTGAGACGTTCTTTCCGTAGCAAAGTCCTTAACCTCACTGTAGCTGTAGGTCTCATAGTATTTCAGACTTCTGTCACTAATGCTCACCTGGCTCTGTATTCTTCCTTCCCCTGTCTTTTCTCTCTCTTTTCTCTGTTCTCCCCAATTCCTTCCACCCCTCCCTCCCCCACCCCTTCCTCCCTCCCTCCTGCCCTTCTTTGTCCTTGCTGTCTGTGAAATCAGGACTTCCCTGGGTTAAGTGACGATTATTATGGAGCAAAGAACCTGAGTAAGTGAAACTTACACACCATTAACTGTGTTTTTGGCATGAGTGGACACGCTGGGGTTGGGGGTGTATGGGACGTGGGTGCGGGTGAAGGATGAGGGGAGGGCAGTGTCAGTGGGCACTCCAATGCCATGGCAGGAGGAGGTACAGGTGGCTATGAATGTCACACTTTGGCTCTGGATCCCTGATCCCCTAATGAAGGCCTCTCGGTCCTGTCTGTGTTTTCCTTTTGTACCGTGACGTGGTGGCCAGCCCACCACGTGGCATCCCACCTTGTAATTGAGGTGACAGAAAGTACTTCTCTCCAGGGTGACCGTTCAGCTCATCACTAGCCTGTTGTTGAGGTGAAGGGTGCCACTGGTTGGAGCCTTTTCCCAGTGACCCAACTCTAAAGATTAATCAGGCTTCAGAATGAGCCCTTTCAGTCTCTCAAACTCGGAACAGGAGAACTGGGAAGCCCTTTACCCTACATGCATCTGGGGTCTCCCGGCAGGTCCAGGGACCTCAGCAAACAAACGCAAGCTGGCTTTCCAGAGCCTCTTGAAGGGACTAAGCCGATAGAGGCTTCAGCGGCACTTGCGGGCCGCATCTATGCAGGGCTTTAGCTCGGGAAAACCCTGGCTGACCTGTCCTCTCAGACAACAATCCCAGAGCGGAAAATGATGGGACCTAGGTGACATGGCCTTAGCATGCTCGCTGCGCACACAGGCGCGCGTACTTCTGTAGGCATGTACTCTCCTCCCATAAGGTCTAAAGGCACACAGAAAAGCAGGTGCCTTGCGGGGCTTGCTCAGGAGCTAGCCATGGGCGGTAATTCAGCCAGTCCTTTCTTGGGGGGCCACAGCATATCACAGTCTGCAACAGTGTCATCTTGGCTGAAACGAGCAGGGTCTCTCTCCATAGTCTGTTGTGTTCATGTTTCATCTTCATTCGCCTGTTGCCTGGGGACGGGTGGCTTCTGTTCGGGCCAAACTGCCTGGCCGGCAGGGCTGTCCTATCCTCCAGGTGTTGTTTGCTGTCTGTGTTTTGACATGTCTGTCTTCTGGTGGATGGGGGAGCACGCCCCTCACACTTGGGGCCACACCATCCTTCTAGGTAGTGGTGGCAGAAGGGTGGCCAAAGCATTGTTGCCTGGTGACTGCTCAGCCTAGCCAGTGCATAGCCTCGTAGTTTGGGAGCAGCACATGATTCCGTACTCTGGAACCTCTGCCTGGGAGGGAAATGAAAGAGCAGCCCGGTCCCTGGACTTTGCATTGCTACTGTCTCTGCCTTGCCTTTCGTATCAGTAGCCTTGGGAGATTCATTTTGACGGAGGATTTGGAAGCCATCAGTGTCAGGTCTTTGGATCCAGATGAAGAGGAAGCTGCCCAAGAATGGGGAGGCCGGTAGCGTATAGGGAGGGACTTGGCAGACCAAGAGGACTCGGGGACTAGGATGAGGTAGCCAGGGGCTCAGGATTGGGGCCATGCCCCCCACTTGGTAGCCTGGATGTGGCAGGTCTCCTGTGACCTGACGTGCTGGACAGCTCAGTGTCTTGCTCCTGGAGCACCTGAGTGTTGTGCCGCGTGTGACCTCTCAGTGGTGTGTTCTGAATCGGAGTCTCTTTCTTGTTGGCTTGCAGAGGGAGTGACATCCAACACCAGTGACAGCGAAAGCAGTTCCAGTAAGTGTGTGTCATTCTCCCCCATGTCATGTTGCTCCACCACGTGTCCCAGCCACCCTCATTCCAGCGTTGCATGGCTGCCGTCTCCGTGCGGAGGCTGGTGCTTCTTTTAGCCATGCGCACGTTCAGAGCCTGGACATGCTGTGGCCGTTTGGTCCTTCAGGGGCGGGGCTTAGGCCGGGGATGAAAGGAGAGGAGAAGCCCCGCAGTCCTGGCTGGAGCCCGCCTTAAAAGCCTCCCAGCAAGTAAAGGCGTGCCCCGGGCATTATGGGCTGTGGGTGCTGCCAGTTCTACAGATTTGCTTAAAGACCAAAAGAAAAATGGCTCCTGTGGATATTGTCCTGAATTGCCTTGCCAGGTCCCCACGACCTCCTGGATTAAGGCGTGGTGTCCTGGCCTTTTAGCTGGGTCATATGACCAGGTAACCTCCCCGTTTTCCTTCAGAGATCCCGTGATGGAGCCAGAGAAGCCACAGTCCAAACCCCACCAACTTCGGGAGCACTGGCCTCTCCGGAGTGGTGGCTAGAGGCCGCGTTAAGTGTGCTGGGGGTCTTCAGCCCAGTGCAAGCCTGCAAGCAGGCATCCTGGGCTTGAGGCAAACATCACAGCCTTCCCCAGCACTACCATCCCCGCTTTGGGACCTCCAGCCACCCAGCACCGAGTGGCTTTGCTAAGCTGTTGTGGGAAAAGCCCATCGTTGCTAGGGTATATGGAGCTCTTCCAGAAGGAGAGAGCAGGCCTGGGCACTGCTCTTAAAGGGCAGGCACTGAGGACCTTCGTCCAGCCTTGTGCCACTTTTCTGGATGCTTCTTCCACTGAAGGGGGCTAGGTAGACCCTTTAAACGAAGCGAGGCTGTAGCTCCGGGGATCTGCAGGAGTGTCCTGGCTCCCCGGCCTGCAGGCGAGGGGACACAGGTATTGTTATCTCGACCAGCCGAAGCTTCCCTGTGATTCTCACCAGAGCGCGAGGGCAACTGAGCATAGCTGACTGTTGCCTGTAAGAACAGTTCCTGAAAAACCGGGGTGGTTTCTGGTGCAGGCTTCGTGATTTCTGGGTCATGTTCCTTTGCTCAGCTATATTTTGCTGAGTAAGAGCCCCGCTGGCTCCTGTCCCGGCGCGGTGAGGCCTTCCCGTGCACTTTGGCCATTGGGAAGCAGGCAGGCCCCCGAGGCAGGTGTGAGCAGGCATGGCTGGACTCAGCTGTTTTCTGGCACAAGTGGGAGTGGGGGCAATGACGGACGTCACAGACACAGGGAGGCAGATTAGGAAGTGTCGCTGACATGTCTCCTTTTTTGTTGCAGAAGGACAAGAGGATGCTATTTTGTCATATGAGCCAGTGACTCGGCAAGAAAGTAAGCCCTTTTCTGAGTGTCGCCTTCCAGCCAGTGTTGCACTCGTGGGGCCCAACACAGGGGGGGCTGTGGCGTGCGGCCCCTGGGTGCCTCATTAGAGATGGGGCGGCCTCCTAGTGTGCACCCCCGCCCCGCTGCCCCACCGGTGCTCGCTGCCGGGGTGCCTTCCAAAGGATAGGGCAGATTTACACAGATGGCAGAGGGCAATTTCAGCGGCCGTGGCCACTGCTAAAAGGGGGGAGATCCTAGTCACCTCCCTTCGGTGGCTGCTCTGAAAGAACCTTGCCCAGCTGCTGGTGCCCATGCAGAGATTTCTCCTGAATCTTCTGGAAGGGGAAGATGGTTCAGGTTTCAGATTTGCCTCCACCTTATATATTCTCAACATAAAGGCTCTTTGATGTCTTTGTAGCTAAAAGCCAGCAAATGGCTGGCAACACTCTGCCCTGTGTGAGCAGTGGCTCCGAGCCACAGCATTCTGGGCAGGCGTGCGGCTAGAGCAGGCTGGCCTGTGCGGCGGCGCTCACTGCCTCTGCGCGCTCTCTCCACAGTTCACTATGCAAGGCCCGTGATCATCCTGGGCCCGATGAAGGACAGAGTCAATGATGACCTGATCTCAGAGTTCCCGCATAAGTTTGGATCCTGTGTGCCACGTAAGAGCCTGGGACGGCTTTGGCTGTGGGGGGTATTGGTGCCCTGGCATTTGTCACTCGGATGTATTATAGATGGGGGGGGGCAGCTTTGCCATGGAAACAGAGCACATCTCATACCCTAGCTGAGATGCGGCCACGCTCAGTTCCCCCTGGAGCTGATGGGGTTGAGAGGACTGAGATGTCACAGTGGCCGGCTTGCTCCCTTGTACACATTTGAGTGCCGATGGTCAGGAATGGTGGGATGTGGGGGGGCCCAGCCCATGTGGTGTTGACGTGGCCTGCTGGACAGCTCATTAGGTTCACTGGCTCCTGTGCCACCTTTGGCACCTGTGCCAGGCCGTGGTCTGGGAAACCCCACCTCGGTGGTCCAGTTGAAGCTAAATCAATTAGCCCTTGGGCTCCAGACAAAGTGTTTTCCTCTCTTCCCTCAGACACCACCCGGCCTCGGCGTGACAACGAGGTGGATGGCCAGGACTACCACTTTGTGGTGTCCCGAGAGCAAATGGAGAAGGACATTCAGGACAACAAGTTCATCGAGGCAGGCCAGTTCAATGATAACCTCTATGGGACCAGCATCCAGTCCGTGCGAGCAGTTGCAGAGAGGGTAAGGACGGGAGCTGGCCCTGCCCAGCACACACCACGGACGGGGTCACGGAACTGCCCCTGCCCAGGCTCCGCTGCTCTTCATGCTCCGGGCCTGGTGGGGATGCTGCTGAGCAAGACCGGGCCTCCCTGCTGCTGCATGAAAGTGTCTGCCTGTCTCCTCCTCCATGCAGCTCACCCCAGAGAGTCCCCCACCCGAGTAGGGACCCCTCTGCAGGCCTGGCCTTTTTTGGGTAGTAGGAGCAAAATGTGGAGCCTGGGTACCTCTGGGGGAGAATGTTTTAGGCTTCTTTGGGTTCCCCCCAGGGGCACATTGGGGTTGCCACTGGGTGAGTGCTCAGTGGGGGGGCTGACGTGCGCCGTCGCCTTTCCAGGGCAAGCACTGCATCTTAGATGTTTCGGGCAATGCGATCAAGAGGCTGCAGCAATCACAGCTTTTCCCCATCGCCGTCTTCATCAAGCCCAAGTCCATTGAAGCACTTATGTAAGTCTTCGCAAGGCTCAGACGCTCGAGCTGGGGGAGGGCCCTGGGCAGAAGGCAGAAAGCGGAGGGCTGGGTGGGGCCGCTGTCCGCCTGATGGAAGCCCAGCGGGAGGTGTGCAGCCAGAACTGGCACCTCAGGACTCCTGCTGTGAGCGCCCATAAATGTGTTGCGGGGTGAGCAAAGCCTAGCCATGGGCCACACTGCTCTCAGGCACCAGCAGAGCAGATTGCCGTGGAGCCTGAAGTAATTCTTTTTTTTTTTTTTTTTTTTTAAGATTTTATTTATTTATTTTTAGAACAAAGGGAAGGGAGGGAGAAAAAGAGGGAGAGAAACATGAATGTGTGTTTGCCTCTCATGTGCCCCCAACTGGGGACCTGGCCTGCCACCCAGGCATGCGCCCTGACTGGGAATCGAACCTGCGACCCTTGGTTCACAGGCTGGAGCTCAATCCACTGAGCCACACCAGCCAGGGGTGAAGTAATTCTTTATTTTCACCAGATGAGAGTCTTGTTCAGTACAGTAGTCCCTCTCTATATCGCAATTCACTTATCGAGGCCTCACTGTATCACGGGATTTTTTAAAATATTATATTTAATTATTTATCGTGGCTTTTTCACTATATCGCGGGATTTTGCGGTACTGTATACGTATGTTGTTAAAGTTACGTAAGTTTAAGAGTGTAGAATATGTTTAAGAACATAACTAGTGTTTATAAGAGTGTGGGAAAGGTTAATAAGGGAGTGGGAAAGATTGACAAGGGACTGGGAATGGCTTATAAGTGTGTGGGAATAGAACGTAATACCTGCGATAAGTGAGGGCATACTGTACTGTTCTCTTCTGTCTTTGGCAGGGAAATGAACCGACGGCAGACATACGAACAAGCAAATAAGATCTATGACAAAGCCGTGAAACTGGAGCAGGAATTCGGAGAGTACTTCACAGGTAAGCGGCCCAGCCGCGCCGTCCGGGCACATGGGACCAACCAGCGCCTGTCATCGGAGGGGCTCCCTGAGGTGTAGACACCCCGCACAGAGTTTCTGGGTGCTTTGGGGCTCATACCCGAATGGCCTGCAGCCTGCCAGAGCTCTTCAGCCAGTATAGTATCAACTGCCATCACCAAACCCTGCCTTGGATCACTTTGTTCTTTTCATCTTCGTGCGCCTTCTAGCGCGCAGGCGCTCCGCATCCCTTCATTACCCCCATGTTCAGGGCTGGGCCTTGCATGTGTTAGGTGTTGAAGAAACGTTTGTTGTCGATGGTGACCCCTTGCTGTGGTGTTGAAGCTGTCTGTGTGTGTGCGCGCGCGTGTGACTGCAGAGGTCAGTTCCTCAGGACTTGGCAAGGTGTCTGTGCTACCGCACTCACCTTTCGAAGTGCGGTGACAGAGATGTGTGGGCTGGTGCAGAGTAGACCCTCGCTGGGTCGCTACTAGGTTAACCGGGACAGAATCCCTAAGTGGCCTCTGAGGTCTAGCGTTTCGGAACCCCCTTCCCTGTGAGCATGTGTGTCCTTGTGTGCTGGGTTGACCTCTGAAAGAGAGCAGATGTGATGGCCCCAGGAGCACCACCTCTTGCCAGAAATTCTGGCTTCCAGCTCTTTCTGTGGATAAGTGGGATTTCCCCAGCCTTCTGGTTACGGCTGCGAGCTGTGGCATCTAATGGGCACTCAGTCAAAGTCCTGTGAGCAACACATTTTCCTATGCGTTGCTACTTAGTCTCACTCTCTCAGCAAACTGACCTCCAGTCCTGAGCTGGGAGCACCTGCCAGTTCCCCCTTGCTGCCCTAGGCACACAGATAGCGACCCAGTGACTGCGGCTCTGCGGGCGCTGTGGGCGTTGTGGGCGCTGTGGGCTGGGCTTGGTGGTAGGCTTGCTGGGACAGGCCGGGTTGCTGGGGGTCGGTGGGTGCTGTGGGCCACAGTAACAATTACGTTTTTCTCTTCCCTTTAGCCATTGTACAGGGTGACTCACTGGAAGAGATTTATAACAAAATCAAACAAATCATTGAGGACCAGTCTGGGCACTACATTTGGGTCCCATCCCCTGAAAAACTCTGAAGAAGCCCCTCCGCCCTTTCTCTTGTGAACAGAAGAAATCCAGCCCCTGTTCCCTCCTCCCTCTTCATTCCTGTCCCCACGGGGAGAACAAGTGACTACTGTTCTTGTCCCCTTTTTTAGATATATCAAAAAAAAAAATGAGTTTTCTAGTCCTGTTCTGTTTTTTTTAAATTTTCGTTTTGTTTGAGTTTATTTGGGGGGGATGATGCCATCTCACTCATCACGTGACTGTGCCCATTCCTGCATGGACCTTTCCCAAGCACTAGCACAGGTGCAAATCCATCAGAGTCATTGTTTCCATAACAGTCAAGCAGAAGCGAAGAGAAGCGAGGAGGACTGATGGACAGACAGACTCTGCACAGCTGCATGGCTTTGAAGGGAGCTCAGCACAGGCACCTCCGCCGGTCTGCTCTGCTGTCATGCGGCTCTGAACGGTGTGACACCATGGCGATAGAAAGTATCTTATTTATATACAGATATATATATGTAATTTATCTAAAATATATAGAAATTATTATATATATATATATTATACACTCTCATATAATATATATATATATATCTCACACACCTTTGGACCAGAAAATCTATGGAGACTTCATCAATGGTACTGTGTTATTAGAGAAATGCTTTAATTTTCATATTCCCATCAGATGGCATCTTATATCCCAACTGGTTGCGGAGGGTTGAAAGTGGTAGTAAGCGCTGAACCAAGGGCACGCGCACTTGGTCATTCTCTTGAGAAATGGGGTTTTCCCTGGAGGGGCAGCCGGAGGCCCCCGACAAAGGGCTTTGGCCTGGGGTGGGAGGGCCGCACACCGACGCTGAAGCAGCTGCCGCCCTCTCGGCGCGGCGCGCTGTGGATGGAGAGAAAGAATGGCTAGTGATGCTCCATATTAAATTGCCTATTGTTTTATGCCACCTGATGTGTCTGCATGAGAGATTTCCTTTTTTGTTCATTTTTAAGCTGCTGTTAAACCAAAACCATGTTGTGCTACTGTGTCAGCCTTTTCATGATTCCCAATTTTACTTTGACTATTTAAGTGAATGCGTAGAATCCGGTTTGACAGTGTCTGAAAGGCTTGGGATGTTGCGGAGTCGCCGGGCCTTGTGACCGAGTAGGTGACCCAGACCGGGCGGGCGCGGCATGGGAAGTGGCAGCGGGTGAGCACCGAGCACAGCACCCGGGGCTCCGCGTTGCAGTGCGACCCTGACTCACCCGCCCGGGACATGCTGGGCTCAGCTGAGGCTCCTTCAGGGACCCACCGACAGGGACAGGGACAGCTGGACAATGGGACGGCACTGGGCTGGGCCAGCCCTCCAGTGAGAAATCTGATTTGGTTTCTTGCGCAGCCGCTTCCATAGCCCCTCCCCTGGCCCCCTCAGCCCCTGCTGGGAGCTGACAGTTTCTGCAAGGAGGAAGCGGGCTTGCGTGCCCTTCATCCAAGCTGCGGAGCCGGGACTCACCAGCGAGATGTGCAAGCTCGTTGCTCTTTCCCGCAGCCACATGGCGCTGATTGTGCTCAAGGGAGTTTTGCTTTGACCGCACACGCAGGTGCCAGGTGTGACGCAGGCCCCGCCCCACTGTGCTCCTTTGAAGCCACCACGCCTCCATCACCTCCACACTGGAGGCGTGACACGGGACAGAAGCATGGACGCGTGCTTGGCCCCAACTGGGGTCGATTGTGGCGTGTCCCAGGCCACTGTGCTATGAGCGGTGCGAATGACGCTGCATGGAGGACACGTGGAGCGCTGCCAGGCAAACAGGAAATCTAGTACCGGTTCTCCTACCAGCATGGTGAGGGCAGCTTCCAGCATGGGGCCAGGATGAGGGTAAGGAAGGGGCAGCAGCTTCACCTGGGCAGCACACTAGGTGAGCGACAGCGAGAGGTCAAGCGCTGGCCGGTCATGACCGGCGAGGAAGGGTGAGCAGGAAGTGTTCACGTCTCGGAGGTGAAGTCAGTGCTCTAAGTCGGAACGATGCTCAGCCCTCCGCCCCTCCCAGGGAGGCAAAGCAAAGATTCAAAGCAAGCATGACGCTAGTTGGTTTACCAGTGTTCCTTCCAAGGAGACATATATTTTTTAATAAACGATAGTTGCAATGAACTGTGACTCAGAGACCTTCTTGAAGGAGTTGGGAAGGGAGGCCTGGGGTCAGGGCAGTGGGGAAATGGCTCAGACCTGTGCACAGAGGCCGAGAGGCTCTCCGCTGCGTGATCATCAGCTGAGCGAGTCCGGCGTTCCTCTGGACGGTTCTAGACCCCTGGGGTCAGAGCAGGTCCTTTGCGAAAGTTATATTCGCTGTCTTCCACCCCAGACCCCAAAACACTGGTTCACATAGCACCAACTGGCTCTGGGAAGGGGTCCCACATCCTTGGTGGCGAAATGCTGACATTTTCCCCAAAAGTACACAAGATAAGAGGTGCCTGCTGCAGCAAAGAGGTTTGTTTTTTCAAGAGAGCAAGGGCCAAGTCAGCAGCAGAGAACTGAGTCAGGAATAGGGTGACAAAAAGCTGCCCTACTGCTCCCCGTGTTCCCAGAAAGCACTGACTGCTCAGGAGAAAATGGTGGGGGTGGGAGCGGGGGCAGAGGCGGCTGCGGCATGCAGTGTGGGGTCGTGGTCATCTCTACAGCTTTCCGAAGAGATGTCTGCTCATCCCACGCATTGATGACGTGGTTGATGTCACTGCAACTCGTGGGGAGAAGCCCGAGGAAGTACTGTCCTAAGGTCAAGAGCAACGATTGAGTGAATGAGCTACCAACCGCATGTGTGCGCGCTGGCCCACGCCACGGACGATGCGCCTCACTGGCTGGCGGTGCTTGAGAGTTCGTATGCTCTCTCTTTCTCTGGAAGGCGGCCTGGCGAAAAGGAGGCTCCAAAGTGCTCTGTGGGGTCAAAGGAAATCCTGCTCCTGAGTGCAAAGGGGACAAAAAGCTGGCTCATAGCCACACTGTTGAGACCCTTCACAGCTGCTGACCCTCCTAGAAAGCAGTGCAGCTGAAGAAAATCCAGCCCCCAGCAACTTGGAAACATCGGAAGGCAGGCACCCCTTAACCCTAATCTCTGCTGTGACCTGATGGCCGGAGCCCCGTCTCCACCCAGGGTCAACACTGGGCCCTCTCCCGGATCTGCTGCTGACCACATAGCCCATGGTGCCTCAGCTTCCTCATCTGCGACAAATCTTAAATTTCTAATAAAACATGCATAGGGTGATTCTTGTGACTATGTAAAGTATTTGTTCAGGTACAAATGACCAACTTTATCTTAAGGTGGAAATACTTCCAGAAATTAGCTAATAAAAGCAAAATCTTTAGCCCTGACCAATGTGGCTCAGTTGGGCGTCATCCCATAAACCAAAAGGTCATTAATTTGATTCCCAGTCAGGACACATGCGTGGGTTGCGGGCCAGGTCCCCAGTTGGGGGCATGGAAGAGGCAACCACACATGGACGTTTCTCTCCCTCTTTCTCCCTCCCTTCCCCTCTCTCTAAAAATAAATAAATGAACAAATAAATAATTTTTTAAAAAGCAAAGCCTTTATCCAAAACAAGTGTGCTCAAGGATGAACCTAATAACAGCTGCAAAAGAAAGTGGGAGTTGAGCTGCAGGATTGGGAAGAGACTAGAGCAAGAAAGGATGGGGTTGAACAGGGCCCCGGGCTCCAGCAGAGGGGTCAGTACTAAAGGGCAGTAGAACCGTTTCCATAGGGACCATGAATCACTAGAAGGCCAAGCTGTCAGAAAACCTTGTAGAAATGAGCTGAGTGGGTGTTCAGAGCTGTTAGGTTTCTCAAGGCCATTTGACAAGAGTGCTGGCTTTGCACCCTGGCCAGGTGGCTCAGTTGGTTGAAGTGTTGTCCCATACACCAAAAGGTTGTGGGTTCGATTCCTGGTCAGGGCACACACCTGGGTTGCAGCTTTGTTTCTGGCTCTGGATTCAATAAATATAAAACTACTCTTTAAAAAAAGTGCTGGGGTTAGCAGTGCACCTAGGTGCCTGGTGAACCACCTGGGGCTTGGTCAGCATCAGTCTCCCCAAGTTTTGTCCTGTCCTTGTTTCCCACGTAGGATTTTATGACCTCAATTCCATTAATCCTGTTATCCATTCAGTTGGTTCTGTGTCGCCTCTGAGCTATTTTATTATCACCGCAAATAACTTTCGGAAGCTCAAAATCCAATTTCCTCAAAAGCCTCTCTCTTCCCCCATCACTTCCTAGAAATAGCTGAACTTGCTGCTGTGCACCTCGTCCCTCCCCAGTGAACAGGGTGTGGGGGTGCGAGTGTTGTCAGAGCACGGGGGGGGGGGCTTCAGTAGTGAACCCCACCGGGACTGGGTACGCAGAGCCATGCTCCGTGTCAGGCTGACACCCACCAGTGCCTTCCACGTTCGGCCTGGTGAACGACGTGCATGTCCTAGCCCTCCCCTGTCCCTGGCTTTCTAACCAGCAGGACCCAGCACACTTCCAGGAAAGGGGGCGGTGTGAGGACTCAGGTGTGCCTGCTCGCAGTGAAGCGTCTGTGCAAGAGGACGTTCTGATGGGCCTTCCTGTGCCCACGGTCATCCCCAACTTCACCGACAGAACTCGTCATCTGAAGTGCTGTCCCAGTTCTGTCCCCCTCCCATGGGGCACTGTTACCTACAGGAGAAAAGTCCAAGCTCCTTAGCACGGCCCTACTGCCATCAGGCCTTGGCCTTCCTGTCCTGTGTCATCTGCGTCATCTTTTGCTGCGTCCCCATTGTGCTCCCGCCATGAGTTCCCGGAATGCACCACAACCCTGTGTCTTTGTTAACTTTCTTTTTTTGGGGGGGGGGGGAGGGAGAGGGAGAGAAACATTGACTGGTTGCCTCTTTTACGTGCCCCAAGGATGGGCCAAACCCACAACCCAGACATGTGCCCTGATCTGGATTCGAACCAGTGAGCTTTAGCTTTGCAGGACAACACCGAGCCACAGCAGCCAGGGCTGCTCACACTTCTTTTCTTGCCCATAAAAATGCCCTCGCTGCCACCCTGTCCCCACCTTGCTTACCTGGGAGACTCTTTTTAATATTTTAAAACTGGATTCAAGAATTCCCCTCCTTCTAGTCTGCCTTTCCTGAAGCACCTCCTCTTCTTCCCTCCCACCTCTGGGTTGAACTGGCAGTTTGGTTCTTTGTGCTCTATTAGACTAGAGAATATTTGTCATTGTAACATGCTTACTATGTTTACAGACAATAACAAGTGCTTCATGCATTTTAATTCACTTGTTGCCAAAACGGCACTGTGAGGTAGGTGGTCTTATTACCCTCATGTTCCAGATGAGGAAACTGAGGCACAAGGGGGTCCCGCAGCTCACAGCGGGCTGTCTGTCAAATGCAGGCTGTTTGGCTGTGGCAGCTGTGCCCCTAATGGCTACATTGTGCTGCCTGTCACTTCGCCACACTTGGCGCGTTGGATTGTCGCCATCTTTCCGTGTGTCTTCTCCTGAGCTCCAGCATTTCGCACAGTGTCTGTCACATAGTAGGTGCCCAGGAAAAGGGAAGGGAGGCCCTAGTTCTTGGCTCCAGCTTGGAGGGTAGAGCTCAGACTAGGCCTAAACCTGTGGTGAATGGGACTTTTTGGTTGATTTTCTTGAAAAGCCTCCTTTCCGGAGTCCCTGCAGTTTCCTCTGGGACCTTGCTTGCTTCATCAGAGATGACTTGTTTCCATTGCCAGCCACAGGTGCCCCTTGAGCTCCTTCCGCTCTTCTCACTCTGCTGTCTTCTCAGCAAGAACTACTCTGCCCGCACTCGCTGACCAGCCATGTTCGCCCGACACAAGTTCACTGAGGGCCCACAGCCCTCCAGGGCAGCCCGCCCTCCCAAGGATGACATGCAAAGAGCCCTTCCTCAGCCCTAGCGGCTTAGAAACAAGGAAAGCCCGCATCCCCGCTCTCACCTGTGACTTCTCTTTAGGTCACTCCTGCTTTTTTAAAAAAGATTTTATTTACTTATTTTGAGAGAGAGGATGGGATGGAGAAAGAGGGAGAGACAGCAATGTGTGGTTGCTTCTCATGTGCCCCCCAAACTGGGGACCCGGCCTGCAGCGCAGGTATGTGCCCTGACTGGGAATCGAACCTGCAACTCCCAGGTCTGCAGGCGGCACTCAGTCCATCGAGCCACACCAGCCAGGGCAGGGCCACTTCTGCTTTTCCTAGACTCTTTTCTTCCTTTTCTCCCATGTCTCAAGTGCCACCATTTTCCTAGTCACCCAGGCCCCAAGCCTGATTCCTGTCCCTTGGTCATCATAGCCAGTCTCCTGCCAAAACTTGTTGATCCTTTCAACTGTCCCCGCACTCCAGTCCTTTGCTTTCATGATCACCACCCCTCCGCTCGTAATGACAAGAGCAGAGCCAGGTGAGCGCGTGGTGAGAGGCGTTGTGCTTGGTGCACGTCCAATGATAGCAGTGCTGCTCTCGGGGACCCTGCAGTCTAGTGGGGGGGGGCAGACAAGTAAATGACTGAGGATGTAATACACATTCTGCTCCATGCTGTGAAGGAAATAAATAGGATGCAGTGACAGAGGGTGACCCAGTGAGGAGACCTGCCTGGAGAAAGTGCCCAGACGAGGCTTCTGTGAGGGGGTGCGGCATTCAGGGTGAGACCTGGGAAGCTCAGTAAGGTCAGCCTGGTGGAAGAGGGAGTGGGGGCTGTGGGGGAGGGAAGGGGTGAACACCCTCCACTGGCCCCAACACAGCATCTCTTCCCGACTGCTTGCCTGGGTACCTGTGACCAAGGCCTCTGTCTGGAACATTGCAGGCCTCATCGCTGCAAACCTCGCGAGCTTCAGCTCAAACGCCACTCTCCGTGTTGTCACGAGTCTTCGCCTTCCCTTCTTCTGTACCACTCTAGCAGGTCAGACTGCACTTTCTCTGTTCTTCTTCTTCTTCCTTTTTTTTTTTTTTTTTTTTTTGGCATGAAAGCTATTTGTCCAGAATGTACTTCTTCAACTAAATGAGAACTTCTAGAAGCATCCAGTGTGTACCTTAGTGTGTACCTTCAGATCCCTCAAAGCAGCTAATACACACCAGATGCTCAATAAATGATTGCTGAATGACCTTCCCCTTTCTGGATTTCACAGTCTTAATCTGCAGCATGAGGAGCTCGCACAGACAATCTAAGGCCTCTCCCTTTGACAATAAAACCAATAAAATAGAATTCTAAATGACAGGTACTCTGCTGACTCCCCCCTCTCCCCAAGACAACTCACATTTTGCAAATTTTCCATTCAAAACGACAAATGAACAGTGACGCCGATGACACAGAAGGCTCATGTACAGCTGTCAGAGAGCGTGGCACGTGAGCATACTCAGTTTATACACAGTTGAATGTTCCACTCACACAGGAGCGAGGTGTGCACTGTGCGGGAGCACAGGATCCAGAGGAGGTGCGCGGATGAGGACAGTTGGGCAGACGGGTGGCATTCTAGGACAATTTTTTTTAAAGGATATTTTATTAATCATGTTGTTATAGTAGTCCCAATTTTTTTGCCCTTTGCTCCCCTCTGCCCAATACCCCCCTTCCCTCCAGCAACCTCACCCCCCTTAGTTCATGTCCATGGGTTGTGTATAAAAGTTTTTGGCTTCTGCATTTCCTATACTGTTCTTAAGAGTCCCCTGTCTATTTTGTACCTACCAGTTATGCTTCTTAGTCCCTGCACCATTTCCCCATTTCTCCCCCTTCCCCCTCCCAGCTGATAACCCTCCAAATGATCTTGATATCTATGATTCTCTTCCTATTCTGGTTTGTTTAGTTGGATTTTGTTTCTATTTTTTAGATTCAGTTGTTGATAGTTGTGAGTTTGTTGTCATTTTAATGTTCATATTGTTGATCTTCTTTTTCTTAAGTAAGTCCCTTTGACATTTCACATAATAATGGCTTGGTGATGATGAACTCCTTTAGCTTTACCTTGTCTGGGAAGCACTTTATCTGCCCTTCCATTCTAAATGATAGCTCAGCTGGATAGAGTAATCTTGATTGTAGGTCCTTGCTTTTCGTCACCTTGAATACTGCTTGCCAGTCCCTTCTTGCCTGGAAAGTTTCTTTTGAGAAATCAGCTGATAGTCTTATAGGAACCCCTTTGTAGGTAACTCTCTGCTATTTTCTTGCTACTCTTATGATCCTCTCTTTATCTTGAACCTTTGGCATTTTATTTATGATGTGTCTTGGTGTGGTCCCTTTCAGGTTTATCTTGTTTAGGACTCTGTGCTTCTTGGACTTTTATGTCTATTTCCTTCACCAAATATGGGGAGTTTTCCTTCATTATTTTCCCACATAAGCTTTCAATTTCTTGCTCTTCCTCTTCTGGCTCCCCTGTGGTTTGGATGTTGGCACATTTAGAGTTGTCCCAGAGATTTCTAAGCCTCTCCTGGTTTTTTTCCAATTCTTGCTTCCTCATTCTGCACTGGTTGACTGTTTTTTTTCCTTCTTATGTTCCAAATCATTGGCTTGAACTCCAGTTTTCTTCCCCTAACCACTGATTTTGTGTGGATTTTCCTTCGTTTTATTTAGCGTAGACTTCACTTCTTCCCCTATGCGTTTGCCGTACTCAAGCATATCTGTCAAACCTGTGAGCATCTTTATCACCACTGTTTTGAACTCTACATCTGTTAGGTTGGCTATCTCCTCGTCTGTGAGGTTGGCTATCTCCTCATCGCTTAGTTCTCCCACTGGAACCTTGATCCATTCCCCCTTTTTGGCCATACTTCTCTGTCTCCTCATCTTGACAGGCTCCTGTGTTTGTTTGCCTCTGTGTCTTAGGTAGAGCTGTTGCACCTGTTACTTTGTAAGGGGTGGAGCCTTAGGGATTTATCAGTACAGGGCGACCTGTTTCACCACACTGTGGCACTCTATGTGGGGGAGGGGTCTGAGAGGGAACAATGTCACTTGCTCAGCACTCGCCCCTTTTCCAGGCACTTCTCCCACTTCCGCATGGGACTGGCGCTTCTATAGCTGTTGCCCTAGCCGTCGTTCCCAGAGTGGGTGGGTCTGCGGATGTTCTGGGACTGTAGGGGCCCTTTAAATAAGCGGACTCTACTGAGAGACCAGCTGTTTCTTCCTCCACCTCAACCCCCACTGGTTTGCACAGTCAGAAGCAATGAAGTTTGATTTTCCCCAGTGCTGGGACCGTGGGCTGTGAGGTCTGGTGAGGAGCTGGGAACACTCCCCAGGTGTCCCTCCTGACTTTTTAAAACATGTGACTGCGCTTTCTGCCAGCCTGCCGCTTCCGCCACTGCTGCCACCACCACACCACATCCTCTCCGCCCCAGCTCCACCCCTCCTACATGTCTGGATGAGTATTTCCTCTTTACATTTTTGTTTGCTGGACTTCCATGCAGCTCAGTTTTCTGGAACTTCTGGTTGTCTCTAGTTTTGAGGTAGTTGTATTCCTTCTTAGTTGTGGAGGGAGATGCAGTGTGTCTGTCTACGCCTCCATCTTGGCCAGAAGTTCCTGAACTGGAATTCTTAACTCAAGGTAATACATATCATCCCAAAAGATCATTAAGACTGGGAGGAATGAAATTTAGAACTAGAATTTGGCATCAGGAAAAGCACGTTGTTGAAAAAGAAAGATGCTCTTGAGAATGGGAGGTAACATTGTGTTATATGCAGAGAAATCCACAGGTGTGAGGACAGAGCCCTCTGCTGAATTTTTGGTGGAGTTAAAAGGAGAAAGAAACAGGAGTGATAAAGTGCAAGTACATGACGCCTGCACCAGGGGGGGAAATGGATGGTGTACAGTATTCCTGATGCGGATCATGGACGTGGCACAGGGCAAGATGTAGCAGCAGTGAGGGACTGACTGTGCAGGGTTGCTCTCAGTTTCATTTGCCTAAAAGCAGAACATTGAGAAATTCTATACTTGTCTTGCTGACAGTATTACCCCTCAGCAAGGAAAGAAATCAACAAGATGGACTGTTGGCTTTTCGTAACCTAATTCTGACCAACAATGAAGAACTGATTGGTCAAGTGGAAACCTGAAGAGCAACCGTATTAGCACAGAGTTTCTGAGTGCTTAAGGCTAGACATAAGAGATTTGGTTCCAGGGTTCAAGAAAGCACATCAAACAGTTCAGAGAAAAGAAAAGTAGCATGAGGGCAGAGAAAGAGCAGGGGCTGAATAGATCTAGCTTTATTGTTTTTATTTTTCAATTACACTTGACATTAAATATTATTTTGTATTAGTTTCAAGTGTACAGCATAGTTAGAGAATCATATGCTTTACGATGTGAAGTGTTTTAATGAAGAAGTAAAAGGAAAGGTATCTAAAGAAAGTGAGGTAAATCCATGGAGAGTTCTTTGATGGTGAGACATTAAAAAGGTGGACAGAAGGGCATCTGACCAAGGATGAATATGAAAGAGTCAGATGGAACAGCCAACAGCCTATCGGGAAGACCTGGCCCCAAACAAGCTTATTCTAGGAGTAAGAAATAGAGGTTTTCAGTTTAGTTCACATCAAGAAACAAATGAAGGAAGTCCTAAAGTCTGCATGTTGGGGCAGAGAGTTTTGTTTTAATCAAAATTAGTTTTCAAACATAATATAAGTACATGTAAAAATAATTCCAATAGTACCATGGGATATAAAAGGAAAAGTGAAATGGCATCATGTTGCAGATGACAAAGACAAAGAGGAACTCTTTAATTCCCACTTTGCTTTAGTCTTCTCTGCCATCAGGCTGAAATGGGTCAAGCAGACAAGACGGAACTGAGGAGCCTAGTAAATAAGAAGTTGTAAGAAAGCATCAAGGTGCTTTAAATGATTTTGTCTCTGCATCCAGACAAATTATATTTCAGGATATTGGGAGAAACTGTAGATGAGATCTCTGCACTGTTCTGTAACCTTTGGGGAACCACGGCGAATAAGAAAGATGCTGGGATTCCCAGTCAGGGCACATGACTAGGTTGCATACCAGGTTTCCAGTAGGGGGCGCGTGAGAGGCAACCACACAGTGATGTTTCCCTCTCTCCTGTCCCCTCTCTCTAAAAACACATAAATAAAATAAAATAAAATAAATCACAGATCTCATAATATTTTTAAAAATTCTTCATCTTAAAAAGAAGATGCTGGACGCCTAGAGAAAGATATATGCTCCTTTTTATTTATTTATTTTATTTATTTATTTTTAATGTAACTTATTTATTTTTAGAGAGATGGGAAGGGAGGGAGACAGAGAGGGAGAGAAACACTGATGTGAGACAGAAACATCGATCAGTTGCCTCTTGTATGTACCCCAACTGGGGACCCAAACCTGCAACCCAGACATGTATCCTGACTAAGAATCGAACCCGTGACCTTTTGCTTTGTGGGACGATGCCCAACCAACTAAGCCACACTTGTTGGGGCCATATGCTCCTATTTAAAAGAAAGATGATAGGTAACATAAGTGTTAGACAGGTTCTAGAATACATTATGGGATGAGATAGTTTGCATGAGACCTAGAAGGGAAGTAGTGATCACAAAAGGTTTATAAAACCCTTTACCTAAGAATAGTTCAAGACAGACTAAACTCATTTTCATTTCTGAAATAGCCTCAGTAAATATACATGGGTAAAGCAGAGGAATGGATTCCCAGAAGGTGCTGACAAAGTCAATTGTGATATCCTTGTGAAAAAGTTGGAAAATATAGATAGTACGGTTATTGAATGAGTGAATAATCAGCCCAAAGTCTACTACTTAAGGGTTCAATGTTTTTATTTATGTAATAGTTTATTATCTGTCACCACCACTCAGAAGAAAGCTCTTCAAAAGAGAGACTTTGTCCTATGTTTTGCTCATGACTTTATCCCCAGTGTGTATAGTGGTGTCCAGTACATAGTAGAAAGTATTCAAGAATTGCTTGTTGCATAAATGAATGAATTTGGAGGTAGGACTTCAAGGCATGTTACCAAACTTTGTCTCTGGCTTCTCCTTTTCAGTATGTTTTATTATTTATTTGGATAAAGACATTGGATGGCATGCTGACCAAATATGCAGGTAATGGGGGGTCCGAGAGAGATACCAACATAACAGAGACTATCTGAAAAGAACGATTGTCAAGAGCAATTGAATGGTGGTAAGTGCCCTTAGAGGGAAGAAATGGGGTCTGGCGGTGCAGAATGGAGTGGCCAGTGGCCTGCAGAGCAGCGTGCCCAAGTTTAATTGTGGCTACTGCGATGCATCTCTCCTCCATGAGTCTTCACCTGTGAGACATACCCTGCAGCGTAGGAAACACAAAAAGCATGTGAACGACTAGTATCAGAGATGGATGGGGGAGCAGGCTCAGAGTTTAATTGACAAAACAACTGCAGCCTTCCAGCAGAAAAGATACCTCCGACTCCATTCTCTGCTCCTCCTCCTGCAGGGGCAAGGATCCCACCTCCCCCCAGTCTTCTGGGTCCTCCTCACTCTGGTATGATACCAGCATCCCATATGGGGGGCCCTCCCATGATGCCAATGATGGGTACTCCTCCTCCTGGGATACCAGTGGGACCTGCTCTTGGAATGAGGCCACCTGTGGGAGGGCACATGCCAATGATGGCTGAGCCCCCAATAATGATACCTCCCGCCCATCTCGTGGTGGCGCCTACTCGGCCAGGAATGACTCGACCAGACAGACAAGGAGAGAGGGAGCCTCTTTCTCTCAGTGTTATATTACTTGTTCTGCTTCACCAGGAGATTGTGGTACTGTCTCTGGGTGTTTTCTAATAGCATGACAAGGAAGACTCATTCCGTTTTCCTGTCAAAGAGGGAATGGTGTGGAAGGGGCGTAGAGGAACAAAAAAGGACAATTTTCATTTGTATTGTGAAATGTGAAAATAAAATTATCAACTCTTTTAGTTTAAAAAATACTGGAAGCACAGGGGATTCAAGATGGTGGCATAGTAGGGGGCAGTATTACACGTAAATTATAGAACAATTAACCTTAATAACCAACTAAAGACCAGCTGAACAGGTTTTATAACCAAGGATTTACAGAAGGACAGAGCTGCGAAAGGGCTGCTCCCGCACCCATGTGAGGCAGCTGAGAATCCGGACAGACCTCACCCATAAAGGAGTGCTGGGCCCCGCAGCCCAGAGCACCAAAGCCAGGAAAAGGAGCCCACATAACATCTGCCTGTGAAAATCAGCAGGGATTCTGACCACCAGGGAGAGATGGGAATCTGCTAGAGACAGAGGCACGCCCTTAAAAGGTCAGTGCACAAATCTCATTCGCAACCACTCACCCTGGGCTCCGGCAAATAAAGGTGGATTGGAGTGGATGGGAGTCCCACGAGGACAGACTTGGTTGTGTGGCTCTGAGGAGGGAGTGAAGGGACAACTTCAGGGTCCCTGTGCTGAGTCCCTCTCATACAGTATAGATGCCATCTTTCCTGGGTCAAGCACTCCCCTCTGCATGGCCTCAGACTGGGGAATGCACTGGCCCCACCCTGCAGAGGAGTCAGCTGACCAGGTCTCTGCAGACTCAGAGGGCGTCAGACTGAATTGTGTGACTCTGGGGAGAGGGCCACTCTCCCCCTCCCTGCGAGCGTGACTGGCGCCATCCCACCGTGGGGGACGCACTAGCCCTATCCTGCGGACTTTTGGCAGCCATGTCCTACTGACCTAGGGCTCTCGAGATTTGGACAGAACTGCAAACAGACTTGAGTTGTGTGGCTCTAGGGCAAGGGCCATTTTGCCCTCCCATGCCAGACTGGTGCCACTGTTCCTGTGTAGAGCCCTCCCTTCACACAGCCAGACCTTGGTCTGCTTGTACCTGATGAACCCTGCTGGCTTCGCCCTGACACCTCCCTGAGACCCCACCTCACCGCCAAGGCCCATGGGCACCCAATGGGTGGCAACTGACCTTGGTGTCTCCCGGGATTCTTGCTGAGTGGCCTCAGCTATGGGCAACTGCTGATTGGCAGCTTCATCATGATAATGCACTCGCTCGTGCATCACGTCTCATGCAGGGTTTTTTTAAAAGATTTTATTTTTGGAAAGAGGGCGAGGGAGGAAGAGAGGGACAGAAACATTGAGGTGTGAGAGACACACTGATCAGTCGCCTCTTGCATACCCCAACTGGGGACTTGGCCCACAACCCAGGCATGTGCCCCAACCAGGAATCGAACTGGCACCCCTTCTGTTTACAGGCCAGCACTCAATCCACTGAGCCACACCAGCCCAGGGCTCTTGCAGTTTTTTGGCAAAACATCAACTCACCCAGGTGACTCAGCACCCTTCAGCCCAGATTTGGTGCCCTGTGACTTCTGGCTTTTCCCAAAACTAAAATCACTTTTGAAAGGGAAGAGATTTCAGACTGTCGGTGAGATTCAGAAAATATGACAGGGCAGCTGATGGCAATTGGGAGAACTGTGTGAGGTCCCAAGGTGCCTACTTTGAAGGCGACTGAGGTGTCCTTGTCCTTTGTACAATGTTTCTTGTATCTTCTTCAATATGTGTTTTTCATATTACATGGCTGGATACCTTCTGGACAGACCTCATATATGCCTATATGTGTATATGTATATACACATATGTACATGTATTTCCTAGTTCTGTCCACTGAGAGGACCTAGAAACAATGGCACTCTTGTAGTAGTGAGTATCCCTAGCACCCACATCTTCAGCACTAACTACTCTTTTCCATGAAAGGAATTCTAGTACTGGGACAGGGGAAAAAGATGAGTTTAGAGCATCTTATTGTGTCACAAAGGAAGTGTTCAAAGAATGAGGGGGACATGTCAAAGGGATGTAGGAACCAGCTTTGAGAAATAACAGTGAATAACTCGTTAAGTAAAAGAGAAGCCCATTAGTCTGTATTAAAAAATTTTAAAACATGAATAAGGGAGAAGAAAATGCTCTACCTAATGCCAACTAATAAAAAGGGAATGATGGACATTCAAAAATCCATTTAGCAACCATCACAGTAAGTTAACTCAGGCAAGGATCATCAATGGATGCCAGAACTAGTGAGTGCAGGTTTAATGAGAAACAGAATATTTGGTCTCAAATACCCTCCAGAAGGTTGTTCATATCTACTTATCAGTTACTAGGTACATGGTAGACACCACGTTAACTTTAATGAGGGATGGGACAAACTGACCTTGTGCCTGCTGGTACACTGCACTGAGAATATACCACTTTTGTGGTACAGTATTCCCTCACTTATCGCGGGTATTACGTTCTAGACCCACTCACTCCCCGTGATAGGTGAAAATCCGTGAAGTAGGAACCTTACATTTATTTTAGTATTTATATATATTGTAAGGCTTTAGAAACCCTTCCCACACACTTATAAACTGTTCCCAGTCCTTTATTAACCTTTCCCACTCCCTTATTAACCTTTTCCACACTTTTATAAACACTAATGTTCTTAAACATATTCTACTCTCTTAAACCTACATCACTTTAACAACATACGTATACAGTACTGCAAAATCCCGCGATATAGCAAAAAATCTGCGATAATTAAATATATTTTTAAAAATCCCATGATACCGTGAGGCCACAATAAAGTGAGCCGCGATATAGAGAGGGACTGCTATATTCTTACCCAAAACGCACCAACTGAATCTAATCTTTAGGAAACATCAGACACATCCACATTGAGGTTCACGCTACAAAGTTAGCCTGTACTCTTCAAAAATATCAAGGTCATGAAGGATAAGGAAAGACAGAGGAACTGTTGTTTTGCAGGTGATGAGAGAGACCTGGCAACTAAATGCAACTAATGAGGGACTATCAGGACAATCAGTGAAATTCGAATGAGGCCTATAGATTGGTGGTAGAATTGTATCATTGCTTATTTCCTAATTTTGATGGCTGTCCTGTGGTCATGTAGAAGAGTATCTGTTTTTAGGAATAAACAGTGAGCAAAGGGTAATGGAGCACAATGTCTGCAAACTACTGTCAGTTCAGAAAGAAGCACACACCCAGGGAGTGATAAGGCAATGTGGTAAATTGTTAACAGCTAGGGAATCTGGGCGAAGGATGTGTGGCAATTATTTGTGCTTACTTGCAACTTCTCTGTAAATATGGAAGTATTTCAAAAGTCAAAAATTTGAAAATGTTTACAAACCAATGGTGGATGGGGGTTGGTGGTGGGAATCTTACAGTATACAAGTGCAAGTCCAGCCAGAATGAGGCTGTGGACTGTGTGGGTCAGACCTCCCTGGAACATGGGAGTTGGCTCTTGGAAGGTGAGGTGACCGTATCATATGAGGCACAGCCAAGGGGTCTGGCTTCTGTCTTCACTTCTCCAAAGGGCATGTGGGACAGAGGAAGCACCCTTGGTACCGGGAGACAAATTTCTGTTCAGTACGCAGGAGGGCTTTTCACCAATGAAATGGGCAAAAAGGTGGATTGAGTGACGTTGGGAGTCCCTGTCATGGGATGTGTTCTAACACAGACCGGACAATCAATGCTCAAGAAGGTCGCAAAGACATTTCATGAATCCAGTCAGTGCTGTGCCTGAGGACCACTAAGGTCCTTCTGATGAAAGAGCCTGGCTCTCTGTTATCTCCAGGTATTGGGAATTGGGCACTTCTGGAGTAAAATACCACCTGTGTGGGACTGGGATGAACATTCTTTTTGTTCACAAGAGGGGCAAGGATCCCCTAACTCCTGCAGTTCTGTGGAACCACAGAGGATCAATGATCGAAATGCCTTCCTAGATAATCAGCCCGCTTTCACAATGGGCTACTTCCATACGTAATTGTAAGCCCTTTGGAAATGAGCTCGACACAGCAGTTTTGGGATGCTCTTTATTTAAACATGAAAAAACAAAATCAAAAAACAGGGCCTGAGAAAACAAAAGAAAAGTTTAACAATTGAAATAGCTAATGTCTCAGGACCATGCGCCTTCTCCTCCAGCTGCTGGTAGCTTGTCTGCTTGTTCGGCTTTCAGTTACTTTGTGGAAGAGAGAGGGCGTCTTCTCTTGTTCAGTGTTTCCATCAGCTCCTGGTACAGGATGTTCACCTGGGAGGAGATTAGCAGAAAGATTTCTTGAGGGGAAAGGATACGTGGAAAAGCCTCCCCAACCCATGGTGACAGCACGAGTCTGACCTGCACCTGAGCCACATGGGAAGAAAAGACAGTACTCTCTTGGGGAAGAGGGACCGCATCACACTGGGGCTGTTTTCTAGGGACCTACAGCTAATCCTATAGGAGAAGCTACCTAAAACATAAATGATCCTTTGCTCTTCTTTGCTAACGAGACATTTTCTCCACCAAGCCTCTCCTGGTTGGCTTCATGGCCTGGACGTCTGCAACTCAGAATAGTTCCAGGAGAAAATACCTCTTTAAACAGCCACAGAGGCTGCTGCTTCCCTGCACACTGGCACCGACGGGGACGCCTCTCTCCAGAGCTCACTCCTGGTGTTTGTCTGAATTAGATGCCATTTGCTGTCCCCGAGTCGCCTGCTCACTACCCTTCCTGGTTTTCCCTTTAAGAAATCCCTGTGTACCACTCCCTAACTCTTGCAGCTCCATAGAACTGCTGGGAGGAACCATGCCCAAGTCTTTTCCCAGCCAAGGAGGGTAATGCCAAGCCCTTACTGGGAGCCTTGGAGCCCTCTCCCTGCTCACCTGAGTTTCATAGACTCTCTTGAAGGAGCCAAGGTAGTCAACAAAACGCAATGCCAGGCCACACCATTTTTCAGCCATTACGTACTTTCCCGAGCCATACATGTATATGCCGGTATTCCAGGCCATGATCATCAGCCAGAGAACCTCCACTTCTGGGTAGCCTTCCTGAAATCCAAGAACAGTGTCTTGACTATCACAGCTACTGACTGTATCAGTACTGCATACCACTGGCATTAAATAACAGGGCGCTCTGCAAACGCCAAGAAGGCAGCCTGAGGTGACATGAATTCTAACTCAGGCCTCCTGGACTGTCCTGCTCTCCCTGAAGCAGGAGAAAAACCTGTATTCTGGTTGAGGATTCCCTTGGTGCTATCCTCAGGCAGTGAACTCCCCAACACCTACCTCTAATTTTCAGAGAAGGCTGTCAAGAAGTACTTTCACTCAATCTTTTACTTTCCTTGACACCAAATTAGTCTGTGTTTGGAACATAAATTATATTATTCTTTATTTTTATTTAGAGAGGGAAATGGAGGGAGGGAGAGAGGAGCAGACAGAGACAGAGAGACAAGAGAGAGAAAGATCAATGTGAGAGAGAAACATTGATTGGTTGCTCTCCTACAAGCCCAATGGACTCACAACCCAGGCATGTGCCCCGACTGGGAATCAAACCTATGACCTTTTTCTTTGAAGGATGACACCCAACCCACTGAGCCATGCTGGTCAGATATTAATCTTTATTTTTTGCAAACACACACACACACACACACAGATTTATTTTAAGGAACTGGCTCACACAATTGTGGGGGCTGCCAAGTTTGAAATCTGTAGGGTAGGCCAACAGGCTATAAATTCAGCTAAGAGTTGATGTTGCAATGCTGAGTCTGAAATCTGTAAGGCAGGCCAGCAGGCTGGAAAGTTAGGCAGGATTTCTATGTTATAGTCTTTTTTAAAAAAAGATTTTATTTATTTTAGGGGAAGGGAGAGAGAAAGAGAAACTTTGATGGGGTGCCTCTCGCATGTGGCCCAACCAGGGACCGAACCCGCAACCCAGGCATGCACCACAATCAAGTCACACTGGCCAGGGCTCAACGTTATAGTCTTGAGGCAGCTCTTTCTCCAGGAAAACTCAGTTCTTGCCTTTAGGGCAAAAATTGGTTATGGAAGGTAATCAGTCTTACTTAACATCAACTGATTATAACTTTTAATAAATATTAATCTTCAGTGTTGACAAAATCTACCTGGCTATGAACAAAGGGTACATTTCTGATATAGTCCCCTTGCCTTATGAGTGTCTTTAATATGGCTGATCAAAAGATTTCACAGAAGTGGAAAGGATTAGTCTAGAGAGCAACTTTCTCAGTTCTTGTATGGGAGGTGGGCCACAAGGGGAGCATCCATGCGCTCATTCCTTGTTAAAGGTCTTCATTTATACACCAGGTCTCAGGTCCTTGGAAGGGGAAATGTGATAGACCTGGCCAGTGGTTTCCCGAGAGCGTCAATGACGTTCTCAGCTATAATTCACTCGTTGGGATCCATAAGAAATTATTGCATAAAACATTATGAGAACGAAGGCGCTAAGGGGGACAAGACAAAGCTCTTACCCTGGGGGACACAGAGTGCCTTTGGGGAGACAAGGTACCCACGTGGAAAAGGACTCCACATAGCATGTGACTAAGGGCTGGTCAGAGCAACACAGGCACTAGGTGCTCTTGTTCGGTGAAAGCAACGAGCATTAGGTTGGCAGTCAGAGGAGGTCTTGTCTTTCTGCTTGAAATGCCACCCCCATACCTGTCCACTAGGTAAACTTCTACTTCTTCTTCAAATGCACAAGCAGAGTAAGTTCATCTCGTCTCTCTGTTCTCATAGCAAGTGTTAAATTCTTCTAACACAACTTAGCAGGGGGGTTTTTCTACCCTCCCCCGAGGACATGCTTTATTGATTTTAGAGACAGGAGAAGGGAGGCAGAGAGAAGGGGAGAGAAACGTCGATGTGAGGGAGAAACATCAATCGGCTGCCTCTCATACGTGCTGTAACCAGGGTCGGAACCTGCAAGTCAGCCATGTGCCCTGACCGGAAATTGAACCTGCAGCCTTCTGGCGTATGGGACAACGCTCCAACTGACTGAACCACACCGGGCAGGGCACAACTTATCAGGCTGTTTTGAAATTGCAGACTGTTAATCACTTTGAGGTGCTGGCATTTTGCATATTCATCTTTGCATCCCCAGAATCCAACCCTGTGCCTGGCACATGACGGGTACAATAGTTATCTGTTGAATGAACTTATCAATGAATGAACAGATCCATCAATACTAGTCAAATGCAACCTATTCGGTGAGGCCTTCCCTGACTCTCCGCAGTTTATCATTCCCACCCCTTCATTCCTATGGCACTCTGTTCCTAGCACTGCAGGGCAACAGCACTTAGCACACTGCATTGTCTGTCTCCTCCACTAGGTTGGGAGTTCCTTCATGGCAAAATTTCATCCACCTTTGTATATTCACAGCCTGGCACAGTATCTGACGACGTTGTGATTTTAATGGAATTAATGAACAAATGACTGAACAAACAAACGTGGTCTTTGGGTAACTAAGATCTAGATACACAGAGGTTATATGAAATGTCCAGAATAGGCAAATCAACAGAGATAGAAAGCAGACTGGTGGCTGCCAGGGGCTGGGGGAGTGGGTAATGGAGAATGATAGCTAATGGTTATGGGGTTTCTGCTTGGGCTGATGAAAATGTTCTGGAGTTAAGATACTGGTGATAGTTGCACAATTTTGTGAATGAACTTGGCGATATTTTAATATTGTAAATTTTGTCAATAAAAATTATAAATATATAGATGTACAGAGAAAGAGAAGGACATTCTATATGGGCAGAACAGAATAAATAAAAACTTGGATTGTGCTTGAGGCTGAGCATGTCTTAGGGAGACTGATAGTTATTTGGCCTAAGCAGGCAATTTATGTAGGGAAATTAATGGGAAATAGGACTAGAAATGTAGGAGGGGGTCACCTCACCATTTCCTAAATGCTTTTCCTCAGAACATTAGCATTACAAAAAATGTCATAAAAATGGGGTTCTTGAGTCAAATACATTTTGGAAATACTGCGTTCTGTAGATACCTCTTTGGAGCATTGTAATTCACATTAGTTCATGAAAAGTTTTGGGAAATTTTACCGCAAAGAAACTGTAACTTTGTTTAATGCAGGGCATGTAGATTTTTACTAACATCTTGTATAATGTAATTTGTGAAATGTTGGGCTGGAATGTAAGGGGTTTTGTATTATAAACTACAGATCAACCAATTATGCTTCTTAATCCCTGCACCATTTCCCCATTTCTCCCCCTTCCCCCTCCCAGCTGATAACCCTCCAAATGATCTTGATATCTATGATCCTCTTCCTATTCTGGTTTGTTTAGTTGGATTTTGTTTCTATTTTTTAGATTCAGTTGTTGATAGTTGTGAGTTTGTTGTCATTTTAATGTTCATATTGTTGATCTTCTTTTTCTTAAGTAAGTCCCTTTGACATTTCACATAATAATGGCTTGGTGATGATGAACTCCTTTAGCTTCACGTTGTCTGGGAAGCACTTTATCTGCCCTTCTATTCTAAATGATAGCTTTGCTGGGTAGAGTAATCTTGGTTGTCGTCGTCGGCAGCCGTCCGTCTCGAGAGACGATGGCGTAGCTTCTTGAGAGTCTATCTGCACCGCCGAGAATGGCTGTGCAGTCCGACTCGGGAGTGACAATCCCTGCCGCACTTGTTACAGGTGAAGGCAGATGGCTGTTGTTGCTGCTGTTGACGCTGCTTCCGCCTCGATCTTTTCTGGACCGCCTCCTCGTTGCACGCAGCCTCTGCACGTGACGTACCTTGCCTGACCGCGAGCCTCCAGGCTAGGCGGTCGTCTGCTTGAACTTCCCATGTGTTGAGATTGATGGAGCATTGTGTCATATCCTTTTTGCAGATGTCTTTAAACCGCAGTTTTGGGCGCCCTGTCATCCTCTGGCCTTCTGCTAGCTCGCCGTAGAGGAGGTCTTTGGGGATACGGCCTGCATCCATTCTTTTGACATGGCCGAGCCACCTGAGGCGTCTCTCACTAAGAACTGCATGCAAACTGCTCATGTTGGCTCGCTTCAGCACCTCGGTGTTGGGGACCTTATCCTGCCAGGCGACATGCAGGACGCGTCGCAGGCACCTCATGTGGAAGCTGTTGAGTTTCCTTTCGTGCCTTGTGTAGGTGGTCCACGTCTCGCTGCCATAGAGGAGAGCGCTGAGTACGCAGGCTTGGTAGATGCGCAGTCTGGTTTTCTCAGTGAGGCTGGAATTGTTCCACGCTCGCCGGTTCAGTTTGGCCATAACTGTGGCTGCCCTGGCGATTCTCCAATTGACCTCCAAGTCGACTGACAGAGAGCTCGAGATGGTGGACCCGAGGTAAGTGAAATCGTTTACAACCTCCAGGGTGTATCCATCGATGGTGATGCATGGGGGAGTCCCCGTGCCTTGAGCCATAACATTCGTCTTCGTCAGGCTGATGGCTAGTCTGAACTCCTTGCATGCGTGGGAAAGGCAAGTGACTAACTGCTGGAGTCCCTCTTCGGAGTGTGATGTCAAGGCTGCGTCGTCGGCGAAGAGCATCTCACGGATGAGCACCTCTTTGACTTTGGTCTTGGCTCGTAGACGGGCCAGGTTGTAGAGCTTGCCATCGGATCTGGTGTGAATGAAGACACCCTCGCTGCAGTCCTTAAAGGCGTATTGGAGGAGCATGGAGAAGAAGATTCCGAACAGCGTAGGCGCGAGGACGCAGCCCTGCTTTACTCCGCTGCTGACTGGGAAGCCCTCAGAGGTTGCGCCGTTGTAGGACACCGTGCTGTGCATGTTGTCGTGAAAGGACATGACCACAGCAAGCAGATGTGGTGGACAGCCAATCTTCCGTAGCAAGCTGAAGAGTCCGCTTCGACTGACCAGATCAAACGCCTTCGTCAGGTCGATAAAGGCGAGGTAGAGTGGTTTATGCTGCTCGTGACACTTCTCCTGCAGCTGGCGTAGGGAGAAGATCATGTCCACTGTTGATCGGCCAGCTCTGAAGCCACACCGGGACTCTGGGTAGACGCGGGAAGCAAGGGTCTGCAGGCGGGCAAGAGCGACCCGGGCGAATACTTTGCCGACGACGCTGAGGAGAGAGATGCCCCGGTAGTTGTTGCAGTCGCTGCGGTCTCCTTTGTTCTTGTACATGGTGATAATGTTGGCGTCTCTCATATCCTGGGGGATGTAACCCTCCTTCCAGCAGAGACAGAGTAGATCTTGGTTGTAGGTCCTTGCTTTTCATCACTTTGAATACTTGCCAGTCCCTTCCTGCCTGGAAAATTTCTTTTGAGAAATCAGCTGAGAGTCTTACAGGCACCCCTTTGTAGGTAACTCTCTTCTTTTCTCTTGCTGCTTTTAAGATTCTCTCTTATCTTTTGCCTTTGGCATGTTAATTATGATGTGTCTTGGTGTGGTCCTCTTTGGGTCCAACTTGTTTGGGACTCTGTACTTCCTGGACTTGTATGTCTATTTCTGTTGCCAAATTAGGGAAGTTTTCCTCCATTATTTTTTCAAGTAAGTTTTCAATGTCTTGCTCTTCCTCTCCTTCTGGCACCCCTATGATTTGGATGTTTGTACACTTATAGTTGTCCCAGAGGTTCCTAAGCCTCTCCTCCTTCCCATCATTGTTGGTTCCCTGTACACATGCTTTTCTTTATTTCATTTCGTATAACCTTCACTTCTTTTTATTTTGTGGCCATACTTAAATTATTCCTCTGAGCATCCTGATCACCAGTGTTTTGAACTCTGCATCTGATAGGTCTACTATCTCCATTTCATTTAGTTCTTTTTCTGAAGTTTTGTTCTGTTCTTTCATTTGGGCCATGTTTGTTTGCCTCCTCAATTTGGTAGCCTCCCTGTCGCTTTTTTTTTTTTTTTACTCTGTGTCTTGGTAGTGTGTCCTAATGTAGTAGGTGTCCTGTAGGGTCCAGTGGTACAGCTTCCCTTATCAGACTTCATGTGGGCTGAGTACACCTCTTGTAGCTGAGCCTTGGTTGCTGTTGTCAGATTCATGGGAGGAATCTCCCCAGGCCAATTAGCTGCAAGGACTGGCTGTGACTGCTGACCACCAACCTCCACCCTCCATGGATGGTCAGCTGTGCAGGGGCAGGGTGCTGGTGCTCTGCTGTGCTCTGTAGCTGTCCACTGGGTGTGCTGGTCCTGGTTTCCCAGGTGGTATAAGAGAAGGTCAGCTCCCATCCGTGTTTTGCCCACGGCAGCTTGCTATGCTTGGAGATTCCCAGGTGAAGCCAAGCTGTGACTCGAAGCTGCCTGCTGCTAGCCCTGGGCCAGGGGCTCACTGAGGCCAGCAGTTGTTTGTTTAAGAGGATTTAGGAGGTCGTGAAGCATGAACCAAGACCAGCCGTTCATATGGAAAAGCAACTTGGATGGGCCCATAAGTTGGGTGGGGTGGAGTCTCTGGGGATCTCCAAAGCAGGTCAAACAGTGTTAGCCAGGTTGATAGAGTCTCAGATATGGCACCCGCCTGCCAGCTCTGTGGGGCGTGGGTTTAGAAAAGAGACAATGTCCTCTGCTCACCCTGATGCCACACACTTCAGTTCCTCCCTGTATACCACTGGTTCCTTTCCAGCTGCCACCTGGATGCTGGAGCTCAGAGGGAGTGACTCTGAGTAAGTCAGTCTGTGTGTGGGTTATTTAAGAGGAACTGCTTGTGCTCCAGAAGTTTCTTCCACTGACTCGATCACTGCTGGTTTTTGCAGCCACTTTGGGGACTTATCTTCCTGGCACTGGAACCCTGGGCTGGGGGACTGGTGTGGACCTGGGACTCCTTGCTCCTGAGATCTCCCTCCCGATTTTTATCCACCACACGTGGGTGAGGGGCCAGCCCGTTCCATGCCTGTGCCCCTCCTACCCATCTCGATGGATGTGGTTTCTTTAATTCTGTAGTTGTCAGACTTCCATTCAACTTGATTTCTGATGGTTCTGAGTGATGGTTGTTCTATATTTTAATTGTAATTCTGATGTGGTTGTGTGAAGAGGTGAGCCATGTCTGCCTATGTATGTCACCATCTTGACTAGATCCCACCCAATATCCCTCATGAATGTAGATGAAAAGTCTTTAACAAAAATACTGGCAAATAGAATCTAGCAATATATAAAAATTACATGCTATGACCATGTGGGATTTATTCCAAGGATGCAAGGCTGGTTCGATATTTAAAATCAGTCAATGTAACCCAGCTTATCAACTGGTTAAAGAAGAAAAACCACATGCTCATAGCAACTGATATAGAAGAAGTTTGTGACAAAATTCAACATTCATTCATGATAGAAGCCCTCAGAAAAAAAGGAATAGAGAGAATTTCATCATCTTGTTAAGAGTAACAATTCTACCTGGTTTTAAAAATACAAAATAACCCAAAATGTCAGGTGGCATTTCCACTTTAACCTAATCCATAATATACTTATATGTATTAGAAACTTTCAACTATTAACTATTTACATTTCATAAACCCAGGAAAATTTTGTGGCGTGTAATTATATTATAATACAAACTTATTTACCCTAAAACTCAGATCAGAAAGCACTATTCTATGTAATTTTTAATACACAATACAGTTCTGATCCTTAAAATTAACGGAAAGTTTGATATCACTACTTGACTTACAATCTCGCTAATAAATTTCAAAGTGTCATGAAAGTGGTCCCACATTTCATCCAGGGTACAGAGGTCTTCCCTTGGCACTCCTTCTGAAATCAGGATGTTAACAAAGGTGCGCATGTAGTTGCTGAAATCAAAAAGAGAAAATTCATCCCGTAAGAAAAGAAATCATTGGTTTCATGGCTAAAATAAGTAAAATCTGGATCTCATCCCAGACTAAGGTCTTCAAAACATGTCTGTTCTTCACCCAATTTCATCTGGCCTTCAATCTCGGAAGACAGATTTTTGAAGCTATAAAAGGGGCTGACCAATCCTTACTTTTATTAAGGTTGTCATTCTTTTTTTTTTTTTTTTTTTTAGTTTACTACACTAAGGAGTTGTGGCTGTTTACTATATTTTATGAGCTGGTTTAATCTACAAGCACTTTAAAATATCTCATTACATTTTCAAACAGGCAAGGGATTTGGGATTCAAATTGGAAATAATTCCAGGAGAACTCTCTCTCAAATATCAGAAAAGGAAGACTTTTAATGATATTTTCCAGAGAAAAATCACATAACATCTATTTTCTTCCCCATGCTTAGGCATAGACAACATAAAATCTCTAATAAATAACATGTCATATTATGTATAGCCACTTATTGGCCCTTAAAGAAAAGTGCTTTAAAAAAAATCTGCGGCAAGTATTGTAAAATATTAACATGTGTTAAACTTTGCTAGGGAACACATTGTTGTTTATTATATTAATCTCTGTCTGCATTTGGCATATTTAGTAATGAAACGAAGAAAGAAAGGTACCTAGTAATTTTAGTATATATGTACTCACACAAAGAAGCAACTTTCTGTCTCTTTTTCTCCTTTGAGAAAACCAGACTCCTTGACTTAGCTAATTAATTCTTGGTCTATAACACAACCATGAATATGGAACTTTTGTGAAGGTGTTTTAGTTCAGGAGTTCCAGGTGCACCCTGATCATTTTTAAACTGGGCTAGTGGAGTATGAGTGATGGCGTGAGGCATTGGCAGCTACCCGCCTGGCTAGCAGAGAGCCTGGGCGCAGGGCTGAATTCCAATGACTAACCTGTATTTCTCAACATTCATCGTTTCCCTTGTTTTGTAGATCAGTAAAATCTTTTTCAAGGCCTTGAGAGCAATGAAAGGATGGTATGCAGGCGTTTCCATTACAAGTGCTACAGGAAGGGAAGAAAAAAGGTGGTGAATACTATAATCCCATCCATCCCAGGCTACAATTTTCTTTCACTAACAGAGAAAGAGATTAATGAAAACATACGAGGACACGTACACACACACACACACACACACACACACACACACACAAACACACACACACACTCTCTTTATAAAATTACGAATCCATGGCGGCTTTCAGAAGTAGCTTCTACTTTCTGGGCAGAGTAACATAGTAGGATCACCAGGTTATGTCTTTCATTCAGCAAAAACCAACAGGAAATCTATTGTCTCTCTGACCCTGCACATAAGAATACAGATGAAGCAGTAATCTTATGAACCTGAGTCAAGGAGACACACAGACAGAAACAGAGAGCAGATCAGTAAAAGGGCACTAATCAAAAATGGTTTTATGCTACAATCTACTGTTTTCTGTCTGATACTGAGAACAGGAAACACTTGACATGAGAGTGAGTGGCCAAGATGACAGATCCTAAAACCTCCAGATTCGTTTACCAGGCCTCTAGAATTGGAGTTTCTTCATACAACGAGCAGTGGCCACCATCACGTGTCCATAAAGCGTACATTATCTGCCTCATGTCCCTAGGAATTCTGTCTTCACAAGACAAGGAAGTGCAAATGTGACTCTTGTTCATTTGGAGTTTTATTAACCACACACAGGCTCCCGAGGAGGGTGAGAGATTAAAAGGAGAAGATAATGAGGCCATTTCTTGCAGTATTATCTCTATAGAGGCTTTGAGCCCCCAAATACCACTTACAGCCCAATCACAAATTTGGAAGTGGCAATTGTGTTAAAAGTATTACCAATATCTCTCTGTATACTTTAATAAATTGCTATGATCCCAACACCTTTGATTAATAAAGCAGTCATTTATCATTTCTAGCTAGCTGAGTAAAACTAAGCTTGAGCTCCCCCTATTGTGCAGTGATAGAACTCAATTCCACAAATAGAATAAATACGAGCACCTATTGTGAACAATGCACTTAGTCAGAGTTTATAGTATTGTACAACAAATATAAGTAATTTTCATGACCCTAAGGAGCTTATAATCTTACATAAAAAAATAAACGCACAAATGATTATAATACAAAATGGTTAAAGAATGCCATTAGAGAAGGAAAAACTGAGTGCTGAGGAAATGTAGTGATAACAGAGAAGAAATTAAAAAGTAGTGCAATTTAAAGGGATATTAGCCTTCCAAAACCATAAATATAGCTCTTACATGCAATTGTTTCAATTATTTTGCTTTCAATATGAGGCGTTTCCCATATTGGGTCCAGGAAGACCTCCAGTGATGGATCATTCTTTTTGGCTCTAACTTCAACTTCATACAGCAGAAGCAATGTCTCGCATGGATCATTGGAGAAGTCCCCTACAAAAGAGGCAAAAATGCATTTCATTATTCTCTCCTATTCTAATCTTTCTTCGGGGGGAGATTTTCTTGGTGAGGAAAATTAATTTTACTTACAATTTGAAGGTTATTCCAACTTGTGTGGAAACATTCCTTTTTATATTTTTAAACCTATAAACTCATCAATACTTTAAGCTCCCTGTATTGCAATCATTAGCATTGCCTTTATTTCCTAAAATCATTGCTGTGATGTTCTTAAACAGTCTGAAAAACTCCTGCTGTTGTCTAATTCAAATCCACTGTTTACCTGTCTCACTTTAATGACTTAATTAACCAGACGATACAAGATTGTATAAACTAACTGTAGTTTTATTTTAAGCAAAGGAGTCTCCAAATTGTTCTGTTTAGTCAGCCGACAATATTTCTTGGGTGCCCCATTGACAGGATTTTGTATCAGGTGGCTTATAGCATACTATGTAAGATGGTTTTCACTCACCCTGTTAGACTGAACTTTTAAAAATGTGTTGAGGCACAGCACACATACAATAAACTGAATGAGGTGTGTTAATCTTAAGCAGCCTGATAAAATTTTATATATGTTTAAATCCATATAACCACTACCCAGACGACGATACAGAATACTTCCCAAACTTGTGTTTCTTTCCAGTCAATACTACCTTAGCAAAATTAACAAGTATTTTGACTTTTAGCACTACTGATTGGTATTGCCTGTTCTCGAACTTCATTGCTAGTACATAGATATATTATTGTGCTTCACTTTAACAAGTGAAAATCAATTAATGTAATACATCATATCAATAAAAGAAGACGCAGACACTAAATGATGATCTCAAGAGTCAGAAAGTATTCGAAAAAATCCAGCATCTTTTCCTCATGAAAACAATTAACAAACCAGGAACAGAAGGGAATTTACTCAACCTGATAAAGGGCATCTGAAAAACACACAGCTAACAACGTACTTAATGGTGAAATACCAGATTCTTTCCTTTTAAGATTAAGAACAAAACAAGTATGCCTACTTTCACCACTGCTATTCACCATTGTTCTAGAAATTCTAGCTAAGGAAATTAGGCAAGAAACAAAAGACATAAACACTGCAAAAGAACTAGTGAAACCATTTCTATTCATACACAATGTGATCTTGTACATAGATCCCTAAGGAGTCCAGTAGAATACCATTAGAATTAATGAACAAGTCTAACAAGATCAGAATACAAAAATCAATTCTATTCCTATACTGTAGCAATAAACAAACTGAAAACAAGATTGAGAAAACAATTCCATTTATAATAGCATCAAAAAGAATAAAATACTTAGGAATTAAATAAAATAAGTGCAAGACTTGTACATGGGAAGAATTTTAAAAAGATGTAAATTACTTATGGATCAGGAGACTTAACACTGCTAAAATGGCATCACTATCCCAAGTAATCTACAGATACAACACAATTCCTACCAGCTCTCTACTTGGCTTTTTTCATTTTTTGAGAAATTGACAGGCTGGTCCTAAAATTCACACGGAAATTCAAGAGTTCCAGAATAACCAAAACAATATTGAAAAGGAAGAACAAATTTGGAGGCGTACCACTTCCCAATTTCAAAACTTAATACAAAGCAGTTATAATCAAGATAGTGTGGCACTGGCCAAAGGACAGATGTATATATTCATGAACTAGAATTGGTGATCTGGAAGTAAAACTGTATGCCTATCTATGGTTAACTCATTTTCCTCAAGGAGGCAAAAACCCATCTGACAGGGAAAGAATAGTTTTATTTTATATTTTGAAATAGTTATGGGACAGCTGGATAGCAACATGGAAAAAAATGAAGTTGGACCCTTACCCTCATACAAAATTAACTCAAAATGGATCAAAAACTTAAATGTAAGAGCAAAAACTATAAGACTCTTTAGAATAAAACACAGGAGTAAACACTCATGACTTTAGATCTGGCAGTTGATTTCAGGTATGACACCGAAACCATGAGCAACAAGAGAAAAACAGAGAAATTGTACTTCATCAGAATTTAAAAATTGTGCTAAGAAGGATGCTATCAAGAAAGGGAAAAAGACAACCCAAAGAATAGGAGAAAATATATTCAAGTCCTATATCCAATCCGAAATCCTGTACTTAGAATATAATAAGGACTCTTATGACTTAATAATAAAATGAAATAACCCAGTTAAAAATTGGGGAAAAGGTCTGAATAGACATTTCTCCAAAGAAGATACATAAATGACCAATAAACACACGAAAACATACTCAACATCATCAGTCATTAGGAAAACGCAAATGAAACCACAATGAAATAGCACTTTATTCTCACTAGGATGGCTATAATCCAAAAGCCATTAATAGCAAGTGGTGGCAAGGAGATGGACAAATTACAACTCTCATTCCGTGCTGTGGGAATGTAAAATGGCACAGCTGCTGTGGAAAACAGCGCACATTTCTGCAATAAGTTAAACGTAGAATTATCATATGACCCAGTAATTCTATTCCTATAGACGCAAAAAATTGAAAGCAGGGACTCAAGTAGACACTTGTACGCCAATGTTCAAAGCAGCATTATTCATAATAGCAAAAAGGTAGAAGCAACCCAAGTGTCTATCAACAGACGAACTAATAAACAAAATGTGGTATATATACAATGAAATACTATTCAGCCGTGAAAAGGAATGAAGCACTGATACATTACAACATGGGTAACCTTGAGAACATTATGCTAAGTGAGATAAGCCAGTCACAAAGGACTAATATTCTGTGGTTCCACTTGACTGAAATATCTACAACAGGCAAAATCATAGAGCCAAAAAAGTACATTGGAGGTTAACAGAGGCTGGGAGAAAGGAAATGACAAGTTACTTACATTTTTTTTTTTTTTTACTGTTGACACTATTACAATGTCCCCATTTCCCGCCTGCCTCTGCCTGCCTCCACCCAACCCCGCTCCCCATTCCCTGTGGCCATCACTGCACTGTTGTCTGTGTCTATGGGTCATGCATACATGTTATTTGGCTGATCCTTCACCTTCATTCATCCAGCCCCCACTCTCCCCTTCCCCCTGAGATCCGTCAGTCTGTTGCATGTATTCATGCCTCTGTTTCTATTTTGTTCATTAGATTGCACGTATAAGTGAGATCACATGGCATTTTTCTTTCTCTGACTGGCTTATTTCACTTAACATAATGCTCTCCAGGTCTATCCATGCTGTGGCAGAAGGAAAGACTTCCTTCTTTTTTATTGCTGCATAGTATTCTATTGTGTAAATGCACCACAGCTTTTATATCCACTCATCTACTGATGGGCACTTGGGCTGTTTCCAGATCTTGGCTATTGTAAATAAGGCTACTGATAAGGGGTTAATCTCCAAAATATATAAAGAACTTATACAACTCAACACCAGGAAGACAAACGATCCAGTTAAAAAATGGGCAAAGGACCTGAACAGACATTTCTCCAAAGAGGACATAAAGATGACCGAAATATGAAAAAATGCTCAGTGTCACTAATTATTAGAGAGATGCAAGTTAAAACCACAATGAGATATCAGCTCATACCTGTCAGAATGGCTACCATTAATAAATTAACAAACAACAAATGTTGGCAAGCATGTGGAGGAAAGGGAACCCTCGTGCACTGTTGGTGGGAATGCAGACTGGTGCTGCTGCTGTGGAAAGCAGTATGGAGTTTCCTCAAAAAACTAAAAAAGGAATTGCTTTATGACCCAGAGATCCCACTTCTGTGAATTCATCCAAAGAAACCCAACACACTAACCTGAAAAAATATATGCACCCCTATGTTCACTGCAGCATTATTTACAATAGCCAAGATATGGAAGCAGCCCAAGTGCCCATCAGTAGATAAGTAGACAAAACAGCTATGGGATATTTACACAATGGAATTCTACTCAGCCATAAAAAAAGAAGAAAGTCTTACCCTTCGCAATAACATAAATGGACCTGGAGAACATTATGCTAAGTGAAATAAGCCAGTCAGAGAAAAACAAACACCACCTGATTTCACTCATATGTGGAATCTAAGGAACAAACCGAACTAACAGGCAAAATAGAGACAGAATCATAGATAGAGAACAAGCTGACAGCTCTGAATGGGGGTTGAGGGGGTGGAGGGATTGAGCAAAAAAGAAAAAATCTCATGGACACAGAAAACAGTGTGGTAGCTGTGGTACAACGGGGGGTGGTGGAGGTGGAGGTGGAAGAGGGTATATGGGGAATAAATGGTAATCAAAAATATACAGTAAAAAAGAAACTATTAAAAAACAAAAATGACAAACCAACAACTTAGGATTATTAGGAAACTAAATTCATCAACATTTAAAAAAACACAATACAACTAAATAAAATTTGTTCAAGAAATGCAATGGTTGCTTAATTTTAGGACATCTATTGTAATTCAAAATATTAATACTTAAAAAGAGAAAAACATGATTATAGAACATGAGAAGGCATGCAATTCAATTCATTACATGTTATTTTAAGATTTTTTAGCTAAATCAGAAACAGGTGGACACAATATTAAAAAGTTTATCTAAACCTAAAAGTCAATACCATCCTTAATGAAAAAACAGGAGTAAGTTATTACATAATTTCAAAATGTTTACTACCATTTTGATTATTTCATAAAAATGTTAGCAGTATCTGATACCGTGATTGTGGTTTGGAAGACTACTTAGCCTATATTTAGTCAGCATTAAAAGGTAATTAAATTAGACATTTACTCTAGTGACCTAAGAGCAACAGTGTCATATATATTTAATACTTTATTTCCATAAAAAGCAAAGTAAAAAATATTTTTATTCCAAGCAGTGTGCCACAGAGTCAAAATACAGACATACAGTGGGAAAAAATAGTTCTAAAAGAATCATTTGACTGGTTATCAAGTACTGCAGTGGCATAAATTTCTGGTGATAAAAGACTAAGTTTTTCAGGTTTCAAACACCCTTTCTAACTGCATTACCAAGCTCCCAGTTCCCACTATACCTGTTTCTTTCAGGCGACTCCAGATGCCTTTGCATTCACAGATCTGTTGAAGTGCACGATCCAGAAATTGGACCTATTGGCAACAATGAACAACAACAACAAAAAATTAGTCTCAACCAAACAAAACTTTAACCATATTGACATAATCTTGATAGCATTTTCATTAAAAAGTTTAAAAAATGATAGTTTAAACTGAATATTTTAGAATTTATATAGAAACAGCCTCTATTTGTACTTTTTCTTACTGTCCCAGGGAAATGAAGATTAAACAGAAAATCTGAGCATTATCACTTTTTTTAATAATCAAGGACAGAAGAGAAGCACGTCCAGAATGGTGCTGTGAGGAGCTCCATGAACCTTCTCCCCAACAAAACAACCAAAACTGAAAATAATAAAACACAATCATGTGAAGTCTTGGGAAATTAGCCTAAGGGCATATAGCAAACCTATTCCAAGAAATCTACTAAGTCTCAGGAAGAACAGTGAACACCTGTGGCAGTTAAGTCATGATCTGCTTGCCAACCCCCCAACTCAGGTGATGTTAAGTACTACTTTAAGTGGGCGTGGCCAAGGAGATGGGGCTCCCTCTACCCTCAGGGTCCAGGCTAGGAGTTCCCAGAAGGAGCATGCTGCCAGTGCTTCTCATCTCCCTCCCCAGGTCTGTATTGCAGAAGCTCTATTATAAAACAAGCACAACCGAGAGGCGTGGAGCTCTGTTCCTCTATCCAGTCTCCACACCATACCAGGCATAACATACTGAGAATCCTAGGTCTCCACTGCCCTCACCTCAGCTTGCTTATAGGATAGGGTTTCCATACTGGGAGAGGTAAGCCAAGAATGCCAGGGACTATGACTCCTGTCCGGCCCTCCACTCACAGAGCTGGAACTGTCACTCTGACAGAAATGGGCCACTGTCCCTGCCTCCAGCAACAAAATAAGAGGTACGGAGTTTCTGCCCAGGATGGGAGGCAGGCCACTAGAAGAGTGAGCTTTGCCGCTGTCCCTAAAACGACTAACTTTAATTGGAACGGAGCATGGAAATGTTCGAATCTAAGGGCTCTATAAAAAAAACTATGGAGATCTTAAGTGTTGGACAATTAAGAGGCAGCTGATAGCTCCATGGAATCAACAAGCAAAACAGTAGACCAGCTCGCACTTTACAGGGAGAACCTGGGGAAGAAAGAGTTGAGAAGATCCCTTCCCCTTCAATTTATGCCAAAGTGCATTTTCAAACATACACAGAGTTAGGACTAATATCTGGGTGTGCTACCAGTGGAAGAAGGCCATTTAGAAGCTTAACTGAGAGATTAGGGAAAGAGATAGTAAAAAGTAACCTTGCTAAAAACCACTTTTATCCCTTTGGGGAAGACGGGTCGGGGTGACTGTGCAGGCAGACACTGTGCTGTCTGAGGAGGGATACAGCTATGAGGAAAATAGACTTCAATGAATGCCTCAGCCAAGTCACTAAACAAATTAACAAGCAAATATTAACAACAACAAGCCCCAGAGGGGGAATCAGTGTTCAAAGATGCTCCACTACGTCATCTAAAATGTCCAGTTTTCAACAAAAAAAATGATGAGATATGCAAAGAAACAGGAGCGTGTTGACTCATGCGGGGAAAAAAACAGCAGGCAACAGGAATTTACTTTGAAAAGGTGCAGATGTTGAACTTAGCAGACACAGATTTCAAAGAATCTATTTTATTTTTTTCAAAGAATCTATTTTAAATATGCTCAAGACAACTAAAGGAAACCACACAAAGAAGGAAGGGCCAATGACACAGCCTCAGCAAACAGCGCCTCAATAAAGAAGGCAACGGGATGACACAGTCAATGTGATGAAAGAAAAGGACAGTAAGAAAGAATCTAACGTCCAGCAAAACTAGCTTTCAGAACCGAAAGCAAAATAAAGAAATTCCCAGACAAAATTTGTTGTTAGCAGAAGCATTTTTACCAAAAAATAAATAAAAAAAGAAAGAAAAAAACCTAAGAGAAGTTCTTCAGGCTGAAAGCAAGTGACACCAGGTAGTAATCTGAATAATAAATAAATAAATAAATAAAAGGCCACTGGTAAAAGTAATTCTATAACCATAAAAGACAATATAAAGATATTATTTCTTCTTTTAACTTTTAAAAAGCAATTGTATAAAATGATATATAGATTTTTATACCTAATAGATATCCACAGACTTCCACCAACCCAAGTAGAATACATATTCTAAAGCACATATGGCGCTTTCTTCAGGATAGACTATATACTAGACCACAACACAAACTTCAAATAAACTTAAAATATCTTAAAGTTCCACAAAATATGTACTCTGACTACAGTGGACTAAGATTAAAGAATAATAAGAGAATAAACAATAAATTCTTAAATCAACAACAGTCCAAAAAAAACACAATGAAAGTTATAAAATACTTTGAGATGAATTAAAAAATGCAACATACTAAAACTAATGAGATGCTGCTTAAGCATCTTACTGTGGTCTGACTGTGTCCCTCCCAAATTCATATGTTAAAATCCTAACCCCTAAGGGTGAAGGTATTAGTGGGTGGGGCCATTACCAGGTGCTAGAGCCTTTTTTAAAAGCTCTCTATGTCCTGGCTGGTGTGGCTCAGTGGGTTAGGTTGTTATCCTATAAACCAAGGTGCTGGTTTGATTTTTGGTCAGGGCACGTGCCTGGGTTGCGGGCCAGGCCCATTGGGTGCATAGAAGAGGCCCCTGATCGATGTTTCTCTCCCTCTCTTTATCCCTCCCTCACCATCTTTCTAAAAATAAATTAAATCTTTTAAAAAATCTGAAGACATTTTACAAAGAAGCTATCTAAATGACAAATGAGCACATGAAAAGATGCTTAACACATTTTTGTCATTAGTAATGACATCATTAAGTCATTAGGGAAATGCACATCAAGGCTGCAATGAGATGGCACTTCATACTCACTAGGCTGTCCATAATCTAAAGGACATAATAGCAAGTGGTGGCAAGGAGAGAAGAGAAAGTGGAACCATTCTTCACTGCTGGTGGGAATGTAAAATGGTGTAGCTGCTTTGGAAAACAGTCTGGTAGTTCCTCCACTGATTAAACATAGAGTTATCATATGGCTGAACAATCCCACTTCTAGGTATATACTCAAGAGAAATGAAAACACATATCCACACAAAATTTGGACATGCAGCATTATTCATAATATCTGAAAATTAGAAAAAACTCAATATCCATCAAATGGATGAATTGGTCAAAGTGTGATATATTCATACAATGGAATATTATTCAGCCATTTAAAAGAAATGAAGTATTGATCCAAGCTACAACATGGAGACCCTAAAACACATTATTAAAACATTATAAAAAGAACCAATTTTAAAAAGACTATAAATAGTATGGTGAAATTTACATGAAATATACAAAATAGGCAAATCTATAGAGACAGAAAGTAGATGACTGGTTGCCTAGTGCTGGTGGAAAGGATGGAAAGTCACTGCTAATTGGAAAGGGATTTTTAGACTGAGAGAAAAGTTCTAAAATTAGATTGTGTTGACAGTTCCATAATTCTGTGAATATTCTAAAAAACATTCAATTGTATACTTTAAATGGGTGAATTTTAAGATATATGAATTACACTACAATAAATCTGCTAAAAAATATTCTAGGACAGGGATCAGGATATTTTTCTGTAAAAGGCCAGACAGTAAATATTTTATGCTTTGCCAGACACATACACTCTCTTTCACATATTTTTCTGTATTTTAATTTGTAACCTTTTACAAATGTAAAAACCATTCTTAACTCTCAGGGTATAGAAAAAGAGGCCATAGGCCTGATTTGACCAGTTAGCGGTAGTTTATCTACCCGTTCTAGAAAAAAGATGTGGTTCCTTGATAAATTACAATGACTATATGCGTATATATTTTTAAAGCATCCTTCACTTCCCCCTAACTCATACTCAATAGACAATATTGATAAGATTATGTAGGATATCTGTAGTCCTTCATCATCTATGTATCTAAAAATATTCCAATTTATGAGAATTTAGAGAACAAGGAACAGATATATTTAGTAGAATTCAACAAATCCTCATTAGAGATATAGAGCATCATTCATAAGGACTGAATTTAGATGGTAAAAGGCAGAAGTGCATCTTCAATTACCGAAATAGATATCCTTTCAAAGGCAAAGAAAGTTATATTAAGGGTTACTAAGTTAGAGTTCTTAGGAAACATAAGGGTATGCAAGAGAAAGGACAGGAAAAAGAGAACAGTTGTTAGAAACAAACAAAATAATTAAGAACTGTACTTAAAAGAGTCTGAAATTTCTCTCATGTCAATTTGGTCTCTTCACTGAGATACAAAATTTTAAAAAGTCAGGATTACCAACTTAAAAGAAAAACTTTTAAAAAGTTAAAAGTGCTATGCAAAAACAAGATGCTATTACTATTTTTCAGTAAAGCATTAAAACCCTATTGAAAATAAAATTACATTTGTCCTTACTTGTTAAGAAACAAAATGGTTGTTTTTCGTTTTGCTCTGGGGCACATATTGTGTTCTCATCTTTTACAATGGAAAGGTTTTTAAAAAGAGGACACTTTGCCCCTTAGGGATAAGGACTTTGTCTTCTTTACTCAAATGTTTTTTGAGTTGTACTCAACAACGGAAGAGAAAGGAAGAAAAATGTGTCAGCAGAGATCTGTGAGTTTGTTCCAGATCTGAAGAATCATATGAAAAAAGAAATTAAGAGAAGGAAGAGAATAACTAGCAAGAAGGATTTATATCAATTAAGAGGGGAAAAAAAGAAGCTGGCAAATATGAGAAATTGAGAAGGGTATCTTTTTCCTAGGTAAGAGGGAAAAAAGTAGACATCTAGATCTTAAAATCATAGAAAAAAATGCTAGTGGAGACAATTTCCATACTTTGAAAGGAAGGTAAAGGACTAAAGGCAAACTGATACTCTGGTGTACGGGAGACTGAGATGTTGATGTTGGTATCTCCCCAAAGGGGTAAGGTTTAAGAAGCTCAGAGTGGGATTCAGGCTAAGGTAGGAATTTTGTCTTCTTACTAAAATTGAGTTAATGATAAAATATATAAAGATGTGGGCCAAAGAAGGCAAATGCAATTGAGTGAAGAACAAGAAGCCACGTAAATAATTTCAGATGGCTTATCAAAGCTGTGGAAGTAGATGAGTTCTTCCTTAGAGAATATGTGAAGGAAAGAAAAAAGCTCCTATGGACCACATATGATCATAGGGAGATGATGAAGATAAAGAATATTTAAAAATAGATTCAGAAAGAGTGGTCCATGGGAAGGGGCATTTTTATTTTTTAAAAGATTTTATTTATTTATTTTTAGAGAGAATGGAGGGGAGGGAGAAAGAGAGGGAGAGAAACATCAACGTGTGGTTGCCTCTTGTGCGCCCCCAACTAAGGACCTGGCCTGAAACCCAGGCATGTGCCCTGACTGGGAATCGAACTGGGACCCTTTGGTTCACAGGCCGGAACTCAGTCCACTGAGCCACACCAGCCAGGGTAGGAAGGGGAATTTTATAAGAGACATTCAACCTTTTTGAAAGAAGAGGCCAGGCCAAAGATAACCTTTCCTTAGGAAGGAATTAGCTGTTATAAACCTTTGAAATCAAGATGCTTGCTGGAAGGGAGAAAAGAATTCTCTAAAGAGAATCAAAGGAACTGCATCAGGGATGGCAAACATACCAAATAGCACACTCAACTCTTGCATTTTATTTGAAGGTTACACATTACCTGTGCAAGAGATGTTGGAGCTTTTCTTGCTTGCTGTAGATCGACTGAAGTTGACATCAGTAAACATGTTTTCTGTGCAATCAGAATTGCTTTATCACAAGGACAAAGCTGGGACAGCTGATGAGAAATAACCAGAACATCAATGAATAGTGAGAATTCTGCCAGGTGAACACAAACAATCAGAATGAAAATCAGCAATATTCTGTCTGAATGAGAAAATTCAGCTGGGAAAGCAAATCTCACCTTAAAAATGATGTAGACTATAACATTAATTTATGGTTTCAATTTTATATTACTTCCCATTGTTTCTTAAGCACCTTTCTAGAGATAAAATGCTTCATTTCTTCATAATTTTCCTATCTTTCCCAGTGATGAGTACTGTCATTTGGCCTTGTATTCCCATCTAGTGATCTACTTCGTGGTTTATGTTGTAATTTCTAAGTGATTTACCCTCAGCAATAGGTTTCCCCTTTGCATTGAATAGAGCTGAAATTAGTATATATATTGTCATGGCTGAAAGAGATAATGCCAAATCTCAACAGGCATTAGACATTACCTCATCATTAAAACTTGTCCCCTAGTTTTAGGGGAAAAAACCCCTTCCTGCTTTGTATTTAAATAAAAATCTAGGCCACCTGGGATTTTCACATGGAATTCTACTAGTGCTATCACAAATGTCAAAACTAAAAGTAATTTATTTCACGTAATTAAAATTATACCTAAACCTCCAAACACTATTTCTTGATCTTCCCAAATGTTTAGTGATCATAACCATCACCATCACTGAATTAATAGCACTGAGACACCCAATCTTTCTAAGTCTCAGGTTACTCGTGTATAAGACGAGGGAGCTGTGCTAGTTTATCTCTATAGTTCTTTTCAGTTTGAACACTCTTACCATTTAATGTATTTCAATATATCAAACTGTATACTCCTGAATGTGTGAGCAACAGTCTTCAGCCTTTCTCTTTTCATTCTTTCATGAATACTGTATTTGTTTTTCTTTCTGACATTTAACTTTTATCTTAGAAGCTAACAACTATTTAAAAATGCTTATAATTACAAAACAAGCTCACAAATCCTTACACATAAAGCCTGCCCTAGGAAAAATTATAAAGGAGGCCCAGGCTTCTTAGCATCCTTTTTATCCCCTGTTGTCTCCAGATACCTCTAGACTTACATCCATAAACATTCCTAAGCTTTTGATAATTGACAATTTTTTAGAGGATTCCCCTCTAAAAGATAGTTATATTTTAATATAGGCCTCTGGGAGACTAAAATTCCTTCAAAGGCAAAGAAGTCAGTCTCTTATGGTAGAACTTCAAGCTCTGTCGTGGTTGTTAGGTGGTATTTTGGTATGGGGAGGCCTGCTTCATGTTCTCTCTCACATTAAACCCTACAGGGATCAAATTCCCTTTCGGTCGTTCCTGCTTAGACATATATCAAAAGCTCCTACATTAAAAGCCAATATGGTGATATCCTTGTTGTGGTACATACATGACATATGTATTAGAAGAGACTCACCTTGTAAGAAATCATGAAAAATTCTCTCATCACCAGTGGGTCCCGGCTGCACTGCACAGCCAAATTCCAAGCTGAAAGTTAATGTGAAATAATAGTTATGAAAATCTACTGTTTAATATGTACCATTATCAGGGTAAAAAAAAAAAAAAAAGCTAACTTTAGTTTCTAGAGAAATTTTCTCAGGTAAGTTTAGAGACTTCCGTTACTTCCAATCTTCAATTCTAAGCCAATGACCAATGGAGGTAGTGCTGATTTTAAGAAATATTGGAAGATATACAATAAATTCTTAGCATAAATCTATCTAAATGAGGATCACTAAAGAGCTCACCAGTTGGCACTGGTGAAAAGAAGTTAGCATTTAGCGAAGAACATGGCACAGTGGAATCAAGGATTGAAGAAAACTGCTGTAAAGATTTATATCCTACACAGAGCAGTGGAGGCCCCCATTAGGCAACATTCAGCATGATCTTTACCTTGGAATATCAAAATTAAAATTCGGTAAAAGAAGTATTGAAAAGTAACTTTCCAAACTTTCAAAAAATGGAAGTCATTAAACCTTTATTTATTTTATATGTTTGTTATCTTCCATTATTTGCATAGGTTTCTTAAAAGCCAGATTGCTGTATTTATTCCCCTTTCTCTAGTAAACTCCGTAGAGCAGAAGATCCATGTAGAATCAGTCCACTTTGTGATATTGCCACTTAATTGCTCTTGTTATCACTACAGTAACTGCCTCTACAAAATTCCTCATTGTACAGCTTGATGAATTTTCACAAAGTGAATATATATATCCATGTAACCAATACAGATCAAGAACGATCTTGATCATTACCAGAAACCCAGAAGTGACTCCATCAACCCTCTTTGAAGTCCAACCTGCCTCAAAGGTAACCACTATCCTGAGTTCTAACATCATAAATTAGTTTTGCCTGTTATTTTTTTATCATATATAAATGGAATCATACAATATGCACTCAATGCTTGTCTTCTTTTGCTCAACATTATGTTTGTGAGATTCATCCATATTGTTGCATGTAGTTTATTTTGATGAATCATGTTCAGAGATAAACTGGGCATTCTAGACCAAGTTTAGGAGCATAACCTTGGAGATCTGCAGTTATAATTCATCATTTTATTTTCAGACCCATTTCTATAGAAAAGGAAGAAAACTAATGTTGACTGACTACCTACTATGTCCCAGGTACATACAATGTTTCATTTATAACCCTTAATAATCCTTTGAAGTATATATAATTATTTTATAAATAATTAACCTGAGATTAAGCAGGTTATCTTCATACCCATAGATACAAATGAAAGAGCTAGAATTTGAATCCACATCTGTTGACTCTACCACCCCACAATGTTGCCCACAACCACAGAATTTTCTCTTACTTATTTTTCTAAACCAGTGAACTTCCTTAATTCTTGATTCCAAAATTGAGATTCTTCCAAAAGAAGACTGGGAAATTTTCGGGAGTGCTGCAACAAACAGGAAAATTTGATATTGAGATCTTTTACTCTAAAAAGTCATTAATCCTGCTTTTTTTTGAATTTAGAAAGCTCTTTTTGTGGGTACGTGCGTGTGTGCGCACGCATGTGCAGTGGTGCATACCAAAAGTAATTAAAGTGACAAAAAGCATTACCAAGCTCCAAGAAGCTGTTAATTCAAACTTTGAGGAATAAACATGTCTTTGGAGAGATTTATAATTTTAATTAAAGCAATCATTCACCACCTGAGGTAGAAAGATATGATTTACACGTGAGGAAATAAAGAATGGGAACAATCACTGTAGTGTAAACAATAAAAACAAAATTAGAAAAAAGACTGACGTGGAGACTGAGAACTGGAAGAGTATCCATAGGCTAGTGTAATATTCACTGAGCTCCCACAGCGAGTACATTACAGAACCAAGAACATGATGGAATCAGAAAGCATGTACGACATACCACATGCTCTTCTGAGAGACAAGGATACCAACCAGCCAAGTTATTCTCTTTTGAAAAGCTTTGGTTTCTAGACCACTCTGCCACATTTAACACCTTGCTGACAGGTATTTGAGGTATAACATTGAACTACTGCAATAAACAGAGTTCCTGAGAGGTAGAGTTGGTGTGTTTTGGACATAAGGAGAAAGGTACGGGAGCAGCAGAAGTGAGAAGACCTGTCAGGCAAAAGGAAGACGCCACGTACGAAAGCATGGAGTTGGGAAAGAAACGGGATGTAAGAGGAAGGTTAGCATGAACGAAGGGGACAGAGAGGGATTATCGGGAGATAGGGGAGATGACGCAGACTTGGGGAGCTAGGTGGGTAGCTTCAAAATAATAGTAAACGATCTGAATTTGATTCAGGGGACGTTAAAACTAGCAGGAGAGGAAAGGAGGAAATGCTTTTAAAACAAATTAGAATAGAAACGGAGCTGAAATCACATTTGGAGATGAATCCTAGGGATGACTAACTTCTCTATTCTCGTGAAAAAAGAAACCAAGGTGACCGATGTTAACAAAAGCATGACGCTTAACTCACACATGAAGTCTGCGCCAGTGTGCTCAATGTAACTGGAGAATTTAATAGAGGATAGAGGCAAGATGAAGAACTAAAAATGACCTAGGAGATACTTACCTAACTTCAAGGTAGCCAAAAGTCCAGCAGTGTCTCTTTTCCTAAAAAAGGAAAGAAAACAGTGTTTTCTTACTGTTCCGAGGCTTTACTACAGAAAAGTACCACAATGAGACTTTATTTGTGCCTGAGAGCTGTGCAAGAATGCAAAATTGTGAAGTTCGTTGTTCAAGGCTCCAACATGTCATGCCAACACTATTTCCCCTCTTACAGGATCTTCCTCCTCGTACCCAGTGCCTTTGTGTTTTTTCGCTCTTTCCCTTCTATACATACTTTCAGCGAAGAATTTCAATGACTGATAAGGTTTTATATGACAGGGCCATAGATTATGATAAGAGATGGTGATCTCTGTGATTTTCAAGTGTTTTTTTGAAGAGGGGAAATTAAAACCCTTGTTTCAAATAAAACTTTATAAAAGTTTAATATACAAGAAAAGATAAAAAGCCTAGCTGGTTCTGGTTGAACCAGTGGTGGATGGAGGTCTAGAGTCTCACCTCCCTGAAAGTCCCTGAGTCAGTGCCAGGGAATTCCCAGGCTTCTGAGGAATCTAGTTTAAAATCCACTTATCCCATCCAGAGAAAACATCTCTGGAAATGGTGGGGGGAGGGGATGATGTGTCCAAGGTCATAAAAAGAATGACGATGTCAAGACTAGTACCCAGGTCTCTTGACCCTTAGTCAAGCTTCTTCAAGGGGTATATATGTTTTAACAGAGGAGAGCATTCCGTTTTACTTAAACAAAGGAATGAATATGGAAGTACTGGTAAACTCAACTAAGAAAGGTTACAGAAAACAGGGTAGAACACACTCTAAGACTGGCTTCATCAGGAGGTCTAGTATTATATAATAAATACTGTGATTCAAGAACAGCTGCAGCTTTCTCAGGGATAAAAATTAGAATCCTGGGTTATATAAAGTAACATCTTATAGTAAATTTTATTAATTTGAATTTCAGCTGAGGTGAAGTTACTTTCTTCCCTATTTAATTCAGTGACTATATAAAATAATCTATGAAGGGTTAATTAATGCAAATAAATAGTGCAAATAATATGAGGATGTGAAAATGGAATGTGTGGTTTATTTAAGAGACAAAGTACTTTAAAATTTTTAGCACACAAATTTATTAATACTTAGGTAGATACTGCTTATTAAGAAAATAGGATTTTTAGAAAAGAAACTTTAATAATTATCCAGTCCAGCTTTTCTTTACTTAACAGGTGAAGAAAATACAACTTAGAGAAAGAAGTTGACTAAGTTGTTATTGCCTAAGGTAAACCAGAAGTTGGTGAAACAGCTGAAACTGGAATTCAACTCTCTGTCTCTTCCCATTGAATTAGGCTTTAAAAAAGTTAGTATAGTCAATTTGTTAAATCAGGTCCTGACCTCTACCTGAAATCACTGCTAATCATCTTTTTTACTTGAAAACAATAAGGGTATAAAGTCTTCTGTAATTTAAGTTTATCATTAATTCAACCAGGGTTCCTTTCCTTTTCCCCATCTCCAAATTGGTTTCAATCAGTGGGATTTGACTGTCTGTGACAATTACATGGGTTATGAAGTACCTTGTAAGTGTAGTGACAAAGATCTTCTTTTAAGGAACTGATATTCAGTCATTTAAATAAATCAAGTGGCTATTATGTGTCAGGTACTACCTAGGGTTCCAGAGATGCAAAGATAAATACAGATATTCCTAGCCTTCAATGAGCTCTTACAATCTAGTAACTATTAAGGTTTAATCTCTCAGTTTCCTTTCTAATTTTTTAACTTTTAAAATTAAATTTATTGGGTGACATTGGTTAATACAATTACATAGGTTTCAGGTGTACAATTCTATAACACATCATCTGTATGTTGTATAGTGTATTCACCACCCCAAGTCAAGTCTCCTTCCATCACCATTTACCTTCTCCTCCCTCCCCCACCCCCCTTTGCCACTGCTAATCACCATACTGTTGTCTGTGTCTTGTGAATTTTTTTTGCTTAATCCCTTCACCGTTTTCACCCAGCCCCCCAACTCCCCTCCCTTCTGACAGCTGTCAGTCTGTTCTCTGGATCTATGAGTCTGTTTCTATTTTGTTAGTTTATTTTGTTCAATTAACTTTTTATTGCATAAAATTTCAAAGATGTTTATATGTTAACATCTATGTGAATCCCCATGCACCCAGCATTCAACTTCAATAACTATTAACTCACCATCAACCTTACTTCAATGATACCCTCCACCCACTCCTTCCCCTCTCATACCATTTAAGCAAATTCCAGACATCATATCATTTCATCCATAAATATTTTAGGATATGTCTCTAGGAGACAAGGATATTTTTAAAGAAACATAACCGCACTACCACTATATGCCTAAAAACTAATAACTTTTCATATCATTAAATATTTGGTCATCAAATTTCCAGTGGTCTCAATATCATTTTTTGTTGATTAAGTTGCCTTCTAATGGATTCACAGAGCCCGTAAAAAAGCAAAAACTTATCAGGTATGCTTGGGTAAAATTTGTACTATGGAAAAAGTTGTCATCAATCCAATACAGCATTCCCTCACTTATCATGAGTATTATGTTCCAGACCCCCCCGCGATAGGTGAAACCCTGCAAAGTAGGAACCTTACATTTATTCTACACTCTTAAACCTACATAACTTTAACAACATACATATACAGTACCACAAAATCCCGTATAGCGAAAAATCCACGATAAATAATTAAATATATTTTTTAAAATCCCGCGATACAGTGAGGCCACGATAAGTGAACCACGATATAGTGAGGAACTACTACTGTATTATCTCAGTCACAGATACTTCCCAAACAGTTTACCTGAAAAAATATATTGTCTCCAGGTACAAATATATAAAGCAAAAGTGAAGTAGAGATATACAAAAAGCAGAGTTTTGTATGACTAGAGAATGCAGAAATGTTCATATTTCTCTGAAAGGTATCCCTAATCAAGGCCTTGAAGAGAGTTTTCTTTCAAATCATTAAGAAGTAGTGAATTTTGTGAATGAATAAAACAAGTGACTGAATTCTTCCACAAACTGTCAAGTTCTTGATATCTTATGCCATAGAAACTATGAGCAGAGAGGTATTTGAATACTCTCAGCTGAGCTGATACAGACTCAGAATCAGAATCGACAAGCCATACATGTTTCTGTGGGAAAGTAAGGGATATATCAATATTTAAGTCTCCTGTTAAGAAAGAAGAAAACAGATGCAATATCATAATGAATTCATAGCTAACATAGTTGAGGACTTAGTGAGTGCCTGGCAGTCTTCTTCTAAGTTTTTTACATGTATTTACTCATCTAGTTATCACAGCAACCCCACTAAGTAGCACTATTATTATTCCCATTGCACAAACGGGGAAACACAAGCCCAGGTCACACATCTGATAGGTGGCAGAGCCAGGATATAAAGCCAAAAGACTGGCCTCAGAGCCTATATTGATCTTACCCACTGTACTATACCTCTCTCAATATAAGGTTTATATTGAAAGCTACTATGATTTGTCTAATGAGGAAGACATCATTTCTGCTGAAATTACTTACTTGTTCTCAGATTCTTCCATTTCAGAAATTCTTGTCACAATAAGACGACACAGACACCTGTATGATAAAGTAATATAAAGTGATGCTCAGGAAGAAACATGGGAAAAAATATATACCAAATTATTAACCATTACCCTAGGAGGCAGAAAGGAGATTAATTCTATTGTATTTATGGATCTTTGTATTGTTTTAATGGTTGTAATGAAAACATACCAATTTGTAATATTGGAAGAGCAATTAAAAAATAATTTTAAAACAAAAGTGATGTTTATTACAAATTCTTAAGCAGTTCCACAGTGTATATCACTGCCCCATAACACCTGCTAGAACATCAAGTATGATATACAAACAAGTCTTTATAGTTTTTTCTTTCAATAACAGAACTGGAACTAGCATTTGGGTTCCACATAAACTAGCATAAAGACAAACTGACAAAATAAGGTCAGTTAGTAAAGTTTCAAACCCTAAAAATCTTGTTTTAAAGATTTTATTTATTTTTAGAGAGAAGGGAAGAGAGGAAGAAAGAGAGGGAGAGAAACAGCAATGTGTAAGAAATACCGATCAGTTGCCTCTCATACGCCCACAACCCAGGAATAGAACCAGCGACCTTTTGGTTCGCAGATGGGTGTTCAATCCACTGAGCCACACCAGCCAGGGTCAAACCCTAAAAATCTTTTAAAAATACCATGTATCCTGAATGATTTTAGATATTTACCTGACTGAAGGCATGCAAATATCTCAAGATTCCTCCTGATACCTTTATTTCTTTGACTCCATTTCCTTTTGTCAGTGTGGCCTCAAATAGAGGTGACCAACAGGGGCCCTTCTGGTTTCCAATTTTTCCCACTGGCATATATTCTCAGTCACATCACTACACTAGGAGTTATCATGTCCTGGCCTCACTTTCCTCTGCCTCACTATTGTAGCAGTTCCCTTTTGATAAACCATTTCCCGTCATATAGAGAAGGGAAAAAATCAGGTTCAACTGATATCTTTTTTTATCCTCATATGAGGACATCTTTTAATTGCTTTTAGAGAGCGAGGAAGGGAGGAAGGGAGGAAGGGAGGGAGGAGGGAGAGAGAGGGAAAGAGAGAGAAAGAAAGAGGGAGAGAAAAACCCTCAACCTTGCCTTGGTATGTGTCCTGACCAGGAATTCAACCCACAACCTCTTGGTGTATGGGACAATGATCCAACCAACTGGGCCACACTGGGCAAGGCTTCTTCTTCTTCTTCTTTTATTAAATTAAGCATCTCTATCAAATTTCCAATGGCATATTTTTTTACAGCAATAAAAAACAAATCCTAAAATTCCTATGGAACTACAAAAGACCCCAAATAGCAAAAGCAATCTTGAGAAAGAGCAAAGCTGCAGGGATCACATATCCTGATTTCAAGTTATACTACAAAGCTATAGTAATCAAAACAGCATGGTACTGGCATAGAAATAGTCATACAGACCAATGTAATAAAAAAAAAAAAGAGTCCAGAAATAAGTCCGTGTATATACAATCTACTAATATAGGGCAAGGAAGCCAAGAATACTCAATAGAGGAAAGACAGTTTTTTCAACCAATGGTGTTGGAGAAACTGGGTGCTCCCATGCAAAAAATGAAACTGGACCCTATATCTTGTATTACTCACAAAAAATTAACTTGACACAAATTAAAGACTTAAATACAAGACCTGAAACTACAAAGCTCCTAAAAGAAAACAAGGGAAAGAGATCCTTGACAATAATTTTTTGGATATGACACCTAAAGCATGAACAACAAAAGCAAAAATCAGTGGGACTACATCAAACTAAAAAGCTTCTGTACAGCAAAAAAAGAAAAAAATTATCAACAAAATGAAAATGAAAGCTACAGAATGGGAAAAAAAATATTTGCAAACCATATATCTGATAAGTGGTTAATATCCAAAATATAGAGGAAACTCATATACCTTGACTGGTGTGGCTCAGTGCATTAGGTGTTGTCCCACAAACCAAAAGGTTGCTGGTTTGATTCCCAGTCAGGGAACATGCCTGGGTTGTGGGCCAGGTCCCTAGTTGGGGGTGTGTGAGAGGTAACCTATGGATTGATGTTTCTCTTGCACATCGATGTTTCCTTCCCTCTTTCTCACTCTCTCAAAATAAAAAAATAAAATCTTTAAACAAGGAAACGCATATGACTCAATAGAAAACAAACAAAAAGCCAACCAATCTGATTTTAAAACAGGCAAAGGACCTAAATAGACATTTTCCCAAAGAAGACATACAGATGGTCAACTGGTACATGAAAAGATATTCAACATCACTAATAATCAGGGAAGTGCAAATCAAAACCACAGTAAGATGTCACCTCACACCTGCTAGAATGATTATCATCAAAAAGATAAGAGATGAGTGTTTGTGAGGATGTGGAGAAAGGGAACTCTTGTGCACTGTTGGTGGGATTATAAATTGGTACAGCCACTATGGAAAACACTAAGGTTTCTCAAAAATTAAAAATATAACTACCATGTGAGCCAGCAATCCCCGCTTCTGGGTATATATCTGAAGGAAAGGAATTCACAACCTTGAAGAGGTATCTCCACTCTCATGTTCACTGCAGTGTTATTCACAATAGTCAAGATATGAAAACAATTTAAGTGTCTGGATGAATGGATAAAGAAAATGTGGTATGTACACACACAGGAGATCATTTCCTATCTATAGTATATGAATTACTTACTTTAAAGATGTCATGATTTGTTGTGGTTCTTCTGAACATGTAGTTAAATATTCCAGAGCTTTTTCTCCTGCAAGTTGTTGTCCATTCTAAAAAGAACAAATATAGTGTTAAATTACATCTCAAAGTGATATTTACAAAATGTTATCTATATTCCTGTCCATTAAGGACAAGAAAAAAATATAAATTTGTTCATTTTGTATTCTCAAAAGAGCTACTGCAAGATGGTAGAATGAAGACAGAACTCTGACAAAAATAGAACATGTTCATATTGGCCTCAGAAATCCACTCCTCCTTATCCAGAAACACTAACAGCCTTGCCAACCTTGAATCCACTAGGACTAATCCTTATGGGCTCTTTATCCCTGTTTATTAGCAGTAACCAAAGAACCCCAAACTCTCAGGTCATGCTCATTTTCAGTACCCTAATCTCCATAAGGCTCTGTAAATCCCTTACTTTGCCTTCTTTCCCATTTCTCCCCAATTCCTCCAATCCTTCCACTATGCTCTCTGAAATTCAGGCCATTCTCAGCAAGATGTCCTATATGAGAAACCTTTTCCCTGCTGCAAGTTCTCTCCATGTTCTTTTCCCTGGATTACTTAAAAAACTTCCTAACAGCTCTCCTTGCTTCCACCTTGGCTCTCTTCTGTTCCAGTCTCAATACCACAGCTGGAGTATTTCTGTTAAATGAAAGTCAAATCATGCCACTGCTGCTACCAACACTCTAATGGTCCCCTATTTCACTCAGAGTAAAAGTTTAAGTCCTTTCACTGGCCTATAAGGATTTACATAATATAGATTCTCCATTATCTCTCTGACTTCGTTTCTCACTAATCCCATTTCATCACTCTAACCATAACAGCTCCTTGCTGTTCTTGGTACCTACCTTAGGGCCTTTGTACTGGCTTTTACCTCTGCCTAGAACACCCTTTGCCTTCACTGTCCATCCCTATGGGCGAACTCCCTCACCAATTTCAAGTCTTTGCACAAATGTCATCTCCTCAATGAGACCTACCTTCACTACCCTATTTAAAATACTAACTCACACCAATTCAGCCCACTCCTGATCCTTTTTCTTCTACTCTATTTTTTCTATATGACCCACTAACTTCTAACATATTATACAAGTTTGCTTATTTATTATTATTGTTGTGTATTATCTCCTTTCCTTCTGCTTGAATGTAAACTCCAAGAAGGCATATCACTGTTTCATTTACTTAGTTATCCCAAGACACTAGAACAGTGCCCAGCATGCAGTAGATACTCAATATTTTCTGAATGAACGATGCTCTCAGTAGCATTTCAAATGCCATTTATAAAGCAATTACAGCGAGTAAAAACTGGATCCCACACTTGTTATTTTGTAAGTATATATTCAATTCCTTGGGTTTGGTCACCCACCCTCTAATTCAAGCTACCTTTAGGTTTTTTCCTGATTCTTCCTCCTCATTAAAACCATTTTCCTTTGAAGAAGTACAGTTCCATAATTCTTCTGCTTTCCATAATAAATATAAATTTATAAACCTTCCTTTCCAAAGATATTTGCCTTTGGCTTCCCCACTACCAAATTTCTCTCATTTCCTTCTCCTCACCATTGTATACAAACATATCCTGTATCTGCATCTGCCAAATATTTTTCCTCCTCCAAGAGTTCTATTACCTTATTTATTAACATCAAAACATATATCATTCAAGCTGTATTTAGTAACTACTTTGGGCAAGATATTGGGCTAGGTGCTACAAATATGGCCCTCAAAGATCTCACAAGTCAATTTGGATAGACAAGCCATTAGTTAACATAAGGCCATAACTAGCATACATGTTATAAATTACTGAAATTCAGACTACGAAGAGAGCACAAAGATGGAATTGATTTGGGAAGTCTCCACAGTGGAGGGAAACCTTAGCTTGGGCTTTGAAAGGGTAACATTTAAATAAGCAAGAACATTTTTAAAAAGATGGGATGGTATAAACAAGACATGGAAAAAAATGTGAATGGCCTGTTTGATAGATTATTTTTGGTTGGAGTGATAGAGGGCTTATGTCTCCACCATTCTTCATCTTGTGACTAATGTAATGGTAGTTTATATTCTTATACATCTATATAATGTATAGATGTAGATGTGACCAAAACCAACCTCATCTTTGTGTCCCAGATTTCATTTCACTTTTAAGTTTCATGCTATGACCTTTGACCACCCTTATTGTCCTTAGAAAGCATATTAAAGCCTTCTAATGGATGATTATCTGTATTTCTTAAAACATAGCCATAAATAGTTTTGTTGTAACACCCAGAATGGCATCAACTGAGATAAATATCAAACTGGTAATAGAATCAATTATAAACATATCAGTATCAATTATAAACAATCTTCTATCACAAGATCACCAGGAGGTGTGACCCCTGACACTACGGCATTCTTTGTCCCTTTGTTCTGTCAGTCACTAGCACTGAAGTTATACTTTAAAAAGTACTGTAACGGGGGTCTGCCAGTGGAGAGTAATCTGTGCACAATTGCTCGGTCATTTGTTCCACTCTGACCCAATCTTCCCATGAGTAAATTGCTTTATAATAAATTCTGTTATATTCTATGGAGTTGCCTGCTTAATTTTTAGGCCTCAAGATATCTTTTCATTCTCCCCACCACTGGACACATGATGATGATGATGTAAGGGAGTAATATGAGATAAATGAGAAGAGGTAGCTGCTGTGGCCTGGTTGTATATACATTAATAAGAACGGATATACTATACTTGTAGAGCAAGCTTCAAATCACATTTTCAGCTACCTTCTCAGTTAATTTCCACAATTCTGTATGTAGGTATTACCTTTATTTTACAAACAGTGAAATTAAGAGTTAAAGAAGTTAAGCACTTAAGTGGTAGAGCCAGGATTCAAATCTAGTCTATCACTGAGTCTAAGAGTTCCACAGTTGCTATGATGCTTTTCTTAATCCTATATATTACTAAGACCAGAATTTTGCAAGTAAAAAAGGGTGCAAATGTTTATTACTTCTAAACAATTTGTGGTCAAGATCTAAAAAGGTCCATGGGAATTTAAACTGGTTTTATTTTTTTTAATTGATGAGAAAGATAAACTTAATAGATAACTAATGTATTTGTGTGTATGGGACAGCATTTTAAATTTGGTGTTTCTTTTTAAAATTAATGTTTTATTATATTTATTTTTTCTGTAGTTTGAAGCACAAATCTATTACCTCACTTTGTCTCATTTACTTTACAGTATAAAGAAATGAAGAGAAAGCAATTCTGCAACCAAGCTTGGTGTGAAAATATGAGGCAGAATAGTAACGGAAGTAAGGGCAGGTATCTCTTGTGCCTAAATTGTCTTTCAAAATGAGGAAGAGATAAAATTTCATAAATGGATACATGACAGTTACCTCTAGAGCAAAGTGGGCAGCAAAACCCAAAAGCTTCATTCGTGAACCAGTATGTGTAAATGGGTCATTCTTTCTTGTTGTTTCAGTTGTTAATAAATTCTTGAAAGCAGTAATTGCTTGCAGAGCTGAGAGCAAGGAAATAATTCAAAACATGAGATACTCTTATAAAAGATAATAGCTATCAATGTTTAATATTAATTTTCACAGTCATCTAAATTGCAAAACTATCAAGGAGGACTTAAATGTCATGAAAATGCCCAACTGAAAAATTTACCTCTGTGAATTTATTCTATGTATATGCAAAAGCAAACAGAAACACACAAGTATGTTCATCCAGTAATATTGATAGGAGTAAAATATGGAAGCAACCTAAATTCCATCAACAATGGATAGGCTAAATACATTTTGGTATATCCATAAAATGGATTATAATATGGAATGAAGTAAAATAAATGAGTGATAGTATTATATTTCATTATGTCTTAAAGGTAGACTATGATGTTAAATATATGCAGTAAGTTAAAGATATGTAGTAAAGACAGCATGGATGGACCTGGAGAGCATTATGCTAAGTGAAATAAGCCAGTCAGTGAAAGACAAAATACCATATGATCTCATTTATATGTGGAATCTAATGAACAAAATAAACTAACAAACAAATTCAAAACAGATGCAAATATACATGGAACAGATTGACAGCTGTCAGAGGGGAGGAGAAGGAGGAGACTGCATGAAAGCAGGAGAAGGGAGCAGCCAGAGAACTTCCATGTATGACCCACAGACACAGACAGCAGTGTGGTCATGGTCAGACAGAAGGGGGCGGTCGTGGGAATGGGGACATCTGTAATAGTGCAAACAATAAAGGTCTATGAACATAAAATAACAAAACAAAGAATGATAGCTAGTAAGCCAAAATAAGATAAATGTAGCCATAAAAATTCAATTAATCCACAAGAAAGCAGAAAAAAGGAAAATGGCATCGAAGAACAACCGGGACAAATAGTAGACAAATCACAAGATGCTCAATTTAAACCTAACCATATCAATAATCACATTAAATATAATGGTCTAGATGACCCAATTAAAAGGCAGAAATAGGATTAAAGAAAGCAATTTCTACTATATGCTACCTACAAGAAATACACTTTATTATTTATTTTTAATTTTTATTGTATTTTTTCCACTACTATTTATTCCCCTTATATCCTTTTCCACCTCCACCCACCCATTACCCTGATGGCAAAATCACAAGCATTACAGGAAAACAGAACTACAGACCAATATCACTCAGAGACACAGGTACAAATATTTTAAGACAAACTGTTAGCAAATCAAATGTAATATTATATAAAAAGAATATATTATGAGCAAGTGGAGTTTACTCCAAGAATGCAGTGTTGGTTTAACAGTTGAAGATCAATGTAACTAATCACATTAACAAACTTAAAAAACTGATCACCATATGACCAAATTCAACATCCATTCCCAATCAAAACAAAAAACAAAAAACCAGGAAACTGGAAATAGAAGGGAACTTCCTCAACCAGACCAAAGGTATCTGTGAAAAGCCTACATCTAACATCATATTTAATAGTTGAAGACTAAATAATACCTTCTCTCTAAAATCAGGAAAAAGCCAAGGATGTCTGTTTTCACCAATTTTACTCAACAGTGCATAGGAAATACTAACAGATACAATAAAACAAACAAACAAAAAATGCAACCAAATTGGGCGGGAACAAGTAAAATTGTCTTTAAACATTGACAACATGATCATCTAAGTAGAAAAATCTGAGAGGGTATACAAGAAAGCTGCTGGAATTAAGTGAGTTTAGCAAGTTTGTAAGATATAAGATCAATATATAAAATCATTTGTATTTCTACATACTAGCAATGAGCAATCAGAAACTAAAGTTTTTTATAATGCTATTTAAAATAGCACAAAATATTGTATTCTTAGGAAGAAATATGACAGGAGATGCACAACACCTGTACACTGAAAGAAGGGATCTTTGAGAGAAATTAAAGACTTAAATAAATGGAGGTTTATAACTTGTTCATGGATTGGGAGATGACAACTCTCTGCAAACCAATATATAGGTTCAATGTGCTCCCATTCAATATTCATTTTTGTAGAAACTGAAAAACTAATTATAAAACTCACAGAGATATACAAAAGACTCAGTATAGCCAAAACAATTTGAAGGACGAGAACAAAGCTGAAGGACTAACACTGCATGATTTCAAATTTATTACATAGCTATAATAATCAATACAGTGTGAGAATGATGTAAAGACAGATGAATAGATTCATGGAACAGAATGAAGAGTCCAGAAAGAGACTCATACACACATGACAAGTGATTTTTCAATAAAGGTGCAAACGCAATTCTGTTCAGAAAGGACAGTTTTTAAAATAAATGATGCTGGAATGACTGGATAGATATGTGTGAAAGAATGAAAATTCAATCCATACCTTAAATGAAATACAAAAATTAATGCAAAATAAAAGGAGAGATAAAAGACTTCCCAGACAAGAAAAAGCTAAAGGAGTTCATCATCACCAAATCAGTATTATATGAAATGTTAAAGGGCCTTCTTTAAGAAGAAGAAGAAAAAGATAAAAAATGTGAACAATAAAATGGTAGTAAATACTTATCTGTCAACACTTACTTGAAATGCAAATGGATTAAATGCTTTAATTAAAAATCCTAGGGGTAGCTGAATGGATAACAAAACAAGACCCTTACATGTGCTGCCTACAAGAGACTCACTTCAGTTGGAAAGACACACACAGACTGAAAGTAGAGGGATGGAAAAAGATTTCATGGAAACAAGGCAAAACAAAAAGCTGGGTAGAATACATATATCAGACAAAACAGACTTCAAAACAAAGGCTATAACAAGAGACAAAGAAGAACCTAGCAATTCCACTTTCGAATATTTATCCAAAGAAACCCAAAACACTAAACTGAAGAGACAATATACATGCACATTGTCATTGCAACATTATTTACATTAGCCGAGATATGGAAGCAACCTAAGTGCCCGTCAATACATGAACTAATAAAGAAGAAGTGGCGCACATATTAAACTGACTGTGACTCAGTCATAAAAAATAATGAGATCTTGCCACCTGCAATAACATGGATAGACCTAGAGGGTAAGTTAAAGAAGTTAAATAAGTCAGACAAAGACTAATACCCTGATTTCATTTATATGTGGAATCTAAAAAAAAACAAAAACAAGCAAGCAGAACAGAAACAGACTCATAAATACAAGAACATTTTGATGGTTGCCAGATGGGAGGGGTGGTAGGGGCAATGGGAAAAAAAGGTGAAGGGATGAAGATGTACAAATTGGCAGTTACAGAACAGTCATGGGGATGTAAACTACTGCACAGGGAATACAGTCAATAATATTGCAATAACTATGTATGGTGCCAGCTGGGTACAAGATTTATAGGAGTGATTACTTTGTAAGTTATATACATGTCTAATCAAGGAGTTGTACACCTAAAACTAATATAACATTTTATGTCAACTATAATTGTAAAGTAAAAATTACTTTAAAAAAAAAAACCAGCAATCCCCTCCTAGATATTTACCCTAGAGAAGTGAAACCTTATCACCACACTAAAATCTATAAACAGATGTTTATAGCACCTTTCTTCACCCAAACTGGAAACCATCCAAATGTCCTTTAACTGGTATGGATAACAAAACAGTGGTACACACATACTATGGAATACGACTTAGCAATAAAGAAGAGTCAACTATGGAAACGCACAGCGGTACGAATGAGTTTCAAATGCAATATGCTAAGTGAGAGAAGTCAGGCTCAAAAAGCTGTATACTGCATGATTCCATTTATATGACATTCTGGAAAAGGCAAAACTAAAGAGATATAAATGAGATCAGCAGCTTCCGGGCCTGGAAGTGATGGAACTAGTTTCAACAAAGGGGCCCGAGTTAATTTTTTGTTCTCTCTCTTGATCATACTGGTGATTACATGACTATGTATTTGTCAAAACATATAATTCTTAATATAAATAAACCTCATAGAATCATGCACTACTAGCAAGAGTAAACTACTGTATGTATCTTCAATAAATATGACTTTTAAAATGATCACAAATAATTGGAGAGAAGTAAAAATACTGTGCTGATGCCATGTTTAAAAGTAAAATTATTTTAATAGAATGTTAAAATAAATGGTTTAATAGGAAATCTATTTTTGGCAATTTCTGCTGGCAAAAATTTTCTGGTTCTTTTATGCTTCAATATAATACATTAAATAAAGCAAATGCCCAGAAATGTCTAATGAAAACATCAATGATGGGCATGATACCAATATTAACCCTGATAAAGAGTTGACTTCAATTTGCTGTTCTTTAATTAATATACAGATATTGTTACTATTCTGGATGATTTCTTTTTCAGTGCAGAATAAGTCATCTTCCTTTCTCTTATGGATTGAACAACAGAGTCTAGTGCACATAATAGGCATTCATAAATAGTTGCTTAATTGAATTAGTATAAATTCTGTTTGGATTCAAGTTTCTCAATTTATCGACTTGTGCCCTTCACAAAGAGCAACCAGACTGGAGCTCACACTGCTCCAGGATATGCTCAGCTACTCTTAGAGCTGAACAGGAATAACAACACAGCATATCCTAACCAAGTCAACATACATGTGTTTGCAGGCACAACAGCTAGGAAACTATGCTTAACTTAGTGGAAAAAGATAAGAGTACTAATTGAATGAGGTTCATGTGAATAATTCCAACACTGTCAACTTCGTGAAAGCAACCCAAAGGTACCCTGGAGACTTCCATTCTCTAAAGACAATTTTTAACTGCTAGATGTTTACAGTATACTCTCCTCTGCCCCCACAGCTTTTTAAAGGTAATTTTTGAATAGGTTAGTTCAAATAACAAAGTACAAAAAACATACACCGTGACAAGTCTTTCCCCTCTATTTTTGTCCCACATCTGCCTAGATCCTACTCCCTCAATAGGTAGCCCCTGTACTTTTATTCTTACGTAACTTTTTATAGTCTATGCATGTTCTATTATATTTATGTAGGAAAGCTAGAATATTTATATTTCATTGTCTTACAAACAATGGTTTTCTTTCTATTATGGTCAAAGAGGATTATTTGTGTTCTTTGAGTTAACAGTCAAATGTATCTCATAAATAACATTTATACCTGCGTTACTGCTGCCTTCCAGGACTGCAATCTTGAATATGTAAAATTGAGTGAAAATACTTCCAGGATCAAAGTGTTCAGCATCTGCCACTGCTCTTTTAGCCTGAAAAAAAAAATTGGATCTCTTTTACAAAAGCATTAAGGAAGATCTTACTGTATTTTGCTAATATTATTAACATAACCACAATGGCTAAGTTATACTCACAATGAAAAAACATGATTCCAAGAAGTCTTTAAATAATTGTTTTTTAAAAATGTTAAGGAGACAGTGAGTTCTGCTTCTGAAAATAGGGTGCATTATAAGTGTCAGACCAACCCTCCTTCTGAAAACAATGAAGCATGTTCAATAACATATCTTTAATTCCAAAAGCAACTGACAATGTATGTAAAGTAAAATCTAAGAAAATGTGAGTTCTCAGAGAAATCAGAGAATTAAAGCCACTTTTTTCTGGTGGGCATTAGTAAATCCAGGAAAATGTTAACTTTAGTTTTAATGGACCTCACTAGGTCAGGGAAACAGACATCAAAGCCCAAGGGGTTACAATCTTAGGCTAAGGGCAAACCAGAAGTAAACACACTCCACCAACATCCCCAGGTACTGTCAACAAGTTACCTAGGCCATGAGAAGATTGCAGCAAAATAGGGTGGGGAGACCCAATCCTCGAGGGCTAAGACTAACACACTTTCTATGTATTTATAGCCCCAAATGTCATTATACGGAAGGCCAAATGTAGTTTACAATGCTCCCAAACATCTGAAGAAGCAAGTGTAAATCCTCTACAGAGGAAGACACCTTCATCTTAGGCTTCAAAATATTTCCATAAATAGTTTTTTTCAACAATCAAGATTAGAAAACATTGAAAGAATCAAGCACACTACAAAACAAGACACCATAAGTGAGGACCAACAGAAACAACAAATAGCAGAAATAGATTCTCAAGATGCAGATACCAGAATCATCAATAACTGGCTATGAGACACCTGTTTTCAAGTTTATAGAAATAAAATGTATGCAAGCACATTCATAATCAATAGTACATATTGATATAGCTATAGTGTTTTTTCCTAACTAGTATTCATTCTGATTTGTTGCCTATACCATATCAGTTGTTAAACACTTTGAATATCACAGAAGATTGTAGGAAACAGAAATTATGAAATGTAACCTTGTTGATCTGAAAAAAGGAACTACTTAAAATGAACAATACAGCAACCCAAATGGAAAAATGCCATAAGAGAATAGAAGACAAAAAGAAGAAAAACTTAAAAAGTTAAGAAGAAATGAAAATTATGTATATTTCACCACAATGAAAACATTTCAAAAGAAACAAAGATAAACAGGCGATCTACAGATTCAGTGCAACCCCTATGAAAATCCCAATGGTGTTTTTTGGTAGAAATCAAATAAAAACATTCACATGTAATCTCAACGAATTCTGAGTAGCCAAAAACAATCTTAGAAAAGAAAAGCGAAGTTGGAAGACACACACTTCCTCATTTCAAAACTTACTACACAAAGCTACAGTAATCAAAAGTGTGGTACTGACATAAGCACAGACATATAGACCAATGAAACAGAATAGAAAACTCACGAATAAAACCTCATATCTATGGCAAAATGATTTTCGACTTGGGTGCCAAGACTTTTCAATGGAAAAAGGACAGCCTTTTCAACAAATGATGTTGGGGAAACAGGATATCCATTCGCAAAAGAATGAAGCTGAACCTTTCCCGTACACCATATACAAAAATTAACTCAAAATGGGTCTAAAAGCTAAAATTATAAAAGTCTTAGAATAAAACACAGGAGTAAGTCTTCATAACATTGTATTTGGCAGTGATTTGTTTGGGGTATGACACCAAAAATACACGCAACAAAATAAAAAACATATTTGGACTTCATCAAATTTAAAAAGTGTTTGTGCTTCAAAGAACACTTCCAGAGAAGGGGAAAGACAATCCACAGAATGGGAGAAAATGCCTGCCAAGTATATATCAGTAGTGGGTTAATAGCCAGAATATATAAAGAACTCCTATAATGCAACAAAAAATAAATTTAAAAATGGGCAAAAGAATTTGAAATTTCTCCAAAGAAGTTATACAAATGGCCAACACCCACATGAAAAGGTTTTCAGCATCACTACTCATTAGGGAAATACAAATAACACAAGACCACTTTCACACCTATTAGGATGGCTATTACAAACAAACAAACAAACAAACAAACCAGAAAATAACAGGTTGATTAGTTGCCTTCTGTACGCACCCTGACCAGGGATCAAACCCGCAACCTTTTGGTGTATGGGACGACACTCCAATCAATTGAGCCACACAGCCAGGGCTCGACTGTATACTTTTATTACTTTCTAATTATTTCATACATGTAAATCTTGTTTCCACAATAATATTTTAAGCTTATCTATAGAAAGGATCATGTCTTCTACTTATTCTCTAATATCAGGCACATATTGGGCATTCAATAAATATCTGTTGACTGGAAACTTTTAATTATGGTATGTTTGCAGTCTAGCTGTATCAAGAATGAGCCACAATTGACCTGCATCACATGTTTACTTAAGTGCTAACTTTCTTTTACATCCATACAGGTACATTGGTGGGAAAGGCTATACCTGTCAAAACATCACAAAATCACTTCAAAATCAATGACAAACTGTTGTTTAGTACAAACAGATGCCATAGTGCCACCTAGTGAAAATTACTAGTTTACTTCTGTAGATTACAAGCTCATTTTCGGTCCTGAAATGGAAAGGCATGACTTTTAGAACTTCATATAGTAAACAGAGGCAATATAAAACCAGCACATGAGACATGGTGGTTTTTACCTTATGTCATATAAATATATTCTATAAATAACCTCATCTTGGGGCTGCTGTAAACCTTATTGCCATGCTGTGTTTTGAAATTGTGCTTTATTTTTATCAATCTACAGTAGTACTAATGACACCCATGTGCATAAACTACAGTTGCATGCTGAGGATGGGATTCAGGTACTGGGTTAAAGCATGTGCAATTGTGGCGCTTTTCTGTGGCACCCTGGAGGCAGTTAGCTCCTTCAGAAAGAAGCCGAACACCTCTTTCCCGGCCACTGGCTGCCAGAAACTCATTGAAGTGGATAACAAATGAGAACTTTGTACCTTTTATGAGCCACAGAAGTTGTTGCTGACGCTCTGCGTGACAAATGGAAGGGTTATGTGGTTCAATGAGTGGTGGGAATGACAAACAAGGTTTCCCTATGAAGCAGGGTGTCTTGACCCATAGCCGTGTTCACCGGCTACTTAGTAAGGGGCATTCCTGTTATAGACCAAGGAGGAGTAGAGAGAGAAAGCTCCAATTTGCTTGGGGTTGCATTGTGGATACCAATCTGAGTGTTCTCAACTTGGTCATTGTGAAAAAAATGAGGAGAAAGATATTTCTGGTCTCATAGATACTACTACGCCTCATTGCCTGGTCCCCAGTTGGGGGGACACGAGAGGCAACCAAACATTGATGTTTCTATCCCTCTTTCTCCTTCCCTTCCCCTCTCTAAAAATAAATAAATAAAATTTTTAAATAAAATAAAAGAAAAAGTTCAGGAATAGATTGCCAAGAGGCATAGGCTGTTCCCTCTGAGAGCTTTTACCTCTAAATCTGAGTCCACTCAAATATGAGATTTTCTAAGCAACAAATAAGATCAGACATAAAAAATACTCAAGTGTGCATTATCATTAACTTACAGACTATTTCCAAAACAATCCACTAACCACCTGTTAACCAAAATCCGGGTTTTATTCTGATTTATAGCAGTGATTTTCAACCCTTCTCATCTTATGGCACACATGGACTAATTACTAAAATTCTGCGGCACACCAAAAAATTTGTTTTGCTGATCTGACAAAAAATAGATATAAATTTGATTCACTCACACCAGACAGCTATTGTTGTATTGGCTGTTATCATTTTTTAATTTGACAATCCAAGGGAAAAGATATCAGTGCCTCTGACTAAGCAGTCATGTATTGCATGTTTTAAAAATTATTGCGGCACACCAGCATGCCTCAGCACACCGGTTGAAAATTGCTGATTTACAACAAAATCCCTTTATATCAAGTTGTAATAAATTGTTTCTATACTTAGAGCCCAAGTCCATTTCCCCCATCCTAAGTCTTTCCATTTAGGCCAATGACTTACACAAACCAAGCACCTAAAAATCCTCAAAAATAAAATAAGATTAGGGTACTGACTTAAGGTACCCTAAGGCAGACTTGATGTCTATAAAACTATATAGTTTAATATTGTCTTATATAAAGTACTGGAGATACTCAATGGATAATAGCAATTAAAATTCACATTTATACAACTTAGAAAAAAACAAAGAAATTACCTATATTTAATACATTGTTATCTCAAAACGATGTTACTAAATGTATGAGCTAATGAATCTATAACATAATCTGCTAGGAATTCAGAATATATTCTCCAAATCCTTTGACATGCACAAATTAACTTGTGACCTATGATTCACTATTTCATTTTAAAACAAGATAAAATAAAATGTGTTTCCCCTTTCTCAAAAGAGAAAGGAACTAAGCTAAAAGGATAATGGGGCAATTTTTAAATAATATAATCTCACTCAGTTCTGACAATCAAGGGCACTCACAGATCTTGATCACTTTCAATTGCCAATTATCCACAGTAGCACGAACAGAAATAGCATGGACAAATGGAATTCTTTTATCAGAGGAAGTAGACCGACCGACAGGTATTTATTGAGCACCTGTGACTATTTATTAATGTAGTGAATGCTTACCATCAAGAAAAATAAAGATATAGGCCCTGTCCTCAAGAAGATGGAACTCTAATAGGGGGTTAAAACCAGTAACCAAAATAGAGAAGGAGTAGTCAAAGCAACAGGAATAAGAGAAGATGTCAGAGAAGCCCAAGAGGAAGTCTCCAGATGGAAGAAGCAGTTGACAGTGTTGCACTGTTTTGTGCAAGGAAGACTGAGAAAAGAGCATGGAATTGATCATTACAAGGTCACTGGTGATCTTCCTAAGAGCAAGTTATAGAATCATGGATGCAAAAATCTTCAAGAGGGGAGCTGGTAGTGAGGCCAAAAGCTCACAGTCATCCTTGCGTCTTCTTTTTCTCCTATCCTACATCTGGTTATGTCAGAGAATTCTGTCAACTTTACTTTTTTAATCTCTCTAGAATCTGACCATTTCTCACCATCCACACTTTTTCCACCCTGGTCCATGACACCATCGTCTCTTGCCCAGATTATTTCAATGGCTTCCTAACCGGTCTCCCTGCTTCCACACTTTGCACCCACCCCAATCTATTCAACACAGTGGCCAGAGTGAACTTACTGAAACACAGGCCAGATCATGTCACCCCTCTGCCCAAACCTCCCAATGGCTCCCCATCTCACTGCCAGTTAATAACACTGCTTCCCTGATCACATCTCCAACTTTCCCTAATATTCCCACACTAGTATCTTCGCTGTTCTCAGTACAGTCTTATCTTTGCACTGACTATTCCCTGTCTGAAATGCTCTTTTCTTTTTAGGTATTCATATGGCCATATCCCTCATTTCCTTAGGTCTCGACTAAAAAAACAACAACACCTTCTTACTAAGTTCTTCCCAGGCCACCCTATCTAAAATTTCCACCCTTCAGTCCTCCTCTAAAACATTTAATTACACCTTTTCCTGCTTAGTTTTCTCCTTTGGGCCCCATCCACCCCACTGTCTATTTCTGCACAGTTCACAAGCTAAGAAAGGTTTTCCATTTTTGAGACATTGAAAAAAATCAAAAGAAAAATAGTATTTTATGACACTTGAAAATTATACAAAATTTATATTTTAGTGTTTCCTAAAGTTTTATTAAAACACAGCCATCCCAATTTGGTTACATATGGTCTATGGCTATGGCACAATAGCTCCAACAGAGACTCTATGACCTAGAAAACCTAAAATATTTACTATAAGATTCTTTATACAGAAAATTTGCTGGCTTCTATAATATAGTATAAACCAATGGGTGTAGGAGTTTCGTCTATTTTGTTTATTACTAAGCCCCAATGCCTAGGACAGTGCTTAACACGTGGTAGATGGTCAATAAATATTTTTTAAATGAATGATTACTGAAAAAATACAGGTAGTAATTTTAGGTTAGAAAGTTTGGTGATAAAAGAAAGGACAAAAAAGAACTATAATTTGAAAACCATGACAGGGTTGAGGAAGACCTCAAAAAAATTGTAGTGATGGGGGAAAACAAAGAAAGTTTGAAGAACTAGGGTTGAGATTTGTAGAGAAGATCCCCAGAAAAAGTTACTTCTTTCTCAGAGATTTTCTGGGAGAATAAAAAGTAAAGAGGAGAAAAGCTGAAGTTCATGTCAATGGCTACAAGCTCAGAAAATTTCAAGAGGTTTTCTGGTAAAAGGAAGGTTAAGGCATGGGGGCTTAAGGACAAAAATGTTTTGGAATCACCTTTGTGACAAATATAATAGTCAGTAGGAATTAGTTTTATTGACTGCCTAGATTAAAAACCATGGAATTTTAGCATATCCAATAAACATGGTTGCATAAATTTTCTGAGCAATATTAAGTAGCTCAAGGGAAAAAGTGATGAAACAGCAGACAATGAAAACTAACAAGGCTAGGTGGGAACAGTAAAATATGATGAGTTGTGTGATTTTTTTTTTTTTACTTCTCTATCTGCCCTAATACATAGGAGAGCATTCTTTACATATGGAGGGTATCAAATCAATGTCAGCTAAGTTCAAGAAAGGAAGAATGAAGTGGAGAACACACTAACAGTAATCAACAAGAGTACCTTGAACATATTCAAAATAATCTTTGGCTTCAACATCAATCTGCCTTATATGACATAATCATATAGCAAATACGTACTACTAGGACCTGCCTCATTTCCTGTTCTCCTCTTCTTTCCCTCCTCACTATTAGCAGCATCTGAACTCCCAATTATAGGCTCAGGCCTATACTAAGCTCTAGGACCAAATTTGACGTTAGTTAAAGGAGATTTAAGAAGCACTGCTTTAAGGCTTAGAACACTTTATCTAGTTCTTCTGGTAATTCCTCCCAGTCTGGCTCCCTACGCCTGAGCTCCATTCTTAAAAACAGCCTCCTATTCTAGTCCAAATCTCTATGATTGAAGACCTGTTCCCTGCTGATATGCTTATGTGATGCCAACTATCTGTGTTTCTAACTTATGAAATACTTCTAGTACTTAGGTTTCCTTATCTGTGCATTAGGATAACCTGATGCCAACTGCCTGGCTGAGTTGAAGGCAACTATGTCTTGTTCATCTCTGTAAACTCAAAGACAATCACAGTGCCTCATACTGTGTTCTTTCTATCTTGACCATCTAATTAGATATCCTTCTTTGGCCTGCGGAAGATGCATCCATCCCCGCAATTGGCATTTCTAGCTCCAGGTCCAGGTCCTTCCCAATCTGCCAGGCCAACATAAACCATGGAAATTACAAAGCTTTCAGTAAGTAGTAGGCAACTATCTTTCTGAAATAGTGAATGATATCTTGTGCAGACACAATGAATTAGGTATCAAAAGCTATATAATAATCTTCTTTTCAGGTCTTTAAGTAAATAGTTTGTCAACTGTCTTTATGAAACAGTTAAATGCTAGGCTGTGCACAACTATGATGAGTTAAGTTAAATTTCTACTTCTCTTCCAGGACTATAAATTTATAACATATAAACTAAATAGTATATATTCTTTTGAAAGAAAATCTGAAGTATTTAGTCAGATAAACAACCCTTCAAAGTAAACAAATCTTCAAAGAAAATGTTTGAAATTACAACCCTTAATCACATATTTTCTCCTAAACTTGTCATTAAACTTGAAAAGCAGCAAAAACTGTCCTATTTTATCTGGGTCCACATTTATCCTTCTAAGTTGTCCTTCCGTTTCTTTGTCTTCTCATGAGCCAATACTACACCCCCCATATGTGCATACTATGTAATACCACAAGGAAGAAATGTCCCAGTTGTTTTGGGAAGTATGACTGGTTCTATCCTTAAATAAGTTTTTATCTTTTACATTTTAGAGGTTTGTCCTGATAAAAAAATCAATTTCTGAACATTTTCTAAGGTGGATGGAAAGACAAGAGATAACCCAGAAAGTAAAAGAATGACCATTCCATCCAAATATTTGTTCTCACTGAATCCTCGTCAAAAAAACATATACCTTAAAATTTAGTATGCTTCAGAGGAAAGTACTGCAGATGGTTAGCAGATAACTTTGTTCAGGAGTTCCAAGGATATACTTTTCAGAACAGGGTGCAAAAAGTAAAAAGTAATAGAATGAATGGTCTTCCAAATTCTATCTCCTTTGGGGAATTCCAGTAATTAATGTGTGTGCAAATCAGGAAAATATCAGTTTGACTTTGTCCTGAATGAAGGAACTCTCAGGTATCCTGAGCTACAGCAAAGAAGTCACACTACTGCATCTATCTTTCTGCCACTGAGCATGACAATATTTTCTGCCTTTAAAAACAGATGATCATTTGATTCCACATATAAGTGAAAGCATATGGTACTTGTCTTTCCCTGACTGGCTTATTTCCCTTAGCATAATGCTCTCCAAACAAAGTGGAGACAGACTCATGGATATAGAAAACAGACTAGCAGCTGTCAGAGGAGAGGGGATTCCGGGCTGGGTGAGAAGGGTAAAGGGACTAAGCAAAAATATATAATAATAATAAATATAAGAATATAGCCTAACTTCTGGAAAACACATAGACATTTAACTCACTCTTGCAAAAACAAAACAAAAAACAAAAACAGATGAATCAAAAGACCTTTTCAATTTCTTTCAAATACAGGTAGCAGGAAGCCATGTTCCTCTTCAGCTTCGGAAATTCCCCATCTATTTCTTCCAAGTCATACAATCTCAGAGAATAGCAGTACCAGATTAGGGCATCCCTATAATCTTTAACCTAAAGTTAAAAAGAAATAACAAAATCACACAGATATCTCTCCATTTGAATCTAATATTTCCAAATCACCTCTAGAAACAAACAGAAAAACGGTATTCGTTTCTTTCTTTTAATGGAAGACCCTAAGAAACGTCTATCATTTATTTTTAATTTTTTTCATTTATTTTTTATTTTTATTGTTGAGACTGTTACAGATGTCCCCATTCCCCTTGCTTTTTCCACCTCCACCTAGCCCCCAGCCCCTACCCCCTTCCCTCTGGCCATCACCGCACTGGTGCCAGTATCTATGAGTTATGCATTTATGTTCTTTGGCTAATCCATTCCACCTTCTTTCCCATGTCTCTGTTTCTATTTTGTTCCTCAGTTTATTTTGTTCATTAGATTCCACATGTAAATGAGATCATATGGTACTTGTCTTTCTCTGACTGGTGTTTTCTTTTTTTAGGCAACCAAAACGCAACATCTCCTGTAGCTGAGTTCTAAGTGCATTTAATTATCAGTCTTAATAATCAGTATAAGATACAGATAAAAGTGCCAATCTATATTCTCTTATTCCTTAGCATTAGAAATCTCACAGAAACCATCAACAAAATTAAAAGACAGTCTATGGAATGGGAGAAAATATTTGCAAACCACATATTCAATAGGGGGTTAATATACAAAATATACAAGGAACTCCTACCGCACAATAACAAAAAATTTTTTAGTGGGCACAAGATACGAATAGCTGTTCTTCCAAAGACAACATACAAATGGCCAACAGGTACATGAAAAGGTGCTCAACATCAAAAATAAGCAAAGATTAAGAATAATATAGGAAAGGGTGAAGCCAAAGAACTTATATGCATGACCCATGGACCCTAAGGGGGATGGGATTGCTGGAGGAAAGGGGGGTACTGGGTGGAGGGGAGCAAAGGGGAAAAATTGGGACTACTGTAACAACCAATAAAATATACTTTAAAAAAAATCAAAGAAATGTAAATCAAAACCACAATAAGATATCACCTCATATCTGCTAGAATGGCTATCATCAAGAAGATAAAAGATCAATGCTAGAGAGGATGTAGAGAAAAGGGAAACTTTATATGCTCTTGGTGGAATGTAAACTGGTATGGCCACTTATGGAAAACAGTATGGAGGTTTCTCAAAAAATTAAAGATAGAACTTCCATGTGATCCAGCAATCCCACTTCTGGCCAAGTGCTGGAAACAGCCTAAGTGTCCACCAGTAGATAAGTGGATCAAGAACTGTGGCATAAATTAACAAACAACAAGTGTTGGTGAGGATGTGGAGAAACGGGAACCCTACTGCACTGTTGGTGGGAATGCAGACTGGTGCAGCCACTATGGAAAACAGTATGGAATTTCCTCAAAAAACTAAAAATGGAACTGCCTTTTGAACCAGCGATTCCACTGCTAGGATTATACCCCAAAAATCCTAAAACCCTAATTCAGAAGAACCTATGCACCCCTATGTTCATAGCAGCACTGTTTACAATAGCCAAGTGCTGGAAACAGCCTAAGTGCCCATCTGTAGGTGAATGGATCAAAAAACTGTGGTACATTTACACAATGGAATACTATGCAGCAGAGAGAGAGAAGGAACTCCTGCCATTTGCGACAACATGGATGGAACTAGAGAGAATTATGCTTAGTGAAATAAGCCAGGCAAAGAAAGAAAAATACCATATGATATCACCTAATACAGGAGACTAATGAACAACACAAACAAATGAACTAAATAGGACAAGGAGCAGGATAAAAGTCAGTAGGGGGGAGGGAGAGAAGGGGGATAAGGAAGGGAAGGGTTTAGTCAAGGAACGTGTATAAATGAGTCATGGACATGGACAATGGGGGAGGCATATGATTGTGGGAGAAGGAGTGGGCTGGGGGGGAGCAATGGGGGAAAATGGGACAAATGTAATTGAAAAAAAAAACTGTGGCATATTTATACAATGGAATACTACGCAGCAGAAAGAAAGAACTCCTACCTTTTGTGACAGCATGGGTGGAACTGGAGAATGTAATGTTAAGTGAAATCAGCCAGTTGGTGAAAGACAGATACCATACAACCTTACCTATAACAGGAATCTAATGAATAAACTAAGGAACAAAATAGAGCCACAGGCAAGAAAACATGGATCGGACTGAAAGTGAGATGATTATATTATTTTTCTCCTTTATTCTATTAGATGTGGTGTGTCATATTTACTGATTTGCAGAGGTTGTACCATCCTTGCATTCCAGGGTAAATCCCACCTAATTGTTATGAATGTTGCTTTTAATGTGCGGCTGAATTCAGTTTGCTAGTATTTTGTTGAGGATGTTTGTATCTATGTTCACTAAAAATACTGGCCTGCAGTGATCTTTTCTTGTAGTGTCCTGTCTGGCTTTAATGTCAGTTCACTGCTGGCCTCGTAAAACAAGTTTGGAACTGTACTGAACAATGAAGCACTTTCTCTTGCAGGGCAGCGTCGTGACTTATATAAGTTCTAGGAAGTGAGATGAGTCCCGAAACAATTTTTTTCTCATTAAAATACAATGAGTACAGGGTTTGATGAGCTCTGAAGCTGACTAGTACTGAGATATGACTGTATTTCCTACCTTCTTTGGGATTAGTTTGTCCGTTTTTCTAGTTCATTGAGGTGTAAAGTCGAGTTATTTTTTCCTTCATTTAGCTATTTATCACTTTAGACTTCCTTTTCACAATTATATGTGCTGCATCCCATAAGTTTTGGTATGCTGTGTAATGTCAGGTATCCATCATTATAATATCATTCAAAGTATTTTCACTACCCTAAAAATATTCTGTGCTTCACACCACAACTTTTCAAGAGAATAAAACCCCTTTGGAGTTTCTCATTCCTCATGTTAAAATAACTTTCCCATAGCTTAATACCCGTGATGTCATTTCCCTGCATTGTAAGCTCTCAATGGGGATGAATCATGTCTTTGTATTTTAAAACAAACTCTTGTCTATAAAGTACAGTATAGGAAACAGAGTAGCCAAAGAATTTATAAGCATGACCCAGGGACATGAACAAAGGTATGGGGATTGCCTGAGGGAATGAGGGGTACTGGGTGGAGGGGGACAGAAGGGGAAAAACTAGGACAACTATAATAGCATAATCAATAAAATATAATTTATAAAAAATAAAATATATTCTTGTCCAATGTCCATTAACACTTTACATTATGAATATTTAATAAGTAATTATTAAAGTATTAGATGCTCTACGATTTTTATTGTCTACACACTGCTTTACTTGGAGTTGAGAAAGAATATAAAGAATAAAAAGACATTATTCCCAAACCTCAAAACTTTTGGAAGCTCTTTTCCACAGAATGTTGTGTAAATAGGCTAGTAATTCTCCTCTCAGTTTTCTTCCTAATTGTTGACCTGGAAAAAAACAAACAAACCTCAAGATATAGAAAAAAAAAATCAAGATCTATCACATTAAATAAAAGAGCTAACTATATTCAGAACCTATAATCTTTAAGTAATGGCTACAAACACAATCACATTCAGACAGCTTTTCATAAATTTTAGGTTTACCAGCAAAATTGATTATACAATATAGTCAGAGTTTGGTAGAATCACAGTAATTCACCCATCAATCTGTGATAGTTTTCCAGCCTAGTCTCTCTTTAATATATTTCCATGTTCCAAATTTGATCATCATTCGGTACCTTAATGTTATTGTGAATGAACAGGCTGCAGTGCTAGAAATCATTAGTAAGAAATGTTTATTATGTACTAACCAGATCAGATCAAGTTAACAAGAAAGGGCAATAATACCTTAAAGACTTTGTAAAATACTTTAAGACAATCTTTACACATAAACTTTATTACTTTAAATTGTAACCTGTGTCTGATTGTTTCTGGTCTAGACATTTACAGAGTTCAAATATATTAGCACACATTGAGGAAAAGTTTAAAACAGTAATATAATCCTATACCCACGTCTCTTTTATCCCTTTGGCACTATCAATTTCCACAAAGTCTTGATTAGAACACTGAAGAGTTTCCGACTCTCAAGCCTAGTCCGCAGATGTAGTTTGTTCCATGATTTAGTTAAAAATACCCACATGAAAGTAAAAAGCTACTTAATGTATCTACTTAAAATGTTTTAATATTTTGAGAGTAAAAGTGTATAATCAGACATCACAATGAAACTAAGATTTCCTAACTATAATCTTAGGAAAGTAGTTATTCTGGATAACCAAGTTTCCTAGTTGACTATTTACCTTCATTAAACATAGAACATTTTTATTTTTAAAAAGTCTAAATCATTTCATTATGTTAATTTTTCTAAAATTACGTTTTACAAATTGTTTTTCTAAACATACTTTCTAGTTTTCTGAAGCACATTTTAACCTCTGACCATTCAAAGTCAACATTAACAAGTACAGTATTTTATTGTACTATTAATATATCACAGTGATGCCTTTGGTAATTATTATAGAGTACAGATCATTATGTTTTTATATATATATATATATATTTTTTTTTATTGTTTGAGACTTTTAAATAAAATTTGTGAAGGTTTTCTTCTTACTTTGTTGTCAGGTTAGCTATATATTTCCCTATATGCCCTTTCACTTTTTAATATGCTACCATTAAAATGTTAAGGGTTGACTTTTTTTTTTTCACAACAGGTTTGCCGCCAGAACACAGGTGTCGCAAAAACCACCACTACTAAATCAAAGCCAAAATGGGAAAGGAAAAGACTCACATCAACATTGTGGTCATTGGACACGTAGATTCCGGCAAGTCTACCACTACTGGCCATCTGATCTACAAATGTGGTGGGATCGACAAAAGAACCATTGAAAAATTTGAGAAGGAGGCCACTGAGATGGGCAAGGGCTCCTTCAAGTATGCCTGGGTCTTGGATAAACTTAAAGCTGAACGTGAGCGTGGTATCACCATTGACATCTCCCTGTGGAAATTTGAGACCAGCAAGTATTATGTGACCATCATCGATGCCCCAGGACACAGAGACTTTATCAAAAACATGATTACAGGCACATCTCAGGCTGACTGTGCTGTCCTGACTGTTGCTGCTGGTGTTGGTGAATTTGCAGCAGGCATCTCCAAGAATGGGCAGACCCGTGAGCATGCCCTTCTGGCTTACACACTGGGTGTGAAACAGCTAATTGTTGGTGTTAACAAAATGGATTCCACTGAGCCACCCTACAGCCAGAAGAGATACGAGGAAATTGTTAAAGAAGTCAGCACCTACATTAAGAAAATTGGCTACAACCCTGACACAGTAGCATTCGTGCCAATTTCTGGTTGGAATGGCGACAACATGCTGGAGCCAAGTGCTAACATGCCTTGGTTCAAGGGATGGAAAGTCACCCGTAAAGATGGAAACGCCAGTGGAACCACACTGCTTGAAGCTCTGGATTGCATCCTGCCACCAACTCATCCAACTGACAAGCCTCTGCGTCTGCCCCTCCAGGATGTCTATAAAATTGGTGGTATTGGTACTGTCCCTGTGGGTCGAGTGGAGACTGGTGTTCTCAAACCCGGCATGGTGGTCACCTTTGCTCCAGTCAATGTTACAACTGAAGTAAAGTCTGCTGAAATGCACCATGAAGCTTTGAGTGAAGCTCTTCCTGGGGACAATGTGGGCTTCAATGTCGAGAACGTGTCTGTCAAAGATGTTCGTCGTGGCAATGTGGCTGGTGATAGCAAAAATGACCCGCCAATGGAAGCAGCTGGCTTCACAGCTCAGGTGATTATCCTGAACCATCCAGGCCAAATCAGTGCTGGATATGCTCCTGTTCTGGATTGTCACACAGCCCATATTGCTTGCAAATTTGCTGAGCTGAAGGAGAAGATTGATCGTTGTTCTGGGAAAAAGCTGGAAGATGGCCCAAAGTTTTTGAAATCTGGTGATGCTGCCATCATTGATATGGTTCCTGGCAAGCCCATGTGTGTTGAGAGCTTCTCTGACTATCCTCCTCTGGGCCGCTTTGCTGTTCGTGACATGAGACAGACAGTTGCTGTGGGTGTCATCAAAGCAGTGGACAAGAAGGCAGCTGGAGCTGGCAAAGTCACTAAGTCTGCCCAGAAAGCTCAGAAGGCTAAATGAATATTATCCCCAACACCTGCCACCCCAGTCTTAATCAGTGGTGGAAGAACGGTCTCAGAACTGTTTGTCTCAATTGGCCATTTAAGTTTAATAGTAAAGGACTGGTTAATGATTACAATGCATCGTAAAACCTTCAGAAGGAAAGGAGAATTTTGTGGACCATTTGGTTTTTTTTGTGTGTGTGGCAGTTAAGTTATTAGTTTTTAAAATCAGTACTTTTTAATGGAAACAACTTGACCAAAATCTGTCACAGAATTTTTGAGACCCATTAAAACAAAGTTTAATGAGAAAAAAAAAAATGTTAAGGGTTGAAAAAAAACAGATGACCAAGCTTATTAAAATTGTGCCTAAAAACAACTAGATTCTTAGCAAGGGTCTGAAGGGAGGGTGTCATCAGTAAAACATGGTTAATAGAATCTAGAGTTCAAATGGCTCTTAGAGGTTATCTAGTCAAAAGATTTCCTTTTAAAAAATATCAGTAACTTTGTGTTTATAAAAACATGATAAATGCTTATAAATCTCAAGAAATTTGGTAAAATATAAAGAAAGCAACAAATCACCTAAAATGCCATCACTCAGAATAAATCCCAGTTTTAACATTTAGTGACTATACAAAGAACATGTATGAATGACCCACAGACATGGACAACAGTGTGGGAATTAACTGTGGGAGCAGGGGAGTGGGCTGGGTGGAGGGCAAAGGGGAAAAATTAGGACAACTGTAATCAAATAACAATAAAAAAATTTTAAAGCATTTAGTGACTCTATATATATGTATAGAGTTGGAAGAAGAGGTTGGGGAGAGAGTTTTCTAAGAAAGGGATCATACTATCTGTGTTCTTCAGGATAGTGTTCTACAGAGAGGTTTGGGTTAGGGGAATAGTTCTACATCTCTGTTTTAACCAGAGCAACTCCAGTGTATTTTATTTGTAACAGGTTCACATAAAATTGCATCACAAAAGGATGTTGCTGCTAAAAAAGTAAAAAACCAGGAACTGTCATTCACAACCTTCATTTCATAGCTGAAAAAAACAAGATCCAGTGAGTCATACTATTGACTTGCCCAAAGGCACACAGCAAATTTGAGATCAAACTGGAAACATGAAATTAGGTTTCTAACATCACAATTTTCCAGCATACATTAGTTTTAAGCTCAAAGGTTTGTTTTTGTTGATGCTTTGTTATTTTTGCTTATTTTCTCATTCTAGCTTGCCAAACAAGTGGAATGTTATAGTTAAAGGTTATTAGGAAGAAAAAAGAGGAGTAAGAAAGAGGGAAAAAATCTGTTGACCTGAGTATTTTGATACCGTTGTTATAGCTACCTTAGAATTATATGTGTATTAACACCTTTCTAAAACATCTGTGGAAGTCCTACTGACCTAGAAGGATTTCTTCAATCTTCTCCTTGGCAAGTACTTCTTCCTTTAATTCCATAAGTATTTCAACCTGGTACAGTAAAGCTTTTCCAACCTTTCCTGATGACTTGAAATGTTCACAGATGAGCTTCAGGAAATTAAGCCCAACAAGCATTCTGTTCAATGAAACAAAATTTAAGTGGTGTGAATATAACTTTTTTTAAATCAGTAGGACTAAAATTTATTTGAATACAAGCAAAAGAGGCAAGATAAAATTATATCTAAGATTGGGTAATATCACTAAATGTCTAAATAAGCCTACTTGTCAAAATAAACCTTTTAATTCAATTTCTGTTTAGTTTATTAAGCCACAAATATTTTCTTTTCATGAACGCCTATAATTAGATAATGATCTCTCTCCTAACGTCTCATTTCTTTTTTCTCCAAAAATAATGCTAATTTATAAAAATTGCTTCATGAGCTCCAGTGAAGATGCATAAACTGGCATTAGAAATTCACCAGTCACTTGTGATGAGAACTTTTAGAATCTACTCTCTTGGCAACTTTTAAATACACCATAGAGCTCTGTTAGTTACAGTCACCATGTTGTATACTACATCTCTAGTATTAATTTATCTTGTAACTGGAAGTCTGTACCTTTGACCACCTTCTCAAGTCATTATGCTGTACACCTTTAAACTTACACAGCGCTGAATGTCATTGATATCTCAATAAAATTAAAAGGGAAAAATTTACCACTTCCCTCTACCAACAGTTTGTTATAAATATTTATTTCTGCTTGGTTACACAAATGATACCAATATATTTTGATTATTTTAAAAATTCAAACAATTCATGGACTGGAAGACTTATTGTTGTTAAGAGAAGCACCATATGATTTCACTCATATGTAGAATCTCCTAGTGAACAAAATAAACTAACAAACAAAATAGAAACAGACTCACAGATAGAGAACAGACTGACAGCTGTCAGAGGGGAGGGTGGTAGTGTGGCTGGGTGAAAAAGATGATGGGATTAAGCAAAAAAAAAACCCTCGTAGACACAAGCAACAGTATGGTGATTACCAGAGGGAAAGGGGCATGGGGGCAAGTAGAAGAGGGTATACGAAATATAAATGGTGATAGAAGGAGACTTGACTTGGGGTGGTGAACACATAATGCAATATACAGTGGATGTATTATAAAATCGTACACCTGAAACCTATGTAATTTTATTAACCAATGTCACCCCAATAAATTCAGTAAAAATAAATAAATCAATAAACAAGTGTTGGCAAGAATGTGGAGAAAAGGGGACCTTCATGCACTGCTGGTGGGAATGCAGACTGGTGCAGTCACTATGGAAAACAGTATGGAGGTTCCTCAAAAAATTAAAAATTGAACTGCTTTATGACCCAGCAATTCTACTTCTAAGTATATATCTGAAGAAACCCCAAACACTAATAACTAATAACAAGAACAAATGATCTATGCTAAGATTACCAATAGAAAAAATTATGCACAAATACAAAGAGTTGAAAAAAATGAAAAACTAGAAACAGATCATTTGCTAGGATAAGATTAGATATGATCTTTTTTCTTTTAAACTTTTAATTATAGTCATGTTATATTTGTAGAGCAAAAAAATTTGATAAACTTTTTGAAAAGGAATTAAAGCTCAAGGTGAGGAGACAATAACAGTAACGTCTTTGTTATAAAAAAGAAGTTCAGGATCCCTAGATCAATTCAACTTGCATTCCAAGAGACTAAAAGGATTTACAAACAAGACTTCTAAGTTATAGAAGTCTTTAAGAAATTATGGAAACCCTGAGAGGTAATGAAGACTGAAGAAAGGAAAAGTTGTTAGTTCTGATTTTTCACAAAAGAGGAAGTAAACTCCCAAACCTAGCAGGTGTCCAATATAGTGATTTGACATTTATCTACCTTACAATATGATCACTACAATAAGTCTAGTAACCATCTGTCACTGTTCCAAGTTATTACAATATTATTGACTATATTCCCTGTATTGTACACTACATCCCCTTGACTTTTTTTTTTCATAACTAGAAGTTTGTACGTCTTATTCCCATTCACTCTTTTCACCCATGCCACCACCTCCTCCCCTCTGGTAACCAACCATCAGTTTGTTCTATGAATCTATGAGTCTGTTTTTGTTTTATTTGTTCTGTTTTGTTTTTAGATTCCAGAAATCATGTTATTTATCTTTCTCTGACTCACTGATTTCACTTAGCAAAATATCTTCTAGGCCCATCCATGTTGTTGCAAATGGTAGGATTTCATTCTTTTTTATTATAAGTAATGTTGCATTAATATATATACTACTTCTTTATCCATTCATCTATAGATGGACACCTAGGCTGCTTCCATATCCTGGCTATTGTAAATAATACTACAATGAATATAGGGATCTATATATCTTTTTAAGTTAGGGTCTATTAACTGAACGATGGGGGGATGTTAATAGTATAGGAAAGGGTGAAGCCAAAGAACTTACATGCACAACCCATGGACATGAACTAAGGGTGACATTGCTTGAGTAAAAGAGGGGAAATTGGAACTGTAATAGCATAATAAATAAAATATAAAAAGAGAATAATGCTGCCCTGGTTGGTGTGGCTCAGTGGACTGAGCGCCAGCCTGCGAACCAAAGGGTTGCTGGTTCGATTCCCAGTCAGGGCACATGCCTGGGTTGTGGACCAGGTTCCCAGTTGGGGGCACATGAGAGGAAACCACACATTGATGTTCCAAAAAAATAATAATAATAATAATTCTATGAGCATTCTTATACAAGTGTTTCTATGGACATTTGTTTCTTGTTTAAGTCAAACAGTGGACTTGCTGGGTCATATGGTACGACTTTATTTAACTTACTGAGGAACTGACGGACTGCACCAAAGCTGCTGCGCCATTTTACATTTCATTTCCACAGCAGTATATGAGGGTTACAATTTTCCCACATCCTTGCTAGTATCTGTTATTATCTGTCTTGTTGATTCTAGACATCCTAGTGGGTGTAAAGTGGTTTCTCATTGTGGTTTGGATTTGCATTTCCTTGATGGCTAATGATGTTGAGCATCTTTTGAAGTGCTTATTCCCCAGTAATTCTGATGCATACTGATGTTTGAGAACCATTAAGAGTCTCTAAGCACTTTAAAGTCCCTTTTGACATTAATGATCCCATGAAGATAGTGCTAGAGAGTTAGATCACTTGTAGAACCATACTTTGCTCATGCCTTCCAGGTCCACCTGACACTGACCTGCAAGTTAACCCAATCTAACTCCTGTTTTATAAAGCCATGATTATCTTATTCTGTTATTTTATTTAAAATATTTTAATATAAATTTTAAAATTACTTGACTCTTGATTGTTTATATCATTAAACAAGCAGTTCCATTTTCTAATTTGATCAGCACAATGGCAAATATTGTGCTCTGTAAATATGGATGGAGATAGATATAGATTCAAAATGTGTTCATGGAAACCTTAGAAAAAATTAGTCTTTAGAGAAAAGAAAATCAATTCTTCTGTACCTTTCACGATCCACCAGCAGTTTAGCAATGCTCAAACATAATTCAACAGATATGTCATAATATAGCATTCCTTTGACAACTAACAAAGAGAAAAAATAAAACAATCATGTCAGTTTCATTTTTGAGCAAGCTTAGCTATTTTCAATATTTTTCTCTGTTCAAAATCTACTTTCTAAATATCTGCCACATAACATATCTTGCCTAAAAATTTATCAAAATCTTTTTATGACATAAAAACACACAATGCTCAAGAGTACAAGGGAACAGGCACTCTCAAACAGATGACAAAGTAACCTGGTATAATCCTTTTGAAAAGCAATTTGGCAATACTATATGCTAAGAGCACAGTGGTTAAAAGCTTGGGATATGAAGTCAGAAAAACCTGTATTTGAAACCATTGCAACCTGTATGGCCATAAGCAAGTTACTTAGATTTTTTTGCACCTCAGTTTTGTCATCGTAAAATGGGGACTGTCTCACCAATCTCTTGGGGTGATTGAAAAGGTTACATGAGATAATATATGTAAATTACACAGCAGAGCGCCTAGCACTTCGTAAGCATTCAGTAAGTGACAGCTGCTATCACTGTTATTCTCTGTACCTCAGAAACTGTATTTCTGAAAACTCATCTGGAATATAGAAAAATGTTTATGAACAAAGATATTAAAAGCAGTGTAGATTATAACAAAAGGAAATATACTCTGAGTGTATGTTGTAGGGCCAGGAACTGGGTGCTTGGTGCTGGCCAGTGTCGGACAAAACACGAAGTCCCTGCTGTCAAAAAGTTTATTCCAGTAGATGGTGGATGGTGGATATTTTTAGTATTTACCAAAAACTTCCTTAATGAGTATGTGCTATCCTTTCATAATTTAAAAAATTGTATGTATTTTTAATTTCTTTCTCTACAATAAAAAAATAATAATCTCTCTGGTCTTCCCACATTGCAGTAGTTTGAGTAAGCCTATTCCTTTAATTGGTTAGTTGGTTTGTTTATTCCCCTATTGCAAAAAAGGTGGTGTCTTCCTGGTTGCTAACATTTTTCAACCTGTACACACTGAGATGACAACCCACAGATAGTAACAACCTAGAGATGCAGAATCCTCTGTACTTTCAGCTTCTGAGGTCTTTTAATGATTGGTTAAGATTTGAGAGATCACAGGAAGTTTCAACCATACTAAACACTAAATTTAGAGCTACACACTTCCAAATTTGATTATTGTCCTACTTATTACAAATTGTTATTTATTAGACAATCAGTGATTATACTAACATGATTTTCTGAAGTAAAAATAATATAGCTCTATAATAACTGTATTTTTATATAGTAAGAAAATAAAGCATGTAAATTAAAATAATTTAAAGTGAGTTATTTTTATGACTAAATTGAAATATTGTTAAGGGTCCAATAATAGGTATTTTTGCCTCCCTTAATACATCTATATAGTAGTAGTAACAGTGATAATAATAACTACAATAATTATTATTACACACTAACTATGCACCAGGCAGGTATATGCTACATGTTCTACATACATTTTCTTATAGGATTCTCAAAACAACACAATGAGATAGACATTACTATTATATCTGTTTTACAAATGAAGAAACTGAAGCACAGGAAAGCTAAATAACTTGCCAAAGACCCACAGTTATATATTGGAATATTTACTTTGTGATGTGTATATTCTAGTCCCCTGAGAAATTTGAAAAACAAATAGCAATGTTTATACAAGTAATTATAAAAAGTACAACATTACAAAGGTTTTTTCCATTAACAGGTAATCTTTCTTCATGGTAGTAGATGACTTCAGATTGGGCAGCTGCAACTCTCTGCCAGACTAAAAGAAAACTGAGTTTTCTTAATCCTCACCAGAGGATATATTTATTAACTTGAGAAAGAGAAAGAGAGGAGAGAGAGAGAGACAGAGAGACAGAGAGAGAGAGAGAGAGAGAGAGAGAGAGAGAGAGAGAGAGAGAGAGAGAGAGAGATCGACTGGTGGCCTTCCATACCCACCCTAACAGGGGCTAGAACCCACAACCTAGCTATGTGCCCTGACCAGGGATTGAACTCACAACCTTTTGGTGTATAAGACGATGCTCCAACCAACTGAGCCACCTGGCCAGAGCCTGATAGTTTTTATTCAGTTCCTTTTTACTACCTATTAAATTTACTACTATTCTCTCCTTTCTCTTTTTCTTTCTGGATAATATCTTCTCCCTTTCTTATATAATCAATTTCCTTTTCATTCACCATCAAATTATACCACAAAAGACCTCATGTTCAACAAACTGGTGGTTAAATTTCAAAACTGCACTTCACACACAGAGACATACCTTCAAAAAGTTCTGCATTAGCTATATTGCCCTTCAGGAGGATTTTGATCTTCAAGAAAAGCCCAGCTGAGTTTAAATGTTCCTATTTTAAACAAAGAAATCACAATTATATTAAAACCATGGAATGTAAAAGACAATTTGGAAGTAACTGCCTGTTTTATTTAACCACAGCAGGATGACTCATGATCAAAGGAAATCAAAATTATAAAAGATCAGGTCGTAACATCCAGTCTATCCCTGAGGACATTTTCTGATATTTTATTCAATCTAAATGAAATGAAACAAGGAAAAGAACATGTAAACATTTCCACTGAACGGCAAGCATTCAAATGCCAAGGTCAATACTTAAAAAACCGTGTGAATATAAGGCCATATGCTTGTCTTGGTAAGTAAAACCTTAAACATCAATGAGAATTTTTTTTGAGATTTTAATAACAGCTACAGTACTCTGCAAACAATGGTTGAAAAAATAGAAAACATAGTCATTTCTATAGAATATGCCTGTCATATTTCCTATTTATAACAATGTGCTCTGAATGGTTTTTCCAAGTCCTGTTAGCTGGACTTAAGCCATCTGTGATATCTAGGATGGTTCCACTTTTGCCTGACAGGGTACATCTTTAAACAGCTAGCTAGGATTAAAAGTGCAGTGCAGACCCACAATATAGAACTTTTCTCTCTACAAAGCCAGTTATCCTCTACATGAACATTGTACTCATTAAGTCCAAACTCTGAAAATGATTATAGTTATTCATGTATGAGATGACTTAAGAATGTAAAGTTAGAGAAGGTAAGCACTGGTATTAAAAGGTTTTGCAAATATATATGACATTAATACAAAGAATAAACTAAGGTTGCAAATTTTAATCTAGTCCACTACTACCTTTCCTAATGGGCATGTTGACATATGTCTTAGGCTCAATTCCCACTTACATTCAGAGATGTACAGGTTTTCCAGAACTTGGCAAGATCTGTTTTCCTTCAGTCTATGATACTCACACAGTTAACATTATGTTTTTCTCTTTTATTTCATTATCAAACAACTCCAGAGAATGGACAGTACTTGGCTTTTACTGTATCATCTATTCACTTCCATAAACATTTACACTGTGTTGTCTATCCTTACATCTTGAAACTAAGCTTTCAAAATCCAAGTACTTGTTAAATCCATCAGCTTTCTCCCTACCATCGATCTCCTTGTCTTATCTGTAATTTTTCTCACTACTGTTTCTCATTCTTCTTCCTTGATTTTTGTTTGCCTCTTTTTCTTTTTCACCAAACAGCTATTGGAAAACAGGATCCAGGCATAACAAATTTTCAAGGCAAGCACTGTGAATATTGTTTTGCAGATAAGGAACCTGAGGCCCGTATGGAGTAACTTACCCATAGATTCACAGTTGCTAAGTGGTAGAGATGAAATCTGAATTTGGATCTTTCTGACTCTAAAGGCCATAATCTGCTGTCTCCCTTGAAGTTCTTTCTTCCCTTGGCCCTTCCTATCATTATACTGTTTGGTTATCCTGCAAGCTCTAAGGATAACTTTTCCATTTTTTAGTGTGAAGTGTATCACAAACACACATGATTATAGAAAATACATATGTATAATTTACAGAATGATTTAAAAAACCCATGTATTCATCACATAAGTTAAGAAACAGAACACTACCAGCACATTAGAGGCCTCCAATCTACATTTGCCCGTTTGCATCCTCCTTCCTTCCCCACAGAGGTAAACACCACCTTGAATTTTGTGTAGTAATTCCTTTACTTTATAGATACTCAATATATTGTTTAGTTTTGCCTGCATTTGAACTCCATTCAAACAGAATTATAATGTATACAAATGCTCCTGTGACTTGCTTCTTTCATACAATATCATGCTTTTAAGATTCATTTATGTTGATGCATGAAATTAATATATTTGTTTTCATTACTCTATAGTGTGGTCCTCAAAGTGTATTCCCTTCATCAATATCACCTATAAATATGTTAGAAATGCGGACCCCACCCAAACTGACTGAATCAACAGTGTGGTGATTGCTGGGGAGAGGAAGGTATGAGGGGACTAAAAGATTATGTAAAAAATACAATAAAGGTTAAATAAAATAAAAAGAGAGACTTTGGGGATAGAGTCCAGCAAATAAAGCAAGTGTGTGTGTGGTTTTAGATAAATGTGTAAAATCATTATTATTGATTTGCATTATGAAAAGTTTCCATTTCAGCATAAATCCTGGTACCTGTTTAGAAAGGTAATAAGTAATGAAATTGTGTTTTAACAGACATTCTAGTTAATACTTATGAATGCTAAAGGTTGAAAATGGCTACACTATAGTATTCCATTGTATGACAATTTAGTTACCAGTTCTACTTTGAACACCTGAGTTGCTTTCAACCCAATTGCTATGATGAATAATCCCAGCATCAGCTTTATGTACATTTCTCCTAGCATACAAATGTAAGAACTTTTTCCAAAAGTATATACCTAGGAGTGAAGTTGTTGGGTGGTTCAACTTTTATCAAGTAATGTCAAACTGTTATCCAAAGTAGTTGTATCAACACTCAATCTAGGAATAGAAGGGAAACTTCCTCAACCTAATAAAGGGCATCCACAGAAATCCCACAGCTAACACCATACATTGATGATAAAATACTGAAGGCTTTCCGCCTGTGATCAAGAACAAGAAAAGGATGTCCTTTCTTGCCACTTCTAGTAAACATTTCAATGGATGCTCTCACCAGGGCAATTAGGAAAGAAAAAGAAAAAATAAAAGGCATCCAGATTGGAAAGAAGAAGTAAAACTATATTTGCAGATGAAGTGATCCTGCATACTGTAAATCCTAAGGAATCCAATAAAAACCTATTAAAGTTAAAAAACAAGTTCAGCAAAGTTACATCAATATTTAAAAAATCAACTGTATTTCTATATACTATCAATTAACAATCCAAAAGTGAAGTTAAGAAAGTAATTCCACTTAAACTAGTATCAAAAAGAATAAAATACATAGGAATAAATTTAACAAAAGAAGGGCAAGACTTGTAGACTAAAAACTACAAAACATTGCTGAAATAATTTTAAAAGGCCTATATAAATGAAAATGCATCCCATGTTCCTGCATTGGAAGACTTAATATTGTTAAAATGGCAATAATTCCCAGGTTGATGTACCCATTCAATGCAATCCCTATCAAATTGCAAGCTGGCTTCTTTGCAGAAATTGACAAGCTGGTCCTAAAATTCATATGAAGATGCAAGAGATCTAGAATAGCCAAAACAATCTTGAGAAAAAAAGAACAAAGTTCTAGGTATCATGCTCCCTGACTTCATATTATACCATAAAGCTATAATAATCAAAACAAACACAGATCAATGGAACAGAACAGAGAGCCCAGAAATAAACTCTCAATCTATGACAAAGGGGGCAAGAATATACAATGGAGATATGAGTCTCGTCAACAAACTGTTCTGGGAAAACAAGATAAAATACATGCAAAAAAATAAAACTGGACCATTCTTTTACACCATATACAGAAATAAACTCAAAGTGGATTGAAGACTTAAGATATAAAATGTGAAACCATAAAACTCCAAGAAAACATTTACATAAGTTTTAGTAATTTTTCTTAGATATGTCCTTTCAAGCAAGAAAAACAAAAGCAAAGTAAGTAAATGAAACTTCACCAAACTGAAAAGCTCTTGAGGGGACTCCTACAGGCCCAGGAGGAGGACAGGGAGTCCCCATTCCCTGTTCCCCATTCCCCTTGCTCCTACAGGCCCTTGAGTTGGTCTGGGAGCTGCCTCTCCCCACCTCCCCCCATTTCCTCAATAAACCCATTGCCTAATCCCTAAATAAATAAATTAATTAATTAAATAAAAAGCTTTTGCAAAGCAAAGGAAATCATTAACAAAAAGAAAAGACAACCAACTTACTGAATGCAAGAAAATATTTGCAAATGATTTATCCACTTTAAAAAAGCATAAGGAACTCATACAGCTCAATAACCAAAAAATAAACCATCGGGTCAAAAAATGGACAGAGGACATGAAGAGATATTTCTCCAAAGAAGACATACAGATGACCAACAGAGATATAAAAAGATGCTCAACATTGCTAATCATCAGGAAAATGCAAAATCAAAACCATAATTAGATACCACACCTCACATCTGTCAGAATAGCTATTATCAAAAACAAAATCAACAAAAAAAGTGTTGGCAGGGATGTGGAAAAAAGAAAGCCCTCATGCCCTGTTGGTGGAACTACAAATTAGTACTGCCACTAAGGAAATCAGTATGGATATTCCTTAAAAAACTAAAAATAGAACTTCCATATGACTGAGCAATTCCACTTCTGGGTTATTTATCTGAAGAAAATGAAAACACTAATTTGAAAAGATACATGCACCCCTATGTTCACTGCAGCATTATTTACAATAGACAAGATACGGAAGTAACCCAAGTGCCCATCAAAAGACGAGTGGATAAAAAAGTTGTGGTACATATACAAAATGGAATATTACTCAGCCATAAAAAATAAAGAAATCTTTCCATTTACGACAGCATGGATGGACCTAGGGGGTATTACACTAAGTGAAGTCAGTCAGTCAGAGAAAGACAAATACCATGATTTTACTTACATGTGGAATCTAAAGAATAAAATGAACAAACAGACAAAATTAAAACAGACTCACAGGTACAGAGAACAGACTGATGGTTGCCAGACGGGAGGGGAGCTGGGGGACTGGGTGAAAAAGGTGAAGAGATTAAAAAGTATAGATTGGTAGCTACAGAATAGTCAAGGGGGTGTAAAGTACAGCACAGGGAATAATGTTAACTACATATGAAGAGCCAAGTGGATGCTGGAAATATCAGGGGAATCACTTTGTAAAGCATATGGTTGTCTAAGCACTATGCTGTACACTCGAAACTAGTACAGAATAATACTGAATATAAACTGTAATTGAAAAATAAAATTTTAAAAGAGTAATGAATTATAAAGCAGTGAAAAAATAAGAACACACAAATCCATACTGATAATAAATAGGTGAATAAGTGAATAAATACATAAATGTTAAATAAGTGAGAGGAGGGAGAGCTTACAGTAGAATGCTGACTACCAAGTGGTCAACATGGAGAGAGTGCTAAAGTTCAAAAACAATCCTTTGGCAATCATCATAATTAAGACTGGTTCAGGCAATAATAACATTAACTCTGAAAAGAAATTTTAATGATAAGCAGGGTATATCCATAATTTTAAGTGTCTCCACCAATTACTTATTAGTTGCAAGGGAAAAACAGGAAATAAGCCACTCTGTTTAAGAAGGCAAGATAGTGTTCATAACATTAATTTGAAACATTTCCACCAATAATGAAGAAATTAAAAAAAAACAGTTTTGGGCACATGGAGGGCTAAGTTTCAGTGATCTGGAAAGTTCCCATTAATATGTAACAGCTGCTCAGCCTTTTTCCCAGATACCATGCTAATGACCTGGAGTCCCATCTCTTTGCAAATGAATTTCTGAATTTTGTATTGGCTGAGAAAAAAAAAAAAAAAAGAGAGAGAAAGGAACCTTGGTGGGAGTTCCTTGGTGAGACACAGAGGACCTTCACCAACCAGTTGCAAATCGGCCTTTTGGCCTCCCTCCCTCTGGCTGCCTTCCTATGGGTGTCACCTGGGAGCCTGTTACAAACACAGAATCTCAGGCCCCACCCCAGACCGACTGAGTCAGAATCTACATGAATAAGATTCCCAATATACACTGAGGTGTGAGAAATGCTGCTCAAATCTAGACCACAACCAGGGACCAAAAAAAAAAAAGCCTGCTGGTGCCTTCTCTTTCCCATGGGAAGAGACTGGCAGACTAATATTTAATGGCCCTGTCAGTCCAATTTACTCACTTCACATCTGTGTGCTCTGGTTTTGATCTTTCTTGTCTGAATAAACTTTGGTGGCCTTGGGGAACTTGTTTCAACTCCCTGAATGTCTGTGATGATCTCTCTTGCTGCTAAGTCTTTGCACATACTGTTCCCTCTGCCTGGAATACCACATGGGCAGCCTCCCCACCTCCCTCCACTCCAGATTCCTAGCTTACTCCTTCCTACTCATTGTCAGCACCCACCCAGGAAGTCTTCTTTATCCCCTTCCCCCCAACTTTGAAGCTGCTCCCACAACCACCTGCAAAAGACATGTCAAGCATTCATCGCCCCTGCTAGCACCAAGTCTGATTTTCCCCAATCAATCCTCTCCAACAGTCAGCTAAGGGCACAGGAGGTGCTCAATATTCACTTGTTGAATGAATGAATGAAATATTTTATTTAACCTGATGCACACTGTGGGTTGGCTTACTGAGCTATTTCCTCCTCCTTTCTTTCTTCCTTGCCTGCCTTCACTCTTGTGGGGTTGGTTTTTAAAATAAATTCCATTATCTGCCTATTTTATCATCATTTCCTTCTTTATCCTAAAAACTCACAGCAGAGAGATAGGCCTTTATGTTTCATACAAAATTTTTTTTTGTCATTAATATCTGTTGTCGATGAGAGATATATCTAATTTTTCCTTTCTGTGCTGCAAAAAAGCTTGTTACAATCTGTTGTTTAAAAAAACCTAGAGATACTAAAGCAAGTGTCTAAACTTGATTTCAAAATGTGAATCAAAGCTTAAAAAAATTCATTAATCTAATATTCAAAAGTAAAACTCTCTCATACCTCATTTGCTAGGTTTACAGCTCTGAGAGCATGCTCATAATAGTTTTCATTTTTCCAGTCCAAATAAATAGTGGCCAGTAAACGCAGGATTTTACCCTATAATTAAAAATAGAAAACAAAAGCACACAGCTGAGGGTTAAATTGCAATACAACAGCTGATTAGTACTTACACAGTGACAGTCATCTTCTCAAATGTAAGTCATCATTTCCTTAAGTAACCATAGTCTTGGGATATGTCTCATTATGCTATCCACACCAAACACTGTCTAAGAATTTTATAGTAATAGCTTACTTTAATATAGTTGTATTGATATAATTATTTTCTTAACAGTGTTTTAGCATTAAAGCACTTTATCATCCCCACTTTACAAATAAAAGAAACTAATGCCAAGTCACAGTAATATTTAATTTAATCATCTTACCACCTACTGCATAGGTACATTGTACTAAGCCTCCTTATCAAAAGAGATAAATCCATAAAAAGACATAATTCCTTTCTCAGATTTTACAGCTTAGTTGAAAATAACCAATTGGACCAAGGCACACACACCGCCATTTCAGTAGGAACGTCTGCTTTCATAGAAGATTTCTCCCAACTCAGCTAACTTTTCAAATTAATAATGTATTGCTAAATTAAGTCGGTTTTTCCAGCCAGTTTTACATTAGTAAGGGGAGTAACTCTATACAGTGTGAACATATTTAATTACAGATTCACATTTTGAAAGGAGCCCCATTTCAATGAAAAATCTGCCTCTAAGTATAATAAGTACAGTAGGACCAGGCAAAAATAATGTTCTAACATTTAAAATATATACGTTAAGCATGTACAGGTACTCAGTTATATTTTGCTTGATATATTATAATGGCAAGAAGCAGTAATGGATAGTCGAAACATTCTGCCCTGGCTGGTGTGGCTCAGTGGATTGAGCTCTGGCCTGAGAACCAAAGGGTCACCGATTGGATTCCCAGTCAGGGCACAGGCCTGGGTTGGAGGCCAGGTCCCCAGTTGGGGGTGTGAAAGAGGCAACCATACATTGATGTTTATCTCCTCTCTTCCCTCTCTCTCTAAAAATAAATAAATAAAATCTTTTTTTTTTAATTCCATTTTGCTATAGCATGTATTAAATTAGCTTTACATTAGATTTGTTTACCTATCACATTTTGCTTGATTAAATATTAACATTAACTCTCATACCAAGCACACTCTATCTGTGAGGTTAGGGGAAAACCCGAATTTTTTTAACATGCAATAATAAAAGCTGAAACTTATATAGCCAAACATTGTTTAAGCATTTTATACATATTAGCTCATGGGTGCAAGAATCTACCCTACAGGTATTAGTACTGTATATCAATTTTATAGAAACTAATGCATTGAGATATTAAATAATGTGCCCAATAGATAACCCACTCACAAATAGGGAGATAAATCATTATAATTTTATAATAATACAAACTGTATTTCTTCTACCTAATTCTGCAATACTTAACATGATCCTTACCAGCAATTCTGGCTCAACAGAATTTGTATTCAGCTTCGCAATATCATAGCTTTCGCTAATTAAAAAAGGAAATAAAAAACATATTCATTTTAGATTATGTTTTTCAAGATTAGTTATTACTAACAACACATGGTATAATTATACTTTATTCCAACTTTTCTATTTTGCATTACAACAGATTATTGGACAATTAATATATGAAAATCAATTTTATAAAGCATTACTTTCTAACTGCAAAAAGCCACAATTTTCTCAAGATATTATCAAACAAATCAACGCTATAATTATATTAGTGTTCTTTTCCATTTGGCTATATATAAATACACCGCACTGAACTAGCTTACATCTGTATACAAGCTCTTAATGGGAGTATTTTAAAGTCTAAGAAATGTAAATATGTTTAAAAATAAAACAAATACAGCATTTTCATGAAAACAAATGCTTAGCAATATTTATTAAGCTTCACAACACCCTTGTGAAGCACTATTAGTTCCATTTTGTAGCTGAAAGAAGCAATTTAGCAGTTAAGTGATTTCTACTATTTCCTGGATTGATATTGAAAATGAGAACGAGGGATTGGAGAGTAAAGAAATTCGACTTTCAGTTTTCTGCTTTAATTACCAAACCATGTTATCTATGGGACATTCTGATACCACAAATAATATATTAATATAAGCAACAGGGTTTCAAAACCTAAAACTTAAAAAGCAAAAGAAAGATAACTCACCATAAAATTGATATTCCAAGGGAGGATGTCAATAAAATTTTGTTAAACTGAATAAAATTGAAGACATTACTTTGAAATATTCCTTTTTAAAAACTAAAAAGACCTAGAACTAGCAAACTGAGTTTTCAGCCGCTTGCTAACAAGGATACTATAATGCTGGCCTAGTCACTGTAAGTCTAGCTCGTAGGTGTCTCTTTTGGTACATTAAACCTTCTACGCCCAGTTTTTAAAATAACCAGTGAGGGTGGAACTTTTGTAATGGCGGTATATGGAGTTCTTAGACCCTCTCCCCAGGGAAACAAGCATTTTCCTGGGAAAACCATTACAATAAATGACCATTTAAAGTCTCTGGGAATTGTCTTAAGGGTCTATACAAGTAAAAAATATTTGTTCAAAGCAACAACAACAACTGGATCTCAAAACAGCGCGCGAGTCTGTGGTATTTGAGCTTCTCCCTCCTATCCACAGCTGCTGCTGACAGAAGCTACCAAGATCCATGCTGTGAAGAAGGTGGGAATTCTCTTTACCTCCAGCTCCCAGACTCTTAGTCTACGGTTTCACCTTGAGAGGGGCAACAATGAAAGAACTGGGTCCTTCTTCACCCAGTTCTCACTCTTAGGGTAAGAGCTCTACCTCAGGTTAACAGATTAAGAATACTAGACCCTAGTTGCCTACACCCAGGCTGGCTTCTGGGACAGAGCTTCCATGCTAATAAGATGTGGGGCACCCATCTCCTCACACATAAAGGGTGTCACTCCAGGAGAAGCATGCCATTTCCTGCCCCCAAGTCCAGTAGTGTGGCACAGAGATTCTGCCCGGGGGGGGGAAAGCAGACAATAAAGTGGAAGAGTTCAGCATCTCTGCATGAAGGGACTAATTTTATTTAGAACAAAGCAGATGTTCCTGACAAAGGGGCTTTCTCAAAAACAATGGAAATCTTCTTGATGAGCAATGAAGAGGGGACTAGTAGCTTCATAAAAGTAGCAACAAGTGAAATTTTTTAAAAAAGGTCAGAAGCTTAACAGAGGGAAGATAGCCAACAACAATCCAGGGGTCACACTCATCCTTGAGGATACAGAAGATTACACATAGGTACTTGGCTACACCTACTCAGGAGTCATCAGAGGGTGATGTGGGGAAGACCAAAAAGCATTCCTCAAGAAAATACACAAGGGAAGAATGAAAAGAGAGCACATTTTTATGTCATATTAAGAGTAGAATACATTTTTCTATCACTGGCAACATGTAAGAATGATAAACAATACATGTTAAAGGAGCAAATAAATTTAGCACATTGGCTTCTGAAGTCAAAGAATTTTCAAACTGCCAAAGTACCATATAGTAAGTATTAACTAAACTTTATGATAATATTCTTGAATTTACATTCATTATTTTTGTTTATATTACCTAAGCCAGTAACAACCTTCTTCATATTTACGCTGAATGTGGCATTCTACTCCGAAGTTGTAACAGAGAATGAGAAGATAGTTGACCTGCAATAAAAAAAATATGTCATATTCATGATTTCCTTAACATTAAAACATCTATGGAGCCCTGACCGCTGTGGCTCAGTGGGTTGGATGTCGTCCCGCAAACCAAAAGGTCACTGGTTAGATTCCTGGACAGGGCACATGCCTGGGCCGCAGGCCAGGTCCCGGGTTGGAAGTGCATTTGAGAGGCAACTGATTGATGTTTCCCTTGCACACTGATGTTTCTCTCCCTCCCTTTCTCCCTCCCCTCCCATACTCTAAAAATAAATAAATAAAACCTTAAAAAATATATGCACAGAGATCATACTGGGCTCCGGTAAAGATGGCGGCAAAGGTAAGTGTGGTATTCGTATCCTTCTACAACCATATCAAAATTACAATTTAACTGCAGAACCACCATGATTCAGAATCACCTGAAATCTAGCTGAGTAGAAATCCTATTACTAAAGAGATACAAAAGAAGCCACACTGAAACTGGTGAGTGGGGCAGTCATGAACAGGCTGGTCCCACAGCCACGTGTGGCAGTTAAAAATTGGGAGGAATATCTTGGCTGTGGAGGCCCTCCTGGAGGAGGGAGGCATCCCAGCCCCAGTCCAGGCGCCCCTGACAAGGGTTCCAGTGCCAGGAAGAGAACTCCCCATATCTTCTGGCTGTGAAAACCAGTGGGGATTCCTTTGCTTAGTCCTTCCCCCATGGAGCCAGCAGGCAGGCAAAGTACCTGCATTTCCATCAACCTGGCTGTTCACCCTGCCCTGGTGACTCCCTGAAGCCTTGTCCTACCCAACTTTCAGGCTCTCCCAAGCTGCTTCCCGTGGCTTTTCCATACCAACAGCCTGCATTGGCTCTTGCTGCACACTTTTCTAAAATCTCTCTAAGGTCCACAAACCCCAAACAATAGCACCTGGTCTCAGTGTTACCCATACCTCTTGCTAAGCAGCCCCAAGCCCAGCACTAGCGGCAGCCAGCCTTGGTTCACAGCTTGGCTTCTTCTAGGCACCTCCAAGTCCAGCCCAATTGACAGCCTTCTGCATATCACTCTGTAGCTTATGCCAGGTGGCTCCAGGAAGGGCACAGGTGGTGGCTGATTTTGACCTGCACCTCCCAGGAGGTGCCAGAGCCAGCAAACCTGGTAGACAGCTTCAGGCCATGCAGGGAACCATCCAACCATCTCCACAAGTGACACAGTCAAGGGACAAATTCAGCAGGCACCAAAGTCTCACTAAAGGTTCCTGCTCTGTGGGGTTAGCACCTGCACAGCAGAGGCAGTCAGGGCCAGTCCTTGCAACTGATCAATCTGTGGGCAAGTCCCTCCCATTGACATGCCAATGGCAATCAAGGCTCAATTACAAGAGTGTGCACATAGCCCATGTGGAGGAACACACCTGGAATGCACAGCTCAGGTGGCTGAGGAGGCTGTGCCACTGGACCCTAGAGGACACCTACTACACAAGGCCACTCTACCAAGACAGAGAGACGTAGCAGCTCTACCTCATGCATAGAAACACAGGGAGGCTGCCAAAGTGAGGAGACAAAGAAACACAGCCCAAATGAAAGAGCAGAACAAAACTCCAGAAAAACAACTAAATAAAATGGAAACAAGGTTTTTTATTTTTAATTAACCAGATGCAGAATTCAAAATACTGGTTATAAGGATGCTCAGTGAACTTAGCGTAAAGGAAAAGTAAAGGAACTTAGTGAGAACTGCAACAAAGAGATAGGAAACATAAAAAGTGGAAACAGAAAACATAAAAAGTCAAAAATAAAGAACACAGTAACTGAAATGAAGAATACATCACAGGGAATCAACAGTAGAGGAGATGAAGCAGAGGAGCAAATCAATGATTTGGAAAATAAGGAAGCTGAAAATACCCAATCAGAACAGCAAACAGAAAAAAGAAACTAAAATCTGAGGATAGTTTAATGAGCTTCTAGGAAAACTTCAAGAGTAAGAGCATCTGCATCATGGGGGCGCTGAAAGGAGAACAGAACAAAAAACTGAAAACCTATTTGAAAAAGAAATAAAGCAAAATTTCCCTAGCCTGGTGAAGGAAATAAACATACAAGTCCAGGAAGGATGGAGAGTCCCAAACAAGGTGAAGCCAGAGAGGCCCACACCAAGACACGTCATAATTAAAATGCCAAAGGTGAAAGATAAAGAGAGAATCTCAAAAGCAGCAAGAGAAAAGCAGAGGGTTACCTACACAGGGGTGCCTATAAGACTATCAGCTGATTTCTCAAAAGAAACTTTGCAGGCAAGAAGGGACTGGCAAGAAGTATTTAGTGTGATGAAAGGCAAGGACCTACAATCAAGCTTACTCTATCCGACAAAGCTATCATTTAGAATGGAAGGGCAGATAAAGTGCTTCCCAGACAAGAGAAAGCTAAAGGAATTCATCACAACCAAACCAGTATTACAATAAATGTGAAAGGATCATCTTTAAGAAGGAAAAAAGGAGGCAACCAATCGATGTTTGTCTCTCACATGAATGTTTTTTTCTCTCTCCCCCTCCTTCCCTTCCTCCCCACCTCCTCTCTCGCTCTCTCTCCCTTCCTCTCTTTCTAAAATCAATAAACATATCCTTAGGTGAGGATTAAAAAATATAGGAATAATAAAATGGCAATAAATACATATCAACAATTACTGGAAGTGCAAATGGATTAAATGCTCCAATCAAAAGACAAACAGTAGCTGAATGGATAATAAAACAAGACTCTTACATATGCTGTCTACAAAAGACTCACTTCAGATCAAAAGACAGTGAAAGTAAAGGTATGGGAAAAGATATTTCAAGAAAATGAAAAAAAAAAAAAAAAAAAAAAAGCTGGGGTAGCAATAATACTTACACCAGACAAAACAGACTTTAAAATAAAAGGCATAACAAGAGGGAATGTAAGATCCAGCAATTCCGCTTCTGGGCATTTATCTGAAGAAACCCAAAACACTACATTGAAAACACATGTGCATTCATATGTTCACTGCAGCATTATTTACAACAGTCAAGATATGGAAGCATCCTAAGTATCTGTCCATAAATGAATGGATAAAGAAGTGGTGCATATACTATACAGTGGACTATGACTGAGATATAAAAAAGAATGAAATCTTGCCACCTGCAACAACATGGATGGATGTAGAGGGTATTTTGCTGAGTGAAGTAAGTCAGACAAAGAAAGAAAATGCCATATAATTTCACTTATATGTGGAATCAAAAAAAACAAAAGAAACAAGCAGACCGGAAACTGACTCATAAATACAGAGAACATTTTGACGGCTGCCAGATGGGAAGGGGTTGGGAGTATGGGAGAAATAGGTGAAGGAATTAAGAAGTACAAACTGGTAGTTATAGAATAGCATAGGGATGTAAGGACAGCATAGGAAATATACTCACTATTGTAATAACTACATATGTGTCAGATGCGTACTAGATTTATCAGGGTGATCACTTCATAGGTTATATAAATGTCTAATCACTGGGTATACTCCTGAAACTAATATAATAGTTTGTCAACTAATAGTGCACTAATAGTGCATCAACTATAATTGAAAAATAAAAAATATTAATTAAAAAAGACAAGATCATACTGGATTAGGGTGACCCAAAATCCCATGACTGGTGTCCTTATTAATAAAGCCATATGACATGACATCTACAAAGCATCCAATAAAGAAAGAAAAACCAAAAAACAAAAAAGCACGTGAAGACGCACAGGGGAGCCTGCCTTGTGAAGACAGGGGCAGAGACTGGAGTGACGACACATCTGCAAACCAAAGAATGCCAAAGATTGCCCAGATGCTGGAAGAGGCTGAGAATAATTCTTTCCTAGAGCCATCAGAGGGCGCATGGCCCTGCGGACACCTTGACTTCAGTCTGCAAGCCTCCAGAACTGTGAGAGAATCAATTTCTATTTTTTAAATAAAAAGAAATCCAGTATGGCTACATAATTAGTGTGTCCAATTATAATAGCAGTTCAGTGTCTTTAAGACATACTTAAAGTGTTCTGTACATCACAATAACCCACTCTTCCTTATCAAAACTTCTCTATTTATTTAAAGAAGAGCTACAAAATATTCAGGTTGGGACATTAAATATATATGAAAAAGTACTCATATATTACTAATAAACTGAAAAGTCCTTTAATAACAGGAACTGGAAAATTTAATCACTTCCCAGCAAAAGAACAGGCTAAAATGCTTCTGTAGGTTGTCAGATTCAGTAAAAGGCTTTAGATTACAGAATATATTCAAACCCAAAAAAATTCACCATTGAAGAAGAAAAAATTATTTTTTTCCAAAATTAAGACAACTTCAAAAAATTCTAAAGTTCTGAAATGTGTCCAAAGCACTTTTTTAGTAGTAAGACTTACTTAGAAAGAATTAGTTTAATGGACCCTCTTTAACAACAAAAATTTTCTTCACATAAATTACCACTACAATAAAACTAGGAATAAGTATGTGAATTGAATAGTGCCATAGGGAAATAGTCTTTTATGAGTTAATCAGCATCTCAGTCTCTGCATCAATGCCATATCTTAAAGAATTTTCATCTGTCAAAATACTGGCAAATGGCATAGGAGAAAAATTTATTTCTAACAATTTGTTCAAATACCCACTTCAGGAACCATCTATCCAGAATCTGATTACACCCATATAAAGGAGTCCTTTACAAGTTTTACCTCAGTGAGACTACAGAAGCAGATCGCCACTTAGGAATCTGAGATCTGAGGCAAGTTATTCATAACTAATATGTAAAGACCTGTCTTGTTTCAAAAAAGGTTCCCTTTGAATTTACAATACATTCAGAAGTTCAATATGCATGCCCGAGCACATCAGAACTAGTGTATATTTAAATCTAAAATAAAGGATAGTTTTGATAATGTAGGTCTGGCAAAAATCCAGAAGTATTTATATGCATTCTTGACATTTCAGTGGGAAAAGCTTAACTAGTTATATGCCCCAGAACCCATAGGTTCACACAGGGACACACCGATTATGTAGTTATACTGGAATTATGCAGCCTACATCCACTTGCTGCAGAGAGGCCTGCAACTAATTGTACAGAGGAAAATGGAAAATAAAGCTTTTGATGAACATTTAAGTGTACTGAATTTTTATTCAATTTCCTCAGTATTTGTCTCTGCCCTCACAATCTCTGCAAGTATACCTACATTAAATGCTACTTCCTAGGTTAGAAAAGGATGTACAATAATAAACTTATGAGAACAAACCTACAAACTACTGAAATATGTTTCAAGGGACCCACAGCATATTTTCAATGTAATGACCAAAGAAAATCTTTTGACTACCAATACTCCCCATTCACTCATTCATTAATACATTGAATAACAAATATTTACTAAGCATTTCCTAACTATTAGGCACATCAGTAAACAAAACATAAAAATCTCTGTCCCCGTGAAACGTTTCTAATGGGGTAGGAAGTGTTAAGATTGATAAAAATATCCCTTTCAAAAATATGTTCCTAGTCTTTCTATGAAGTGCTAACATCTCACTTGGCAAGCAATACACAATGGAAATAAAAATACAAAGTTATATCTCTAAGTCTATCATATATTGGTTTTTACTAATGCATTATGGGATCCCCAGGACCCATGGGATCTCTAGAACCTCCAGCTACTGCTACATCCCCAGGCCCAGAAAGGACAGCTCCAACCAAATACCTACTTTACAATAAGATTATATAGAATGAGACTGATCACTAACTTTCCACTGTTACAAGGCTTTTTATTTTTAATTAACTAGATAACTTCATTTTCCACAAATTATGTAAATTCTGCTATTATTTTTTCAATCCCGAATTCCAAACTATTTTTGTGTGATTTTGTTGTCTTTTAAACATTTATAAGTTCAATTATAAGAGCGTAGTAATAACTGAATAACAACTGTCTGGCTTTCTTCCTAAATGGCTTTAAGACAGTTACCTCCTAATCCCTCCATTAACCAGCTTTCTCTAATTCTCAGATTATCTCAGTAATAATCAACAATATGCCATTAGTTATTTCTCCTGATGCTCTAAGATATAATTTTCAAAACACTTTATTTGCCTCTGAACAATAAACATTACCCTCTGCCTTCAAGTCAACACCTTACAGTAATCCCTAATCTAGTCTTGGGATATAGGAAGGAAAAACAAACAAACAAACAAACAAAAGAGCTGGTTTACTTAACTAATTAATTCCTTGTAAAACACTATGTTAGGCCCTGGCTTGGTAGTTCAGTTGGTTAAGAGTGTCATTCCATACTCCAAGGTTGCAGGTTCAATCCCGGGTCAGGGCACAAACAAGCAGCAACCAATGAATGCATAAATAGTGGAACAACAAAATCAATGTCTCTTCCTCAATCTCTCCCGTTCTCTCTCTCTCTCTTAAAAAAACCCACTATGTTAGCACTTCTCCAACCTTTACCTGATATTTCCTGTCATTATCAGATTTCCTGTTCTGTATTTTCAGGTCCCTTGTCTAAACCTTAAGCACATAAAAAACACCCTACTTTCATTGACCTTTAGAATTAACATCACGACTTTGCTAAGTTTAGTCCTATCAACCAAATGAAATAACTCTTAACTCTCTGGACTTCAAGGTCTTTTACCACCATGATGAAGGCATAATTACTCTTCTGTTATATATCCTATGTCCTCTAATTCATCTCTTTCCACTCTCTGTGCATTTCCTTTTCCCTTTATCAGCTCTAACACTGCACAAGACCAAAAGTTTTCTTTCCCTACACACCACCTAAGAATCTCCCGTCATATCTTTCAATACAGAATTCAATGTCCATTAACTCTACAAAGCATATTAAAGAAAGTCCTCTGTCCTCTAGTAATTTATAATGTGAAATAGATAGCAACAGAGCTAAAAGAGACAGTAAAAACATGCAAATGCAAACAATCTGAGAAATTGTATAGATAAAATTATTAGACTAAGAGAACTTAGAGAAGTTCCTGGATATTAAATAAGCATTTATAAACAACCATATCTTTATGTACCAATGACAAAAAATCCAAAAATATAATCTGTTAAGCCCTGGCTGGGCGGCTCAGTGGTTGGAGCATTATCCTGTGCACCAAAAAGGTTGCGAGTTTGATCCCTGGTCAAGGCATATACCTAGGCTGTGGGTTCGATCCCCAGTTGGGGCACATGCAGGAGGCAATGGATCGGTATTTCTCACTCTCTTTTTCCCTTCTCCTCTCTCTAAAATCAATAAAAAGCATATCCTTGAGTGCCTGGCCTCTGGCAATTGCTTGAAGCTACAAGCAATCCACACTTTGTGGCTGTTTCTGCAGGGCCTGGCTGCACACGGAAAGGTCCAAGCTGAACTCCAAGGCTGGCTTTTACCAGCACCCAGCCTGAGGGTGGGCCAGCAAACATCCCAAGGCACCCCAGGATCCCTCTTCTCCTGCCTCTGCCTGCCACTTCTGTGATTTTTCTGGCCCAAATCCATAACCTGGTCTAATCACGAAGAAACTCTTAACACCCAAATTAAGGCCAGAGAAGTTGGGGAAATTGTGTTTAAGAGTACAAATGTGAAACTATAGTAGATAAATAAATTCTGGAGATCTAATGCACAACATAGTCAATAGTCCTGTATTATAAATTTCAAAATTGCTAGGAGGCTAGATCTTAACTGTTCTCAACACACACACACACACACACACACACACACACTCTCATAAAAAATGACCTGTGACCTGGTAAAGGTATTAGTTAGCTAATGCTACTGCAATAATCACATTGCAATATACAACTTTATCAAGCCAACACATCATACACCTCAAACTTGCACAATGTTATATGGCCAATTAAATCTTAATAAAAAATTTTTGAATTAAAATTAATTAAGTCATGTTCTACAAAAGGTCTCTGACCTTCAAAACTGCCAAGGTTATGAAAGTCAATGCAAGAGTGAGGAAGTTTCCAGATAAAAAGAAACTAGAGACCAAGTACAATCCTAGATTGAACCTGTTTTGTATAAAGGACAGTACTGGGAAACTCAAATGGGTTCTCTGGGGAAAGGGTATACAGTACTTCTTTGAACTATTCTTGGAACATTTTTGTAAATATGAAATTGCTTTAAAATTTTTACAGCTGAGAATAATACCTAGCATATAATTGGCAATATATAAATATTTACTAAATTAAGTTCTACATTATAACAGAATTTTGGGGGAAAATAAGATCAGTCTCCTAAACATCCTAGTATATCTTTGTTACCAATTCCCTCTGTGGTATTAAACATGAAGTAGGCATGGGCACTGCAATGGGGGAGAAAGAATAGAAAAGAGAGATAAAGTGGAAAAATAAAATCTTATTAACTCTCAAAATTTGATGAGATACAGTCTGGGAAGCAGGCTTTATTTATCCTATCGATTATCTCACACCTCCAAATCCCAATATAGAAAATACTATGGCAGTGATATTAACTGCTTGTCAACATTTCCAGCAAAGAAATGAACATATTTTTTTTCTTTCTTTTATCACATAGCATAAAATATGGAGGAAATCCTATCAAATGGTTTAACAATAAAGGGAAAGCAAAGAAATTTGAAGAAATAACCCACATTTATTTTTAAACACCCTTTCTAGTATAAGAGGGAGGACCCCCCCCGCAAAAAAAAAAAAAAAGAAAAAGAAAAACTGTAATTACCTTCTGGAGGGCAGGCCCCTTGCAGTACAGGCTTCCCCCGCTAGGTGAGTGTTCTAGGAGCCCATCTGTATCAGTGTACCAGCTGGCATTCTTGTGAGAGGCTGTACTCAGACTCAGTGAATTTTTTTTGAAGACTCTTTCAACATGTTTGCCCATTTCATGATGGGTATTTACAAATGCACCTGACCACACTGCACTGAGTGTTCAGCAGTTTTTGACCAAAACGGCATGACTCCCCTGTCCCACCCTCCCTATTCACCCGATCTCGCCTCAAGCAATTATTGGTGGCTCCCCAGATGAAAAAAGTCCTCAATGGGAAACATTTTGCCAATGTGGAAGAGGTGAAACAAAAAAACGGCAAAAGCACTAAAAGGCATCAAAATTGATGAGTTCAAAAACTGTTTTGAGCAGTGAAAAAACATCTCGGTAGGTGTATCGCATCAAATGGAGGTTACTTTGAAGGTGACTGAAGTTTAAACATGTAAGAATTAAAGACACAATTTTTAAAAAATAAATTCCGTTTTTTGGGTTCCCCCCTCATACAACAAATGAAGCAAAATATTCCAAAGATCAGCTAAGTAGAACTGATTTCAATATAATCTCTAGAGGGTTGCATAAATTAGCAGTAATTCTTCCTAAAACTTGACATATTTTCGAACTCTTCTAAGGTTAAATGCAGAACCCTGGCTGGTGTGGCTCAGTGGAATGAGCACCGGCCTGCGAACCAAAGGGTCACTGGCTCGATTCCCAGTTCTGACTGGGTTGCAGCCCAGGTCTCTAGTTGGGGGCGCACAAGAGGCAACCACATATTGATATTTCTCTCCCTCTGTTTCTCCCTCCCTTCACCTCTCTCTAAAAAAATAATAATAAAATAAAATAAAAATAAGTGTCTTTAAAAAAAGAATAAATGCAGAAATTTCACTCACCATTTTAGGAAATCTGCCCAACATATCTCTGCAGCGCATTACACATGCAGATGCTCTTTGAAAATTCCCTTGACTAACAGCCTGGGAAAATGAAAAATGTCAACAATTAGTTAAAATGAAATAACAAGCTATATTGTCTACAAGTCAATTTTAACATATTTTAACTGTTACTTAAAAACCTTAATTTGTTCTGTAATTCTTTTAGCAACACTAGTTAGTCTAGCTAAACATAATAACCAGCTCAAAGTACAGAGAAATAGGTGGCAAGAATCTTGGGTAAACCAAAATTGACACTGAATGACTGAAAGCCATTTACTTTTTCTGGAAATATCAAAACTGGTGCACAATCTTATGTTATTGTATTATGACATAATGCTGCTTCTAACAGATACTTCCTGGGTTTGACTAGGTCTTGTATTAGAGGAATTTGTAATGTTAAACAGCAGTCTTTTGTCCTAATACTGGCTCACAATAACCTCATAGTCTAAAGTGCTGTGAATGTCTGTTATTAAAGGCAGTTTAGTACAATCTCATCTTGGAGCCATTGAGTTACTCTGGTATTTATTATGTATAACCTTGAACCTTACGCTCTCACGGCTTCAATTTCCTCATGTATAAAATGAGAACACTGTACTAACTTATCTCTAATTTCTTTCAACAGTTTTATAATTTCCAGTGTACTAATCTGGCACTTCAGTGAAATTTATTCATAAGTATAATTCCTCAATAAAATTATCCCTATTTTCAAATGACATGATCTTGTACATAAAATATCCTCAGAAGTCCACAAAACTCTAATAAGTTCAGCCAGGTTACAGGGTCCAATATACAAAAATCTATTGTATGTCTATCTATTAACAATGAGTAAATAAAAAATGAAATTAAGAACTTAATTCCATTTAAATTAGCATCAAAAAACAAAATAATTGGGAATAAATTTAACAAAAGAACTGTAAGACTTGTACACCAACAACTACAAAAAACTTGAAAGAAATTAAAGGAGACCTAAATAAATGAAAATACATTCCATGTTCACATATCAGAAGACTTAATACTCTTTAAGATGGCAATACCCCCTAAATTGAACTACAGATTCAATACAATTCCCATCAAAATTCCAGCTGGCTTTTTTTGCAGAAATTGTTTTGCTGATCTTAAAATTTATGTGGAAATGTAAGGGACCCAGAATAGGCAAAACCATTTTGAAAAGAACAAGGTTGCAGGCTCACATTTTCCTATTTCAAAACTCACTACAAAGCTAGAGTAATCAAACTGTGGCACTGACATATAGATCAATGGAACAAAATAGAGAGCCCAGAAAGAAACCCACACCTTTATAGTAAATTAATACTCGACAGAGGAATCAAGCACATACAATGGGCCAAAGATAGTATATTCAATAAATGGTCCTGGGAAAAATTGGACAGATAAGCGCAGAAAAATAAAACTAGACTACCTTCTTACACCCCACACAAGAATAAATTCAGAATATTAGACCCAAGACCATAAAAATCCTAGAAGAAAACATAAGCAGTAAAACCTCGAACATTGCTTGTAGCAATATTTTATCTGATATATCTCCCCAGTCAAGGGAAACAAAAGAAAAAATGAACAAATGGGATTACATCAAACTAAAAAGTTTCTGCACAGCAAAGGAGACCATCAACAAAGTAAAGACAACCCACAGAATGGGAGAGCATATTCACTGGTACATCTGATAAGGGGTTAATATCCAAAATTTAAAAAGAACTTATAAAACTCAGCACCAAAAAAAAAAACAAAAACAAGTAACAATCCAATTAAAAAATGGGCAAAGGAGCTGAACAGACACTTCTCCAAAGAGGACATACAGAAGGCCAATACATATGAAAAGATGCTCAGCATCACTACTCATCAGAGAAATGCAAATTAAAACCACAGTGAGATACCACCTCACACCTGTCAGAATGACCATCAACAAATCAACAAACAAGTGCTGGCGAGGATGTGGAGAAAGGGGAACCCTAGTGCACTGCTGGTGGGAATGCAGACTGGTGCAGCCACTGTGGAAACAGTATGGAGATACCTCAAAAAAATTAAAAATGGAACTGCCTTTTGACCCAGCAATCCCATTTCTGGGAATAGCAGCATCAATTTTATCACAAAAGTTTAAGTATCATCTGGAGGCTGTCAAGTTCATGGTGGAGGTACAAGTTTTCCAAAATTCTAATTTTTACTTAAAAATTGAATTTTATCACTGAGAACAAACACTGTCAGTGCTTTCCTTGAAGTCACATTCTCACTTCACTCATTTTTATGAAAATGTCTGCTAAATACCCAAATCTGAATGAACACAATAAGCTGCCATTCTTTCGAGTAAAAACAGCATTCTGTGAAAACAGGAGTTAATTCAGCTCCCAAGTCAAACAATCACAGAAGGGTCTTTACTGAAGACAACCATCAGACCTCACTATGCACAAGTGTTCTCTTCCCTTTTCTTTACATAGAATATTAGAACAATATGTACTCAAACTTCAAGATTTCATAAAATCAATTATTTTTACTAATTCACAAAGGGTATTTTCAAGTAAAACTGGCGTTCTTTCTACTCCAAGTGTGTAGCAGTGAAGACACAATGACTACTAGGAAAGGGGGTGCCACTGTCTTGGATCATGTTAAAAGTGCCAGAAGTTTTACCTACCATTGCTTTTGGACCACCAGTACAAATGCCAGCATAGCCAAAACAAAAACAAAAAAAAAAAGACAAATAATGTCTTAGAATCATTATGAAAATAGTTTTGACAGCACAGCGACAAGAATGGACCGGGAGAGTACTAACTTCTTCTGCTGCTCCACCATCCACTTAGCCTTTAAACTCCTACAGTCTGTCTTCCACTTTTATCTTGCTACTAAAACTGCTTTCCATGGCCATTATCATCTTTCTAAATGCCAGGTCCAATAGTCCCTTCTTCCACTTCATTTTCCTTTATTTCTCTGAAGCACTGGCCACTGCTGATCATCTCACTGTCCTTGAAATGTTCTTCTCTTCTCACTGTTCTTGTCCTCCTTCATCTCTCATGTGTCACCTGCCTTTCTTTGCTTGCTCTTTTTACTACACCCTCCGCAACATGTAACTGCAGAATGAATCAGCTTTCTTTTTTTTTTTATCTTTTTTTTTCTATTACAGTTGTCTCAATTTCTCCCCTGTGCTCTCTACTGCCCCCCTCCTGCCAGCCAATCCCCACCCCATTGTCCATGTCTACTTCCCTGACTAGACCCTTCCCTTATTTCTCCCTTCTCTCCTTCCCTGCTCCCTTCTCTTTCCTGCCTCCAAGGACTGGCTGGTTCGGTCCTGCTCAGAGTGTAAATGCTTGCTTGTTTCCATTGCAGCATCTTCTATATCTACTTCCTTCTTATTGCTGCCACTGCAGTCCAGGCTCTCACCACTGCACGCTTACACCGTTCCTCCATTCTATTCACTTTTCCCACCCATCTAGACTGCTCTTCACTCCGTGCCACCTTACATCTTCCCCAAAACCTTCAACCACCCCAGTATCTTTAGGAGAACAAAAAAAGTGTTTTATCCAAGAGGTATATCGGGGCTTCTCAACTTGGCCCAACTTATTTCTCCAAAATTAGCCCTGGCACAAATACTTTCCTTCAAATAAACTGGCCATTCAACATTCCTTAAATAGGACATGTACATTTCTGCCTATGACTTTGCTCCTGCTCAAGCCTTTGCTCTGGCCTGGGATACCCTGTGCTCTTTCTTGACTTTTCTAAATCTATTCCTTCCTCCAAAGTCCAAATCATGTCCTAAGTCATTTTTTTTCTTCCCCTACCAACCCAGCCCACAATAATCTGCTCCTTCCCTTTTCTATATTCTTAGAGCACTTATCTAAACCAGTGTCACCCAATATTTCATATCTTATATACTACTATCACTCTTTTGGGGGGGCAAAGAAGTCATTGCGATAAATAGGAGAGCAGATTCAGGTACTAGGTACCATGCTACATGCTAATGATGTAAAAATTAATTTTTTTATGTTACTACTTTTTTAACTAATAGGAGACACAGTGGGCCAGAGCCCTTGGTATATTAAAGAAAGTAGGCTTTTCCACTTGGCTTGCATCTTTAGGATACCCTCCATGATAGTCTTTATGGATAAGTTCATGGCTCCTACCATCATTTGATCCTGCCAGCTTCTACAAATGGTCTTCCCATATTTAAGAGGGAAGGGAGCAAAAGGACAACAGATGACCCTTGCATCCACAGACAATATTTATAGCAGAAAGAGGCACTGCCAATGGGTAAGAGAAATGGGGAATCAGGAGAAACACCAGGATCTACAATCACTTCCACGGTGCTAAAAGATTACAGATGGATCATCTGTGCCACAAAGTTAAACAGAAGATTATCCATTACCTTGCTAGTGGATATAGAGATTGAGGAAAAGTAAATTATTAACAATTGTCATGAAGACCATGTCACCACCTTAGACAAAGTCTATGCCCCGCCTGATCTGTGCAACTCATTTGGTACTTATCTTTTCGTTTTTCCATTTTTAACAATGCATTTATAGCCTAACTTCCAAACTATCTTATAAATTTCTTGAGGAAAATAACTATACCTTACAACTCCACATACATATAGCACTGAACACTGTATGTAGATAATTTATCTGTACCACTCTTATGAAACTTATTTCTTTTTATCTTATATATACATTCTTTACCTTACCAAATAAACTATAATATCCCTGAGGATAAGATATGTGATTATTTGCATTTCCCTCCCCAACAAAGCCTAGCATAGTATTCTATAGAAAATATGAATTGTGTGAATAATTTAATACATAGTAAGTTTATAAAGCAATTATGTAACCAGTTCAATGGTAAATGTCTAAGAAATATAAAGCCTATACAGATCTCTAAGAATATTGAGACAGAGAAAACTCATTTATAAACACTACTGTAAACAGTAGTTCTTAAAGATGTCTTATGCCAAGCAGACATCAACAAAATGCACAGGCCAATGACACCTTACCTTATTCTAATATATTACATATCATCACTTCTTGATTTGCATATACAAAATGCCACACTGTGAGGTCCTGGAGACTATGATACTTACTGACTCTGCTTGGTAGGAAAACACTTTGAAAAGATCCTTCTCCACAGCACGCTTCTGCACATCTATCACTGGGTCGGCAGAGCAATTCTGCATTAATCTGTGATAAAATTGCTCCAGATCCTGAAAAATAAAACCACAATACTATGTAATAATGACAAACATCACAACTGTTATTAATAATTGCTACAGCTAAAAAATCAGTGGTAACATACCTCTACAGCAGACTGAAAATATTCATCAGCTGCCTCTCCATTTCCAACATCCAACCACTCTTTTCCTGTTTTTATATTCATCTGGAAGAGAGAAATTAGAAAAAAATTTTTAAATCACACCTTCTCCAGACTGGCTGAGGAGGGTTGGAGTGCATATTTCATTTTCTGTCCATATTTAGTAGTGTAATCCACAGAAAACAAGAGGGCAACAGTCAGCATTTATTAAGTTTTGTTTTCTGCTTTGAACTCTGTAGTTTAAGAGAAATAGTCTTAAGAAAAGCAATAATAAAAAATTAACAGACTTGAAAACACTTCTAAGGAAATATTAAAAGAAAATATTGGGATAATTTAGATAGAAAAATTCTGAAAACTTAATGCCTTACTTGAAGAAAGTTACACGAGAAGCATTAAACTATAAGTCAACACAGCTTGGTTCTAGTTTTAAATTATATCTCTAATAAAATTTTTATTAATCTAACAAACGTTTATTAAACATCTTTTAAATAACAGGCACCCTGAAGCTCACAGTATAGAAATAGACAGACAAGTAAACAAATAATTGATATGTGATATGCACAAATGCTATAGAAGCAAATAAGAACTGAATCAATATGAAGAACTGAGTACACACTACAGCGACCCTTTTACTATAAACTGCTAGAAATGCAGTGTATACTATAAACAGTGTATGTTGCATATTTTACTATAAGTTTACATATAGTATATATATACTATAATTTTAGTAAAATTTTTTATAAACTATAAATCTCTAGACATGATATATGTAATATTATATATATATTATATTATGTATATCATTTATTTATATATATGCTATTTCTAGGAATTTATATATATTCTTTATACATAAGAGAAAAGATATACATATTTCCTTATTCTATAAGAGTCCTGGAAAATAAGGGGAATTTTCAGTTGACCTAAGTTAATGAGGAACCTCTGAAAAGTAGAGAGCAAATGGGATGAGGCAAAAACTGTCATCCTAAAAATGCACAAAAGTAAAAAATGTGGAAACATTCTGGATGTGAACAGTAGGAGTATCAGGCGTCTGGCCTCCCCCAAACGGTATCTACCCCTCCCTCACCCAGGAAGAAACTGTGAGTACAATCACCTAGGCTGGAGAAAACCAGTTTCAGGTGGCTGACAACACAGGTCATCCAGACCTACCTCTCCATCAGTTGCTGGATTCAAGCTTTAGTAAATAGTGTGACACAATATTTACAGAAAACTATCAAGAAATCTCAAATCAAATATGAGCAACCATCACCAAACAGCTGAGGGAACAAATACCATGAAAGGACAACACACTCAACAACAGAAAAATAGCTGAGGAAACAGTATTAAGAGAGTAAGTAGATAGAAAATAAAAGAGAAATACACTATTATTATCCACAGAATTAAATAGTAGTCACAACCAATAAGATGCTCCTTTTAGTTTTCATTCTCTGAATCAACAAGGCTCACAGACTGAAAAGTAAAGACATCTTCTCCAAAATTGACGCAGAAGGACATAAAATTTTCATGTTAGTTTTAAAAGGTAGCCATCAGATAAGTAAAAATAGTATAATTAACAAAAAACAAAAGGGAGTAGGAGGAGGTAATATTAGGAAATAAGAGATAAATCTTCATCTATCATAGTAGGAAAATAGATCATATACAAGCTGATAAATCAAGATTTAATTGAGAATGATATTAGTAACATGATGGAGTGAAAACAGCTCTTGGTGTCTCCCCTTAAAATTACAAGGACAAATAGAATTGAACAAAGGATTCCCTGAGGAATCCACACATTGAGATACCAGAAGGTGGACGTTTTACAACAAGCAGGGGAGTCGGGAAGAGGGGAAGGACAGAGACAGGAGCTGCAGACACAGTCTGGTCCTCACCAAGGCCAACACAGAGAAAAGTTATAGGCCAATATCTCTGATGACCATGCATGCAAAAATCCTAATCAGAATACTAGCAAACTGAATACAACAATACATTAAAAAGATAATCTATCATGGTCAAATGGGGTTTTATTCCAGGGATGCAAGCATAGTTCAACAAACACAGATCAACCATTTGATACACCACACTGACAAAAAAATAAAATAAAAATTATATAATCATATCAATAATGCATAAAAAGCATTTGACAAGATATAACATCCACTTGTGATTAAAGCACTCAATAAAATGGTTATAGATAAAAGTACCTCAACATAATAAAGATCATATAAGATAAACACTCACCTAATACCATACTCAACAGAAAAACTTAAAGCTTTTTCTCTAAAATCAGGAACAAGACAAGGATACCCACACTCGCCACTGTTATTCAACAAAGTACTACAAGTCCAGAGCAATCAGGCAATGGAAAAAAAAAAAAGACATTCAGCCCTGACAGCATGACTCAGTTGGTTGAGCATTGTTCTACAAAACAAAAAGTTGCCAGTTGATTCTTGCCCTGCCTGGTGTGGCTCAGTGGACTGAGCGTCAGCCTGTGAACCAAAGGGTGGCCGGTTCAATTCCCAGTCAGAGCGCATGCCTGGGTTGTGGGTCAGGTCCCCACTTGGGGGCGCGTGAGAGGCAACCACACATTGATGTTTCTCTCCCTCTCTTTCTCCCTCCCTTCCACTCTCTCTAAAAATAAATAAATAAAATCTTTTAAAAAGTAATAAAAAATGGGCTGAGGACCTGAATAGCACTTCTCCAAAAAGGACATACAGATAAGCAATAGATATATGAAAAAAATACCAAACGTCTCTAATCACAGAGATGCAAAATAAACACACAATGAGATACCACATCGCACCTGAATGCTACCACCAATAAATCAACAAACAACAAGTGCTGGCGATGATGTGAAGAAAAGGGAATCCTCGTGCCCTGTTGGTGGGAATGCAGACCGGTGCAGCCGCTGTGGAAACAGTATGGAGTTTTCTCCAAAAATTAAAGATGGAACTGCCTTTTGACCCAGCAATCGCACTTCTGCGAATCTATCCTAAGGAACCCAAAACACCAATTTGAAAGAATAGATGCACCCCTATGTTCATAGCAGCATTATTTAAAACAGCCAAAATCAGGAAATAGCCCAAGTGCCCATCAGTAGATGAGAGGGAAAAAAATCCTGTGGTGCATTAAAACAGTGGGATACTACTTGGCCATAAAAAAGAAGGAAATCGTACCCTTAGTGACAGCATGGATGGACCTGGAGAGTATTATGCTGAGAGAAATAAGCCAGTCAGAAATACAAATATCATATGATCTCACTTATACGCAGAATCAAATGAACAAAATAAACTGAAGAAAATGGAAACAGAGGCATGGACACATGGAACAGACTGACAGCTGTCAGAGGAGAGGGGGACTGGATGAAAGAAGGTGAAGGGATTAGACAAAGAGTATATATGCATGACTCATACATACTGAGAACTCTGTGGTAACAGCCAGAAGGAAGGGGGTACAGGGGTTGGTTGGAGGCGAGTAAAGGGGGGGAAATAGGGTCATCTGTATTAGTGTCAACAATAAAAATAAAGGGAAAAGAATAAAAACCCAAGCACAAAAGATAAAAAGAAGAAATTAAGTAAAATCCTATAATCCTAAATATCAATTGGAAATATCAGTATGAACTCATTATATATATATTTTAAAAGATATATTTCCTAGCTTTTTCCACTTCAAGAAGTCTAGAAACAATGACCAATGCAATAACAATGAACACTTGTAATGCCCCTATGTGGTTTCTTATTCTCCACTAAAAGGAAGCAGGGCTCCTTGGAGGAATGGCTCATTCCAGGTCTAAGGCAGAAACTATGCAAGATGAACCTGGGTATCTTGTCATATTAGAAATCAAATAAAACTATTAAGACTACTGGGATTATGTCAAAAGGATTCACCATCACTTAAAGAGGCTCCTTCCAGCCAAAGATAGGAAGTTGTTCTTCAATAATAATAAATCCAATGGACTGAAATTCATTAAATATATTAAAATCCATGAGTTCACAATCATACTTTTTTAAAACCTATTTGGTTATCATTTAAGGATGTTAGAGAGCCAACTCATTAGTCTGAAAAAATGCTAAATAAAGGGAAAGAATCAAGACCGTCTTTTCTGTAAAAGTATACCTCAGAGTAACCAAATAGTTGATGAGAAGTTTCTGTTTCAGTTAATAAACAAAAGAGAAATACAGAATTTAGAATATGCAAACCCTTACAGAAACCACAGATCTGGGAACAAAAATTATCAAAGGGCACTAACACGAGAAAAAAGGGAGAAGCAGACATTAGTGCCTTCTGGTGGAAGTATACCATACGGTCTATGAATTATTCTTGACAAAACTGAACCTCAGTCAGATGAAGCTTCTAAATCGACAAGTACAGAGGAAACAGGGTATGGAGGGCTATATAATGACACTGAGGATGCAGTCATCAGAATCCAGGAGTTAGGGAACTCTATAGATAACCTGGTTTCTTCTATCAATAAATTTATTCAACAGTTTTTAAGGGAGGAAGATGTAGATAAAAAAAGAGAGATATTAATAAAGTACACGGTGTGGACTTTCTTTAATCCTGACTCTAAGAAACAAAGTGGAAGTGAGGAGGAGAGGGAGAGGGCAGGCAGGGCAGGGGGTACTGAATATTTATAATTTTAGAAAATCTCTGTTAAATTTTGAACTAACCCAATGATGGGTATTGGGTTAGTTCAAATAAAAAAAAAATACCTTGTCTTTTGGAGACGTATACGGAAATATTTATGGGTAAAATGAGGTATTTTGGATCTGTTTCAAAATAAGCCATGGGGGTTTGCTATTGGAGGAGATATAGAAAAAACAAAAGTGGTAATATGTTCATGATTACTCTAGTTGAATGATGAGTAAATGGGGTAATCAATCAATTTTGTGTGTACATTTGAAATTTTCAATAAAATATTATTTTAAAACACTGGACAAATACTTTCCACTGAAAATATATACTTGCCTCTAAGGAGAATAGAAGGAGAGAGGAATGGATCCAAAAATGATTACTTTTTATTACTTTCATTACTTTTCACAAGTCCTGAATTATAAGTTCAATATTCAGTCCACTGAGTCACTAATGACAAGTATAGCATTGCTGAGACCTTTTAATAGATGTAATTATCATAAAAGGAACATGGGTACACTAAAGGCTATAACCCCCTTCCAGGTTTACATTAACTTCAACCATCTTCATAGGAGTAATAACTATCTCACTGCACCTGCACTTTGTCCTCACTTAATTAGGACTCACCAAAACCCGTCTGTGAACAAATTCTTCTGAAGCATTTCGGTTTTCGCACATGCTCATCAACTTGCAAGCAACATGGCGTACTGCAAAAACAATTAAGACACCCATAAACACAAAGCACTCATTCTCCTTTTATATAAACCTACAAAGAGAATGGAGATGTGAAGTGAAACAAGTATTGTTAAAAATAAAGAGTTTTAAAGGTTTCTTAAAAATCTGTTATCAAAAGTAAATGACCTGACATGTATCAAATGAGTCATTTGCTTAATGCCGCAGCCGGACAGATACTGAATTTTCAAAGTTTAATTTCTGCAGATCTTAACCCTCAAGAACTCACTGAAGATACCTGGTTCCACATGATGCTTTTGTATGTACTGGCAACAAAACAATTCTAAGTGGAACTGGAATCTAAAGCTATTCAACAGCTGACAAAATTTCTGAACATCAGGATAATTGTGGCTTATTCTCCTAAAACTGAAACTTTCTAAATATATTCTTTGCTGTAAATGATATAAAAGTTCTTAAAATATAAATTAGAAAACACAGGTATCTTCACAATACAGTTCATTTCCCCTGAAAATAGGTAAGTTTGAATAACTGTAACCTCCTTATTTGTGTAGTTTCTATCATCATAAAACATATCCCATTTTTTAAAGGACTTCACATATAACTGAACTAGCTGCCTTGATGTCAGGTCTCAGCAGCCACTCTACCTATGCTAAAACCATTTTTAATTAATATTCACCTGAAAAGAGATTTCCCAGTTGAAATTGCAGGGTAATTGAAGTAGATTATCGATCATGAAATGTAAAAAAACAAAGTTAATTTATTTCTGAAAAAAACTTTCAGTATAATAATCATATATTTACAGTCTTGCATTTCCAGTTTTTAAAATGTTTCCTTTATTTTTTCCAAAGTTTACTAATTCTTCAGTATTCTTAAGGACCTTGATCTCTCGATTATTTCCCTTCTCCAAAGATACCTTCAGTACCTGCCTCTCAATTTACTCCTTTCTCTCTAACTTCAAACACATCCATCTCCCTTCCTTGAAAAAAATAAAATCAACCCCACAGCGCTTCAATCCCAGTTCTCCTCTTCCTTTCATCGCCAAGCTTCTTGACTTGAATTGAATGGTCTATCTGCTACCTCTATTTCTTGCTACTCACTCATCTCCTTAAGCCCCTACAACGTTTTTGCATCGTACCACTTTGTTAAAACTGCACTACGAAAGATCACCTTCCCTGACTTCACAAAAAAAAAATTCACAGTGACCACAACTTTTTTGAAAAATACAGCTTCCTTGATCTCACAGCTTCGAGCAGTGTCTCTCTGTGGGCACTGTCTTAGCCTAAGAACTTTGCTCCCATCCCCACCTTCTTCATCCAGTTGTTTACAGTTGTCACCAACAAGCCTTCAGGACAAAGGCAGCTAAGGCTGAGACAGAATGCTCCTTCAGTATAAAGGCGTGTTCTTTGTTGCTGTCGCTCTGTTCCTGTCTCCTCACCAGCCTGTTCTTGGCCCCTCTATATTATTAGCACCTTGCACAGGGGACTGCTGATTGACTCCTTACAGCTGCCTTATTCTGCTCCATCAGTGCCCACAGCTTGATATTTCAATTGACTTTAGACAACACATAGTGTTGTATTGTTCTGGCGTTTGTGAATTCTTTGTTTTTCTTGTTCATTTACTCACTCCTTCCCAGATCCTCAAGCATAATCTATGCCCAGTATGTTTGTTCTGGAGTCTTACCTTGTCCCTTTCACCTACTGCCTGCCATAACATGGTATGACAACCCTATCAGAACTATGTATTCAATAAATGGGTAGTGTGTTTTCTCTAGCATGTTTTGACTTTCTTCTTGTCTCCTACCATGTTTCCCCGAAAATAAGTGTCTTATATTAATTTTTGCCCCTAAAAACGTGCTAGGTCTTATTTTCAGGGGATCTCTTATTTTTCCATGAACAAGAATTCACATTTATTGTTGAACAAAAAAATCAACATTTATTAATATACTGTAGTCATGTCATCACAAACATCAGCATAACCAGCCAAACTCTGAATTCCATCAAAAATCTGGGGGAGGTGTAGCAATGACTGCCGCTAGGTCTTAGTTTCAGGGGAGGCCTTATATTTCTAAGCTTGAAAAAAATTGCACTAGGTCTTATTTTCGGGGGGTGTCTTATTTTCAGGGAAACAGGGTATCCTTCTTCTTCTTCCTACCAGACTTGGAAGACTCAAGGTTAAAAATCTCACTGCTCTGTTCTCTCAACATCCTTGGTTCTCTCAACACCATCGGTTCTTAAAATTTGGTATGCATGAGAATTTTTTTCAAATCACAGATATACCCAGGTTTCATCCTAAACCACCAATGGTGGGGCCCAGGCATCTGTAGTGTAAATAAGCTCCACGGGTAATCTTTATTTATACCAATATTTAAGAATTGTTGCTCTTCCCTGGCTGGGTAGATCAGTTGGTTAGAGCATCATCCCAATACACCAAGGTTACAGGTTCAACCCCTGGTCAGGGCACATACAAGAACCAACCAATGAACGCACTAATAAGTAGAACAAATGGATGTCTCGCTGTCTCTCACTCTCTCTCTCTCTCTTTAAAAATCAATTTTAAAAAAGAACTGTTGCTCTTTATTTTCTCCCTCAGAGAATTCAATTACACTGGTGGCTTCGATAATCACCTCCATGTGAATAACTAGCAAACCTACAGGCAACCTGACCTTCCTCATATCTCCAACCTTACTGCTACCTCAAATGCAACAGGTCTAAAACTAAAATTTACAAGTCATCCCTCCATTCTGCCTTTCCTATTTCTTTTCACTGTTTCATAAGTCTCCCCAATTATAAAAATGGTAACATATAAATCTTGATGACTTTTTCATCACATAACATAATCCAGGCACACTGAGTTTGTTTTTAAGGAGACAAAATATCTTCCAACATAATATTTTTGAAATAAAACTTTAGATTAGAGGCTTCCTGCACTACATCCTATTTTCCACTGTATCTTAAAAGTGTGTGTATATATATATAGCACCCAAATATCTGATTAAGAACTGCACTATGCACAGAATCAGTACACTGGGAAAGGTCCTAGGCCTGCAGCTCCCACTTCATCTACCAAATCTCTACTATGCTACAAGCAGTAAAAACAGCCACAGCAATGTTCCTTAATATGGAAAATGGTGAAAGTTTAGAATTAATGCCTTTTAGCATCACACAGTTCACCTGTGTAAAAGTTTCTCCAAGGATAAATTTCTAACTTCCCTTGCCGTAACTACAGGATCTAAGGCTCCTAGGAGCAATGATACGAACATCTATCTGAGTTAAAGAAGTAAAATTGTTCCCTAAAAGCATCCTACTAGAGTGGACTAATGAGTAAGTAAAATATTGACTTCATTAACCACTAATTACCCTATACCTACACTGAAGTTGTATACAGTTTGATTTATATTCATAAAGATAAATAATTAGTAATAAACTCTGTCACATACCGATAAGATTCGTCTTTACAAAGTAAACCAGTCCAGAGATTTGCCTTTTGGGTTGTTGTCTTAATGTACCCTTTATAATTGGACAATATAATTTCCAAAACTGCATTAACTGTCACTATCCTTGTTGGAAATCAGCAACAGTGAGCACATTAGACCCTGACCATTTAGCTTAAGCACTAGAACTTTGCCAGTGAACCACTTTTAATGAATCCAAGCAGATGGGTTTGGTTTTGTTGTTGTTCTTGCTGTTTGCTCTCACAGGTAGAAAAAAAATTTTTCTAATGTTTCTCAGTAACATAGTCCAATGTTCACCAACCAGCCTCATGAGGAAACTAATCATTACAGATTTTGGAATCTAAATCCCTCACATAGCAACACTTTCCTTTCTATTTTCTATTTATTTATTTATTATTGTTTTTTTATTACAGTTGTCCCATTTTTCCCCCATTGCTCCCCCCCACCCCTTCTCCCACAGTTATGTCCCACACTGTTGTCTATGTCTATGAGTCATTTACACATGTTAACGGAGAGAAGAAACTACTATTTGATGGTACTTCAGGATCCAGATCATATCTTCTCCAAGGAAAATAATCTGTGTCTTTTAATGTTTCCTCAAGTTCTCATTTTCCCACCCTTTAATCATCTTTGTTGTTCACCATCAAACTATTTCTTGCAGTGATGCTTTTAAACTTTTATTACTATGAAGCTAATTTCTGAAAAATCATAAAACCGAGGAAAGCTCTTTGCTTGAGAAACCTGTCTATGGGTTGTTTTGCTTAGTCTTCTTTTAACAAATTTCCATCTAAGAACCAGTCAAATTTTATTTAAACTGCAGGAACACAACATCATGTATTATAAAAATACTCCTCACAATGAGTCACAAAATATATACGTACATTTAGCTCTCTGCTCTCCAGTTACATCCACGCCAACTTTCCTGGAAATTACCCAGTTCCACAGGTGTACTGCTGTTTCTTCAATCTAAACAAGAGAAACATTTTCTTAAGCCAGTCAAAATACTGTCCACCGTCAATGATATTTTTTCTTGCATGTTTTATGCTTATGTAACCATCATTTATAAGCCCTTTATAACCTAGTCATATTCTACCTTTCCTCCTAAAAATGTACTACCCACTGGTACAGTAATTGTCTCACTGTCCCATGAATACAACTTGTTCATTCTTATTTGTTCACTTTTATTCACTTTTAGTACGTACCAAAGTGCTAAGTAAAGATATAATCAGGACTTCCAGTCAAGATGGTAGCGTAGGTGAACACAGTACACACCTCCTTCCAAAACCACATCAAAATTACAACTAAACTATAGAGCAGCCATCATTAAGAAGTCCATAAAATTGAGCAGTTAGTTCCCTACAAGGGAGTCCCCATAAGACTATCAGCTGATTTATCAAAAGAAACTTTGCTGGCTAGAAGGGACTGGCAAGAAATGTTCAAACGTCATGAAAAGCAAGGACCTACAACCAAATTACTCCACACAGCAAAGCTACCATTTAGAATCAAAGGACAGATAAAGAGCTTCCCCGACAAGAAAAAGCTAAAGGAATTCATCACCACCAAACCAATATTACATGAAATGTTAAAGGGACTTATTTAAGATAAAGATCAGAAGCATAAACAATAAAATGGCAATAAATACATATCTTTCAACAACTGAATCTAAAAAACAAACTAAGCAAGCAAGAAGAACAGAGACAGAATCATGGATATAGAGAGCATTTTGATGGTTGCCAAATGGGAGGGTTTGGGGGAATGGGTGAAGAGGTGAGGGTATTAAGTACAAATAGGTAGTTACAGAATAGCAACGGGTATGTAAAGTACAGTATAGGAAATGGAGAAGCCAGAGAACTTACACGCATGACCCATGGACATGAACAATGGTGGGGGGATTGCTTGAGGGAATAGGGGGTGCTGGGTGGAAGGGGCAAAGAGGGAAAAATTGGGACAACTGTAATAGCATAATCAAAAATATATAATTAGAATGAAAAAAGTAATAAAGTACATGCCCTGACTGGTGTTGCTCAGTGGGTTGGGTATTGAGCTGCAAACCGATAGGTTGCCAGTTCAATTCCCTGTTCCCGCAAATGCCTGGGTTGCAGGCCAGGTCCCCAGTTGGGAATGTGAGAGAGGCAACCAATCAATGTTTCTCTCGTGAAATGATGCTTCTCTCCCTCTCTTTCTCCCGCCCTTCCCCTCTCTAAAAAAACAAAGTATTTTTTAAAAAGCAATGAAGTACAGATACATGCTATAACATTAACCTTGAAAACATGATAAGTGAAAGAATTTAATCACAGAAGACCACATATTGGATCACTCCATTTATAGAAAGTGTCCAGAACAGACAAACCCACAGACATACAAAGTAGATTAAAAGTTGTCTAGGGCTGGGAAAGGGAGAAATTGGGGAGTGTCTCTGAACAGATGCAAGATTTCTTCAGGGAATCATGAAAATGTTCTAAAATTAATTGTGGTAATGGGTACATAACTGTGAAATACTAAAAATCACTAAATTATACACTTAAAATGGGCCAATTATATGGTTTGTGATTATATCTAAATAAAACTATTATATCAAAAAGACAGAGGTATTTATAATAAAGTTTACTCTCACCTTTCCATAGGTACAGTGATCAAAATGGAAGGATTAGCCCAATGTAAACATTTCCAAGTGTTTCAGAACCTCAAGTTTATTTTCAAATTAAATGACAGACCCTCATTTAAACACCAGAAAAAATATCCCCAACAGAAGCACCTCTGAAGGCTTATATTCAACTGAGTTCTCTACTACCAGTTAGTTTCTTACTTTACTGCAAAGATAAGGAAAAGAGAACTATTATTTAGTGACCAAGTTGTATGTAGTGAGGACCTTAAATATGTTATTTTGTTTGCTATTCACAACACTGGGAGGTGGGTTTTATTATTCACCTTTAACAGATAAGAAACCTGAAGCCTGGAGAGGTGATGTTACACAGCCAAATCCTCAAGGAGACAGAACAAGCTTTGACCACAGAATGTGATGAAAAGCTTACAGGGCCTACGTAAAATTCTCCAATTAGTCACCCAGCCCACTGCATCACAGGCCACAGTCGGAGATTTAAAAATAAGGAGGCAGGCATTTTTGCAGAGAGAAAGCCATGTGGCTTTGAAAAGAGGGGGGAGACACCATGCAGTTTGCAAGGAAGTAGAAGGGGAAAATCCATGCAGTTTGCAAGGAGGTACAAAGAGAGAGAGAGCAGCATGCAGTTTTAGAAGGAAAGAGATCCATGCGGTTTGAAAGGGCAGAGAGAACCATGCGCGATCCAGTGCAACACAGCACATGTTTTCCTGGACTGTTATACTGAGGTTGATGACATCGCACCCCAGATCCTGAAAGAGACAGCTGACAGATAAGGGATAAGGAACTTCTGGGCATGTTTTTGGCTTCTAGCCTTTTAGGGAGCAAGGGAAGTGCTGGGTCCCATGGGAGAACAGGGCTCTGAGCTGAAGTGCTCACTGCCCTCCCCAGCTTGGAATACTGTAAATAAAGACCTGTTTTCCTCAACACTAGTTGTTGGGTTTTACACCAGGGTGCCACGTGAAAGAACCCCCTTTTTCTCTGTAACAGTTACACATTAAATATTAAACTTGAGCACACATTTTCCATTGGCTTCTAAAACTATTTTCCATAGATTTCTTTGTATTTAGCAATAATAATTTTTACTTACACATTAATTTAAACATCATCAAAACTTACCAAACAAAATTATTTTTATACTAACCTGAACACTCTGTATTCCAACCATTGATCCTCTATTCAGATTGTCCACACCGCTGAAGAGTTTATCAATTACCTCAGGTATGTCAATTAAGTCATCTTTTCTGATCATGTTATAAATAATTTCTGAAATAACAATGAAAGGTAAACCATCACCATTGGCTAAAAGTAGCAAATCATTCTGAAATCTGTCCCAAGATATTAGGTCAAATGAATAGAACATGAAGAAACTGTGAATGATCTTAGAGTAAAACCAAACTAGAGGAAAAGTTTCTATTAGCTACAAGTGGAGTACAATTTTCAAATAAAATTTATATTCCCTGGGAGTCATTTGTTTATAACAATCATTGCTTTTATTCTCAGGAAGTAAAATGCACTAACTTCACAAATAGTAACCTTATTATAGGTCATCTTAAAACTATAAAATAGAAATAAATGTCTGCAAAACTAGAAAATGTAGAAATTCTGAAGGGAGACTTAAGATACGTGCCCTGTAAAACTGAAATACTTATTAATATTTTCAAGCATTACATGGACATAACATAACTAATTTATCCTGTCTCAGAAGTCTTGACCTTACTCTGTGAGAAAAAAAATGACATGCCCAATTAGTGACAACATTAGCCAGTTACTGAATCTGTACAAATGATGTCACCATTTTCTAAACAGTCTGAGCTCCACACTCTATAGTGCTAAATCTTACTAGGATATGGAATTCCTTAAATCCAAGCATGATATAGAATTATAATTGATGCCTTTCATATTATCAAAATGGAGGGTTTTCCAAACTCATGTAACAGAAGTCTTCATAACCTAAATATCTGTAATTTTTGAAACGTGTATGTGCATCAACTAGCAAAATATTAATATTCATAAAAATACTGTAAGAGCAACTTATGAAAGATATTTTAAGCTGCTGTTTAACCTGGTGAAAAATTTTCAGCTGAACATCAAAAAATAGATTCACATAAAGATTTCACAAAACAAATTATGTTCATATATACTCAAAAAATTTTTACAGCTCACAGAATCTTTATTACTCACTGCAGGAGCAGCGGTATCAGGGAAAACAGATCATAAATAATTTGTACACCTAAAGTGATAACATATATACAAAAAGAAAAATCTCTAGCTTCCTTACTCCCATAAATTTATGAAAATATATACTATATCTTGATTCTTCTAATATTAGGTAAGTAGTAGGCTGAAAGGCATATATATTACAGCCCTCGCTCAAAATATAGGGTGAGGCAAAAGGTAGGTTTACAGTTGTTCATACAGAAAATAATAATTAATAAATAATATAGGAATAAACTGTGTTGCATATACTCACAACTGTAAACTTACCTTTACCACACCCTGCATTGATAACAGAATTAAGAAAGTTTAGACTGGGGAAAAATGTTTGTAAACCATCTATCTGGTAAGGGGATAATATCCAAAACATATAAAGAACTAATATAACTTAACAGCAAAAAAAGAATTCAATTTAAAAAACAAGCGGAGGATCTTACTAGACATTTTTCAGCGGGTACCTGAAAGGATGCTCAACATTACTAATCATCAGAGAAATGCAAATCAAAACAACAATGAGGTATCACCTCACACTTGTTAGAATCACTATTACCAAAAAGACAAGAAATAACACAAATGTTGGAAAGAATGTGGAGTAAAGAGAACCCTTGTGCACTGTTGATGAGTACAGCCACTATGGAAAACAGTAGGGAGGTTCCTCAAAAAATTAAAATAGAACTACCATGAGATCCAGCAATTCCACTTCTGGGAATTTATACAAAGATAACAAAAACACTAACTTGACAAGATATATGCACCCCTATGTTCACTGCAGTATTATTTCCAATAGCCAAGATATGGAAACAACCTAAGTGTCCATGGATGGATGCATGGATAAAGACATGGTAAGCAACAGAAACCATCAACGAAACAAAAGGCAAAAAACTGAATGGGTCAATATAGTTGCAAACAACACCTCCTAAAAGGGGCTAATATCAAAAATATATAAAGAACTCATACAACTCAACAACAACAAAAACAATCTAATTTAAAAATTAGCAGAGGAAATGAACAGACACTTCTCCCAATGAGACATACAAATAGACAACAGATACATGAAAAGATGGTTAACTTTACTAGCTATAAGGGAAATACAAATCAAAACCACCTCACACCTGTTGGAATGGCTATTACAAACAACAACAAAAAAAGAAGTGTTGGGGAGGTTGTGGAGAAAAAGGAACCCTCATTCACTGCTGGTAGGAATGTAAACTGGTACAGCCACTGTGGAAAACAGTATGGGGGTTCCTCAAAAATTAAGAATAGTTACCATATGACCCAGCACCTCCTCTCTGGGTATCTAAGTAAAAATTTTGAAAACATTAATTCATAAAGATATATGTACCTCTATGTTCACTGCAGCATTATTCATAGTAGCCAAGACGTGGAATCAACTGAAGTGTCCTTTGATAGATGATTGGATAAAGAAGATGTGGTACATACATACAATGGAATACTACTTAGTCATAAGAAAATAAGAAATAGTTTCATTTGCAACAACATTGGTGAATCTTGAGAGTATCATGCTAACAAAAATAAGTCAAACGGAAAAGGACAAGAACCATATGATTTCACTAATATGTAGGATATAAAACTGAAAGCAACAAATAAACAAACAAAACAAAGGAACTCATAGATACAGACAAAAGTATGGTGTTTACTAAAGGAAGGGGAATGGGGGGAGGATAAAGAGTGTAAAGGGGGCCAAATATATGGTGACAGGAGGCTATACTGTGAGTGGTGAGTCCACAATGCAATATACATGTTATATTACAAAACTGTACACTTGAAACTTTTATCATGTACTAACCAATGTCACCACAATAAATTTAATTTAAAAAGAGATGTGGTGAATATATACAATAGAATATTACTGTCTTTTTGGTAATAGTCATTCTAACAAGTGTGAGGTGATATCTCACTGTTGTTTGCATTTTTTGATGATTAGTAATGTTGAGCATTCTTTCAGGTACCTGCTGGCCTTCTGTATTTCTTTAAATGATGAAACCTTGCCCTTTGTGACAATATGATGGACCTTGAGGGTTTACGCTAAGTGAAGTGAGTCAGAGAAAGACAAATACTGTATGATCTCACTTACATGTGGAATCTTAAAACAAGCAAACACAAAGCTCATAGATATAGAGAAAAGATTTGACTGTAGCCAGGGGCCAGGGTTAGGTGGTAGACAAAATGGGTGAAGGGAGTCAAAGGCACAAACTTCCAGGTATAAAATAAATAATTCATAGGATGTAATGTACAAAATGGCAATTATAGTTAATACTGTACTGCGTATTTGAAAGTTGTTAACAGAGAAAATCTTAAAAGTTCTCATCACAAGAAAAAGAAACCTTTTTAACTATGTATGGTATGGATGTTAACTAGCCTTAGTGTACTTATCATTTCACAATATACAGAAATATCAAATCATTATGTTGTGCACCTAAAGCTGATCTAATGTTGTATGTCAATTATACCTCAACTTTAAAAAATTAGGAAAGCTTTGAAATGTTGTTAAAACCCAAATATTGTTTTAAAAGATGTCTTAAAATTTTTAAAAGAAAAAAACATAATTATATATATATATATATATATATATATATATATATATAAAATTTGAGTTGCTTTAAAAAATTCCAAAAATATTTTAGTAGAATACCAGTTATAACTTCTGGTCACATAGTATATGAGACTGTGAAAACATTAACTTTGATTTGTGCATGTTCTCTTAGTGTTTGATATAATCAATTCTTTGTCAAAATAATTTTAATCCTTTCAAAACATATTTTCAATGTCATTCATTTGAGCAATTTGACACCAGGTGAGGCAATGACAGCACTGTAGATCTTGAGGGTAAAATGCAGTCAGCAAAGCTGAGTAACTAGCAGAGATCACATAGCTAAATGGTTGAGTTACACTATGAAGGAGACTTGCTTCTGGCAGAAGCTCAGAAAGGAACTTCTATAAATACAGCCTATTCCTGAGATTTGAAGATAACATGGTATACTAAGGGTATATCAAGCAACATTGTACATTTTGAAAGAAAATGATCAAATTATCTTTCTGGCTACTGATATGAACTATGATTTACAAAATGATTTCAGTCAATATAATTTAAATGAGATTCATCCTAGTTAAAACGGGGGGGGGGCATGTCACACCATTGAGACAGCTGTGTTAATCAGCACCAATTAATTCTGATTAGGCAGACAGCATTGTAGGTACACTATTAATAGAAAATAAACATTTTTCTTGTCCTTGAGGAAGTGAGTTTCTGCTACAACATGGCAAAAAAAAAAAATCTGTCAACAGTCCTGCCAATTGACCTCCATCAGCTCAACGAGTCATTCAAAAGCCAAAGCGGCTCAAAGATCTACCAGGGTCAATTCAAGATTTGACTCCCAGTCACAATAATTATCTGCAACTTTTTCAGTGAGAAAAGAACCAAAAATGACAATAAAATTAACATTTGCATAGCAAGTTATACTCTCAAAGCTTTTCATATGCATCCTCATTTAATCATCAATCGCTCGCCAAGGGAGGTTATTTTTATTTTACAAGATGTAAAAACTGAGATTTAACAAAGTGTAGTGCCTTCTCAAAGGGGACATAAAAAAAGTAGCAACTAGGACTTGAATTCGGCTTTATCTTGAAATCTGCGCTATGCTATTGGGAAGAGTCTGGTACAAGTGACATGCCAGGGCTCTGAGACAACGAAAAAGCAGCAAGGAGAGGAGAAATGAGCCCATGCTATTCAGAGCGCTATGCTATAATTCTGGTTGTGAGCTAAGAGAAACTATTCCAGCAGAGGCTGACGTGAATGAGGACAGCCAAAATGTCCAAAACAGTGGCAAAAGGGCATGGCAAATGCATGGCAAACACATTTAGTCACAGACTAAAATCACATTGTAAATCACACTTTCTATCGATGGTCAGAGAGATAATTTTTCTTATATGCTGTTTCAGAAGGTTCTGAAACAGGGTACAGATAATCCCCACAGCCCATGTTTTTGGGGAAGGGGGAAGGAAATAATACAGCTTTTAAGGTACTTTGCATATCTAAGGCAAGTTGGTCACTAGCTAATGGCTGTGCTACCCCCCAGGGCAAAAGGTGTACCTGACTTTCAGGATTTAAAAAGAAGGGGGAGCAACGTTAAGAGGGAGAAGCATGATAAGAGGGCTGCCATGATGTGAGAGAAATCATGAAGGAGGGGTGCCATGATATAGGAGGTTAATGCAGCAGCCTTGTGGGAGGGAGCAAGCAGCTATGCAGTTTGCAGTCAGGACCCAGCCATGCAGCCTGGGCCAGTAAGAAAGCAGGCTCGCTGCTGCTTGGATCGTGCCCACTCCAGCTGACTCCAAAGCCACCAAGGACTCTGCCTTGCAGACACGGACTGTATCTGGACCCTTGGAACTTGTGACATTATGGAAATGATCCCCTCTTAGGACTCGTGCCTTTCCTGAACTTCACCATGACCCAGTGCAACATGGCACGTGCTTTCCTGGATTATTTACACGGAGGCTGAGGACAACGTACCCCAGATCCTGGAGGACAGAGCTGACAGGTAAGGGATGGGGAACTAGTGGGCATGGTTTTGGTTTATAGCCTTTTGGGGAACCAGGGAAGTGCTACGTCTCCTGAGAGAGCAGGGCTTTGAGCAGGAGTGCTCCCAGCAACTCCCCGCCCCCCCCCCCACCAAGGTGGGACTATTACAAATAAAGACCTGTTTTTCTCAACACTGATTGCTTGGTCTTACACCAAGTCACCACGTGAAGGAGCCCCGCTTTGCTCTATAGCAAGTTTCAACTGACTGGCTGGGTACAATACAAGAAAATTCAAGCAGCAAGTGCTCATGCAGAAGTCAGATGAAACTGCATGCACTGGAGTTCCAAGAGGACTATTCACAGCAGTGCATTACAGTTCTCAGCAGCATCTTGGGCCTGGAGGGCAACTTGGAAAGGATTCATGGCAGTTTAACTGCATGAAAATTACGAAAAACAGCGTTCTCTCTTTCCAGCTGGCACCAAGCCATGGGCATCTCTTGGGACAACTGGCACAAGCGCCGCAAGACCAGGGGCAAGAGGAAGCCTACCACAAGAAGTGAAAATATGAGCTGGGGCGCACTGCTGCCAACACCAAGACTGGCCCCCGCCGCATACACACAGTTTGTGTGTGGGGAGGCAAAAAGAAGTACCGAGCCTTGAGGCTGGACATGGGCAACTTCTCCTGGGGCTTAGAGTGTTGTACACACAAAACAAGGATTATTCATGTTGTCTACAATGCATCCAACGACGAAAGTAAAGAACTGCATCGTGCTCACTGACAACACACCATACAGACAGTGGTTCGACTCCCACTATGCACTACCCCTGGGCCGCAAGAAGGGGGCCAAGCTGACTCCTGAAGAGGAAAAAGATTTTAAACAAAAAATGATCAAGGAAAATTCAGAAGAAATACGATGACAGGAAAAAGAATGCCAAAATCAGCACTCTTCTAGAGGAGCAGTTCCAGCAGGGCAAGCTTCTTGCATGCATCGCTTCAAGACCAGGCCAGTGTGGCCAAGCAGATGGCTAAGTGCTAGAGTGCAAGGAGCTGGAGTTCTATCTAAGGAAAATTAAGGCCAGGAAAGGCAAATAAATCCTCTCCCCTCCTTTCTTGAAAGCTCGTGTTTAAAAACAAAAAACAAAACAAAAAGCTCATGTAATAAAGTTATTTGTTTTCTGGTAAAAAAAAAAAAAATTAATGAAAAGCAGAAATGATACTGCTCCAAAGCTCAACAGGTGCCTAGAATATGCCCCTAGCATATAATCTCAAATCTGATGGCCAGTATGACTTCATTCCAAACCAACCTCTTCCCTACTCCACAATACTGCTTGCTGTTCTTTCTTGCTCTGGATAGAACTGGCTCAGGCACTCAAGCAAGCTTATGCCTGAGCTCATGAGGAGATAAATGTTAGGTAGGATAGATAGCAAAAACCAAGGCAAGGAGGAGGAGGGATTCATGGCCCACCCACTGACTCAGCAGTCCTTGAAATTCTATGTATCTTTTCCATTATCTGGGGAAAAAGCCTTTGAAATTGTGCTTTCATCCCAAGGCCGGAAGAGGCCGGAAAGGGCCCACAGAGCCTAAAGGAAGAAGCCCATTAACACCTATTCACTCCCAGTCCTGAAGCTAGCACCACCTTTACCTCTTAATTAATACGTAACTTCTTCATCCTCCCCAATCCCACCAACTATGTAAGTCCTCAGAACAAAGAACGACTGTCTTGCCCTTGCCTTTCTCCCCCACCTCTGCAAGGCCCATTCTCTTCCATGAGAAGGTATCACCAATAAACCCTGCTTGTTTGCATGATAAAAGATTCATTGAACTGCAATTCCTTACTGCCTTGCTGAGAAGGACCAAATTTCTGGATTTTGCCCATAACAAATCTATGGAAAGTTTTGGAAAGAAATTGGCTGAAGGAGATAAAAAGGGAAGAACTGACAATATCATGCTAACCAAAAGGGATTTTTATAGCTTGATTCTGCTGAGGAAACAAATCCAGTCACATTTCAATAACTCTGATATTCCTCATCTGAGGACCTCATTATGTCATTTAAAAGCATGGGAAAAACACAATTCAGTGAGGCTTCCAAATAAATAAAGTCCTTTGAGATTCAATGAAAGTTTATTATCTTTTTTTTTTTTTAATCCTCACTCGAGGACATTTCTTCCTGGTTTTGTCTTCTTTTTTAGAGAGAAAAGAGGAGAAGGGAGAGTGAGAAACACGGATGTGAGAGAGGCATCAACTGGTTGCCTCCCCTACTCCCTAAGTGCAAGGACTGGTGATCTGATGCCCAGTCCCAGGAAGCGCACACACCAGGACAGGAGACTAAACACTCAATTCAGGTACATACCCTGACCAGGAATTGAACATGCAACCTTTCAGTTACGGGACGACACTCCAACCAACTAAGTCACACCTGCCAGGGCTGAAAGTCTATTATCTTGAGTGAGTTTTCCTACTAAAGTTTTTGTCTAGATTTGCAGTCTAACATGGCAGTCACATGTGGCTATTTAGCACCTGGAGTATGGTTACTCCAAATTGAGATCTGCTATCATTGTAAAATACCAGATTTCAAAGATTTAGTATGAAAAAAAGAATGTAAAATATCTCAGTAATTTTTAAAAACCATAATAGTTTATATTATAACTTAAAATACCAGTAATTTTGTATACTGATTATATGTTGAAATAGCATTTCCAACATGTGGAGCTAAAAATATAGTATTAAAATTATGATTGTTATTATTAAAAGCAATTGCATCTGTTTCTCTTTACTTTTTAAATGTGGCTACTAGAAATTATTTTTAAATTACATTTCTGGTGCTCACTTCAGCAGCACATATACTAAAATTGGAATGATACAGAAATTAGCATGGTCCCTGTGCAAGGATCACACACAAGTTCATAAAGCATTCCATATATATTTTTTAAAAGAGTGCTTTAGCCCTGGCTGGTGTGATTCAATAGACTAAGCAACAGCCTGCACACTGAAAGGTCACCAGTTTGATTCCCGGTCAGTGCACATGCCTCGGTTGTGGGCCAGCTCCCCAGTTGCAGACATGCGAGAGGCAACTGATTGGTGAATATCTCTCACATCAATGTTTCTCTTCCTCTCTCCCTCCCTTCCCATCTCTTTAAAAAAAAAAAAAGACATTATTTTAAAAATAGAACGCTTTAAAGAATTACATTTGTGGTTCACATTACATTTCTACTGGACAGGACTGGTCTAGAGCAGGGGGTCCCCAACCGACCAACATTGGTCCGTGGCCTGTTAGGAACCAAGCTGCACAGCAGGAGGTGAGTGGCAGGCGAGTGAGCAAAGCTTCGTCTGTATTTACAGCTGCTCCCCAACGCTTGCATTACTGCCTGAGCCCTGCCTTGTGTCAGATCAGCAGTGGCATTAGATTCTCATAGGAGCACGAACCCTACTGTGAACTGTACGTGCAAGGGATCTAGATTTCATGCTCCTTATGAGAATATAACTCCTGAGGACCTGTGGTGGAGCTTAAATGTGATGCTAGCGCTGAGGAGTGGCTGCAAATACAGATGATCATTAGCAGGGAGGTTTGACTGCACACAGACCATAATAAAGCAATTGATTGCAGACTCGTATCAAAACCCTATCAGTGAGTGCCAAATGACAATTAAGCTGCATCAGGTGGCAGGCTATAAAGCCATCCCCCACCCCACCCCATCCCACCCCGGGGTCCATGGAAAAATTGTCTTCCATGAAACCAGTCCCTGGTGCCAAAAAGGTTGGGGACAGCTTGTCTAGAGTATGTATTGTGAATGAATACTGAAGACTTGATTAAATCAATTAGTTAATATCTAACTCTCTAACAGTCATATATTTACAAGAAAAAAGAAAGTATAAACTTGGATATTTTAATAGACCATAAGAGTATTTACATAATAGCAAATACAAAGATATTAGAAATCTAAAAAAAAAAAAAAAAAGACTTGTCTCCAAATTAAATTATCTTGGTATGAATTTTTAACCTTTAAAAAGTATTGATTTTGGAGAGAGTAATAAAGAGAAAGAAATATTAATCTGTCTCCCACTTATTTATGTATTCATTAATTGATTCTTGTATGTGTCCTGAACTGGAATCACACCTGCAACCTTGGCATATTGGAGACACTAAATAAGTGAGCTACCCAGACAGGGCAGTATAAATTTTCTTTTAACACCACTCAACTGTTTGCTATTCCCATGTTAAGCTACCTTCTGTCATGGATGGTCCCTGGTGCTTGCCAAGATGAGAAACTTTTTTCTGAATCAGGAGACACCTTTAGGAAACCTCCAGCACAGATGTTATTGTTTCTTAAGTTAAGACTTTGGGCCTTTCAAAACCTGTACTCCAGAGAAGGAAATACACTAAACAGTCTGTTGAAACCTGGTTACAAAGGCACTTTACATCTCAGCAAATCCACCGCTAGGTATTTCCAAGAGAAGTGAAAACTAAGTCATTAAAAAAAAAAACATAGATGTGAATATTCATAGCAACTTTATTCATGATAGCCAAAACTGTCCATCAACTGATAAATGGATAAACTGTGATATATTAATTCAGTGGAATGCTACTAATAAAAATGAATTAACTACTCTCATGCAATAATATGAATGAATCCCAAAATAATTATGCTTAGTGAAAGACACCATAGAGGGGGAAAAAAAAAAGAGTATATACTGTATTGTTTCATTTATAAACTCATCTGCAGTGATAGAAATCAGAACAGTGAATGCCTGGGGTGGAACGTGAAGGATAGGTTGACCACAAAGGGGTATGACGAAATTTTCTGAGATGAGAGAATTCTATTTATTGACCAGAATGGTGGTTATACAGGTTACATTTTTCTCCCCCCTCAAAAACAGGTATCAACCTGTTCATTCAAAATACGTGTATTTTATTCTATGTGTAAATTATAACTCAATAAAGTTGATTTCTAAGAAAGCAAAAGAAAAGAAAAAGGAAGGAGGAGTAGGAGGGGAAAGAAAAAGTACTATAGAGCTGAAATCCCTAGAAGTTGTAGGTCAGGAGCAGGATAGCAGTGTGATATCAAACTTTGTTCAACATCAAGAAGGCAGCCTCAAAAGTAAACAGGAGAGCCCTGACCAGTGTGCCTCAGTTGGTTGGGCATTGTCCCACAAAGCAAAAGGTCACCAGTTCAATCCCTGGACTGGTCAGGGCATGTACAAGAAGCAGTCGATCTATGTTTCTCTCTCACATTGATGTTTCTCTTCCTCTCTAAAAATTATAAATAAAATCTTTTTTAAATAAAAAGGTAAACCAGAGATTTCTCCCCTTTGCCCACCTTCACCCATTTTCCCCATCTCCCCTGCAAAAATCCTGTAACTATGTGAGGTAATGTATGTGTTAATTAATCTTCTTGTAGTACAGTAATCACTTTACAATATATACATATATAAAATCACTACACTGTATTCCTTAAACTTACAGAATGTTTTATCAATTATATCTAATAAAGCTGGGGGGGGGGTAAACAAGAGCATTGGTAACAGAAGTTCATATACAGAGAGCCCCAAAAGCCTTTCAAAGAGATAAACCAGAAATTCTAAATCTAAGGAAAAAGCCAGGTATAGAACAGGTCAGGTGCCAGACTTCGGAGACAAGAGTAAATCATGCAGGTTGAGCAAGCATACCCAAATATGCTGTTTAATGGATTGATGCCAATCTGAAGTGAGGTTTTGTTGTTGTTGTTTTTTTAATAATTTGTTTGTCTGTTTATTTATTTATTTTTTAGAGAGAGGGGAAAGGAGAAAGAGAGGGAGAGAAACATCACTGTGTGGTTGCCTCTCACTCGCACCCCCAAATGGGGACCTGATGTGCAACCTAGTCATGTGCCCTGACTGGGAATCGAACCAGCAACACTTGGCTCGCAGGCCGACGCTCAATCCACTGAGCCATAGCAGCCAGGGTTAAAGTGAGGTTTTTAATGGCATAACATTTTGTCCTTGGCCCTGTCCTATTTAACAGTCTTATCAATGATTTGAATGAAACTGTGAGAAAGAGAGGAGGGAGGGAGGGAGGAAGAGAGGGAGGGAGGGAGGGAGAGAGAGAGAGAGAGAGAGAGCACAAAGATGATATAACCAGGAATAAAAATTAAATCTCTAGTTGCAGCAATGGAATTAACACAAGAAAAAATTAATAGTCCTGCATGTAAGTCTTCAAAACTTACAGCACCAATACATAACAGTCAAGGTGTAGCTTAACAGTAGAATGTATTTTTTTAAATGAGTCTTTTAGAAGTAAAATGGTTAAAATAAGTCAACAATGTGGTGTGATTGCCCCAATCCCCCCCCAAAAAAAGTTCAATCTTAGCTACATAATTATCTAAAGAGAATGATGATCACTCCCAAATCTAAAGAGAAAGATTATTTTGTGCTGATCATATCAAACCTAGAGAATTGTGTTCTGTTTCAGGTATCACACTTTAAGGAATAACATGAAAAAAATAGAGTATGTTTGGAGAACAGCACACAAAATGATGAGGGGACTAGAAGCCATGTAATATGAGGAATGGGTAAACAAAATAAAAATGGTTCATCTGAAGAAAAGACTTTCCAGGGGACATAAGGATCTTTAAATAGTAAAAACATATTTGCCAATGATATCACAGACAGGGGACTGATCTCCAAAATATATAAAGAGCTTATATGACTCAACATCAAGGAAACAAACAACCGAATTAAAAAATGGGCAAAGGACCTGAAAAATCACTTCTCTGAAGAGGACATACAGAAGGTCCATAAGCTCAACATCATTAGCCATCAGGGAGATGCAAAGAAAAACCACAATGAGATACCACTTTACACCAGTCAGAATGGCCATCATCAACAAATCAACAAACAGCAAATGCTGGCGAGGATGTGGAGAAATGGGAACCCTACTGCACTATTGGCGGGAATGCAGACTGGTGCAGCCACTATGGAGAACAGTATGGAATTACCTCAAAAAACTAAAAATGGAACTGTCTTTTGAACCAGCGATTCCACTGCTAGGGTTATACCCGAAAAATCCTAAAACCCTAATTCAAAAAAACCTATGCACCCCTATGTTCATAGCAGCACTATTTACAATAGCCAAGTGCTGGAAACAGCCTAAGTGCCCATCTGTAGGTGAGTGGATCAAAAACTGTGGTACATTTACACAATGGAATACTATGCGGCAGAGAGAAAAAAGGAACTCCTGCCATTTGCGACAACATGGATGGAACTAGAGAGAATTATGCTTAGTGAAATAAGCCAGGCAAAGAAAGAAAAATACCATATGATATCACCTAATACAGGAAACTAAAGAACATAAAGAAGTGAACTAAATAGAACAAGGAGCAGAAGAGCAGTCAATAGGGGGGAGGGGGGAGGGAGAGAAGGGGATAAGTAAGGGAAGGGTCTAGTCAAGGAATGTGTATGAATGACTCATGGACATGGACAACGGGGAGGGATATGATTGTGGGAGAAGGGGTGGGCTGGGTGGGGGAGAGCAATGGGGGAAAAATGGGACAAGTGTAATTGAAAAACCAAAAAATAAAAGAAAATAAATAAATAGTTGAAGAGCTGACATGCAGAAAAAGAGCTACACTTTTTTAGCCCCAATGGGTATAACTTAAAGAAATTTCTACTCCTTCTTGTCCATTAAATTGATTGGAGTTGTTGGTACAAAAAGATGGACGTTATGTCAATTCTCCCTATGAAGAAAAAAAAAAAAAAGAGCTATGGCCATCACATGGGCCTTTCGTGGTCCATTTTCACAAAACTTGACTGAAAGGTTACGTATATAAAAAAGAAACCGCAAATGGCCAACAAACCTATGAAAATACACCCAACTTCACCCTGGCCAGTGTGGCTCAGTGGGTCAGAGCATTGCCCTGTAACCAAAAGGTTGCAGGTTTGATTCCAAGTCAGAGTGCATAGGATCCTGCTCCAGACACATACCAGAGGCAACCAATCAGTGTTTCTCTCTTATATCAAGGTTCCTCTCCCTCTAAAAGCAATGAAAAAATGTCCTTGGGTGAGGATAAAAAAAAAAAAAGTTTAAAGGAAAAAAGAAAATACACCCAAATTCAATACTTATCAGGGAAATAGAAATTAAAACAATACCTATGGAAGATGATAACATTAGGGAAAATAAAACTGGCTGCACTATCTTTGAAACTTCTCTATAAATCTAAAATTATTCCAAAATAAAATGCTAATTAAAAATAATGACACCCTTCATATCTGTAAAACTTTTAAAGTGCAACAATACCAAATATTAGCAAGATTATGGGGAAAAGAAAAAGGGAGACTATAAATTATTAAAACTACTTTGGATAGCTTTTGACCCAGCAGTTCCACATTCAGAAGTTCAACCTAAATGTATAACCTACAACAGCACTGCCACTATTTAAGGTAACCACTAGCCACATACATGTGACTATTGAGCACCTGAATTGTGGCAAGTCCAAAATGAGATGTGCTTAAAAGTATAAAATATTTACCAGACTTCAAACTTTGTACCACAAAAACGTAAACTATCTCATTAATAACTTTTGTATTAATTACATGCTAAAATGATATTTGAATATACTGAGCTAAATAATGTATATTATTAAAATTAATTTCATCTGATTAACCTTTTTAATGTGGCTGCTAGAAAATATGAAACTGTTTGTACTGTTTCAACTGGACAGCACTGACCTAGAGACTCACCCCCCCCCAGTGCTCAAGAAATAAATCAATTCAATGGGTTATAACCAGCATGTTTTAATTTTAAAAAGCATAGAATAGAAAATATTGTAGTGCACTGCATGTAATAAGGGTAAAACTATTTCATTAAACTTTTGATGCAGTGTATTTTCTTGCCATGGGTGGTGGTCAAAAATATTTAAAAGCTCCCACTAAATTCTCCGATGCACAATATTCACTGTTGCTATTTGTAATAACAACTATTTAAAATACTCATACATCCAATAAGAGAAGTTGAATAAATTTTTTGTGGTATACTTACATTCAATGCAGTGGTACTAATCAGCAGTGGAAATAAATGAACTAAAGCTAAAATATTCATATGGGTTAATATCCAAAACATAATGCTGAGCAAAAAAAGACAAGTCACGGGGGGGATCAAAGAAAACTTTATTTACAACTTATGTAAAATTTTAAAAGATGAAAAACTAGTATAGGTAATTTTTAGTTCTTTTAAACACGAAATATCTGAAACACAAGGCAAACTGTTAAGATTAAACAACATTTAGTGATAGGTATACTGGTATTCATTATATTATTCTCTATACTTGTATGTTTCAAATATTCATATAAATACAAGGTCTCAAATACCATATACTTAAAACTCATAGTCCCTATTCTATGCTTATATCTTTAAGCTACTATATCCTAAATTAAAAATTAAAGCAGATGGTAATGGGCTTTGTTGTTGTTTTAAAATTACAAACACTGCTCTGAGCAGCATGGCTCAATTGGGTGAGCATCATCCTGCAGAGCGAAAGATCCCTGGTTCTTTCCTGGTCAGTACACAGGCCTGGACTGCAGGCCAGTCCAGTTGGGGCACATACAAGAGGCAACCGATTGGTGTTTTCTCTCTCTCCCTCCCTCCCTCCCTCCCTCTCTTCCCCTCTCTCTAAGAATAAAAATAAATAGTCTTTTTAAAAAATGACCTAAACTTTTTAAAATCATAGATCAGTAGCCACCCTGGCTACAACATAGTTTCTTATAAATATCATAAATTCTCCCATATCTGAGGAATCTGATGTTCTGGTCAATCAAATTGCTTTTGTTTATTATGTGGGAGAAGGGGTGGGCTGGGTAGGGGAGAGCAATGGGGGAAAATGGGACAACTGTAATTGAAAAACCAAAAAATAAAAGAGAAAAAAAAAAAAAAAGAAATCCTAAAAAAAATAAAATAAAAACCCAAATTCCCATAAATATCCTACATGGATTACCAATTTTCAAAAGAATAAAGATACAATGAAATGTACTTAAACCTAAAACTACACAGGATATAATTTATTTTTCACCAATAATTATAGAAAGGCCCAGGATCTTGCAGTAATTTTTTTAAAATATATTTTATATTGTTAGCTTTTTTTTTTAGGTTTTATTTATTTATTTTCAGAGCGAGGGGAAGGTAGGGAGAAAGAGAGGGAAACATCAATGAGTGGTTTCCTCTCAGGCACCCCCAACTGGGGACCAGGCCTGCAACCCAGGCATGTGCCCTGACTGGGAATCGAACCAGCGACACTTGGTTCGCAGGCCAACACTCAATCCACTGAGCCACAGCAGCCAGGGCCTCTTGCAGCAATTTTTTAATGTACTTTTAATGCAGTAATTTCTATTTCAGATTAAATCAATATTATCTTGCATGCCATAAAAACCGTGAGAAAACAAGCTATGAATTGTGAATTATGTTTCCCTATATTACTTTATAAAAGGGTTCCATCATCTTAAATATCTACATTGTTTTGCTGGTACACTAATGAGAAAACTTAAAGCTATGAATACTGTAAAGATACCAAATTCTGAAACAAAATACTTTAAGAAAATCTTAGATAAGGCAGCAGTTTAACATTTTCTTTACTACCACGTAAAGCTATTACCTTTAAACTCCACGAAATAAAAACCCATGTTGTCCATTTTCGGTCACTGGCTCGCGCCTACGAAATAAAATAATTTAAAATTCAGTCCTTTATACTCCTGATTCTCAATAAATTACTTTTAAATTTTTCCCGTTACTTGCTATTCAAAGGGGAAAATCCTGAGGAAATTTTTCAATATCAGAAAAAAAGTCGTTAACGAGAGACGAACAACGCGTCTAGCACTCTGAACCCAGGCTGGAAGATGTTTTCATCCTATCTTTTTTTAGCATTCCCGCCCAGCAACACAGAAAACGCGGACTCAACGGTACACTGATTGGTCTGGCTGGTGCTCGTTGCCTCCTTCTGATTGGTTCAAAATTCCCCTCCCCCCTCCCCTCCGTTGAAAGCAGCCAATCACGCACTATCCTCCCAGCCCGCCAATTCTTCCCGCCCAGGCAGTTAGTGCGCCTTCAGCTTCCCTCACACCAAAGGTCGCCAACCGCCTCATAGGTCACTAATCATAGAGCCCCAGCGGGATTTGGGCCTTTCACAGCCTAACTACCATAACTACTACCTTCCGACTTCAGTGGCCCTCGAAATGCGTCCCCCGCTTTTTAAAAGATTTTATTTACCTCACAGGCTTCGCTCACTCGTGTCGTCCGGCCAGCAGACTGAAAAGTCGCCAGACCGGTCCCACTTGAGACACACGAGCTAGAGGTCACTTATCAATATTTCTCCTTTTTCCTTCCCTCCCCCTTTAAAATAAATAAAATCTTTTTCTGTCTTTTCAACTTCTGATATTTCTGAACTTTGCCACCCTTTTTAAAAAGATTTTCTTTATTTTTAGATAGGGGAAGGGAAAGAGAAAGCGCCGGAAATGCCGATGTCTGAGCCATACATCGATCCGCTGCCTCTCGCAAGACCCCCAACTGACCGACGACCGAACCCGCAACCCAGACATGTTCCCTGGCTGGAAATCGAACCCACTAGCTTTCGGTTTGCCGGACCGTGCCCAATCCACGGAGTCACACCAGTCAGCGCCCCATATTTTACCCCGACAAAAATTTAAACCCTTCCACTGACCAGAGAGTTCCGTAGTTCAAAAGCATTGCCTCAGAGCGACTCTAAAAAGAGCTGACCTAATGGCCACATCTTCTTACTAGTTATAAACCACCCAACTAACCCATACTCGGCCCTCTCTAACCCTCTTATTTTATTAAATCACTCACCACCGCGGAGCGCCGTGACCGACCTCCGTCCCCCACCACCTCGCCCTCTCTCTGCACAGCACGCAAACTGACGTACAGTCTCCGCACAAGGTGCAACGTGCGTTGACGCTTGGAAAGCTCCTCCCCCTCGCAGAGATGACGCTCAAAAGCCACGCCCATTCATCCGCTACCCATGTATTGCATGGACTAAACTTCGGAGTGCAGCCTGGGCCTTAAGTCGTGGGGATACAGTGTAGAGGTCCACGGTGAGAATCACTGCAAGTAAGGAAGTATGGTGCTTACTACAGTTATAGAGGGCAGATTGCAGACGGCCAGTGTTATAGGAAAGAAGAGAGCAGGCTTTCAAAAGAAAAAATGGAAGGAGGAATGGAGGGAAGTGAAAGGGAGGGAGGAAGAGGAATAAACCGTGTTGCCCAATGGTTATCCCAGAGTGGCAAAACAGCCCTGGCTGGTGTGGCCCAGTGAATTGGTAGGCTCCCGAAACTAAGAGGTTGCTGGATCCATTCTTGCGAGCGCACATTCCTGGTTGACCCGTTTGGTTCGGTTTCGGGCCTGTGACAGGCAACCAATCAGTATTTCTCTCACACATGATGGTTCTCTCCCTCTCTTTCTCCCTCCCTTTCCCTCTCTCTAAAAATAAATAAATAAAATCTTTTTTCAAAGAGTGGCAAAGTTCAGAAATATCAGAAGTTAGGGAGAGAAAGAAAAACAAGTCCAAGACTGTTTCTACTGCCCTGTCCTTGTCAAATCTATAGGAAACTAATGACTCTTGGACAGGCTCACAGTAATGGCAGGAGTCTTACCCATGTCCAAACAAATGGTTTTAGTGAATGGAGAGAAAAATGTAAGTAAACGTGTTTGTAGCTAAATCTGTGGGTGATGCTTGCAACCAAGGAATTGGTCTGTACTGAAATCTCCACTCAGAGACAACAGTGTTCAGGTACAATGTCTCCAAATTAGCACAATGACTCAAAATCAGAACATTAACAAGCCTCTCACTTCTTCCCTCACACACCCCTTTTTTATTGAATGTATTGGGGGGGGTGACATTGGTTCACAAAACCAGACAGGTTTTAAGTATAAAATTCAGCAAAACATCATCTGCACACTGCATCATGCTCCCATCGCCCCAAGCAAAATCTCTTTCGGATACCATTTATCCCCACCATTGTCCACCTCCACGTGCCTCCACTCCCCTTCCCTCTGGCTATCACCACGCTGTTGTCTGTGTCTATGTGTCACACACACACACACACATTTGTATGTATATGTCTGTATGTGTATTTGTTTATATATTTTTTGCTTAATCCCTTAACCTTGTTTCATCCAGTCTTCTAAGACTTATGCATCTCAGTCAAGCCATATGTGAAGATGGTTAATAGGGTGAAGAAGAGAGATTGTAACTTCTACTGCGGGAACTAACAGTTCCTGCTTAGGGCCAGAGACCCCATGTTGCCTGCCCCATAACCTGCCACCTGAGTCAGGCCTTGCAAAACAGGCTATGGCCAGTGGTCACTGTGTTCTCAGGAAATGTGACCTGCAGTCACGCAGGACCTGAGCCACCGCCTGTGCTGAAACAAATGGGGTCTGCGTCACCGGCCCTGCACTTGATCACAGGGTTCCCCAGTAACAGAGGTGGCTAAGGCATAGCTGCTGGCATCCTGCTGAGGACTAGTTACACCCCCATTGCCCCTTCCCCTCTCCCTTAATCATTTCCCAAAAACAAGGACCATAAGTCTCCTGACAGCCATCCCTAATCAGAGGACATTGTTCTTTCGCAAACACCTATATCCTGGACTCTGGAGCCGACCAGCAGGGTGACCCATCCCCTTGAGAGTCTGTTCCACGCCCATAAAAATCCCTCTATCTCTTCCCTTGATGCTGCAGTCCGCTTGAACTCAGCCACCTGCTTGAATCTCCTTCAATAAAGGCTTTGAACTGGTCCACCCGACTCCTCCCTTCTTCTAGGCACAAACCTAACAGTTCCCTGCTGACCCTGAGAGGCTTAGAGACAGTAACTATTTATCATGGAAAAGATGGCATTTCTAAACATAATTTCTTTTCCCTCTTCAAAATGTTCTGCACCTAGATCACATAGGAAGTGAAGAAAAAAGGAAAAACAGAGAAAGTACTGCCATTATTTCCTCTTGCATTGTACAATTTGGTGTTCATTTCACAATCTTAGAATGCTAAGTTAGTGGAAGAAGTCTACTGGAAAGGTGCAATAGAATATTCCATAGTTGACTGACCATGCACCATCCGTCGGCAGCCGTCCGTCTCGAGAGACGATGGCGTAGCTTCTTGAGAGTCTATCTGCACCACTGAGAATGGCTGTGCAGTCCGATTCGGGAGTGACAATCCCTGCCGCACTTGGTACAGGTGAAGGCAGATGGCTGTTGTTGCTGCTGCTGACGCTGCTTCCGCCTCGATCTTTTCTGGGCCGCCTCCTCGTTGCGCGCAGCCTCCGCGCGTGACGTACCTTGCCTGACCGCGAGCCTCCAGGCTAGGCGGTCGTCTGCTTGAACTTCCCATGTGTTGAGATTGATGGAGCATTGTGTCATGTCCTTTTTGCAGATGTCTTTGAACCGCAGTTTTGGGCGCCCTGTCATCCTCTTGCCTTCTGCTAGCTCGCCGTAGAGGAGGTCTTTGGGAATACGGCCTGCATCCATTCTTTTGACATGGCCGAGCCACCTGAGGCGTCTCTCGCTAAGAACTGCATGCAAACTGCTCATATTGGCTCGCTTCAGCACCTCGGTGTTGGGGACCTTATCCTGCCAGGCGACATGCAGGACGCGTCGCAGGCACCTCATGTGGAAGCTGTTGAGTTTCCTTTCGTGCCTTGCGTAGGTGGTCCACGTCTCGCTGCCATAGAGGAGAGTGCTGAGTACGCAGGCTTGGTAGATGCGCAGTCTGGTTTTCTCAGTGAGGCTGGAATTGTTCCACGCTCGCCGGTTCAGTCTGGCCATAACTGTGGCTGCCCTGGCGATTCTCCAATTGACCTCCAAGTCGACTGACAGAGAGCTCGAGATGGTGGACCCGAGGTAAGTGAAATCGTTGACAACCTCCAGGGTGTATCCGTCGATGGTGATGCATGGGGGAGTCCCCGTGCCTTGAGCCATAACATTCGTCTTCGTCAGGCTGATGGCTAGTCCGAACTCCTTGCATGCGTGGGAAAGGCAAGTGACTAGCTGCTGGAGTCCCTCTTCGGAGTGTGATGTCAAAGCTGCGTCGTCAGCGAAGAGCATCTCACGGATGAGCACCTCTTTGACTTTGGTCTTGGCTCGTAGACGGGCCAGGTTGTAGAGCTTGCCATTGGATCTGGTGTGAATGAAGACACCCTCGCTGCAGTCCTTAAAGGCGTATTGGAGGAGCATGGAGAAGAAGATTCCGAACAGCGTAGGCGCGAGGACGCAGCCCTGCTTTACTCCACTGCTGACTGGGAAGGCCTCAGAGGTTGCGCCGTTGTAGGACACCGTGCTGTGCATGTTGTCGTGAAAGGACATGACCACAGCAAGCAGATGTGGTGGACAGCCAATCTTCCGTAGCAAGCTGAAGAGTCCGCTTCGACTGACCAGATCAAACGCCTTCGTGAGGTCAATAAAGGCGAGGTAGAGTGGTTTATGCTGCTCGTGACACTTCTCCTGCAGCTGGCGTAGGGAGAAGATCATGTCCACTGTTGATCGGCCAGCTCTGAAGCCACACTGGGACTCTGGGTAGACGCGGGAAGCAAGGGTCTGCAGGCGGGCAAGAGCGACCCGGGCGAATACTTTGCCGACGACGCTGAGGAGAGAGATGCCCCGGTAGTTGTTGCAGTCGCTGCGGTCTCCTTTGTTCTTGTACATGGTGATAATGTTGGCGTCTCTCATATCCTGGGGGATGTAACCCTCCTTCCAGCAGAGACAGAGTAGATGGTGGAGCGGCTGTAGCAGGACTGGTTTCCCGCTCTTTAGGATTTCTGGAGGGATTCCGTCGCTTCCTGGTGCTTTCCCGCAAGCAAGGCGGTCGATGGCTTTGCCGAGCTCTGCCGCAGTAGGTGGGGTGTCTAGCTCCTCCATGACTGGTAGGTCTGGGATGGCTTTAAGAGCAGTGTCTGTTACGGTGTTCTTCGTTGCGTACAGCTCGAGGTAGTGCTCGGTCCACCGCCGCATTTGCTGTTCCTGGTCAGTGATGACCTCACCTGTCTTGGACTTAAGGGGGGCGATCTTGGAGGGGATTGGGCCTGTTGCCTTCTTGATACCCTCATACATTCCTCGTGCGTTGCCTATATCGGCGGCTTCCTGAATGCTTCTGCACAGGTTTAGCCAATAGGTGTTGGCACAGTGGCGGGCGGTCTTCTGGACTTTGTTCCTGGCAGCCCGTAGAGCTTGAAGTGTACTGGGAGTGGGCGTGGTCTTGTAAGCCAGTAGGGCCTTCCTCTTAGCCTCGATCACGGGTTCCATTTCTTCCCAGTGAGCCTCGTACCAGTCAGCGTTCTTCCGCTCTTTCTTCCCGTAAGCAATAATGGCGGAGTTGTATATGGCGTCGCGGAGACGTGGCCAATTGGATTCGATAATGTCATCTGCCGCCACTCCCTCGCCGAGTGCATCTTCCATCTTGTTGATGAATTGCTGGGTCTTAACTGGGTTGCTGGCACAACTGGTGTTGATGCGTGGGCGACCCTTCATCTTGGAGTGGTGCAACCTATTCAGCATTATGCGCACCTTGCTTACCACGAGGGCATGGTCCGTGTCGCAGTCTGCACTGTGGTAGCTGCGGGTGAGGAGGGTGCTGCCAATATCCGTTCTTCTGGTGATGACGAGGTCAAGCTGGTGCCAATGACGGGAGCGGGGGTGCCTCCATGACACCTGGTGGATCTCTTTGCACTTGAAGAATGTGTTTGTCACGCACAGGCCGTGGTGACACAAAAGCTCAAGCAGTCGCTGACCATTCTCATTGATCTTTCCTCTCCCAAAGTTTCCAAGGCAGGTGGGCCAGGCCATGTGGTCGGCTCCTACTCTTGCGTTGAAGTCTCCAAGGAGATAGAGAGCGTTACTTCTGGGAATCTTGGATAACGCTTCGTCCAGTGCATGGTAGAACTGTTCTTTCTCTTCGGTGGTGGCGCAGAGGGTTGGGGCATACGCGCTAAGAATGCTGACTGGGCCGAAAGTTGTTGACAATCGGAGGGTAAGTAATCTCTCTGTGCCTCCTGTGGGTGGCTCTATGGAGTTAACAAGCGTGTTCTTCACAGCGAACCCAACACCGTGCTGTCTTGGTTGGTCCGGAGACTTCCCTTGCCAGTAGGAGGTGTAGTTGGTTTCTCTGATAGTTCCGTTGTCGGCCAACCGGGTCTCCTGTAGAGCCGCAATGTCGATGTTTAGTCGTGCCAGTTCCCTATCGATGACAGCGGTTTTCCTGGCACCCTTGATCCACGGAAGGTCTGCAGTAAGTCCGGGGCACATGGTCCTGATGTTCCAGCTAGCGAGGCGAAGAGCCGGAGGCTTCTTTCTTGTTGTTTGCTTGGAATTAACTGGTGCGGGTGTTTTGTGGCCCACTTTTCGAGAGGCGCCTCTCTGATCCCCACGCACCCAGTGGGGCAGGCGAGCCATGGCGAGACGGTAGCTGTCCAGTGAGGTGCGATGACCTCTCCCACCGTCAGAGGAGACCCCTGGCGCTCGTTTCCTTCGCCAATCGGATGAGCTTATAACCGGTATCTGTCTCCTCCCGTGTTGAGTCGACATCTTGCGATGACGCTGGAGTGTCCTCTCAAGTGAAACTGAAGCTACAGAGCCTGGGCAGGGTGATATGGAGGGTCTGCTGTTGCCCATGCAGCAGACCCCCCCTCTCTTCGCAGCTGAAGGGTCCAAGGGAAAGACAAAGTCAATACAGCTTGGCTTCAGGTGCGCCGCAGGAGTTGCCGGTGTTGACTACAATGTCAAACCGCCTTAGGGACTCCGGCTCCGGATTTTCTGTCGGGGTTTACTCCCTTAGCCTTTCCCCTGAAGAGGTATGCCGCAAGGCAGCGGAGGTTTTTTGGAGTCAGAGTTTTCCTTCTCTGATTTTAGAGATGTCCTTCCTCTTTCCTCCTTTACAGTCTTGAGGGCAGCATTTACAGGCTAAAATAGAAAACTGGCAGTGTAACCTTCTAAGCAGATACTACCAATACCCTGCTTGGGTATACTCACCCAACAATAAACATCTCTTAAATGCACCATATACTGTGTGATCTGGTGCTAGCTACTTAAGAGTCTCAGTACACCAATTTCCTCATCTGTAAATGAGAATAAAAGTAGTTCTAGACTTCTGATTCAGTCGAATAGTACACAAAAAGCATCTAGAACAATGGCTGACATACAGTAGATACTTAACGAATGTTAGTTCCCATTATCATTTCCTGGTTCACAAACTCAGGGATCCCAACTTCCATCATCCCACCCAGGCCCTTTTGTTCATGGATGAACAGATGAATGAACAGGGAAATAATTAAAGATTTGTTTATTTTTATTTTTTTATTTTTAGAGAGAAGCGAAGGGAGGGAGAAAGACATGGAGAGAAACATCGATCGCTTGCCTCACATGCCCCCAGCTGGGGACCTGGTCCACAACCCAGGCATGTGCCCTGGTGGGGAATTGAATCGGTACCCTTTTGGGTTGCAAAAGGAAGCCCAACCCACTGAGCCACACCAGTCAGGGCAGGGTCATAATTAGACCTCAGCTTTCAAGATACAAGCTTTTCACATGTATCTTAGAGCTCTTAGTGATAAGTAATGTCTGTAGTGGAATGGATAATATATTATATTATCCAAGATTATGTAAGGCAGGCAAGAATCAAATGACTCTACTGATTAATACTGATTGTAATAGGATTCCAAAGATAGTGTTACTGAACTGACACCTCCACATTGAAAAGGCCAGTGAACAAAGGCATATATGCAGACAGGGTGAAAACCCTAATGTTGTATGGGTATTTCCAATGTTTGTATTCTTTATCTAGATGGCCTCCCTAGATGTTACAAGTCAGTGAGAATAAAAGAGACCAAAAAAAGTAAAAGAGAGAAGATGAAAGATGATAATAAAAGAAGCAGGTGCATATTGAGGAGGATATGCAAGAATGACCAGTACAATGCCATTAAGTGGCACTCAGCATGTTAGACATTATTTTCCCTTACCCTAGCATAAAGTACAAATTTTCTGCTCCTACCCTTTAACAGACTGATGCAGAAATGATGAAATACATAGTACATAAGGCAGGTGAACAGCTTGCACTCTAATGAGAGCTTACTATGACTCTCATTAATAGAATGGATTAAGAGAGAGTAAGCAACCAAGAATGCAGATTAGTTAATAAGGTAGCATTACACCCTGTTAAAAGGAGAAATACACTTTCAGGATAAATATGCAATTATACTCAGGAAAATTCTAAAATACAAAAGCAATAATGGAATAAGGGAGAGGGGCTTGTTCTACCAGATATTAAAACTACCATAAATAAAATAGTATGGTAATAATGCAGATAACTGGAATAAAATAGAGTCCAGAAACAGACCCAAATATATATGAAAGTGATTTCAGGCACAATGAGAGACTTCCAGCCAAGATGGAGGGGTAGACAGACATGCACAACTAAGAAGGAATACAACTACCCCAAACCAGAAACAACCAGAAGTTCCAGAAAATCAAACTGCATGGAAGTCCAGGAAACAAAGATATAAGAAATAAATACTCATCCAGACAGGTAGGAGGGGTGGAACCAGGGCGGAGAGGATGCAGTGTGATGGTGGCAGCAGTGGCAGCAGGGGCAGGCTGGAGGAAAGCGCAGTCACATATTTTAAAAAGTCAGGAGGGACACCTGGGGAGCATTTCCAGCTCCTCACCGGACCTCACGGCTCACGATCCCAGCGCCAGGGAAAATCAAGCCTCATTGCTTCTGACTGTGCTGACCAGTGCGGATTGGGGTGAAGGCAGAAACTGCCAGTCTCTCAGCAGAGTCCGCTGTTTAAAGGGCCCCCACAGTCCTAGAACGTCCGCAGACCCACCCACTCTGGGAACGATGGCTGGGGCAGCAGCTAGAGGGGCGCCAGTCTGGTGCAGAAGTAGGAGAGGTGCCTGGAAAAGTGGTGAGGGCTGAGCAGACGGCATTGTTCCCTCTTCGACCCTTTCCCGACATACAGCGCCACAAGGTGGTGAAACAGGTCGCCCTGTACTGACGAATCCTTAAGGCTCCGCCCCTCACAATGTAACAAGATCGACAGCTCTACCTGGGACATGGAGGCAAACACAGGAGCCTGTCAGAATGAGGAGACAGAGAAGTATGGCCCAAAAGGGGAACGAATCAAGGTTCCAGTGGGAGAACTAAGCGACGAGGAGATAGCCAACCTAACAGATGAGGAGATAGACAACCTAACAAATGAAGAGTTCAAAACACTAGTGATAAAGATGCTCACAGGCTTGACAGATATGCTTGAGTATGGCAAACGCATAAGAGAAGAAGTGAAGGCTATGCTGAGTGAAACGAAGGAAAATCCACACAAAACCAATGGTGAAGGGAAGGAAACCAGGGTTCAAATCAATGATTTGGAACATAGGAAGAAAAAAACAGTCAACCACTGCAGAATGAGAAAGCAACAATTGAAAAAGATGAGGAAAACTTCCCAAATTTTGCGAAGGAGATGGACATACAGGTCCGGGAAGCATGGAGTGTCCCAGGAGAGCTGGACCCAGAGGGGACCACACCAGGACGCATTGTGATTGAGATGTCAAAGGTGAAAGATAAAGAGAGAGTCCTGGGAGCAGTAAGAGAGAGGCAGAGAGTTGCCTGCAGGGGGGTGCCTATAGGACTATCAGCTGATTTCTCAGAGGACACTTTGCAGGCAGGAAGGGTCCGGCAAGCAGTATTCAATGTGATGAAAGGCAACCTGCAACCAGGATTACTCTATCCAGCAAAGTTATCATTTGGAATGGAAGGGCAGATGATGTGCTTCCCAGACAAGGTGAAGCTAAAGGAGTTCATCATCACTAAGCCATTATTATATGAAATGTTAAAGTGACTTACTTAAGAAAAAGAAGATCAAAACTATGAACACTAAAATGACAACAAACTTACAACTATCAACAACTGAATCTAAAAAATAAAAACAAAATCCAACTAAACAAACTAGAATAGGAACAGAATCATAGGTATGGGGATCATTTGGAGGGTTATCAGCTGGGAAGAAATGGGGAACTGCTGCAGGGATTAAGAAGCATAATCAGTTGGTACAAAATAGACAGGGGGAAGTTAAGAATAATATAGGAAAGGGTGAAGCCAAAGAACTTATATGCATGACCCATAGACATGAACTAAGGGAGGTACTGGGTGGAGGGGAGCAAAGGGGGAAAAAATGGAACTACTGTAACAACATAATCAATAAAATATACTTTTAAAAAAGTGATTTCAATTAATGGGCAAAAGAGTTATTCAACAGAAATACTAAAATAACTGAATAGTCATTTTAAGAAATAAAACTAGATCACTGCCTCACTTCATGTACCAAAATGAATTATAGATTAATCAAAGATTAAATTGAATCATAAAATTTCTAAAAGAAAATGTTGGTGTATATTTTATAAACACAATGAGAAGGTTTAAACATGATCTGAAAACCAGAATCAAAAAGGAAAAATAATAAGTTTCACAACATAAAAATTAAAATTTTCTGAAGGGCACTATAAGCAAGGTTGAAGGAAAAACCACAGGCTAGAAAAAGATGTTTTCAACACATGTAATGGATAAAGAGTTAACATATCTAACATAAAAAGAGCTCTTCAAATTAAAACTAAAAAAGACAAATGCTCTAACAAATAGATCTGCAAAAGACATGATCAGACAATTTACACAGGAAGAAATATAAATAGCCAATAAACACATGAAAAGATATTCAAACTCACTAGTTATCAAAGAAATGCAAATTACATCAAGGTAAATGTTTTTTCATTTATCAGATTGGCAAAGGTTAAAAGATTAACAAAACCTCAAATTGGCAAGATGCACATGGCAGACACTCTTATTTTTTTTTTGGCAGACACTCTTGTGCATGTTGGTAAGAGTACACATTATTGCGACTTTTGTGGAAGGCAGCTGGGCAATACATAATCAAAATATTAAATATGTGTACCGTGTTACCCAACAATTCCTTTTCTAAGAAGTTTCCTAAAGAAGAAATTGGAAAAATTTGCAAAGATAGGTTAACAGAAGCATTCACTGAAGCACTGGAAACCGCTTAAATGTTCACCTAGTGAAATGTGGCCTAGTTATACAATTAGGATTCATTAGTAACATATAATAGAATACTTATGCAGCCTTTAAAAACTTTGCTGTGAAAACAATCTAAAGGTATAAAACTAGGGAAATGCCTATATCCTACCATTGAGTTTAAAAAAGAAAAAAAGTTAGCAGCTGTTCCAAAAGGTGTAATTATATCGAATTGAATGATTTTTTTAAACTCTTAAGAGTCGTTTCCACCTGGGTATGAATGGGGAGCTATGTAAGTGGCTACAGGGACCAACTAATCCCACCAGTATGCAAATTCTAAAAAAAGAAACAAAGAAAAAGGTATATAATTGTATTGAATTGTATGCATATTTGAACAAAAATGTCTAGAGGAATACCTACTAAAATGGTAACAGCACTGGCTGGTGTGGCTCAGTAGATTGAGTGCTGGCCTGTGAGCCAAAGGGTTGCCAGTTCGATTCCCAGCCAGTGCACATGCTTGGGTTTGATTCATGGCCAGGGCACATGCTTGGGCTGTGCAGGCTGGGTCTCTGGTTGAGGACATGTGAGAGGCAAGCACACACCAACGTTTCTCTGTTTCTCTCCTCTTTCTCCTTCCCTTCCCTTCTCTTTAAAAATAAATAAATAAATAAAATGGTAACAATACATACCTTCGAGTAGTGGGATTTGGGAGAATCTTCACTTTTTTCTTTATATTTTTCAGTTTTTCAATTTCCTACAATGAACACATTTTTATCGTTAGGGGACAAAAAGAGAAGCTATTTTCATTTTTCAAGAATCCACAGGAAGATGAGGGATTTTTTTGTCTGACGGGCATGTGTTTTTGCAATGAAGTGTGATGCACAGTCAACAGCAGAGAGCAGGAGGGAGAGATTTGAAGAATGGGAACAAGGTAAGAAAGAGTTGTTTCTGAGAGCAGAGGAATCAGAAAAAGAGGATTTCACGCAATGTCGAGGGTCTAGCGGAGATTGATGATCATTAACCTGCTCAGCTATGTGATTACCTCCACAATCCTGAACCCACAGGTCAAAGTATGGAGATGTTTGGATTCCTCTGGGCTGGAGGGTTGGTAGTTCTGTGGAGTAGTGCTGACAGGAATGAGGACATTTGCAAGAGAGGTAATGGTAATAAATTCAGGAATCAAAGTGGGAACATGAGCCATCAAAGCTTGGAGGAAAGTGACAAAAAAGAAGTGTATATGAGAGGGTGAAGAGGGAATTGGAGGATTCACGAGATCAAGGAATTGTACTTGTGGCTGTGGGTTTACTTAAGCAAGTGAGCTTGGGGGAGCTTGGGAAGTTGTAGACAGAGAACTTGAATTTGTGATTTCAGACACGTACATTCTTGCAAGATCTAGAGTGTAACCATGTGACTAGGTAGCTGAGATATAATTCATTTAACTAAGTCACAGAACCACTCTCTCCTTCGCATATTATAATACGCTCGCTTTTTGCCCTTCCGTTGCAGGCCCTGGAATTAATGGCCTTCAGGAGTCTGACTGGAATCTGCCTTTCTTGCCTTGTTTTTCCACCTCACCCCTTCCAAGTCCTAGGCTCTAGGCAAACTTATGAATTTTCCCATTTTCTTTTTTTAAGATTTTATTCATTTATTTTTAGAGAGAGGGAAGGAAGAAAGTAAGAGAGAGAGAAACCTCGGTGTGTGGTTGCCTCTTGCATGCCCTCAACTGGAAACCTGACCCGCAACCCAGGCATGTGCCCTGACTGGGAATTGAACCAGTGACGCTTTGGTTTGCAGTCCAGCACTCAATCCACTGAGCCATGCCAGCCAGGGCTGGATATTTCTTTCAATGAGTAGTAGGAAAATACTTTGTTTTCCATTTATGATATTAGCAAAATGTTTTCTTTTTAAACTAAACTAAACAAAAACTAGTTAAAAAAAATAGTACAGGAATTACACAAATAGAGAATTCATGAAGGTTATATTAACCTGTCTGAGGTCTGGCAAGCACTGCACTTAATGACAAAGACTAGAGAAGCAAATCATAGAACTACTCCTTCACAGATGGTACCACGGTTTATTTACTCTCTCCTTTGATAATCTTTAAGCACATAAATACAAGAACTGCTCATCTTTGAAAACAAATAAAAAAAAAACCTTCCCTCAACTCCCTCCAGCTGTTGCCCTGAAATGCTCACCTAAAGCGCATGTCCATGTATAGGTCCATTTAGTTTTTTTTTTAAAGCTCTATAAATATTCCAATGTATTGTAACTTATTCAACTAGTTCCTTGCTGATGCCCATGAGGTAGCTTCCAAGTTTTATATAACATCTCAGTAGATACCCTGATATTGTAAGATTTAAAAAAATTTCCTATAAGTGAAATTGACAGATCAAAACCAATGTTTTTAATTCTTGTGTTATCCAGTTACCCTCCACAAGTTATCAGAATGTGTATCCCCATGATGCAGAAGACAGCCTGTTTACCCTCACTTTTGCCCATGCCTACTCATTGAAATTAGTCATTGAAATTTGCTTCGCCAGTCTGTAAGGAACTGAGAACTCCTAGCTCTTCTGATTTGCATTTCTTTAATGTGTGAGGTTGAGTATTTTTCTTATATTTGATGGTGTTTCATATTCTTTTTCAGAAAACTATTTATATCCTTGACCCTCTTTTTCTATCAGATATTCAACTCTTTGTTACTGATTTGTAAGTGCTCTTTGTATGTAAATTACATAATTTGTACTAGCTTTATTTTATTTGCCCCAAGGCAGCCTTTAGGCCCACACACAGCTTCTGTCACATACACATAAGCCATCTGAGCTGATGACTCCTAAATTGAACGCTAGCCCAGACCTCTAGACCAGCTCCAAGTTCCAATTGGTGATTATATATCTTCACCAATATGAAGCTAATCTCATGTATGTTTATGAAGTCAGTGTATCTGGAATTAAATTCATCTTTCCCCAAATATGCTCTTCCTTTTCTTTAAAAAAAAAAAAAAAGATTTTATTTTTAGAGAGAGGGCAAAGGAGGGAGAGAGGGAGAGAAACATCAATGTGTGGTTCCCTCACAGGCTCCCAATTGGGGACCTGGCCTGCAACCCAGGTATGTGCCCTGACTGGGAATCAAACCTGTGATCCTTTGGTTTGCAGGCCAGTGCTCAACCCAGAGCCACACCAGCCAGGGCTTGCTCTTTCTCTTATGCTTTGTATCTTGGCTAATAATTGGAATGCGCACCTAGAAATTCCACCAAATCATCTAAGTTATCCATTTCTTTCTTACTGCATACATCCAACTGACCCATAACCCTGAAATACTTTGCCCAGATGACTGCAGTGCCCTCCTCTAATTTCTACTGGCAATGTCACACAGAGGTTAAAGAGCACAAGCTGCAGCTAGACAGGGCTGGGTTTGTACCCTGGCCCCAATTTTTCCGTGTTATGTGACCTAAAGTGTGTTGCTTACCCAAAACCTTGTTTCCTCAACTGTAAAAGGCAGTCATCATGGCATCTACTTCACAGGGTTATTGCAAGAACTAAATGAGATTGTGTGGACAGCATCTGGCCTGTGATAATTAATGGTAGCTCTTATCGCACTGCTCTAGCTTCCCCCACCCTCTTCCAACCCATCCTCGCTGCAGCCAGTCTAAGAAACCAACCATCCCCTTGCTTGGAGTCCTTCAGTGACTCCTCCCTTCACTCTACACACACACACACACACACACACACACACACACCTTTTGAAACATCTCAATTCCTTGGTAGGGTATACAAGGCCATTCATATGGTCTGTTATTGTCCACAACTCCACATGTGCCACCCTTCAGCCACATTAAGCTGTATGCTATAGCAATACAATTTTATTTTTGTAAAAAGGGTCTCTTGTGTCCATTTATTATCAGTATTATTAAAGATTTTATTGGGAAAAGGAGAAAAAGAAACGTGGGAGAGAAACAGCAACCCATAACCTAGATATGTGCCCTGATGGGCAATCTTTTGGTGTACATGACTATGCTCCAACAAGCTGAGCCATCCAGCCAGAGCATACAATTTTTTCACACTTCCATGGTTTGGGGTACACTTTTCACTGACAGACAAACCCTACTCTCAGCCCACTTCATAAACAGATTCAAGACTCAGATTAAGCATGTCCATTGTGCTTCTGCAACACTCAGCACTTACCCCTGCCCCGGTACAAACCATACTGTTTCATGTTTACCTGCTTGTCTCTCTCACTAGACTGAATTCCTTGAGGGTGGGGATATTTTATTCATGCTTGTATCCCCAGCACCCAGAATGGGACCTAGTATTTTATAGGAGCATCACATGTTTGTTGAAGAGATTTGGTCAGAGCAGAGCTGACCTCTGTTCCCTTACTTTTGTAGCAATCAGTATCTATACACATATACCAATCTTTTACCAACCCCTACACATGTCCACTTCTCCCCCCAGCAGTGCCAAACCCCCAGCCAAAAGCTCTGCTCAGGTAGACACAGGAACCTGGGACTGGTCCACCTAGAAGGGGTGGAACAGCACAGTGGTCTCACTGCAGGCCCTGACAAATGCCAGGACTGAGATCAGAGTCCACCCCAAACCCAGAATGTTGCTATCTCACTTAATTCAGAACATAACCTTTAGAACAGCAAGGGAAAAACATACGTCAAGATCATTCCTTTTTAAATGTGACTAGTCTGGATAGCAGCTTACACCACCCTCCTCAAACCCCTATCCAACAAGAAGCACACACAGGCACAAAAGATTTTTGTGGTGACCGGAGCAAAGTACACATATCTGAAGCTCTCTGCGCAAAAAATCAGGCTTCACACCATCTCTAACAAGCAAGAAACAAGACTGCATTTTTTTTCTAGATTCCTTTAATTTTTAAAAGCCAGTGAGCAGCTACAGATGCAATTAAAAAGGAGACAAGTTACAAAAAGGAGACAAGAAAGAGCAAAGACACACCCTTCATTCTACAAAGCAGAGTCTACTAGTGCTCCCCCAACAACACCCCATTGAAAGCTTAGCTCCCCGTGCCCGTGCGTGTAGGAGTTCTCTCCATTCTTGTGTGGTTACACCAGACAGCATTCAGGCATGGCTGAGATCAAAGTTTACTGTTCGGGCCCTAGACTTGAGTGGGGGTCCATTACTCTTAACCTGTTCCAGGCTGTGCTGCATTCCATAGCCGAAGTAGATAGCAAACCCTAGTACAGAAAGGTAACTGTGAGGTTAAGGAAATAGCAACCTGTAAAGGCTTAATAGGTACCCTACTTAAGACCAAGAGAAAAGGAGTTGGGAGAAGACTCCCAAGAGGCCTACTCTTCCCAAGTGGGTACCTACCAACCAACATCCAGACTCCAAATCTGGCCCAGGTGCCAGCTGCCATCTGCATCATAAGGTAAAGGTTCACAAAGATGCTCATAAGTGGGAGGAGAGGCAAAGCAGGTACCTGGGAACAATACAAATTTTCTTTGTTGTACATACCACAAGGTGACCTAGAAAGAGATCTCTAACCTATTCAGGCCAGGAATGGGAGAGTCCAACTCCTACCCAACTGTGTTTATTTCAGCACCCACGGGACTATAAGAATTCTCAGAATTTGGGCCCTGGCTGGTGTGGTTTAGTGGATTGAGCGCTGGCCTGTGAACCGAAAGGTCGCTGGTTCAATTCCCAGTCAGGGCACATGCCTGGGTTGCAGGCTGGGTCCTCGGCTGGGGTGTGAGAGGCAACTGATCAATGTCTCTTGCACATTGATGTTTCTCTTCCTTCTCTTTCTCCCTCCCTTCCCCTCTTTCTAAAAGTAAATAAATAAAATCTAAACCAAAAAACTCAGAATTTTGGAAAATGAAACTAGAAAGGAACTGACGGTCAGAGAAATCTTTGCTCTAGGTATTTCCTGTAGCTTTCCTTTCTTGCCCGATTAAAGAATATCTATGAAATTTATTAGACTGCAAGGTAGCTATCTAAAGCCTGTTTGCTTTCAGGATGGGTTGTAGGGGGAAAGAGAGAGGTCATTTACCTTGAAGTTAAGGGGAGTGGAGCTCTGTGGCTGCCTCCAGATGACCCCAGTGACACCCATAATGAATGTGAGGAGCAGTACAACCACAGCAATCCACACTGGATCTCCAGAAAACAGTGGGGCCGACCACTGCGCCAGCACCAGGCAAAGGACACTCAGCAGCACAGCTTTAAGAGTCAAGTTGAGAAACCTCAAAACCAACTCCTGAGACCAGCACACTAAGACATTAGGCAGGCCATTCCAAGGCCAGTCACCACCCTCTCTCTAGTTCCTCAGCCGCTAAATGCCACACGCTCTTCTCCCTACCTCAGGCTGGCCCCAGAGCCACCCCTGAGAAAAATTTCACTGCTCACCAAGCAGCGAGGAACAAACATAGACAACTCGGCCGGAGAGTGCCGTGGGAGCAGAGTTGCGTGGACAAAACAGGGCCCGTAAGGTCAGCTTTTCTGTTCCTTGCGTGTCCTCCTGCAACTCCAGTTCATCTTCCTCGATCCTTGTCTCCTGGCCAGGCTGATACCTGAGGCAAGAGTAAGAAGAACAGCCCTTGTCCATTTTAAGATCTCTCAGGCAGCTTAACCTTCCTGGTCACCACAAAGGCCAGAGTTCTTTTGGGCATGGAGGGGTATCTATATTCCTTGAGAGTCAGGGTGATGGAGGTAGACGAGGAAGGAGGAGCACATCCCCATCCTTCCCCCCCCCTTAGAATAAGAAACCAAATCTCCACGTGGGGAGGAAGGGAGTCTCACCTGAGAATGAGAACACAAATGGACACCAGGGAGTAAGCCAGCAGGGTCCCAATCGACATGAGGTCCACGAGGTCGGCGAGTTTAAAGAGGAATGCCATCAATGCTGAAACCGATGGGCAAACAGCAAACACATGAGAAAAGGGAAGAGCCAAGTTAGGGGAGTCGGGGAAACAACCAGGGGAAAGGCAGAAATGGTTTTTCACCTGCAGTAATGCCAGAGACCACAGTGGCTACGACCGGGGTGCGTGTGCCGCTGTGGATCTTGGCAAGGAAACGGAACAGGAGGCCATCCTCTGCCATTGCGTAGATCACCCGAGGCATGGGAAACATCGAGCCCAAGAGGCTGCAGAGAAGAATGTCCAGAGTGGTAAGAGTTGGCTGCACTCTCTCTCTCCCCAAGCCTATGAGGTTCAGGGGTCTCTACCTTCCCCTCATGGCCCTTTTAAGGAGTATTCTGTAGTACTGAATGCTATAACCTGGGACTCTGACGGCACACGACCCATGTTTGACACTGACCTGGTAGAAAGAGCACAGAGGGATCCAATCGCCACAGCATAGCGGGCAGGGGCCCATCCAACATGGAGAAATGCCTCAGGCAAGGGACTCTCAGGTTGAAGCTGATAATAAGGCATCATCAGCGTGAGAGCGGAGGAAACACCAAAATACGCCAAGAAGCAGACGGACAGTGAGATCACAATACCCAGCGGGATGGAACGCTGAGGATTCCGGGCCTCTTCCCCTGCAGGAAAGGGGCACAATGTTCTGAATCAGTAAAGTAGGCTCACTCCTCCACTTCCCCCAATCTGCATGCAGCCAGAGCACACACCGTGCCCAAGCCCCACACAGAATGGAATGGCCTTGTTACCGGTGGTTGCGATACAGTCAAAACCAACAAATGCGTAGAAACAGGTAGCCGCTCCACGAAGAATCCCCTCAAAGCCGAAAGGCACAAATCCTCCAGAGCCCAGACGGCCCAAGCTAAAGCAGAAGAAAGAATGGAAAATGTAAGGGTGTCCAGCCAACTCTGTATCTTTCCTCTAATGCCAAACTACTTAGGAGGTCTGCAAGACCTAGGCCCCCATCCCCCCAACTCCCAACCCAGGGATGCCCTCTGTTCCCCACCGTGTTCCCAGCTCCCACCTCCACATGTCCCGAGAGTGAATCTGCTAACCTGTGGGTATTATTGTACGTATCCACGGCCAGTTTGTAGTCCTCTTCTGTGAGCTTCCAGTTGTGCAGGTCCCCCTTGACGAAGCCAGAGACGATGACAAAACAGAGGACCAGAAGGTTCATCACTGTAAACACTTTGGTGACGAAGGCCGACTCGCTAGCCCCCAGAGCCAGCAATCCTGTGAGAAGGAAGCATTCAGAACGCTAAGAGAAGTCCTCAGTCCAGGCTTTGTTTCTCCTCACCCCTTTGCGCAGGTGGCTCCTTCCCAGCTTCTCTTCTTTCTGACCATTTATCACCTCCCCTAAGCCCTTCTCCGGCCTAAGTCCCTCTTAGCCCCACCCCCATCATTATCTCTGTCCCTTGCCCTCACCAGTGAGCAACAGCACAAGGCCCAAAGCAAAGAAGTCTGGATATTCTGCGAGGACATGGAGAAATTTCAGTGAGACGCTCCCCTGCAGGCTGTGAGAGATGTGCTTCCCAACCAGGTTGTCAAAAGCTGAGCTCCAGGCCCGGGCTACGCTGGCCGTACCTGGCGGAGCAGAGGGAGAAAAATGGGGTCAAGTGTCCTCCCCCTCCCAACCCCCCCCTCATAGCAGTCTCACACGGATCCCTGCTGTTTTCACCTGGATTTACTTTTGAAAAACCCAAACTAGTCAATTTAAGAAAACCAGGTCAAAGGTGAGAAGAATGCACAATTTCTCCACACCTTGAACCCTCCCAGCCCACCAGCAAACACGCACATTAGGGTACTGAAGTCTTGTGAGCGACTTCGCCATTCCACCCAGATTTGCCCTGACTCAAAAGTCCCTTCATCTGCTGTGCCCTTTCCTCCCTGCCCCAACAACTCACCGATGACATAGGAGAGGATGAGGTTCCAGCCAGTGGTGAAGGCCCAGAGTTCACCCACAGTAACATAGCTGTAGAGATATGCAGAACCAGACCGGGGAACCCGGGCACCAAACTCTGCATAGCACAGCCCAGCCAACACAGAAGATAGAGCGGCCACCAAAAAGCAGATCACAATGGATGGTCCTGCTTTATCTCTGGCCACCTCGCCAGCCAGGACATACACGCCTGCACCCAATGTGCTGCCCACACCCAGGGCCACTAAATCCACGGTGCTCAGACATCTGGAAAGGCGAGTCTCAGCCATGCCTGGCTCCAGTGTACGTCTGCGTGCCAGCTTAAGTCCAAATCTGCGAAGTTTCTGCAGTAGCATTCTAGCTGGGATTGAAGAGGATGCTAGGATCTGGTGAAAAACAAGACAAAAGCTCTTCAGTAGGGCTTATTAGCCCTACGCTCTCTAAGAATGAATTACAATAGCCACTCCACCAGGCACAGGTGCTTTGGGGGGGATGGGGCGGAGGCTACTAAAGAAACAAAGGCAAGTCACTTCTCTACTCAGTCCTCAGTTTCTTCCCACAGGTAGAAATAACAATACCCCGCAGGTTTGTGGTAGGGCTAATTTCAGAAAAGGTATTTGAAAACCCTCTATAGTAAGTACAGTAACCTGGCACCTGGTAGGTTCTCATCAATATTAGTCTCTTCTTTCTAAACTATGGAGTTTATCCTAGACCCCAACCCAGGAACTATGGAGTCTAATATGTCTGTCTCCTGGCCTGTAGATCCTTGGGAATTAAACAGAACTCGACCCAGGAGAGGCCAGCAACTCGGGGAAGCAGCTCAATGCCCTTCTCAGTGCTCGCCCCCAGGGCCACGCAAAAGGTGTGGCTCCTACAACGCCCGGACGGAGGGGAAACGACCTGGGCTGCAGATCAAAAGTGAGCAGAGCCTCAATCCATCCCTCCTCGCCAAGCCCACACCGCTGAACTGCGTGGCCGTGGATCAGGGGAGTAAGCAAATGTTCCCCCATTTCCTCCCGCCCCGCTAGGCTGACCAGCAAGCATCAACAGTGGGGCGGGGCTTCCACATCTAAAGACTTGGAGATGCGCCCTGAGGGGGGACCCTGGGCAGCCCGAAATTGCTCACACCAGAGAGAAGGGGCTCCGCACTAGCCCCCACCCCCGACTCAGCGCCCAGATTCTTATGCCCCCATATAGAAACGGGTCTGGGGCTGAGGCGGAGATGGGAGCCTCGGTTCCAGGGGCCAGGGTCTGTCCAGCAACAGGTCACAGCAGCGTAGATGCAACTGCAAGCCACGGTTGCAGAAAACCCTAGGCATGCCCGGACCCTCGGCGTCCCCCTCCGACACACTTGTCGGTCCCCAGGGCTTACCAGGGAGGTGTTAGTCTTCAGCGAGGCTGAGTTAAGGCGAGTTGGTTTGGAGATGCCGAGTTCTCTAGCTCAGGCTTCAAAGCCGCTGCTTGGGGTCGTTGCGCGCCAAGCGCCCCTTATATACACTCAGAGGCGGGGCCGCTAACGTCATGGAATCCCGCCCCCAACCCTCCTCCCCACACAAAACGCATACATACACAAACACGCGCGCACACACACACACACACACACACGCACACGGACGCACACACTCCTCCTCTTTGCAAAAGAGATTGCGTGGGGCCTGAGACTGTTTCCCACTTGCAATGGCAAGACCAGCGCGGCCAGGAGCGAGAAATGGGGGAGGGCAGCCTTTCCTCCTCGTTTACCTCCAAGCAGGACAATGAGAGGCTTCCAGGGCAGAGACCCCCTGGGATTTTCTATCTTTGTGCCTTGATAATCGGAATCGGTGACTGGCGAGGTGGGGGAGGGGTGAGAGGCGGAGGGGAAACAACACCGCAGTCTCCAACTCCCTCTCCCTCGGTCTTCCTTAGCTCTAGTTTCTACACGAGGTTCCCGCACCCGTAAAATCTTGCCCAAAGACCAGATGATAGACAGTGATCTGGCGCTGATCCCTCAGCTCTCACCTTCAACTGTGGGTGTTTCTATTTCTAATTTATTTTGTATTAATGTATAGTTGCCATACAATATGTAGGTGTTTCCAATACAGTCAGCAAGAGAATGGAGATGGTTTCAACCACCACCTGTGCGCATCACTAATCCCATTTAGATTTCCAGGCCCCCGTTTCGCCACAGTGTATCTCCAGCTACCTCTAAAATGTTAAACTCTTAAGTACAAAATTCGGACAATATTGAAGTATTGGAGGAAGGAGGGCTCTCATTTCATTCCATTTTACTGACGCGTAAGCTGAGGCTCAGAGGCACGACTTGCTTGACGTCACACTGTAAGTATTTGTTCACCTCACCGATAAAACCTGGCCCTTCTGACTTAAATGCCTGCCTGCAAAAAATTAAAAATAGACATTAAAAAAAATGCCTGCCTGCCTGCCGCGGGTGCCATACCTCATTTAAACGCAGGAGAGGTGTGGCCACAGGCAAAGCCAAACAAGCAGTAGCACCAGCAGGGAGACCGGCCCTTTCAGGCTAGGAGTTTCTGGAAAACAGAAGAGCTGAAGAATCAAAAAAATGATCACACCTCGTGTCAAACCCATAATCCCATCCAGCCTAGTCAGTTCTTACTCATAATGTAGCGAAAAGGGCTGTGAAGGAGTGCTTCTCCCCCAGCAAAACATCTCAGGGAGTGAGGATGGACCCAAATGTCCTTGTTTCCTTTAAATAATCCATTATGAATATGTGACCCACGCAATTACCCAAAATCTAATCATTTTGGGACTAATTGGTACTTTCAGCTAGCTACAACTCCATTTTGGCATTCCTTAAATATTTATTGAGCACTGACTACATGTATAACAGCTGGTGGAGCAATGAAGAGACTACAAAGGGAACATAAAATAAAATCCTCGCCCTCCTCGTCTTAAAAATCTATTTACGGCAAGAAAACACACACAGTGTAATTGAAAACAGTATTACATAGTGGTTAGGAGTGCAGTCTTTGGAGTTACACCTAGGTTAAGTTCCCAGCCACTGTGTCCTGGAGCAAATTTTATAACATCTCTGAGCCTCAGTTTCTGGATATAATACACACGTTTCACGAGGTTGCTGTGATGAAGTCAATTTTTCCTGCCTAGCACATGAGAAGTATTAAAGAAAAACTTTGTTCATATTCTGAATATTATTTTGTATATACGATGAGAAGTTGGTTGCTTAGAGTAGGTGATTGACTCAATTATGAGATGTTTCTTTTTATTATAAAACAACTTAGCAGTAATGTAAACTGCAGAAAAGTAACCCATAATTCCTAACAAACCAACTATGTGTTTTTGCACGTTTTGTCATGGTCTTTGTCTATATATTTATATACAGGAGTTGGCAGAAGTAGGTCTATAGTTGTAATACAAATAACACAACAATTAATAAACAAGAATACAAGAATAAACTCTGTGTTTTGCATACTCACAACTGCAAACCTACTTTTGCCCACTTTTGTACATCATATATTACATTCTCATATAATTGTGCATTCTCCAAATATTTTTTCAAACTACTACTAGAATGTATTAAAGGTAAAAAAAAAAAAAAAAAAAAAGGTTGTTCAATTTTAAAACATAAATGTTGCTCTGGTCTATGTGGCTCAGTTAGTTGAGGCATTGTCCCATACACTGAAATGTTTCAAGTTCAATTCCCAGTCAGGGCACGTACCTAGGTTGCAGATTCAATCCCTGCTTGGGGAAACTACGAGAGACAACCAATAGATGTTTCTGTCTTACATGGATGTCTCTCTCTCTCTCTCTCTCTCTCTCTCTCTCTCTCTCTCTCTCTCTCTCTCTCTCTCCCCCGCCCTTTCCTTTCTAAAAACAATGAATAAATGTCCTCAGATGAGGAATAAATAAGTAAATAAATGTTTAATCATTCTGAAAAAATAAAATCAGTAGAACAAATGTGTGTGAATAATCAAAAATGAAAATAAAAGAATTCATAAGTTTACAGTGATACTTTTATTTTTTATTTTATTTTTTTAGAGAGAAACAGTGCTACTTTATCAAAATACTGAGTTTATTTCACACAGTGATACCTTTAAAAAACACTTTATTTATTTGTTTTCAGAGAGAGGGGAAGGGAGGGGAAGAAAGAGAGGGAGAGAAGCATCCATGTGTGAGAGATAAACATACACCCCTAACTGGACCTGGCCCACCACCCAGGCATGTGCCCTGACAGGGAATTGAACTGAGGACCTTTCAATTTTATAGGATGGCACTCAATCCACTGAGCCACACCAGCCAGGGCAATAACAATACTTTTAAAAGGTGGGGAAATCTCTTCTTTATTAAAAAAAAAAAATGCCAGCTAATAAGTCTACAGGAAATGTTAGAATTAGAAAATCACTGTCTTGTACTTACCAAAGTAGTAACTGATTCAGACAAGGATAATCAATGGAGAAAGTGTTGGGAAACAGGATATTCACATGATCTCAAACTACCCCCCATACATTTTAATTACAAAGGGAAAGGTACGTGTATTAGCTTTCTATTTCTGACATAACAATTACTACAAATTTACCAGCTTAAAACACCACAAGTTTATTATTCCACAGTTTATACAGGTCAGAAGTCTGGCACTGCATGGCTGGAATCTTCGCTCAGGGTCTCATTGGGATAAAAAAAAAAGTATCTGCATTCTTTTTTATTTATTTTAAAAGTTCTCTTAATTTATTGATTAGAGAGAGGAAGGAAGGGAGAGAGAGAGAAACATGGATATGTTGTTCCACGTATTTATTCATTAATTGGTTGATCCCTGTATGTGGGGAAGAATCCACTAGCAAACTCATTCAAGTTTTTATCAGAATGTACTGTAGTTCCATGCAGTTGGAGGACTGTGGTCCCCATTTCCTTAACATGTGGGTCTTCTCCTCCAAGCCACAGTGCATCAAATCCTTCTCCTGCTTTTAATCCATCTGACTCTGCCCCTCATACTTTTGAGGGCTCATGTCACTACATTGGACTCATTGATTTAATCCAAGACAATCCTCTAATTTTAAGAATTGGTCAATTTAATTATATCTGCAAAATCCTTTTTGCCATGTAATGTAACACATTCATGGGGAAAGAAGATGGTAGGGACCAAAATACTGACAACAAAAGAGATCTGGAGGGGAACCACCTTAGCCAAATTACCAAATTTAACATCAGAAATAATGGGACAAACTGACATTATGTGCTCTGCATGTGATGTAATGAGAAGTGCATATTATCTACAACATATTTTTGTCAAAAATTTTTAACCTAAACCTAGTCATGAAGAAATAATCAGAGAAATTCAGATTGTGCGATATTCTACTAGACAAAATGACAACTAGCCAGACATTTGCAAAGGTCTTGAAAGACAAAAGAAAAAAAAATGTAACTATTTTAGATTAATGGAGACTAAACAGACATGGCATTATGAAGTGCATAGTCCTCAACTGGAACTTTGGAATTAAAAAAAGCAGCTATAAAGGACATTATTGGGGGCTATTGAGGAAATTTGAATGTGTGTTAGATGATGATCAATATTAATTTCTTGTGCATGATAATGGTATTGAGGTTATGTAGGAGAATGTCCTTGTTCTTAGGAGATACATGCTGGGTATTTAGGGATGAAGAGTCATGAACTCACAAATGGTTCAGTATAAATGTGTGTGTGTGTGTGTGTGTGTGTGTGTGTGTGTGTGTGTGTGTGTGTGTGTGTGTGGAAAGAGACCGAGAAAGCAAGTGTGGCAAATGCTGGCAACTGGCGAAGCTAAGTGAACATATATAGGTACTTATTATACTACTCAGATTATCCATAGGTTTGAATTTTTTAATTAAAAGTTTAATAATGATCACCCTTTGGGGGATGTAAAGCAAAGCACAGGAAATATAGTCAACAATATTGTAATAACTATATATCATGCCAGATGGGTACTTGAAATATTGTGGGGGGCACTTTGTAAAGTATATGATTGTTTAACTGCTATGCTGTACACCTACAACTAATACAAAATAATGCTGAATGTAAACTATAATTGAAAAACAAAATGTTTTTAAATCACACACAAAAACATCACCCTTTTATAGATGATAGTTCACTTTTTCTAAATAACTGTAATCTACTTGGAATTTACTTTGGTGTATGAAGTATGATTTACATTATATGTGTATATAATGGGTATCTATATTATTGGGTAGTATATGACCTTATATATATTATATCAATATATATGACATATATAATATATAAATAATTAGAACTGTCAAAATACAAATCAGTCAGCCTAATACAATGTATTAGTCACTCTTTTGTTGACTGATAATGCCTACTCTATCATACAGTAAATTCTTAAATATACTAGCATATAGTTCTGGATTTTCTATTTTTCAATTAATTTATGTCCACTTTTATGTCAGCACATTAAATTTAGTTTTTAATTTAAAAATTATAAAAGCGAAACATGTTCATGAGAAAGTAAAAACCCACTTCCATCCAGTGTGATACCCCACTGTTAACAGTTTCTTTTGCTTTCTTCCAGATTCCATGCTTCGACAAGAAAATATATGCATAATATAAACACATATATCCTTTTAAAAAGACTTTTATTCATTTATTTTTAGAGAGAGGGGAAGGGAGGGAGAAAGAGAGGGAGAGAAACATCGATGTGAGAGAGAAACATCAGTCGGTTGCCTCTCGTATGTGCCTAGGGGACTGACCCACAACCCAGGCATGTGTCCAGACTGAGAAGCAAACCTCAAACCAAGGATCCCTTACCTCGCGGGGGACAAGCCCAACGAGCTGAACCATGCAGGTCAGAGTAACACATATATCCTTTTAAAAATACAAATATGTTTACACTATACATATTTTTCTGCTTTTTACTCTGTTTTTTTTTTCCCATTTTTTTTAGATGTCATTGTTCAATTACAGTTGTCCCAATTTTCCCCCTATTGCTCTCCTCTGCCCTGCCCACCCCCCTACTTTTTACTCTTTTTTAATTAACACTATGTTTTGGACTGCTTTCCAGATCAGTACTCATGGACCCCCATTCATTCTTTCAAATGACCTCTAGTGTTCCACAGTATGGATGGCCCATAATTTAACCAATGTCATATTTAAGCACATGTGTGTGGTTTCCAGTTTATTTTCCCAGCACAACATTTAAAATACCAGGCGCTTTACCAAAAATATTTTAACATTTGTTAAGGCAAGATGTGCTCCTTTTACAAAGTATTCCGAGCAGTTTATTTTTCAAAGTGAATCAGTCATTTTACAGTTACTTCTGCTATAACGCTTGTTTTGAACATGAGAATTTGTTCCAAAGCAATTGATATCACAGGCAACAATTTGAGTAGAAGGCGGATTTCACCTTTGCTTACGTACAATTTCATCTGTGGGAATGCAAAAACTGCACCCAGACAAACCAAGCCCTGCAAGAATGCACATAACAAACACATGCGTACACTGCAGTCAGCAACCAGCTACATCAGCTCCTGGCATGTGCTATGAGTCACACCCATCCACATCTGTTGGCACAACTTCAGTCACGTTTCCCATAGCACTCTCCCCACCACTTTACAATAATTCACAGGCTGAAGCCATTCAATGCCCACTTCCACAAGCAAGCTTTAGGTCTTTCTCAAGGTAAAGTGTCATGTTTATTGTGGCACGCCTGTATTTCTTGTTATTTAACATGCGTAGAACTGTGATAATGTTTTTCTTAACGTCGTATCTTTTTCTTGTCACCAATGGAGACTTTTAGTGTTGTGCCTCTGCGACCTTGTGATTTATAGGAAATATATATTTAGTCATTCAGATAACCAAGTATGTGTTTGGTCTACCACAATGCCTTGCTCACAGCTTCCAAAATCCTTGGAATTTCTCAAGAGTTGAGTGATAAAGGTGTCTTTTGTTATGTTAACAATGTGACAGTTGGAAAGCGCCGAAATTGGGGGCTGGCTGCCAATGGAGTCAACCCCAGGATTAATGGATTGGAACTTCAGTACCAACCCCCAACTCTGGTGAGGGGGGGAGGGGCTAGAGATTGAATCAACCCGCCAATGTTTTCATCAATTATGACTTTGTAATGAAGCCCCCATAAAAAAGCAAAAGGATAGGGTTCCAAGAGTTTCCAGGTTGGTGAACACGTGGAGATGTGGGGAGAGAGAGGCGCCTGGCGAGCGTGTGGAAGCTCCACATCCCATCCCACACACCTTGCCTTTATGTACCTCTTCTATCTGGCTGACCCTGAGTTAGCTTTTTTACAATAAACCGGTCATCTAGTGAGTAAACACGTTTCTCGGAGCTCTGCGGACCCTCTAGCAAGTGAATCAAAACCAAGGAAGAAGTTTGGGGGAACCCCTGATTTATAACCAGCTGGGAAGAAGTGCAGGAGACAACCCAGACGAGCAATTGCCACTTGGAGTTGCAGGGGGTCTCCCCTGGGGAGAAGCACAGTTAAGAAGAGCCTGGGCTGGAGACTGGCGCCGGAAGTACGTGGGGGGTGAGGGGCAGGGCGGGCTTGTAAGACTGAGCCCTTCACCTGTGAGATCTGAGGCTATCTCCAAGCAGACAGGGTCAACGTCCAAATCTGTAGACCATTTTATTTGACCCAAACAGAGGAGACACCTGGAAGCCAGATCTCAACAGACTGAGATAAACGGTTCCCAGAACAACAGTTTGCAGTTCCTTGACACGGGGGAGATTAAGGGGGGGAAGGTAAGGAGAATACTCGAAGGTGGGAGAAAGCCTGGCAGGGGTCGGATTACAGGTTAGTTAAGAGTCTGTGCTTCCTTGAGGGTGGTTGCTTTAGAAAGAGGGGTGTGAAAGGGGCCATTTCAAAAGCAAGTTAACCTGGAACGGCAGAAACAATGGACAGGGCTTGCTCAAGGCAAAGATAAGCCTTTTAGCAAAGAAGTTATATGCCTGGGGCAGGGCTGCCCACCACCATGGCCTTCACAGTTAGGAATTTACAATCAGATCGCCCTGTGAGGTTACTTTCCATAAACCCCCTTTTTTCCATCTACAACATTGTCAGAGTGAATTGAATCCTTGGACACCCTGCTGGTATCTAAGAATCGCTTGCTGGTGTGGGAACGCCCAACCAAGTCAGAACTGAATCTCAGAACACAATTTAGCCCTAACCCCATCTCACCCGTAAGCCATGTGGTTTTTATGGTATCACTTTGCATAGCTGGGTGATGTTTAGAAATGCATATGTTGCTTATAGCACAAATAACAGTATTGGGTAAAACGAAAAATTTTGGTCAGGTTCTGAATAGACTCACAATAAATTAATCAATTTGTTTTAAAATGTGGACAAAAAAGGGATTCTATGGAAAGTAACCTCACAGGGTGGTGATCTGATCATAAATTCCTAACTGGACAGGTCAGGGTGGGTAGTCATGACTGAGATACACAACTTATTTATTGAAAGGTTTTAAACCAGCTCTGCCCATCATTCTTGTGCATCTATATTAACACACATCTAAAATGCCAGAAGTGATACCCGTGGTAAGGGGTAATAATCCACAAGAAAGCACATAATCTTGCTAACTATCCTGCAATCCAGTCCCTGCCTTGCTTTTTCCCACCTCTACATAATTTTCCTTATGTTCCCTCTTTAATCTCAAATGCATAAAAGCTGCAAAACTGTTATTCTCTGGAGCATTTGAGATCTTACTTCCTGGCATGTCAGTTTGGTGAAAACACTTATAAAAATTCTCTACAGTTTTGGACCTTTCTTAGGTCAACAAACACTAATATTCTTTTTAAAAAAGATTATTTATTTTTAGAGAGAGGGGAAAGGAGGGAGAAAGAGAAGAAGAGAAACATCAATATGGGAGACACATTGATCAGCTGAGTCTCACACACCCCCAACCTGGGACCTGCGCCACAACCCAGGCATGTACACTGACTGGGAATTGAACTGACAACCTTTTGGTTTGTGGGACAATACTCAACCAACTGAGCCACAGTGGTCAGGGCAAAAGCTAATTTTTTTTTTTTTAAGATTTTATTTATGTATTTTTAGAGAGGGGGGAAGGGAGGGAGAAAGAGAGGGAGAGATACATCAATGTGTGGTTGCCTCTCACACACCCCCAACTGGGGACCCGGCCCAAAGCGCAGGCATGTGCCCTGACTGGGAATCGAACTAGAGACCATTTGGTTCACAGGCAGGTGCTCAATCCACTGAGCCACACCAGCCAGGGTCGCAAAACCTAATATTCTTATATTTCATTTTGCTATCCAGAAACAAAAGATGTCTATTAAAGTCATCTTATATTTCTTAGTTAAATTTTGTAGTGTCTCTCAGGTCATATATATCTCTCATTCAGTTTATTTAAAAATGTTTCTATCACACATGGGATCTCTTTTATTGTATTTTTAACTGGTTATTTATGATGTACAAGATCGCAACTGATTTTTGTATAGTTCCCTTATCTGGGGAATACTTAGGCATGCAACCACCTCATCTGCAAGTAATATTTTTGTCTCTTCAAATATTGATTTTCTTATTTCTGTTTCAAAGCTTATTTCACTAGCCAGAACACCCAAGACCATATTAAACAATAATGGCAATAACAGACATCCTTATTTTATTTTCAATTTAAAAGGGAGTAAGTATGGTGACTGTGGTTTGGGCTTCTCTTTACCACATTAAGAAAATGTCCTTCTATTTCTATTTTTAAAAATTCTTTTATTAGAAATGTATGTTACAGCATTGTTCCACAGAAGATGTTTGCTTTATTTTCAATTCTCTTTTGTTTGTCATTACATTAACCACATTTCAAACCTCTAGGCTTTTGCCCATGCTGTGCCTCTTACCTGAAATGCCCCTCCTTTCTTAGCTTAAAAATGCCTACTCATGCCCTGGCTGCTGTGGCTCAACAGATTGAGTTCCCACCTGTGAACCAGAAGGTCGCTGGTTTGAGTCCCAGTCAGGGCACATGCCTGGATTACAGGTCAGGTCCCCAGTTGGGGGTGTGCAAGAGGCAACCACACATCGATGTTTCTCTCCCTCTCTTTCTCCCCCCCACATCTAGAACTAACTAACTAAATAAATAAATAAATGCCTACTCATGTTTCAAGACTGTATCACACAGCTTTATTGCAAGTGACAGAAATCTAACTTGAACTAGCATAAGGAAAAAAAAAGGCTCATAAAACTGGGAAGTACAAGAAAAGACGTCACTTTAAGAGCTGGGTTCACAAAATGTCATCAGGGCTTATGTCACTGTAGGCCCTGTTTCTCTCTGCTTATCTCCTGCCACAGGTTCTCTTCATGTGGCAACTTGTGAGAGAGAGAGAGAGAGAGAGAGAGAGAGAGAGAGAGAGAGAGAGAGAGTGTGTGTGTGTAACATCCTTACAACTGCGAGCCAAGACCCTCAAGACCCCTGTCTTTGTCTATATATCAATTTCATGTGATGACTCCGTCTGGCCCTTCTTAAGACCTGTCCACCCCAGGGTTATGGGGAACCATGAATGGTCAGGCATGGGTCACGTGCCCACCTCTGTACTCAGGGGTAGAGTGGGACTTTTACGCACAGTACCAAGAGAACTGTATATGGCAGAGAGGGGCAGGTCTCCGAGGGTCAGAGCAGGCAGAGATGTCTGCTGTTAGAGAGTGAACCTCTTTTCTCTCTTTGTCTCCTCACTACTTTCTAGGAAAAAAATTGAATAACCTGATTAATGACTTTGAGAGAAGGTACTAAGTATATAGAGCTCAGCTCTCCCTGGGTGCAGTCTGATTTGTGCTCTGCGGGGGTCACGTAGGTTGCCCAACTAGGTAAGTGTCTCTGATTCAGGGCAGAGAGTATTTAAAAGGCCCACTTGGCCGCAAAGCTAAAACTGTCCACTCATCAGTTTCATCAGTAAGACTGCTGATGTTTTTATCTCCATTTACTTATCTCCTGTGCAGTTGGTTAGAAACTATGAAGAGGGGAAAGTCAACATTACGTATTGACTCCTTCAAACAGTAATACCCACTACAAAGTCCAGTCTCAACTATCACTTCAGTGACGCCTTCCCCCCCTCTTCCTCAGATAGTGTTAATCCCTTGTCTTCTGTTTAGATATCTAACAAAAGTCCTCCTTACCTAGAAGAACAATGGTGTTCACATTTTTTTTTTGCTTCCCCCACTCGGCAGGCCTTCTCAAATGTAGAGACCATTTTATTCGCCCTCTAACCCCAGCACCTAGTATTTTGCCAAGTTGTTGATCTTTATCAGGAAAAAAAATCTCACTCTTGGTTTCATTATTTCTATTTTTCTCATAGAACACCAACTTTCTGGGAACCTCAAACAGATTATAATACGATTAAGTGAATGTGGATTAAGTGAATGTGTTTTCTTTACATCTGTTACATTCCAGATGTGAGGATTAGCCATGGGCCCCTCCATTAGATCTGAGAATGACTCCGGGCTCTTCCTTACGCTAGGAAAGATATTCAAGTTTCCTTGATAAAAACGGGAGGAATGCCCTTGTCTCATAATTAATACACTATACTTAATCTTGAATCTATTCCTAACTCTTGGGGGCTCACTGTCACAAAGCAGGAAATAAGCTCAGGCGTAGATTTGGGAAAGAGGAAGAGCTGGCAACAATCCCCCATCCTGCGTGGATTGGAATATAGTTAGCCTACCCACTTGGGACTCGGACTCAGCTCCATTACTTTATGCCCTGAGAGAGTCTCTGTGATGCCGTGATTTACAATCAGAAATATATATTTGATCTTCATCCTGTTTCTGGCACAGAGCTCCACGAACTCTTGGAATTTATTTCCTAAGTGATGAGCGCAACAAAGGTGTCTTTGTTACGTTAATGAAGCAACCACGTGTTGAGACGGTTGGAATTTTCAGTCCCACTTGCTGACCTCTGGGGAGGGGAAGGGGCTGAGGGTGAAAAGTGAACCAGTCAGCAACGGCCAATAATTTGATCAATCGCACCTGTATAATGAAGCTGCCATAAAAACCCAAACGACAGGTTCTGAAGAGCTTTCAGGTTGGTGAACACATGGAGATTGGGGGGGTGGGGAGTAGCACACTGGAAGAGGGGAGGGAAGCTCCACGTCCCTTCCCTTTATCATGCCCTGCGCAGTTCTTCCATCTGGCTATTCCTGAGTTATATCCTTTTATAATCAACCAGTAATCTAGTAAATAAAATGTTTCTCTGAGCTCTGTGATCCACTCTAGCAGATTTTTTAAAATTTATTTATTTATTTATTTTAGAGAGAGGGGGGAGGGAGAAAGAGAGGGGGAGAAACATTGATCAGTTGCCTCTCACACACCCCAGTTGGGAACCCAGGCATGTGCCCTGGCTGGGAGTCGAACCGGCAACCTTTCAGTCCTCAGGCTGGCACTCAACCCACTGAGCCACACCAACTAGGGCCACTCCCACTCTAGCAAATTAGTTGAACGCAAGGAGAGGGTTGTTGGAACCTCCGATCTAGGGCTGGTCGGTCAAAAGCACAGCTGACAACCTGGGCTTGGAATTAGTGTCTGAAATGGTGTAGGAGGGCAGTCTTGTATGACTGAGCCTGTGGGATCTAATGCTACCTCCAGGTAGATAGTGTCAGAATTGTGTTGAATTGTAGGATACCTAGCTGGTGTCAAGAATTGCTTGGGATGTGGGGGAAAGCCCCCACACATTGTAAGTGGGTCCAGAATAATAGTATTGAACTATATGTACCTGTCAAGCACAGCTAGGTCAGGGAAGGGGCCACTGTAAGTTGCAATGGACATACAAAGGTCTATGATCTATGATCATAACTCTATCCCTTAGTGAGAAAATATAAGCAAAACTCACCTTAGCAGGGGCTTGAATTTCTCACGGAGACTTCAATCATACTTTCTTTAGACATCTGCTGCTTCAGTCCTCTGAAGCATTTATTGTTACTGATCACCTCTTCTTTCATTTTATTCATACAACAAAAAGAATTACTGAGCTTCTATTACATGTCAGTCCCTGCGCAAAGATGTGAAAAGTCAAGGTCCCTGTCTTCAAGGAGTTCACAGTCTAGTGGGGAAGATGAGCATGTGAGCAGATAGTAAAAATGCACTGTGATACATGCTTTTAGATCTCAAAAGAAAGAACAACTGTCAATGTGGTAGGGGAAAAAGGCAGGGAAAACCCATCCAAGGAAAACACCCTGAGAGATGAAACCTATCAAGTAATCTTCATCTAGGACACTGACTCCAAACCAAGAAGGTAAGATTTAATGGTAATATTTAAAAAGTCGTATATTCAGCCGTGGCTGGTGTGGCTCAGTGGATTGGGTGCTGGCCTGCAAAACAAAGGGTAGCTGGTTCGATTCCCAGTCAGGGTGCATGCCTGGGTTGTGGGATGGGTCCCCAGTTGGGGGTGTGTGAGAGGCAGCCACACACTGATGTTTTTCTCCCTCTCCTTCTCCCTCCCTTTCTCCCTCTCTAAAAATAAATAAATAAAATCCTTTTTTTTTTAAAAAAAAAAAAGGATATTCGGCCCTGACTGGTGTGTCTCAGTTTGTTGGGTGTCGTCCTGAAAATCCAAAGTTCTCCAGTTCAATTCCCGGTTAGGGCACATGCCTGGGTGTGGGGCAGAGCTAGGTCCCCGGTTGGGGGTGTGCAAGAGGCAACCAAGCAGTTTCTCTCCCTCTTTTTCTCCCTCCCTTCTCCTCTCTCTAAAAATAAAGAAAGAAAATATTTTTTAAAAAGTTAGATATTCAGTTTAAAAAGCTGATCTCAAAGGGATAATACACCTCAAAATGATATGAAGAACACCTGGAAGTATTCAGGAATAACAAGATCTAAATAGGTCAACAGTTGAAGTGTATTAGTTTTCTATGGCTGTGTAACAAATTACCACAAGTTCAGCAGCTTAAAACCATTTCATTTATTATCTCATAGTTTCTGTGGGTCAGAAGTCCCAGCACATATTAGCTAGGTCCTCTCCTTGGGATCCCACCAGGCTAAAATCAAAGTAAAGGCCAGGATTGGGGTCTCATCTAGAACTCGGGATGCTCTTCCCAGGTCACATACTTGCTGGCAGAATTCAGTTGCTTGCGGTTGTAGGACTGAGACACAGTCCCTAGGCCATCAGTAGCTCCCTGCCACGTGGTCATCTATACAGGCAGTTTATTGCATGGTAGTTTGCTTCTTCACAGCTAGCAGGAGTTTCTCTTGTCACAGTCTGTTGAGATACAGTTTTATATTACCTAATGTAATCATGAAAGTAATACACCATTACCTTTGCTAGATATGATTCAATGGATTACAAGCTAGTCACAGATTCTACTTGTGCTCAAGGAGGTAATTGTACAGGGTGTGACAAACCGGGAGTCATTTCAAGGTATGTCTGCCACAGTAAGTAAGGCAGGTACTCAATATGATAAGAGAAGTAGAGTATCCATATTGTTTGTTCAAACATTACAGATGACCTACAATGGGCAAGGAACTATGTTAGGCACACAGACGAGATACAAAGATGGAGAGAACATCATCCCTATCCTTGAGGATGAATAGGTAGCTGTCTAGAAATAAATAAGTTGGATTCATAGATAAGTGGGCTCTTACCCCAAAATAAATTCCATATGGATAAAAAATTAAATAGAAAAATGAAACCATAATTAATGGTACTAGGAAGAATAATGGAATTTTTTATTATCTCAGAGCAGGGAGGTGTGATGCCCTTCTAAGTATGACTCAAACGTAGAAATGATATAAGAAAAGATGGATAAATTTGGCCACCTAAAAATAAATTCTAAACGACAGAATCTGAAATGTTTAAAAATTAAAATCACAGAACACACTGAGGGAAACAATTTACAAATCATATAGCAAAGGTCTAATTTTCCTAATATATAAAGAACACCTACAATTCAATAAGAAAAAGACCATCAGCCTGGTTGGTGTGGCTCAGTGGATTGAGTGCTTGCCTACAAACCAAAATGTCACCAGTTCGATTCCCAGTCAGGGCACATGCCTGGGTTGCAGGCCAAGTCCCCAGTTGAGGGTGCACAAGAAGAAACCATACACTGATGTTTCTCTCCCTACCTTCCCCCCTCTCTAAAAATAAATAAATTAAAATTAAAAAAAAAGACCATCAATCCAATATTAAAGTGAATGAAAGATATAAATAGAAAGGAAATGGATACTCATAAGCATATGAAAGGTTCTTAATTTCACCCATAGTATGAAAGACAGTAATTAAAACTATATTTAAAATCATTATAGAATTGTATACTTAAAACTTATACATTGGTACCTCGGTACTTGTCATCAATTCGTTCTGGAACTCATGACGAGTGCCAAAACTGACAGCAAGCACTGAGCACTAAAACTTTTTTTTTTGTCAAAATGCGATGAGTACAGGGTTTGACAAGTTCTGAAGCCCACGAGTACCAAGGTATGACTGTATATGTTATTAATGAATGTCACCCCAATAAATTTAATAAAAAAGAAAAATAACTCAAAGTTATGAACTCAAAATTATGTACTGAAGTCAATATGTCTTTATTTTAGTTATTTATTTATCTAGTGCAAAGTGTTTCATCTACAATTCAAGAGCCCTGAATTTTTTAGCAGTGATCAACAAAAATGGTTAAGGACTTTTGCTATTCTGTCTGAACTTATTTTTCTTTTTTAAAAAAATTACTGTAAAAAATTTATCTTTCAATTACAGTTCACATTCACTATTAGTTTTAAGTGTACAGCATAGTGGTTAGACATTTATATAACTTACAAAGTGATCCCCTGATAAGTCTAGTACTACACATAGTTATTACAATATTATTTTTAAAAGATTTTATCTATTCATTTCAAGAGAGAGGGAGAGAAACATTGATGTGTGAGAGAAACAGTGATTGGTTGTTTCTCACACACCCTCAGCTGGGGACCTGGTCCACAACCCAGGCACGTGCCCTGATTGGGAATCGAACTGGTGACCCTTTGGTTCACAGGCCGGCACTCAATCCACTGAGCCACACCAGCCAGGGCTCACAGCACCATTTTTAATGGTCAAGTATTTAAAATAGCCTAAATGTCAATTAGTATAGAACTGTTAGGGTCAAATGGGTAGCAGAGGGAGACATTCTCACCCGCTAACTCAGCAGTCCCGGGCCTGGTTCGATAATAGTGCCAGGTGTTCCACCATCACAGGAAACACCGTGTTAGCACGGGAGGAGGGCAGTCCTTGAAATTCTATGTGTCCTTTCCACTATCTGGGAAGGAAAGCCTTTGAAACTGTTTACATCCCAAGGCCCAAAAGACAGGAAAGGGCTTATACTGCCTAAAGGAAGAAGCCCATTAACACCTTTGGGTACTCACACCCCAGTCCTGAAAAACTGGCACCACCTTTACCTGTCCGTCAAAATGTAACTCCCTCACCCCCATCCCACCAACTATGTATGTGCTCAGAACAAAGGACTCGCTCTCTTGAGCGCTCTGGCCGCAGGGCCTTCTGGCCACCCTAGGGTGAGCTTGCCACCCCGGCCTTTGGCCACACTTGCTTTGGCTCTCCCATTCACTGATAAACTTTGCGTGCATGCTGATAGGTTCGCTGATCGGTAATTCTTTACTGTATCGGTGAGAAGAACCAGAGTTTCTCTGGTAACAGAACTAGTTGAATGAAGTATGGTCCTCTCAGCAGAATACAAGGCAGTTATTTTAAAGATGAAGGAGGTTCCATTTCCAAACGGCAATACAAGGAGTTCTGCAGCTACACTCCCAAATGAAATACCTGTAACTCCTAAAAAATGTTTAAAACACAACCATTTACACTCTCTGGAAATTGTCCTAAGGGCATAGTACAAACTTAAAAGAATTTATCCAAGAACATCTAAATCAGTGGGACCAGCAAGTCTGTGACACTTGAGCAACAGCCCACAACCTCCTCCACCCAAATTCGCGTGACTGAAGCCCCACTCCCGGCAGATGTGGCCAAGAAAACAGGAAATTCTCTCCTCCCAGGTCCCACGGTTTGCTGTATTTCTCAGGTGGGGCGGGCCTCCACCGTTTCTCAATGGCCCTTGCCCTAGCAGCAGAAGCCGAATTCCTGGTGATTGAGATCAAGGGATTGAGGGCTCCCTTCCTCCACCCAGCCCACAGTCACAGAAATCGAGCTCTGCTCAAGCTGCAGCAGAGAAGTACTGCAGCCCTCGAGGCCCTGGCCCAGCTAACTGATAGGGCATACATTCCACACTGGCAAGCCAAGGCCAAAGGCTTCCAGAACTTTCCAGGGCTCTACTCATAAAGCAGGGGTGTTGTTATTCAAAAGGCCACTCTCCTCGCCCTGATTTCTATCGTAGAGGGTCTGAGATTTAGCATAGGAGGAGAGGCGGTCTTCAAGAACTATAACAAATCCAGGGAACTTCATAGTTACCGGTGCAAAACTGAATGCTTTCCCTCTGTGATCAGGAAGAATGACAAGGATGTTTCCCCTCGCCACTTTGATTCGGCATTGGAAATTTGAGCTAGAACAATCAGGCAAGGCAAGGAAATAAGATGCACCCAGGTTGGAAAGGAAGAACTAAATGATCTCTACTTGCACACAACATGATCTCACGTCTAGAAAATTCCAAGAAATCCACTCACAACCAGAAGAAGTAATAAGCAAGTTAAGCCTAGTTACAAGATACAAAGTCAATACACAGAAATCAACTGTATTTCTATACAGTAGCAATAAACCAATTGAAAGTAAAATTTAAAAAAAATTCTATTATAACAACATAAAAAAGAATAAAATACTTAGGAATAAATTCATCAAAAGAAATGCAAACCTTACACTCTGAGAATTACAATTTTTGAAAATAATTAAGAGACCGAAAACATGGATAGAAAAAAAATAGAAAAAAAATGGATATTCCATGTTTATGAATCAGATGGAATAAAACTGAGAGTCCAGAAATATGTATAAAGCTTTACATTAATGGTCAATTGATTTTTGACAAGGGCACCAAGATGATTCAATGGGACAAAATAATCTCTTCTTCAAATTGTGCTGGGACACCTAGATATTCCAATGCAAAAGTCTGACTTTGGGCTCCAACCTCACACTGTGTACAAACTGAACTTGAAACAAATGAGAGACCTACACGTAAGCACTAACAATATAAAACTCTCATAAGAAAACATAGATGTAAATCTTTATGACCTTGAATTTGGCAATGGATTCTTATATATGACACCAAAAGCAGAAGCAACAGAATTAAGGCTAGGTGACTCAGCTGCTTCACTAGGGACTCATCAAATTGGACCCACCCGTTTGCACCAAGACGGTGAAGGAGGTGAGAAGTGCTACATGCGCCTGGGCGAAGACTTCCACACCAACAAGTGCCTGTGCGAGGAAAGCGCCGTGAGCCCCTGCAAGAAGCTCTGGAGCAAGGGAGCAGCAGGCAGGCTATGTCGCACATCTGATGAAGTGGATTCAGAGAGGCCACCGTCAAGCTGCAGGGAGATGAGAGAGAGAGATAATTATGTTCCCGAGGTCTCAGCCCTGGATCAGGAGATCCGTGACGTTGATCCTGACACTAAGGAAGCGCTGAAGCTCTTGGACTCTGGCAGTCGGTTCAACCTGTAGGTCACTCAGCCCACAGTGGGATGAATTTCAAAACACCACATGCAGCCATTTGAATCTTTCTGCTGTGCTGTAATATTTTCAATAAACCATGGGCAACCTTTACAGGAAACTAATGAACACAAACAAATGAGCAAAATAGAACCAGAGGCATGTAAACAAGGAGCAGACTGACAGTGACCAGAGGGGGAGAGGGAGGGAGAGAAGGGGGATAAGTAAGGGAAGGGTCTAGTAAAGGAACATGTATGAATGACCCATGGACATGGACAACAGGGTGGGGACTGACTATGGGAGAAGGGGTGGGCAGAATGGGGGGGGCAATAAGGGAAAAAGTGGGACAAGTGTAATAGAAAAACTGAATTAAAAAAAGAATAGAGCCTTGGCTGCTGTGGCTCAGTGGATTGAGTGTTGGCCTGTGAACCAAGTGTCGCTGGTTCGATTCCCAGTCAGGGCACATGACTAGGTTGCACATCAGGTTCCCAGTTGGGGGCGTGAGTGAGAAGCAACCACATAGTGATGTTTCTTTCCCTCTCTTTCTCCTTTCCCCTCTCTCTAAAAATAAAGAAACACATAAATAAATAAATTATTTTAAAAAAAAGAATAGATAAATCAGACTTCATCAAATTTAAAAACTTGTTTTTCAAATAATACCATCAAACAATGAAGAGACAATCTATAAAATAGGAGTAAATATTTGCAAGTAATTTGTCTGCTAAAAGACTTGAATCTAGGGTATACAAAGTGCTCTTACAGTCCAATAATAAAAATAATAGTCAGTAGGATGACTATTATTAAAAATCATGACTAGAAAATAACTAGTATTAGAAAGAATACATAGAAATTGGAATGCTTGTGATTAACTAGTGGGAATGTAAAATGGTGTAGCCACTGTGGAAAAACAGAGTCTGGTGATTCCTAAAATAATTAAACATAGAATTACTATATGAGTCCTGGCTGGTGTGGCTCAGTGGGTTGAGTGCTGACATCTGAACCAAAAAGTTGCCGGGTCAATTCCTGATCAGGGCACATGCCTGGGTTGAGAGCCAGGTCCCCAGTTGGAGCATGTGACAGGCAACCGATAGATGCTTCTCTGGTACATCAATGTTTCTCTCCCTTTCTTCCTCCCTTCCTCTCTCTCTCAAAATAAATAAAATCTTTTAAAAAAAGAATTACTATATGACCCACCAAATCTACACCTAGATATATACGCAAGAGAAATGAAGGCATGTACCCACAAAAAAAGGTTGTACACAAATGTTCAAATATTGACAGCAGCATTATTCATAATAGCCAAAAAATAGAAACAACTCAAATTTCCATCAATTGATGGATAAATAAAATGTGGCATGTCCATACAATCAAATACTATTCATCAATATAAAGAATTAAAGTTGCGATATATGTCATAACACAAACTTTGAAAACTGTGTACTAAGTATAATAAACTTGTCACAAAAGGCCACATATTGTACAATTCCATTCATATGAAATATCCAGAGGAAGCAAATCTATAAATACATAAAGTAGATTTGTGGATTCCAGGGGCTTGAGTTTCTTTTTTATTATTGATTTTAGAGAGAGGAACAGGGAGAGAGAAAGAGAGAGACGTTAATTTTGTTGTTCCACTTATTGATGCATTCATTGGTTGTTTCTTGTATGTGCCGCGACTGGGGTTTGAGCCCACAACCTTGGGGTATCAGGATGATGCTCTAACCAACTGAGCTACCCAGCCGGGTCAGTGTTTCTTTTTGAGGTAATAAAAATGTTCTAAAATTGGTTGTTGTAAGGGTGTTACAACTCTATGAATATCAAAAACAACAACAACAACAAAAACCACTTACTTGTACACTTTAAATATGTAAATTGTAAGGTATGTGAATTATAGCTCAGTAAAGCTGTTATTTTAAAGATACAGGTGAAATTTCTTTTTTTTTTTTTTTTTGTTTAATGAGGGAGATCTTTACGTTTGAAGAGATATATATCTCCAACAGAAAGTTAGATACTTAGATAGAAGAAAGAAAGAAGGAAAGAAAGAGATACAGATATATAGATGGATCTCCAATACCTATTCTTAAGTGAATAAAGATGCAAGGTGGCATGTAAGATCACACAGTTTTTTTAAAGTATATTTTATTGCTTATGTTGCTACAGTAATTCCAGTTTTTTCCCCTTTGCTCCCCTCTGCCCAGTACCCCCCTTCCCTCCAGCAATCCCACCCCCTTAGTTCATGTCCATGGGTTGTACATATACGTTCTTTGGCTTTACCCTTTCCTATACTATTCTTAACTTCCCTCTGTCTATTTCGTATTTACCAATTATGCTTCTTAATCCCCGCACCATTTCCCCATTTATCCCCCTTCCCCCCTCCCAGCTAATAACTCTCCAAATGATCCCCATACCTATGATTCTGTTCCTATTCTGGTTTGCTTAGTTGGATTTTGTTTCTCATTTTTTAGATTCAGTTGTTGATAGTTGTGAGTTTGTTGTCATTTTAATGTTCATAATTTTGATCTTCTTTTTCTTATGTAAGTCCTTTTGACATTTCATATAATAATGGCTTGGTGATGACGAACTCCTTTAGCTTTACCTTGTCTGGGAAGCACTTTATCTGCCCTTCCATTCCAAATGATAGCTTTGCTAGATAGAGTAATCTTGGTTGTAAGTCCTTGCTTTTCATCACCTTGAATACTTCTTGCCAGTCCCTTCTTGCCTGCAAAGTTTCTTTTGAGAAATCAGCTGAGAGTCTTATAAACACCCCTTTGTAGGCAAGTCTCTGTTTTTCTATTGCTGCTTTTAAGATTCTCTCTTTATCTTTCACCTTTGGCATTTTAATTATGATGTGTCTTGGTGTGGTCCTTTTTGGGTCTAGCTTGTTTGGGACTCTGTGCTTCCTGGACCTATATGTCTATTTCCTTCACCAAATATGGGGAGTTTTCCTTCATTATTTTCTCACATAAGTTTTCAATTTCTTGCTCTTCCTCTTCTCCTTCTGGCATCCCTATGGTTTGGATGTTGGCATGTTTAAAGTTGTCCCAGAGGTTCCTAATCCTCTCCTCATTTTTTCCAATTCTAGTTTCCTCATTCTGTACTGGTTGACTGTTGTTTTCCTCCTTATGTTCCAAATCATTGATTTGAACCCCAATTTCCTTCCCTTCATCATTGGTTTTGTGTGGAATTTCCTTTGTTTCATTTAGCATAGCCTTCACTTCTTCCCTTATGCATTTGCAGTACTTAAGCATATCTGTCAAGCCTGTGATCATCTTTATCACCAGTGTTTTCAGCTCTTCATCTGTTAGGTTGGCTGTCTCCTTGTTTGTTAGGTTGGCTATCTCCTCATCTGTGAGGTTGGCTATCTCCTGGTCGCTTAGTTCTCCCACTGGAACCTTGACCCGTTCCCCATTTTGGGCCATACTTCTCTGTCTCCTCATTCTGACAGGCTCCTGTGTTTGTTTGCCTCCACATCCCAGAAAGAGCTCTCGCTCCTGTTATGTTGTAAGGAGTGATGCCTTAGGTTTTCTCATCAGTACAGGGCAACCTGTTTCACCAAGTTGTGGCACTGTATGTGAGGGAGGGGTCAGAGAGGGAACAATGCCGCTTGCTCAGCTCTCGCCTCTTTCCAGGCACCTCTCCCACTTCCGTATGGGACTGGTGCCCCTCTAGCTGTTGCCCTGGCTGTTGTTTCCAGAGTGGGTGGGTCTGCGGATGTTCTAGGACCCTGGGGGCCCTTTAAACAAGCGGTCTCTGCTGAGAGACAGGGAGTTTCTGCCTCTGCCCCAACCCCCACTGGTTTGCACAGTCAGAAGCAATGAGACTTGATTTTCTCTGGCGTGGGGACCATGAGCTACGCAGTCTGGTCAGGAGCTAGCAACGCTCTGCAGTTGTCCCACCCACTTTTTAAAATGTGTGACTGCACTTTCCACTGGCCTGCCACTGCCGCAGCTGCCTCCACCACCACACCGCATCCTCTCCGCCCCTCCTACCTATCTGGATGAGTATTTCTTCTTTATATCTTTGTTTGCTGGACTTCCATGAATCTCAATTTCCTGGAACTTCTGGTTGTCTCTAGTTTTGAGGTAGTTGTTTTCCTTCTTAGTTGTGGAGGGAGACGCAGTGTGTCTGTCTACGCCTCCATCTTGGCCGGAAGTCCCTAAGATCACACAGTTTAAGAAAGGAGAGCCCTAGCTGGTGTGGCTCAGTGGACCAAAGGGTCACCAGTTCGACTTCCAGTCAAGAGCACATACCTGGGTTGTGGGCCAGGACCTCAGCTGAGGGCACATGAAAGGCACCCATACATTAATGTTTCTCTCCCTCTCTTTCTCCCTCCCTTCCCCTCTCTCTAAAAATGAATAAATATTTTTTAAAAGAAAGAAGAAAACTTTATACACACACAATTGATTATGCATACACAGTACACCTCTATAGCTTTCCTCAACCAGGGTTCAGAAATTAAAGTGCTACAAAAATTATTTAGGCAATTATTTTCTCAATTCTCCCAAGAATTGCACATAATTATGCCACCGAGATGCATGGGTGATAAGTTTATTCATTATATATGATGGACGCATTAGGGCTGGGCTGTGGAAAGATACGCAAGGAGCTGAAAACCCTGGTTACCACTGGAATGGGAATGACGAAAATTCTTCCTGGTGTGCCCTTTTATAACTTTTTTTAAAAAAGATTTTATTTATTTTTAGAGCAAGGAAGAGAAACATCAATGTGTGGTTGCCTCTCATGTGCCTGCAACTGAGGACCGAGCCCGCAGCCCAGGCATGTGCCCTGGCTGGGAATCAAAGATGTGACCTTTTGGTTCATGGGCCGGTGCTCAATCCACTGAGTCACACCAGCCAGGGCCCTTTTATAACTTTTGAATTTTGAACTAAAAAGGAAATATTAATAAAAAAACTAAATTATGTTTAGCTATTTAAAAAAAGGAAGAAAATAAATGTAACTACAGCTGGATATAAAATTAATGAAGTACACTTTTTTTCCCACAAGGCATTGGGTACTAAAGCATGTTCTAAAATCGGTTGTTGTAAGGGTGTTACAACTCTGTGAATATACAAAAAACCCACTTACTTGTACACTTTAAATAGGTAAATTGTAAGGTGTGTGAACTATAGCTGAATAAGGCTGTTATTTTAAAGATACAGGTGAAATTCCTTTTTTTTTTATGAGGGAGATCTTTAGGTTTGGAGAGAGATATATCTCCAACAGATAGTTAGATGATACTTAGATAGAAGAAAGAAAGAGAGATACGTATATATAGATAGATCTCCAATGCATATTGTTAAGTAAATAAAGATGGAAGATGGCGTGTAAGATTGCACAGATTAAGAAAGCTTGGAGAAATATCAAAGAGAAGGAGTAATATTAGCCTAGCCAGGACGCTGTAGCAATGGGAGGCTATAGGATTCTGAGCACAGGTAGAAAGATGAGCTTTTCCCGGAGGGAGTGAAACAGGAAAGGCGGAGCCCCAATTTAACTTGAAGTAGAGAAGCTGAGGTTTGGCTCCGTTTTCTTTATGAAGAGGAGGCAAGGACGTCTTCAGAATGGGAGGGAACAGGGACAAAGCAGACAGCCTGAGGAGAGGTTAGGGAATATTTGAAGCAGCATGTATGGGGAATGGGAGCAAGAGTTGCCTCGTGACAGTAAAGGGACCACTAGGTCATTGGGGACATTGTGCATTTCACTTGGGGCCTCACATGGGAGGACAGTCACTGCCAACTACAGTGTAAGTTCAGGTCAAGCAACTAAGATGGGAACTTTTCTGGAGACCTTGTCACAGGAGGGCTGGCTCAAGCAACTAGAACTATCGAACTTAAATAAAGTGACTCTAAAAAGGAGCAGGTGAAAAAGGAGCCACAGAGAACAGGGTAAAGATGTGATTGTTTGCCATCTAAAAGAGGGCAGAGTTAGGAAGCCTTGTAGTCCCGAGATTCTGTGATTTGCTCCTTATTATTGTGATCTTCCCAAATAGACTAGAAGCATTTGCTGATCAGTGAATGAGTCTGGATAAGGACTGAAAGTAGAACAGCAGTGGCTAAGGAGTGAATGGGAGGGGAGGAAAGGGAGGCGGTAAATATGAAGGGCACAGTGATCATACCTAATACCAGATCTGACTGACCCAGACATGCACACTTGTTCATGGTTTTCAGGTTTCTGAAATCGGGGTGCATCTTCGAACAAAGGCAATCGTACAGCTGCGGTTGGCCAGGCAGCAGCTGTGATGTAGCTGTCCCTGCCTGACACCTTGTGGTAAAATGGGGGAAGTGCACTTGCAGAGCGGTTGTCAGCAACTGGGAAGAAAAGCCTGGATAGATAATACTAATACAACACTCTTCCCTCCCCAGCAATACTGCATCATCCGTGTGCTAAATGACAAAGACAGTAATAGAGTGTGTAAAATCTGGGGCAGGTGGCTGAGCCAAAATGTAATTCGGAAGAGTCAGATTCCAAATCTAAAGATGTTTTAGAAATACCTTAACTGATTAATTTCCATTCAGTGTCCTTTGTAATATATGCACAAGAGTGATATATGACAAAAATCCATTTCTAAGCAGGTCTTAAAGAACATTTTCAGTAGTAATAAAGTATAAAATCTAAAATCTAAAGTCATTTTGCTTTATAATCTAATGGGCAATATTTTGTTCTTAGTGGTGCATAAGATAAGAGTGTGCCTTATAGTCAGCGATGTTGCAGATTACATAAAATACGGTAATTCTACATGTGAACAGGACCTATCAGAGTCCCATACATTAGGTACAAAAATGTTCATCTGCCTTGGCTGGTGTGGCTCAATGGACTGAGTGCTGGCCTGTGACCTGAAAGGTCGCTGGTTCGATTCCCAGTCACAGCACACTCCTGGGTTGCAGGCCAGGTCCCTAGTTGGGGGTGCATGAGAGGCAACTGATTGGTGTATCTCTTACACATCGATATTTCTCTGCCTCTATTTCTCCCTCTCTTCCCCTCTCTCCAAACATACATAAATAAAAATATTTTTTAAATGTTCATCTACTGGGCATTAACTGATGTATTCATTCCTTTAGTTAACAAATACTTACTTAGATTTTACTACATGCTAGGTACCAGATGCTGAGTGTACAATGGTAAATAGGACAGACATAGTCTTCACTCATTGAGCTTAATTGCTAGATTAGACATCAGTCCCTCAAAATTAGTTCCTCAAGATAATCCAGAAAAAGAATTAGTTATGTGGTCACATTCATTTGAGAAATGTTGCATACTAAAATCATGTCATCACAATTTACATGATCACATTAAGGCTTTTAAAAATCCTGTGGTAGAGATGGTATGTTAGGATGTCAGAGGCTTTTTTGTTTTCAAGAAGTAGTATTAATATATTATTTTAGAAACAATTCATTGCCAGAATTAAAAAAAAAAAAAAAAAAGGCTGAATGGAACTGGCAAATAGACTTTACATGTAATAATAAACTGAAGCTGATTATTTTGAGTTGATGCATTGGTGGATGGGAGCAGGATTATGTGACTCGGGCTAAATGCAGCCTTCACCATAAAAGTGAAAATTTGGATCGCATACGTCTGGTAAAATGTCCAACCCCTTGTACTTCAGGCTTCAGGGGTTTAGACCCTAGGCATTTGGGCGCAAAACAGACTGATTTAGGACTCATGCAATATCTGAAACACTGATGATCTACTTAGGAAGGCATTTATAGGAGACATAGGAATGAAGATGTGGCCATCCAGATGAGGCCAGAAATATCCTGAGTGAGAGTGGAAGCACATCAAAATGATTGATTTTAATAAATAAGTAGGCCTATATGGTAATGTTTGGGGGTAGGGGACTGAAAGAGAAGGTCCCTTGACAGATTAGATAACAAAAAATGTGTTCTTAAAATCAGTTTTGAACACCCCTTGGATGGTCACAGCATTAAGCCAATGTTGAGTCATTCTCATGTTGGTGTAAAATATAGCTCAATTGGCCTTAATAGCTGGATGAAAGAATAGGGTGGAGCAGTGAAATGAGAGGAAGGATCTGAGTACATCTTCCTTCCAGGGAGACCTCTGAGCAGCAAAATGCAAAATAATGTCTGGGCACTTGGATGGGGAGTAAGGAATTAGAGAGTAAAAAAGAAGAGATGGAAAACTCCAAAGGTAAACTTACTGTTCCTTAGTTTTGCTTAAGACAGTTTCAAATACGTGGATCCTAGCCTCACTATCTACTTAGATGTACTAAATTCTTACTGGAAACCTAAGATAATAATGAGCTAATAAACACTATTTACTTGATTCAGTACCCAGTCATGAGCTCACACCCCAGAGTTGAACATCTCTCAAAGGGGGAAAACTGTTAACTATAGATTGAGCGTGGGGAGGGACTACCCCACCCTATGTTAAAGAGAATGTCCTGGTACTAGGTGCTTTGGGTACTCCACAAATCCAGGCTTAAATGATGACAAATCACATGGCCAGAGATGATTCCCTTCTCACTTCTCTTTTAGACTTTCTGTAAAGTCTTTAATATTAGCATATCTTTAAAACTCATTCATCTGTACTTCTAACAGAAAGCAGGCCCAGACTCTAAACTCTCTCCAGGTTTTAGCATTTAACTAGAATTTAATAACATCGTCTCCCATATTTATCCCAGTTAATGTTTCAAAATAGACTTTGCTTTTTAAATTCTAAGTTAAAGAGAAATTTAAGGAAAATAATATGGTTTGGGTGGTACATGGGTTGTCCCAAAAGGGGAGTGTAAGTGTTATTGAAGTTTGGGAAACAGAGCTTATGGTATCCTAGATCTGGTTGAAATCTGACTCCAGCTTGTTCTGTACTCTGGTCTAGGACACTGAGGCCTAGGGAGGTTAAGGTACTTGACCAAGAAGATTATCTCCAAAAGCTTTTTCTTGCCCTGGTCAGGTAGCTCAGTCTGTTGAAGCATCATCCAGATACACCAAGGTTGCTGGTTAAGTCGCTGGTCAGGGTGTTACAGAAACAGGGGAGTCCAAAAACAAACCCCAGAGTTTGCGGATGGGAGATAGGGAAAAGGAAGCAGCTTTCAGGATGCCCTGCATGCCTGGGATTAGTGGCTGGAAACTTTGTTGCACGAAGATCCGCTTTGAAACTTACAAGGCTCAGGAAGATGGGAGGTGTCTTGGACTGTGGGATGGTGCGGAAGGAGCCTACAGAGCCTACGTGGGTTCTGTGAATGGTCAGAGCTGTTTGCAGCACCCACTGCATCAGAGGACGCAGTCAGGGAGATACAAGCAGCTGCGGACATTTTAGCTGGGGCGCTCCCTCCATGTGGCTTGGGGGGGGGGGGGTCTCCGGGCTGCTTTAGGGGAGGTTCTTGCCACGCGGTTTGCAGGGGGAGGGCAGTTTACAGGGAGGCTGGGGGTCCAGGGCGGTCCTGCATTGAGGGCTGGAGGGCACCGCGGTACGGAGGGGACCTCCCCGGTCGGAGTTGAGTGATTGGCAGCTGCTGGTGGGGCTGGGCTGTGCCTAGGAAGTAGGGAAACAGTGTTTCTGACTTTCCTGGGACTGGCCGGGTCTGGGGGGGGGGCCAGAACTATGTGCAAGTAAACAATTCTTTTTCTTTTCACCAGACTCTGGTATTGAGAGTTGTAGTTCTGGCAGTGGGCAATCGGGCCCCTGGCTGGACGGCCTATGGGTTCTGTTTCAATTGGAGCAGCCCAGGGCTTCTGTTACAAGGGCACATACGAGAATCAATCAATGAGTACATGGATGGTTGGAACAACAAATGGATGTTTTTCTCTCTCTCAAAACAACAAATAAAAATTAAAAAACAAAACTAAGCAAAAGAAACCTTTCACCTCTCCCTGACCAGAAACACTGAAAACTGTGGATCCCTGGGAAAGTATGTGTTAAATTGCTCACATCCGTTTGCACCAGCCTTGCTCCCAAACCTGTGTTGTTCCTGTTTCTCATCTGTTTCTTCCCCAGGGCTGCTGTGGTGAACTGTTGCCTCTGAATAATGAACAAGCTACCCAGACCTCACAGGACAAGTATAAGTTGCCCACTGTTGGAAAAGAACCTTTGGAACGTGTGTTAGTCTGACGAGAAGATAGGATTAAACATGCATGGATTTTATTAGGGGAAATGTCCGTGGGGGAGAAAATGGGGAAGGAGCCTAGTTAGCACCGGAGAGAGTTGGAATGTGTTGCAAGTCTGACATGCCCCCCACCCCCACCCCCAGGAGAGAGGAAGGAGAATGGGAGTGAATACATCACATTGCTGTGTGGTCCCAGTGTTGCAGAGCCCCTGGGCTGCTCCGATTGGGGCAGAGCCCATGGGCTGTTTGGTTGGGGGCCCGGTTGCCCGCCGCCAGAATTGTGGCTCGCAGTGCCGGAGTTTGGTGAAGGGAAAACAATTGTTTATTTAACAGATATATATTTAGATTATTTGCGGATTTCTGTGGCTAGGTCTTATGTTCTTTAAAACACCCACAAACACATGGTTCTGCCTCCCCCTACCGGACCAGGCTAGTTTTGGAGGGGTTAGAGATACTGTTTCCCTGCTTCCTGGGCACAGTTCAGCTTTGCCGGTGGCTGCCGGTCATTCGGTTCTGATTGGGGAGGTCTTTCTGTGTTGTGGTGCCCTCCAGCTCTTGATGCGGTACCGCGTGGATTCTCAGCCTCCTTGTGGGCTGCCTTCCTCCTGCAAACCGCGTGGATCTCCTCTCCTCCAGACTGCATGGCGAGAGCCCTTCTTGGAGCAGCCTGGAGACCCCCCCTTAAAGCAGCCTGGAGAACCGCCCCCCCTCCCCTTGAAGCAGCCTGGAGAACCGTCCCCCCCCCTTAAAGCAGCCTGAAGACCCCTGCTAGGAGTGTCTGCAGCTGCTTTTAGATCCCTGACTGCGTCCTCTGACGCAGTGGGTAGAGCCACCAGTTCTGAAAAAAAAAAAAAAAAGAAAAAAAATCCTGTGGTAAAGAAGCTTGCTGAGATTTGTGTTGCTCTGCATATTCCAAACTTAAAAAGGATGTAAAAAAAAAAAACAAAAAAACCCAGAGTCAGAACTGTGATATGTAATATAAAAAGAACTCCTACAAACCGATGGGAAAGACATGAACAATATGGACAAGGGACATCAACAGGCAATTCACAGAAGAAACTCCATCTACAAAACGCTCAATTTCATTCATGTTTAAGAAGGACACATTAAAGCAATGAGAGGGTAGATTTCTGTCCATCTAACTGGCAAAGATGGAAAAGGATTAATGATCATGTTGTGAAGATTTGGGGAAGGAGATGCTGCCATTCACTGCTAGGTGGAGTGGGAAGTGAGTCAATGTTTTAAGGGTACAATATGGCATCATCTACCCACTTGCACAGGTGCCCAGGGTGTGTAGACAAAGGCTGTCCACTACAGCATGGTGTAAACAGTGAAAACTTGGAAAGAACCCCAACGTTCACCAAGTGGGCATTTAATAAACTATATTACATCCACACCAAGGTCTTCCATGAAGTCATTATAAAGATAAGGGCGTTCTCGATTGAGGGTGCCTGACTAAAGATTCGTGCTTATCTCCCTCCCTTTTGACATCCCATTAAAATGGTAATAAAGAAATAAGCCCTTAAGAATGAAGAAAATGGGTTTAACAAATTTCTGGAAGATTGGAAATATGTCAACTGATGAAACAGAATGGAACTAACCAATGTACCTGGCAGAATCCCAGAAAGGCTCCCATTTTAGAGCTGGCAAGTATTCAAGGTCAAAGTAAGAAGGGAGTCTGAAAACCACAGGGTAAATTGAAAGTCTGTCTATGAAACAAATGCCCCCATTAGCTCCTCGTGTTTCCTCCACCCATGATCACCATGCTCAGCATAATTAACCCAACTGTTACTGAGTTAAGGGAGGTGGGCAGGAAAAAGAAGAGGACTCAGTAGAAATAGAAGAAATGCCAGGAGAAAATTAAAGAGTAGTATAGGTATTGGTGCCCAAGAGCAAATGAAAACTCTTCTTAGCCCTGGCTGGTGTGGCTCAGTGGATTGAGCACCGGCGTGTAAACTGAAAGTTTTCAGGTTCGATTCCCAGATGGGGCACATGCCTGGATTGCAGGCCAGGTCCCCAGTTGGGGGTGCACGAGAGGCAACCAACAGATGTATCTGTCGCACATCAATGTTTCTCTCCCTCTTGCTCCCTCCCTTCCCCTCTCTCTAAAAATAATTTTTTTTAAATTTAAAAAATAAGTCCATTGGAAATTCCAGCAAGACAAAACAAAAACTATACAAGAAAATAATGACAGAACTTCCATTCCTGGTTCTATGGTGGACTAAGGATCTGAACCAGCTCTCCCACAGAAAAAACCACTTAAGAGACTGGGTAAAATATAAAACACCTATTAAAAGCATCAAAGAGCTGGTAAGATAGTAAGAAATCATTATGATAAAATAAAAGGGAATTCCTAAAGACATGTGGTGCCCTGAAGCTGTCCTTGCCCTGGGAGTATCTGCAAAACCTGGTGACCTTTAGCTAAAATATTTGTGGAATCCTCGGTCCATCTAAGGTGGAGAGTATTAAAAAGGACCCTCTTTCTGTACCACTGGGTTTTAGCTGGGTCCTGAAAAGACTACAGCCTCAAATAAGGGCAAACTAGAAAGTAATCTCACCACACCCCACTTCCCCAGCTCCAGGGGACTGAAGGAAAGGTTGTTTTAGCTGCTCTGAAGAGAGTAGAGGGAACCACTCCCCTGAGAAACTGAACCACCACTTGGTCCTTGCTCAAATTTACAGCTCGAATATGCGCCATCTAGTGGTCGGAAAAAAAACTTGACGTAATCACATGGTCCCAGACCATCGCCCATAAATGCCTAGCAGAAGGAAACACTTTCAGAAAAAAGAATGCTCTTTTACCCAAAGCCTCAAAATTTTCACAAAAAAAAAAAAAAAAACTTTCTAAGGAAAACGAGAAGCTCACTGTCAAAAATACTTCCACATCTCTCTCACCAGAAGGATTATTTTAAAAAAATATTTGAAAATACCAATTTTTGACAAGGATGTGGAACAATTTGAACTCTGAGAATTATTACTAATGGCAGTGAAATCTGGCACAACGACTTTGGGAAACTATCAGTATCTAATAAAGATAAACACGCATCTACTCCATCACTCAGCAATTCCAATTGTAGGTAAACATTCGACAGAAATTAGTGCATATATCCATTAGAAGACATGTACAAGAATATTCATAGCACCTTTGTTTAAAGTAGTCAATCCATTAGAACATGGCCCAAATGTCCACCAATGGGAGAAAATAGATAAATAAATAGTGGCATATACTCAGCATTAAAAGGGAGCAAACTGCCGATACAGGCAACAACGGGAATGGATCTCAAAAACTATGCCGAGGGAAAGAATGCAGACAGAAAAGAAAGTACATGCTGTTTGAGTCCATTTATATAATATTCAAGGAAAGGCACACCCATAATAACAGGAGGCAGATGAGTGGTTGGCTGGTGCCAGGGGTGAGGGTTGGCTGTGAAGGGGCACAAGGTCACCTCCTAGGATGACAGAAAGCTTCTCTCTTGGTGGTGGTTACAGAGGTACATTCATTTATCAAAACTCATCAAACTGTCCATGCAAAATAGGCACATTTATTATATGTAAATAGTACTTCAAAAAGATGATTAAGCCCTGGGCTCATGTGGCTCAGTTGGTTGGAGCATCGTCCCATACACCAGAAAGTTAGGGGTTCGATCCCTGGCCGAGGAACGTACGGGAGGCAAGCAATCAACGTTTCTCTCTCACACTGATGTGTCTTTCCCTCTCCCTTCCTCTCGTTCTAAAATCAATAAACATGTTTTTAAAAAGATGATTAAAAGTGGTTTTAAAACTTGCAAAAATGAGAAACACAATCAATTGCAATCAAAATGTAATGGACAAGGTGATTCTTGCAAGGTGGTGAGGTGGCATAGCTTTTTAATACCCCACCCCCCCAATTCCTCTATAAAAACCGAGAAAATTGGATAGCAAAACCAAAGGCCCGTGGATAATATCTGCAACGAAACTAGGTATTGAGATATCCTCATGAACCCTGAAATGTGACAAAGAGGGACAAACTGCTGACAGCTAGAAGACATGAGTGACAGCAACACTGTATAAAAGGGAGCAGAGGGGCTCACCCAGGAGGTCACACATGTGGTGGAGTCCCTGGTGACATTGGAGTGGCATGGGCTCCATGGACACCGTCCGACCCAAGGAGGTGGCCTGTAGCCCCAGAGGTGCTGGATCACTTCTGTCACTGCCCCGCGGCCTGTCCCCAGAGGCCACTGCCACCAAGCAGCCCCGAGAGCCTCACACCATGGAGACCCTGGATCCTGGCACCTGGGGATGCTAAATGGACCACAACTGGAAGCCTGGATGTGATTTCAGAGGCTCCTTGACTGTGTGTCTGTTTGCATGTGTCTGTCTTTACAGCTTGAGCCTGGGGGTGACCAACAAACTCTGGATCAAAGGGAGCCTTTGGGTTTCTGCATCCTGTAAGACTTTAGTTACCCATTTGAAAGTGTCAAGAATATCTTCAGTTCTGCGGTGCGGAGTGCCAGCTGCTTTCGCCGTGCAAGCCATGATTCAGTTCCACAACAAGTGTAATGCAGAGGGTGAAAAGCACAAGGAAGAAACCCAGCCCTCTGACCTGCAGTGCCAGGGGGCAGAAGGTCCGGTGGGAAATGGCCCATGAAGAACAGGCAGAGGCCAGCTGACACACCCAGGACAGAGATCTGGGGGACACACTGGCCTTGGTGGTAAGCGTCCGCTCCCACGCAGTGACTTTCTGGTGCTGGGGGGTTGCTGAGTGCTCCTCATCCAAATAAATGGGGTCTCCCTCCCACGCCAAGCCTGCATCACATGCACTCTTGGGGACAGCTGTGTAAGGACACTTCGGTGTACAGGGGTGGGGGCTGATATGACTGTCTCTGGCCAGCATTCCGCTCATTGCAAGAACTCAGCTGGCACTTTTTTTTTTCTCCTGGCGACCCTTTAAGAAAGGGTTCTCGGGCTGAGAGGAGGTTTGTGTCAACATGGGTCATCAGGGAGGGCCAACAATCAAAGCACATTCAACATAGTCACAAAGCCGATCAAATGACCAATTACTCCAACAGAGATTACTAACCCACCCATGCCTCTCATTTAATCTGAGACTCGTCGTTTAGCTGTTTCTGCTTTTGTAAAAATGATTGAGATAGTGTCCAAGGGTTGCTGTGTTCACTGAGGGGCGTTCTGAAAAGAAAAAGAAACAAAGCAGTACTTCTTGTAAAAGTAATAGAAATGGAAAGATATCGATTTTTAGGAGACAGTTCTGGAGAAAATGTACATTCTGTTGTCTAAGGGCCGTGCATATGAATAGAGAGAAGAGCTTTAAGTTGGAGACTGCTTTGGTCTTGTTACTTGGCTAACACTGTTTTCAATCAAAGTATCTCATGTAAAATTATTTTCACTTTTTTCTATATTTGGATGACCAAATGAACGTATTCCTCAAGGTTTTTTACTTAACTATCTTACATGCAGTTGTCTTCCTGTATACAGTGCATGATATAAGTTTCAACTTTTTAAAAAGATTTTATTTATTTATTTTTAGAGAGAAGGGAAGGGAGGGAGAAGGACAGGGAGAGAAACATCGATCAGCTGCCTCTCACATGCCCCCAACTGGGGACCTGGACCACAACCCAGGCATGTGCCCTGACTGGGAATAAATTGGCAACCCTTTGGTTTGCAGGCTGGCTCTCAACCCACTGAGCCACACCAGCCAGGGCTATAAGTTTCAACTTGAATTAAATATTCTGAAAGAAAAAAAGTAAGCAGAGGGAAGCAATGGGGCATCTGACACACCAGAGAATCCCCAAACAGCCAAAGTTATTCGCTGACAAGTTCACAGGGCCAATTTGAGGACAGCGGCTAAAAGTGAGAGAGGTTTTGCATATTCCAATAGCAGGGCAGTGGTAAGACCTAAAGGAGCTAGAACAATCTCGGCCTGGGGCAGCATGAGCCCCGTGCACTCTCAAAACTAACCAGCTAAAGCTCCTTTCCAGGACAAAGCCCCACAACGAGGAGAAACTACTGGGAACAGAATCCAAACTAGGCAGTGCAGCAAGAGAAGGACCAGATCAGAGTAGGGGAGGGGAGCAGCACCAGGATATCTTTTTTAAAATTTTATACAAATGCAACAGAAGAGGGAGCTCAAAAGCCATAAAATTGGAAAATCTACTCTAAATCCGCCCTCCTAAAACTAAAAATAGAACTTATGTAAAAATAAGCAACAGAAAGGATCAAGGTTACATTTATTATAATAACAAGAATAAGGATACCACTTCTTGACAATGAAAGCATGAAGAAAATACAACACTACAAAACATGAAAATTATAACCTACTATTTTAACACACGTAAAAAGACATTAAGAAAAAAGATAAAATATGAAAGAACACAAATCAGAATTAGAAAAATTCAAAAGTTATAGTAATAGAAGAAAAGAATTAGAAGTAAAAAAATCAAATATTAATTCTAAACTAGAAGGAGCACAAGAGCAAGTAATCTCAATATATAATGCTTTAAGAGAACTAAAAAATGAAAAGAAGGAATTTGGATTTGAGAAAAACTAATAAGATAGTTAAAGAAAATCCAATTTACATAGAAGAAAACCAAAGCAAGGGAACAGAATAAATAATAAAGACTATAAGAAAGTTTTCCTGAAATAACTTAAAAAAAAAAAAAAGACTTGAAAGAAGATTTAAGAAGATAATTGTTGTAACTGAGAAAATCAGCCCAAAATGACCATATCAGAGTAAAATTACTGGACATTACAGAAAGAATATGATGTATCCAGGCAAAAACAGCAAGAGAAAGAAAATCAGCCAGTCATCAAATATATTGACAGCAATGGCTTATGCCAGGAGAAAAGAAACATACTCAAAATACATAAAGAAAGAAGATGTGAGCCAAAGGTTTTATATCCAGCCAAACTGACTGGTATGGGCTGAATTGTGTTCCCTGCCCCTACCACCACCAAATTCATATGTTGATGCCCTAACTCCCAGTACCTCAGAATGTGACCATAACTGGATACAGGGCCTTTAAAAGGGGATGAAGTTAAATAAGGCCGTTAGGGTGTGCCATAATCCAACCTGATGGGTGTCCTTATAAGAAAAAATTAGGGCATGCAGATACTAGGAATGTCCATGCACGTGGAAAAGACTACATGAGGACACAGTGAGAAGGTGACCATCAGCAAACCAAGGAGAGTGGCCACAAAAGGCATCAAACCTGCTAACAGCTTGATTTTGGACTTCTAGCCTTCAGAACTGTGAGAAAATACATTTCTGTTGCTTAAGTCACCCAGTTTGTGATATATAACATATTGACTTTCTGGAATAGAGGCTACAAACTATTATCAACATGTAATCATTCAGGAAGATGGCTCTCATGATCCCTTCCGGAGGAATCTATTAGAGAATAAACTTTAGAAAACCTAAATAACTAGAAAAACATTGACATAAGGACCACTAGTGAGCATTAAATAAATATAAACACACACACAAACTTGTAGAACTAAGACTCAATGATGGTTCTAATTAAGAGAGTATAATATACCACTGCTACAAAGAGGGGGAAATGGAGAGAGGATACGCAAAATACACTTTTTGGTATTTGTAATCATACTGGTGGTGGCATTCTTGCTATTCTGAGACAGCTGTGTATGTCAGTGGGATAAAGCAAACTGGTAATTATGTAGTATCCTAATTCTACTGGGGTGGCCAAAAAGCCCATTTAGTTTTTTCCACAAAATAAAAGGCACATTTTTTCATTTTCACTAATAACTTTATTGATTTGGATATTTTTGAGTACTTCAGCTATCTCCCACGTGGTAGAATGTTGATTGTTCTCAATTAGTGCCTTGATTTGATCGTTCTCAATTTCAACTGGTCTACCCGACCATGGAGCATCGTCCAGAGAGAAATATGCAGCACAAAACTCCACAAACCAGTCTTGACACGATCAGTCAGTCACAGCACCTTCTCCATAAACAGCACAAATCTTGTTTTTCATTTCAGTTGCATTTTTATCTTTCTTGAGATAATAAAGCATAATACACCAAAGATGTTACCTATTTTCTTCCCGACCATGGAGCATCGTCCAGAGAGAAATATGCAGCACAAAACTCCACAAACCAGTCTTGACACGATCAGTCAGTCACAGCACCTTCTCCATAAACAGCACAAATCTTGTTTTTCATTTCAGTTGCATTTTTATCTTTCTTGAGATAATAAAGCATAATACACCAAAGATGTTACCCATTTTCTTCCCGACCATGGAGCATCGTCCAGAGAGAAATATGCAGCACAAAACTCCACAAACCAGTCTTGACACGATCAGTCAGTCACAGCACCTTCTCCATAAACAGCACAAATCTTGTTTTTCATTTCAGTTGCATTTTTATCTTTCTTGAGATAATAAAGCATAATACACCAAAGATGTTACCTATTTTCTTCCATCTTCAATATTAAAATGGCTACACAAAAATTCACCAATTTTGATAACTTTTTTTAATGTGCGCTGATATGACAGCTGTCACAGTACAATCTAACAGAATTGTTTTGAATGAAGTTAAGACAACTAAACACTACTAGAGCCATCTTACAGAAAAAAACTGAATGGACTTTTTGGCCAGCCCAATATTATACTCAATATTTTTTGGAATCATGATTCTCAAGCATAAAAGAAAGGAGATTCAGATATAAGGTAGATGTTTAGGAAAACCCTGTAGGCCTGAATTTAAATTAAAGTATTAGTGTGAACTCATGAGGCATTTTTTTTCCTTAAAAGGCTTAGAAACAATGGCTGTACCTGTAACTATGAGCATTGCTAGCATCCAAGTTGTTGTCTTTAAATTCCATTTCCCATGAAAAAAGAAACCAAGGCTTTTTGGAGAAGGGGATGGATGATTCCAGGTCTGGGGAAGGAAATGTACAAGACAAGTGTGAAATACCAAATATCTTCAAATCCATGAATTCATAATGACACAATCTTCGTTAAAAATAAATAAAACTATATATATCAGCACTATGCAAAGGGCCTCCCAAATTGTACAGCAAGTAGTTAATAGTTTGTCTCTTGGAACTAGGTTTATATTTTTTCTTTCAAAGTCACAACTTTCTAGATTGTTTAGATTTACTAAATAAGCATATGTTAATTTTGTAATTAGCAAAAATTGTGATTAAAAATTAAAAAGAGAAAGAACCGTGATAATAGCATAGTTCTCAAGAATAAGTTTATAAAATGAGGCATTCTCATGGACTTAATCAACACTGAGCAATGACTAACCTGTAGACTTTGCTAATTGATAAGAATAAAGTTTCCTAAACTGGCTTTCAGACTGCTTTTGAAGTTGCTCAAAATTCATCATTTTGAATAGCTAGCAGGCTACTGTCATTAATAAAAATTCATGTATCTTCACACATGGTTCAGTATTTCAAAAAAAAGTAGAACCATGGTTTTCTTTTTAAAAGATTGTATTTATTTATTTTTAGAGAGAGGGGAAGAGAGAGAGAAAGAGAGGGAGAGAAACATCAATGTGCGGTTGCCTCTTGCATGCCCCCAACTGGGGACCTGGCCTGCAACCCAGGAATGTGCCCCGACTTGGAATTGAACCTGCGACCCTTTGGTTCACAGGCTTGTGCTCAATCCACTAAGTCACACCAGCCAGGGCTAGAACCATGTTTTAACATTAAGCCATTTTCTTGCCTTCTCCATTGGTGGGATGTAAGGATCAGATGGGAAGGCTTCACAGAGGCAACACTCTGATCTTTCACCATTTAACCTTTGGCCATGAATCGCAAGTGTGGCTCCTAGACCAGCAAGCACATTCTCAGGCGCCATCCAGACCTACTGAGTCAGAATCTCTGGGGGACTGGTCCAGCCATCTGTGTTTCAGTAAAGCCCTCTAGGCAAGGTGGCCAGATAAAATACAGGATGGTCCAGTTAAATCTGAATTTCAGACAGATAACAAAAAATCTTCAGCATAAGTGCTTGCAATATTTGAGACATACTTATATTCAAGTTCCAGCTTAACTGGGCACGTTGGGGTTTTTCTTTGCTTTTAGTTGTTGGGTTTTTTTTTTTTTCTTTCTAAATCTGGCAATCGGACCTCCAAGTGATTCTGATCCATGCTAAAGTCTACAAACCATGGGCGTAAAGGTGGAGAGGCTGCGCCCTGGATTGAGACAGATCTGACTGCACAACTTTTCAGAAGATTTGATTTATTTATTTAGTTGTTTGTTTGTTTGTTTAGAGGGGAAGGGAGAGAGAAAGAGTAGGAGAGAAACCTCAATCTGACTGCACAACTTCTTCAACTATGGATGGAATCCCAAAGATATGACTGGCATCTTCATATGACAGAGACTAAAAGGGGGTGAACGAAGGAGCCTCAAGGGGTAAAGTTTGGTTGCAGAAAGAACCTGGATTTCACCAGGAAGCTCAAACCCACCCTGAGTGACTGCTACTCTACTGTCCATGGGGTATAGTTCTGTGAGCTCCTGAAGCAGGGGTTCTCAACCAGGGGTGATGTTTACCCCTGGCAATGTCTGGGGACATTCTAGTTGTTCACAATATGGTGGAGTACAGAAGGTGTACTCCTGACATCTAGTGAGTACAAGCCAGAGAAGTGAACGTGTTACAGAGCACAAGACAGCCCCCCCACCCCGACCACAACAAAGAATTACCCAGCTGCAAAATCAAGTTCCAAGACTGAGAAACCTTGCTGTAAAGGACATCAGTTCAGAGAAAAGGCTACAACCTTCGTCACAGCCTCACCCTTAACCCCAAACCAGTGACCCTCCTCTAGAAGGCCTTTGCACAGGTACATTTCGTAAGCCTGGACTTGGGCAAGCTACTAAATTCTTTAAGCTTTTGTATCCTAATCTGTACAATACGGGTAAAATTATTCACCTCCTACGGTTATCGCAGGTTTTTCTTTTTTTAATTCTGGCTTTAAAAATGTTATCTATTTATTTTTGAGAAAGAGGGGAAGGGAGGGAGAAAGAGAGGGAGAGAAATATCAATCAGTTGCCTCTCATACCTGAGACCAAACCCACAACCCAGGCATGTGCCCTGACTGGGAATTGAACCTGTGACCTTTTGCTTTGCGGGAAGACATCCAACTGAGTCACACTGGTCAGGGCTATTGCCAAGATTAAATGAGGTAATTTGACAGTTGAGATTCCTCTGTCTGCTGCTTAAATGCTTCATTTGCCGGGGGTTCTGTTCAGCTCTTCTTTCACTTTACACTGTTCTCAAGAATGATCCTAGTTTGAGATCCCACCCAGGTGATTTTGGCTATCATCTGTAAGCTGTTAACTCTCAATCTGTCATGCCCTGGCCCTAACTGTCTTTGGAACTACAGGCTCATATTTTGAGTGGTCTACTAAACAGATCATCTAAATGCTTCTGGATGTCCCACACGCAACATGCTCTGAATTCAATTCTAAATAAGGTGATTTACAGAAGAAATTCAAGTTGCCAAAAACATATGAAAAGATGCCCAAACTCACCTAGTAATGTGGCAATATCTATTAACCCAAAAAATACATATATGTCCCCTATATGCCAAGCAGATTGTCACACAGATCCACAAGGTATATGTCCAAGGCTGCTTATCACATTGCTGTTTGTGTTAAAGTTGGAGGAAATCTGCTTACCCACCCTTGGAGACATGGATGGGAACAATGTGGTTTTTCCAACAAGGTGCTGCTGAGTAGGGAAAACAACATTGGAATGTCTAACACAATACAATTTATGTGAATTAAAATAATACACAAATGAAACAACAAATTGCATTTTATAAGACTACATTAGAACAGGGCCCTGGCCATGTACCCCAGTTGGTTAGAGTGTTGTCTGGCTAGGCCACGGTTGCCAGTTTGATTCCCGGTCAGGGTACATACAAGAACCAACCAATGAATGCATAAATAAGTGGAACAACAAATTGATCTCTCTCTCCCTTTCCTTCTCTCTCTAAAATCAATAAATAAAAATAAATCTAAAAACTTTTAAAGAATACATTCGAACAGAAGGATATACATTAAGGAAGGGTTGCCTTGAGCTAAAGAGGGGATGGGAGTGGGGAGTGGGGCTAAAAGATAATACACAAACAACAGGGGAATCCTACATGGGCCAGTGATGACAATATGCTATACACTGAAGAATATGACTGACTCAACCCACAGCTCTGAGGATCTCCCCCAAATTAACAATAACACATTGCCTTTGATCCTACGGTCTGTTCCCATTTTTGCAACTAACGATAGGGCTGCAATAAACATTCTTTAAATGCATTTTTTTATATTGGTGATTGTATTTGTAGAGCATATATTTTTAATTATGATATCTCCACATATGGAATAGTATACAGTTATTAGAAAGGATGAGTTACAAAGAAATCCATGCCAAGACACATCATAAGTAAACTTCGGAAAATGACAGAAAAAAATCTTGAAGCCAGCCAAAGAGAAAAGATGCATTACTTATGGGGGAAAATCAATTTGAATGATAGCAGATTTCTTTCTTTTTTCAATCCTCACCTGAGGACATGACTTCATTGATTTTAAAGAGAGAAGAAGGGAGACAGAAGAGAAACATAGATGTGAGAGAGAAACATCAATCGGTTGCCTCCCTTATGCACCCTGACCAGGGATCAAACCCACACACAGCCTAGGTATGTGCCCTGACCAAAAATCAAACCTGCAGCCTTCTGCTGTATGGGACAACACTCCGACCAACTGAGCCACCCAGCCAGGGCGAGAGCAGGTAACTTATTTATTTATCTTTTTAGAGAGAGGGGAAAGGAAAAAGGGAGAGAAACATCAATGTGTGGTTGTCTCTCGCATGCCCCAAACTGGGGACGTGGCCTGCAACCCAGGCATGGGCCCTGACTGGGAATCGAACCGTGACCCTTTGGTTCACAGGCTGGTGCTCAATCCACTGAGCCACACCAGCCAGGACGATAGCAGATTTCTTATCTGAAACCATGCAGGCCAGAAGAAGGAGACACCATGTTTTTCAAGTACAGAAACAAATGAACTGTCCGGTTAGGGCAGGGATATACAAGATGAGCCTGAATCAAACTATAGTGCCAAAAGGTAAGGAAGTGCTCAAAAACAAAATAAAACCAAAAAAAAAAAAGAAAAAACCAACAGGAAACCACAGTGATGGGGGTATGTCAAGGGGACACAGGAGCCAACTAAGAGGGTTCCCAGTGGCCAAAGCCAGAACAATCTGAGCAACACAATAAAGTGATACTGGTTATAACCTGAAGTAGAAAATAAATATCCACGAGTCTATACTGATATAAATAAACAACTGACTGGATGGGTATATACATACATACATACATACATACACACACACATACACGCAGGAAAAGAGACAAATCTCTCCCCTGTGCAAAATTCTAGATAATTTTATGTAGATACTTTGCTCTCAAGAAGATGGAGCATAGCTCTCTACTCTGTAAATTTGGGTGCACACAGTGATTTCCATGAGTACAATAGGGAAAGGGTATGGGATAAAGGAGTAACTTTCCAGTGGAGAAACCTGACAAACACACCTCAGCCAGGTGTTTGGGGTGAATACCAAAAGTTGATGGTGCAGCGTTATCTACCATCGCCAAGATGCGGAAGCAGCCCAAGTGCCCACCAGTAGATGAGTGGCTAAAACAGCTATGGAACATTTTCACAATGGACTACTACTTGGCCATTAAAGAGAAGGAACTCTTACTTTTTGTGACAGCCAGGATGGACCTGGAGGGCATTTATGCTGAGTGAAATAAACCAGTCAGAGAAAGACAAATGCCATATGATTTTACACACATGTGGTATCTAATGAACAAAGTGAACTAGTAAGCATGACAGAGACAGACCCATAGATGGAGAGCAGGATGACAGCTTATGTGTGTGGGGGGGTAATTTAGAGGGTGGAGGGATTGAGCAAAAAGGGAAAAGGACTCATGGACACGGACAACAGAGTGGTGATTGCTGGGATGTGGGGGATAAAGGAATTAAACTGCAATGGAAAAAATACAATAAAAACATTTTTAAAAGTTATGTCATTTTGATAGTATGTGCCCGTGATATGATGTGATGAAAATGGTACTTTACCCCTCAGGTTTTTCTCCCTGAAACCTATAACCCCAGTTTAATCATATCAGACAAATTGCAAAAGAGGGCTATTCTACAAAACAGATGACCAGCCTTTCTCGGAATTATCAAGGTCATCAAAAGCTATAGAAGTCTGAAAAACAGCCTAAGGAGACATGACTAAATGTAACATGGTGTCCTGGATGATCCTAAAACTGATAAAGGTAAAAAGTAAAGAAATCTGAATAAAGTGTGGGCTTTACTAATAAGGTATCAGTATTGCTTCGTCAATTGTAACAAACAATTGGGGAAAGGGGGTTGGAGTCTGTGGGAACTCTGTATACTTAACCTTCTCAATTTTGCTGTCAATCTAAAACTGTTTGAAAAATAAATATTAATTTAAACAAAGAACTCTCAGCAATGTATCTCATTTGGCAAACTAGCCTTCAGATAGAGGAAAACTGAGAGAATTAGTTGCTAGTGGAAAAATGAGAGAATTAGTTGCTAGCTATCCTGCCTTTAAAGAATGGTTAAAGCAAGTTCTCTAACAAGAACAGAAATGATAAAAGAAGGCCTAGAACTTCAGAAAGGAAAGAACACCAGAATGGGCAAAAACAGGTGTATGCCATCCTCTTCACGAGTTTCTGAAATCATATCTGATGGTTAAAGCAAAGATTATACCACCATCTGCCCTGGCCATGTGGGTCAGTTGGTTGGAGTGTCATTCCATATTCCGAAAAGGTTCAGTCCTTCATCAAGGCACGTACCTAGGCTGGGCCTTAGATCCTTGATCAGGGCACATTCCAGATGAAACTGATTGACGTCTGTCTGTCTCTCTCCACCTTCCTCTCTCTCTAAAATCAGTAAACATAACTTTGGCTGAGGATTAAAAAAAATCATACCACCATCTGATGTGAGCAAATACTTAAGATGCTTACATGTTTTTAAAGTGGGGGAGGTAAAGAGATCTAAATGGAAGCCAGATCTCTACACTTCACTTGAAGTGGGAGAACACCAATACCAGGAGATTGTAATAAGTAACATATTTATATTGTAATAGCTACCACAACAACTAAGAAAGCTATATAAAGCGGTGTTCAAAAACACTATAAGAAATCAAGATATAATCCTAAAAATTGCTTTAAAAAAATCACAGGAAGGCAAGACAAAAGAAAGAGAACAAGAAACAGGAAACAGAAAACAAATGATAAAATGGCAGACTCAAACCTTAACATATCAATAATGACTATCATAGGCTGAACTGTCACCCTGCAAAAGGGGTAAAGTCTCAACCTCTGGTACCTATGAATTGACCTTATTTGGAAACAGGGTTCTGTGTGTCATTTCTGGGTGCCATTACAAACTACTGTAGAGTGGGTGGCTTATAAACAACAGGAATGTATTTCTTACATTTCAGGAGGCTAGAAGTTCAAGATCAGGGTACTAGCATGGTGGAGTTCTGATGAGAGCCCTCGTCCAGGTTGCAGACTGCTGACTTCTCCTTGTGTCCTCACATGACAGAAAGGGCAAGGAAGCTCTCTGGGGGCTGTTTTAAAAGGAGAAGGGACTCATGAATGTGGACAATAGTGTGGTGATTGTAGAGGGGGAGGGGGGTTAAGGGGGATAAATGGTAATGGAAAAAATATAATTAAAGGACAGATATAGCCCACACAGAGTATACATCCAAAGGAAGTGAAAAGAAAAAGGAAAAGCAAATGGTAATGTTGTTGCTTATTATTGTTATTGGCATTAATATTAATACTATTATTTAGTTCTTTTATCACTCTGGAGAAAAGGACACTAATCTACCCGCACCCTCCGCAGTTCATGACTCTACCTCACAAAGGCGTCACCTCCAAAAACCATCACATTAGAAATTAGGTTTCGCCCTGGCTGGTGCGGCTCAGTGGATTGAGCACCGGCCTGTAAACCAAAGGGTCACCGATTGGATTCCCCAGTCAGGGCACATGCCTGGGTTGCGGGCCAGGTCCCCAGTTGGGAGTGTGCAAGAGGCAATCGATCGATTTATCTCTTGCACGTCGATGTTTCTCTCCCTCTCTTTCTCTCTCCTTTCCTCTATCTCTAAAAATAAATAAATAAAATCTTTAAAAAAAAGAAATTAGGTTTCAACACATGAATTTGGGGGTAACACATTCAGTCTATACCAACTTTCTTTATAGATGTAAGCAAGGTAAGATGAGGCCATTAAGGGTGGACTCCAATGCAATGTGATGGTACCATTAGAACAAGAGTGAAATGTGGATACAGATGCAAAGAGAAAGGAGAATACCATGACACCTAAACATACACACAGAGGGAAGAGGGCCACGTGAAGAGAGAAGCAGAGACCGAAGTTATGCTGCTACATGCCAAGGAATGCGTGAGACCACCAGAAGTTGAAAGAGGCAAAGTAGGATCCTCCCCTAGGGGCTTTGGAGGGAGCATCACCCTGCCAACAACTTGATTTCAGACTTTGTAACAATTTTTTTTTTTGCACGTGAATGTTTACGTCAGCTTTGTTCATAATGACTGAAACCTAGAAGCAACCAAGATGTCTTTCAGTAAGTCAGTGCTTCAGCAATTCTGAAACCACTATATATATATATATATATATATATATATATATATATATATATATGCTGAAATTGAACAATTCAGGAACTGGATGGTGGATTGTAGGGCCCGGTTTCTCACTGTTGGAGTGGGAGGGTACAGGTGAGCAAGGGGAAGAGGCTAAAACAATCCGGGTGGTAGGGGGTAAGAATTGGAGCTATCAGTATACACTTACGTTTAGCTTAATACAGATATATTTATAAACATTTATACATATGTTAAGTAAACAAGGAGCCCATTAGACTGCATGGCTTTAGTATGACGGTGGCTTATGGAAGCAAGCCAAAAGCTAGCCCCTAAATGTGTGAATGTTATGAAATCAAAACGCTAGGTATAAACAATCACAAACAGCCAGCCAACTAGGCTTTAAGCTATAACAAATAATTTCCTTACTTTGTTTCTGCCTTTTCTCCACAAAAAGCGCTCCCCCGACCCAGCTCCTGTTGCTGGTAGAGCACCCCTAACCACCTCTGGTCTGGCGCTACCTGATTAGAGCAGGGTTTTGCTCAAACAAACCACCCCAGATTTTAACATGCCTTAGTTTATCTCCCAACACCTAGGTGTGAGAAGAGCAAACTGAAGGAGACTCCCTGCAGCTCCCAGGCTCAAGGAGTGAGCAGAGAAAGGCACCCACTGAGGCCCTGGAGCTCCCCGCCCCCTCGCTGCTTCTGGAGGTGGTGGGCAAGCCCTCTAACGCATCTCAGTTCCTCAGCCTTTGTATTATGAACATTCAGACTCCACCTGAACGTGTATTTCTTCAGAGGAGGTCTGAAGCCGGCTGGAGTCAGGCTGAGTCTGACCTAAAATCCAGACTGGTGTGACGATTTGGGGGTGACAGAGCTCTCATAGCGCCTCTATTGTACAGCACTTGCACTTTATAACATGGTGACTGTTTGTTCATGTTTTTGTTTTCCGCACCAAATGGTGACATCTTCCAGGACAGGGATTACTGTTTACCCAACATCTTATCTCAAGGTCTCACAAAATACCTGACATAAGTAAGTACTCATAAAATGTAAGTTGAGCAAAGAGATCGAAGCCTGGAATCTAGAGTCAAGGAGTGCATTCCCTGAAGGCAAAGTGGCTTTGCCTGTTTCTGCAGCTTCTGTCAGACACCACCCTGGTCAGCTGAGAAAGAACATCAAGGTCAGAGTGGTGGAGGCTTCAGGGGTAGGAACAAAGCAGAACAGAAGGGTTTGAGGTGAGGCCAGGGTTCCCCCAACTGGCACTAGGTTGACTGTTCTGCCTAACCCCTTGAGTCCCTGTGGACCAAGTCTTCCCATCTTCCCTGTCTCTCTGGTTTCTCACATTTTGGGGTGAGTAAACCAAAGACTTACGGCTTTGGCCTGCTTCTGAGATCAGCAAAAAGTGTCCCGGATATGAGGTAACAGAATGGACACTGTTCTTCTGAGGTTTCATCTCTGTGTTGGAGTTTGCAGCTCTCTAGATCCGTATTTCCCTTGTAGATAAGGCACAGTAGTTGTGCAAGGTTGTCCGTGGTCCTGGGGGTAAAGAGATGTAGGTGAGGGGAGAAAGGGAGAACTACACTGACTATCATCGTACAAATCTTTCACGGAAACCTTCAGAAACTTTGGCTTAAGGTCAGCCCTGACGATAGCCCCACTTTCCTTAGAAACGCTGACTGAGCAGGCAGAGAGAATGAGGGAAAGGTTGCTGGTCTCTCATGTGACAGACTCTGAGTTATCCCTCCACATTCCCTTTGCACTAATTGAAATCGAGGTTGGAGGTTTACAGCTTACTACAGGTTCCACATCTTGGGAAACCCATGGCGAGAGCTCCCATAATCCATGAATAGGCAATATGGCACTGATCTGGCATGAAGCTGTTAAATGAAATGGTTTGCATTGTTGAAAATTCGTTTTTGATTTTTTAGTTACTGTTTGGGGAATAGGAAACGGTGCCAATAAAGAAGCAGCAGATAAAAAGGGACCTGAACTCCCTTTGTCAAGCGTTTCCTCCTTTACCTGCTTGATTCTAAAAGCCAGACAGGATTAGGCAGATACAAGGCCATGGGGATAAGGCAAGATGACTCATATAGAAAAGGCAAGATGACTCATATAGAAAAGAAAATGTGAAAGTATATGGTCTATATAGGAAACAATGAACCTGAGGTTATGAAACATTAATATCTGATATTGTAAAGTGACACATGTATTATGAAAATATGGAAAATGGAGTCTTCTAGGTGACTCCATCTATGTTCAATCTCTAAAGCAGGCTCTCTGAAACACTGATATACACAATATCATGGGAAACTTTAACAAATGTAAGAGAGAAGCTCTTACAATGCAGATTCCAAGATTGTAACCCAAGAAATGGATTAAGTAGATCCAGAACTCTGTATTTTAAATAAGCATACCAGGTAATGCAGAGGGTCCATACTCTGAAAACGTGAGCCTCATTCTCAGTACATAGGCCAATGATACTTATTCCATCTTGCCTTCCTTTAGCAATCTTATCCCATTGATGTAAACACAGTCTCACTTATATGAACATTGCGACCACATCAATGAGTAAGATTGCTAAAGACTACTGAACATTTATTTCTAGTTTCAACCTCTCTGAGTTTTGGAACCAATTTTATAACTACTTGCAAGATACTGTGTGTCTTGCCAGCACCTCAGACTCAACATGTTCAAAACTGAAGTCTTTAGTCAGTCACTGGATAGTGACTTCTTACTATGTACTTGAAAGTATGGCCCTGGCTGGTGTGGCTCAGTGGATTGAGCACCAGCCTGTGAACCAAGGGGTTGCAGTTCGATTCCCAGTCAGGGCCCATGCCTGGGTTGCAGGCCAGGTCCCCAGTTTGGGGCATGCGAGAGACAACCACACATTGATGTTTCTCTCCCTTTCTCCTTTCCCCTCTCTCTAAAAAGATAAATAAATAAGTTACCTGCTCTCGCCCTGGCTGGGTGGCTCAGTTGGTCGGAGTGTTGTCCCATACAGCAGAAGGCTGCAGGTTTGATTTTTGGTCAGGGCACATACCTAGGCTGTGTGTGGGTTTGATCCCTGGTCAGGGTGCATAAGGGAGGCAACCGATTGATGTTTCTCTCTCACATCTATGTTTCTCTCTGTCTCCCTTCTTCTCTCTTTAAAATCAATGAAGTCATGTCCTCAGGTGAGGATTGAAAAAAGAAAGAAATCTGCTATCATTCAAATTGATGTTCTCCTGTAAGTAATGCATCTTTTCTCTTTGGCTGGCTTTAAGATTTTTTTCTGTCATTTTCCGAAGTTTACTTATGATGTGTCTTGGCATGGATTTCTTTGTTACTCATCTTTTCTAATAACTGTATACTATTCCATATGTGGAGACATCACAATTAAAAATATATGCTATACAAATATAATCACCAATATAAAAAATATACATTTAAAGAATGTTTATTGCAGCCCTATCGTTAGTTCTCTGGTTGGGGGTGTGTGAGAGGCAACCAACTGATCTTTCTCTATTTCCATTCCCCTCTCTCTGAAAATAAATATATAAAATCTTTTTTTAAAAATAATATCTCAATAAAACTGGAGGGGAAAAAGTTACCAAAGAACCTTCTACGCCAAACTAACAGGGTTGACCAAACCCAGAGAGAGACCGATTGTACTTTATGATAAGTATTCTCTAAAATATAAAAGGAAGCAATAAACAGAATCCAAGCTTTGTTCTCTTGTGTCTTTCTCCCTCTTGCCTCCTCTCTGGTTTTGTTCTACACTCTGAGCAGCCTAAGTCACATTGTATGTTGTAATCACCAGAAGGATCTATAAGGAAGACTGTCTCTCTAGACTCTGGCTCTATCAGTTATCCCCTTTTCCTCTATTTTCAACATTTTCTTGTCTCTCTACAGACTTAACTTTCCCCACCCTAAAACAAACTTAAAACACTCACAGCCGCCTTATCTTCATTACAAACTTCCATCCTTTTTTTTTCCCCTCCTTCCTTTCAAAGCCAGACTTCTGGAAGGATTAGTCTTCACCTAGTGTCTGTACTTTCTGCTTTTCTTTCATTCAGTTCACTGGAGTCTGGCTTCTGCCACGATTCCATGAAACTATAAAGGAAAGCTTCCTAGTTGCTGGCTTCACCGGCCTACATTCACATAGACTAACTCCATTCACCACTCTTATTTCTAAGAACTTTCTCTTCTTGGCCTCTGGGACATTTCTGTCTCTTCATTCTTCTATCTTTCCTCCTTTTTTCTGTCGGATGCTCCTCTTGGGTCCAGCCCTTACTCCTCGGGCTTCCCTCGGATTATGTCCTCGTCTGTCTTATTCCCACACCACGTGGGAAGTTTGTCTGCTTACCCGTCTTCAATTACCACCTCTAGTTGATGAATCCCAAACTTTTACTACTAGCCTTGAACTCCTGCTTCAGCTCAAGACCTCTGTTTCCAAATTACTTGAAGCATCTCCATCTATAGATGACAAGGGTACTTTAAGCTCTACTGGCGTAAAATCAGACTTACGTTTTCTACTGTCCCCGTCCCCCACAATCTATTGGATTCTTGGATTATATTCTCGTTCTCCATCACAAGCCAGGTTCCCAAACTAGAAACTCTTGCTTTTGCCCTAACTACCTCTCCTTCCTAACCTTGCACATTTGGTCAGTCAGTGTGCAGCTATGGATTCGACCTCATTAACATCATTTGGTCAAATCTGGGCTTTTCCTTGCACTACCGTAAGGTGGGTTCAGACTCCTATAACATCACCTTGTGTTATTTAAAGTACCTGCTAACTAGTCCTGCCACCACTCTCTCCCTACTCCAGACTGGTACAGGTTCTAAGTGCTTTCCAATGATGTTTATGCCCTGACCAGCGTGGCTCATTTGGTTGGAGCATCATCCCATAACCAAAAGGTTGCAGGTTCAATCTACAGTCCGGGTGCATATGGGAGGCAACCAATTGATGTTTCTCACTCTCTCTCTCTTCCTCTCTCTCTAAAAGCAATGAAAAAATATCATCAGGTAAGGGTAAAATCTCTCTCTCACACACACAAAGTGCTGTTTACAAAGCAAAACAAAACCACTCTTTTGACACCACACCCAAACTCCTTGGTGTGGCATATTAGGATCCAGTGTAGCTTCTGAGCCTCACTTTCTACCGCACCCCCAACTCCTGCTTACTCAGCTTCTCACCATTCCACAGATGCACCAGGCCCTTTTATGTAGCCATGTCTTCACACATCGTATTCCCTCTTAGAACGGCCTTCTCTCTCTTCCTCACTTGACAATGTCCTAGATGTCTAAAAAGAGGGAATCTGCTTTTTTTTCCCCCTATAGCATCCTCCCTGTGTCTGACCTGTGGATTGAATAAGCCATGATTGCATAGGAGAAATTTCATCCCTTAACCCCACACACACTTCACTTTTGGCCACACAATTTCAATCCCTGTTACGTCCATTTCTTTGCACATGCTATAGTCTTCTCACTTTCAGGGAGAAAATGACTCTGTGACTTCTCAGGAAACAGAAACTAGCTATCGTGTAGTGAGCAGTTTTGCTAAGCGATTTCCTCTGTTCATTAGCTTATTTTCATCCTCAATCAATACTATGAGGTAAGTACTATTGTCATCATTTTACAGATTTAAAAACCTTGAGATTTAGAGGGGTTAATGCAGGTCTTCAAAGCCCGAACTTTTAACCTCTGTGCCCAGACAATGTGTATTGCACACAAATGATTGCTGTGTCTGTCCTCTAGGTTCCCAAAGGACTCTCTTCACTTCTCTGTAATGGCAGTTCCCACTGTAGAGTGCAGTATTTCTGTTTACACAACATTAGCCCCACTAGACTGTCAAACCCATAGTGATGGCAACAAAGTCCGACAAATGTCTGTGTCCCCTGTGCGCTTAGCACATTCTGTGTTCAGAAGATGTTCACTGTATATATGAATTCCCAAACCTCCCTCTGGCACTAGCTTTTTGGTTGCTGCCTTGCTTTTCTTCTTGCTGTATCCCTTCATTATTCAGTCAGCTGCAAGCATGAAATGCTGACCATGTGGTAGTACTTAATAAGGATCGCCTTTTGTCTGCTAAGTGAATTTGTATGAAGTAGTCATCCGGGGAATAGATCAGGAGTGCTTTATTTTGGGAGGAAACTTCATTCTGTAGCATTATTGCTCATATTAATATTGCATTTTTAAGCCATTTCTTGTATTAGATAAACATAGTACTAATGATATGTATTATTTTAGGAATCAAGGTTTACATAGTGTAAAAGAAAAGGAAGTACAATCACAGAATCAAGAATTTAGGAACACCATTAAGGATTACTGTCCAGCATGTTAATCATGTTGATATTAACTCTCTTACTGATATCAGGAAGAATATAGAAACTGCTAAAGACAGCAGTGAGGAGACATTTTCTGACTCACAGGGGGGAATGTTAGTAGAATGGGCCTGTAAGTTCTGAACTTGAGTCCGATGAAACCATGTGAAATATCCAACATCCCACTGAGCCTAATTTTAAGGATCTTTAAGATCTATGAATGTGAAAGAATTCACAGTTCCATCAGGCCTTATGTCATCAAAGAAAATGCAAGGGACATTACTATGGAACATCAAGTTTAAGAGCCTCTAAAGATATTTACCTATCTTTACTTATTAATGTAAAGAAATTTATGTATCTTAAGATGTTTACATATATGTGTCTTAAGATTTCAAAACTCAATCAATGTTGTGGCTCAGTGGATAGAGCATCGGCCTGCGAGCCAAGTGTCGCTGGTTCGATTCCCAGTCAGGGCCCATGACTAGGTTGCAGCCCAGGTCCCCAGTTGGGGGCGCAAGTGAGAGGCAACCACACAATTTTTTAAAAAAGATTTTACTTTTTTATTTTTAGAGAGAGGAGAAGGGAGGGAAAGAGAGGGAGAGAAACACCCATGTGTGGTTGCCTCTCACGCATCCCAACTGGGGACCTGGCCCACAACCCAGGCATGTGCCCTGACTGGGAAGTGAACCGGCAACCCCCTGGTTTGCAAGCTGGCACTCAGTCCACTGAACCGCACCAGCCAGGGCACATGTGACAAATTTAATGTCATATAAAGCAGGATGCTGCTGACTTGACTTCTTTCACTATCAAGAAATATTCAGTTCATCCAATTATTAGTTTTTTCCAGTATTAGGGATCTAGGGAAATCAAAGAAAAATTTAATCCATGGGGAACACAAACATCTGTTTTAACCAATAGTTTCAGTATCTTCCTCACAAAACAGTTCACAGATCTACTGCAAGGCGGACAGATGTGAGTTTCACCTTGTCTCCTTTCTGCCTTCTAGTCCAGCTAGTCCGGGGGCTAATGAAGTGTAAAGCAGTCTCAACTGAACAGCAGCAGGGATAAGGAACAAAAAGAACTTGGTAATAATCCATTTGCATAATTGGACCGTGAAAAAAAAATCAAGCTCAAATGGTTATTTTTGAAGCTGTTAGTAGCCCTCAGCTCCACAATGGCAAGACACAGTAAACTACATATTATACTGTTTTATTATAGTCAAATACCACCTCATTTTACATAGAAGTCTGTAAGATTGAACTACATTGATATCTTAATCAGAGTTATGTGTATAATCTCTAACTAAATCTGCCTAATTGGTTCATCAGCAATGGCTCTTTTGGCCATTAGGGAGAAAAAGAAAGAAAGAAAGAAAAAGAAAAAAGAATCCAAGGAAGTGGGCTAGGTGATCACTCCCCTGTTTATGTATTTAGGCATATATTTATATATTCCTTTCTTCTTTTTTGTCTGGAGTATTTTAAAGACGATCCCAGATAGCATATCATTTCACTCAGTTATTCCTTTCTGGAAGTTATGGAATCATTAACATAATCATCTATAGGGTTCAGTATTGCCCATGGGGGTCTGGAACAAGAGATCTCAGTCTCCCAGCGCAAGTGTCTGCTAGTGAACAGCTACAGTTAACTGGTATTGTAACTGCTTCTTGAGGTGGGTAAGTGTCTTTTAACTTGGGAAGCTTTAGAATAAGGCAGAGAAATATTTAAGAGACCCATCATACAAATATTTTTTGTGTGTTAAAGGGTAACTTTGCACATTGGATGTTTTATATATTTGTCACCTGAGGGTCAATCTGTTCTGGTACAATAACATCTTTGTAACTAATTTGAAATGTTTGAGCAAATTTAAGCTTTTTATTTTAAGGTAAAAATCTTACTATTCTTTTTTTGCCTTTTTTATTGCTTTCTTTCATAGTTGTCCCAATTTTTCCCCTTATTCTTTTTAATTCAGCTTTATTGCAGCACGATTGACAAACTATATATAAAGTGTCCAGCATGATGATTTGATATATGTATACTTTTTGAAATGATTACCACAATCAGGTTAATTAACACATCTAGCACTTTGTATAGTTGCCTTTTTTGGTGTGGTGAGAACATTTAAGATCTACTCTCAGTAAATTTAAAGCACACAATACAGTGTTTAAAACTATAATTACCATGTTGTACATTAGATCCCCAGAACTGATTCATTTTGAATAACTGAAGGCTTGTACCCTTTGACCAATATCTCCCATCTCCTCCGCCTCCCAGCCCCTGGAAACTACCATTCTACTCTGTTTTCTATGAGTTTGAGGGTGGTTTTATTTTTTAACATTCCACCAATAAGTGAGATCATACAGTATTTGTCTTTCTCTGTCAGGATCACACTTGCATAATGTTGCAAATGGCAGAATTTCCTTTCTAATAGCTGAATATTTCTGTGTGTGTGTGTGTGTGTGTGTGTGTGTGTGTGACAACTTTTTCATCCATTCCTCTGTCAATGGACACAGGTTGTTACCATATCTTGGCTACTGGGAATATGGCTGCAGTGAACATGGGTATGCAGATATCTCTGTGGGATACTGATTTCATTTCCTTCACATATATACCCAGGAGAGGGATTGCTGGATCATATGGTAGTTCTATTTTTAAGGATTTTTTTTTTAGGAACCTCCATGTTGTTTTTCACAGTGGTTTACATTCCCATCAACAGTGTACAAGGGTTCCCTTTTCTTCACATCTTTGCTTATACTAATCTCTTGCTTTCTGATAAGAGTCGGGAGTAGTTATTGAATTAACTTTCTCTTTCAGCAGCCTAATCCACTGACATCTCTTCAATTTATTAACGTTCTCAAGCTTTTGCCTGTGTTAAAAAAATAGTGCTCCTTCAACTATGCTTTTTTTGTGTGTGTCTAGCCACTGCCTGCTTTCCCTATTGCCCTTTCCCTTTGCGAAACATCTTCGAAAATTAGTCTGTGTGTCCACATCTGCAACTCGCTTTTTTAAAATTGGGAAATACTTTAAGCCAACAAAAAGGGTAGATAATAATATCATAAACATGCATGTACCCATAACTCAGTTTGTTAAAATATTTCGCCCAATTTCCTTCCTATTTTTAAAGAAGTACCACTCTGGCAGGGTGGCTCAGTTGGTTGGGAAATTGTCCTGTAACTGAAAGGTCGCAGATTCAATCCCAGTCAGGGCACATACCTAGGTTGCAGGTTTGATCCCCAGTCTGGCCGCACATGCAGGAGGTAAGCAATCGATGTTTCTCTCTCTCTCTCTCTCTCTCTCTCTCTCTCTCTCTCTCTCTCTCTCTCTCTCTCTCTCTCTCTCTCTCTCTCTCTCTCTCTCTCTCTCTCTCTCCTCTCTCAAAAAGCAATGAAAAAGCCCTGGCTGGTGTGGCTCAGTGGATTGAGTGCCACCTTCGAACCGAAGGGTCGCTGGTTTGATTCCTGGTCAGAGCACATGCCTGGGTTGCTGGCCTGGTTCCCAGTTAGGGGAGAACAAGAGGCAACTGCACACTGATGTTTCTCTCCTTCTCTTCCTCCCTCCCTTCCCCTCTCTCTAAAAATAAATAAAATCTTTTTTTTAAGCAACAAAAAAATGTCATTGGGTGAGGGGAAAAAAAGAGAACTAAATAAAACATCACTGCTACAATTTAAGTATGTGTACCTATCACATCCCCATTCCTCTTCCTACTTCCTCAGAGGTAACCACTAGTCAGACTTTGATCTCTCTTATTTCCACGTTTTGATATTTAGACTATATATATGCATCCCTAAAAATACACAGAGATGAGAAATTGGGATGAATCATGTCTCCTTGAATCCACACCCATGGGCAGTCTCCTTCCACCATGACTCTGGACTTGGCCATGTGATTTGCTTTGGCCAATGTAGTACCTAGAAATGTGATGCAAGCAGAAGCTTGAAAAGCACTTGTGCACTGGCACTTGCCACCACCTGAACAGGTTCAAACCTTCTGGAGAGGCCACATGGAAGAACATCTAGGCACCCTGGCTGAGAGTCTGCCAACTGCCAGACAGGAGCGAGGGTATCTCAAACCACCCAGCCCCCACCAAGCTGCCAGCTGACTGCCGCAACATGAGGGAGCCCACGCAAGACCAGCAGAAGAAATGCCCAACTAAGTCTAGTTCAAATGGTCTACAGAATTTTGAGCAAATTAATGTTGTTTTAAGTGACTAAGTTTTGGGATGGTTGAGCTTTATGATGGTGGTATCATATTGTATGTGGCATATCACAAGCACATATCACAATTTGCTTTTTTGCTTCTTCATTTTGAGATTTTCCCATGTTTGTACACATAGTTATGGTTCATTCATTTAAAACTAACTTTAATAAAGAATTGGTTCATATGAGTATACCACAATTTACTTATCTATTTACTTACTAACGGATGTTTATACTTCTAGTTTTTCACTACTATAAGCAATATTGCAATGAGCATTCCTGTGTGAGTCTTTCTGCACTAGAAATGGAATTACTGGATTGAAAGATGAGGAAATTTTTAACTTTATTGTATTAGGGGGGCCCCCAAAACTGAAATTACCTTCTGAAATGCGGGCCCCTTGCAGTACAGGCTTCCTCCATTAGGTGAGTGTCCTAGGAACCCATCTGTATCAGCGCACCAGCTGGTGTTGTTGTGAGAGGCTGTGTTCAGCTCCAGTGAAATTGTTTTTGAAGACTCTTTCAACACGTTCAGTGGATTGAGTGCCAGCCTGTGAATTGAAGGGTTGCCAGTTTGATTCCCAGTCAGGGCACATGCCTGGGTTGTGGGCCAGGTCCCTGGTTGGGGGTGCGTGAGAGGCAATGATCTCACACACTGATGTTTCTCTCCCTCCCTTCCCCTCTCTCTAGAAATGAATAAATAAAACCTTTAAAAAAAAGAAGTCTGGTTGTAAAGGCTGAGCATCTTTTGTCAGTTACAAATCTTGAAATCAGATATTCTGGAGTCTGCTAACATACACTGCTAGAAAGGGATCCTCTACTTACACAAAGCCTTTCTCCCAACATTCCGCCATTGGTCATCTTCTGTTTTCCCTCTACATTTCCCCCCCTTTGGTATGGCTTCAAATACTACCTGTTACAACTGGTTATCTCTATCTCTACTTTTAATATTTCTCCCAAGTTCAGACTGCTGGAAGTTATCCAGCAGCACACTGATGCTCTTTTCATTTCTCCCTGAGTCATTTTTGCCCTGTGTGTTTAATTTTGGATAGCTCCCATAGCTGTGTTTTCACATTCACTAATATTTTCTTCAGTATGGTCTAATCTGTCAATCAGATCAAGTATATATTTTTCTCATATATTGTATTTATCATACCTAGAAGTTTAATCTCAGTCTTTTTTACATCTTCCATGTCTTTCCTCAATGTGATCATGTTTTCCTCTACCTTATTGAATAGTGTATATTCAGAATAACTGTTTTAATTCCTTGTCTATTAATTTTATCATCTGTGTCATTTCTGGGTCTGCATCTGTTGATTGATTTTGCTCATATTTTCCTGCTTTGTATACCTGAGTATATGCTATTGGATGCAAGGCATTGTGGATTTTATGCTGTTGGGTGCTGGATTTTTTTTCTTTATCACTCCTTTAAATACTTGTGAGGTTTGGTCTGGAATACAGTGAAGTTACTCGGAAAGTTTAATCCTTTCAAGGCTTTCTCTTAAGTTTTGTTAGGCAGAACGAGAGGAACCTTTAGTCTAGAGCAAATTTGTTCCTACTACTGAGGAAATACTCTTCTCTTTCTCTCTCTGTCTCTCTTTCTGTGCACACCTCTCCACTCGGGTACTGTGCCCTGTGAATTTCACCACTGCAGCCTTCCAGAGTTCTCAGCTCTGTTTCCTAAACTCAGAGAACTCAGAGAGACTATTAGGCTCTAGCCCGGCTCCCTCTCCCTAAGCTGTTGTTTCATGTATTTGTCCAGTTTTGTAGTGTTTTTTAAATAAAAATATCACTTTTATTGACATGGTAGGGACATAATGGACAACCTCACAGAAAACCGGAAATAAGACAGTCCCCAGATATCAGAGTGTAACATTGCAGCAGATAGTTAATACTCTTCATCATTTCCCCCCTCACACTATCTCTTTCAACTTCTTCATAACCCTTCTCAAAGGCAGCTGTGTCCTCACGGGCCTCAGAAAACTCCCCTTCCTCCATGCCCTCACCCATGGACCAGTGGACAAAGGCCCGCTTGGTGTACATCAGGTCAAACTTGTGGTCCAGGCAAGCCCAGGCCTCAGCAGTCGCTGTGGTGATGCTCAGCACACACACAGCTTGCTGCACTTTGGCTGGGTCTCCACCAGGTGCCACATTAGGAAGCTGGTCATTAAAACCAACTTTGAAGCCAGTGTGGCACCATTCCACAAACTGGATGGTACACTTAGTCTTGATGGTGGCAATGGCAGCATTGACATCTGTGGGAACCACATCACCATGGTACAGCAGGCAGCAAGCCATGTATTTACCATGGCAAGGGTTTGCTGGCTCAAAGCATGCATTGGTGATGATCTCTGCTACAGAATGCTGTTCATGGTAGGCTTCCTCAGCAGAGATGACAGGGGCATAAGTAGCCAGAGGGAAGTGGGTGCAGGGATAGAACACCAGATTGGTCTGGAATTCTGTCAGACAGACATTCAGGGTTCCATCAAACCAGAGGGAAGCAGTGATGGAGGACACAATCTGGCTGATAAGGCAGTTAAGGTTAGTGTAGGCTGGACACTCAATATCGATGTCATAGAGGGCCTCATTGTCAATCACCAAGGCACAATCAGAGTGCTCCAGGATGATGTGGGTGGTGAGGATGGAGCTGTAGGGCTCAACTATAGCTGTGGAAACCTGGGGGGATGGGAAAATGGAGAACTCCAGCTTAGACTTCTTGCCAAAATTGACAGAGACACATTCTATCAGCAGGGAGGCGAACTCACAACCAGTTCCCCTACCAAAGCTGTGGAAAACCAAGAAGCCCTGAAGACCTGTGCATGGGTTAGCCAGTCTCCAAATGCAGCCCAAGGCGAGGTCAATGACCTCCTTGCCAATAGTGTAGTGCCCATGGGCACGGTTAGTGGCAGCATCTTCCTTGCCTGTGATGAACTGCTCAGGGTAGAAGAGCTGGTGGAAGGAGCCAGAGCAAACTTCAATGACTGTGGGTTGCAGGTCTACAAACACTGCCCTGGGCACATGTGTGCCAGTGCCTGTCTCACTGAGAATGGTGTTGAAGGAGTCATCTTCCCCCGCAATGACCTTGTCACTTGGCAGTAGGCTGGATGCAGTGTTCCAGGCAGCAGAGCTCCCAGCGGGCACTGCCCATTGGCACATCAGCCAGGCCAACGTGGGTGGAGACGCACTCGTGCATCACTGAGCCTCCTGGAGCCCTGGGGGGCTGGAGGAGGTGAGGGGATGGTGACAAGGACCTCCCACTGACAGACTAGCAAGGAGACCAGGAGAAAAGTCCAGTTTTGAAGTTTGTTAAGGCCAAATGGTAAATCCAGTCCTTGTGACTCCATCATAACCAGAAGCATTAAGCCATTATTACCCTTTTGAAAAGATCACTGTACATGCTCTTGGAAAAAAAAAAAAAAAAGGATTATAGAAGGGCAAAAGTGGAAGCAGGGAGACTGGGCTATCACAATAATCCAAGCAGAATTTATCAACTTGGACTGACTGATATGGTAGCAGTGGAAATGGAAAGAAATAGATTCTGGGTGCATTTTTGTTTGTTGTTTGAGAGTAGCCTGTGGGTCTGTTACCACTAGACTTTTAGCACAGTTAACTGGTCCTGGTAGATGTTTAATAAACAAAAGGTCATGTGACACCTCCAGGGACTTGCTCAAACATAATACATGGTCACTGTCCACAAAAAACAACCTGAGGCTGAAAAAAAAGATCTGATTATGTTATTCTGTTGGCTCAAACAGCCTTTGATGTCTCCTCGTTACTTACAAAATAAAGCCAAAACATTCCTTAGTACATCATGCAAGGTCCTCCTTGATGAACTTCTTCATTCTTTCTAGCCTACGTGCAACTGAACTCCTGCCCTGACAAATGCTCACACTGCAATCTCACCAGACTACAAATAAATCAGCGCTGAATGAACAAATAAATGACATATATATGTATACATGTATAGCTATTACACAATTCCTGTATTTTCTAGTACCTGATTGTATCTTAGGAAGAGGACAAACTCAGAAAATCAGCATCTTACACCGAGCTACAGCTATTCTAAATTTTTAATAATTTAGAATAGATTATTGACCCTAACAATTGGCCCCTCTTCTCAAATAGCCCATTCCTATTAATGGCATCACAATTCTTCCAGTCTTTTCAGTTAAAAGGCTTAACCTCATCTTTGGATGTAGGTTCAAAAACAGATCTCTCGTCTGTTTCATTACAATGTGCTTCATTTACACGTCCCTCTTCAACGCTATTGGGAGCACTGCCATCCAGGATCTCATTGTTTCATACCTGGATTCCTATGACAGATTTCTAGCCGGTCTCCCTTTACTGTTTCCCAGTACATCTTACACACAGCCGTTGGAAAAATCTTCCTAAAGCGCAGTTTTCCTCATGCCACTCTCCTGGCTCAAGGACCCTCAACAGTGCTCTAGCTGCATCAAGTCATACTCTTCAGCTTGGTTTTCAAAGTGCTCAGTTTTCTGCTCTCCTTATGGCAGCACGATGCTACCTTTATCTCCTGTTGCTCTCACACCTGGAACTGCCACCAAAGTCACACCAATTTCTCCCTCACCTTTCATGGACCACACCAGGCATATTCCCATCTCCATACCTTTGTTCATGCCGTTCCTTCTTAGAATGCCCTCCCGTCACCTCTCTCTGTATCTTAATCCTCCTCTTGTTTAATAAGTTGAATAACTAACCCGAGTCTCACTCTTCAGTGTTGCATTTTTCAAGTCCTGTAACTTTAAGCACACAAGGTATCTCGCACCGTCGATAGCTCCCAAAGTGCCCTGGGCATAAAGGACCCAAACGAGTACTTTCTTAAACTGATGAGTATATAACTTAACAAGAACAAAATTCATAATATTTGTTGAACCTAATCTCAATCTCTTTCACTGGCTCCTCATCCTCTACCCATGTCTTTTATTTTTTTAAATAATTTTATTTACTTGTTTGTTTGTTTTTAGAGAGAGGGGAAAAGAGAAAGTGAGGGAGAGAAACATCAATGTGTGGTTGCCTCTCATGTGCCCCCAACTGGGGACCTGGCATGCAACCTTGTCATGTGCCCTGACTGGGAATCGAACCAGCAACACTTGGTTCACAGGCCTACGCTCAATCCACTGAGCCACAGCAGCCAGGCTCTACTCATGTCTTAAGTGCTATTATTAAAATGGTGATGATAGTCCTACCTACCTCATTTGAGGTTGTTGTGGGAATTAAGTAAGCAAGTACACATAAAGCACTTAGCATAGCACCTGCCACGCAGTGGGCTCTCAGTAAATGTTAGCAATTATTACACCACGGTCACCGCTCTCCAATCTGGTTTTATTGCCAATAAGCTCATTCTCCGTCAATGGCCTTGCCATTGATCCACGTTCCTAAACCAGGGTTCTTTAAGATTTTAAGCCCTTCTTAACTCCTCTTTTTCTCTCTGTGTTCACTAAGTCAGCAAAGGCCCATCTGTTCTTCAGAAATACCTCTCCGAATCTGTCCCTTCCTCTCGTTTTCCAGACCTCATGTCTCCTCTCGAGACATTCCCAACAGCCTTCTAAACTAGTCTCTCTTCTGCTGGCCTTTCCTCTGCCCAGCCTAGTCTTCACACTGTAGTCAGCTGTTTGAACACAGTTTGCGTTGCCCTTTAAAACTCTTCAATGGCTACCGATTATACAACACAGCGTGGCATGCAAGGCCAGTTTGTGCTCTGACGCCTGCCTACCTATCCAACTTCATCTTCTTTCTATTCCTTATTCTCTCCCTATAAGTTAAGCTAGACCAGTCTATTTTTCGTTACAAGAATGGGCCATACTCTTTGACCATAGCATGCCTGGGTAATTTAATGTTTTCCTGAAATGCCCTTTGTAACCTTGAGCACTCAGTAAATGCTTATTCATCCTCTGTCTCTATTTGATTACCTTCTCTGCGAAGATGTCTCTCATCTCACTCTCCATGCTTATGCTTGAGCACATTTTCATTTAAAACATTTTTGTTGTATTTTTTTCCCATTACCATTTAGTTTTCTTGTACTCTGCCCCCCACCCAGCAATCATCACATTGTTGTTCACATCCATGAGCCCGTTTTCCTTTTTGCTCAGTCCTACCCCCCTCCACTCTCCTACCCCCCCCACTAGCTGTCAGCCTGCTCTCCATCTATGAGTCTGTCTCTATTTTGCTTGTTAGTTCAGTTTGTTCATTAGACCCCACATATGAGTGAGATCATATTGTCTTTCTCTGGCTGGCTTATCTCACTTACATAATGTTCTCCAGGGCCATTTATACTGTTGCAAATGGTAAAATTTTCTTTTTTATGGCCAAGTAGTATTCCATCATATAAATGTCCCACAGTTGTTTGATCCACTCATTTATTGATAGGCACTTGGGCTGCTTCCATAGCTTGGTAATTGTAAATAACTCTTCAATGAACATAAGGGTGCTTATGTTCTTCCAAATCCATATTTTGGGTTCCTTAGGATATATTTCCAGAAGTGGGATCACTGGGTCAAAAAGCAGATCCATTTTTTTAGTTTTTTGAGGTATCTCCATACTGGTTTCCACGGTGGCTGCACCAGTCTGCATTCCCACCAGCAGTGCACTAGGGTTCCCCTTTCTTCACATCCTCGCCAGCACTTGTTCATTGATTTATTGATGATAGCCATTCTGACAGGTATGGGATGATATCTCATTGTGGTTTTAATTTGCATTTCTCTGATGATTAGTGACATTGAGCTTCTTTTCATATGTCTATTGGCCACCCGTATGTCCTCTTTGGAGAAGTGTCTATTCAGGTCCTCTGCCCATTTTTTAATTGGGTTGTTTGGGTGTTTTTGGTACTGAGTTTTGTAAGTTTTTTATAAGTTTTGGATATTAGCCCCTTGTCAGATGTATTGGCAAATATGTTCTCTATTCTGTGAGTTGTCTTTTTATTTTGTTGATGGTCTCCTTTGCTGTGCAAAAATGTATTAGTTTGATATAATCTCATTTGTTTATTTTTTCTTTTGTTTTCCCTGCCTGGGGAAATATATCAGATAAAATATTACTATGAGCAATGTCTAAGATTTTACTGTGTATGTTTTCTGCTAGGATTTTTACGGTTTTGAATCTAACATTTAAGTCTTTGATCCATTTTGAATTTATTGTTGTGTGTGGTGTAAGCAGGTGGTCTAGTTTCATTTTTCTGCACATAACTGTCCAATTTTCCCAAAACCATTTATTGAATAAATTATCTTTAGCCCATTGTATGTGTTTGCTTCCTCTGTTGAATATTTATCAACTATAAAGGTTTGGGTTTATTTCTGGGCTCTCTATGACATTTTCTCTGTCTACATTTCTCCTACTAGTAGATTGTCTTTATTCCTTAAGAGCAGAAGCCATGTCTTGTACATATTTTTATTCTCAATGTGTCACATAGTGTATAGTACATATAGTAAGAGGGCAATAGCTACTTAGTGACTAAATAAACCTCTTCTCCAGCTGTACTTCCTACTATCCTGCCAGTCCTATCAATACACATTGTACTTCCTAGCCTCCCTCCCTTGTTCCTGCCAATCTCTGCACCTGCAGTGTTTCCACCACCTTATCTCAGCTTACTGAATAGTTACCTACCTGCCAAGGGCCAGATCATTCTCCTCTCCCATTGCTACCTTTTCTCATCACCGTGGCTGGAAATGATCCCTTTCTTGTCCTCTTCTCTATTATAACATGAGGTTTTAAGATCAATAAGACTCAAAGATCAATGAGATCCACTAAAGAACTCTCTGTGTCCTGTGGGGGTCCTTAACCTAGGAAGTAGTTCTCAAAGTCTAGTAAATAAAAGTATCACCTAGGGGGATTTGTCAAAATCTTTGCGATTCACCTCCAAACATCCTGATTCGGTAACTAGGAGTGGAATCAGAAAACTGGCTTTTTAAACAAGCATTCCAGGTGACTCTAATGCATATGTGTGGGTCCGTAAATGCCCCTTAGGAGGTTGATTAACCCAGGAAATTACATGAAAACTGTGTAAACATATGCAGATATATATGCATTGGCCTAGAAAGAGTTCATGGTTTGCATGATATCATCTATGACCTCCAAAAACAAGTTTAAAACTCACTGATCAAATGGGAAACAGATATATTAACTGACTAGTTACAAAACAATTAAGCTAAGTGCTAGAACAGAAATATAAACTGATATGGGAACACAGACCAAGGAGCAACTAAGTGTGCCTGGGGTAGCTAGGGAAAGCTTCCCTTGAGGATAACATTTTAGCAGAAGCTTCCAAAGTGAAAACAAGTTTGCTAAGTGGAATAGAATAATACTAGTATTCTAGGCAGAGGAGACAGCACATGTAAAGACACAGGGATACAAAAGGGAAGTTGTATATTCAATATGCTTAGAATATTTGTGAGAGGAAATGTATGTGTATTATGAGACTAGAGACCTTGTATGCCAAGCTGAACAATTTGAACTTTATCTTGTAAGTAACATAGAAACAAGAGGTTTTTTTGTCCGTTGAAGTAAAATTCACGAAAGACAAAATTGACCATTTTAGCCATTTTCAGGTGTGCAATTCAGTGGCTTCCAGTATATTCACATTGTTGTGCAACCATATCCACTATCTAACTCCAGACACTTCGTCACTCGGAAAGAAACCATGTGCCCATTAAGCAGTCACTCACAAGCCCCAGGCAACCACTAATCTGCTCTCTATCTCTAAGGAGTTTGCCCACTCCGGGCATTTCATACACATGGAATCATACAGCATGATGCTTCTTCCGTCTGGTGTCTTTCACTTAGGATTCTGTTCAGTTCATCCATGCTGTAGCACACATCAGCACTTCAGCCCTTTTTTGTTAAATAGTATTGCATTGTATGAATGCACCACATTTTGTATAACATTCATCAGTTGATGGACATTGGGTTGTTTCTACTTTTTGGATATCATAAATAATGCTGCTACGAACATCCCTGTAGAAGTTTCCACTTAAAATCTTGCTTTTAATTGTCTTAGAGTGGAACTGTTGAGTCATATGGTCATTCTGTGTTTAACTTTTTCAGGGACCCCAACAGAGATTTTTAAGCAAAGAAATGATCAGTAGGATATTAACTACAGCAAAGTGTAGGAGAAAACTGGGACAGGGAAGAGACAGGAGGCAGAAAGACCACAGAGGTGGCTATTGTAATAGTCTAAGACTATATAAGGGTTTAAATTAAAAAGAGGCTACTGAATAGGCAAAATAACAGTGTGTGTAATGTTCAGGATCAGAAATAGGGATAAGTTAAGGAACTGTAGAGAAATAAATGCTTATATTAAAAAAGGAAAGATCTCGCCCTGGCCAGTGTGGCTCAGTGGGTTAGAGTGTCGTCCTATAACTGAAAAGTTGTGAGTGCGATTCCTGGTCAGGGCACATGCCTAGATTGCATGTTTGATACCTGGTCGGGGGCAACTGATTGATGTTTCTCTCTCTCCCTTCCTCTCTCTAAAGGCAATGGAAAAAAAAATGTCCTCGGGTGGTGAGGATAAAGAAACAAAAGAAAGATCTCAAATCAGCAACCTAACCTTCCACTTGAAGACACTGGAAAAGAAAGAGCAAACTAAACCCAAAGTAAACAGAATGAAAGCAATAATAAGGATTAAAATGTAACAATAAATAGAGACCAGAAAAACAATGGAGAAAATCATTGAAATCAAAGTTGATTCTTTGAAAAGATTACCCAAACTTCCCAAAATTTTGGCTAGACTGATGAAGAAAAAAAGATGCAAATTATTAAACTCAGGAATTAAACTGGGGACATCACTACTCACATTAGAAACATTTAAAAGATTATTAGGAAATACTAAAAACAATTGTATGCCAACAAATTAGATAACCTTGATGAAATGAAAAAATTACTAAAAAGACAAAAAATAACTAAAATTATTCAAGAAGAAATAGAAAATCTAAATAGACCTAATAGGTAAAAAGATTAAAATGGTAATCAAAACGCTGCCCACAAATAAAGGTCCAGATACAACTGGCATTACTAGCAAATTCTATCAAACATTTAAGGAAGAGTTAAAACCAATCCTTCCAAAAAAATAGAAAAGGGGGGGGCACTTCCCAACTCATTCTATGAGGTCACTATTACCCTGATACCAAAATAAAAGACATCACTAGAAAATTACAAACCAGAATCTCTTATAACTATAGACATTCAAAAAACTTTAAAAACAAAAAAACCCACATTTGCAAGATGAATCTAGCACTATATAAAAAGGATTATAAACCATGACGAAGTAGGATTTATTCCAATAACACAAGGTTGGTTTAACGCCCAAAAATCAATTAGTGTATAACACCATATCAATAGACTAAAGGACAAAAAAACCACATGGTCATCTCAACAGACACAGAAAACTGACAAAGTTCAAGAATCCTTCATGATAAAAACATTAAATAAAGGGAGCTTTCTTAACTTGGTAAAGGACATGTATGGAAAACCCACAACTAACATAATATATAATAATGAAAGTGATACAGTAATGAATGTGTTTCCCTAAGTTCAGAATGAAAACATTCTAGGAGAAACAAGATGGCGGAAGAGTAAGGGGAAGCTACACTAACCTCCTCCCAGAACTAGTCTGGATTTACAACTTAATTTTGGAGAAATCATCTGAAATAACCAACCGAACACCAGCTGGAAAAAAGTCTTATAACCACGGAGAGACAGAAAAGGCCGCTACATCACAATGTGACCATTAAACTATGTCTGTGGCATTATCAAAGATGTTTAATTTACAGGCAAGAAGAATGTCAAGTGCCTTGCAACTGGATGTCTTTCCGATAAGACAGTCCTACAGATTTAGAGACTTGTATGTGGGTTATGTTACATAAATTAACATGTGTTTTCTGTTTTCAAAGGGCATAAGCCTATCATCTCATTACCTGAGTGATTGTACGTATAGGCCTCACTTAATCCTTCTGCAGCGCTGCCTCCTGAGACTCAATGGTTTGGCTGAACTAAGTGGCTGGGTTGGTGAAGAATGGGGTGGTCTGTGGGCTCCACTTTAAAACTGGTTTCTCTTTTCTGTCCTAATGGCCTGGACAGAAAGAGCCCAGAGGTCTGAGAGGGGGGAAACCTAAAATATTTCCCTCAGCCCAAACTAAGTATAATGGGCAAAAGGTTTTGGACAGGTGAGATGTACCTGGCACACCTTCCTCCAAAGAAGCCCTTCTTCTCCCTAATGTGGGACATTGAAGAATTAATACCTGTCTTTTGTCATCTAGTGGTTATAGATTGAATGTCTTTTAACGCTGTTGCCAAATCTGTTGCCTCCAGAATACAACAAGGATGCCAGCCTGTTAAATCAAGCATGCCGTTGTCCGGGGACAGCCAACTGACCTGGAGTCTGCACGATCCTTCCCCATGTGGGAAGGCCACCCTCCCCTCCACACCCCCACTCTTATTAGGGATTTCTGGACCCAAGGGTAGGTAAGACGACGACCATGTCCAGCTTGAAGCAGCTAGAAGACTTCAAGATCTTCGCCCATTGTCCTTTATAAGATTATAAAGGGTCTTAAGTCTGAGAGAGAGGGATTGTTATTTTTTATTGTTAAATTAATGTAATTAATTAATTACATTTTTTAAAAAAGAATAAGAATATAGGAAAGGGTGAGGCAGGAGAGCTTGTATGTAGGACCCATGGGCATGGACTTGAGGGGGATTGTTAGGGGAGTGGGGTGCTGGGCAGAGAGGAGCAAAGGAAAAATATTGGAACTATTATAACAATATAATCAATAAAATATACTTAAAAAAAAAAGAAAACATTCTATTCTTGTTACTTTTATTCAACATTGTATTTGTGAATCTAGCCAGGACCATTAGGCAAGAAAAAGAAATAGAAGCCATCCAGACTGAAAAGAAAGAAGTAAAACTATGTCTATTTGTAGATGACATAGTCTTGTATATAGAAAATCCTACAAAATCTACCAAAAACCATTAATAAACGAATTCAGCAGGGCTGCAGGATATGAGATAAATATACAAAACATTGATGGTATTTCTATACACTTGCAAAGGACAATCCAAAAATGAAATTAAGGAAACAATTAAAAAGAATAAAATCATTATTAAAAACTTATCAAAATATAAAACTTATACTCTGAAAATGATAAGCATTGTTATAAGAATTTGAATGAGACCTACATAAATGGAAAGACATCCTATTTTATGGATGATTAGACATATTATTGTTAAAATGTCAAATACTCCCCAAATTGATCTACAGAGTCAATGCAATCTCCATCAAAATTCCAGCTTGTTTCTTTGAAGAAATTTATTAGCTGAACCTAAAATCCATATGGAAATTCAAGGGATCCAGAAGAGCCAAAACAATCTTAAAAACCCAAGAACAAAGCTTAAGAAATCACACTTCCTAATTTCAAAACTTACTACACAGCTACAATAATCAAGACAGTGTTGCTCTGTCTTTTTGCCGACAGTCACCACCAAGTAAGCATCCTTAAAGTCTCCCCTTCCACAGTCATCATGTCTAAGTCAGAGTCTCCCAGAGAGCCTCAACAGCTGTGGAAGCTCTTTACTGGAGGTTTGAGCTTTGAAATGACCGATGAGGAGAGCCTGAGGAGCCATGTTGAGCAATGGGAAATGCTCACAGACTGTGTGGTGCTGAGACACCCAAAAACCAAGCACTGTAGAGGCTTTGGGCTTGGCACGTATGTCACTGTGGAGGAGGTGGATGCAGCCAGGGATGCAAGGCCACATGAGGTGGAGGGAAGAATTGTGGAACCAAAGAGGGCTGTCTCAAGACAACATTCTTAAAGACCTGGTGCCTACTTCACTATGAAAAAGATTTTTGTCTGTGGTGTTAAAGAAGACACTGGAGAACATTCATCTAAGAGTTATTTTGATTGGTGGGGGAAATTGAAGGGATTGAAATCATGACTGACTGAGGCAGTGACAAAAAGAGAGGCTTTGCTTTTTTTAGCTTTTTAAAAAATTATATTTCATTCATTATGCTATTACAACTGCCCCAATTTTCCCACCTTTGCCCCTGTCCACTCAGCACCCTGCATTCCCTCGGGCAATCCCCCCACCATTGTTCATGTCCATTGGTCACGTGTCTAAGTTCTTTGGCTTCTCCATTTCCTATGCTGTACTTTACATACCCATCGCTATTCTATGACTACTTATTTGTACTTCTTAATCCTCTCACCTCTTCACCCATTCCCCCAAACCCTCCCATTTGGCAACCATCAAAATGCTCTCTATATCCATGATTCTGTCTCCATTCTTCCTGTTTGTTTTGTTTGTTTTTTAGATTGAATTGTTGATAGATATGTACTTTTGCTATTTTAATGTTCATAGTTTTGATCTTCTTTTTCTTAAATAAATCCCTTTAACATTTCATATAATAATGGTTTAGTTCTTTCTTGTCTGGGAAGTTCTTTATCTGCTCTTCAATTCTAAATGATAGCTTTGCTGGGAAGAGCAATCTTGGCTGTAGGTCTTGGCTTTTCATGACTTTGAATATTTCCTGTCAATTCCTTCTAGCTTGCAAAGGTTTTTTGAGAAATCAGCTGACAGTCTTATGCAAACTCTCCTGTAGGTACCTAACTGCTTTTCTCTTGCTGCATTTAAGATGGGAGATAAGCAATCTATCAGGTGCAGAGTTCAAAACACTGGTTATTAGGACACTCAAGGAACTTAGTGAGGACCTCAGTAGCGTAAAAAAGATCCAGTCAGAAACAAAGGATACACTAATTGAAACAAAGAACAATTTACAGGGAAACGACAGTAGAGTGAATAAAGCTGAGAATCAAATCAATGATACGGAACATAGGGAAGCAAAAAACAACCAATGAGAACAACAACAACAAAAAAAAGAATTCAAAGAAAAAACGAGGATAGTGTAAGCAGCCCCTGGGACAACTTCAAGTGTTCCAACATTTGAATCTTAGGGGAGCCAGAAGGAGAAGAGAAAGAACAAGAAATTGGAAATCTATTTGAAAAAAAAATGAAAGAAAACTTCCTTAATTTGGTGAAGGAAATAGACATGCAAGTGCAGGAAGAAGAGTGAGTCCCAAACAAGATGCATGGAAAGAGGCCCACCCCAAGACACATTATAATTAAAATGCCAAAGGTTAGAGGCTTTGTTTTTGTAACCTTTGATGACCATGACTCTGTAGACCAGATCGTCATTCAGAAATACCATACTGTGAATGGGTCACAACTATGATGTAAGGAAAGCCCTATCTAAGCAAGAGCTGGCTAGTGCTTCATCCAGACAAAGAGGTCGAAGTGGTTCTGGAAACTTCACAGGTGGTCGTGGAAGTGGTTTTGGTGGGAATGGCAACTTTGATCATGAAGGAAACTTCAATGGTCAAGGTGGCTTTGGTGCTAGATGTGGTGGGGGTAGATAGGGTGGCAGTGGGGAAATTCTGGACCCATGAAAGGAGGAAACTTTGGAGGCAGAAGCTCTGGCCCCTGCAGTGGTGGAGGCCAATACTTTGCCAAACCATGAAACCCAAGTGGCTGTGGCAGTTCCAGCAGCAGCGGGAGCTATGGCAGTGGCAGAGGTTTTAATTGCCGTCAGGAAACAAAGCTTAGCAGGAGAGGAGAGCCACAGGAGTGACGGGAAAGCTACAGGTTCCAGCAGATGTGTGACCTCAGCCAAGCCCAGTGGTAGCAGAGCCCAGCTGCTACAAAGAACATGTTTTAGACGATAGTCATGTAAATGGGCGAAAAGTCAAGGACTGTATTTGTGACTCATTGTATTACAGGTTATTTTAGTGTCTGTTCTGTGGGAAGTGTAAAGCATTCCAACAAAGGGCTTTAACACAGATTTTTTTTTTCTCCTATGCTGTTGATTATGAAATGGAATAGTCTGAACATGACACTGAATGAATGTGTCTTTTTCAAGGAACTAGTATGAATGACCCATGGACATGGACAATGAGCTGGGGATGGACTGTGGAGGGTGGGGTGAGCAATGGGGGAAAAAGTGGGACAACTGTAATAGAAAAAACAATAAATAATTTTTTTAAATGTGTCTTTTTTTACATGTGCTTGTATAGTTAGTCTACTCTGAAGCCATCAGTGTGAAGTTAGAATTCCTTCAGGGTGATGCCAGGTTTCATTTGAAATTTATTGATAACCTTCTTGGGCACACAAGCCATTGTCTTCAGAAAAGTTGGTGTAGTTGAATTGATAGTTACTGTGTTGTGACCTCAAGTTCACTGTTAAAAGGGTTACCCAAGCAGAGTCATGGAGTTTATGTGGCTATTAATGATCATTGGCACATCCTATGCCCCATATCTTACTTGAATTATGGTACCAGATCAAATCATGGATGGGAATGAAGCTTGTATATCATCCATTATCATGCGTAATCAATGAATGATTTAATATTCTCTTGAAAAAAAAACAGTGTTGTTCTGGAATAAGGAGAGGCATAAAGACCAACAGTTTAGGATTGAGAACCCAGAAATAAATCCATGTATCTGTGGTCAAATGATTTTTGAAAAGGATGCCACATACATTCCATAAGGAAAAGTGTCTTTCAAACAAATGGCACTGGTCACACTACATAGCCAGCCACATGCAGAAGATAAAGTTAGACCCTTACCTCATATTACATACAAAATTAACTCAAAATAGATCAAAGACCTAAATGTAACATAAGTGTGAACCTTCATTACCTTGGATTGGGCAATGAATTCTTAGGTACAACACCCAAACACCAATAACCAAATAAAAACAGATATACTGGACTTAACCAAAATGTAAAACTTTGGTGCTTCAAAGAACATATCAAGAAAGTGAGAAGACTCTCCCCCTCCAACAATGAAAGGATCCAGGGCAAGATGGTCCATGTCAGAGTCCAGGGGAATAAGAAATGAGGTCTCCAAATATAAGCAAGTGGGCACTGAAGAGCGTGGATAAGGAGGATGAAGAGGTCATAGGTGTGAACTGCATCCAAATTAGTTTTCTTACCGTTTTGAAGTCCAAGACATGCAGGATTATGAAGACTATCTTTCCAAATGCAATCAGCTTATCTAACATCGTTCTTGAAGGTAATCTCACATGCCCAAAATTTAGAACGCACAGAGAGAATATAAAATACATCTGTGACAGTACTTCTAAGAATAACTGCTTAGGGAAAGCAGATGTGCAGGTACCTGAGTCATTACTTTTTTAATATTTCAGAAATTTTTTATTTCTTCAAATTTGTTGTTTATCAAGACCTGAGTCACACTTATAAAAACACAATTAAGTGGGAAACTATTTTTAAAGCACAAAAATTTACTTGGGGGAAAAGATGAAAAAAAAAGTAACGTAATAAGTAAACAAAGAAAGAAAGAAAAAGTTTACTTGGGAAGGAAAATTCAGAGGATGATGTATTTAGACAATAATTTGTGTTTTATTTTCCGCATTCTAAACTAGTGAACACACTAGGTTCCCTAACCCAAGGACCTTAATGACTGTCATGTGACAGAACCTAAAGTAAAAAGTTACCAAACACGCAGAAGACAGAAATCCCCCAGTTCCTGCCATCAGATCTTGTTTGGGAGATGATGGCACAACAAAAGGTGTTGGTACTGAAAGTGGTTCGAGAATAAAGGGGGAAATGACTCAAATTCGGAGGAGATGGTTGAACTTCACCAGAACAATGAGGAAAAAACGTACCAGACTTCCAGGGAGTACAAAAAAAAAAAAAAAAGAAGGAAAGTGAAAAGACAATTCACAGAATGGGAGAAAATATTGCAATATATGTTAAGGGACTTGTATCTAAAATATATAAGTTCTTAGAATTTACTAATATGACAAATAATATAATTTAAAAACTGACAAAGGACACTTCTAGTTTCCTGTCTGGCATATAAGGAGCTTAGAAGTTGCTGATCTATCCTAACAAGTAAAAAAGCTGAACAAACTGAAAAATCAACCATTCTTTCTAGGGTTGTCAGAGAAGTGAGGTCACAAGACAAACCTTTGTCCCCGAAATTGGAGAGACAGCCAGGGAGATATGGATAATCACAACTTACTGGAACAGAAAACCACAAGCAGACAATCTCCACCAGAATCAGTACTGGGGCAGAAAACGCTGAACTGTCATTGATGAAATGCCAGAGGCTCAGAGTGGACAGGTCTGAGAGATTAAAGATCCAGGGAGACCCAGTCATGTGGGACTGCCACACTTTTGTGAATTTCACTTCCAGGTTCCCACAGGGAAGACTGATGAAAAAACCCCTCAGGATTCCAGTAGGAAGAGGGGGAAAGGAATCATTTTGAAATATGTCAGACCATCCTGTTCTATGCAACAAGCCATCTCCAAGAGAAAATATTTTACCAGAGCCTAACCTATTGGGGTTTTATTGAGTTTAACCAACCCGGGGGAAGGAAAATACCCAACTCCTGCCCCTTCTGGACACACTGAACCAGCTAAGGGTGGAGAATGAAACTGAGAGACACTTTTGAAGTTCACAGCATAGGGTCATAGGCTCACTAAACTGATACCCAACCATATAAAAGGCTTCTCCTCCTTTCACACCTTACCAGTACATTACTACAGGCCAATTTACCAGAGTTCCTTTTACCTAGTACTTCATATCTGGCTTCTGACAAAAAACTACAAGGCATACCACCCTGACCAGTGTGGCTCAGTTGGTCAGAGAGTCATCCCATAACCAAAAGGTCGCAGGTTTGGTTTCTGGTCGGGGCACATACCTAGGTCACAGGTTCAATTCCTGGTCTGGGTGCACATGATCCCCAGTGCAGGCATGTATGGGAGACAACCAATCGATGCTCCTCGATACTTCTCCCTTGCAGCGATGTTTCTCTTTCACCCTTCCTTTCTCCCTTCCTCTCTCTCTAAAAGCAATGAAAAAATGTTCTTGGGTGAGGATTAAAAAAACAAACAAACTGCAAGGCATAACAAAAGGCAAAAAATACAGTTTGAAGAGATAATGCAAACATCAGAACCAGACCCAGATATGCTAGATATTGGAATTATCAGACCATGAATTTAAAACAATCATGATTGCCCTGGCTGGTATGGCTCAGTTGGTTGGAACATCATCCTGTAGCCAAAGGGTTGCAGGTTCAATTCCCAGTCAGGGCACATACCTAGGTTGTAGGTTAGATCTCTGGTATGGGGGTAGGCACATGCAACCCTCCCATCCGGGCACCAATCCCTGATCTGGGCATGTACAAGAGGCAACCGATCGATGCTTTTCTCTCCTATAGATGTTTCTCTCTCTCCCTTCCTCTTTCTCTAAAAGAAATGAAAAAAAAATGTCCTTGGGTGAGGATAAAAAAATAATAATTAAGAAAATAAAGCAACTATGATTAATATGCTAGGGGCTCTAATGGAAAAAGTAGATAATATGCAAGAACAGATGAGTAATTTAATCAGAGACATGGAGATTCTAAGACAGAATCTAAAAGAATTGCTAGAGATAAAAAAACACTAACAAATTAAGAATCCTTTTGACAGGCTCATTAGTACACTGAACATTACTAAGGAAAGAATCTCTAACCTTGAGGATGTATCAATAGATAACTCCGAAAATGAAAAGCAAAGTGGAAAAGACTGAAAAAAAAACAAAACCCAGAACAGACTATGTAAGAACTGTGGGTTCAAAAAGAAAAAAAAAAAAAGTGTAATGTATGCATAATGGGAATACCAGAAGGAGAAGAAAGAGAAAAAGAAGCAGAAGATTTTCTTATTTTTCATTGAACTAATAGATAACAGTTTGCTCAAGATAATAACAGCAACAATGTACTCAATTATGCATGCTTGTGTGTGTATGCATGTATGTATGTGAAACGAATGACAGAAGGCAGGAATTAGGACTCTTCTGTTATTATAAGGCACTCACACTGCTTGTGAAGCAGTGTAGTTCTATTTGAAAAGTGGACTTGGGTTAGCTGTAAGTGTATATTGGAAACCACTAAAAAAAAAAAACCACTATAATCAGTATGCTAAGAAAGACACAAAAGGGAATCACATAAAACTCAGTTGAAGCCACAAAAGACAGAGGCAGCTGTATCTTGGCAGTCCCAGGGAGCCTGTTGGTCAGTGCGCTCGGTTGCGCACTCACGGCAGTCATAGGGTGGAGCGCGCCCAGTCACAGCACCTGTCAGAGGAAGGAGACAAGAGACGAGGCTGGGCAGCATGGGCCTTGGCGCAGCAGGGGACCCTGGGTATCTTCCCAGCAGGTGGGAATGAGTAGGCCTCCTGTTGAGAAGCCGTCCCACACCTGGCCTAGCATGTGGGAAACAAAGGAGGAGCATCCTGTCCTGGCTGGCATAGCTCAGTGGGTTGAGTGCCAGCCTACGAACTGAAAGGTCTCAGTTCAATCCCTGATCATGGTACATGCCTGGGTTGTGGGCCAGGTTCCCGGTTGGGGGCGTGTGAGAGGTGGCTGATCGATGTTTCTCTTCCTCTCTTTCTCCCTCCTTGCCCCTCTCTAAAAAGGAATAAATAAAATGAGCTAAAAAAAGCAAATGAGGAGCATCCTATCAAGGTGCCTATCGAAGCACCAATGGGCATGAGGCTCTCCCTGAGGAAGGCAGACAAGTGACTCCCCATGTAGGCAACCAGAAAGGCACCAAGGGCAACCTACCTGATCAATGCCAGGAACAACGTGGGAGGATGAAGGAAAAATGTTCTTGTGGCACAATTCGTTAGAGCATTGTCCCATAAACCGAAAGGTCACGAGTTTGATCTCCAGTCAAGGCACATGCTTAGGTTGCAGGTTTGGCCCTCATTTGGGACACATACAAGAGGCAGCCAACAGATCAATGTTTTCTCTCCCTCCCTTCCCTTCTCTATAAAATCAATAAACATGTCCTCAGGTGAGAATTAAAAAAAGAAAGAAAGAAAGAAACAATATAATTTCTGCTCTCAGACCACAATGAAATTAAACCAGAAAACAGTAAAAGAAAGATAACTGGAAAATCCCAAAATACATAAAGATTGAACAACACACCTCTAAATAACACACGTGTCAAAGAAGAAATCTCAAGAGAAATTAAGAAAAATTTTTTTGACTAAATGAAAATGAAAACACAAGTTCTCAAAAATTTGTGGGATGGAAGCAAAAGCAGTGCTTACAAGGAAGTTTATAGCATTGAATGCCTACATTAGAAAAGATCTAAAACCAATAATCTAAGTTTCCACCTTAGAAAACAACAAAAAAAGAGCAAATAAAATCCAAACTGAGCAGAAGAAATATACAATCCTATTAACCAATATCATCCCAATAAATTTAACTTTAGAAAGGCAATGAAAAAAAATAAAAAATAAGAATTACAGCAGAAATCAATGAAATAGAAAACAGGAAATCGATAGAGAGGAATCAATGAAACGAAAAGCTGCTTCTTTGAAAACATCAATATATCGTATTATACAATTGAATTGTACACCGTAAGTGGGTGAACTGTGTGGCGTGCGAATTATACTTCACTAAACCTGTTTTTGAAAATCAGGTCAAAGCTGTGTTAACAGTAAAAAGATCAGTGGTTGCTAGGGGTTAGGGATTAGAGGGGGATGAGCAGGCAAAGCACAGAAGGTTTTTAGTGTGGTGACATTATTCTGCATGATACTATAATGGTGGATAGATGTCATTGTACATTCATAAAAACTCACAGGACGTACAGCACCAAGAGTGAACCCGAATGTAAACTCTGGGCTTTGGGTGATGATGATGTGTTGATGTAGGTCCCTCGGCTGTACAAGATGTGCAAGATGGTGCAGGGTTTTGATCGCAGGGGAGGAAGTACATAGGAACACTATGCACTTTCAGTTCCGTTTTGCTGTGAACCTCATACTGCTTCAAAAAAATAAAAAATTTAGGGAATATTGCCTTTTGACCCAGCGATTCTGCTGCTGAGAATATACCCTAAGAACAGCGAGTCACCGATTCCAAAGAACCTGTGTACCCCTATGTTCATAGCGGCGCTAGTTACAATAGCCAAGTGCTGGAGACAGCCTAAGGGCCCATCAGCGCATGAGTGGATCAAAAAAACAAAAAACTGTGGTACATTTACACAATGGAAAACTATGCAGCAGAAAGAAAGAACTCCTACCTTTTGCGACATCACGGATGGAACTGGAGAGTAGTATGTTAAGCAAAATAAGCCAGGCAATGAAAGACAGATAACCCATATGATCTCACCTATAAGAGGAATCTAATGAACAAAATAAACCAATGAACAAAATAGAACCACAGGCAAGGAAAGTGACCAGAGGGGAGGGGGAGAATGGTGGAAAGAAGGGGAAGGGCCTAGTCAAAGAACATGTATGAATGACCCATGGACATGGACAACGGGGTGGGGACTGAATGTGGGAGCGGGGGTGGAGGAGGGCAAAGGGGGAAAAACTGGGACAACTGTAATAGAATGATAAAAAAAATGACAAAATTTTTAAAAAACCAAAGCACAGTAAAACAAGGTATGCCTGTTAAAAAAAAGTATTTGAAAAGAAAAAAGTGTTTTAAATCAGAGACTGATCGAACAGAAGGTGAAATAACAATAAGAAAAAAAATCCTGTACCTTTAAAGTTTCTCTTTCGTGGCTCCTTCTGAGGCTGGACAAAACTAGGTCCATATAAAAAGCTGTCTATACAGAGAAGCTTACCTACTCCTCCTTAACTTAAATAGGCAGGCCAGAGCACCTCATTAGGACCTCTATTTAGGATCCCTGCGACACTCCAACTGCAGGCATTTTGCTTCACTCTCCCCAGACAGGTAACCTTTTAAATGAAGTAGATCCAAAAGGTGATCCACACTCACTGTGGAGAAATCGGTACCTTTTATCCTCTTACCATCTATTTTCAACTAACATGGCCTGTCTGCCTCACCTGTCCATCATTTTTACATCTTTTCCAAAATTCAAGATCCAAGACATACAAACAAAAATATTACAAACACTAATGGTGACTCTAACTAAAAATACTAATTAAAAGCATTATTCTGGCCAGGCCATGGGTCGGGGCATGCGAGAGGCAACCGATCGATGTTCCTCTCTCACATCGAGGTTTCTCTCCCTCTCTTTCTCCCTTCCTTCCTCCCCTCGCTGAAAATAAATTAAAAAAATATTTTTAAAAAGCATTATTCTGGCAGGACATTATATAGAAGGACCTAATTTGTTACAAACTCGGGGAACAACGGAAATTACCCTCCTTCAAAATGGCCTAATTAGCACTCATTGTAGCCTGATCTCCAAGAGGTTCTGATCCTGAAACGCCCAACTGCAAGCGGCTCTGACAAGAAATAACTAATTGCATCCCTACCTGTGAAGAATAATTCATCACATTATTGAATATCCATCTCATTAACTCTCCCTTCCACCGCCTAATCATCGTGACTATATCTTGAGCTCTAAGTATATGCCAGGCATCATGCTACATACTTTAGATTTTTTTTTCACTTAATTCTTACAATAACCATATAAGTCTCATTCATTTATTTGATAGGTAAAGAAACTGAGGTTTGGGGCAGGTAAGTAACTTCCTCATTGATCACACAGCTGGTAAGTGAAAGAGCCAGTATTCATTCTCTTAACGATTAAATACTAAAGAAATACTGAACTATTAAATACTAAAGAAATATTTAAAATATGACTATCATCTAGATATAGGTAATATTTCATTCATAAAAGATACTTTATTACACTTAAATTTCTATCTATTTTAACTTCAAAGCATACCTTCTTCCTTTTAATCTTGCCTTCACAGATATTTTTTATTGCAGTTCAGTCTAAGTTTCTTCATTCTTGAAGTCAAGCCAGGTCACAAAACAGACTTAGTTTTTCCAGTGTTTATATTTCATGGATACCACTCTACTGAGATTGTATGTAACCCCTGAGGTTGTCTTCACCACGTTTTGCTGCTTAAGGCTCAGGCCTGAAATTCTCCTCTAGGGTCTAAGAATCATATCTGTATTTTTCTGTATTCAACCGTTTTGCTTTTTTCTTTCTTTCTTGTTCTTTTGTAGAGAATGAGAAACTAGTCCATAGGGACCACTTACCTGGCTAGACCTCGTGAACTGGAATTCTGATAGTCTGACAGCTCAATATCCTGTGTCACAAATGATTAAGAGGATAGTACAGGCAATGGCTTCTCTGTGGTTGCTTTTCTGATGGCTGCTAGAATGGCAAAAATATTACATTTATTAAGAGTAACCCACCTGGCTGCTGTGTCTCAGTGGATTGAGCGTTGACCTGCGAGCCAAGTGTCCTAGTTCAATTCCCAGTCAGGGCACATGACTAGGTTGCACGTCAGGTCCCCAGTTGGGGGCGTGAGTGAGAGGCAACCACACAGCGATGTTTCTCTCCCTCTCTTTCTCCTTTCCCCTCTCTCTAAAAATAAATAAATAAATAAACAAACAAAATTTTTTTTTAAAAAAGAGTAACCATTAGGCACATTCATATTATAACAGTAGGAATCTATATAATAAGTCCCCAGAGTGATCACAAATATTTTTTTCTGCTGTTATCAACCAATACCAAATATACACTATTACTATAAAAACCTCTAAGCTCAAAGACTCCTTGCCAGCTAACTGACTTCCTACCTCCATCCCGTTGCCACCAATTATGCACCTCTGTGTCCAACTACGTCACTGTTCCTTCAGTTTATAACAAATGATAGCAGGAACTGAAAACGTGCCACATTACTATCACAGCAGTTACTCTTCAGGTTTTCAACATGGAGCTCTAGATCTCCAATTCAGTCTCGTTTCACTTCTATCCCATTGCCACCAATTATGCACCTCCATATCTTACTTATACATAGACACAATCATATCAAATAGAGCCAGGGCCGTTGAGATCGAAACCCTCACCCTGAAGCAGATCCTATGTAGTCCTCTATGTATCGTGGGTTGCGGATGGTTCTGGAAAAGAGTAGAAAAATATTATTCCAAAAAGTCAATACATTTGTGAAGCTCCAATTTTCCCATTACAGAAAGACCAAAGTTCATCCAGTCTACTGAATACATTCCTATCAAAATGATGAGCTACAGTCAACTTCGATCCCAATGGTGTCATTCACAACTTACTAATTATACACCGAGCTCCCCGTTGCCATAGTCAAAGTATTCCAAAACTGTCAAATTGCTTCCCAGTTACCAAGACTAGTTCCAACATTTCCCTAATATCTAAACAAAATCAGTCCAGTTTAGTTTCCTTAGCACATCGTCTAACAATATTTTTTTAACAATAATGGATCTAGTTATATTCCAGTTTCAAATGAACCGCATGGATTCCGATATTCTATCATACCTCTAATTGCACCCTCTGCTTAAGCAAATAAGCAAATAAATAAATAAATACGTAAACAAACAAACACCTATTCGCCATTTCCTAAAACTTTTTGCTTTGGTCTTGCTCATTCATTCCACCTCTATCACCTCTCCTTAACACCGCATGTCCCAAACCCTGCTGTTTCCTTTGCAGAGCTTTTAATTGAAGGTGGCTCATTTCCCTTACTCGCCTCTCCCCGTAAATCAAGATTAAGTGGGCATCTTCTTCACTGGGTCCCCAGAGTGTTATTTTTCCTGTCTTCCCTCAACAGCCTGTCTTGCTTCAAAGTTCATGCACCTCAATCTCATCGACCTCTCAATGTTAAACGTCAACTTCAGGTTTCTCCCCTCCCTTCACTAGAGACTTTGGCAACGACTGTTTTCCTGTCGCCTTTCATCCTGAAAGCCTTCATCGTCCGCCTTGATGATCTAACACCCAAACCTCACAGCTCCTTGACAAATCTTATTCTATTTTCATCTTAATTCCACTTCAATCATCCATTTCTATAGCAACAACTGTAATGGCTCCACCTCCCAAACCAAACACAGAATCCACTCTCTGAACTCCTAGTTTTTCTACATCTCCGACACCTTACACTCCTTGAGCTACCCCTTCAATTTCCTCAAGGCCTTGAATTCATGAAGCCTCTCACCTATTTTCCAAGGGCACCATGTCCCTGCGGCTTTCACTTCCTCCTCTGCCTAGGAAACGTTTCATGGACAGTGGGACTTTAATGACAGTAGCCGGTGCTCTTCATTCTCCTATCTCCTTGATGTTCTATCATACCTGTACTGCCAATCCCCAGCCACAAATCAACCCAGCTATTTCTATTTTTCCATTCCTATCTATGAATTACAAAGTATGACTGAATAACATCCTACACTGCTGACCACCAGTTTCTCCTCCACCCAACTGATATTCCACTGCTACCACAATTATCTTTTGTTCTTAATTTTTATTTATTGATTTTAGAGAGGGAGAAGGGGGAGAGAGAGAAACATGGATTTGTTATTCCACTTCTCTATATATTCACTGGTTGCTTCTTGAATGTGCCCTGACCAGAGATTGAACCCACAACCTTGGTGTATCAGGACGATGCTCTAACCAACTGAGCTACCTAGCCAGGGCCTCCACAATGATCTTTTAAAACATAAATTAAGCAGGACTTTAGGAAGGGCAGAGTGAGGGGCTCAGCAAGTCCTCTCCCTAAAAACACAATGACAACTATGTAACACTGTCAAAAACAACCATTCAGGACTGTGGAAATAAACCCAAATTAAACAATAAATTAAGGGGTGTTTAAGAAAATCTATTGAAGCTTGGGTAAGAACAGTGGGAATCTATGGTGCTTTAGCTTGGGGCTATTCACGTCCCCTCTCCCACCTCTACTGGAGCTGATTTTGCAAGGGCAGGGCAGAGCCCTGAAAGCCAACAACGTGGCTGCTGGACTGGAATTACTTGTTCAGGAATGAGCACAAAAAGTCCTATGCACAGGGCTGTTGAAAATAACAGCAAAACCCCTTAGATCAGGGAAAACTGACATCACAGTCACCTGAGGTCACAATAATGGCAGGGGCAAACAACAGAACAGCGGGCCTGCCAAAATTTATCAGAAAGACCCAGAAAACAAGACAACCCTCCGAGGACTTGACAAACTCCCTCCTTATTCTTGGTGGTCTAAAAGGCTATGCATCAATTGAAAAACCAAAATAAAAAATAAAAATAAAAATAAAAGGCTATGCATCTATGCAATGCTGCACTCAATCACAGGGTGCTGGAGATTTCCCTGCCTGAATGTAAACACCTGCACAGATATAGAGGAGAGACAAGAAGGCCCAGCCCCAAGTAAAAAATCAGGGGAATCTTGGAAACTCCCTGACCTTTTGAATGTGCTTCCCAACCCACCACCCACAATTCCATTACCAAAGGGTGGAAGACAACATGGGCCCAAGGCAGCATTTAAGGATGACTTCTACCAAATGGCAGACAACTGTTCACTGAGTTCTCCTGTCCCAGCTGTCACACCTAGGAAGCAAGGCTCCCTAGAAATAAAAAAGAATTTTTCAAAAACAAGAGCAGAAACTGCAACGGGCTACACGCTGAAGAGGAGACAGAATCTACAGAATTCGTCCAGGCAAGTTACAAAACAAATGTAAAAAACAAACAAAACCACAAGAATCTCTGGGGGTGGGAGGGGTAGGGATCAGAACTTGAGCTTAACCTTTTTTTTCCACGAATTTGCGTGTCATCCTTGCATAGGGGCCGTGCTAATCTCCTCTTTATCGTTCCAACTTCAGTGTACGTGCTGCCGAAACGAGCACCTGAGCTTCATTAACCTTTTGAGGAAGTACTGACTGTTTTCCGAAGCAGACATAACCACGAGGATGGTTATGATAAAACACAGATAGACAGTAAACAACTGTTGGCAAGGCTGTGGAGAGACCTGGAGCCCTCATCTCTTGCTGGTGGAAATGTCATATGGTGCAACCGCTCTGGAAGGCAGCATGACAGTTTCTCCAAAGGCTGAACATAGACTTCACTGCCATATTGCTATCAACAAAAAAAAGGGGTTTTGTAATAAATCTAACCAAAAGTAGCCTCACAGGGTGATCTGATCATAAATTCCTAGCTGGGCAGTTGCCTTGGCCCAGGCATATAAAGGGTTTATCTTCAATGTAAGCAAGCCCTAGCCATTGTTTTTGAGGTTAACACACCTTTGAAATTCCTCTTGTTCAGACCCCTTGGAAAAGTAACCACCCTCAAGAGAGCACATGATCTTTGTTACCTATCCTGCAATCTGTCATAGAGCTTTTCCTGCCTAGCTTTCTCCCATGTTCACAGAATCTTTCTTAAGGACCCTTCTTAATCCCAAAGGTATAAAGGGAACTACAAAAGTGTCACTCTTCAGAGCATTGGAGGGCTTGCTTCCTGGCATGCCATCAGCTTCACGCAAATAAACTCATACAAATTCTCTACAGGTTTGAACATTTCTTATATGGACATTACCCAGAAAGTCTAAACAACCAAAAATGTCCATCAGCTGATGAATAGATAAACAAAATATGGTATATTCATATGATGGAATACCACTCAGATACAAAAAGGAATGAACTATGTACTCACCCATGCTATAACATGGATGAACCTTGAAAATGACATGCTAAGTGAAAGAAGCCATACCAAAAGCCCACATGCTGTATGACTGCATTTAAATGAAATGTCCAGAGTGTGAAAATCCATAGGGAAAGAAGGTAGATTACTGGTTGCCAGAATCTGGGGGTACAGGGGGGCGGGGTTCAGGGAGGATGGGAAGTGACTGCTAATCAGTAGTTTCTTTCTGGTGTGATGACAATACTCTGGAATCAGATAGTGGTGACGGTTAAACAGCTTTGTGAATATACTGAACACCACTGAGTTATATACTTTAGAATGGCTGAATTTTATGGTATGTGAATTACATCTCAATTAAAATGTAAAAAACTAATGCTAAGAGGAAGCAGCCAGATGCAAGGCTATATAATGTATGATTCCACTTATAAGAGATCTCTAGAAAAGGCAAATCTACAGAGGAGGAAAGCAGAGGGAGCTTAGTGGCTGCCTGGGGCTAGGGGAAGGAAAGGAGGTTGACTGGCAAAGGGGACAAGAGATCTTGCAGTCTTACGGAAAGGTTCTAAAAACAGATGGGACTCATGGACATGGACAACGGGGAGGGATATGATTGCGGGAGAGGGGGTGGGTTAGGTGGGGGAGAGAAATTGGGGGAAAAGGGGACAACTGTAATTGAAAAACCAAAAACAAAAACAAAAACAAAAAAAAACACTAATGCAGAGTAAAGGCTATCTTATGAGAAAAAATAAAATAAAATAAAATAAAATCAGATGGTAGTCCTGGTTGCCCAACTATAGATATTCACTAAAACTCATTAAGCTGTATACTTTAAATAGGTGAAGTTTATCCTGTGTAAATTAGACCACAATAAAGCTATTGTTATAAAAAGAAAATAGGCTGGCTCACTTTCCCTCCCAGAAGCATACCTGAACCTTTCCCCTCCCCGTTGTATTCCCCCCGGGCTCCTTAACTTTGCCTTTCTCTCTCCTAAGCTCCCAGGGCCCTTCTTTTACCTCTGTAACTTTCTAAATAAACTTTCTCACCCTGGCCGATATGATTCAGTTGGTTGGAGCATCATCCTGTAACCAAAAGGTCGCTGGCTCAATTCCCAGTCAGGGCACATGCCGGGGTTGTTGGGTTTGATTCCCTCAGTTGGGGTGCATACAGGAGGTAACCAATCGACGTCTGTCTGTCTCTCCCTTTGCCCCTCTCTTGAATGAGAATAAAATCAACCTTTAAAAAACTTTCTCATATATAGAGAAAGAAGCAGCAGGAAATATACATGATAAGCTTTATGCCAGAAATCAAGCAGGCTACAGAATCCTAATGAGTAGTGTCAGAGGAATACGGGAGGCAACGCTTCGGTAAAAGATGCAATTAACTGAAACTCACTGAATACATTTCTTTAAGACATATGATGATTTCATGATAGAGAAAACAAACACATGCAAATCACTGGGTATCACAGGAAGTAACTCGGGCATCAACTCTTTATTCTGAAAATTGGTAATCAAGTCCAAGATTAAGAATTAAGCCTCCCTCCTGCCTTCACTGTACAGGTAACCCAACAGCCCTAGTTGATGAGGGAAAGTTTACTTTCAGAAGAATTTCAGCTAATTAATGTAGAAGATAAAATTAGGATATCACCATTTTTAAACTCCTAGTGAAATAATTCTGCCAATGATCATCACAGGATTATACCATTGGATGAAAAGTTGAATAAATCTGTCACCTGTTCGTTAAAGGTGGAATAGACTGCCAAATGTGACTCAGAGTGAATTACATGACGACCCCGAAATATTCTTGACCAAAAAAAAAGAAAAAAAGTTGAACCAGAATATCATCCAGCCTCTAAAGCTAACTTCCATCAGAGAAAAATATGGAGTTGGGGTACAGAGGAATAAAGTAAATGACAACATAAGAAAGAAAACAGACAAATCCTACACATGGGATTTTCCCGTAGGACAACTGACCCACTTTCTACAAGAAGTTAATGGCTTGAAAATGAAGAAGAAAAAGTGAGGCACACGCTGCTCTAGATTAACAGAGATTTAGTGTCAAAAACCATTTTGTATAACTGAAACTTTGCATCCCTTGACCATCATTTCCCCCATTACCTCCCCCCACCTTGATTGTGATAAATGCTTTGCAAAGTATACCTATATCAAATCATCAAGGTGGATACAATTATTTTATAATTATGACTTATTTATTTATTTTGGATTTTATTTCTTATTTTTTAAGATTGTATTTATTTATTCAGTTTTAGAGAGAGGGGAATGGAGGGAGAGAGAGAGGGAAAGAAACACGAATGTATGGTTGCCTCTTGTGTGCCCACAACTGGGGACCTGGTCCGCAACCCAGGCATGTGCCCTGACTGGGAATCAAACCCGTGACCCTTTGGTTCGCAGGTCGGCGCTCGATCCACTGAGCCACACCAGCCAGGGCTGGATTTTATTTCTTTATTTTTAGAGAGACGGGAAGGGACAGAAAAAGAGGGAGAGAGATACGGATCGGTTGCCTCTCGCACACAACCCAGGCAGGTGCCCTGACTGGGAATCAAACTGGCAACTTTTCGCTTTGTGGGAAGATGCCCAGCCAACTAAGCCACACCAGTCAGGGCATATTTAATAATTTTTAAATTCACAAATCTGACCGTGTAACTTCGAAGCATAAAATACCTTCAATGAATGGTTCACGAAGGTCCACAGAGATAAAGTTCAATCTACAGCATGGTCAATAAAGCCCTCCATAACATGCTTCCCAACCTCTTACTGTGCCCTAAATTCCAGCCACTAAACCCATCACACCTCCATGCCTCTGCATCTACTGTTTCCTCTGTCTGTTTTCACACCTCACCCTGCACTTTTCTGGCCTGAGAAGAGTTTTATAATTCCAGCACAGGTCTCCTCTGCGAAGCCTTTTTGGACTTCCCATATTCAGTTTACTTTAGTTTTGAACCTTATTCTCCTATAACAGAATATCTTGGGTTCTTATCTGCAACCTTAGAGCCTTTGCTTAGCTTCGAATGCCTGTACCCAGGACCTTTGATTCTAGGATTCCTAGAGCCTTAATATCCACTCCTTCCAGGGCTCTCACTGTGCTGTTTCCCGCTGACAGACCTCAGAGTCACCGCCCCAGGGCATAGCATTTCAAGAGGCACTCACTCTCTGGGTCAAGAAAGAGCAGATTCGGCACTACTGGCACCTCATTTGCCTCACCCTAGTCCTGGCCCCCGTCCCTCCTCCGACCTTAAAGTCCTAACATTAAAGTCCTCCCTATTATCTTTTACTATTCTCAACCCAGTTTCATTCCGTCACATCAAACTCTGCAATTCATCTCAAATGCCTGTCACATTGAAAGATGTGCCTCTCTCCATCCAGGAGCTGAAAATTTGCCACAATCGTGGGCCAGGGTTGCTGAGTATAAAGGCAGTGTTGCTATTACACCAGTCACAGAAATGGAAATTGCTTAAATCCTTAGTGAAATGAAACATCAGATCCAGTGCCAGCAAATTCTAAAAGCTCTTGAAAGTATTCAGGAGATCCCTTCAAATCACCATAAGTATCCATCTACCTCTTCTTCCTCTACGATTGCCCTTCTCTCAAGTACTAGCAGTCAAGTTAAACTTTAAAAACTCATTCATTTTTTTGTTTAATAACTAATATCACAAAAATATTTTTATTTTTCATTGCTTATGTATAATGTTTCATTCACACTTAAGTGGGCCATTATCTGCTACTCTGGAAACATAGCCACTATTTATGTAAGTGGTTTCTCTGATAAAATTGTCCAAAACTCCAGATAGCTAATTTAAATAAACTTTTAAAAAATACAGTCACAAGTGAATTAAGCATTTACCTTGCCTGTCATGTACAAACTGTATTTTAGGATACCAAATAGCCCTTATGGGTAAGGGGAGACTCTTTACAAAAACATTCCAGCTAATACACGTAGAAGGAATGACAGAACTGGAAAAAAATCACCAGTTTGAAACCTTATGAAATAATTGATCCACATAATGATCATCAATGGATGCTAAAAGCAACAGAAAAAAGACAAATGAGGTACTTTACAATGCAAGGATCAAGCTGTCACCAATCTGCACTCAAGGCTCAATCACAACAGCAACACTAAAAGGACACCGGAGGAGCATATGTGAAGGTTTGGATTCTACAGAAGAGAGCATGACATTTTCCAAGAATTACTCTATCCAGCAAAGCTGTCATTTAGAATGGAAGGGCAGATAAAGTGCTTTCCAGACAAGGTAAAGCTAAAGCACTTCATCATCACCCAGCCATTATTATATGAAATGTTAAAGGGAACTATATGAGAAAAAGGAGATCAAAACTATGAACATTAAAAGGGCAACAAATTCACAACTATCAACAACTGAATCTAAAACAAAAACAAGCTAAGCAAACAAGTAGAACAGGAACAGAATTACAGATATGGAGATAATATGGAGGGTTATCAGCTGGGAGGGGGAACGGGGAGAATGGGGGTAAAGGTGCAGGGGTTAAGAAGCATAATTGTAAATGACCCATGGACATGGACAACAGGGTGGGAACTGACTGTGAGGCAGGGTAGGGAAGAGCAAAGGGGGGGAAATGAGACAACTGTAAGAGGACAACAATAAAAAAAGAAGCATAATTGGTAGGAACAAAGTAGACAGGGTGGGTGTCCAGAATAGTAAAGGAAATGAAGAAGCCAAAGAACTTACACGCACGACCCATGGACATGAACTAAGGGAGGATTGCTGGAGGGAAGGGGGTACCAGGTGGAGGGGGGCAAAGGGGAAAAATTGGAACAACTGTAATAGCATAATCGATAAAATATATTTTTAAAAAGAAAACGGGGCTCAGAGTGACTGAAATACAGAGTTTGAGATGGGAAGTTTTGATAAATGAAGCTGATGCTGGAGCAAGATGTAGGGCCTTTCGCCCCAGCTGGTGTGGCTCAGTGGATTGAGCACCAGCCTATGAACCAAAGGGTCTCCAGTTTGATTCCCAGTCAGGGCACATGTCTGGGTTGCAGACCAGGTCCCCAGTTGGGGGCATATGGGAGGCAACCACACATTGATGTTTCTCTCCCTCTCTTTCTTCCTCCCTTCCTCTCTCTAAAAATAAATAAATAAAATAAAATCCTTAAAAACAAAGAATTTCAAACTTTCTCTTAAGGGGGACTAAGAAGTCACTGAAGGGCTGTCCTTTAGAAAGTGTTCTCTGGCTGTAAAGCAGAGACTAATTTGGAAGTCAGAAAGACTCGGGGGAAAAAGTCAGGGCAGGTTAGGAGAAAGTCGCAATAGTTCAGGTGAGAAGTGATGCTGACCTGCACCAGCCTACTGGCTGTAGGGATAGAGAGAAGTATGTGGCTACAATGGACATTTAACAAATAGACCCAAAGGGATCTTGGTGGTGGAATAACTAGAGGGAGCGTGGTACGAAGGTTTTAGGCCTAGGCACCTGAGTTGGCAGTGGTGCCGTTCACTGAGACAAGAAACGCAAGAGGAGGGACAGGTTTAGACAGAGTACGGGAAGTGGTGACTTGGAGAAGCCTGTCGATGCAGGCAGATGGATACATGGGGTCTGAGGCTCAGAAACAAGGTCCGGATCAGACATACATTTGTGTGGAATGAGTGTATAGTAAGCGGTTGAAGCCAGGAGGATGGAGAAGGTGACCCTAACAATAAAACAGCAAAGGAGAACACATGTCCTTGTTGCCCCACACCTTCCACCTCTCATAATTCCAGGCCAATGGCAGAACAAAACCCAGAGCAGTGAATCCAAGAGTAGGAGGTGAGAAAATAAAAGGTGAATGAAGGGGAAGGAGAGATGAGAGGAACTGAAGAACATGAATTAATATAGTACTCATTTATGCTGTGCAGTTAACCCTTTACTTATATATATTGTCCTATTTATAATATGTACATAGTATTGTCTTCTTCACGAAATGTCTCACAGGCCCTGGCTGCTGTAGCTCAGTGGACTGAGCATCGGCCTGCAAACCAAATTGTTGCTGGTTCAATTCCCAGTCAGGGCACATACCTGGGTGGCAGGTCAGATCCCCAGTTGGGGGCATACGAGAGGCAACCACACATTGATGTTTCCCTCCCTCTCTTTCTTCCTCCCTTCTTCTCCTTCTAAAAATAAGTAAAATCCTTATTTTAAAAAAAAGGAATGCCTCACATGCATATCTTGTCTACCCAGTAAAACTATAAGCCCCTAATGAAGCTTTTTTTTCCTTTGTAGCCCCCACTATACACACAAAGGTCAAAGCGCTGTTAAAGACCAGGAGGCTTAGTTGCTGACTACAGAAGAATGACCTGCTACATAGGCAATATCTTGCGGCATCACAGTGGTCAAGGGCATGGTGCTCAGCAAGCCGAACTAGCCAATCCCACAATTAGTGGATTATATGCCAATGTATCGATTAACATAGGGAGACAGATATATCTCAAGAATCAGGACGTGGTGCAAGGCAGTCCCTCTAGGGGAACAAGCATATTCAGCAAGCCAGATTATATATTAAGAAGTGGATTTGTGAGCACATTTTTAAAACAAAAGGGGTGTATATCCACAAAGAATATATACTCATCAAATTACATGACCTGACTATGTTTCTCCACTCAAGATGTTTCTATAAAAAGCCTATCTAATCTACCCCCCAAAATTGAAAACATTTATTTGTAAAGATGTATGTATCTCTATGTTCACTGCAGCATTATTCACGGTGGTCAAGACATGGAGACAGCTGAAGTGACCGTTGATAGAGGACTGGAAAGAGAAGACGTGGTGCATGTACAATGGAACACTACTCAGCCATAAAAAAGAATGAAATACTGCCATTTGCGACGACATGGATGGGTCCTGAGAGCATCATGCTAAGTGAAATAAGGCAGACAGAAAAAGTCGAGAGACGTGATTTCACGCATATATAGGATATAAAACTGAAAGCAACAAATGAACAAACAAGAAAAACAAACAAAAGCTCAGATACAGACAACAGTATGGTGGTTACTAGGGGGAAAGGAGTTGGGGGAGGTAGTAAAAGGTAAAGGGGGTCACATATATGGTAACAGAAAGAGATTTGACTTTGGGTGGTGAAACCACAATACAGTATACAGATGATATATTATAAAATTGTACATGAGAAACTTCCATAATTTTATTAATCAATGGCACCCTAATAAGTTTAATTTTAAAAAGTTAAAGCCTATGTAAGCAGAACTGGGGGCAAGACAACTAGTGAAAAGAAACTTATTCTTACCTGACATGTTTTAATATTTTTTACAAGAAGTATTCACATATTACCTTAGTATTGAAAAATAAACAACAAAAAGGACCCCCAGAAAAGGCTAACGAAACAATATCATTCTTCCACTTTCCAGGCTCCTTGCAGCTAACTACTCTTCACCTTTTTATTGACAGAACACTATCTCAGATGGCCAAGTTATAAGGCAGTTAAGTCTTAAGTCACGATCCCTTTGAATTATTACATTTTATTCTCTTCTTCCTGAGACTACACTCTGGTCTTTCATGGAAAGTTGAGAAAGAGCCTAGTCTCATTACAAGAAAACTTAGATGCTCTTCCTTAAGGTAGCTTAATTCTGTAGATGTATGCTTTCAGATAGCTACTTTTATCCATTATATTTAATTTTATTTTATTTTAAGACAGAGATCTTTCCCCATCCTTATTTGCAATTCCTTTTTTACATAAGGTGTATAAGTACTTGTTGACTGGCATAGCAGATTAAAACAGAAGAGCACATTAATAGGAGGTTTAGTCAGTCAGATTTCTGAAGCTTGAACTGGATGACCCCTAAAATTTCTTAGATGAGATGATTTAGGTGGGAATGCCCGGGCTCCCTGAAACATTTCTCTTTGCCCTCTGGTACCAAGGAAGACAAAGACTGAGCCAGACCAGGCCAACTTCCACTCAAGAATAAGTTTGGACTATATGAAAGGTCCTCATTTTACAATAAACAAGCCTCCTTATGACCTTGAAGCACTGACCCTATGAAAAAACTAGACATAGCATTCCTATGTTCATTGCATCATTATTTATAACTGCCAAGATGCGGAAGCAGCCCAGGTGTCCATCAGTAGATGAGTGGATAAAACAGCTGTGGTACATTTACACAATGGAATACTACTCAGCCATAAAAAAGAAGGAAATTTTACCCATTGTGACAGCATGGCTGGACCTGGAGAACATTATGCTAAGTGAAATAAACCAGTCAGAAAATGACAAATGCCATCCAATTTCACTCCTACGTGGAATCTAATGAACAAACTGACCTAACAGGGAAAATGGGGACAGACTCAGAGATGGAGGACAGATGACAGCTAAGACGGGAGGGGAGGGGGTAGAGGGATTGAGCAAAAAGGAAAAGGACTCATGGACATAGACAACAGCGTGGTGATTGCTTGGGGGGAAAGGATATAAGTGGACTAAAAGGTAATAGAATAAATACAATAAGGATTAAATTTTTAAAAATCCACTTTGTAAATAGTAAATTAACTTCTTAAAACTAGAAATTGGACCTATTTTGTGTATCGCAACAGGTCTGTTGGCTCAGATCCTATACACCACAGCAGCTAAAGGTAGATAAACAGCAGCAGTCCTTACCTGATGGACTGATTTCAACATAAGGGGCAGTCTCTAGTCAGGCTGAAAAGATGTGAGCTCCACCCTGCCCTTCTTGATATTTTTAAATAGTTACCTGTCTGACAAAACTAATGGCACACTAATCAAGAGTGCAGATGATTAGCTCTAAAAGATAGTCAGTACAACTGGATGGCATTCAAAGTTCAAAATAAGCTTGACAAGCAGGAATAATAGGCTAAATTTAACAAGCTGAAAAGAAAGAAATCAACTTAAAGACTTGTACTAGGTTCTAAAACACAACTGTGCAAGTAGCAAATGGATGAACACAGCAGCAGAGTTTAAGGATTAGGGATTTCAACTACCTATATAGGCTCAACATATGTCAACAGAGTGATTGATGTGGCTGTCAGGAAAGAAGGAAGGAAGGAAGGAAGGAAGGAAGGAAGGAAGGAAGGAAGGAAGGAAGGAAGGAAAGAAGGAAGGAAGGAAGGAAGGAGGGAAGGAAGGAAGGAAGGGAGGGAGGGAGGAAGGAAGGGAGGGAGGGAGGAAGGAAGAAGTTAAATTAACCTTGACCTGCATGAATACTAGCATGAGTTCTAGAACAAAGAAAGTCATCAATCCACTCCTCTGTATCTAGATGCCAGTCTTTAAAAAGAGATATTAATGAACTGAAGTATGAACAGAACAGAGTAACCAAAATGATGACAATGCATTCAAGGAACTGCAGATGTTTAGCACAGAGAAGACAAAACTTAGTACAGCATTCCCTCACTTATGGCAGGTATTACATTCTAGACACCACCACCCCCCGCGATAGGTGAAAATCTGCAAAATAGGAACCTTACATTTATTTTATTATTTATATATATTTTAGGGCTTTATAACCTTTCCCACACACTTATAAACCGTTCCCAGTCCATTATTAACCTTTCCCACTCCCTTATTAAACTTTTCCACACTTTTATAAACACTACTTATGTTCTTAAACATATTCTACACTCTTAAACCTATGTAACTTTAACAACATATGTATACAGTACTGCAAAGTCCAGTGATATAGCGAAAAATCCGTGATAAATAATTAAATATAATATTTTTAAAAATCCCGTGAAACAGTGAGGCTGCAATAAGTGAACCATGATATAGAGAGGGACTACTGTAGAGGAAACCAGTAATCACTGTTTTCAAATATGGCAAGTATCAAAGCTGCCCAATAATGGAAAAGGCTGACTTTGGAGAAATTTTCTCAAATAATGAAGTGTTCGAGCACAGACCTAGATCATCACTTGATGGGGATATTGGGAGAGATTCAAAAGCCTCGGATAACTCCTAGGTCTCCCTGCTTAAAAAGTCTAAAAGCTATGACACTGCAGTAGCACCCAGATCTTGGTTTCCAAATATCATTCCTCACTTAAGGGAGTCAGTGCTCCTTGGAGAAATAGTTGATTCCAGGGCTGGGGCGAGGAGGAATACAAGATAACCCTGAAATAATCTTATTGTCCCAGAAAATAAAGAAGTGCTAAAGAATGGTGGGGATATGTCAATGGACATGGAAATCAGCTTGAAGGGGCTTCCACTGTCCAAATCTGGGCCAATTTAAGCATTAAATTGAATAATGACAGTAAAACATAATAACCCATGTGTCAAGTAAGAATCCAGGTGTCCATACTGATATCAATCAATCAATGCATCAGGTAAAGAGAAAGCTCTTCATTACAATAGAATGCTAACTAATGAATGTAGAATTAGAAATGTACTTAGAAAAAAATCACCATTTCTCAAACGTCATAGGAGTAACTGATACAGGCGAGAATTATCATTGAATATTAAAAACTATTGACGGAATACACAAAAATTAACTCAAAGTGGATCAAAGACCTAAATATGAGACCTGAAACACAAATTACATAAAAGAAAACATAGGTACTAAACTTATGAACATTGGTCTTACAGAGGATTTTATGAATTTGACCACAAAGGCAAGGGAAGTAAAAGCAAAGCTAAATGAATGGATCTTTAACAAACTAAAAAGTTTCTGCGCAGCAAAAGAAAACATCAACAAAGCATGTTCTTTCCCGGATTCCTTCTCCTCATTTCTGAACTGTAGGACTCTAAGCCCCACTGGGCGTTGGCAACCTCCATTACTGGGGACCGTTTACTCGATGGTTCATTTTGCTGTGCCATCTATCATTTTGTAATATGCACGCTGACTTTTCCCTTCTCCTCTTTGTCCTGGGAAAATAAAATGAATGAATAAAGATTTATTTGTAAAAAAGGGTGGGGGAACCAACAAAACGGGAAAAGTTATTTGTAAACAACACCTCCAATAAGGGGTTAATATCCAAAATATATAAAGAACTCATAAAACTCAACAACAACAACAAAAATCAATCTAATTTAAAAATTAGTACAGGCCCTGGCTAGTGTGGCTCAGTGGATTGGGCTCTGGCCTGCAAACTGAGAGGTCACCAACAGTTGGATTCCCAGTCAGGGCACATGCCTGGGTTGCAGGCCAGGTCCCTAGTTGTGGGTGAGAGAGAGGCAACCGATCGCACATTGATGTTTCTCTTCCTTTCTCCCTCCCTTCCCCTCTCTCTAAAATAAATAAATAAAATCTTTTTTTTCAAAATGGGCAGAGGACCTGAACAGACACTTCTCCCAAGAAAACATACAAATAGCCAACAGATTGTGAAAAGAATGGTCAGCTTCACTAACTATTAGGGAAATACAGATCAAAACCACAAGATACCACCTCAGACCTTGTTAGAATGGCTATTATCAACAAGAAAAGTGGTAAGTGTTGGAGAGGTCCTGGAGAAAAAGGAACCCTCATTCACTGCTGGTGGGAATGTAAACTGGTACAGCCACTGTGGAAGACAGTATGGAGGTTCCTCAAAACATTCGTCGGCGGCGGCAGCCGTCCGTCTCGAGAGACGATGGTGTAGCTTCTCAAGAGTCTATCTGCACCGCCAAGAATGGCTGTGCAGTCCAACTCGGGAGTGACACGGTATCTGTCTCCTCCCGTGTTGAATCGACATCTTGTGATGACGCTGGAGTGTCCTCTCCAGTGAAGCTGAAGCTACAGAGCCTGGGCAGGGTGATATGGAGGGTCTGCTGTTGCCCATGCAGCAGACCCCCCCTCTCTTCGCAGCTGAAGGATCCAAGGGAAAGACGGAGTCAATACAGCTTGGCTTCAGGTGCGCCGCAGGAGTTGCCGGTGTTGACTACAACGTCAAACCGCCTTAGGGACTCCGGCTCCGGATTTTCTGTCGGGGTTTACTCCCTTAGCCTTTCCCCTGAAGAGGTATGCCGCAAGGCAGCGGAGGTTTTTTTGGGGGGTCAGAGTTTTCCTTCTCTGATGTGCCCTGACTGGAAGATCGAACCAGCGACACTTAGCTCGCAGGCCGACGCTCAATCCACTGAGCCAAACCAGCCAGGGACTATACAAGTATATCTATCAATAATTACTTTAAATGTAAATGGATTAAATGATCCAATCAAAAGACATACGGTAGCTGAACAGATAAGTAAACAAGATCCATACATATGCTGTCTACAAGAGACCCACCTCAGAATGAAAGACACACACAGACTGAAAGGGATGGAAAAAGACATTTCAAGAAAATGGAAATTGGGGTGGGAAGGAGCTTGGGTAGCAGTACTTACACTAGACGAAATAGACTTTAAAACAAAGACTTTAACAAGAGACAAAGAAGGACCCAGAAGACCCAGCAATTCCACTTCTGGGTACTCATCTGAAGAAACCCAAAACAGTAATTTGAAAAGACATATGCATCCTTATGTTCATTGTAGCATTGTTTATAATGGTCAAGATATGGAAGCAACCAAAGTGTCCATCTATGGAGACATAAATAAAGAAGAGGTGGTATAGCCCTGACCAGCATGGCTCAGTTGGTTGAGCATTGTCCTGCAAAGTGAAAGGTCACTGGTTTGATTCCAAGTCAGGGCACTTGCCTGGGTTGTGGGCAGGATCCTGGTTGGGGCGTGGCAAGAGGCAGCCAATTGATGTTTCTCTCACACATCCATGTTTCTTTCCCTCTTTCTCCTTCCCTTCCTCTCTCTCTAAAAATAAATAAATAAAATGTTTATAAAGAGCTGGTATATGTACAAGGGAATATTACTCAGCCATAAAAAGAATGAAATCTTGTCATCTCCAACAACCTAGATAGACCTAGAGAGTATTATACTAAGTGAAACAGGTCTGAGAAAGAAAAGACAGATACCATATGATTTCACTTATATGCAGAATCTAAAAAACAAAACAAACAAAAACAGGAACAAACTCATACAGAGAACACTTTGATAGTTGCCAGATGGGAGGTGGTCGGGGCAATGGGTGGAGAAGAGGAAGGGATTAATATACACAAGCTGCCAGTCATGAAAAGTCACAGGGATGTAAGGTACAGCGTGGAGAATGCAGTGAAAAATATTGTAATAACTATGCATGGTGCCAGGTGGGTACTAGACTTATCAAGGTGCTAATTTTGTAAGTTATATGAATGTCTAATCATTATGTTTACGCCTGAAACTAAGATAATATTGTATATCAACTGTTAACTGAAAAATAATTTTAAAAGAAAACCTGGAAGGCTACCAGGTTGCCTACCAAAGTGTTAACAGTGTCTACCTTTGGGAAGGGAGAAAAGAAGACTAGGATTGTGGGTACTGGCCAAAGTGTACCTTAACCCCACGTATGTGTGATGTTTTGAGTTTGTTTTTTTTTCTTACAAGGAGAATGCACTAGTGTAACTAAAAATAATTAGAAAGAAGGAATAAAGCAACGAGGTCAAGTCCACTGATATGAGAAAGAAAGGGGACTCAGTGAGTCCAGGCTGAGAGGGCCAATGTATTTGCTGCAGTGGTTTGGGAGCTGATGAGTCCAGGAAGGAGCCACTAGGGGTTAAATCAGGTGCCAGAGGGGATGGCCACTTGGATGGCAGAACTTTCTGGGTCACTTTCTGCTCCCTTCCTGGGACTTAATACAAAGAACGCCTTCAGAGCTGAGAATCTCCCATTTCTACTGTCTAGAAGTTCTCCCTGGTGCCTGTAAACTCTTTCCACATTCCTGGTTCCTGATCGCTACTCCCTGGCCTGACCCAGAACCTCAGCTGCCACGTCAGAGGCAAGAGCTCTGAGCTGGCGATGGCGGAAGGAGACCTGCATGCTCCAGCGGCGAATCCCTGCACACCAGTCTGGGAGATTACAGACTGAGATGCTCTTACACACGGAAAGACGTTTCGAGATGGGGTGCGTGGCTGGGTAGAGGGTAGCTAAGTTGCGGAAGACAGGAGTGCGGTTACCTACTAAGCCGCAGGAGTTCGGAAACAACCCCTAGAGCCTTCCAGGTGCGCCCAGGCAGGTTTCGCTTTTGAAAGCAGCGCCACAGCGTTCCCATGGGTCTCATATCCCAGCCAACCAGCAGGTCTCTCTGTGAAAAACACCTTGATTAAGAAGCCAATCAGAAGAGGGTATGTGCTTTCCCATTGCGTAGGACCAACTAAAAGCTTGTTCACATTTGACTGACGTGTGGATAGCCAATCGGAAGAGCCGAGACCTGGTGATTCGACTTTCTGTTCCAGTTACCAGCTTGATCTAGGTCCCTATGCTTTTCCCAGCGTTGCGAATCTAAGGTTTGGCTCTGGGAGAAAGAGCCAAAAAAAGAGCTCAAAGCTGGAGGGCAAAGTACTATGTCCCTGAGTTTCCATGGAGGTTGGCCCTGAGGTCAGATGAGTCTCTAGTTCACCTTTTAGTGCTGCTCTGGGCTTGACCTCAAATAGTGCCAACCTGAGAAAAGTATTGATCCCGAGACCACCTTTGATAATGTTGCCTTGCCTCCAGGTTAATTGCTTCATTTCCCCCCCCCCCCAAAATTGGGTGCGGCGAACCCTAGGAACATTCCGAGTCTTTATTTAAGATTGTTGGTTTATCTACAGTGAGGAGTGGTTCGGATGTTCAACTAGCAGCAATAAATACTGCTTCTAGAACAACCAAAATGTAATGTGTGGGGAAATTTTTTAAAAACCTAAGAGTGGTATTATTACAACTAGATGTACCAGAAAGTGCAAATTAAAACTTAAGAAAAACCATTTTCACCAAATAGTTTGGATAATTATCAATTGTTTAATATTTTGCCACTTTTGGCAAAGACACTTTCTGTAAGGAAATACGAATTGTTACACTTTTGGTGAGCAAATTCTCATTTGCTGTAAGTAGGAACCTAAACTGCACTCTTTAAGAAGGCAACTTAGGTCAAAACTGAAAAGCCACAGGGTATTTTGCTGACGTGAAAGAAACAGCTGGAGAAAAAGAGCTCTTAAGCGGATTACGTACGAAAATATTTTGGCACCCACTTACCCTGGGCTCAAGCAGAGCGTGGGCAGAGAGGACTAGAGATGCTTGGGGAGAGTTTGGGGAGGTGGCTTTGAGGAGAGAACTGAGGGAACAGCCTACCAGGTCCCAGTGCTGACGCATTCCCCTCCAAGTGGCATCAGCCTGAGGGGAAGCAAAAGCCCCGCCTGCAGGAATTAACCTGCCACACCCTCAGTGCTTAAGCCTGATGGCTCATCACAGATTGAATTGATTAACTACTAAAGGAGACAGACAAAGGCAGTAGATCTCTGGTAGTCTCCAAGAGGCTGCCTAGGCCTAGACTGGTACACTATCCAAAGCCACCAGGGGCAGATCTAGGAAGTGCAGATCAATCTAAGAAGCAAAAACAAACAAGAAGAGTCACAAAAAATGGGGAGACAGAGAAACAACCCCCCATCAAAAGGAAAGGAGGAATTCCCAGAAAGAGGGCTAAATGAAATAGAGGAAAGCAAACTATTAGACATGGAATTCAAAATATATATTATAGGGAAGCTCAATGAGATCACCGAGCTCAAAGAAAACTACGAACAACTCCAGGGAAACTATAAGAAACTTACTGATAATTACACCAGCATGAAAAAGGACACAGAAGCTATCAATAAGAGCCAGGAGGAAATGAAGAATACAATCTCTGAATTTAAAAGAACACAATAGAAGGAATTAAAAGCAGGCTAGAGGAAGCAGAAGATCGGATCAATGAGCTGGAGGACAATGTAGAAAAAAGTTCCCAGACAGTGCAACAAAATGAAAAAAGACTGAAAAAGAATAAAGAGGTTTTTTTGTTTGTTTGTTTGTTTTTTAATTATTTGTTTATTTAATTTATTTTTAGAGAGAGGGGAAAGGAGAAAGAGAGGGAGAGAAATATCACTGTGTGGTTGCCTCTAACTCGTGCCCCCAACTAGGGACCTGGCATGCAACCTAGTAATGTGCCCTGACTGGGAATCAAACCACTGACACTTGGCTCGCAGGCCGATGCTCAATCCACTGAGCCACAGCAGCCAGGGCTAAAGAGGTTTTAAGAGAGCTGCAGGACAACATGAAACGTAATAATATCCGTATCATAGGAATTCCAGAAGGAGAAGAAGAGGAGCAAGGGATAGGAGACCTGTTTGAAAAACTAATGACAGAAAACTTCCCTAACTTGATGAGAGAAAAAGTCACGCAAGTCCAGGAAGCACAGAGGGTCCCAATGAAGATGAACCCCAACAGGCCCACTTCAAGACACGTTAAAATTAAAATGGCAACATTGAAAGACAAAGAGAGAATCCTAAAAGCAGCAAGAAACAACTAATAACATACAAGGGAGCTCCAATAAGGCTATCATTAGATTTCTTAACAGAAACAGTACAAGCCAGAAGGGAATGGCAAAAAATATTCCAAGCAATGAAAAACAAAGGTCTACGACCGAGAATACTCTATCCAGCAAGGCTCTCATTCAAAATGGAAGGTGAAATAAGGAGTTTTCCAGACAAAAGAAGGCTAGAAAAATACATCTCCAACAAACCAGCATTGCAAGAGATGCTAACAGGTCTGCTTTAAGAAGATGAAGAAACAGAGAGAGACAGAGAAGAACACAAGTACAAAGGGGGAAAATGACAATGAATAAATACCTATCGATAATAACCTTAAATGTAAATGGATTAAATGCACCAATCAAAAGACATAGGGTAGCTGAATGAATTAGAAAGCATGACCCACATATATGCTGTCTACAAGAGACCCACCTTAGAGAAAAAAAAGATCTACACAGACTGAAAGTGAAGGGATGGAGAAAAATAATTTAAGCCAATGGACATGAAAAAAAAGCTGGGGCAGCAATACAGATTTCACAGCAAAGGCCATAAAAAGAGACAAAGAGGACATTTCATAATACTTAAGGGGAAAATCCGTCAAGAAGATATAACCCTTGTAAACATATATGCACCCAACATAGGAGCACCCAAATATGTAAGGAAAATTTTGAAAGACTTCAGGAAGGATATAGACAGCAACACACTCAGAGTAGGAGACCTTAACACCCCATTGTCAATAATGGACAGATCTTCGAAGCAAAAAAACACCAAGGATATTGAGGCACTGAATGAACAACACTCTAGATCAAATGGACTTAGTTGTTATATATAGAACTTTGCACCACAAAGAAGCAAAATATACATTCTTTTCAAGTGCACATGAAACATTTTCAAAGATAGGCCACATGGTAGGACACAAAACAAGCCTCAACAAATTTAAGAAAATTGAAATTATATCAAGCATCTCCACAGATCACAATGCCTTGAAACTAGAAATCAACCTCAAGGAAAAAACTCAAAAACATTCAAACTCATGGAGGATGAATAACATGCTATTAAATAATGAATGTGTTAACAATGACATCAAGGTAGAAATCAAAAAGTTTCTGGAAACAAATGATAATGAACACACAACAACCCAAAACCTACGGGATACAGTGAAAGCAGTCCTGAGAGGAAAGTTCATAGCAATATGGGCCTACTTAAAAAGGATAGAAGAATCTCTAATAAAAAAAATCTAACCCTACAGCTACAAGAACTAGAGGAACAACAACAAACAAAACCCAGAGCGAGTAGAAGGGAGAAAATCATCAAGATCAGAGCAGAATTAAATGACATAGAGACTAAACAAACAATTCAAAACATCAATAAAACCAAGAGCCGGTTCTTTGAAAAGATAAACAAAATTGAAAAGCCTTTAACCAGGCTCATCAAGAAAAAAAGAGAGAGGACCCAAATAAATAAAATCAGAAATGAAAAATGAGAAATCACAGCCAATACCACAGAAATACAAAGGATTGTAAGAAATTATTACGAACAACTGTATCACAAGAAATTTGACAACCTAGATGAAATGGACAAATTTCTGGAAACATATAATCTTCCAAAACTGAATCAAAAAGGAGCAGAAATCGTGAATAGACCAATAACAACTAGTGAAATTGAAGTAGTAATCAAAAAACTCCTGACACACAAAAGCCCTGGACCGGATGGCTTCATAGGTGAAATTTACAAAACATTTAGGAAAGAACTAACTCCTATCCTTCTCGGACTATTCCAAAAAATCCAAGAAGAGGGAAGACTCCCGAACTCTTTCTATGAAGCCAGTATTACTCTAATTCCAAAACCAGGTCAAGACAACAAAGAAAGAAAACTACAAGCCAATATCACTGATGAACATAGATGCTAAAATCCTCAACAAAATATCAGCAAACCGGATCCAGCAACACATTAGAAAGATCATACACCACACTCAAGTGGGATTCATTCCAGGGATGCAAGGATGGTTTAATATTCACAAATCAATAAACGTAATATACCACATAAACAAAATGAAGGACAAAAACCACATGATCATATCAATAGATGCAGAAAAAGCATTTGATAAAGTACAACACCCATTTCTGATGAAAACACTCAGCAAAATGGGAATAGAGGGAGCATACCTCCACATAATAAAGGCTATATACAAGAAATCTGAAGCCAACATCATACTCAATGGGCAAAAACTGAAAGCATTCCCTGAGATAAGGAACAAGACAAGGATGTCCACTCTCCCTACTCCTATTCAACATAGTCTTGGAAGTTCTAGCCACAGCAATCAGACAAGAAAGAGAAATAAAAGGCATCCAAATTGGAAAAGAGGAAGTAAAACTGTCATTATTTGCAGATGATATGATAGTGTACATAGAAAACCCTATAGACTCCACCAAAAAACTACGTGACCTAATAAGTGAATTTGGCAAAACAGCAGGGTACAAAGTCAATATTCAGAAATTGTAGGCATTTCTGTACACCAACAATAAAATATCAGAGATAGAAACTTGAAAAAAATCCCATTTACTATAGCAACAAGAAAAATAAAGTACCTAGGAATAAACTTAACCAAGGAGGTAAAAGACCTGTACTCAGAAAACTACAAACACTGAAGAAAGAAATTAAGGAAGATACAAATAAATGGAAGCATATACCATGTTCACAGATGGGGAGAATCAACATCATTAAAATGTCTATACTACCCAAAGCAATTTATAGATTCAATGCAATCCCTATTAAAATACCAATGACATATTTCACAGACATAGAACAAATACTTCAAAAATTTATATGGAATCAAAAAAGACACCAAATAGCCACAGCAATCTTGAGGAAAAAGAACACAGTAGGAGAAATCACAATACCTGTTACCAAACTATACTACAAGGCCATGGTAATCAAAACAGTCTGGTACTGGCCTAAGAACAGACATATAGATCAATGGAACAGAATAGAGAGCCCAGAAATAAACCCAGGTCTATATAGTCAACTAATATTTGACAAAGGGGGAAGGAACATAAAATGGAGTGAAAAGAGCCTCTTCAACAAATGGTGTTGGGAGAACTGGATAGGGACATGCAAAAAAATGAAACTAGACCACCAACTTACACCACACACCAGAATAAACTCAAGATGGGTCAAAGACTTAAATGTAAGCGATGGCACCATAAAAGTTCAAAAGGAAAACATAGGCAGGAAAATTTCAGATATCACACATAGCAATATTTTCACTGATATATCTCCTAAGGCAAGGAAAATAAAGGAAAGAATGAACAAGTGGAACTACGTCAAACTAAAGAGTTTCTTCTCAGCAAAAGAAAACATCCGCAAGATGAAAAGGGAACCAACCATATGGGAAAACATATTTGTCAATGATACCTCAGACAAGGATTGATCTCCAAAATATATAAAGAACTTACATGACTCAACACCAAGAAGACAGACAACCCAATTTTAAAAAATGGGCAAAGGACCTGAACAAACACTTCTCCAAAGAGGACATACAGAGGGTCCAAAGGCATATGAAAACATGCTCAACATCACTAGCCATCAGAGAGATGCAAATGAAAACCACAATGAGATATCATTTTACACCAGTCAGAATGGCCATCATCAACAAATCAACAAACAACAAGTGCTGGCGAGGATGTGGAGAAACGGGAACCCTACTGCACTGTTGGTGGGAATGCAGACTGGGGCAGCCACTATGGAAAACAGTATGGAATTACCTCAAAAAACTAGAAATGGAACTGCCTTTTGAACCAGCAATTCCATTGCTAGGATTATATCTGAAGAATCCTAAAACCCCAATTCAAAAGGACCTATGCACCCCTATGTTCATTGCAGCACTATTTACAATAGCCAAGTGCCGGAAACAGCCTAAGTGCCCATCTGTGGATGAGTGGATCAAAAAACAGTGGTACATTTACACAATGGAATACTATGCAGCAGAGAGAAAGAAGGGACTTCTACCATTTGCAACAACATGGATGGAACTAGAGAGAATTATGCTTAGTGAAATAAGCCAGGCAAAGAAAGAAAAATGCCATATGATATCACCTAATACAGGAGACTAATGAATAACACAAACAAATGAGAAAAATTGAACCAGAGGTATGTAAACAAGGTGTAGACTAACAGTGACAAGGCGGGAGGGAGAGAAGGGGGTAAGAAGGGGAAGGGTCTAGTCAAAGAACATGCATAAATGAGCCATGGACATGGACAACGGGGTGGGGACTGACTGTCAGGGGCAGGGTGCGGGGAAGCAACAGGGAAAAAAGTGGGACAACTGTAATAGAAAAACAAACAAAAAATTTTAGTGAGGGAAAAAAAATGAAAGCAAATTAAATTAATAAATGAGGCAGCAAACCACCCTCCCCTCAAAAATAAAATAAAAAAACACTCACATGTAGGAAAGTGAACAAAAGAAAATGTAAAGTATGGAAATGCAATTTTAGTGAATATTAGAAGGTCAAGGATTTTCCTTCCTTCTGTATATTTTTCTCCCTACCTGATCCCTCCAGAATGACATAAAGTTCTTTGCATAAAACTAATAAGACCAGTTAATAGAGGTTTTTGGGTTTTTTTTTGACCAAGATGTTGACCGGAATGTCATGCCTAAAGGAGACATGCTTGGGCTCTGGTTGTTACCAAAAAGCCCTGACGAACTGTGATTAACTTTCGAAGGTAATAAAAGCCCATGAGTAAAAAGGCCTGGTACGCTGGTGGGTTGTGCGGTCCATGACAATCTTTCCAGGGAAGAAATGAAGGTTTTTTTCCTGAAAGATGGCTAGAAGGGACCTTAAGGCACAATGGAAAACCCGAAGGACTTGGAAAAGACAGGTGTTTACAGGCAAGGTTGAATGGCAGGTATGTGGCTCAGCTCTTGTGCCCTGAAGGGCAGACTAAAGGTCACCCTAAATGTTCCTTGCGTAAGTTCCAGCAAAACAGATGTGAAGATCATAAGTGATCATTTGCTGCTCTTGTTGTGTTTATGCAAATGAACAGGATAAGTTAAAACTGGACTTAATGTGGTCCCTTTAATGACAAGAAGGGTAATCTTAGGGAGAAAAATCGCGATTCAAGGAAAATCACAATGCTCAGTGGTAGAATATAAAGTAGTGCAGTTCACTGCCTTTAAAGTTTCTTTTCATTTAAAGTTTGTTTTCATTTGAAAGTTAAACCAGGTCTGTGACATCATCAAAGATGCTTAATTTACAGGCAAGAAGAATGTCAAATGCCTTGCAACTGGATGTCTTTCCAATAAGACAGACTTGCAGATTTAGAGACTGGTTTGTAGATTATGTTGCATAAATTAACATGTGTGTTCTGTTTTCATAGGGCATAAGCCTATGATCTCATTACCTGGGTGATTGTCTGTACCTATAGGTCTCACTTAATCCTGTCTGCATCGCTGCCTCCTGAGACTCAATGGTTTGGCTGAACTAAGTGGCTGGGTTGGTGAAGCATGGGGTGGTCTGTGGGCTTCACTTTAAAACTGGTTCCTCTTTTCTGTCCTAATGGCTTGAACAGAAAGGGCCCAGAGGTCTGAGAGAAGGGAAACCTAAAATATTTCCCTCAGCCCAAATTAAGTATAGTGGGCAAAAGGGTTTTGAACAGGTGTGATGTGCCTTGCACGCCTTCCTCCAAAGAAGCCTTTTTTTTTTCTCCCTAATGTGGGACATTGAAAAATTAATCCCTGCCTTTTGTCATCTAGTGGTTATGGATTGAATGATGCCTTTTAACCCTGTTGCCAAAACTGTTGTCCCCAGAATACAACAAGGATACCAGCCTGTTAAATCAAGTGCGCCGTTGTCCGGGGACAGCCCACTGACCTGGAGTCTGCAAGATCCTTCCCCATGTGGGAGGGCCACCCTCCCCGCTATTCCCCCACTCTTATTAGGGATTTCTGGACCCAAGCGTAGGTAGGACGATGACCATGTCAAGCTTGAAGCAGCTAGAGGAGCTCGAGACCTTCACCCATTGTCTTTTATAAGATTATAAAGGGTCTTAAGTCTGATAAGGGGAAACTGTTATTTTTTATTGTTATAAAAAATAATTAATTAATTAACTTTAAAAAAGAATAATATAGGAAAGGGTGAAGCCAAGGAACTTATATGCATGACTCATATACATGAACTAAGGGGGGTGGGATTGCTGGGGGAAAGGTGGTACTGGGAAGAGGGGAGCAAAGGGGAAAAAATTGGAACTATTGTAACAACACTATCAATAAAATATACTTTAAAAAGAAAAGGCAACTTAGTAGTACCTATCAAAATGTAAAATGTACACATTCTTTGACCCAGCAATTCTTTCTTTAAAAATCTATCCTATATAAATACTAAATACATGACCAAGGTTATATGTAGTATTTGTAATAGTGAATGATTGCAGACCAATTTCCAACAATAAGTAAATCATTAAATTGTGATACTACCATACTATGAAATATTATACTGCCATTTTTAAAAAATTGAGGTATATTTTTATATTCTAATGTGAGAGGAAGTTCACAATACATTGCAAAGTGAAAATAATTAAGTTGCAAAATAGTACATATATTAGCCCACTTTGTTTTTTTTAAAAAGCTATATACAAGTGTGTGGGGCTCCATACATGTATATTGTGTGAATTTATATATATTCATATGTAAATATGTGTATACAGTCATATGCATATTCGCTGCATAGAGAGGTCTGGGAAGACACATACAAAATTAAGTTATTCTTGGAAAAAGAATAAGGAGAGGGAATAAGGAGAAATCTTTCACTTTTTACACATTTATGTTTTGTTAGAATTTTGTCAACTAGCATTAATTCCTTTTTAATTTTTATCACAATAAAATATTTTAACAAAATAGGCACTTGTGGAATCAGAATAACCAATGAAGTCATACTTTATATATTATGAATAAGAATCATTTCTTATAGGTCTGAGGTGACTATTTCATTTAAAAATTTCAACTAGAAGACCTGGAATAGAATTAGGGCAACTGTAAATCAAATCAACACCAAGTTTCAAAGGGGCACTCATGACTTGATACAACAGGATGCGGGCAAACAAAATCTAATCAATGTAGGTGAAGAGTCACTCATTTCTGGGAGAGAAAGCTGTGCTGCTGCAAACTGCATCATAAGGAAATAACTGTGCTTTCACCTTTTTGGTGCGATCACCTCTAGGGTTTGCCTCTCGGCAAGGACTGGAGAGATTTAAGATAGTTCAAATATCATTTAGTCGAATCCCCTCATTTTATAATTAAGAAAACAGGCCCAGAGTGGTGAAGCAATTATAGCCAGTTAATAGCATAGCCAGCTCCAGAACCCAGGTTACTATTTCAGGCCTATTACTCTTTCTACTTCTTTTCAGATCTTCCTGAGTCTTCATTCTGATGACATATTAGGAAATAAGTCTTAGGAGTATTAGACATCCCTATATTTAAATTTTAGAAAAATGCATAATAAAATAAAAATGTATATCCCCCCGTGAGCACAGACGTTCAAAAGTTGACTGCATTTGAACAAAAAAAAAAAAACATTATTGGTATAATTATATACTATTTTCTTGAGAAGTAATATAAATTCCTGTGACCTTAACTGTATTTTATTTTTCACTTAAAAACTATTGTTTTATCCAATATCTGATTGATCTTCAATTGGTAGGGTCTCTCTTAACCCTTTACCTTTAGTTTCTCTGTTTCAAGTAGTTGATGATCTATATACACTTAAAACCACCACAGGAAGTACTCATTTAAAGGAAGCCTGCTCTGACTTAGAGAATCCTTTTGCACTGTTAATAATTATCCCACATTTATCTGTTTTGTAAGGAATGAGTTTTCTGTTCTCAAAAGCATAAACAGATAGGTAGACAGATGATAGAGCAGGAAGAGAAAATAAAATTAAAATAGGGAACAATTTCTTTTGTACAAACAAGGCAAAAACAGAGATAAGAATGATGGGTGGTAGGTGCTGGGGAAGGGAGTGGCAGAGAATCACAAGCTAAATTAGTCACAAAGTGTTTATATTTTATAAGTAAACTTGTACACTGCAATGTATAAATGAACAAACAACCACTTACTTTTCAGGCTATAATTAAAATGGGGTCCAGTTTTAGACTCTATGAACTAGAAAATTAAGACTAGAGTTACCATATAACCCAGCAACCCCTCTTCTGTGTATCTACCTGAAATTTTTGAAAAGTTTTATTCACAAAGATATATGTACCCCTATGTTAATTGCAGCATTATTCACGGTGGCCAAGCCGTGGAAACAACTGAAGTGCCCTTCGATATTTGATTGGATAAATAAAATGTGAACTAACTTCCAGCCAAGATGGAGGCAAAGGTAGATACACTGCATCTCTCTCCACAACTAAGAGGAATACAACTACCTCAAAACTGGAGACAACCAGAAAATCGAGCCGCATGGAAGTCCAACAAACAAAGATATGAAGAAGAAATACTCATACAGACAAGTAAGAGGTGCAGAGCCAGGGTAGAGAGGAAGTGTGGCAGTAGCGGCAGCAGCAGTTGCAGTAGCGGCAGCTGCAGTTGCAATAGCAGCAGTGGCAGGCCGGTGGAAAGCACAGTCACACATTTTAAAAAGTAGGGAGGGACACCTGGAGAGCACTCCCAGTACCAGACCCGACCACGCAGCTCATGGTCCCAGCGCTGGGGAAAATAATGCCTCATTGCTTCTAACTGTGCAAACCAGTGGGGGTTGAGGCGGAGGAAGAAACTTCCAGTCTCTCAGCAGAATCCATTTGGTTAGAAGCCCCCCACAGTCCTAGAACATCTGCAGACCCACCCACTCTGGCAACCACAACCAGGGAAACAGTTAGAGAGGCACCTGTCCCAGCAAGTGGCTTTGTTCCCTCTTTGACGCCTCCCCCACATAAAGCACCAAAACATGGCGAAACGTATCACCCTACACTGACGAATACCTAAGGCTCTGCCCCTTATAATGTAAAAGGTGCGACAGCTCTACCTAAGATACAGAGGTAAACACAGGAGGTAGTCAAGTTGAGGATACAGAGAAGTATGGTCCAAAAGAGGGAACAGATCAAAGTTCTAGTGGGAGAACTAAGCAACGAGGAGATAGCCATCCTAACAGGTGCAGAGTTCAAAACACTGGTGATAAAGATGCTCACAGACTTGACAGATATGCTTGAGTATGGCAAACACAGAAGGGAAGAAGTGAAGGCTAAGCTAAGTGAAAGAGGAAAACCCACACAAAACCAATGGTGAAGGGAAGGAAAGTGGGGTTCAGATCAATAATTTGGAACATAAGGAAAAAATAAATAGTCAACCAGTGCAGAATGAGGAAACAAGAACCGAAAAAAATGAGGAGAGACTTAGGAAACTCTGGGACAACTTTAAATATGCCAACATCCAAACCATAGGGGTGCCAGAAGGAGAAGAGGAAGAGCAAGAAATTGAAAACTTATGTGAAAAAATGATGAAGGAAAACTTTCCTAATTTCGCAAAGGAAGTACAAGTCCGGAAAACACAGAGAGTCCCCAACAAGCTAGACCCAGGGAGGACCACACCAAGACACATCATAATTAAAATGCCAAAGGTTAGAAAGAGAAAATCTTAAAAGCTGGTGTAGCTTCTTAACTATTTACCTCAGCCCAAACTAAGTATAATGGGCAAAAGGGTTTTGGACAGGCGAGATGTGCCTAGAACACCTTCTTACAAAGAAACTTTTTTTTTTTCCCCTAATATGGAACATTGAAAAATTAATCCCTGCCTTTTGTCATCTAGTAGTTATGGATTGAATGATGTCTTTTAACCCTTTTCGCCAAATCTGTTGCCCTCAGAACTCAACAAGGACACCAGCCTGTTGAACCAAGCACGCCGTTGACCAGAGGCAGCCAACTGACCTGGAGTCTGCACGATCCTTCCCCATGTGGGAAGGCCACCCTCCCCTCCACACCCCCACTCTTATTAGGGTTTTCTGGACCCAAGGGTAGGTAGGACGACGACCATGTCCAGCTTGAAGCAGCTAGAGGAGCTTGAGACCTTCGCCCATTGTCCTTTACAAGATTACAAAGGGTCCTAATATTTGAGGGGGGGGGGATAGTTAATTTTTATGAACCAGGGGTATGGACTTGGGGGGGATTGCTGGGGGAGGGGGGAGCTTGGGGGAGGGGAACAAGGGGGAGAAAATTGGAACTGTTGTAACAATATAATCAATAAAAAACATTAAAAAAAAAAAAAAGGAAAATCTTAAAAGCAGCAAGAGAAAAGCAGGGAGTTATGTATAAAGGAGTTCCCATATGATTATCGGGTAATTTCTCAAAAGAAACTTTGCAGGCTAGAAGGGACTGGCAAAAAGTATTCAAAGTGATGAAAGGCAAGGCCCTACAACCAAGATTACTGTATCCAGCAAAGCTATCATTTAGAATGGAAGGGCAGATAAAGTGCTTCCCAGACAAGGTAAAGCTAAAGGAATTCATCATCACCAAGCCCTTATTATATGAAATGTCAAAGGGACTTACTGAAGAAAAAGAAGATCAAAATTATGAACACTAAAATGACAACAAACTCACAACTATCAACAACTGAATCTAAAAAATAAGAAACAAAATCCAACTAAGCAAACCAGAATAGGAACAGAATCATAGGTATGGAGATCATTTGGAGGGTTAGCAACTGGGAGGGGGAAAGGAGAGAAATGGTGCAAGGATCAAGGAGCATAATTGGTTAGTACAAAATAGACAGGGGGAAGTTAAGAATAATATAGGAAAGGGTGAAGCCAAAGAACTTATATGCACGACCGTGGACATGAACTAAGGGGGGTGGGATTGCTGGAGGGAATGCAGTACTGGGCAGAGGGGATCAAAGGGAAAAGAAATTGGGACAACTGTAACAGCATAATCAATAAAATATACTTTGAAAGAAAAGAAAATGTAGTACAAATATACAATGGCATACTACTCAGCCATAAGAAAAGATGGAATATTATCATTTGTGACAACATGGATGGACCTTGAGAAGATTATTTGATTTTGGGTGGTGGGCACAGAGACAATATACAGATCATGTATCATAGAAACATATATTTGAAACCTATATCATCTTATTAGGCAATATCACCCCCAATAACTTTAACTGAAAAATGTAAAAAAAGAAACATGGTGGTGGTGGGGGGAGATGGGACAAAAAAAGAAGAAAAAAGAGAAACATGTGAGGACCTTGGAGAGATTTCAGAATAATAAAAATAAATTGATTAAAATGAGCCAAGTGAGGTAAAATTAGAACTATTCTTGTGTCTAAGAAGAGAAAACCAGAGGTGGCTGAACAGTCCTCAAGGATATAAAGAAATATCCATTTAAGTGAGCAGTCTGCATTTCCACAGCAAAATTAATTTTACTTAATTGCAATACCTGTTTGTAGAAGTGTTTCAACTAGGGTATCTCACAAAACAAAAACTCCAGAGAAGCCTGAATGCTGCCCACCTGTCCCACCCTTTACTAGTTCAAGTCCTCATCGCAAAGAATGGGCCAAAGTATACATAAGGCAACTTTGGAATGTGAAGATTTAGATTTCTTTTTTTAAGTATATTTTATTGATTATTCTGTTACAGTTGTCCCAGTTTTCTGCCTTGGCCACCCTCCACCCAGTACCCTCCTTCCCTCCAACAATCCCCTCTCCTCCTTACCTTAGTTCACGTCCATGGGTCGTGCATGTAAGTTCTTTGGCTTCACCTTTTCCTTAATATTCTTGACATCCCCCTGTCTATTTTGTTCTTACCAATTATGCTTCTTATCCCTGAACCATTTCCCCATTTCTCCCCTTCCCCCCTCCCAGCTGGTAACCCTCCAAATGATCCCCATACCTATGATTCTGTTTCTACTCTGGTTTGCTTCGTTGGATTTTGTTTTTATTTTTTAGACTCAGTTGTTGATAGTTGTGAATTTGTTGTCATTTTAATGTTCATAGTTTTGATCTTCTTCTTTTTCTTAAATAAGTCCCTTTAACATTTCATGTAATAACTGCTTGATGATGATGAATTCCTTTAGCTTTACCTTGTCTGGGAAGCTCTTTATCTGCCCTTTCATTCTAAATGATAGCTTTGCTGGATACAGTAATCTTGGTTGTAGGGCCTTGCCTTTCATCACTTTGAATACTTTTTGCCAGTCCCTTCTAGCCTGCAAAGTTTCTTTTGAGAAATTACCTGATAGTCATATGGGAACTCCTTTATACATAACTCCCTGCTTTTCTCTTGCCGCTTTTAAGATTCTCTCTTTATCTTTAATCTTTGGCATTTTAATTATGACATGTCTTGGTGTGGTCCTCTTCAGATCCTATTTGTTTGAGACTCTCTGTGCTTCCTGGACGTGTATGTTTATTTCCTTTGCAAAATTAGGGAAGTTTTCTTTCATTATTTTTTTCAAATAAGTTTTCAATTTCTTGCTCTTCCTCTTCTCCTTTTGGCATCCCTACGATTCGGATGTTGGCACGTTTCAAGTTGTCCCAGAGGTTCCTAAGCCTTTCCCTTTTTTTTCATTCTTGTTTCTCTTCTCTGTTCCTTTTGTTCCAAATCGTTTATTTGAATCCCGGCTTCCTTCCCTTCACTGTTGGTTCCCTGTATGTTTTTCTTTATTTCATTTTGTGTATCCTTCATTTCTTCCTTTATTTATTTATTATTATTTTTACTGTACTCAATGAGTTCTTTGAGCATCCTGATCACCAGTGTTTTAACTCTTCATCGGATAGGTTGGCTATCTCCATTTCATTTAGTTCTTTTCCTGGGGTTTCAGTCTTTTCTTTCATTTGGGTCATATTTCTTTGCCTCTCTGTGTTTGTTTCTGTGTATTAGGTAGAGATGCTTTGACTCCCTGTCTTAGTAGCATGGCCTTTGTAGCAAAGGCACCTGTAAATTGTGTGGGGTGGAGCCTTAGGTAATTGCTAGCATGGGGACACCCACTTCCCCCCTTTGACTGTTCGTGGTGGGGGGCTCAGAGAGGGGACAATGCTGCTGCCTGGCTTCTGGAAATTTGCCCAGCACTCGCCCCATTTCCAGTCACCTCACCCACTTCCCATATGTGATTGGCTCCCTTCCAGTTGCTGTCCTGAAGTCTGTGTAAGTTCTAAGACCATATGGGCCCTTTAAGCAGCAAAAACCTGGCATTTTCTTCCACTGCCCCAACCCTCACTGGTTATTATACTCAAAGGTAATGGGGGTTTATCTTCTCAGTGCTGGAACCCTGGGCTGTGCAATCTGACCTAGGGCTGGGATCCCTCCCAATTTTTATCCACCGCAAGTTAATGTGGGACCATCAATTCTGCTGCCGCTGCCACCACCACTTGTCCAAGGCACACCACCTCTCCGCCCCGTCTCTACAACTCTGCCCCTCCTGCCCATCTGGATGAACGTGGCTTCTTTAAATCCTTGGTTGTCAGACTTTCATACAGCTCGATTTTCTGACAGTTCTGGTTGTTATTTGTTTTTGAGATCTAGTTGTAATTCTTTCTGTGATTGCACAAGGAGGTGAAGTGTGTCTACCTACACCTCCATCTTGACTGGAAGTTGGACTGAAACAATATTATAAGTCTGCGACGCTGGCCCAGGTAACACACTGCACCACAGCTTTCATAGTGGCAGCTGGAGCGAGTCTAGACTTCTTTTGAGTCTAGCCGCTGTGTTCAAATTTTTTGTTAGTCTCTGTCCCCCAGGTCCCCGTATAAGGTTGGGTGCTTCTGTGACATGGATAAAGGGAATTAATTAGTAGTAAACACCTAGATGCATGCATAAACTTGAATTCCTTATAAAAGTATGCTTCTCGGTTTTGATGGGCAAGAAGACTTGGATGTGGGACTCTTTCAGGATCTTTTACTTGGCTAAAATGGCCAATTTAACTCCAAAGAAAAGAAATGTATCTGAACTGATATTTATAATAAAAAAAGACTGGGCCTTCAGCCGCTGTGTCATCTGGCCCTCCTGTTCCTTGTACGCGGTGCGCTGTGGGGGCTCTGTGCCATAGCTGTTAGTCATGTCGAATTCTGGAAGTTACAGTCGGTCTGGGGGCGAGCAGCAGTTACTCTTCCTATGGAAATCAAGGCAATCAAGACTATAGACAAGAACCACAAAGCTATTCTGGCTAAGGGCAAACTACTGATTCCTGTGTGGACAGAACTGTGGCAGCTACTCCAGTTACGGACGAAGCCAATCAGGTTATTCACAGTCCTGCGGTGGTTATAAGAATCAAAAGCAGAGCTCATGTGGCCAGCAATCTTATAATAACCATGGACAGCAAAACATAGAATCATCAGGAGGCCAAAGTGGAAGAGCACCTTCATATGACCAGTCAAACTATGGTCAACAGGATTCACAGGACCAGCAGTCAGGCTGTGATCAACATTAGGGTTCATATGATGAGAAGTCAAATTATGATCAGCAGCATGAGTCCTATAATCATCACCAGCAGCTTGTCCTGGCTGGGTAGCTTGGTTGGTTGGAGCTTCATCCCATGCACTACAGGGCATATGTCCCTGGTCAGGGCATATACCTAGATCATGGGTTTGACCCTAACTTGGGGTGTGTAGAAGAGGCAACCAACTGATGTTTACTCTCACATCGATTTATCTGTCTTTCCCCCTCTTCTCTCTCTAAAATCAATAAACAGCCCTGGCTGGTGTGGCTCAGTGGATTGAGTGCTGCCCGGCAAGCCAAATAGTCGCCAGTTCTATTCCCAGCCAGGGCACAGCCTGGGTTGCGGGCCGAGTCCCTGGTTGGGGGCGCACTAGAGGCAACTGATCAGTGTATCTCTTGTACATGGATGTTTCCCTCCTTCTCTTTCTCCCTCCCTTACCGTCTCTCTAAAAATAAATAAAATCTTTAAAATAATAATAAAATAAAATAAAACAAACATATCCTCGGGTGAGGACTTTTTTTTTAACCCAACAGTTCTGGCTCTGGCTGGGTAACTCAGTTGCTTAGAGCATCCTCTCAATACAGCAAGGCTGAGGGTTTAATCCCTGGTCAGGGCACATGTGAGAAGCAACCAATAAATGCGTAAATAAAGGGAACAACAAAATCAATGACTCTCTCTCTCTCTCTCTCCCACTTCCCCTCTCTCTCTCAAATAAATAAATAAATAAATAAATAAATAAATAAATAAATAAATAAAAACAATCCTACCATTTACAAAGGGAAAATTACAGCCACCACACACAAGCTGACTATCATGATGTGAGGAGGTTTGGAGAAGACAAGAGAGGAAATGGCTGGTCACAGGAAGGAGGGAGAGGGCATGAAGGATATGACAAGGATGAAAGAGGTCCTGTGACAGGATCAACTGGTGGTGATTGTCGTGGCTTCAAAAATTTCAGTGGTTACAGGGATTATAGACCCAGACCAGATGCTGGTTCAGAATCTGATAATTCAGATAAGAGCTCGGTTTTTGTGCAAGGACTTGGGGACGGTATGTCTACAGATCAAATGGTGGAGTTCTTTAAACAGACAGGAATTATCAAGACAAACAAGAAGATGAGAAAACCAGCGATAAATCTGTACAGAGGGAAGCAAAAGGGGAGGCAACAGTGTTGTTTGATGACGCTCCTTCAGCTAAGGCAGCCATTGACTGCTCTGATGGGAAAGAATTTCATGGCAACATCAATAAAGTGTCCTTTGTCACCAGAAGATCTGAATTTATAAGGAGGTGGATGTGGAGGGGGGTAGTGAGGCCGCAGAGGACATAGAGGCCATGGAGGCTTTCAGGGCAGAGGAGGAGACCCCAGAAATGGGGACTGGATTTGCTCTAATGTATCATGTGGAAATAGGAACCTTGCTCACAGGAATTCCTGCCCTCAGTGCAATGAGCCCAGACCAGAGGACTTTCATCCCTCAGGAGATTTCTGGGGAAGAGGCTTCAATGGAGAGTGGGGCTGTGGAGGCAGAGACCGAAGTGGGGGTGCCTAAGGAGGAGACAAAAGCGGTGGTGGTGGCTATGGAGGAGACGAAGTGGGAGTGGTTATAGTGGGGACAGAGAAGGTGGCTATGATAAAGACCGAAGTGTGGGCTATGGAGGAGATAGGAGTGGTGGCAGCTATGGAGGAGGCCGAGGTGGCTATGGTGACAAAATGGGAGGAAGGAGCAACTGCAGAATTGGTCAGTGCAACCGACAGTACTGATGACTGTTTTGAACGATCCATAGTGAAATTGTCAGTTTTGCCTGCCGCTTTCCTCGTGGCCTCCTGTTGGGTAGTGAAATTAAATGATATTTGGAATTTTAGTTGGGTGGGAGGGCTAGGGCAGGTTTTCTTTGAGTAATGCCCATAGAAATTTTCCCCTTTTAGTTTCTAGCTTTCTCCTTCCTAACCCTTGGAGCTAAGTGTGTTGTAAAACATTGCCAAGGAAAGCGTTTTCTAACACTGCAATGAAGGCTGCTTGTTTTGTGGAATTTAAAAAAAAAAAAAAAAAAAAAAAAGACCGGACAACTAGATGTGCCTGGACCTCTTACATTGCCTCTAGCATTTTCTGGTCTTGTGTAGACATCTCCTGAACTAAAGTATAAGAAGTAATGAGGTCTACGAAGAAAGAAAGGAGTCATGTTTTATTTACACCACCATGACCACTCTACCCCATCCCCAGCCCAGCTTTTAGCATAAGGCTGGACACAGACAAGGCTATTAATTAGTACTTGTTAAATGAATGTTACCTGTCCAACATTTTGTTACTTTTCTTTTATAGCTGCTTTTCTAATTATTCTCTAATTCACTAACACTGCTGAGTATAAAGGTTGCATTTCTCTTGTTACTCTTCTTTCTCTTACCTCACAGAAACATCTGTTCTTCCTACCCCGTCACATATCTTTAGTCATTTAATTCCAGAAATACCAAAACCTCTTCCTCAATTCTGTCCCACTCTTCTTCTAAACCTAAGCACCGCTGTCACCTAAATTTGTGTTTTGACCACATCACTTTCTATACCTTCTTTCCATTCTTAACTAGTTGTGACTTCTCAAATGACAAGACTCCTACATCCTAGCATTCCAAACCTCTTCCCAAAAGCCACTTTGTGTAGGAAGCCATGTCAGAACACATTGGTCAGATGAAAATATCCACCCATCAACCGTTCTCAGAGTTCATTCACCTTTCTGCCTGCATCAAATCTATTTGAAAGAAAAAAGTCCAATTGAGGTTAAAAGCCTATAAAGGAAATAAGTGTTTGCAGGTGGTGTGGGTGGGCATCTTGGAGGGTAAAAGAAATGTACACGTGTTTGTGTAACCTATAGCACATGAACACACATATACACACACATATATATATACACATACTAAATATATTCTGCCCAAATTAGCACAAAGCCACAAGCTTAAAAAACCAAATCTGCTAAATGGGATGCAAACCACAGGTACTGAGCTCTATGGCTACTTCCTGCAAACAGATGCATTCATTACCTCTGTGACGCAGTCTATTCCAAGTGGCAAGGATGGGTAATTATCACTACCAGCAGCTATAATTCCTTTTTTTTTTTTTTTCTTTTAGGAGAAAAGGGTACTGACTTATTCTCTAAGTATATTTTATTATGCTGTTAGTTGTCCCAATTTCTTTTCCTTTTGCCCCCCTCTGCCCATACCAGATTCCCTCCAGCAATCCCACTCCGTTAGTTATGTCCATGGGTCGTGTATTAAATTCTTTGGCTTCCCACTTTATTCTTAACTTCGCCCTATCTGTTTTGTACCCACCAATTATGCTTCTTGATTCCTGCACCTTTTCCCCATTTCTCCCACTTCCCCCTCCCAGCTGATAACCCTCCAAATGATCCCCATGCCTGTGATTCTGTTCCTTTTCTGGTTGTTTGCTTAGTCTTTTTTTTTTTTAGATTCCATTGTTGATAGTTGGGAGTTTGTTGTCACTTTCATGTTCACAGTTTTTATCTTTTTCTTAAGCCCCTTTAACATTTTGTATAATAATGGCTTGGTGATGATGAACTCCTTCAGCTTCACCTTGTCTGGGAAGCACTCTATCTACCCTTCCATTCCAAATGATAGCTTTCCTGGATACAGTAGTCTTGGTTGTAGGTTAATTGCAGTTTTTTAAAGTGTAAATGCAAAACTTATCACCTCAGGAAATTGACCATGCTGTATGATTTCTGCACAATACCCAGAATATCAGACCATTAAAACAACTGGACAACAGAGGCTTGCTTCACAGTGGTTTAATATGAACAGAGTTGAATATGACATTGTCTGACAGAATAATGAACAGTTGCTGAATAAAAGCCCCGAATCAGGATATATACACAGCAGAAATGGGGCCTCAGGCTCTCAGCACTTGTGCACAATGAAAGAAGTAACCTTTAAAAAAATCATTAACAGAGGGTACAGATCAAAAAGGCAGCAACAACACCAACACTGGAGAGGTGGGAAAGGGAGCAGAGCCTCTCTCTAGGGGCTGCATAGCCCCAGGCACAGGCTCGGCAGCTGGACAGCTGATCTAGCACAGGAAATTTCAACATCTAGATGGACTCCAAATCCCATGTCAAAATCCAATCCTAATCTATCTAATCAGAATCTTGTCAGAATCGGTAATCCTTTTCCCCAAGACCCTTATAGAGAACTCCAGCCCTCCCATGATAGGGAGTCTAAGCAGAGAGCCTCCACTTTTCACCTGATAGCAGAGTTAACCTGCTCCCATCCCAACCCTTGAGACAGATATTGGGCCCCAGCAAACCACTATCCCCAGGACAGAAGCCCAGGAAAGTTGCCAGTCTCAAGAAGTTGATTCAGACTCTAACATTTAGGAAATCCATACCCAGCTGTTATCCCTAGCTTAACTGGGGAGAATGTTGGGAGTTTCATGGGAAACAAGTACAAGCAGTTCAATAACCCTGTGACCAAGCTGGGGAGGGCAGCGACAACTCTTGCCCCTGAGCCCCATTCAACAGCTCAAAGTGCTTGGAAGAAGTCAGAGAGTGTGTGGTTTGTTCATGTGCTTCTGCCCCGTGGCAGCACTAAAAGGGATGGGGGGGAAGGAGAACGGAAGAGAGCAGTGATGTTCTTCCCTGCCACTGGGAGAGACCTCGAAAATGATCCACTCCCACCTTTAGGGAGCTACCTGGCAGTAGCGAGGTGCCCCCACCCCTCAAGCCACGAAACCTGCAAAGCTGCTGCATAAAGTTAGCAGGGCTTGGGAAGGGAGAACCGCGGGCCCGTACTGACTCGCCTGCTGGTGAGCAAGAACAGGCAGCCCGAGTGGGGGGCCACAAAGAAAAGGGTCTCAGCAATAGGGGCTCCCCTACTGCCCTATGGCTTTCTTCTGGCTCTGAAGCAGCCATGATGATGGGCCCCGAAAACCCACACACCTTGCTCCACACAACGCACTGCTTAGATTCTAGGAGGATTACTGCCGTGGAAAGCAACATGGGGGAGAGAAAAGAACAAAAGAAACTGTTGAAAAAACTGGGAGCAGGCCTAGAGAAAACGAGGACAGCTTTTGGGTCTCTACCACCTTCCCAAAAAGGAAAAAATTCATGCAGGTAGGAGACGCAGGGTTTTGCCCTGCTCAGCGTTCCTGGTGAAACCTAAGGATAAGAAAAATCCCCTGGACTTGCAGCATCAATATGTAGCCAAGTGCCCACCAGCACAAGACCCCCGCCCGCCAGCTTAGCCTTCTAGCATGGGTAAATGCCCAAGAAATTGCCTTCCAGTCCAATCCCCCCACCCACCCCCAACCCCAAGCAAAGGACATCTGCCTGTGGTTTCCCACCTCTCCTCAGAGAAGAGGTTCCTAGCAGAGTGCCCACGGTGTAGCCGGGTACCAAGGAACACAATGCCGGACAGTCTATCAGGCAAGGGGATGGGCAGCCAACTTCAGATCAAAGAAAGAAAGAGAGGCTTAGTGTAAAAACCAATGTCATTTCAGCAGGAAAGTAGAGGGCAAGTGGTGAGAGGGGCTCCTACTGGCGGACCTTCCCGGGGACGTAGTTCCTGTCAATTGTCTCCTCCTGCAGGAACATATGTAAGCAGCGTTCATTCTGAGCCAGTGGGTGCCCTGCAATTCTACAAAGAGATCGAGATGGTTATCAGTAGTATCTGAGATCAGAGAGACTTTGCAGAGGGATGGGGTTGTGGACAAAGGAGAAAGGACAAGGTCAGCCTTGAGGTTCGCGCAAGCAGCGTGCAGCAGCAGGACACCACTTCAACCCTAATGTTGCACAGGGGAAGAGGGATAGAGGGGTAAGGTAGGGAAAAACCCTTACACACATCCAACATGCAGTGCCTTCTCAGGCCCTTGAGGTACAGGATCAGATTTCTACTCAAAGGAATGGAGTTTTTAAAAATATTTTATTTATTTTTAGATGTGGAGGAGAGAGAAGGAAAGGGAAAGAAACGATGTGCGAGAGAAACATGGATTGGTCGCACACCCCCAACCGGGCACCCGGCCCGCAACCAGGGCCTGTGCCCTGCCTGGGAATCGAACCAGCAACCTTTTGATTCACAGGCCAGTGCTCAAGCAACTGAGCCACACCAGCCAGAGCAGGAATGAAATTTTACTGTCTAGTCAGCCCACCACACAACAGGCACCACATCATATTACCCATTACAAAAGGGGAGACAGATGAAACACAGGGAAAGACCAAGATGGAAAAGCAGCAAGATGAGCCCCCAGGAACTTGGCTTACTTGTTAATAAACTGTTCGAGGCCCTGCCTCCTTTCTTCAATGAACGACTCTTCAAAGATCCCTTCATCTCCTCGAAAAGGAAGCTGCCGCTTCAAGGCTTTCCCGGGCAGTGGTGGTACTACAATCTGCAGGTAGACATAAATGATCAGCCACATGGGAGAACTCAGAGAGGAACTGGCATGGTAAAGCGCTGTACTATTCCTCATTTCCCAAGGCATAGGGTCCATCCTATCCCACAGCCAGCAACTTGCAAGAACTGACCATAAGAACAGTCAGGATGGCTCAGGTCAAAAATGAACCCAACTGTTTGAGTGGGAGGACGGGATTAACATCAAAAAAGGAAATAAACTCCAAATATTCCTCACTTTCTTTAATAATCCACTACCATCCAAGAATCTAGCTGGGCCTTTCCTGACACTAGACTTTCCGTTTTCAGCACGTACAGGAGTTAAGCTGTATGACTTTACTAGCCACTAAGGGAAGTAATACTTTCTCTTTACGATCTGTCCTGAACTTAGCACTTTCAAATTTCAAGGGTTTCACCCAGATCGAATATATTGGGATTTGGTAGATAAGAGTGTGTTTACCCTCTCCATTGCCTTCAAAATTTTAGACTCTGATCTTACGCCCTCTCAGCCTCCGCCAAGGGCACCACACAGGGAACGGGGCCATACCTTACTATCTCGCTCCAGCTCATTTTTTAGCCACTCGAAGTCACTGTAGCGCCGCCGTACACAGGACTCCTTCAGCTTGAAGATGGGGAGATTTGTCTACAGGGAAGAATGGGAGAAGAGAGATGGTAAGTATTGTTCAGCCTGTGGTGGCCACCTGTCACAACCACATGGACAGAGCCCAATGAAGAAATAGTTCCCACAGACCATGCTCCTATAGCCCTTTCAAAACACCACCAGATGAATACCAAACCTTACCACACCCACCCTTGTCACAGTGAGTGATTAGAAGTCCCTTGCTGCTTAGAATTTTTCCTACAAGAAGACTTGAAGTTACATGTAAATATGTATGTACACGGGTTTTCATTGCATTTTATTACTTGTAATAATAATAAGTGTCCATCAATAGGTAACTGGATAAATAAACAGTACACCTATACAGTGGAATACTATACAACTATGAAAAGAATGTAGAAGACTGTGCCAGTATGGAAAGATATTAAGCATTATAATCAAGGTACAGAACAGTATATGTAGCTTGCCTCTATTTGTGTTTTAAAAGGGATATGTAGCCCTGGCTGGTGTGACACAGTGGACTGAACATTGGCCTGTGAACCAAAAGGTCACCGGTTCAACTCCCAGTCAGGGCACGTGCCTGGGTTGCAGGCCAGGTCCCCCGTTGGGGGCACACAAGAGGCAACCAGTTGATGTTTCTTTCACACATCGATGTTTCTCTCCCTTTCTCCCTCCCTCCCCTTTCTCTAAAAAATAAATAAATAATGAAATTAAAGGGATTTGTATAAAAATTAATTCAAAATGGATCAAAGACCTAAATGTAAGATCTGAAACAAGAAATCACATAGAAGAAAACATAGGTACTAAATTCATGGACCTTGGTCTTAAAAGAAGATTTTTATGAAATTTGACCACAAAGGCAAGAGAAGTAAAGGCAAAAATAAATGAATGGGACTTTATCAAACTGAAAAGCTCAGACACAGCAAAAGGAAATGCCAACACAACAAAAAGGCAACCAACCTAATGGAAGATGATATTTTCAAACAACAGCTCTGACAAGGGGTTAATATCTAAAATATATAAAGAACTCATATAATCCAACACCAAACCATCCAATTAAAAATGGGCAAAGCACCTGAACAAACACTTCTCCAAGGAGGACATACAGATGGTCCATAGGCATATGAAAGGATGCTCATCAATATCACTAGCCATCAGAGATGCAAATCAAAACCACAATGAGCTAATACCTCACACCTGTCAGAATGGCCATTATCGACAAGACAGGTAATAAATAACAAGTGTCGGAGAGGTTGTGGAGAAAACGGAACCCTCATTCACTGCTGGTGGGAAAGTAAACTGGTACAGCCACTGTGGAAGACAGTACAGAAGGTCCTCGAAAAACTAAGAATATAGTTACCATATAACGCAGTCATCCTTCTTCTGAATATCTACCAAAAAAACTCAAGAACATTTATTCACAAAGATACATGCATCCCTATGTTCACTGCAGCATTATTCATGGTGGCCAAGACATGGAAAAAACCAAAGTGTCTGTCCTTCAATAGATGATGGATAAAGAAGATGTGGTACAAATATGCAATGGAATACTACTCAGGCATAAGAAAAGATGAAATACTGGGCTTCACCCAGGTACTCAGAGAATCTGAAATGGAGTCATTCATTTTTCACAGCATGGATGAGCTCACCTCTGACTGAAGGAAATCTTGTAAACAAGGGAAAATATCCCAGGAGCAGCTGCTATTTTATGCATTCAGATGAAGATATTCAATCTTAGCTCTCCTAGGGATCTTTAGACCTTGACAAGATCCTATTTGCATTAATGGAAGCTATGAAATTCAAATGGTTAGGCCAGTACTGGAGTGTTGGAAGCGTAATGAGATGAATTATGGAAAGAAACGTTTAGTCTGATCAGGTAAATCTCTTAACAAGCTTTCCTAGACAGTGAAATTAGTAGAGAAAACTTATTCTTGGCTGGATAAAGAGGAGTCCATAGAGACAGGGGACAAGGACCTTGTGCTTAAAGCTATATGATTCATCAAGACTTCTGTGTTAACCTTCTTTGCTCTTAGAATTACAATTTACTATTATTTATAAGTCAGTACTTGACACACAAGTGAAGCTGTTCAGTTTATTAAAAGCAAAAAGCATTTTGTGAGTGTCTGCTCTGTGCTAGGCACTTTTTCATGTAACTTAATTATCGTAATCATTATTTCTGATATCAAAATTAGGCTTACTTGTGATTAATATTGTTTTAGTTTCTTGTTTCATTGTCTGTCCTTCCAACTAGTGCCTAATTCCCTTGAGGCACAAGCAGGGCATTTTATTTTCACCACTGTGTCCTTGGTGCTTGGCGGAGTGATGACTGTGTGAGGCTCTCAGGCTCTGAAATGTAATTAATGAATGGATGACCAACTGCCTTCAACTTCCAGTCCCCTTTTAGGGCCATTCTTTGTTCTCTATAACCTTTCCCACTGTATTGTAAAGTTTTACAAGGCCTTTATTTTGTATCCTCTTGTATTCTAGTGTATTATTTGGCTCAACAATATTTATTAAATTTGTGGTTGAATACCAAAAAAAGATGAAGTACTGCTAGTTGCAACAGCACAGATGGACCTTGAGAATATCGTGTTAAGTGAAATAAGTCAGGAAACGCTAAGAACCATATGATTTCACTCATATGCAGGATATAAAACTGAAACTCAGAGACAGACAACAGTATGGTGGTTACCAGAGGGAAGGTGGTGGGGAGGGTAGTAAAGGGTAAACGGGGTCATACATATGGTGATAGAAGACGATTTGACTTTGGGTGGTGGGCACACAATGCAGTATACAGATCATGTGTTACAAAAACGTATGCCTGAAACCTATGTGATCTTATTAACCAATGGCACACCAATAGATTTAATAAAAAATAAGATAAAAGGGATTTGTATATGTATATATATATATTTATATTTATGATTAACATATTTACGAAAAGACACTGGTAATAGTGAATGACTGGAGAATAAAATTAGACAACTGGAATGGGTGGGTCACATTTTTCATTGTACAAGTTGAATTTATCATGTGCACGTATTGCATTTTCAACTGAAAAGTGAATTTAAGTTCCCTGTAAAGACCATGAGATAAGCATTACCAAGGTATGGCTTCCTCTGCTTTTCCTATCCAAATCCTTTCCATTCCACAAATCTCAGCTCAGGTCTCACTTCATCTGGGAAGTCTTTCCTCACAATACCAGTTGAATTTATTGGTCTGCTTCTCCTCTGAACTCTTATGACAATTATACTTTAGTATTGCCTGACGCTTGTTTTATACATCATGTTCATCTTGCTACCTAACTATAATTTCATTGAAATCAGGAGCCATGACTACTCTGCATCCCCTTAAATGCGGACCATACAAGTTACTTGATAAATATTCAACTGATTAAGAGGCCCTATATATCTGTTTACCCTCTCCTCATCTAGAAAGTGCAGCAGAAATAGCAATTACATTTGATTGGCTTAGTGTAGCTTGCTCCCTGATATAAATCAGCTTATTCCCAGATCTTAATCGCTGAGAATTTTCCTAAGGCTATGACAACCGAATCCCCAACAAACAAAAATCTCTGATCCTCACTCTTGTCTACAAGTTCTCAATAGAAATAGCCAAGCACATGTATTAATAATGACTACATTTCCCAGCAGCCAATTCAGATCAGCAGATGGAAATAAAAGGAACTGGTTTCTCTCCTTTCTCCACAACTGCCTCAGGTCAGGAATAAAGCATCTTGGAGCTATGCTAGAGCGTCACACAGTCCTCACTATATCATACTTTGTAGTCCTTGAGTCTGGAAACTGTTACCAGGATTCAGGTTTAGGTATAAGTCATGAAAACCCAAACACCTAGCCGACTTATATTAGTTACAAGTCTATCCAGAATCGAGGTCCAAGGAATGTCAATGACTTGAAATGGCTTGAGACATATGTAAAGTAATATTTTATTTTCTAAATTGTCTTTTAGAAGATTCAATAAGAAACTGGAAACAGTGGTTTCTTCAGAAAGAGGAACCTATGGAGGGCAGAGGGAGAGACACTTAATTTTTACAGGATATCTTTTTTATACCTTTTGAATTTTGTACCATGTGTATGTATTAACTATTAAATATAAACCATTATAGAGACCATCTTCAGAAAACTGCAAAAGATATATATGTGTATCAAATCATCACATTATATACCTTAAACTGATACAACGTTATATGTCAGTTATAGCTCAATAAAACTAGGAGGGGGGTAATCCTATAAGAAAAAAAAATGCTTCAGTATCATGTGATTCTAGGCTTCTACCACAGTTCATTAAATATTGTACTCCCTAAAAATGAAACCTTAACTAGGAGGCTTCTTTTACAGAAGCCAACAGAAGGACCAAAGAAAAGAAAAAAAATGCTGAGGAGATTCTTCCAAGACACTGTGAAACCATCAACTGCCATTTTGTAAACTTCCTCCTTTAACTCACAAAAAATGCTGTTCTTCCCCTACTTACACAGGATGGTGACAATAATGGCCTTTCATCTCAGCCCCTAGCCATTTAAGGAAGGGGCTACTATGTTCTAGGATAGTCTCCCAGCTCCAACCTGCAAACCACATGAGAAAGACAGGACTGTATAGTATAGGATATGGAGTCCTTCAGCTCTGATCAACGCAAAGTCAACGGAAAGGAGAGAAGAAGCAAAGTTCAAGTCCACAGGACAACTGACATTTGAAAATTTCCACACATCCATGTCAAGTCACGAGGACACCTCTCCAGACTCCTTCGTATCTTGGAAGAGGGATGGAAAAGAGGAAAAAAATTCTTTCCTGAGCAAAATGAAAGAAAACAGCTTCAGAAATATTTAGCTAGTATACAAAGGGAAAGTCAGTGCTATCTTCTTCTACCATTCACGATGCCTAACTCCCAAAGCCCACTCTCTGAATCTCATGTTCCCATTATGATTCTGACCAATCACTTAAAATAACAATTTAAAACCAAATGATTTTTACCAAATTTTCCCCAAAACAGAGTTCAACAAGAGTGTTAAAAGCCTACATAGCTATGTATTTCTTTTTTTTTTCTTTATTTATTTTTATTTTTACATATTATTTTATGTTTTTGTTTTTTTTTATTTTTTGGTTTTTCAACTACAGTTGTCCTAGCTATATATATTGACATAAACAATACAAATTAACTCAATCCCACAGAACTAGGAACTGCCACCAACCCTATCATCACTACACAATTAGAAACTGTATAAAGGATTGATGGAGAGCTTAATGGGTAGAAATACTTTCCACACTAAAGTAAGCATTTCCAAAGAGACTACAGTATAAAAGAAAAGAGTATGATGAGCTTTGGTGTCAGACAGACCTAGGTTCAAATCCCAGTCCTGCTACTAATTAGCTTTGTGCACTTGGGCAAGTTACTTAAATTGCATTTCTCCTCAGTCTCTTATCTGTAAAGTGGAGTTTTTGTAAAGATTTGGAAACTAAAACCCAATTCAAACACACAGTATGCACTAGATGACCAGTCCCTATTGTTATGAGAATGCCTGAAGCAGAGAGCTATTTCATTCATTCTTCCTAAGGTTCTTGGGTAATGCATCAAGACAAAGTCTCCAAAACTCCACAGCAGAGTCCTGACACTGAACGAGTTACGCCCAGGCTTCGTAGCTTTTATCCCATTTTGAGGGACCTAAAAAGATGATTTCAAATAGTTCTTATATAGCTGAGTTTTCTCGTTCTTTGCCATTTGCTTCTCTTTCTTCAGCTTGGACTTGCCCAAACTTGGAATTTGGAGACTATCATTTCTCAATTAGATTTCAATGCCCAGCAGGAGAGCACAGGCTTTCATTCCACTCATTCGTTCAGAAATGAAAGCACATACAGTCTAAGGTCTTCAAATGCTGTTTGAGCAGCATACTTTCCACAGAGAATATTCTGGCCCTCTAGTCTGACAAAAAAACATAAAGAGAATTAGAAAACTGTTCTCAAAGTTTTTTTTTTTTTGCCTGTAACCACTTCAACTGGCAAAAAACCTGCAAACCACATACTCTACCTGCACATTCCATCCTCGCATTGTGGACTAAGAACTAGAGAGTAAAGTCCTCTGTAGTGTACACTGGAAGAAGCCACTCCTGGGGCAGTCCTGAAATGTCACATATTAAAGTAACTACAGGGGGATGGGCAGGGAAGTGGAGAGCAACAGGGAAAAAACTGGGACAACTGTAATAGAATAACAGTAAAAAAAGAAATTTAAAAAAAATAAAGCAACTACAGATGAGGGTCTAAATCCAAAGGTTAATTAAACTAGGATAGAAAGGGCAAATGGACACTCATATACAGAAAATCCAAATGAGAGCCAATAGATATTGAAATAAACATTCTGCATACTTCAACTCTAAAGGATAAGCCCAGCAGGGGAGCAGCGACTGACAAATCAGCCATCTCAACGCAAGGCTTAAGCAGAAAACGCTTCTCTCCTTCAGATGCTAATTCTATCTACAGAAGTGTGGAAAGCACTCAGTCTCAAGGAGGATCCCGTTTATTATCTCTTTTCCAAGCCTACAGTCTCCCTTTCCTGGAACCTCATCTGCCTTTTAATCCAGGCTTTGCTTTAACCCCATCATCCCAGCGAGACCTCATTAGTAAGAAGCCAGGCCTTCCTGACCTCCCTCTTCAGACTGACTTCCCACAACCTAGTTTAGTTAGGGGTCCCAGCGATATCTCGCCTTGGCTTTCCATCCCCCAGCCCTCTTCCACGCTTCCTTCCCTCCTCTGTGGCTACAGGCACGATTCCTATTTCCTTGAATTGCTCACTTGAAGCTTCCCCATCCTCCCCACCCTATGCAACCACGCTTCACTTCTTGCTCCTGGGTACTTGTTTTCCTTCACCCCGGTCTGACGTCCCCCTCAGGAGTTTTCTGAACCCTCGGACCACAACCGAGTCTGCAGACCTCTCTCCAAACCTATCCAGCCCCGAACCCCCAAATGATGCCTTCAAGCGTCTTCACCGTTAGGCGCCCCCGCGGCAGCCTACCCCCCCCTCCCCGCCCTCCCCGCCCAGCTGCCCGGTCCTCCCCTCAGCTGTCTCCCTCACCCCGTGACTCACCCGCATGCGAACCTCATAGGTGGTGAAGCGCGCGCGGCCCACGCCCACCGTCTGTGGATTAAAGATGTCGATCTCCAGGAAGTTACTTGGCGGCCCGTAAGCGTCGGTCAGGTCCTGTGGCTTCGAGTTAAGGCGCCGAGTATCAGCTACGGCAGTGTCCGACATCTTTCCGAAGGAGAGACCGGGACCAGGGAAGGGGGGGTGGGGGCACACAGGCCGGAGGCACGGCCCCTCCCGCTTGCAAAATAACCAGCCAACCCACAGACTGCGGCGCCGCGCACGCGCGCCCACGCACGACGCACGTACGACGCGCGCGCGCGCGCGCACGTGGTCCGGCCCGGGGCCCGGTACTCTGAATAGCGGCCTCGTTGGCAGCTGGGAGTGCTGTACCCGGGAGGTCTTATTCAGGCTTCCGGGCGGTATCTGTGGCCACCCGGGAGCCTGCATCTCCGGAATGCGCCACCCAGTATCCTTGGAAGCACTACGGGCAGAGTCCGCCAATCATTGCTCCTGAACCCAAGAGATTGTCTTAGACCGAGCGCGTATCAATCAGCAGCGGACAGTGCCCCGCGTGCTAGGGTTCTACAGCGATAGGCCGAAGCCCCGTGACCTTAAGAAGTTAGGGTTTTGCGCGAAAATAGAAGGGTGGCCTCCAGAGGGTGGGGTTCCAACAATAGTATTGACAGCCTACAACGCAGCCCTGCTACTCGTGCTACAGATAGTTTCAATTTCTGCCACGCGCAGTTGAACACGCGGTGAGAACTCTGTATGGTGCCAGGGAGGCAGCGAGAATAGGGTAAACAAAGATGATTTCTCATTCTCACTTTTCAGGAAAATTTGGGCATGCCTTCATCCTCCACTTGTGGTCACATAAAAGCGAACCCAAGCTGGACTCCGGTTTCTCAGCAAATTGAGGGCGTTTATTTCATAGCTTCTATTCTCTACTCTGCGGAACTCCATACTTGGCAGTACTCTGAGGTTGCTTGCTGCCCCTAATGGAGATAGAATACATGTCTGCATGAGAACGTCTATAGAAACATAAATATTTATACGACTAATTTTTACACATGGCCCACATGAAGGAGTAGTACCCCAGATTAAAGGGCGTGATTTTGGGTCATCCTTTTTCCCTCATTGCACCTGCCTTCTGCTCAGAAAAAAGGTTCCCATATCGCTGATGGCTGAAATTGTTTCAACAGAGTACAAGGCCCTATAATTTCACAATTAAGTTCTTTAATTCAGTTTAACTAGTATCTACTAAGCAACTATTTACGTGCCAGGTACCATGCTAAACATTGAAGACCTAGAGTTGAATAAGAGACTCATTGCCCTCAAAGAGTTAGTATTCTAGAAAGGGAGACAAGTAAATAAAACTAATATAATGTGACAGATACAAAACAAGCAAATGTTCAAAGCAGCACATAGGCCATGGGAATGTTTCTGGAGGAGGAAATACCTGAATTTGAGCGACATGAAAGCACATAAAGGACAACTAGGCATGGAAAAGGGGAAAGGTAATTTTCTGCAGAGGGAGTAACACACAGAGTCATCCCGATAAGCTACAGCATGATATTTTTAAGCAATTATTGTCAATTCAGAGGATGTAATGGAAGTTCTTAGATAGGCTGGCTAGGGGAGGGCAGATGAGGATGATCTTTCTATATTAAGCAAAGTGTCTTGGGCTTTATGATGCAGACGACAGGGAGCCACTGAAGTGTCTCCACCAGAAAAAGACACGATCAGATTTGTGTTTTACAAGGATTATTTTGCAGACAACATGGAAGATCTATTTGCAATGGAATGGGATTAATTATGAGAGTATCGCCAATAACACTTGGAGTATGTGGTGATGGTATTCAGTAACAGCTATTATTACTATTTGAGGGAAAAGGGAGGAAAATGAAAAATAACTCCTAGGTTTCTGATTTACGTAACCAAGTGGATGCTGGTACCACCAACGAACACTGCACATTGGAATTACCGAAAGAAAAGTGAGTTTGCACCCTGATGTGGCTCAGTGCATTGAGCGCCAGCCTGCGAACCGAAGGGTCACTGGTTCAGTTCCCAGCCAGGGCGCATGCCTGGGTTGTGGGCCAGGTCCCAGCTGAACGATCACACATTGATGTTTCTCTCCCTCTCTTTCTCCCTCCCTTCCCATCTCTCTAAAATAAATAAATAAATAAAATCTTTTAAAAGAAAAGTAAGTTTGAGAGGGAAGACAATGAGCTCGGTACAGATAAATCTGGGGTGTCTGTAGGACATCCACATGGAGATTGTCCAGCAGGCAGCTGGACATACTGGCCTGGAGCTCAAGGCTGTGATTAGGATGCGACAGAGTTTGAGAGTCAGCGTATAGTGTGGAAGGAAAAATGTAAAGAGGCAAGGAGAGAAGATTTAAAAATTGGTGAAGGCATGCATGATCAATGAGAGTGTAAATCTGTACAATCTTTCTTGAGGGGAGATTGGCACTAGGTATTTTTAAAAACGTTTGACCTGAAGAAACCTGAAATACTGGTTTCCAGCAAAACTGGAGAACAGGAGTCAGAGACAGCACAGAGACTTCTTTTTCAGTTTCTTCTCATTTATGTTTAAGTAGTTTTGTATTTAAAAAATATGTTTTTAAAGATTTTATTTATTTTTAGGGAGAGAGGAAGGCAGGAAGAAAGAGAGGGAGAGAAACATTGGTGTGCTAGAGAGACGTCAACCAGCTGCCTCTTACACAACCCCATCTGGGGACCCGGACCCCAACCTGGGACTTGGCCCCAACCCAGGCATGTGCCCTGACTGGGAATCAAACCAGCAACCTTTCCATTTGCAGGACGATGCCCAACCCACTGAACCAAACCAGTCAGGGCTGTATTTTTAAAATAATTTTAATGTTATTTATCAAAACTTTTGACTCAAAATTTCACTTTCAATTATTTATTCTGAGAAAATCAGCAGACAACCATATAAGGATGCCAGAATACAGACCTTGTCTTTACAAATAAATAATTGTTCATTTTATACAATGTAATATATTTGTAGCCCTCTTTTTCTAATTTGTGAATTTGTTCATATGACGTCTTACAAAGGAGTAGTGTATTCTATGTTTTGAAGACTTTTTATCAGTCACTTCCATCATAAAATGAAGTCTCTCCTATAAATAGTCAAATTCAGTGTTCTCTTATGTATCCATTTCAAATAATGTTCTTTGCTCACTGATGTGAAATGATGTGCATGAAAAAGTGAAAGAAACTAGTAAGAAATATTGTAGTGTGATACCATTTGTATTACTAAATATGGTATATACTGTGATTTTATTTTTTATTTTTTTAATATATTATCATTTTTAAAGAGTAGAAGGCTATAAATCAAACTGTTAGTAGTGGTTACCTCTGTGTGGAGGGGTTTCAGTTAGATTTTATGTTTTTATTTATAATTTTTAAGACAATGAACATATATTATTTTTTTATCAGAAAAAAATTAGCCCTGGCCCGGTAGCTCAGTTAGTTAGAGCATCGGCTGAATAAGCCAGGGTTGCCGGTTTGATCCTGTCGGGGCACATACAAGAATGAAACAATGAATGCATAAATCAGTGGAATAACAAACGAATGTTTCTCTCTCTCTCTCTAAAAATAAATAAATATTTTTTTAAATTAAAAAATTAGTACTATTTCCCTTTGAGGAAAAACAAAATAAAAAAGCAGGTCCAGGAAGAAAAGCTTGTAAAGGAGACCAGGAAGAAGTGGTCAGAGTGAGCTGAAGGCGAGGGATAAAAAATATTTCTGAGGCGAGCAACTCGGTGGTCAACAGTATTTAATACAGTAGAACAGTCAAATAAGATAAGGCCTAAGCGACTCCACCAGATTTGACAATGACCTAAATGAGAGCAATTTCAGTAGAGAACTAGAGGTAGAACCCAGATGGTAGTGAATTAAGAACTAAATCAGGGGGAGAAGTGGAAACATCTAGCAGCGACCATCCTTTTGAGAAACTTGCCTAAGAAAGGAATGCTGGAGGGCAATGCATTGTCAAAGGATTTGTCTGTTAAGTGAGGGAAGAGACTTAACTCTGTTTCATAGAAAGTGTGAAGTTGAATATACCCGTAAATAAAAGCTTAAAAGCAAATAGCCCTAGGAGACTTGTGCACGTTAAATTCACGAAGGGGTATAAATATATGGCTTTTTTTTTTTAAAGAAAGATTTCGTAGGGTAGAGAGAGGAGAGTAGAGAGTACTGGGCTAATTAAATCCTTTGCTGTGATAACAAAATAACAGCTGTTACCAGCTGGCTCACACACACACACACACACACCACTTTTTGCTTTTCACACAAGGCACAGACCTTCACAGTTATCAAGTGATGTTGGGCAAGGCACAGTTATCCTCTGTACCTCAATTATCCCACCGAAAAAAAAAAATTAGCTGAATCTAATCTCTTGGCAAACAGCTAACAGCAGGACTTGATGTGAGCGATGCATTTTCCTCTTTCGGGTTTCCCTGATCAGATTCATTCTTTGCCAAAAAGAGTCCAGAGTGGAAAATACATATATGAGACAGAGACTTATGATCCTGAAAATAGAAGGACTCTCATTAGCTCATCCTCCTGCCCACGGGCAATGCTGTACCTTAATCAGACGGACACCTATCCATCTTCCTGCCCTTACATTTTTTCCACAGGAAGTTACACAACCTCCAACTCCATGTTATGCAACCATACTGACGAGAATTTTTAGTCTCTATTCAGACTGTCCTGAGGAAATAGCAAACCCAAAGCCCCTATAATCTGGGGTGTTTTGTGTTCTTGGGAGCAGGGGCCTGGAACCGCGGGGAGGGAGTAGGGGGAAGGTCTGGGTGTAACAGAGGTGGTGCAGTGAGGGAGCCAGAGGGCAGCGCTCATAACATACAGTCTGTACTCCAGGGAATGCGGACCCAGAGTGGAGCGGTCTTTCTGTGGCACGCACTCTCTTTCCATACACACCCATCCAGCTGCCTACTACCATTAGTGACTTCTCCCCTTCTTGAAGTTCGTTTAAACCCGATTTCACTTGGCACCTCCCTTGCTATAGTCTCTACTTTAAACTGAATTCCTTCTGAAAGTTGTCAGTTCCCCCCCTATGTTGATGAAGTGTCCTTTAAATTTTCAACTTGTTCACTTAAGTTTAGTGATCGTATTTATTTTACTAAAGTATCTCTGGATTGCCGAGGGGTGAGGGGAATCTGGGTAAAAGTAGTGTGACCTAAATGTGTCAGTGTCCATGCATGCTTATCAGGGGTCGCTAAAGACCTAACTCCTTAGTTGACAAGAGTCTAGCCTCCAGCTCTACAGAGGTTAATTATATACTGAATTATCTAGCAACAATAAGACCCGGAAAGATAATAATGTTGCAATAAGCCAGTCTTCCTCCCTTAAAAAAAGGCTAACATTTATTGAACACTTACTATGTGCCAAACACTCTTTTAACTCAGTTAATCCTCAGAACAATCCTAAAACATTGGTGCTATTTTGATATCTGCATTTTATTGATGAGGCACAGGCAGATTAGGCAACTTGCCCAAAATCACACAGTTAATCAATGGTAAAGTCAGGTTTTGGAGCCCAGGTTTTCAATCTGCCTCTCACAGAAGGTTCTTTTAGCCAAGTATGCCATCTTAAAGGAAGTAAGGTGGAAAAAATATTAGAAAAGGAAAAAGGAGAGAAAGCAATCCTTCTCCCAAATGTGTGTTGGAAATGGATAGAATGTCACTAACAACTGCTCAGTAACATTCTAGTCTAGGCTGCCTACTCCTGCCTAGACATTCTTCATCTGTTTGGTCTTTAGCCTCAAAATGTTTGTGTTGAATTATTTCTTCCTAATAATGATGAGAAATTCAAGCTTATTTAATTTCTGCCCAACCTTCAAAGCCCAGCACAAGTCCTACCTCCCCCATAAAGCCTCCATATCCATCCAGTGTACTTTAAAATTTTTTTACAGATTTATCGTCTGTAATGTTCATTTGGCTCTGACTCACGTTCTTAATTAGCTTTGTGTGCATTTATGTCTCATCTTACCAACCACACTGTGACGTCCCTAAGGGAAGAGAGTAAGACTTCTATTGTTCTTGCATCTTGCATCCTAGCACAGTGTATTGCAAATAACAGGCACTCAGTAAATATTTATTGGTTGACTGATTGATTGAAAAAGGTCAGAAACTGCATCAACTTTTGGTTGACCCCCGCATCACTTAGTGAAGAACTATTCACTCAATGTGTATTCAATAAACATTAATAATGATTACAAAACCATTCAAAGTCTATGGAGTTTCTACAGTGTGTAGAGAATGGTGCTGTGGGGATAGACATGAAATAGAAGACACAGCTTTTGCCTTTGAAGAGCTTAGCTTAGTCTACTCTTGCTACTTCAATGTACATTCTTTTCTCTGAATTCCTGCTGAATTTGAAGTCAGGACTAGTCATCACTCCATGTCTTCTCCCCCAATTTGACTGTGATCTCCTTGTGAGAAATGGCTAGCACTGTGCTCAGAACATAATAGAATCACAGGATTGGAAGGGAATGCAGAGCTTTCCCTATTGTCAGACTTTCCACCCAATGCAAAAATCCCTTTTGCAACATCCCCAATCCAGCTCTTATTGAGTTATATGCTTCCAGTATCAAGAATTCACCAAAATAGAAAACACAGGAGGAAGAGTAGCTCGAGGGGACTAGATAATGAGTTGAATTTTGAGTACGTGCAGTTTAACTTGTTTGTTAGCCAACCAGGTGTACACAGCTGAAATTCAAGCCTCAATCTCTGGAGAGAGGTCAGGGCTAAAGATAAAGACTTGGGAGTCTTGGGCGTGGAAGTGGCAGTTGAAACATGAAGATTGAGTAATACTGCCCAAGGACAAGAGAAGACAGCCAAGGACAAAATCTCTTAGAATTCCTCCCCTTGGAAAATTAGAGGAGAAATCAATGAGGTCAGAGAACTGGAAGACAAAGGAGACAGTTTTAAAGAGAAGCTGGTCAGAGTCAATGAAGTATGGAGCAATGAAGTTAGCATGAGAATGAGCAAAAGTTATTTGATCTGGTAAATAAGAAAACAGGCATTTGATGACCTTGGAGAGAGCAGTCTCAGTGAAGTAGGGTCTTATTTTTACTTACTCTTAATGATGTCTGGCTCATACATATTTGTTGAACACTCGAATGAATGGATGAATGAATAATAGTTCCTGCCCCCAAAAAAGAGGTGATGGGAAAAGGGGGGAGAGTAAAATAACATAGCTTGTTTTTCCTTCTGAAGCAAGAGGGAAATATGAGTGATAATATAGCAAAATGTTAAGTGTGAAAAAGATAGAAGTTGAAGGTTATGATTACCCTCCCCCAAAATATGAAGTAAGCCAATCTGACAACCTATCACAGGTTCTATTCTCAGTGTGATGGAGTAAACTCTCAAAAATTAACAACTATAAACTGTGAATAAAATGTACACACCTGAAAACTTCAGAAAGTAAACAAAAGCAGGCAGATATTAGAGGAAGGTTGGAACTTAGGAACAACATGGGCCAAGTTTCCCATTTTTATGGTTTTAGTCTGAGGGCAGGCTTCAGTCCCTGAGCCACACCACTAAATTTATATTAGGAAACACGCACCTTTTTAGGCCAAAGAACCAGAGGACAGGACCTGGGGCAACCACAGTCTTTAAAAAGTGAGAGGATAGCTCAGAAAGAGATCCTGAGAAAAGGAGCCCTAAATTATTTGCATAGATTCTCTCCAAAACTCCTCCTGAATCACACATGCATAAGGCAGACTCAAAGCAGCTTCCATCTAAGACCAAAAGAATGGAACTGCGATTTGAGCTGCTGCCCATCATAGGAAAGACAGAGTGTTCTGTTTTAATGTAACCAAGTGAATTGCCTGCTGAAACAAATATATCCACAGCCTTGAGGAATGTAACAGAATCCAGAGTTTCTATTACATAGCATTCGCAATGTTCAGGAGACCCTCTAAAATTACTCAACATGAGAAGAATCAGAAAAATGTGACCCATTCTCAAGGGAAATGACACTTAATGGAGGCCAACCCTGACATGATGATGATCAATGAAGAGAGAGAAATACTCCAGCACAGTGAATGAAAACTAGGAATCCTCAGCAGAGAAATAGAAAATATTAAAAAGAACTTAATGGAAATTCTAAAACTGCAAAGCACAATGTCTGAAATGTTTCAATTAACTAGATGGCCTTGACAGCAGAATGAAATAACAGAGGAAAGAGATATAGCAGTAAAAAGTATTTAATCCAAAAAGGAGAGAAGATCAGGGAAAAAAGCCTCACAGAGCTGTGGGACAATATTCAGTTCTACAATATGTGTAATTCGAGTCCCTGAAGGAGAGTAAAGAGAGAATGAGGTCAGAAATGCCTGAAAGAAATAATGGTTGAATGCTTCCCAAATTTGGTGAAAAGCATACATTTACAATTTCAAGCTCAGCAAACATCAAACAGGATAAATATGGAGAAAACTGCACCTATGTTTATCATAGTCAAAACTGCTGCCCTGGCTGCTGTGGCTCAGTGGTTTGAGTGCCAGCCTGTGAACCGAAGGGTCACTGGTTTGATTCCTAGTCAGTGCGCATGTCTGAGTTGCGGTCCAGGTTCCCAGTTGGGGACGTGCGAGAAGCAACCAATCAATGTATAGCTTGCACATTGCTGTTTCTCTCCCCTCTCTTTCCCTCTCTCTAAAAGCACATAAAATGAAATAAAGAAGAAAGAACTATTTAAAAAGAAATTAAGTCATGCAATTGAAAAATAAACTTACATTTCTTAAAAAAAAAAAAAAAAAACTGCTGAGAACCAGAGATCAAGAAAAATCTTGCAAGCAGCAAAAGCAAAACAACACATTACATATACCAACTCAAAAAAACATAAACTTTCCCCAGAAACGATGAATGCAACAAGACAGTAGAAAAACATCTTTAAGTTGCTGGGAAAATAATGACTGTCAACACAGAATTCTGTGTTCATAACAATGTTCTTTAAGGACGAAAACAAAATAAAGACATCTTCAGATAAAAGGGAGTCTCTCTCATGCGAATCAGCCTTTGTACTTGATGTTGTCTCTGTCTGGAACACACAGTCTCTCATCCAGTCTTCAACTTGCTAAATACTCTTCATTCTTCACATCTAAGCTTATATGCCAATTCCTCCAGGAAGCCTTCCCAATTCCCTAAGCCTGAGTTAAATGCCCCTCTTTTATACACCTACAGTCCTCCATATTTCCCCAAACTTAGTATGTATCATGGTGTATGTAACTGCTTGTTTGATTGTCTGGGAACACCACTAGACTATATGCTCCATGAGGGCAAGCACTTTGTTTTTCTGATTGGTGTATTTGCAGTCTCTGACATATAATAGGCACTCAAATAATACTTATTGAATACAGGAAAGAATTCTGGTTCCAAATTATTTTTTTTTCTACTACACCACGCTGTCATCATGAAGAAAGAGGTCCTGACACTACTGTAAGATTAATTACTATTACACTCTCTTAAACTTTATGGAGAAAGCTACTTTCTATGAAAGACTGCAGCTTTCATTGGACTGTGATCTTCCTGTGATTACGTGTGCAGCTACTGTTTTGTGACAATTTGTATGTGCTGAACATAGATCCTTGGCAATTAACACTTGTGGAAATCCTCGTTTAATACCACTTCCAGATAAATGGCAGCTTTTCTTGGGAAATGATCAAACTATGGTACATTCAACTGATAAAATATTATGCAGGCACCAAAATTATATTTATGAACCTGTGTAATAATTTGAAAACATCCTTATATGTTAAGCAGGAAAAAACAGAAATGCAAAATTATGCATATAGTGTGGTTACAACAATGTTTTTAAAAGATCTATGTAGAAGGAAAAATAATACTGGAAAGAAATATAGTAAAATGTTAACTGTAGTTTTCATTGGGTGATAGAACTAGGGGGACTTAAATTTTTTCTGTATTTTACAATCTTTCTCTTTCAAAGGTTTAAAATACAAATTCTCAGGTTAGGTAAAAGTCACCTTGTATATCAGACCACAATCACAAGTAAAACAGGACTGTATTTAAGCCTCCTTTCTCTTTAACTTCTATCTAATAGCCTGATACCACTTGTGGATTAACTAAATGCAGGACTTTGTGGAAGAATGCTGTAAGAATGACCTCAGGAAAAGAAAAGGATCCACAGTGGAGACTGCCAGAGGCAACAGGAGAGACTAAGCAGAGATCAGAGAAAGTAAACATAAAAGAACGGGAAATGGGGGGCGGGAGACAAGAGGATAGGTATGTATACTTTCATACATTGGCGCCAATATGAAAAAAAGGGGCTAGTCATGGATCTTTATAACAGGCATAGCTAGCATACTTTTCATGTTACTCTATTATTGTCTGTATTAAGCGTGTATTGGTGCCCCATGCCTCACTATTTTTCCCGGGGGTCGGCTGTGTATTTCTTCAGCTCACATGTGCTGTCATAGTTGCCTGATGCTGCCAGGGCAGATCAACTGGACACTAGAGCTGGACATTCTGGAGCCTGCTTCTGCAGCAGATTGCACAACCACGTGCCTATCTGTATGAGTTATAGATTTAGCAGGCTATGTGGGACAGTCAGGAACCTTCTGCGAGATAAAGAGGATCTGGATGGGGATTCAAGGAATCCCGGAGGTATTTATGGTAAACAAGAAAGTAGATAAGTTCTGTATGGGTCTAAACCCCATCTATGACACATAGCTTGACTAACTGAACAATGCTGGCTCATAGTCAAGACCATTTTCATAAGATATTTATATTATTCTGTTGACTTTGTGTACTACTTCTGTCATCCTTGAAGCTTTTACTGGGCTAGTGGGATGACTGATGGGGGATTTTAGTTTATTAAATGTCAAGTGAAGGTGTTGGGATTAGAAATGAATTTCGACATGGTGTGGTTTGAGTACAGTCATTCCCCAGAAAGACAGACTTTCTAGCAACCCTGTATTTTCCATATGATAATCCATCTTTTAACCCATCTGGAAACCAGGAACAAAGAGACTTAACCTTAAAAGAAGGGCATGTAAAAAGACCAATACAAGATCTTAGCATTACCCATTGACCTTCATAGGATGGACACAATTGTCTTAGAGCTCCCAATCATGTAATTTGTGATATAAAAGATTGTGGCTCCCATTACCCCGTGCTAGAGTCTTGCACCACCCAATGCAGTAGCCACTAGTCACACAGGACTGAATTTAAATTAAACAAAATTAAAACTTCAGCTCCTCAGTTGCCTGGCCACATTTTATTCAAATGCTCGATAGGCACAGTAGATAGTGGCTACTGTATCATACAGTACAGGGATGGGGCATTTCTATCATCACAGAAAGTTCTATTGGTTAGCACTGTAAATCTGGACTCACAGAATAGTTATTTGGGACCAGGCATCTCTACCTCTGCATCTAAAGTGACTTAAAGTGACTTATTTTTTACTTACTTCGGGTTGTCTCTTTGCATTAATGTGCTCAGAGTGACATCCGGGAAGTTGAAGCAGTTTAGCAGACTTATCAGCCCTCTTGCCACATACACACAGAATTCTCCTTTAGGGAATGGTTAAATGTGGTATATTCACTAAATGGAATACAGTACAACAGTTAAAGGGAATGAACTAGATGTATCGATAAGGACAGATCTCAAAAACACTTTTGTGTTAAAAAGTTAGTTACTGAATACAGTAATTTATTGCACACAAAATAATACTGCATTTTTCCTACATAAGACTTAAAAAAAAAAAATGTCTGAAACAATACATACCAAACTCATGACCATGGTAACTTCAAGGAGAGGGGAAAGGTAGGTGGGAATAAGGGACCAATGAGACTTTTAGCTTTCTCTGTACTCGTCTACATTTTTAAAGGAAAATATATTCACATGTTACTTGTGTAATAATACTTTTAAAACAGGACTCAAATTTATATACACAATGACTATAAATATGTAAAAATATGGTGGTGAAAATAATAAGGGAAGTACACAAAACCCTAATAATAGTTGTGTTAAGATAGGTGGACTGTAGCCCTGGCTGGATACTTCAGTTGCTTGGAGCGTTGTCCTGATACACCAAGGTTGTGGGTTCAGTTCAGGGCACATACAAGAAGCAACCAATGAATGTATAAATATGTAGAACAAGTCAATGTTTTTCTCTCTCTGTCCCTTCCTCTCTCTCTAAAAATCAATCAGTTTTTTAAAAGATGCTTGCATTGTGGATAATTATTTTCTTCTCTTTTTCTATTTTTAAAAAGGTTTTGCCCTGACTGGTGTGGCTCAGTTGGTTGGGCGTCATCCCTCAAAGTGAAAGGGCACCGATTCGATTCCCGGTCAGGGCTCATTTCTGGGTTGTGGGTTCAGTCCCCAGACAGAGCACTTATAAGAGGCAACTGATTGATGTTTCTCTCTCCCATAAACATTTCTTTCCCTCTCTAAACATAAATGAATGTCTTTTTTAAAAGGATGTTCTTTATTTTTAGAGAGAGGGGAACGGAGGGAGAAAGAAAGGGAGAGAAACAACAATGTGTGGTTGCCTCTCACATGCCCCCAACTAGAGACCTGGCCTACAACCGAGGCATGTGCCCCGATTGGGAATTGAACTAGTGACCCTTTCATTTACAGGCCGACGCTCAACTACTGAGCCACACCAGCCAGGACATTTTCTCTTTTTTTTATTTATTTTTTGTTTTGTGGCTATGATGTTAATACAATAAAAATTTTTAAATAAAGAAATGAATCTACCTTTCTGCTGCTGACACAGTATTATCACATAAGAGGCATAGTTATTAAGAGGCAATTGGGTCTGGTATATAATTAGTGCCAGAAATAACATCTCAATATCATTTCTGTAAAATTTTTTGAAAATAATTGTCCTTGGTGAATGCCTCCAACATTAAATTGTTCAATATAAAACTCCACTTCTGCAGCTAACTTAGAGTGGGAGACGCACTAGGACCCTACAGTTCCTAAAACTAGAGGTTACACTGGAATATTTATGAGAAGTCCCTTATGCTGAGGCCACCTGACTGGATGTGGCTTTTGAAAATTGTTCAGATCAAAAATCCCTCCTCTGTGGTTTGGAACTCAGATCTGAAAGCTGTTTCCCCAGGAAACACCTAGCTTCACCTGCACCTTACTTTCACAGGGATGTGGTACACTTCCATACAAACAACAATACTGGTCAGGCTTCTCAACTCTCAAAACAGAATGTAAACCCTGTCCCCTAACCACGTGTTCATCTGGCTTCCAAAACATATGGATCCTGCCTCAGTCAACAGAGCATACCAACATTTCTGGTCTTCATCAGAGAAGAAATGTGGTCAGCCTCTGAGGTCTTATCAAAAGCCTGGTTGTGAGAAGAGATATCTCTGGGATGTATTGTAAAGGACATTCTATCCATCCACTCCTTTAGGAGTGGTGGCATTTTAAGTTGTGTCCTCAGATTAAGTTAGAGCACCAGAAAGTTACATGCTCGAGCCATATTAGTGCAGCCCCTGCAGAAAGGCTTCAATGCTACACCCTTGGCTTTTACCCAGGGTGTTATAAGAAAGTAATATGAAAATCTCTTCTGTGTGTGTTATGAAACTGTTACTGAGGACATCGTCCCTCATGTTAATCCCAAATGAGACATTCCGTATGGAATTTAGTACCAGCAATGGACCATTATGTAGCTGTTAAAAATTATAACTCTGGAAGACTAAATATGAAAATGTGTTTATGATATGTTCATTGAAAAAAACAGAACACAAAATGGCACACAGACTCTAATTGCAGCCATGTAAAATTATCTGTGTCTGCGGACAAGAACTGAAAGCTGATAGGCAAAGATAAAAGTTGTATGAAGGCAATGGGATTCGAAATGTTTGGTTCTTTCAAAAATTTTTGTTTGCTGTAGCCCAGTCTTTTCAATTGAGGGAAAAAAGAATTTAATGACAGGAAAAGCTGTCTCTCTTGAGGAATTGCTATGTATCTTTCCTTCTGATAACAAGAATTCTGTATTTTACTGTGTTCCCCCACCCCCTGGCTGCCCCAGAAGGTGAATTTAATGTTCAGCCATGGCACATTAGTTCCCTCTTCTTTTTCATGCCTCTGATGTTCTATTTCTATAATCTCATGACATTTGTATTCCTTTTTGGGTAAAGTATCTCAAATCCCTTATAGAAAGAGACAAAACATAAAGCAATTCTCCCAGTTTAAAAGTTATACACAGTTGGCCCTGGCCAGGTAGCTCACAGTTGGTTATAGCATGGTCCCAAAACACCAAGGTTGTGGGTTTGATCCCCAGTCAGGGGACAGACAAGAAGCAACCAATGAATGCATAAATAAGTGAAACAACAAATCAATCTCTCTCTCTCTCTCTCTCTCTCTCGTAAATAAAAAGGTATGTAAAAGTTATACACAGTCATAATAAACTGGAAAACTCTAAGAAAATTAAAAGAAAAGAAGATAACCATTGTTAGTTAACACTTTTTGGCATTTCTATCTTTTCTCAATGTATTTTAAACAAGACTATGAGCACATGCTCTTCTCCTGTAATTTTAAAATATAGGTATGTTTTCATGTATTGGAGACTTTTTGGTTAAGAACTCTGGTAAATATCATGCCAGCAGGACTTTCAAACATTGGGACCATAGAGGCCTACAGGAAGGGTTAAAGAGGAAACTCAAAGGTCATTTCAGAAGAGCTCAAAACCTGAGAGATGAAGTTTTATGGATCTTATTCATACAGGGGCCAGGACCAAACCTGGTGGGTGAGAAGTGAAAGCTGGGGGCAGCCTAAGGCCAATAGGGCAATCTGGAGTCTTGTACCCAAATGGAAGATCACAGGAGATAGGATTTGAGAGGTAGGAGAGACGTTAAAGATATCTAATACAACGTTCCCATTTTACAACTGAAGCAACCAAAGCCAGAAGAGGTGAATTGACTTGTGGAAGGTCCTGGAGTCGGCCTGCTTGGATTTGTAACCCTGCTCTGCCATTTAGGAATTCTGGTCTTTAAGGAGGTTCCTTTACCCTCTAAGTCTCATTTTCCTATGCAAAACGAAAATAGTAATAGCATTTAATTCACATGCTTACTGTGTGCATTAAATCAGATGATTCACGTAAAGCACTTGGCACAGTGCCTAACACATACTAAAAACTCAGTAAATATTCCTCATTAATAGTAGTGTAACTTTATCATTATTCAACTAGTCAGTGACAGATCTATGACAAGGACTTAACTCCTCTGACTCAATCTAGTGCTCTTTTCACTGCATCAGACTGGCTTCCAGGGTCCAGAGAGGACCGAACGTTGCCCTGAACTCAGTAGTGGTGCCAAACCAAATCTGCTTGGGACTAAACCTGAGGACTTTAGTCCATTTCAGTGCACTTTACATAAAAACACCTAGCTTAGTGTCTGGAAAACAGTAGGCTCCTAAGAAATATTTACCAATTGAAAAGATTTTTTCAGATTTTATTTTATTTCTTTTTAGAGAGAGGGGAAGGGAGGAAGAGAGGGAGAGATACATCAATCGGCTCCCTCTCACATACCCCCAACCAGGGACCTGGCCCGCAACCCAGGCATGTGTCCTGACTGGGAATCAAACCAGAGATCTTTCAGTTTGCAGGCCGGCACTCAATCTACTGAGCCACACCAGCCAGGGCTGACTGAAAATATTTTTTAAAACAACAACAGGGTTGGAAGGGTGGTACCGGCTTCTAAGAAAAGAGCTAAAATCTTTCACAGAAACACATAAGGAAGGACTTAGGGAAGAAGGTTACTAAAAATATGTGTTTCATACATGTCTGTGAAGATCAGGGACAAGTAGAGGTGGTGTTTTCGGAGATCCCTTGAACTTTCTCATTGCTGTTTTTGTGACCCTTTGCATCTCTTTCTGCAGCCACTAGCAAAAATCCTGTACAAACCCTAGGTGGGGGCTGTATGTATTTTCAAAGCTGGGTAGGGTAAGAAAGCAGTGGGGAAATGTCTATCTCAATTCAAATGAATAAAGCCGGTTTGGCAGCAGGCTTGGGGGGGGGCACCCAGGTAAAAAAGTGGGCGGTGGCAGTGAAAGAGGCAAGAAAGCCAAACCCCTATGCCCTTCAAGAGGGAAAACAACAAGGGGTGAATGGGGAGCTGGTTGAGACCATAAACTCTGGGACTGCAACCCGGGGAAAAGGCCTGTGTCCCCACCCACCATGTCCTGCCATATCCGTTCCTAATTTATAACTACAGTGGCTTGTGGAGGGGGGTTCCTGTTAGTTCTCTTTTCTCTGGACTAATGTACAGTCTAACACTCCCACAGTAATAAGGTGAATAACCATGACCTCTCTAAGATGCATGCTTTCAAGTTGTAGTGTTTTTACCATTCTACTGACCCTTTAGCTCACCCTCCTAAATCATCTATCTGGTCCTATGGTTTATGGTCACTTTTAGCTGTCCAGAATTTTGAGGTCTACTCTCATCTTAAGAGTAAAAGCTCAGTAACCATTTGTTGACTGACTGCAGAGTTTATAGTCCAGCTGGGGAGGCAACATGCCCGCATGAAATGAGAAGCCACATAACCACAGGCACAAAATTCAAGAATGCAAACTGAGTTCATAGAGGTTCAGGAGATGCAAAGTAGGTAAGTGATCTGTCAGGTTGAACTAGTCAGGGGAAGTTTCCGAGAGCGTGTAAGTTTTGAGCTTTGAATTGGAAATTTAAGGAGGTGATGGGCATGAGTTGGAGGAAAGGTGGACCTTTTCAAAGAAATGCACAAAGGGAGACAATGCAAGATATAACTCAAGCCAGGACAGGTGCCTTCCCCACCCTGCCATTTCCCTGTCTCAGCAGCTCTGCATGATCTGCCACCACACCGGTTTCAGTTAGAAGAGAGCTCCTTGTGACCTAGTGGCCCACCAGGCTCTCTACCAAAGTCACCACTCGTGCAGCACTTGACAAGTACTCCAGGCAGGAGGAAGAGGCATATGCAGGAAATGTTTGCCAGGCATTCTGAAAAACTGTGTCCCACCTCTCTATGCTGGACTTCAGATAAGAATACATGGTCCTCGCCCTGGATGGTGTGGTTCAGTGGGTTGGGTGCCAGCCTGTGAACCGAAAGGTAAGTCACTGGTTCGATTCCCAGTCAGGGCACATGCCTGGGTGGCAGGCCAGGTCCGCAGTTGGGGTATGCGAGAGACAGCTGATCGATGTATCTCTCCCTCTCTTTCTCCCTTCCTCTCTCTCTAAAAATAAATAAAATCTTAAAAAAAAAAGAATACATGATCTTTTCTTCACCCTCTCCACGACAGAGGGAGGACATATACAGTGGAACCAAGATGTCACGTTGGAGACCCAGTGCCTTCCACCTCTGAAAACCCCCGGGTTGTGTGGAAATCCTTCCTGATAGGAGACAAGCCTGGTCACCACAGAGCAGCACGTGTCAAGCAACGCTGCAAATGGTCTAACACTAGGCTCTGTACACACGCGTTCGCCTACTGAATGTCTACTGCGTGACCCCAAGCTGGAGTCACAGAGACTTGTCACTGCACTCAAGAAGGTCACAGCTTAGTGGAAGAGACCTACATGTAAACAAATAATTTCAATATGGTATGGCTTGTGCTATATAACACAAGCCTGCACAGAGCGCTTGGGCGTGTAGAAAAGGAAGAACTGACTGCACCTCACAGGGAAAGAGACAGCTGAGTATGAGTTTTCCAGAAAACTCCTTGGGGAGAGGGTGATGAGAGGGAGGACATCCTAGGAAAGGGAGAAAGTGGGGATAGTGTTTCCAGGGAATTGTGTGAAATTCTGACTGCCTGTGAGTTAATGAGACCCGTGAAAGATGAAGCAAGAAGGACGGAAAGTGGCCTGGCTCTGGAGAAACCTGTATACCTTGTTAGGGAGTTTGAACTTCACCACATTGGCAGTGGGAAAAATCCAAGGAGGTTTTAAGCAAGGAAATGTGTATGATCACATATAAGTGAGATGGTCCCAGTTTTCCCTCCTAGCTGTGTGATTCTGGGCAAGTCATCAAATCTCTTAGCATTAGTGTCTTCATCTATAAAGTGAGGCTAATCATGGTGCCTTAATTCACAGGGTTGATCTGAGGAGGTAAGTGAGCTAATGTGTACATAAAGCAATCGACACAGGGCCTGGCACATAATAGGTACTCCGTGCATTTTCTTTTCTTTTTAAGATCTTATTTATTTTTAGAGAGAGGGGAAGGGAAGGAGAAAGGGAGGGAGAGAAACATCAATATGTGGTTGCCTCTCGCGCGCCCCCAACTGGGGACCTGGCCCACAACGCAGGCACGTGCTCGGACTGGAATCCAACCCGCGACCTTTTGGTTCGCAGGCCAGCGCTCAATATGCTGAGCCACACTAGCCAGGGCGCTCCGTACGTTTTAGTTATTATTATCAAGAAGGTTTCTTAGAAAAAATAACTTCGTCGGCAGCACCAAACACAGACTGTCGTGGGGAAAAGATTAAGGGTGGCAAGAGGTCCGATTAAGAGGACATTGTCGCTTAATCCGGTGATAAATAAGGTCTTGAAAAGGGATTTGGATGTGGGAAGCTAGGGAGATGAGGTGAGCGGTTAAGTCTAGTTTGGGAGACTGGGTAGATGCAGATAACCGTTTACCAAATTCCGCAATGAGAGTGACAAGAGGATAAGGGTGTGGGTGCAGAAGCAGAAAAATGAGTTCGGTTTTGGACATGCTGAATGAGAAGTGAAGCCGCGGCCGAAGACGGGAACCCGGAGGCTATCAATATTTACGGGGAGGCCAGAAGGGCCAATGGAGAAAACTCACTGGTCAGCGACCACACTGTCAGTGCGGACTGAGTACAGGGGATGAAGAGGGGTGGTGGAGACCTTATCACCAGCTAATCATTCGTTTATGTTCCACAAGCCCGCAACCCAGCTCCCCAACAGGCTTAAAGCCTGTTTCCTAGTTAGTTCTTTGCTTCTTGCTTCTCGGGTTCCTGCTTCTCATAGAGACTTTTTTTTTTTTCTTTTCCTTTGCCCTCTCGCAACTGAAAGAAGGAAAAGTCTAGCCTCTCTCCACACAGCCACCTAGGTGACCCCGAATCACAAAGAAGGGGGTGGGAAGCGGGTGGGGAGGAGGGAAACTGTTTTTAAGAAATGAACAAGGGTCCGCAACAATCTCTGATAAAGTTCCACCTCCCGATATCCTGCCACGCCGCTCTCCCGCCGCCCTTATCGGGCTCCTGGCCGCGAGGCAGGACGGGAAACGCAGTCCCCAAGCCTGGGCAGGGTGGCACGACTGGAGAACTCGGTTTCCCAACTGGCTGTCTAGGCGCGTGCGCAGAGGGCTGCCTCGGCGAGTGGTAAACAGAGACGTCAGGCGGGGCTGCAGCTCGGAGCAAAACAAAAGGGAAACCCGGGGGGCGGGGGGTGGGGGGGTTGGTAGGGGAATTGGTTCTGGAATAGGAGAGGCTGGGGCCGAGGGGACGTGGACCGCTCAGGAGTGGAAGGAACAGGAGAGACGGAGGAGGGGGAGTCAGGGGAGGGGCAAGTGACGCGGGGGAGCGGGGCTTGGGGGAGGGCAGTGATCAGGGTGGAGGAAATTTCGGAGGAGTGTCCGGGGGGCAGCACTTAAAAGGGGGTGGGACTGCAGCTAAGGATACGTTCGCTGATGGGAGCGCAATGTATGAGGGGCTACGGTGCCTCAGGTTTAAATAGAGCAGGAAGCTGAGTGAGAAAAGTGTCTTCGCCAGGCGGAGGTTACAGGTGGTGCCTCGGGAAGAGCTCCGAGGCTGCAGGCTCTAGCCGCGAAGAGAATCCGAGAGACAGCTTAGGGGACTAGGGTACGGGGGCGAGGGGAAAGTTACAGACTTTCTGAGGACTGGCAGGAATGTGCCGCCTGGCCCTGGGTGCTTCCCCCCTGGGGGAACGCATCGCGAGGGACCTTGGCAGGCTCCTCTGAACGCTGAGCCGCAGAGGTCCAGCTCCACGTATGGATCCTGGGAATGAGAATTCAGCCACAGAGGCTGCCGCGATCATAGACCTCGATCCCGACTTCGAAACCCAGAGCCGTCCCCGCTCCTGCACCTGGCCCCTTCCCCGACCAGAGATTGCCACTCAGCCGTCCCAGCCATCCCAGCCGTCTCAGCCGTCTCAGCCGTCTCAGCCGTCCCAGCCGTCTCAGCCGTCCGAGGTGGAGCCCAGTCGGGGAGAAAAGGTACACACGGAGGGTCGCTCAGAGCCAATCCTGTTGCCCTCGCGAGCCCCCGAACCGGCAGGGGGCCCCCAGACCGGGATCCTGGGGGCTGTAACAGGTCCTCGGAAGGGAGGCTCCCGCCGGAATGCCTGGGGAAATCAGTCATATGCAGAGCTCATCAGCCAGGCCATTGAAAGCGCCCCGGAGAAGCGACTGACACTCGCCCAGATCTATGAGTGGATGGTCCGCACTGTGCCCTACTTCAAGGACAAGGGTGACAGCAACAGCTCCGCAGGATGGAAGGTAACTATGTCCCCGTCACCTCCGTCCCAATACCATCTGCCCCTGGGCCCCCCACTTCCTCACTGCAATCCTGGAACCCCCTTTATACCCATCCCACCCCAGAGTCAATTAAGACAAACATGTATATAGGATATAGTATATGGCACGTTCAGTGCTTGATGCTGGAGGGTCACAGATGAATAAGACACTGTCCTAGCCCTGGAGAAAATTGAATTCTCTGCTTACTGCTCAACACTCCCAGCACAAGTGTTGGCTTGGGCTGCCCCAAACACTTATTCCCACAGAGAAGTCTTTATCCTATGCACTGCGGGAGCTGTGTGGGTTCTCCACATAAACCTAGCCTTCCCTCTACCCCCACCTCCAGCCCCAACACCTTTTCTCCCATTCCTGTGGGATTACTCGGATTCTCTGCTTGCCTCCCAATACCTCAGGGTAGAGGTTCTGTGCTAGAACTCCTCTACCCAAGAAGAGAGAGTGGAGTTGGCAAAAGGTAAAAAGAGTGATATCCATGGAGTACGGTAGGTGACCTAACCCACTAAGAAAAAAAGGATCGTGAGCTGATACCTGTCTCAGTTTACCTGATAATGCCAAGAAACTCTCCGAGTTTGGGGAGAAAGTTGAGGAATATTAGTCATGAAGCAAACAAAGAGAGATATGGCTGGGCATTCCTTTGGCTTTCTCTGAAGAAACTGTGAGGAAAGATCTCGCTAGATGCTCTGAAAACTTGTCTTGAGAAATATGGGGCTCTAATCACGAAATCGGGGAGCTTCAACCCGTATTAATGTCTTGTACGCCCATAGTGGTGAGGTCAGCATACAAGGAAGTACAGAGAGTTGGAAGAGGAGCGGGTCTTCTCCTAGGTATAAGAGATTGAAGGATCAGATCTGCAGTAGCCCTAGGGGTTGGGTAGAACAGAAAATGGGACAGCTGACTGAGACCCTTGGCACTATTTCTGGGTAGACTGCCACACCACAGCCTCAGCTCATAACGAGCTTCCCTCCTTGGACGCAGCCTACACAGCTGTTTTTCTTTTCCCTTAGGTTCGGTTTTCCAGGGTAGAAGAAACAACCATGAGTTGTTAGTTATGCTGTGGGAGTCTAGTCCCTCCTTGTAATTGACCCTTACGCTGGGCTTTTTAGTTTACAAAGTGGTTTTTTAATTTTTTAATTTTGTTAATCTTCACAGCGATTCTGAGATTCCACATTTTACGTATTAGAAAATTAAGGTTTAGAAAGGTTAGGAAATTCACGTACTCTCAGTTAGAATGAGGACTTGAACTCAGGTCTAACTAGAAATCACACGTTCTTGCTGCTAGTCCATGCTGCCAAATTCTCTTCATTAGAATTATGGCAAAGCCAAACCACACGGAGACTGGGGCCTCCAGGCTCTTCCCCCCAGTCCCCACCCCCACCCTACTATAAGGGGACCTCGTGCCTGAACTGGCTGAACTGGTCACTTGCCAAGTTTACTACCACCCCACCAGGGGGCGGCACCCACTTAGAACAAGAAGGCTTAGCTTAGGTGGCTTGAGAAGCAATTAACAGTCAAGCCCCTTCCAACAGGTAAGAACTACAGGCTCCTTAGGGAGCTCGCCTCTCTAGGTAGGCAGCTGTACCATGTACTAATTCCAAAACCTGAAGAAGAGGGGATGAAGAATCGGGCCTCATCAGTACTGAGTAGTAGGGAAAGGAATGGGTCTTCTCAGTAGACCCCAGAGTTAGAGGATGAAAAGAAGGAAAATCATGGTGCCAGAAGTCACTGTGGCCCTCAGTTACTAAGAACCCAGGCTGAGTGGACAAGTGTGGTTCCCTGAAGGAGTAGTTGAAGTGCCGTTACTGTGGGGTCCTAGGAAGACAAGGAGTTCTTTAGCTAGAGAGCCCTGGAACAAGACGCTATGTAAGCATCTTTCTCCAGGCAAAGGGTCTCCTTACCTAGAGGGGTCAGAAACATGTGAAGTGATCGCTGGCTCTCCATAGCCTCAGCCTCCTAGTTGCTCCAAGCCCTTCTGGACTTTGCCTGAGTTTCTAAACACTAAAGAGCTCCGTGTGGGAAGTCAAATGCCCCTAAGGTTGGAGATCTTATGCACAAATTCCTGAGAAGAAGTGGGTGAAAGGCGAAAGGCCAAAAGGCGGTAGGAAAGAGAAAGGATGTGGGGGGTGCGAAATGATGGCCTAACCAGCCTGGGGCAACCAGTAGAATGAAGCTGCTCTGGGGGCTCAAGAATCTGCCAATCTCCATTCCCTGGGCCTGGAGGGGGGAGCGCTTATCTCTAGAACAGCAGTTCTCAACCTGTGGGTCGCAACCCCTTTGGGGGTCGAATGATCCTTTCACAGGGGTCGCCTAAGACCATTGGAAAACACATATATAATTACATATTGTTCTTGCGGTTAATCACCATGCTTTAATTATGTTCAATTTGTAACAATGAAAATACATCCTGCATATCAGATATTTACATTACGATTCATAACAGTAGCAAAATGACAGTTATGAAGTAGCAACGAAAATAATTTTATGATTGGGGGTCACCACAACATGAGGAGCTGTATTAAAGGGTCGCGGCATTAGGAAGGTTGAGAACCACTGCGCTAGAAGAATATCAGCAGCGAGTAAGAAAGGGAGAACGTATAGCTTCTAATACCGAAGGCATTCAAGAGCCAACAGAGACTTTTGAGGAGCTTTGCCATCACCTGGGGGCCACCCCAGCGATCAGGCAAGAAATAAGTGGTTCTGTACCAGGAACCCAAGTATGTACTGAGAGCTTGAGACTCTGAGGGGAGGCAGTACTTGTGGAGGGAGGGGGTCATGCACTGTCTGACTAGATGACAGGATCTGTGTCTTAGGTGCTTTTACACTTTATGAGACTCAATTCTGTGAAACTGTAAAGAACATAAGAAATTTGGCCGCAGAAGTCAAGCAGCCACTTTCTAGAAGAGAGGAGAGACTTAAGCTTGGACTGGACGAACCAGTAGAATTTAGAGAGGGGAGCTCTTTCCCAGGACAGGAAGGGAGGGAGGGAGGAATGTGCCCTGTGTATTTGAGGTTCAGTGAGGAGCCTGGCCTGAATGTAGTCGAGGGGGTGTGTCCCCGAATTGGGAGAAATCAGGGGGGGAAAGGCATCTTCAAATCCTCTGGAGAGCTGAGGCCCAAATGTCCCGTGGGGAGTGGCGCGCCAGCTGTGCTGAGGTTTCAGCCGCCGCCGCCTACCCCCCCCCCCCCCCCCCCGCCTGGGCCTGGTCAGAAAGCTCAAGACAGGGTGGGTCAGTCCTGGGCTGGTGTTGCGCCACTGTCCTGTAAACTCCACCCAAGCCTGCACTCAAGGAAAGGGGTGGAGCTGTGGAATGCTCTTTTCCATCTGAGCCTAGTTCTTGCGGAACCAGGAGTACAGCACCCCGATGCCCCCTAGCCCCAGACAGCCCCCTAGAGACTTGGGGGGGGGAGTTTAATGCTCTGAGCTTTTCCAGGGTGGGTGCCCTGCCCTCTGCAGTAGCTTGTCATTCAAGTTGTCTCTGGTGCCCCTTGCTCGGGAGCAGCCGTCCACCCGAGCCAGAACAGCTTGTCTTCCGGGTGGAAACCGTGTGTGTGGTCTCGTCCCCCAGCCCCAGCCCTACCTTTGCCTGGTTTCCCCCTGTATTTGACTAGCGTTGAGCCTCCAGGAATGTCGTGGCTGTGCCCCAGCGTCCCTTTAGACTGGCCTGCGGCCCACTGACCTCCGCTAGACACCGCTCATGCCCCCTTTCCGCTGTCTCTGCCCTCTCCAGAACTCCATCCGCCACAACCTGTCCTTGCACAGCAAGTTCGTCAAGGTGCACAACGAGGCTACTGGCAAGAGCTCTTGGTGGATGCTGAACCCCGATGGGGGCAAAACCGGCAAGGCGCCCCGCCGCCGGGCAGCCTCCATGGATAGCAGCAGCAGGCTGCTCCGGGGCCGCAGCAAGGCGCCCAAGAAGAAACCAGCTGTGCTGCCAGCTCCTCCCGAAGGTGCCGCTTCGACCAGCCCTGTTGGCCACTTTCCCAAGTGGTCAGGCAGCCCTTGCTCTCGCAACCGCGAGGAAGCCGACATGTGGAGCACCTTCCGTCCACGAAGCGGTTCAAATGCCAGCACCGTCAGCACCCGGCTCTCCCCGCTGAAGCCAGAGTCCGAGGTGCTGGCAGCGGCGGCGGCAGCGGCAGCGGCGGCGGCTGTGGAGGAAATGCCAGCCTCAGCCAGCAGCTATGCAGGGGGTGTCCCTCCCCCGCTGAAGGAAGATCTGGAGCTGTTAGATGGGCTCAATCTAACACCTTCGCATGTCCTGCTCTCTCAGAGTGGTCTCCCTGGCTTCTCTTTGCAGCATCCTGGGGTTATGGGCCCCTTGCACACCTACAGTGCCTCCCTCTTCAGCCCACTGGAGGGGTCGCTGTCTGCAGGAGAAGGGTGCTTCTCAGGCTCCCAGTCCCTGGAGGCCCTGCTCACCTCTGATACACCACCCCTCCCTGCCGATGTCCTCATGACCCAGGTAGATCCCATTCTGTCTCAGGCTCCCACACTTCTGTTGTTGGGGGGCATTCCATCCTCCAGTGATGTAGCCACAGGAGTTGGCCTGTGTCCCAAGCCCCCAGAGGCTCCAGGCCCCAGCGGTCTGGTTCCCCCGCTGCCGATGATAGCACCACCTCTAGTCATGGTGGATGATCCCATCCCCAAGATCCTGGAGGTGCCTGCACCTGCACCCTCTGCTGATGCTACAAACCAAGCCAGAATGCCTCAGGATCTAGATCTCGATATGTATCTGGAGAACCTGGAGTGTGACATGGATATCATCATCAATGACCTCATGAATGGAGGCGAGGGACTGGACTTCAACTTTGAGCCAGGTACTGCACCCCTAGCCACTGTAGCATCTAACAGCCCAGGCCTACTCCTAGGTGCTTCTATAATCTGCGCAAGGGGGAGACTTGGAACAAGGGGGTGGGTGGAGCTCCTGGGGAACTGGAAGGAGGGTGTCGTATGAGAGCAGCAGAGTTTCCGGATAGGACCTCCAGGCCCCTCAGCAGTGCCCACCCCTACCAAGTAGTACAGGAAAGATGGGAGGGGGCTGTCTCTGTTTTCCTGGGGGTGGACCGTGATGGTGGAACGTGGTCATGTCCCAGACGAACTTCTTACCTTGTCCTCCATTTCTTCTCCCCACAGATCTCTGAGCCACGGCTGGAAGCTTTGTCCTCTGTCTCAGAGGTGGAGCCAGGGGTGCTCATATCCACTTCTTACCCCTGACCTCACCCCGCAAATTTGGGACCTTACTTTAGAGCTAGGGTGGGTTCTACTCACACAGGTGTTGATGAAATTATAAACATAAAGCTGCCCCATATAGTAACTATGAGGGGGGGGAGGGAAAGGGAGGGGGTTTATTCTCACTGTGCCAATTAGGAGGTAAGGCCCCCTCTTGGGAGCCATCCTTGGCTCCCCCTTCCCACCCCCTGGGTTTTGTAGCGGGGGGCGAGCAATGCTGTTGGAAATGTGAAGTCACCAGTGGCCTTACCTCTGCCTTTGGGAGCAGGATTTTTTGTAGCATCTTATCTAAGCTGGTCCAGGCTAGCTTGAGCCTGGGGTTTGTATGCAGTGGCCTCTTAGGCCAGTGGTAGGGGGTGGGGGGGTGGGGTAGTGAGGGACCTGGAAGGGCCAAGGTCTGAGCACAGGAGTGGCTCACCAGGCTAAATGACCCTTGGAAGACTGCAGATAACAGAAAGGCTTTTTATAAACTTTTAAAGAACTATAAACACAAATATAGAGATTTTTAACAGTGGCAAGGTGCTAGTGATGGAGAGAATGCTTTTATTCTTTCTGAAGGCTTTGTCCTAGTGACATGTTGCAAACACTACAGACGTGACTGGGGGAAACCTGGGGAATGGGGGCACAGTCAGGAGGGCTGCAGTGGGAAGCAGTCCTGAGCAGGGGGAGGCACTCCCCCCGTGGACCAGGTGTAGAACAAGGCCGGTGCACAACTAGCTCAGAGCTTCCCTAAGGAAAAAGCTGAGCCAGGCTCCCGCATTCAGCCGCCTTGTGCCTAGGAGTGTGTGATATTGGGATGCAGCCACACTCTCCCCTGACCCGCTGTGGGTTAGTGCGACAGTGCGGGAGCGCACTGAAGGCCTGGAATGAGTTTGTGGCCTGGGAAGGGGGTGGGAGGGGGAAGAGAAGGAGGGAAGGATTTAGGGTGGTAAAGTTAGGCACAGAGACCTCCCTGTTCAAGGCCCCTGACAGCTGTCCCTGCCCTTCTTCCCCCTTGCCTGACTACAGGGGTTATGTGGAAGTGTGTGTGGTGGCAGGCAGGGGGAGGGGCGGGACAGGGAAGGGGGAGCTGGGGAGCTTGGCTGAGGGTCTGGGAAATGAGCCTGGATGGAGGGGAATGTGGATCAGGTTTACTAGCACCTGCCAGGGAGGCCATCTGGGGCTCCTCCACCCCAGCCCCCAAAGCAGCCCCTCCCCCAATCCCCTTTGCATTGTCCCCTCCCCCACCCCTGCTGTGGGTTCCCATCATTTCCTGTGTCAGTGCCTGGCCTACCCAGATTGTATCATGTGCTAGATTTGAGTGGGGTAGTGTGTCAAATCAATAAATGAATAAATTCAATAAATGCCTATAACCAGCTCTGGTTTCTGCTGCCTTGCTGTCCCCTTCAGACAAGGGGGAGGGAGGGGGAAAGGCAAAGGTTGGGTGGGAGGGACTGCCCAGAGGCTAAGAGGTGGGGGTGGGGGAATTTCAGCAGGGGCAGACGGTTGGGGTGGGAGGAGGGAAGTGGCCCGTCAGCCACCTAACCCAGGCAGGAGTTAGGCAGGCTGTGATAGGCCTCCTTTGGTAGCCTGGCTAGAAAAGACCCCACCCCCCTACTCTGTCCCTCTGTCCTTCAAAGGCTCATTGTACTAAGCTTCCCATTCTTTCCTCACCCCCACCATGTGCTGGCCCAGCCCTCTCCTGCTGCCCCTGTCCACCCTCAGAGCCTTCCTGCAACTACTGGGAGAAGCGCGCTCTTGAAAACGGAACCTCACATTAAATTCCAGTAATTTCATACCTAGTATTGCTGCTCTCACTTGGTCATTTAATATGACTTTGGTCTCTGCTTCTTGGTGGCAAAGGGTACCCTGCTCTTACGGAATGGGCTCCTGCGACCAAGCTTGCCACCTGCTTTGGCCTGGAAAAGGAAAGGGTCAGTCAGATAGAGAGGTCCGTGCAAGGAAGCTTTCTGCAAACTAGGGCCAAAGGCAGGACGAAAGAGGCTGAAGGCAGGTATTGGGCATGGATGTCAGATCTGGAAAGGAAGTTTATCCCAGAGGGCCGTGGTGGAGGAGCCTGGTTGGCTGATGGGGAAAGGGGGTGCTGGGACAGAACAGATTTGGGGAGTCTTACTGAAAGTCTCATGGTCGATTTGATCTTAGCGGCTTTCTTGGTCGATTTGATCTTAGCAGCTTTCTTGGTCGAATTGATCTCAGCGGCTTTCTTGGCTTCTAGGATTCTAAGTGTTCTCTGTCGACTCCTCTCCAACATGTCACATTGTATGCGCAAGACATCTAGGAATCAGGAAACGGCACCCCACCTCTGCGGACTAGTGACCTTACCTACCCATCATGTCCCAGTGGTCACTCAGAGCAACCTGGCCTAAAGTTAGTCTGAGGAGTGACCTGAAGATGCCTAAGCTCCAAGAAAAAAGGAAAGAGGAAAAGCTGGAAATGATGGGGTGGTAATACAGAGATACACGGAGAAGATGGCCGAGAAATGGGGGGTAGGGGGGACAGGGTGAACAACACACACACACTTCCCCTGGTTTGAGCTAAGCATTCTTCCTAGAGAAGACCTAGACCCTATTCCCCTTTTCCTGGGATCCTGGGATCCTCTTTGCTGTACTTCAGCAGGCCCACCCTATACTTCCCATCACCAGCTATGTACAGCTATGTTACTTTTTTCTCTGCCATGCTCCTTACCAATTAACACGGGTTCTGGACTCTTCAGGATGGGTATGAAGGCTAGGTATGCGTACGCAAGTTGGGATCCTGTGAATACAGCAGCGTGCTATCCCCAGCTCCTGTCGCCCAGTCCCTACCCTTCCAAAGCCTGAGATGTCAGGATCCTAGTACTCAGCACTACCTTGAGGTGTTTTACCTTATTTCCTCCCCTCAGATCCATCCCTAGGATCAGATGGGGGGGGCATGATACATGTGAACCTGACCTATTGTCACAGGTAGCACCCCTTCTTAGGCTGACTAGAGATAGTCAGTTGAACCTGGTTGAAGAGGCCCTATTTTAGGGACAAGGTCCACAATCCATCCTGAGGGCCTTGCTCTATCTCTGGGGAATGCTCCCAAGCCTCTACCTGGTCTCCCACGTGTCACCCTACAAACATAGTAGGTGTTTCGAGTTATAAGGAATTTGTTGGCATAGTCTCCAGGCTTCTTCATCAGGAAAAACAACTTCATTACTCCCTCTTCATCACACAAATCGATGGTGTCTGGAGGGAGGCCACAGGGGTCATTGTGGCAGTTCGCAAAGGAGAGTGGAGGCCAAAGGGGCCAGTGATCCTATCCAGAACGGGCTGGAAGAAGCTGTCGGGATTCAAGCAGCTCTCTTCTTTCCAGCAGGAGGCCTTTGGGGCCAGAGATGACCCTACTACTTCTGACCCTTGGCCATTAGACCCCTCCCCAAGCTCCTCACCTCCTTTTCTCAACCCCACTTTCCCGTGAATGTAATCCAGCATCCGGTGAACAGCGCAATTGATACTGACAATAAAAAGCTGATCATCTGAGAAGAGATGGGATGGGGCCTGTGACCCTTCCTTGGTTAGACCATCCCTGTGATCACCACTGCCCTCAAACCTTCCCAGACCTACCCACGGACTCCAGCCCCGTGATACCCCTCACCTTCATGTTTGACATAGATGAACAAGACCTCAAGGACCTCTTCTTCTAAGACAATTTCCAAACGTTCCACGAAGGAGGGTGTTCTGAAAGCCTTGGGGGGGCCGTGGAGTATGGTAGGGGGGCGGGAGAGGCAGGCAGATGGATTACATTGCCCTTGGAGGAAGCCCAGAGCAGGCAGCTGGGAGAGCGAGAGCTACTGGCAGCTGTGGATAGCCAACATTGCTAGGGGGTGGGGCCTGAGGCTGCAGAGGACAGATTATGATGTCAGAAGTGGTGTGTGTGGCAGAACTCAGAGTGAGGATAAGGACAGAAGAGCCTGGGGGATGTTGGTAGAAGATTTGTTGGGAATAGGGACAATATGGTAAATCTAACTCTAAACCAGACCCCAGAAGGACACCTTAGAGAAAAGTTAAATTTCTGGAACTGTACTTTTTTCTAGTAAATTCCTGGTACTACTGCTTCCACAGCAGGAGTCTATCCCTCCTTTCCCCTACCCTCAGCACCATGCCCCCACCCTTACTGTACCTCGTTTCCCCTGCTTCCTGCCCCAACAACAGACATTCTTAATGATTATCAACAGAAACTTTATTTCTCATTAATTCAGGAACAACTGAAGGGTAGATGGAAAGAGGGAGGGAGGGAGGAAGGGATGATTCTGCAAAGAGGAAGAGCTGAATTGAGGGAGATGAGAAGCATGTACAGGGCAAAGGGGCAATTCTTAAGGAGATATTGATGAGGGAGCAGTTATAGGGGGCACGAAATTTCAAATCAGCCACTGTGGGGCTAGGAGAGCATTGGGCCCAGGCTGGTTGGATGAGAGAAGGTAGTACAATTTAGGGCTCCAGGACCCTGGGGTTCTGCCAGAGTATCAGGGCTCAGATTTCAGGGTTTAACGTGGAGGAGCCCAGTAGGGGCTACGCTGGCTGCAGGGGGAGTCCCCAGGGCCTTCTCCAAGAGCCCCTCCTTTGGGGGGAATCTCACTGACGTGGCAGAGCCGTTCACTGTAGTCCGGCTGCAGGCTTTCCGCCAGTCCCTTAGACACACCACTCCAGGCCTAAAGACAGATAGCTCCAGGTCAGGGGTCAATAAGGGGCAGGAAGTTAAAGATCCAGGCTCTGGGCCAAGGGAGCGCTCACACCGTCTTCACCACTGTGATTATGGAGGGGACACCCAGACTCCTGGCCTCCCAATACCACTGTTCCCATCTGTCTCAACCAATCTATAATCAGTTCTTCCACCAGTCCCTCTCCATCTCCCCCACCCCGCAATTAGTGGGCCACATACTGACAGTTAATGCAGGTCCCCCTCCCTGCCCCTCTGCCCTCGTGCCCCCGCCCCGCCCCCCCTCCATCCACCCAGCACTCTGTCTGTCTTCCTGCAGGAAGTGGGCAGTTGACAGACTGCAATCCGCCTTATGACCATGTTCTCACCGAAAAGTTCCCGTGGTATTCCGTAACCAGATCCTCTAGGCTCTTGAGGTTAGGAATTCGGGGCATCATACTGGAGTAGGGGTAGAAAAAAGGAGCAGGAGCACATTAACGAAGCTCTTTTATTACCCTTTTCTCCCAGTTCTCCCATATGGAATAAAGAGATTCCACGTTGTCTGTGCCTGCAGCTTCCTTCCATCCCCACATCTACTTGGGCTACGCCCCCCCCCCCATTCCTTACTGTCCTACCCTCTTCTTCTAAAGAACCTGTAATGAACCTTCTCTACTATTCCCAACCACCCCCGCCTCTTTTTTTCTGGGATCCCCAAAGTCTCACCGTTCCAGCCAGCAGTACACACAGATGAGGCTAATACCGATGAGGCAAATAATAATCAGTCCCATGGAGCCCAGGGGGATGATCACAGCTTCAACTTCAAACCAGGGTGGGGTGTCTATGCAGAAGAAGAAAGGAAAAGAACCCTAACGCTTGTCGCGCCCCTACACACACCAACATTGGTAGAGCCCCAACTAGGTGCCAAGTATTGTGCTAAACACTTTCCGTATACTTAATCCTTACAACTCCTGAGCGTGGGGACCAATTAGTATCTCCATTTTACAGATGAGGAAAGACAAAGAGGTTAGTGATGTGCCCAAGATCAAAGAGGCAGGAAATGGCAGAGGCAGGTTTAAACTCGAGATCTGGCTGGTCCAAAGCCATTGTCACCATGCCACCTTCCTGGGAATGCTGTAGGGATAGCATATGCGTCCTATCTCCCCTTTGAGTTCTCCTTGGCCCCCTTCTCAATGCATCTCCCTACTCTAACAGCACATCCCCCCAACCCTACACAGAAAAATACTGCTTCCTGTGGATTGGGGTTGAAGAGTAAGGGGAGATGGGCCACCAAATTCGGGAGCGTAGGGGTAGGCAGGTAGAGCAAAAGACAGTGGTGTTAGAAAGGTGGGGTGCTGGGCTCATGGGAGGCAGTCTATTTCACCCTTTGGAGCATGGCTGCCCCAGTGGATCGGGAGGCTCCATTCACTCCAATGCTGAGCGCTTCCACAGAGTGGGTTATAGCGGCTCCGGACACGAAATGTGTAGAGTTTCTGCCCATCCACACTAGGCAGAACGAAGCTCTGTCTGTGGTCTACTGACTGTTCCTTGGGGAGAAAGAGGGGGAGGGAAAGACGGGTGTCTATAAAAGAAGGGAGAATTAAAATGGCTGCCCTGCACATATATCATCTTTGATTCTTCCCAGCCCCTCCCTCCACTCCTGATGACTAAAGCCACACAGCTCCCTTCAATGACTGGAATTTAATGCCTCTCTCCAGGTCCCCTTAAAGGCTTCTTTTGGTTTACTTGTCCATCTGCTGTTAGGAAGACTATAAGTAGGGAAACCCTAAGGGAAACTCACTGGCAATGCTAAGGAAAGGAGTTGGAGGAGGGCAGAGGTTGGGCAGAGGAACTGGAAGGCAGAGAGCAAGAGCTTGGGATCAAGCCCTCCTGTTTGGCTGATTGAGTCCTTTGTCCCCACTTGCTTGCTCTTAGCTGCTACGTTCATATCCCCAATCACTCACAGTCCAGCTGTGGTCCCGGTCACTCCGGTACTGCACCATGTGCTCCAAACAGCGGTCCAAGTGTTTGTTGCTCCAGTTCAAGTACAGCTGCGATTCACTCAGCTCTTGAACAGTCAGGTTCTCCGGAGCCCAGGGAATCACTGGAGATATGTGTGTGTGTGTGGTCATTCCCCTGGCCTAGACAAGTCAGGATTCTGAAGGTAGTGCTCCTAATTCCTCCTCCCTTCCCCATCCCAAGCTTTCATCTCCTCCCTTCTGCCCAGGTACCCTAATGGTGAAAGAACACAGCTCTGTATACTCCAATGCCCCGCAATATCCCTGGGCTCTTGAGCCCCCTTTCAAATTACCCAGATCCTGTAGTTTTAGCGTGTGCATGGCCTGCCTCCTGGATTTCTGTGGGTCCTGGAGCTGGACGACAAAAGTTTCGTAGAGATGGATCTCCTCTCTTGGCAACCAACAGCCAGAAGTGATTTCTGAAGAGAACAGATAGTGGCCACACTCTTGGATTTTGACAGGATTAGAGTTCTTGTACCTAGATAAGGGTTGGGAGGAAGAGGAACACTGGGGTAAACTTGGGTACTACAGACATCCACAGCCCAGCCTCATCTCCTCTGAACTGATTTATGACTTACCCCATGAGAACATATTGGAAAGCCAGGAATGCTGGCTACCTTCTTTCTTGGTTCCCATGCAGTCTCTCACATCCAGCCCACCTCCTCTTCCTCCCCTGTGCTATCCCCACCTTGCTTTTGCGTACCAGTAGTGCAGAGTCAGGTTGGTGGGCTGAGGCTCAGAGCTGCTGTTCCAAGTGCAATTCATATACTCGACATTGAATACAAAACACTGAACCTCTGGGAGGGGCAGCGTGGAAATCTCGAAGATGCCAGGGCGTGTAGAGGTCAGGAAGAAATCTAGGTTGGGGAGAAAATGAAGTGGGGGAGGGGAAGAGAAGAAATGGTGGTTAGAAGAAGAAGCAGCGTGAGGCAAGGAACCCTTCCCCCGCCCTCCCCACATACTCTTAAATTCTGCCTGCATCCTTGTTAAGTCCAGCGGCAGGTTCCAGATTTCTGTATGGCCCCTTCCCACAGCCTCCCTTACTGCCAACCCCTTCCAGTCCCAGGCTTTCTACCGGCTGAGATGTCTTCGCTCCCATTAGGCAGCATGAGGGCTACTGGGGTCTGCCCCACCGCCAGCAGAGGCAGCTGCAGGAACAAGAGGAATCTGAGTGGTAGTGGTCGCTTCAACATGGTGCTCTTGCTGTTCATTTCCTGCGTGTACTGTGTCAGGAACCTGGGCCCCTCACCCAGACATTTCCTTCTGTCATAGCTTCCGGTGGAAAGAACCTTTGAAACCAGGGCTTTACAGAGGGTGTGGCAAAAGTCTACTATGACACAGGCTAAGTCTTATGGGAGATTTGGTGGTTGATCTAATCTGTAGGTGTAACACCGCCCAGCCGTGAAGTGGTGTTAAGTAAACTGGGTTTACAATATTATCACAGACTCTAGAATCCTCAGACTACCTAGATACTGGGAAGGGCCTTATCACCATCACCACCACCACCATTCCCAACCACCTTGTCGTTGGAACAATTCCATCCTGTATAGCGGAAGGTCTAAACTTCTTTCCCATCCTAAGCTATGCTCCTTCCTTGGCCCAGCCACCCTGAAACCTCTGTCAAAAGCTCTACTGTCTTGACTGGATGGAAAATGCAATCTTGACTCCTGTGGGCACATACATAACTGTCTTCACTCTGACCTAATCCAAACCAGAACATCCATCCTTAGCTCCTGGCTGAGCTGGGTCTCTGTTGACACTAGTGAGAAAATCTGACTTAGATGTAGATTCTGGAAATGGAGGAACAACACCAGCTTCAAACTCCCCATCTTACAACAATAGCAGCTTCAAACTCCCCGTTTTCCCCTAAATCTACTTCCCTTGCTGTAGTCCCCACCTGAGTTAATGGGCATCAACACTTAGTCACCCAGACTTGAAAGCTCAAAGTTATCTCCAATTCTTCCCTCTCTCTCACCCAGAGAATCCAATCAGCTCTTCTTTCTGTGGTGTTTCTCCCAGCAGCATCTTCCCTTCCATGAGCACAGCAACTGTGCTAAATCAGCCTTTCATTCCCTCTAGACATGATTCTCACTAGAACCGACCAACTGGCTCCCTTTCTAAAGGCAGGCCCCCATGCTCTATTATCCATTCTTCATCCCGTTGCCAGATTTCTCTGCGCTAAAACACAGAGCTGATTGGAAAGACTATTTACAAAAATGGTTTATTCAGCAAATATTTATCGAGCTTTGAATATGTGCCAAACACTGTGCTTATCTTGTAACCCACCCTCATTTTCTCTATGTTGAAATTCCTCAAGGTTAGCTCAAATATTACCTCCTCCAAGCAGAAAGTGTCCTCTCTGCAATTAGAATTAATGTGTGTCCCCATTGTGATTCAATAGAATTTTGTGATTATTTTTTGTCATTTGCTAGTTTGAGTTTTATCTGTTGTACTTTGTTACTGTCATTTTCTAAAAGACAATGCCATTAACAGAAGAATATTGGCTCAAGAGTTGAGAAAAACAAATCCCAGTCTCAGCTATGTTACTTAGTAGCTATAAAGTATACAGCCAGGGAACTCCTCCGTCTTTGAAAATCAACCTCGTTGTCCATAAAATAAAGACAGTAATCCCTAACTCATGGGGCTGTGTGCGAATTAAAAGAGATAACATCTAAAAAGAATCTGACACTTAGTAGGTGTCTCTTTCGCTAGAGCGAGGGTTATTAACCTGAAATTCATGGAAATTAGGGGATGCATGGATAAGCTTCAGGGAGGTGTAAGAATCTCCCTGGAAAGAATCTAACAGTTTGTATGTCTCTAACGTTCATTTTCGTGGGAGAAGGACCACAGCTGCCATCAGTATCTCAAAGGGGTTGTGAATCAAAAAAGGTTAAGAGATCTCAGGGCCAGCCCTGGCGGATTAGCTCAGTTGGTTAAAGCATCATGCCCGTACAAATGGATTCGTTCTCGGGTCAGGGCACATACAAAAATCAACCAATTAATGTATAGATAAGTGGAACAACAGATTCTCGCTCTCTCTCCTCTCTCTCCATCTCTCTCTCTCTCCTTCTCTCATCAGTTAAAAAGAATCTCCTTGCTAGACCATAAAGACCTTGAGGGATTAGACTTAAACTCTCGGGGTTTAATGAGTGCTTTTCAGCATACATGGGTTCTAATCTTCACAACGGTCCTTTGAAGGCTATATAAGCACACCCATTTTTCCGATGCGGAAACGAATACTATCGAGCACCCATTCTAGGCCAGGAACTGAGCGAGGCGACCGGCAGCCAGCGCCAGTTAGAGCTTGGCAGCCCGGCTGCCTCCCGCCTCGCAGGTTCGCATCCCCGCCCACTGTGCGGCTTCGGCACTTTTTGCAGCTGCTGGCCCTGTGAAATCGATCTGTGGCCGAAAGGTCCAGTGCGCGGAGCTCCGCCCCACGCCGGCCCGGCCCCGCCCCGCGGAGGTCGGTATTGTCCGACGGTTTCCGGCGTCCTTCGGTTCCCCTCGGTAGTTTCCGGCAATGATCGAGAGTTTCTAACGTGCCCCCCTGTCGTCTCTCGGCCGCGGTCCTTGTCACCACCGCCCCCCTTGCGCCTCCCACTCCGCCTCCGCCCGAGCCGGCCCAGCTAGGGCCTTCGGTGCTCCGGGTTGGGCAAGATGGCGGCCTTCGGGATCTTGAGCTATGAACACCGGCCCCTGAAGCGGCCGCGGCTGGGGCCTCCCGATGTGTACCCTCAAGATCCCAAACAGAAGGAGGTGCGTTCATAAACCGGGGTTCTCGCGGGGCTAGGGGCCAGCGATCAGCACGGGAGGAACCACCGAGGGTTTGGGGAAGGGGGGCCGGGGCGATCTGGTGGGAGCGAAAGTCCCGAAAGGGGAAAGAAGTAAAGTGGGTGCAGGAAGAGTGGAACCTGGAGGGCACGGGGGAGGGGGGCGGTTTCTGGGTGTGACTACGGATCGACGGAGGGGCCCCACTGGAAGCACCCCACACGTACACACACACCTCTCAGAAAGTTGGAGGCAGTTTGTAGGCAAAGAGTGCTGTTGAGCGAGCTCTGGGTGATGGGGAATGTGACTGACTTGGGGGTGAGGGTGGGGTCCAAACGATTATCACGACCTCACGCTAAAACAATCTGTGCTACTCAGAGTACTCCTTCTGCCTTGTCCCCTGCCTTCTTCCCTCCTTTTCTCCTGCCCTCCTCTGCCACCACCACTACCCCTAAGGGAAACAAATCGCTAAAACGTCGTTTTCCTGCCTCAGGATGAACTGACGGCCTTGAATGTAAAACAAGGTTTCAATAACCAACCTGCTGTCTCTGGGGATGAACATGGCAGTGCCAAGAATGTCAACTTCAATCCTGCCAAGGTGAGAAAACCCTGCCAGGCTGAAGGAAAAGGCTGGAAGAATCTGAGAAGGAGCAAAGGCCGTGGGTTGGGAAGACTTAAAGGGAGACCTAAGTGGCTGAGTTTTCCTTAATAACCTAATGCTACCACGTTCGCATTTGCCCATCAAAGGCACAAACACCTCTTTCTGCCCTTTGTGCCCACCCTGAGGTATAGTTTTCTTCCCTCAGATCAGTTCCAACTTCAGCAGCATTATTGCAGAGAAGTTACGTTGTAATACCCTCCCTGACACTGGTCGCAGGAAGCCCCAAGTGAACCAGAAGGACAACTTTTGGCTGGTGACTGCACGATCCCAGAGTGCCATTAACACCTGGTTCACTGACCTGGCTGGCACCAAGCCACTCACACAACTAGCCAAGAAGGTGAGATACTGTTTCCTGTTCTTCAGGCCAAGGCAGGGAGCATAACTACCAAGTACCCTCCTATTCCCAGAGTAAGCTACGTGGCTGATAGATTGCGGTGGCAATAGATGCCTCACTAGTTGTGATCTCCATCCAGGTCCCCATTTTCAGTAAGAAGGAAGAAGTGTTTGGGTATTTAGCCAAATACACGGTGCCTGTGATGCGGGCCGCCTGGCTCATTAAGATGACCTGTGCCTACTATGCAGCAATCAGTGAGACCAAGGTTAAGAAGAGACATGTCATTGACCCCTTCATGGGTAAGTAACTCCTAATACCAAGGGGACATCCTACCACTGATCGCTTCAAGGAGTGGTAGACCCTTGCAGTTATTGTCTTTATCTGTATTTCTTTCTTCTGCTTGTATGTTGCACTCTCAATTTAGTAAACATCTAGTAGCTTGAGTGTCTACTGTGTGCATGTACTGGGCTATAAAGATGACCAATACCTAATCCCTGCCCTCAAGTTGCGTACAGTCCAGTAGGAATGGCAAGGCATGTTATGAATCACATAAGTATAGAAAGTGATAAGTGTCAAAAGAGGAGGCAGAGACTTCTATGAGACTTCAGTGGGCAGAAACATCACTTTCTTTTGAAAACAGTTGACATGAGCCAAAGAGGACGAGTAAGATTTAGAAGTATAGTAGTCTCCCCCTTATCCGCGAAGAATACATTCCAAGACCCTCAGTGGATTCTTTTTGTTTTTTAAGATTTTATTTTTTAGAGAGAGGGGAAGGAAAGGAGAAAGAGAGGAAGGGAAACATTGATCAGTTGCCTCTCATACATGCCCCAAATGGGAACCAAACCCACAAGTAGGCATGTGTCATGATTGGGAATTGAACCAGTGACCTTTTTGCTTTGTGGGACGATGCTCCAACCAACCGAGCAGATACATAGTAACAAACCCAATGTAAACTCTTTCTATACATACATACCTATGATAAAGTGTAATTTATAAATTAGCCACAGTAACAGATTAACAGCAGTAACCAAAAATAGGATCATTATCACAATATACTGTAACTACAGTGTTGTGAAGGTGGTCTCTCAAAATATCTTACTGTATCATACCCACCCTTCTTGAGATGATGTGACATGGTAATATGCCTGCGTGATGAAATGCAGTGAGGTAAACGACGTAGGCTTCGTGGCCTAGTATTAGGCCACTGTTGGCCTTCTGACAGTACATCAGAGGAGGATCATCTGCTTTGGGTGATCCTGGATCATGGAGCCAGGAATGACAGTGTTGATGGTTGGATATCAGGAACAGATGATGTGGGTGGTTGGGAAAACTTACTTATTTTCAGACGGCATTTGACGGTGGGTAACTGACAAGGTGGATAGCAAAACCGCAGATAAGGGGGGACTGCTATATGGTGATTGGGGTAGGGTGGGGGATGGGGGTGGGGAACAGAAGGTGTTCTAAACAGAGGGACAGTATAACATAGCCCTTTCCCCATCTTTCCCTTAGAGTGGACTCAAATCATCACCAAGTACTTATGGGAACAGCTGCAAAAGATGGCCGAATACTACCGACCGGGGCCTGCAGGCAGTGGCAGCTGTGGTTCCACTATAGGACCCTTGCCCCATGATGTAGAGGTGGCAATACGACAGTGGGACTACAATGAGAAGCTGGCCATGTTCATGTTTCAGGTAGGGCATGTGGTGTGAGGCACTGGATCGAGCCCAATCTCGCGTTCTGCCAGCAGAGAATGGAGTCTGCCTGCCACCTTGCCCCAGTTGCGGTTCGCTTCATCCTGTCATGGATTTTATCTGCCTCATCTCTACCAGTCCCTGGGCTAAACAAATCCTTTTCCCACCCCCCGGTACCCATAGGATGGAATGCTGGACAGACACGAGTTCTTGACCTGGGTACTGGAGTGCTTTGAGAAAATCCGCCCTGGAGAGGATGAATTGCTTAAACTGCTACTGCCCCTGCTGCTTCGAGTAAGGCCTGGGATTTAGGGGGGAGGGATCCTAGGGAGGGTTTGAGGAGCACTATGATGTGATAGCAGAGGGTCTTGGAGAGAACTGAGGGATCTGCTTACGGTGTCTTCACAGTACTCTGGGGAATTCGTTCAGTCTGCATACCTCTCCCGCCGCCTTGCGTACTTCTGTACCCGAAGGCTGGCCCTGCAGCTGGATGGTATGAGCAGTCACTCAGCTCACATGATGTCCGCCCAGTCGATAAGCACACTGCCCACCGCCCCCGCTCCTCAGCCCCCAACTAGCAACGCACCGTCTACACCCTTTAGTGACCTGCTTATGTGCCCTCAGCACCGGCCCCTTGTTTTTGGCCTCAGCTGTATCCTTCAGGTAGGTAGTGGGTGGCCCCAGGGAAGTGCTAAGAGGTGTCCTGAGAGGAGTTGGGTGCCTGTCCTGGGGAATGGGGATGAATCTAAATTGGAGCTGAGAGTCGGCATTGAGTACTTGCTTCTCATTCATGGGCTGTTAGTTCCTTTTCAGTTACTTAGTTCTCTTCCAGGGTGAAATAGTATTCCTGAAGGCTTCGAGGAGAGCGGAGGAGGGGAGGGGCTCAGAGATCGAGTGATGCCACCCAGGGACTTAGGATAACTTTGGATCAGGACTCTTAAGGCCTGGGTCTTAGAATGGGATTCTAGAGAGGTAGGCCTGGTAACTGAGTTTGACGTAGCGGTTCTTATCTGGCAGACCATCCTCCTGTGCTGCCCTAGTGCTCTGGTTTGGCACTACTCGCTGACTGATAGCCGAATTAAGACTGGCTCACCACTTGACCACCTGCCTATTGCCCCCTCCAACCTGCCCATGCCAGAGGGCAACAGTGCCTTCACTCAGCAGGTGAGTCAGACCCGCCACCTAGGACCCCCAGATTGGGAGGTGAGGCGCAATCACTCTCAGAAGGAGTGACCTGGAGTCCAGCAGTATTCTTTAAGGCTGCAGGCCTGGCCTTTTGCATGCCTTGGTACGTCCTTAAAGCTTTCCTCATTGCTGTTACAGGTCCGTGCAAAGCTGCGGGAGATCGAACAGCAGATCAAGGAGCGCGGACAGGCAGTTGAGGTTCGCTGGTCTTTTGATAAGTGCCAGGAAGCTACAGCAGGTGTGTGCCAGACGACAGATAGTACGAAAGATATTTCAGGAAAGAATGGGGTGGGTAAGGACAGAGGTCTGAGGGTCAGAGTGCATGGGGAGGTAAATCCCTTTTGCCGCTTTTCCTCCATAGGCTTCACCATTGGACGGGTGCTCCATACTTTGGAAGTGCTAGACAGCCATAGTTTTGACCGTTCTGACTTCAGCAACTCTCTCGACTCCCTTTGTAACAGAATCTTTGGATTGGGGCCTAGCAAGGATGGGCATGAGGTAAGCAAGAAGGAGAACCAAACAAGAAAAAAACCAAAAAACATTGCAAGAGCAACAGCATATGAGGGGAAGGCACGGTGAGGTGTGAAAACCGGGACATGTGTGAAGAGATGACCTTACTGGTCCTAGAACAGCGGTTCTCAACCTGTGGGTCACGACCCCATTGGGGGTCAAATGACCCTTTCACAGGGGTTGCCTAAGACCATCGGAAAACACATATACAATTACATATTGTTTTTGTGATTCATCACTATGCTTTAATTATGTTCAATTTTTAACAATGAAAATACATCCTGCATATGAGATATTTACATTATGATTTGTAACAGTAGCAAAATTACAGTTATGAAGTAGCAACGAAAATAATTTTATGGTTGGGGTCACCACAACATGAGGAACTGTATTAAAGGGTCGCGGCATTAGGAAGGTTGAGAACCACTGTCCTAGAATGTTTTAAGATGGGCCCCAGTCTTAAAAAAAACGGGACTGAGTTCTTTGTCCTCAGCCCTACCTTACTCACTCCTGTCTCCCTTTGGTCTCCAGATCTCCTCGGATGACGACGCTGTGGTTTCACTACTGTGTGAATGGGCTGTCAGCTGCAAGCGTTCTGGTCGGCACCGGGCTATGGTGGTAGCCAAGCTTCTGGAGAAGAGGCAGGCAGAGATTGAAGCCGAGGTTAGGGAGCCGAGAGGAAAGAACACGACTGGCCAGTGGGGCAGTGGCAGCTGGCGTTGGAGACAAATGGAGCTGCTAGTGGGACATGAGAATAAAGTGGTAGAGAACCAATGGGGAAAGTTGACATAAGGCAAAAGTAGCAAGGGGAGTGGATCAATGTCGGAGTTACAGAAGCCATCAAGGCTTCGGCTGGGAATGGAACGGAAAAGCTTGGGGTGGAGACAAAACAGGCGGTAGTTTCAGGGTTACACATGGCGGAAGGAGCAAAGCAACAGGTCAAAACCAATGCTGCAGTTTTTGTTCTCTCATCTTACAGCGCTGCGGAGAATCTGAAGCCGCAGATGAGAAAGGTTCCATCGCCTCTGGCTCCCTCTCCGCTCCTAGTGCCCCCATTTTCCAAGATGTCCTCTTGCAGTTTTTGGATACACAGGCTCCCATGCTGAGTATGGACCCCCCTGCCACCTTCTGGTTGCCTTGGCCAAACGAGACTCAGTTACCATTACTGTCATCAGAAAGCATTACGAAGGGCCTTCTAGTATATTTTTGTGTCTTGGGCTCTATGTGGAATGACTTTTGGCCATAATTCTAGTCTTTGATCATCTTATAGTTTAACAGAGTAAAGAGAAGAGTAAAAACCAGAAAGAATGACTGAAACATTGTTACGCATACTTAGGAGCAAAGATACAATATTCCTTCATGAGACTGTGTGTGGGGTGGGGTGGGGTGGGGCGGGAGGTGGGGGTAACGAGCACACTTTGTCTCTTCGCTGTTTTTGTTTATTTATCTTTTAAAAAGACTTTATTTATTTTTAGAGAGAGGGGAAGGGAGGGAGAAAGATGGAGAAAGATATCAGTGTGTGGTTGCGTGTCGTGTGTCCCCAACTGGGGACCTAGCCCGCAGCCCAGTCATGTGCCCTGACTGGGAATCAAACCAGTGACCCTTGGTTCACAGGCTGGTGGTCAATCCACTGAGCCACACCAGCCTGGGCTGTTTTTGTTTATTTTGTGTTTCATCGATTCTCTCTTCGCCTACCTTGGCCACTCTCAGAGGAGCATGCCTGAGCTGTGTCCCTTTCTCTTTCTGCCTATCTCTTTGTAGTCTCCTAACTCATCTTTTCTCATTCTGTCCCTCCCAGCGGACCCCCGGAGTGAGAGCGAGAGGGTGGAGTTCTTTAACTTGGTGCTACTGTTCTGTGAACTGATTCGACATGATGTTTTCTCCCACAACATGTATACTTGTACCCTCATCTCCCGAGGGGACCTTGCCTTTGGAGCGCCTGGTCCCCGACCTCCCTCTCCCTTTGATGACCCCGCTGATGACCCAGAACGCAAAGAAGCTGAAGGCAGTAGCAGCAGCAAGCTGGAGGTGAGCAAGCTTTTCCTGGCCCTGGCTGGTTTCTTCCCATGTTCCCATCTTCCTCGGCCCCCAGACTCCTCCAAGAGTCCCTTACCTAATACTGAGGGGAGTATCTGCTTGTGCTTCGTGGCGAGCAAGGCACTCTCACTTCATTCTTTTTCATTGGATCCTCACAAGTGCCCGGTGAACTGATCTTATCCCTGTTTTATAGTTGAAGGCAACCGAGGCCCATGGTGGTTAAATGACTTATCAAGGCTTTTGAGTCCAGATCCTGTGCTTTTCCCAATGTGGTCTCCTCTCTCCAGCTCCCCTGTCAACTCTTCTAGATGGTGACGAGCAGCTCCCTGGGGCTAAAACAACTCTGCTTATATTCTGTGCCCTCAGGATCCAGGGCTCTCGGAGTCTATGGACATCGACCCTAGTTCCAGTGTGCTCTTTGAGGACATGGAGAAGCCTGATTTCTCAGTAAGTCAGCGCCTGGCATGGAACGATGCAGCTCCCGAGGGCCTCCCACGACACCTCTTTGGGGAATTAGTTTTGGCTGTCTTATCCCCCCCCCCTTGTTCCTCAAACCTTCTGCCCTTTCACCGTCCTCTTAGTTGTTCTCCCCCGCGATGCCCTGTGAGGGGAAGGGCAGTCCGTCCCCCGAGAAAGCAGATGTTGAGAAGGAGGTGAAGCCACCACCCAAGGAGAAGATAGAAGGGACTCTCGGGATTCTTTATGACCAGCCGCGGCACGTGCAGTATGCCACACACTTTCCAATCCCCCAGGTATTCTTCCCCCAGTACCTTGCGGCCATCTGCTTTGAACCCAGGTTTCTGTCCCAGGACCAGCGGAGGGGTTGGAGCTGTTCTTGAGGGTGCAGGGTGCTGGGAAGGAAGGGCTTGCGCGCTGGGCTGCTGAGGGGCATGGCACATGCATTTAAGAGGAGGGACGAGTTCCCCGTGCTGGAGTCTGATGGTGCTGCTGGGATGCAGGAGGAGTCATGCAGCCATGAGTGCAACCAGCGCTTGGTCGTACTGTTTGGGGTGGGGAAGCAGCGAGATGATGCCCGCCATGCCATCAAGAAAATTACCAAGGATATCTTGAAGGTTCTGAACCGCAAGGGGACAGCGGAAACTGGTGGGTTTGAAGCTCCTTAACCAGATCCCCCACCACCACCAAAGAACGCCCTAGTCAGTCTTCCCTTCCCCAGTGTAGGGCGCTCCCGCTCACGCCCGGTTGTCCTGTCTCTTGGAGTCTCCTGAGAGCTCTAGTCCTTTTGAAACTTCCCCCCTCATTCCCCCCCTCTACAGACCAGCTTGCTCCTATTGTGCCTCTGAATCCTGGAGACCTGGCATTCTTAGGTACCTCACAGTAAGCCCCGTACAGCCCGCCCTCCCCCTCCCTTCCCTTCCTCAACCTAGCACCTTCCCGTATGTATTCCTCTAAGGTCCACATAGTCTGTGGTCCTCAAAACCTTCACGTCACTGTCCCCTTCATCCCTCCCCCACCCCTTCCTTGGCCCTCCCTTCCCATCTTCCCCCCTCCCCTTCCCTCCCTTCCCTTTCCCCTCCCTCCTGGCCATCCACCCTCCCCCCAAACCCCCATAGCCTTCTCTCCATTCCCCGACCCACCCCTGGTCAACGAGTTTATCTTCCTTGTCCTGACTGGTCCCTTCCAACTGTCCCCTCAGGTGGGGAGGATGGGCAGAAGCGGCGGCGCAACCGGCCTGAAGCCTTCCCCACTGCAGAAGATATCTTCGCTAAGTTCCAGCACCTTTCACATTATGACCAACACCAGGTGACAGCTCAGGTATGTGCCTCAGGCCAGCCCCCTCCCCGCACTCTGGCCACTGGCCATTTTCCTTCCCTCATCTTCTTTCCTTCCAAGCAAGTTCGGTCTTCTGGTTTCATCCCCTTGCACCACCATCCTTTCCTGCTTCCCCCAGCCTCCCTCCACTCCTGTCTCTCTTCTCAGGTCTCCCGGAATGTTCTGGAGCAGATCACGAGCTTTGCCCTCGGCATGTCATACCACTTGCCTCTGGTGCAGCACGTGCAGTTCATCTTCGACCTCATGGAATATTCACTCAGCATCAGTGGCCTCATCGACTTTGCCATTCAGGTGGGGAAGCCGGGAGATGAGGGTGGAGGATGGACTCTGTGCTGTGCAGGATTATGAGGATAGTAGAGGCTCAAGGCAGAGCCTTGGGCTGTTTGGAGGGGCAGAAAGACCAGCACAGGTGGGGGTGGCCAGTGGACCGCGAGCTAAGACGGCAGGAACAGAGACTCACGTGCTCCCTGGGGAGGCCCAAGACACGGATTAGCGCATCGGGCCGAGACCATCCTCCCACTGTGGAGTTCATACAGTTATATCCTGGAGACTGGTTAGATCGTTGATGTAACTGGCGTAGTTAATAGACTAAAGGGCGGTGACATGTGGCAACAGGGCCAGTATAGACTGAGGTGGCCCCAGCAGGAAGGGGCCAGGGCCTGGCTTTGCCAGTTTCTTCGAAGGAAGCTTGGTCCTGGATAACCTGCGGGGCGTTATCTCATTTCCCACCCCACTCACTCCGCTAGCTTCTGAATGAGCTGAGTGTCGTCGAGGCCGAGCTGCTTCTCAAGTCCTCCGACCTAGTGGGCAGCTACACTACCAGCCTGTGCCTATGCATCGTAGCTGTCCTGCGGCACTATCACGCCTGCCTCATCCTCAACCAGGACCAGATGGCTCAGGTGTTTGAGGGGTAAGCAGGGCTTCAGGATCCTGAAACACACAGGGCTCCGGGGAATGCCGGCGGAAGTGGTCACGAAGGCCACGCGGGGCTCTCATGTGGGGGGAGGGGCGTGCATGCCACTCAGTTGGGGTGGGGAGAGGATGGCCAAAGAGACCTTTGTGCCCCGGCCCCTGTCCACTGTCTGCTGACCCTCCAGGCTTTGCTCTCTCATGACAGGCTGTGTGGCGTAGTAAAGCATGGGATGAACCGGTCAGACAGCTCCTCTGCAGAGCGCTGTATCCTTGCCTATCTCTATGATCTGTACACCTCCTGTAGCCATTTAAAGACCAAGTTTGGGGAGCTGTTCAGGTAAGAGAGGTGGGAGGGGAGAGGTCGAGGGTGGGACCTTGTCCCATCTCCTTCCAACTGCCACCCACCTCAGGAGCAGAGCATAGCCTGGGACCCTGCTGCCTCTGCTGGGCTGTTTGGGGACTTTGTCCCCAACATGTTCTTGGTTCTTGAGAGTGGGCCTTCTTCCTTGTTGCCCTTCATTCCAGCCCACCTCTGTTGGGCCCACACTCCTCCTCCCCGCTCCCAGAGGCCCTCGCACCTTCTCACTGGGTTACTCTGTGACCTAGTTTGCTTTGTCCCATCTCCCTTTTTCTTGTCCCAAGGACCCTGGTCCCTCCCTTTCTCCTTTTTTTCTTTCCTCCCCCCTCCTGAGACTCCCCCTACCTCACCGACCTCCAACACTGCTCTCTCTTCTTCCCCGCCCCTGCAGCGACTTCTGCTCCAAAGTGAAGAACACTATCTACTGCAACGTGGAGCCATCAGAATCCAACATGCGCTGGGCACCCGAGTTCATGATTGACACTCTGGAGAACCCTGCCGCTCACACCTTCACCTACACGGGGCTAGGCAAGAGTCTTAGTGAGAACCCTGCTAACCGCTACAGCTTTGTCTGCAATGCCCTTATGCACGTCTGTGTGGGGCACCATGATCCCGATAGGTATGGGGCGTTCTGAGTGAGGAGTGGGCACTGCGCTCCGGCCCGTATTGGGAGGGATGACATGCCCGGGAGGTACTGCAACCTTGGTCATCGAGGGGGTGGAGAGGCAGAGTTAATGAGTTGGTGGTTTTTTGGAACAGGGTTTTTCCTGAGGGTGTTGGTCCTTTTCCCCAGGGTGAATGACATCGCCATCCTGTGCGCAGAGCTGACGGGATATTGCAAGTCGCTGAGTGCAGAATGGCTGGGGGTACTCAAGGCCTTGTGCTGCTCCTCAAACAATGGCACTTGTGGCTTCAATGACCTGCTCTGCAATGTAGATGTGAGAATTGGGCAGGGGCCTGTGGGGGTGGTGACCAGGGCAGGGATCCGCTCTCAGTCATCGAGGCAGTATGGGGACAGAGCTTTGCAGGGTGGAGGCACTCCATTTTGAGTTCGGGGTCGGCACCCTCTCTGCACCCCAAGTTGTAATCTGTCTGCTTTTGCCTGTAGGTCAGTGACCTGTCTTTTCACGACTCCTTGGCTACTTTTGTTGCCATCCTCATCGCTCGGCAATGTTTGCTCCTTGAGGATCTGATTCGCTGTGCCGCCATCCCTTCACTCCTTAATGCCGGTAAAGTACCAGCACAGAGCCCCCCGAATGTCTGAGACCCCAGATTCCAATGCACACTCTGTGGCCACACGCTCAGTGCGCACTGTAGGGCTCCCCGCGTGTCACCAGAAGCCGGTCCTGGGCCATGCCTCTGGCTGGGGGAGCCTCTTCTTAAGCCTGCATTCACAGCCCTGACCTGTCCACTTTGTGACCCTTCAAGGAACGGCCCTTATACAGCAAAGCAGTAGGCTGCTACACATCTCTTCCAGCATTACCTTGTTTTCTCTCCCTTTGCCTGACCTCCTGTCCCCAGTAACAGCCCACTTCCACAAATGCACATGCGATCCCATCTGCCTCATCCAGTCCGATCTGCGTTGTCTTCCTTCTTGTAGCTTGCAGCGAACAGGACTCAGAGCCGGGGGCCCGGCTCACCTGCCGCATCCTCCTCCACCTTTTCAAGACACCTCAACTCAATCCTTGCCAGTCAGATGGAAGTAAGTGACCCCGATCTGAGCCAGCCAGCAGTAGAAAGTGTGGCTACACCCCCCGCCACCGTTTCTACTTTTGCTTCCCCTGACTTCAGCTCCCTCTCCAGACAAGCCTACTGTAGGAATCCGCTCCTCCTGTGACCGCCACCTGCTGGCTGCCTCCCAGAACCGCATCGTGGATGGAGCTGTGTTTGCTGTTCTCAAGGCTGTGTTTGTACTTGGTATGGGGGTAGGAAGGGAGTGGTGCCAGAAGTGTGTATAGGGTGGAGTGCCAGCTAAACTACAAAGGACAGTCTTTCTCTCTCCTGAAGGTGGTCTCTTTGACCTTTAGGGAGGAGAGGAGGGAGGGAAGTATATTTCTGTCCCGTAGGGGAGGACTTGGGGAGTTGCTGCCTCTGTGGGTCTGGGGTGGGTCTCCACACAGCGTTCGGATCTCACTCTGCCCTCCCTATCTCCTGCCCGTGGACCACAGGGGATGCGGAACTGAAGGGCTCAGGCTTCACTGTGACAGGAGGAACAGAAGAACTTCCAGAGGAGGAGGGAGGAGGAGGGGGCAGTGGCGGTCGGAGGCAGGGTGGCCGCAACATCTCTGTGGAGACAGCCAGTCTGGATGTCTATGCCAAGTACGTGCTGCGCAGCATCTGCCAGCAGGTCAGTCTCACCTTCCCCCACGCCTCCTAAATGCCTCTGTGTAATGTCGTCCTGTTGGCCGCCGTGAGCACGCCCCCTCTCTACTGTACATCGTGGCCCTCACCAACCCCCTTATTCCTGATCCCCCTCACTGCTCGCCCCAGTCCGCTGATGATCAGCTTCCTTAGGAATGGGTAGGAGAACGTTGCCTTAAATCGCTGTGTGAGGACAGCAATGACCTCCAAGACCCAGTGCTGAGCAGCGCCCAGGCCCAGCGCCTCATGCAGCTCATCTGCTACCCACATCGGCTGCTGGACAATGAGGACGGGGAGAACCCCCAGCGACAACGCATTAAGCGTATTCTCCAGGTAGGCCAAGGGGATGGGGCTCTTGGAGGGAGCAGTGGTGCCCAAAGCATGGGAACCTGGAGAGAAAAAAGAGACGGGAGTTAAGCAGGAAAACAGACAGGGATGTGGGTGAGAGGTGGTGAGAGCCCCAGCCCAAGTGTGGGTTCAGAGGTCAAGCTGAAAGGGTCTAGGCTCTTAAGAGTAACTGCTGGGTAAGGGCTCAGCTCTCTGGATGGAGCAGGACTGTAGTTTATCAGTGGGAGGCATGGCATCTGGGAGGCCTCGGTTTTGGCCTCACGCATTTGGCATTTTGGCCATGGCTTCTTAATGAATGGCATCGCTGCTCAGTAGCTACTGCACTGGAGTGTCTGCTGCGTGCCAGCTACTGCGCTCAGCACTCCGCGTACATTTTCTCAACTGGTCTTTACGACCCTGTGAAAGAGGTATGAGTGTATCTGTTCAACCCATGAGGAAACTGAGACTTGAAGAGGTGAAGCAACTTGCCCAAGATCACACAGCTAGTCAGCTGAGAGTCACTTTATGGCCCTGGGTAGCCTGTGCCCTTTACCCTTAGCAGCTTCAGACATTCAGGTGACTGTAGGGTGGACAAACAAAGCCATTAAGGAGACACTAAAGGAATGAGGTCTGTTCAGCCTGCAGGAGGTAAGGCCAAAGACAGATTAGCTAACAGTAGCCTTGGGGTCTGTAAAGGACTTATAGCAGCTGGTTTGAAACAGGAGAAGCAGGCTTCCACTGTAACATCAAGGATTTAGGTGAAGTGTTAAGCAGAACTTCCTTGTGCTAAGGAATGTGAGACCCTGGAAAAGAACCTGGGGCAAGATGTGAAATCTTTCACGAAGCCCTTTTGAAAGAGGTTAGAATTTTTTCGATCATTTTTGAACGATTGAGGTGTAGTCTTTCCTAAATGAGGGGCTGGAGAGGTCCCTCTCAGTATGTGGTTCAAGGTTGTGAGAGAGCAGGAACTGGCCTCGGGGTGATGTGTGGCCGTGGGTGACACAATGATGACCAGCTTGGGGTGGGGTCTCTGTCCCAGAACCTGGACCAGTGGACCATGCGCCAGTCTTCCTTGGAGCTGCAGCTCATGATCAAGCAGACCCCAAACAATGTGAGTGGTGCCCTGGCCCCCCCCTTTCCCATGCTCCCTTCTTGCTCTGTGTGTCAGGGAGGTGGGCCACCAAGAAAGAACGTACGTCCTACCCTGGAGTTCTCAAGATAAGAGAGAATGGAAAGATGGCAGATGTATGGAGCCAATGATATGGGAGCTGGGGTGAGAGTGTTGGGGCTCTGAGCCGTGGGGAAGGCTGCTAGTGGTGGGGGTTGTGGAGGCTGTTTTTGAGGGCCACAACTATAAGGAGGTATGTAAAGGAGAAGACAGTGGGAAACTGGAAAAATCTGGAAGGACTGGAGGGCATGACTCCCAGCAGAGTGGTGTCCCTCCCCTCCCGTTAACCTCCGCAGGTGCCTTCATCTGCCCTCGTCTCCCGTCTTTCCCCCATCTGTTTTCCTTCACCCCTGGCTGCCTATTTAGCATCCCTGTGCCTTTCTCCTCCCGACCCCAGGAGATGAACTCCCTCTTAGAGAACATTGCCAAGGCCACAATCGAGGTTTTCCAACAGTCAGCGGAGACAGGGTCATCTTGTGGAAACACTGCAAGCAACATGACCAGCAGCAACAAGACCAAGCCCGTGCTCAGGTTGGGTAGACATGTGTTAGGACCCACCCCCTTATGAGTTTCTCTGCTGGCCACGTGGAGGTAGATGTCACGCATGCCCATCCAGAAAGGAGAGGCTGCAATCCACCAACCTTGCCTGGCTCCTCTGTAACCCTGTGGACTCCATCTGTCCTCCAGTTCTATAGAGCGCTCCGGTGTTTGGCTGGTGGCCCCCCTCATTGCTAAACTGCCCACCTCAGTCCAGGGGCACGTGTTAAAGGCTGCTGGGGAAGAATTGGAGAAGGGCCAGCACCTGGGTTCCTCTTCCCGCAAAGAACGTGATCGACAAAAGCAGAAGAGGTAAAGCAGCTGGGGAGGGGACAGGATCAAGGGGTTAGAAAGGAGAGGAAGCAGCCCAGCGAAGAAGAAACTCTGGGGCAGAGGGGATGAGGATAAAACCCATGGAAAAGTGTAAAATCGGAGGGTAAGAGTGGGCATCATTGAGCAAGCGGCTACATCTTAACACAGTAGGGTCTAGTGCTTGGAGGAACAAGGTTGGAGACTGCCTGATCTCTAACCTAGGGTCCTGTTCTTTTTCCTTTCTTTGCCTCTCCTCTCTAGCATGTCCCTGTTGAGCCAGCAGCCCTTCTTATCCCTGGTACTGACGTGTCTCAAAGGGCAGGATGAGCAGCGTGAGGGACTCCTTACCTCCCTCTATAGCCAAGTGAACCAGGTATAGATCCCAGGGGCACGGGGCTGGGCAGGAGGGTGGAGAAGGATGCCCCCAAGACGTGAACACTGTGGGTGCTTTGCAATGGAAACAGAGATCCCCAACCTGTGTGTTATACTCGTTTCTGTCTTAGATTGTGAACAATTGGCGAGATGACCAGTACTTAGATGATTGCAAACCAAAGCAGCTAATGCATGAGGCCCTGAAATTGCGGCTCAACCTGGTGAGAGAAGCATCTGGGAAGAAGAAGGAAGCGGGTGGGGCTACAACTGCAGAGCAAAGAAACCCAAGCCCAGGGAGGGCAAGAGAGCGGATGGAGGGCCCAGACTGTTCTGGGTTTTCAAGCACTCACCCAGCTCTCTTAAAGGACGCAGGACCTGCAAGTGGCTAAGGAGAATGGATCCCGGCAGGGACCCTGCGTCTGTTACCCTAGATTCTGGCCAAGCCCTAGAAGACCTAGAAACCTATTCTGGAATGTTGGATGGAATCCTGGACATCCTTCAGTCCAACTCCTGTCGTTTAATAAGTCAGGAGACTGAGGCCCAGAGATGGCAATGATGAAGTCATTGGCCTGAGCTCATGTAGCAAGTCACAGGCACAACTAGGAACACTGACCTCAGATGTCCCTAGTCCACCCAGCCCAGTTTCTGATCTCAGTTTTCCTTAAATGCTGAACTTCGCCCTGAGACATGTGACTGAGCTGCTGTGGTCCTGGCAGGTGGGCGGCATGTTTGACACGGTGCAGCGCAGCACCCAGCAGACCACAGAGTGGGCAGTGCTCCTCCTGGAGATCATCATCAGCGGCACTGTTGACATGCAGTCCAACAAGTAAAGCACCCCACCCCTCCCTGCACTTTTGTACCCAAGAGGGTCCCCCTTCCCCCACAGTGCGCTCGGTGTGGCCTGTACTGCAGACTCAGAGGCCTTAGGTTTCCCACCTGGTTTCATTGCCCTTGGGGTGACATCTTTAAAAAAAAAAAAACATTTAAATTTATTTTCAGTGAGGGGGAGAAAGAAAGGGAGAGAAATGTTGGTGTGCAAAAGAAACAATGTGGCGTTGCTTGTCACACACTCCCAACTGGGGACCGGGCTCACAATCCAGGCACATGCCCTTAACAGGAATCGAACCATTGCCCTTTCGGTTCGGAAGCCAGCGCTCAATCTGCTAAGCCACACTAGTCAGGGCTTCAGGGCCACATTTACGTGCCATTCTCTACTTGTGTCCAACCCCGAGGCGTTTGTCTTCGCCTCTTCTCCGGTTTTCTCCCTGGCTTCCTATCATAGCGAGCTCTTCACTACTGTGTTGGACATGCTGAGCGTGCTCATCAACGGGACCCTGGCTGCAGACATGTCCAGCATTTCTCAAGGCAGCATGGAGGAAAACAAGCGTGCCTACATGAACCTGGTGAAGAAGCTGCGGGTGAGCAGAGCAGGCAGGGGCGAGGCTTGGGGATCTGGAATCTTAGCTCCGTCCCCTGACCTTGCAATGCCTGTCCAGCCGCTGCAGCTTTGCTCTGGCCAAAGCCCCTGCTCTTCCCTTTCACGAGGGTTCTTTCTTTGTTATTTGTACAGCAAGGATGGACTGAGTGTTTTCATGCCGGGTTCTATTGTCCCTGAAGACCTCCTGTCCCCCCGTTTCTGTATTCTTGAACTCTTGTCCTCTATTACTGTGCCTGCAGAAGGAGTTGGGGGAGCGCCAGTCAGACAGTCTGGAAAAGGTTCGCCAGCTGCTGCCACTGCCCAAGCAGACCCGAGATGTCATCACTTGTGAGCCACAGGGATCCCTTATTGACACCAAGGGCAACAAGATAGCCGGCTTTGATTCCATCTTCAAGAAGGAGGCACGTTCTATTGTCTTTCTGCGCCCACCCTCGCCTCCCAGCTCCCACCCCTGCCTTTTGCCCCTTTGGACCAGACCCTTTCCTGTATCAGCCTTGTAGCTAAAGAGGCCACCGGGCTAAGGTGTCTGTCGGGTTCTGCAGTGAGAGCCACCTCTGGGGCGCTGAGCTCATCACTTCACTTTACTTACATTTCTTCTCCCCATCCTGGGAGTCTCACCCTCTTTCCTTGGTGTCTCCCTTCACCCCTGTCCTCTGCTCACCACCACCCCCACCCACCTTTTAACATACCACCCGTTTCTTAGCACTCCACCCCCCTCCTTCCTCTGCCCCACGTGCCTCTTGTCCGCTTTCGCCCTTGCCTGCACCTCACCCGACTGTCTGTCTGACAGCCCATCTCCCTCATCCCTGCATCTCTCTCCCTCCGCTCACCCATCTCTACACAATTTTCTCTCTCCCCTCTCTTGTCAGCTGCAGTATTTGTTGAGTAACCATAAGCAATGTGTGTAGCAGAGAGGGAGAGGAGGAAGAGCGTGTGGAGTTTCGAATCCAAAGTCAAACCCATTCATGTGTGCATTCTCCTCCTTTCTTTCCCTGGCCCATCTGTTTCTGTGTCTTTGGGAGTATCTGTGTAGCTCTCTGCCTGCCTCTCACTTTGCCTTTCTCTGTCTCTTTCTATCTCTGTCTCTTTCTGTCTGTCTTGAGTCTCCCGCTGCCTTTTTTTTTTCTTTAACTTTTTTTTTTTTTACTTTTAATAAATAAATAAATAAATAAATATTATATTTAGAGAGGGGAAAGGAGGGAGAAAGAGAGGGAGAAAAACAACAATATGTGGTTGCCTCTCGCATGCCCCCAACTGGAGACCTGGCCTGCCACCCAGGCCCGAGCCCTGACCAGGAATTGAATCCATGACCCTTTCGTTCACAAGCCGGCACTCAATCCACTGAACCACACCAGCCAGGGCGCATACTACCTTTTCTTTCCTTGTTTCTATCTCTGTCTTCCTCTGAATGTCAGTGTCTGTCTCTGTCCTCCAGTCACCCATCACCCTGTCTCCCCTGTGTGCATGTGTGTGTGTCTTCCTCTGACCATCTCCCCTGAATCTGCCCATGGTTTGATTTTCTTTGATCACCTGCAGATATCTCCCCCTTTCCTACAAGTCCTTAAGGTCTGGCTTCTGTTTCCCAAGCCTCAGCTGCCATTGTTTCTCCTTTTCTGAAGCAGGGTCTACAGGTTTCCACCAAACAAAGGATCTCTCCCTGGGATCTTTTTGAGGGCTTGAAGCCATCAGCGCCCCTGTCTTGGGGCTGGTTCGGAACAGTCCGGGTGGACCGGCGCGTGGCTCGGGGGGAAGAGCAGCAGCGTTTGCTGCTCTACCACACGCACCTGCGGCCCCGGCCCCGGGCCTATTACCTGGAGCCGCTGCCGCTGCCACCAGAAGATGAGGAGCCCCCTGCTCCCACCCTGCTCGAGCCTGAGAAGAAGCCTCCAGAGCCCCCCAAAACTGAGAAACCTGGGGCTGCTCCGGCCAGTACTGAGGAACGCAAGAAGAAGTCCACTAAGGGCAAGAAACGCAGCCAACCGGCCACCAAGACAGAGGTTAGCGCCGCCCAGGTGATGCTTCTTCCACAGCCTCTCTCCCCCTGTGATTCTATCCACTTTCCGGTTGGTGGGAGGAGTCGGGGTGCGTGGGGCAGGGTTGCCTTTGGAATAACAAAAGTGAACTGTGTGGCGCTAGCTCCCCACCGCCCTCCTAGCCCACTTCACCGCCACCCCCCCCCTTTCTCCTCTGCTGTTCGCACAGGACTATGGGATGGGCCCGGGGCGGAGTGGCCCCTACGGCGTGACAGTGCCTCCGGACCTCCTGCACCACGCTAACCCTGGTTCCATAACCCACGTCAGCTACAGGCAGGGCCCCATAGGCCTCTACACCCAGAACCAGCCACTCCCTGCAGGTTGGTGCCGACCCAGGAATGAGAGATTTATCTGGGGTCTTCCCACCTAAGGGAGGATGCCCCTCCTCCTAGGAGCTGTGGGTAACCAGGACACTGAGCCCTGGGCATGGAGGGACAAGGAGTCCAGAGAGGTCAGCCTACCCTCCCTCACAGGTGGCCCTCGTGTGGACCCATACCGCCCTGTGCGGTTACCAATGCAGAAGCTGCCGGCGCGACCAGCTTACCCTGGAGTGCTGCCCACAACCATGACTGGCGTCATGGGACTGGAACCTTCCTCTTACAAGACCTCCGTGTACCGGCAGCAGCAGCCTGCGGTGCCCCAAGGACAGCGCCTTCGCCAACAGCTCCAGGCAAAGATAGTGAGAGGGGCTGTAGGGAGGGCCCCCAGGGAGAGGGGCATTTGAGGGTCACAGAACTGAGGAGACATCTGGGACCTTCACAAGGACACGCAGAGTGGGAGATACAGGAAACGAGGTGGTGGGAAGTGTGGCCGGAGTTTGAGTTTATCTCCTTTTTCCCTTTTAGCAAGGTCAGGGGATGTTGAGCCAGTCATCTGTCCACCAGATGACCCCCAGCTCTTCCTACGGTTTGCAGACCTCCCAGGTAAGCGCACAAGGTGGTGAGAATTGGGGAGCTTGAGGCAAGTGGCTCTGCACGCTCCTGGCCCTGACTCTCTCCTCCTTCCAACCAGGGCTACACTCCTTATGTTTCTCATGTGGGATTGCAGCAACACGCAGGCCCCGCAGGTACCATGGTGCCCCCCAGCTACTCCAGCCAGCCTTATCAGAGCACCCACCCTTCTACCAATCCTACTCTTGTAGATCCCACTCGCCACCTGCAACAGCGGCCCAGTGGCTATGTGCACCAGCAGGCCCCGACCTATGGACACGGGCTGACCTCCACTCAAAGGTACCCAAGGGAGTGGGGATTTGTAAAGACACTGAAGTACCGGGGCACATTTGACCTGGGATAACCTGGGCCTGAAGGCGATGGGACGAGTCAGACCCGGAGACGTCAAGAGCACTTATCTGGCCATATAGCCTGCTGCCACAAAATGCCAGAGCAGGAAGGGACTCACACCTACTTGCCCTACATTTTTTAGAGGCACAGAGAGGGGCGATCGTTTATATGACTATGATAAGGGGGAAATCTGGGGTTCATAGGTACACTGCATGGTAAGGAGGCGTCAAGCTGGTATCAGAAGAGGCTAACACTGGGACAGACCAACAAACATGTCCGCCCACTATGCTGAACATTAGTCAGGCCTTAGTTAAGACGTTACAGTCATGTCTTGAGGCTCTGCAGCTTAGGATTGAGAACACTGCGGGGTGGACCAGAGGCCTTTACTTAGAAGTATTAACTGCTCACTCTGTGGTCAGCATTGTGTTATGACTGGGTGGGGTGAGGAAAGATACTTTAAGAAAAAAATATAAAGTCCCTCCCCACAAGGAATTGTTACTCTAGTTGGAGAGATGAGACTCACACAGAAGGATATTTAGAGCACGCTGAGGAAAAACGTGATCGGGTGTGCAGGTTGCATGCTGTGAAATCAAATAGGAATCCAGAGAAAGTAGGGAGTGCTATCACTGTGGGCCTAAGTCATCAGAGGAAGTGTCATGCAGGGGGCCAGACTTGCATGGAAGGACAGCTGTGACTGGGATTTGTGGAGAGGAGGAGGAGGAGGTAAGGGGTTCCAGGTAGAGGACATGGCATGAATAAAGACTTGGGGACTGGAATGAGGACAGTGGCTGGGAGGACAGGTAGAAAGAGAGCTTGGATGGAGCTAAATTCTGTGCCATGGAAGTAGTAAGGGATAAGCTAGGAGTGGGCAGGTGGAAGACAGCCTTGAATGCTCGTGCAGAACTTGAGACAGTTCCAGAAAGGCTCTTAGGATCAGGAAAGTGACAGGACGAGTTGGGCATGTCGAGAGATTGAATATGGAACGTGTGGGTAAGATGCATAGGGAAGGTGCAAGAAGACTTGGAACGGGGGCCTGGTCAGTAGCCTGGAGCAATGATGGGGTGGGGTCGGGTAAGGCAGGGGAAGGAGCAGTACCACTTGGTTGTCTTTAAGTCCCTGGGGTCTTCTTGGGGATCACCACCGACAACAAAAACCTCAGAGTGTTAACAAAATGCCTATCCTGTGCTGAGACTGGCTTTTCACTTTTTAAAAAGATTTTATTTATTTTTAGAGAGAGGGGAAGGGAGGGAGAAAGAGATGGAGAGAAACATCAATGTGGGGTTGCCTCTCACGCACCCCAACCGGGAACCTGGCCCGCAACCCAGGCATGTGCCCTGACTGGGAATCGAACTGGCAACCCTCTGGTTTGCAGGCTAGTGCTCAATCCACTGAGCCACACCAGCCAAGGCTGGGTTTTTGGTTTTTTTTTTTTTATAAGAGAAAAAGAGCAAAAACAGAATTGAAAAATTCCCAACCATGAAATGACTCGCTGAAGCATTGGGTCAGGACCTGGGGCTTTTCCTCCACCTCTCTGCCCACCCTGTGCCTTGATGTTGGGACGTCTCTTTGTAGGTTTTCACACCAGGCACTGCAGCAAGCACCTATGATAGGTACTCTGACACCCCTGGGCGCTCAGGGCGTCCAGGCTGCCGTCCGATCAGCTGCCATCCTGCCTGAGCCACAGCAGCAGCAGCAGCAGCAACAGCAGCAGCAGCAACAGCAGCAGCAGCAGCAGCAGCAGCAACAACAGCAGCAGCAACAGCAGCAGCAGCAGCAGCAGCAGCAGCAGCAGCAGCAGCAGCAGCAGTACCACATCAGGCAGCAGCAGCAGCAGCAGATCCTGCGGGTAAGGCCCCCGGGATGGAGTTCATAGTTCATCAGGGGCCTGGGAGCTGGAGGAGGAGCAGAGGCCCAGGCTCCCCCAGTTTGTTTATAAAGACTGACTGAGGCAGCGCACAGAAAGCGCCCGGCAGAGCGGCTGGCGTGCAGCGGGGTCTGAGGAAGTTAGTTTACCCTCCTCTCCCATTTTGTTTCCTGGGGGTCCTAGTCGAGGGGAGTTGGGGGTTGTGTGCTGGGGACTCCAGATTGGTTATCTTTCTCTGCAGCTCCCTGAGGAAGGGAGGGCAGTGGGACCCAAAGTTCCCTCCCTGCTCCTTCTTCCCCTACCCCAACCCCTGCACGCCTGGGCTCAGCTGCCTGGTTCTCCTGAGAAGTATCTCCTGTGTTCTCACAGCAGCAGCAGCAGCAGCAACAGCAGCAGCAGCAGCAGCAGCAGCAACAGCAAGCGCACCAGCAGCAGCAGCCGCAGCAGCAGCCGCAGCAGCAGCAGCAGCAGCCGCAGCAGGCGGCGGCCCCGCCCCAGCCGCAGCCACAGCCCCAGTCCCAGCCCCAGGTAGCTGCTGGACTACACAGCCCCAGACTCAGGGACAGCTGTCCAGGTTGGGCGTGCAGTCAGTGAACCAGGTTGGGGACAGTGTGCCATGGGGTAGAGAGGTAGGAGGCAAGGCATGGCACACGAACGAGATGGGGACCCGAGGAGAGCAGGGAAAGTGGGAGGTTCCAAGTTGAAGGTTCGAGGTCAATCCTCCACTTCCCGTTTCTGCCTCAGTTCCAGCGCCAGGGGCTTCAGCAGACCCAGCAGCAGCAACAGACAGCAGCTTTGGTCCGGCAGCTCCAGCAACAGCTCTCCAGTAAGCATACCTTCCTTCCCAGGGGAGCCCCGTGGAATAAATGGGGGCGGGGGCAGCTGAGACGATTGCTTCCAGGCCAGGTTGTAGGGGGAAGCATCCTTTCCCATGGCACCTGAATAGCTCTCCCCATGCCTACCCACAGCCCTGCTTGGCTTCCCACCCCTAATCCTCTCCGGTTTTTCACAGATACCCAGCCACAGCCCAGTACCAACATATTTGGACGCTACTGAGCCACCTGGAGGAGCCACCTGTGATTGGATGTGACCCCACCCTTTTCTACGAACTGTCGATCTGCTCCCCGAGCTAGCATCAGTAGTGGTTGGGGCTCTTCCCTCAGGCTCCATTTTTAACGAATTTTTAGTATTTTTGTTAATGTGAGCCATTGAGCTGTTGGGTTTTGTATATTATTTATATAGAGACCCCAGAGCTGTTGCACCCAATACACAGAGCTTCTTTGCAAAGGGCGCGTGTGAGTTTGCATGTCTGGGAAGGGCGGGGCCTTGGGAGCAGACCGGAGGCTGAGCGAACAAGTCCGAGCCTTCATTCTGTTCACATAGTCTCCCCTGTTTACCTTCCAGTCCCTCAGTTTCTCAATTTGAATGGGATTGCTACCTGGACCCTTAGTCACTTAAAAAAGGGGCAGTTTACCTTCTCAGCTAGATGATGCAGCTTCTGGATAACTTTTCTTCTTGGCCAATATACCATCGGGATTGGGCAATGGCCATCGAGCCAGAGGAAAACTCCACGGGACCTGATTCTTCTTCCCCCCAGCCCACATGCTGGGTTTTAAACAAGCCTCACAGTGGAGTGGTGGCAGACCCTGCCTACCCTTTTTGCCACCTTGTGTGGTCCCCATCATGCACAAGGTGGTATCCTAGACAGAGACCTTCCCTGAGATTCACATTTCTGGGATGAAAAATTGCCCTCCATTAGCAAGCGTCACCGTCAAATAGGAGGAGGGAGGCTGGGCGTGGTTCCAGGAGAAAGACACCAGTAGAAGGAAGCACCCTTCTCTTTCTCGGCTCTGCTGCTCGGGCTGCTTGCTTCCGCCTGATTCACCTGGCCAGTCACCCAGGGTAACTGTTGGTCATTCCCATTTTAGAGACGAGATAACTCAAAATTTGCTGCAGAGTCACAATGGGTACCGTACAGGGCCGTGCTCAGCCCCCTCACCTTCAGGTTTGAGGCCCTAGACCAGTGGCTGTCCAGGAGAGCCAACTGGTTTACCACCATGGAGCCTTCTGGGGTGGCCAGCTGGGGCTGGAAGTGGACCAGTGCCAGCCCTGTGGGAGGGCATACGGGACAATTTGACAACTTCAGGGTACATCCAGGACACAGATGTACTATGTCACTGGGAAGTGTTGCGTGCGCTGCTAAAACCAGGAGCGCCCATCCATACCTAAGTTATAAAATATGAAAAAAATAAACTCCCTCTTTGAGGTCCACGAAGTATGGGACTAAGTTGTGTGCTCAAGGAATGGTACCCCCTGACAGGGCAAAGGCGAACACGACTGAAGCTTTCTCCTGCTGAACACTGAGGAGCTACAGGGGTAGAGGCTTGGCTGGATAAGGGACACTCAGGGTGGGTGTGAGGCGGGTGTGCTAAGCAAACTGGACAGGTGCACATACAAGACACAATGACAGCTGGAGGGGAGACACGCTGACACTGTGAGGCTGACGTGCCCCACCAGAAGCAGCAGAAGGGAACCTCACCGACCTTTGAGACAATGACAGGAGGGCAAAGTGCCCCCCGACTGGTTCTACTTGAGTTGTGCGAGGTGCTGAAGAGGGGTGAGGGATGCTGAGTGAGGTAGAGATGTGTCTGCGGAGTAAGACTGAGGGGCTCCTGGGGCAGTGCCTCAGTTTCTCCCTTTGTTTCAAGGTTTCAAGCTTTGCAGGTAAAGTTGGGACTAGCTGCCCTCAAAGATCACCTGTTTGTGATCTGGGTGGCGTTTGTGTGAGGACGAGGGATCGCGTGAGCAGTGAGTGAGGAAGAGTGAGCACATGACCATGGGAGGAATTGGGCCATGCCCCAGGACTTGAGCCATCTCCGGCACAAAAGGAGTTAATGGCAGGGACCGCGCCCCCTGTGTCCGGGCACGCGCAGCGCGCCCCCTTGGTGCGCGGGCACAGCAGCCAGGCAGCCGGAGAGCAGATCTCGGGGATTCGGGTGCAGAGCCCTTGGCCTGGAGACATGGGTGGTCCGCGGCCCGGTTCGGTGGCTCACAACAGCCCGGGGAACAGGTGAGGCCGCCTGCCCTGGTCTCTCATCCTTTAGCTGCCCATAGCCTGCCCCGATCCTATCCCCTCCCAGTCTCGGGCTCCTCCACTCCCCAGTCAGTGCTCCCCATCCTTCTCAACCCCATGTTCTCCATATCACCCCTGACACCCCAATCCTTCCCTTTTCGCTCCTCCACCTCCCCAAATCCTGCATCCCTGTCATCCTCCCGCCCATGGTCCCTCTATTTCCACAGCCCGGCCCACATGCTCATCAAAATACCCCTACTGAGGACCCCCAACACCATTCCTGTATTGCACGTTGCCAGTCCCCCCTCCCCTGCAGTGCAGCCCCATTCCTTTTCCATCATAGCATCTCAGAGCCAGGCTCCCTCCCCCACTCTCTGCAGCTCCCCCCCAACAGAGGCCTTTATCCTATCCTCCCCCATTCCAATGCAGCTGCAGCCCTCAATTCTGCTCGGAGCCCTTGTAGCCCCCAACACTGCGGTTTGCAATACCAGTGCATTCCTGCACAATGTCCCTCGCCCAGTGCTGCTCCAGCCTGAGAAGTACCCCCAGATGCCATTCTAATCCCCGGCATTGCCTCCTCCCTTGTCTTCTCTCAAATTGCAAGTTGGACCAGGATGCAGATCTTAGACTTGGAGACTCACAGTGGGTCCTAGGGTACAGAGGGCATTTGGGGGTCGATTTGTCTAGGTGTTCACGGGGGAGGGGCTGCAGGGAATTGATTCAAAGGGGATCAACATTTGGCGCCGAAGGGGTACTGGAGAGGGAGGCATTCTGAAAGGGTTAATGAAATTTGTGGGGAGGGGCGGCACTGAGAGGGTTAATGGTGGGGGGGTGCTGGTGGGGAAGCCGTGTGAATGAGCGGTCTGTGCCCCAGAGTTGCCATGGAGATGGTGAATGGGGGGATTGTGTGAACTCAGCTGCGGACTATCCCCCCCCATACACACACACACCCACTCCCTCCTGCCCCACCTCCCTACTCCTACCCCTTCCTTCTCCTGCCCCTCCTCCCCCCACCCGGGTACATTATGGGCAGTGCCTGGGATCTAACCCCCCCATACTTTGCTCCCCATTTCCTCTGAGATCCCACCCCTTTAGCTGCTTTGCCCACCCTCCTTCTGCGCTGGCGCACGCCCTCTCTGTGTGTCTCTCTCTGTCTCTCGTTCTCTCTCTCTCTGTCTCTTTCTCTCTCTCTCTCTCACTCTCTCTCTCTCTCTCTCTCTCTCTCTCTCACACACACACACACACACACACATATGCACGCGCGTGCGTGCGTGCGCACACACACACACACACACATTCTCATTCCCCTCTCGAGGTGGCCGATTGCCTGGCATTCCCAATCTCCCTCCCCCACCCCTTCAAGCAGTTCTTAAAGTCTTAAAGGAGAAGGTCTGCAATGTTGGAAAGCGGGAGAAATGGGGGAAAATAAAATAGTGTGCGTGTGTGTCCATGCACGATTGTCTTTGTGTGCCTGTGGATATGTGTTGACCGTGCAACTGTCAGAAGGCCCTGTGTCTTGATTGTGTTGCTATTTCTGTTCCTGTCTCCACCTATGTCATCCTCATGCTGCATGTGTTTCTGGAGATTCACCTGAGCAGGGTGTGTGATTATATTTTTGCAAGTGTCTGTGTGTCTCTGAACATATGTCTCTCTCAGTCTCTGGACCGGTAATGCTCTGTCTCAGAACGTGGCCCTATATGAAGGGATGTCTGTGGGTCTAGAACAAATGTACATCCCCATGAGTGAATATTGCCATGTGTTATCTGGCTTGGTCTATGTCACTCCCTCTTTGAGACTTTGTGAGTTTATTTCTGTGAGTCTCTGAGTGTGTGTTCCCCGCACTCCGCTGTTTATTTTCTGCTGGCTGAGCATCAACAATGCTTAGGGTGCCAGGCAGAAGGGTTTCTGCCTGAGTTCTGGCACTCTGTGTGACTCAGACATAGCTGACAGAAATGACGGAGGCTTAAGGATTTCGGAGCACTCACAGCTGAGGAGAAATGTACAGAAGGGTCTCTGGCAAATGGTCATCTTGCCCCTGCTCCCGCCCCACACCTGCCCTCAACCCTGTGAACATGAGGGGTCTCTCTGCGGGACCCTTTGCCTATCTGCCACCTTCCCTTCTCATGCCATAGAGTACCAGAGCGAGTTTACCAATCCTATCTCCTGACACCAAAGTCCCTTCATGGGCTTCTGCCTGGAGGGTCGGGGCTAGAGCGCTCAGTGGTCCTGCAGCATGGCCAGGGACCTAAACTCTAGTGCCAGTTCTCCTCAGCTCTGCTACCACATGTGACTCTGGCTCCAGCCGGCCCCCATGAGCTCTATTGGCTGAGGAGTTCAGGTTGGGGACTGAGAACTTGTAGTGGCAACCACTGTCACTCTCAATACCCTTGGGTTTTCCAACCATGGCCAGGCACGTAGAATGGTTCTGACTGGCAGCAGAGATCATCTGGGGGTCCCTGGACCCGTGAGCAAGTGAAACCTCTCCTAACTATGCGAGAAATAGACTAAGTCCAGCATGGCCCCAAAGACCCACCCCAAAGTCCTCCTGACTGTCTTGAATGACAAACACTTCCCTCTTTCCACAGGCCTGTCTGGCCCTGAGGGAGTCCCTTTTCTGAAGCTGTGGTGCTTGGACGACCTGCTCTCTCTACGTGGCCCATCACCTGCAGGTGTCCCTCAAGAGCTTGGTTTTGAGGTTCCAGTCTGTGTGGCCATGAAGGGGCTGCCTATTGGGCTGATGCTGTGACCCTGGAGTCTGCCTTTCTTGCCAGTCCCCCTGCCCGGAACATGTGGCTGCGGCTTGGCCTGTCCTCGCTGTCCCTGAGCCCCAAGCCCACAGCTGGCCGGAGCCTGTGCCTCACCCTGTGGTTTCTCGGCTTGGTGCTGAGGGCCAGTACTCAGGCCCCGGCACCCACAGTCAATACTCACTTTGGGAAGCTAAGGGGTGCCCGGGTACCATTGCCCAGTGAGATCCTGGGGCCTGTGGACCAATACCTGGGGGTGCCCTACGCAGCTCCTCCGATCGGCGAGAAACGGTTCCTGCCCCCTGAACCACCCCCATCCTGGTCAGGCATCCGGAACGCCACACACTTTCCCCCAGTGTGCCCCCAGAACATCCATACAGCTGTGCCCGAAGTCATGCTTCCCGTCTGGTTCACTGCCAACTTGGACATCGTCGCCACTTACATCCAGGAGCCCAATGAAGACTGCCTCTACCTGAATGTCTATGTGCCCACGGAGGATGGTGAGTGCTGCGGCCAGGCGCTGTCGCCCCCCGCCTCCCACCTGCCCTGCTGTGTCTCTGGCTTGCATGTGGTTGTGTGCCCTGCAGCATGCATCTGTCTGTCTGTGAAAATGCTTCTAACCATCACTCTGCTTGGCATTCCCCTCCCTCCTCCCTGTTCTTCCCTGTCCCAGCATTGTCTGAGCTCCCACGTGTGAGTGACACTGTTACCAGGAGGGGCCTGGCCAGGCCTGAGAGCTTTGACAAGTCTAGGGCCAGAGTGCTGGATGGGGGGCTCCTGGGGGAGTATGGGTTACTGCCAGCAGCTGCCCGCGGGAGGATGCTGGCTCCACCAAACCCCCTTGTTGCCATTCCACCTGCTTTTGAGAGGTGGTAGCTGTTCGTAGCCAAGGGAGCTTGGTGTGTGTGGGGGGTGGGGAAAAGCCTGGTGAGCACTGCTTAGGTGCCTCCTCTTTGACTAGCTGGTGCCTCCTCCCGCGGGGGTCACATTAAGGTAAGTGACAGAAACAAGGAGATGATGGGACAGGCTCTCTGCCATGTGCCACCTGCAGAGCAGCTCTTCGGGCCTGGGGGTGGGGGTGGTGCATGACCCTGGGCAGAGGCCTCCTGTTATTTTTTAGTTTTTTATTCATTTTACAGTAAAGCGGATTTCCAAGGAATGCGCCCGAAAGCCCAACAAGAAAATTTGTAGGAAAGGAGGTAGGTAGCGAGCCGGCGGGGAGGGAGAGAGAGAGAGAGAGGGAGGGCTGCCTGCCCACCTGCCCTTGCCCCTGAAGACCCAGCCTTCCTTCAAGTAGCCCAGGCTCAGGGGGCGGTTGGTGAGCAGCCTTAAGCTCCACCTCGTCCAAGGGCCTCGGCTGCCTTTTCAGGGAAGGTTTGGTGGCCTAAGGCAGGTTCAGAGCAGAAGTGGCAACCCCATTTCTTCTGATCTTCCCAGCCCCTACTTCCACCCGCAAGCGTGTGCCAAAGACAGAGCCGCTGGTCCCTCACGCTCAGGCCACCTCAGGAGAGCTCAACGCAGCCAAGGGGGGGGCCAGAGGCTCTGCCCTGTTCCTGGTGGGGGAGCCTTGGGCTCATCCTTCCGAGTTCTTTCCTGGGTTGATAGGCTAGACTTAACTCTTCAGCCCTGAAACTGAGACCAAACTTGTACATAGGCTTAGTAACCCTGCCACCCAACTGCCGCACCTCCAGCCAGAACATAGCCCATTGACTGGGGCTGGTCTGGTGGGAGACCTGGGAGGCCTCTGGGAACTATGCACTCTAAAGGGAGCACAAGATGGTGCATTTTAAATTGACCCTCTTACTGGGAGGAATTTGTTCCCCCTGTATGATACATCTTCATGTGCGAATAGCACTTTATGTTTTCTGTGAAGTGCTTTCATACTTAGCTCATAAAATCCTCCCCACATCTCTGGAAGCTTCTAAGGCGGGAATCGGTATCCCAATTTCATGGATGAGGAAGCAGACCCAGGGGAGTGACTTGCTGCTGCTCAAGGCCCCATCACTGGTCTGTGGCAGAGCTGGGACTAAAACCTGGGTCTCTTGACCCTCAGGGCAGCGATCTTTCCACTGTAGCACGCGAGGCAACTCCTGTCTGGTCATTCCCGCCTCCCCAACTCTGTAAACCGGTGAAGTGCGAATGGGTTGGGCCAAACTGGAAACAGTAACAGCCTAAGGAACTGGTGGAAAATCAGCCTGATCCCTACAACCCTTTGGCAAGCTTGGAGCTTGCTTTCGTTTGAAATCCTAGAGCAGGGTTTCCCTAAGTGGGACCAGGTGCTCCCTGCTGAGTGAGAACCCCAGGGAGCAGAGCCTAGGATCTCCATGTTGGGCATGCGCACTGAGTGCTTTTGATGCACACTAAGCAGTGAGTGGCACCTGCTGCCCCGCAGGAGTGTTCCACCCTATCCCCACACCAGCCCAGGACCCTACACACAGTAGTCTATCAGTAAACACTTTTTTTTTTTTTTTTTACAAATGAAGAAACACTGTGGCGCCACGGCAAAAGTACAGGTCTGGCAGTCACAAAGCCTGACCCAGTGAGTCCCAGCTCTGCTGCTAACTCACAGTGAGACCTTAGGCAAGTCTTTTCCTTGAAGAACCTCTATGTCCACAACTGAAGGTGGTAGAGGACTGGTCGGTCCTTAACATACCATTGTCTTGTCAATGAATTCAGGAAGCAGGCCCCTATGAGTTACTTACTGGGGGGGGGGTAGGAAATGACCTTAACTTTAACCCTTTCCTGGGAGGAAGGATCTCCCCAGGGTCCCAGTAAGAGCCTAGGGCAGTCCACTCCAGTCCTGAGACTTTTGCTAGGGAGCAGGCTGCAAGCTCCACTCAGATACACACACTGCTCATGATAGTTCACTGCAGGCAAGGCCAAATGCTAGGTGTTGTTGGAATGTGGAGGGAGGTAAATGAGACAGAGGAAAGATTTAGAAATAACTGAAGGTCTGATCACTGCTCTGAAGAAGCTCCTAGCTTAGTATTTGGTCTCAGCCGGTTTAGCTAGGCCCCACAGGCCGCCTTGGGAAGTGGGGTTTTGGACAGTGTCGGGGAGGTCTTTGGGTCATTTAGCTGTTCAAAGTAGTTCCCTATCCAGGGTCCATTGGCTATTTGGAGGAAACTCATCCACAGAGGTGGTTAGGATTGTGTTCTTAAGGAAAGGCACAGCTGGCCTGCCTGGCATTACGCAGTGGTACCGTGTCAGGATGGGAGATGGTGGGCCAGCTGGCCTGGGAGACAGGCATGGCAGCAAAGAGTTGCTCAGCAGGTGCTAAGCTGGAGGAGCAAAAGCATCTGTGTGGAGGAGGCTGGGACAGTGCAGCAACCCGGGAACACTCTGGGAGGGGGAGGTGGGGAAGGGATGCATCTTCTAAGTCAGGGACCCATGGGAAGTGAAGGATTTCCTAGGCAAAACCTGCCCCATCCTCACCCTGAGCCCCATCAAGTTGGAGGAAATTCATGTTTAGGGATGACTGATACCTTTCCATGTGGGAGGGAGGCGCTGTCCACTGTGTGGATGGTAATGTCCCGTGTCCCACAGGGTCTCTGGGGGCAGTGACGGCAGGTGTTAAGACGGTAGAGATGCCATGGCAAGTTTGGGAAGCTGGAGGCAGTTGCTGCCCCTTGCGCTGGGCTCATGCCCCGGTTGAAAAGCCATTTTGTATTATGAGGGCGGTTCCTGTTTTGATTAATAGCTGGAAGGGAATTCAGCCACTCGGAGCCCAGGCCAGCTGAGAGAGAAGGCTCTTTGCTGCCTCCAGGCTGAGAGGATCTGGTGTCCTAGAGAAGAGGGGAAGCCCTGGATGCCAGCAGAAGGACCTCTGTTTGCACACACTACCCGGCATCCAGGCAGGGCCATTCATTCTCAAGGTGCACTTCTCGTGTCCTTAGAACAGGAAGAAGAATTGGTGCCAGTTAACCCCCAGGTCCTAAATGTCTCTCTTCTCTCCTCTGAGCTCTTCTTTTCTCTCCTTCCCTTCCCTCCCTTCCCCTCCATGCTCCACCTCTTTTCTCATTGATTTTTTTCCCTTCCCTTTCCCCTACCCCCACAAGATGGCATGGTGCAGTGGAAAGACCATGGGCTTTGGAGTCAAGCAGACCTGGGATTGACTCTCACCTCGAGCACTTTCTAGCTGTGTGATCTTGAGCAAGTCACTTGCCCTCTCTGAACCTCAGTTTCCCCATCAGTAAAGCAAGAATATAGTAGCCACCTCACTGGGCTGTAAGGATCAAACCACATGGCAGAAGTAGAGTGTCCAGCACATGATAAATATTCAGTACATAGTACGTACATACTAGGAACTATTACCATCATCTCTCTCTCTCTTTCTCTCTCTTCCGTACCCCCATTGCTCTCTTCCCTCTTCCTTCTTGCCCTCCTCTCTCCGGCTCTCTCTAGATCTCAGAGCAAAGCTTGCTGCTCTCAGGCCTGGTTCCTATGGGCAGGAACCCCATTTGCCATTAACCAGAGCAGAGGCCCCAACAAGGAAGACCAGAGGGACAGCTTCATCTCCCATTTTCTCCTGTGGGACTCAGGGTCAGCTGAGGCCCAGCTGGAGCCTGCTCACTGGGCCCAGGGAGCGCAGGGCTGCGCTCTGCTAGCTCGCATCCGTATCCACACGTGCTGGCAATGCTGCCTCGCACACTCAGTGCCCGCCCCTGCTCTCCAGCTCAGCCTGCCTGTGTGCACATGCACAGCCCCTCGCAGATGGGAGAAATCCCTTCCCTGAGCGGCTCTCTGGCTCTGTGCCCTGGCCCACCTGCTGCTACCTCCTCCCTAGCTGGGAAGGTGGTTGGTCAAGATGGGCTGTTGGGGCCAGGGAGGTGCAGGGAGGCCAGCACAGCAGGGGCCTGCAACACCATCATCCTGATGAAGGGCTGGGCCTCAGCCCACCCATTCCCTCAGTTCTTGCCATCCTTCCTGCCTGTCCTGGGCCCAGGCCCCGAGCTGGCTTGCTGGGCCACACTGCAGTCACGCTGTTTTTGAATTCTCTCTCTGTTTTGTTCTCTGTTCTGTGCTGTTGTGTCTCCCTGTGTCTGGTCCCCAGGATCCGGCGCTAAGAAACAGGGCGAGGACTTAGCGGATAATGACGGGGATGAAGATGAAGGTATTTGGGGGCTGCAGGGCGCGGCGGCTGGTGCATGGCACAGAGCCCCTCCCCCTCTCGATGGGGAGAAGCCCCGTCTGTCTGTCTGTCCGTCCGTTGGTGTGTTTCTGTTTTTGTACAAAGCTGTTGAGCTGTTCATCCATCTTTGGCCTGATTGGCCACTGGGAGTTCCAGGGTGATGGACATGGCTGGCGGGGAGCTGGGGACCACAAGCAGAGCTACGAGGAAGTCCTCACCCCGCTCCCCCTCCCATTCTCAGTCCTACAGTAGCAAGCGGGGCTGCCGGAGACATCTTCCTCCCCATCTGCTGTGGTTGATGGGTCCGTGCCCCTACTGAGAAGCAGGGAGAGTGGAGAGAAAGCAGGGCTGAGGGAGGGTGAGGAGATGCCTGTTTCACTGAGGGGACGCTTGTGTTTTCTGGGGAGACTGGCTGCTGGGACAGGGGCTCAGCAGGATGTTGAACTGAGGAGTGAGGAACCACAAAGGAAAGGGGTTGGACAGCAGTGCTAGCTAGAACCTCCCCAGCCTTCTCTTAGCAAGACAGAGATGGCCTTGGGGCCAAGGGCTGCAGCGGGCTCAGGGCAGGGCCACAGGAACTGGGGACTAAGGCGCCAGGCTGGGGTGAGGGCACCACAGTGCAGTTGCTAGATGGCATGAGATCCTTGAGTGATGGCTGACGCAGTCTTCCTTCGTCCTTGGGAAAACAGGTTGTGTTTGCTCGGCAGCACAGAGATTTCCCTTCTACCGCCACGGCTGGGCCTTGCCCCTCCTCCCTCGGAGGGGCCAGACAGCTCAGGGGGCCCGCTGGTGGCTGGTAGGGCTGTGTGGTGGCCAAGGGTTGAGGGGCTGCAGGTAGAGATGATCAGGCCGAAGCCTCCTCCTGACCGCCCGTCCCACCCCTGCCCCCAGGCTGCTGGGGTTGGGGAGCAGCTACTTTAAGGTCCCTTGCTGTATGGCCTCTGGGAGGCCCCATCTTCATCTAATGTGGACAGGGGGCGGGGCAGGGTCACTCCGTCTTAGTTCTGCCCTTTCCTCTTCCACGTCCCCAGTGGCTCCACATAAGCCTGCCTGGTGCCTGGGGAGAATGGGGTACACGAGCACATGGCTGAGAAACCATGTCACTAAGCTTCCCCCTACCCCATCTCTGCCATTCACTCCCCTTCCCCCACATTCTTCCTTGTTCTCTCCCTGTGCTACCCCTTATTCCCACCCCTCTTGTCTCTGTCTGCACTGGGGGGCCGGCTGCTGCCAATGGCCATATTTCCATGGAACTTGGTCTAGTCTTGGGGGTTCCAGGGCTCCCCAGCCCCTGCTCTCTAAAGCCATATCAGGTCCCAGGACTCCTGGGTGCCCAGGGCAGGGACTCACTTGATCCTGCCAAGGGACCAGCCCTTCCTCTTCCTTCTGTGACCGCCCTCCTCCTCCACCTCCAGGACCCACCCACAGCCTACCTAGGCCTTGCTGTATCAGGCACGCCTGGCTGCTGGGAGGCACTTGAAACCAGAGTCGTTAAAAACATCACTGAAGTCCAAGTGTCTCTGGCTGGTGCCTGAGCTCCAGGCTGAACAGCCCCGTGAGTCCTGCCCTCAGAGATGGCGGTGGTGTCCTGGCACCTGGGATAGCTTTGATGTCCACAACACCCCCCCCCAGGGCTGGCAGGGGCGGGGGAGGAAGGGCATCCTACCCAGCCTGTATCTCACCCCTTCTCCTTACAGACATCCGGGACAGTGGCGCTAAGCCCGTCATGGTCTACATCCATGGAGGCTCTTACATGGAAGGGACAGGCAACATGATTGATGGCAGCGTCCTCGCCAGTTATGGCAACGTCATCGTCATCACCCTCAACTATCGGGTTGGGGTGCTAGGTATGGTTCCCTGCTAGGCACCTACGAGGAAGCCTGGGTTCTCAAGGAGGGAGGAAAGGGTGCTGGGAGTTAAGACCTGGTGGCCTTGGTTCTCTAGCTAGCGCTAATGAGCATAGTCAGAATGTTGTTATCCCATTACCCCTACCCAAGTGAAGGGAGCTTCCCTGTGTCCCCAGGCCCTTTCCTGGGTGTTCAATTCAAACTTCACACTTTCTCTTAGGCCTTAAGCCTGGGCTCTGCTTCCAGGCTTTTGCTTGGCTGGGTCTTGGGAGGCCCATTAATTTTCTAGTGTCCTGTCTTCATCCCTACCCACCGACATCACACAGTCCTGCAGTCCTGAACAGCCCGCACACACACACAGATATTCCTTCTAGCCAATCACATATCCACATAGCCACACACCCTCACATGTTTACACATGCACACTGCCCTCGTTCACCCTCATGCATACGGTGATTTCTCACTCACCCCCACAAGCACAGACACGTCCATACATGCATAGACCCCCACATCCACATCTCTAGACCCCCTAACATATACACACATTCCCCCAGCATTTTATACACACTGAACACCAGTAGTCTTCCCCACACACTTATCCACACGCCCATAGATCTCTATACACTCCACGTCCCTACCCCACACCTACACAGATTCCTCTCCCCTTCACACACACATGCGTCCATAGATCTCTGCCACCACATATTTATAACCATATCTACACCCATACACACACTGTACATAACCACAGTTACACTTTACCCCATGTGTATGCACCACACAAAGACCTACATCCCGCACATTCCATACACCAAGCCCACGCATGTATACCTTAAATGTACAGAAATATTTCTTTCACACAGTTATTTCCCCCTATGCACCCCACTTACGGATCCATCCAACAACCATGTAGACACATATGTCCCTCGCCTTCCCTACATAAACACAAACCTATAGTATCCCTCCTACGTATACACAAGTACACCCATACGTGCGCATCCACACCCCCAACCCCACACATACACAAATACTACACACACGCCTCTCACATCCCTGCTTGCACATCTACATCTGCATCACTCATAGACCCCCTACACATATACCCATGCGCACACTCACATCCATACATACCTTGCATGTATACACCCAACACATACATAAGTGCGTAACTCCCCGCCTACCCTACAAATGTATACACATTCGTATACCCACACCTGGCTGTTCGTGTACACATATCTCTCCTCAGCCGCACACTAATGCACACCCACACTTATACACCTCACATACACACACGTACACATTTCTTCTACTCTGTCCGTGCATACATCTCTGTATGCTCCCACGCATTACACAAACACATTCTGTCACACATACACACTTATTTCACAAGTGCCTCTTCTCACACACCCACATGCCCGTCCCCACATGTACCCTGTCATCCACACGCTTGTTTCAGCGACTTAGGCTGCCACTTCACCCTGTAGTTTCCTTGGTCTCTGTCGATACCTATATGTGACAAAGGTCTCGAAGTAATAAACAAGTGCCTCAGAGAGGGTGACTAAGCATACAGGTCCCTGCTTCCTTTCGGTTGGTCACCTAGGCCTCAGAGGGCACATGCAGCCCCGGATCCCTGGAGCAGCACGAAGAAGCCAACCCCTTCCTGGAGGGCTGTTTCCTCAGAGCTGCAGTGGGGGCCCTGGCTGTTTGCTGGGTCCGTGGGCCTGCGTGCTGAAGCAGCAATTAGGCATGGCTTCCTGCATGGCTAGTTGGCTGACAGCACCTCATTTCCATTTGCTTTTGAGTATATTGCTTTGCCAGTTCTAATCCCAGAGGGCCCGGTACAGCCTTTCACTGGTGGGTGCGGTTATGTATGCAAAAAGGCAATCTCCTCTTGACTTACCTTTAATATTACGTGGGATAGCAAGACTCTGTCTGGGCGTTTAGACTGGAGAAGGGATCTTCCCTGGAAAAAGTGGAGCCTGTGTTCCCTTCAGTGGCATCTGGAGACCGGGTGTGAAGCACGCAGGGCACCTCCCCAGTCCGCACGTGTGCGACATGCTTTGGGTTTCCTCGTGATGCTGTTCCCGTCTCCCTGAGGTGCCCCGGACATCACAGCAGGGCTCTCCTAAGCTGCGCTGCCCCGCCCTGCCAAGAAAGGGGCTTTGAGTCTCTGACAGTAAAAACATCCCGTGAAGGTGGCTGCAAACCCACATTCCAGGGCTGCGTGGTTCCTCAAGAGTGATGCCCATGCAGACACACTCACACACTGATATCCAGGCACACTTAACCGGCAGTTTCAGGCTGGAAGGAATTTTGCCACTTTCTTTTCTTAGTGACAGTAAGAGAAAACATTCAACTCGGGGCGGGCTTCTACAAATTACAAACACAAAGTTCTACCCTCAGAGGTGTATTGGAAAGTGCAGAGAATACTAAGGATACGCTTCAGTTCCGTATTATTGCCCTGGCCAGGGATGGAGAAAAGAGAAGGGGGCAAGAAGAGGGGAGAACGTAAGGAAGAGAAGAAAAGGACAGGAGAGAGCAAAGAGGAAAAGGTGACTGACACAGAAAGGAGGTGGACAGGAGACAGGAGAGACTCTGATTTGAAGGGTCAGTTGGGAGCTGTGTGATGCGCAGAAGCTTGTTGCTGGGGAGCTATCCCTGTGACTGACCTGCTGATTACTTCACGGCCCTTCAGCTGTTCTGATCCTTAAGCTTCTGCAGCACAAGTTCTTAATCTTTCAGGGAGCCTTGGGCCCCTTTGAGGTTCTGATGAAAACTATGGACCCTGGAAACACACATACACACGCGTGCGCGCGCACACACACACACACACACACACAGAAATGATTTCATGGATCCCACTGAAGCTCTCTGTGAAATCCGGTTGCAAACCCCCCACTTTACAACCTCCTCTCATTTGGATAACCATAACAGCATATCTGGGGGCAGAAATATTATTCTTTGGGCATAAGCAGTTAATGATCAAAATGATACTACCCAAACCTCAGAAGGAGTCATAAACTAAGATTCGGTCAGAAGTTCTTTACTGCTTCCTGCGTATTATTCAGTGCCTGCACTGGAACACAAATGTAATCAGTAAGCCACTGATTGGATTCTGGGTACATACACAATGTTTTTGTCTCTTCGCACCAAGTGTGGAACATGGGTTTGTCCCTGACGTTTTGGAATTTTCCTCAGTGTAATTGAGGTTTTGTTGTTTTGTTGTTTTGTTTCCTAAACCATTCCAGAACAGGTGGCCAGTTTTGGACCTTGATTATAGTAAGTCCTCACTTAACACTGTTGACAGATTCTGTTAGATCGCAGGCTAATTGATACAAACAAGAGTTAAGTTCCTACCACATCTCATCAACATTATAACGTTACAATGAAATGATGAAGAAAACATTATTTGAGGACCGGCTGTATATGTATTCATTTTCTCTCCCTCCCATCACTTCTCTGGAGCGCTGAACCCAAACAGGAAGTTCACTCTAAGGTGCTTCTTTAGACATCTTGGGTAATTCATGTATTTGGACAATGTCCAAGGCAGAGCAGTAGCTATTATCTGAGATGCCCCCACTGGGCTTGAGACCAACAAAAAAAAGGCACCCCAGCAGGATATAGGATGTAGTTATCCCTGGGGCTCAGGAAATAGGGGCTTGCCAAGTTTTACTCTGGGTTCCAGAATTTAATCCTACATCCTTGCTCAGGTATCCTTCAGGCAAACCGAAAACCTGGTAAAACATCAAGGCTTGTGTGACAATGGATATCTGTTGTTGTTGTTTTTTTAAAATAAAGATTTTATTTATTTATTTTTAGAGAGACGGGAAGGGAAAGAAAAAGAGGGGGAGAGAAACATCAATGTGTAAGAGATACATCGACTGGTTGACTCTCACACGCCCCCAACTGGGAACCGGGCCTGCAACCCAGGCATGTGCCCTGACTGGGAATTGAACCAGCGACCCTTTGGTTCACAGGCCGGCGCTCAATCCACTGAACCACACTAGCCAGAGGCAGATAGCTGGTTTTGATACCATGTGCCAGATTCCCCTGTCTTCTGTTGACAAGCAACTTACCATGTACTCCAGCCTAGACTTGGGCCCAGGGAGACTGGCTTAGATTTATTCTGACAGTTTATGAAGTTTGGTATTTCAGCCTCATTCTCACGTGCTTTGCATGGATGGCTGAGCTACAGGGGAGCTAGCAGTGGATGAGTGCTGTCCCAGACTGCCAGCTTTGGCAGGCTTGTGGAGGGTCGTGTTTGCTGTATTATCTTCCTGAGCCTGCTGGGTATAGCACTTCAAGCAGGACTCTGGTAATGGGGAGGGTTGACAGGGCATCCTCCAAGGGCTTCAGTGCTTCTTTCTTATCCCAACATTCTTGGCAGCTGAGGGAGCTGCGAGTGATGGTCGAACGCCCCCCGCAGCCTTTTCAGGCCTTTGTTCCTAATCCAGGAAACCGGTACATGTTGGAGCAATCCACTTTACTTCATCCAAAGGCAGGTTCTTCTTCCTGGTTAGCCAGATGTATTGGACACATTTCACTGAGCAATACCCTCCTTGGCCAAGGCTAAAGCCAGGTCTGCTGTTGCCCAAATGAGAGAAAAGGGAAAGAGGATATGGGGAAAGGGTGGGGGGAGGGGACAGGTGGGCTAAGGGAAGTATGCAGTGATTTTGTCCAGAAGGTCTCAAGGCTTGGTCAACTGATGCTTGGTCAGCATACTTCTTGAGACTTGTGGGAACAGCTTCAGTTTGTGAACGGGCCCGGCTAAGGAGAAGCGGGTCCCCCTGTCTAGGGAAACAAGGGCTCCTCCATTCATCGTCATTCAGGCTTTCTCTAATTTCTCCTCATTGCCTCATCGGGAACCTGGAGCTGAAGAGGGTTCGTGACTAGGTCCTGGGAGGAATAACTAAGTACTTTACATACTTAATTGTACCAAATGTAAACTAAGAACACACTTGAAGAGGGTGAAATGAGCTCTCTTGCAGTAGCTAGAAATGGACAGACTTGAGAGAGAGTGAGGAAGGAGGTCTTGTGCCTCTTGGAGACTTTTTGAACTCAGCTTCTACCTGTGGACTTCCAGGACTTGCAGAGAGCTCTCTGTGAGCTGAGGGAGCCTCCTCAAATATGGCCTCTCACAAAGGTGATGCCAGGTGCTGTGAATGTGCTTTTCACTGTGGGGTCAAAAAATACTGATCCAGGTATGGGTTTCCAGTGTGTAGGAGTGCCACAACTACCCATGTGGAAAGAACCCTTCTGAAAGCCTAGTGTGGGAGGAGACAGAGCCTTTGGAGGAGACTAGGGATCAGGGAAGAGGGATGAAATGAGGCAGCAGCATCCATCTTAAAATGGAAGCGGGAGGGGGGGGTAATATAGGACATCTTGGTGGGATAGCCAGCAGGTGGGTGGGAACGTAGTTTCCATGGCAACAAGTCTCCACAGCAGCAAATCCCAGCAGGTGGGTGGGAAGGTAGTCTCCATGGTGACATGCCTCCTCAGCAGCAAATCCCACTGGGTGGGTGGGAAGACGTGTTTCTGTGGTAACACACTGCACTGACTTCCCCTATTTCTCCACCAGGTGAAAAAGATGGTCTAATCCAGGGGTTTTGCAACTTTAACAGGCATCAGAATCACCTGGAGAGTGTGTTAAACCCAGCGATTGCTGGGCCCCATCCCGGAGTTTCTGATTCATTGGGTCCTTGAAGGCAGGGAATGAAGACCTGCCCTGGGAATTGAGGGGAAGGGGGCATCTGAGGCCCTGGGAAAAAGTACAGGTGGACTAACTTGCATGGCAAGGGAAAGGAGAGCTTAGGGATTTTTGCCTCTTGGGATCTTCACTTTCTTCAGAGAGAGAATAAAAGGGAAAGAGAAGTAACTATAAAACTATAAATTGACAATGTGCTTAACATGTTGGTGATGTTTATTTATACTCCTTTTATCCTTGTAACAACCCATTGGAGAATTTTTTTATCCCTTTTTACAGAAGAGGAAACTAGAGCCCAGAGATTTTAGATAATTTGCCCAAAACTACATGGCTTAGTAAGTAGTAGAGCCAGGACTCGAACCAAGGACTATTTGAGTCCAGGGCCCTTGTGTTTTGAACTCTGTCTTGCCAGGTGCTTGAGTCATGCTGCAGATGGTACATCAGGGCAGAGGATGCTGGGTCCTGGCCATTTGCAGTTCCTGCAGGTTAAGTCTCCCAACTGGAGGCATCCCCTTCAAATGGTCTGGAAATGCCCTCCCTCTAAACCAGGGAATGGCGGGAGGCAGGGAGCCAATGCTTGCTGTACTGACATGTGCTGGACCAACTAGGTGGATAGAACTAAGCTGCATGCCCATCCTCTGTCCTCACAGCCCCGACTCCTGCTGCCAATGTACCCCAGTCCTCCCTCCCTCCGTCTTCACTGTCTTCATGCCCTTTTTTAATTCCAGGTTTCCTGAGCACTGGAGATCAGGCTGCCAAGGGCAACTATGGGCTCCTTGACCAAATCCAGGCCCTCCGCTGGGTGAGCGAGAATATTGCCTTCTTTGGTGGCGATCCGCGCCGCATTACCGTCTTTGGCTCAGGCATCGGCGCGTCCTGTGTCAGCCTCCTCACACTGTCTCATCACTCTGAGGGTGAGTAGCTCTGGGGGCAAAATACGAACGACCAAAGCGCGCTGGTTCCCCACCCTGCGCCTCAGGCCTTGCAGGCGCCAGAGCGGCTGCTCCGTGCGCAGGAGCAGTGGGGGAATCAGCCCGCCCTGAGCTCAGTGTCCTTTCGGGGAGAAGCAGAAGGGACAGGTTTTGCTAGGGGAAGAAGGACCTCTCCCAAAGGGAGAGAGAGGGGAGGAGAGAGTCCCACCTCCAGCTTGAGAAAGTGATCTCATTCACATCTCCTTCTGATGTGGGAGTCTTATTTGGGAGAGTGGAAGCCCAGCGCCTCTCTCTAAAGGGACGGCAGTTCTTTTTGAGGCAGCAAAGCTTGCGGTTTGGGAAGGACACGTGACTGCGAGGTAGAGCCCTACGGTGGCAGGTAGTTTTTAAGTGTAAGAAACACTCCTTCTCTGCCTTTCTTTCTGAAGAACAAGTCTGTACAAGAAGGGAACTGTCCTTGAGGGGGGAGATGGAGGAGGATTGCTTACCGGTGGGACCAGGAATGGCCACCTATTACCAGATTCCAGACTTCCTCCCGTGCTGTCCCGTTTTTAGCCCCTAGGTAACCCTCTCTCCTGGTCCCGAGTCCCTCTGCCCATGACTCTTCCAAGGGGGCTGAACTGGCCCTTTTAAAAATTTATGTATTTATTTAGAAAGAAAAAGGAAAGGAGAAAGAGAGGGAGAGAAACATCAGTGTATGAGAGATACATCAGCCAGGTGCCTCTCGTGCGCCCGCAACTGGGGACCTGGCCCTAACCCAGGCATGTGCCCTGACTGGTAATCGAACTGGCAACCTTTCAGTTCACAGGCCAGTTCTCAATCCACTGAGCCACACACCCGCCTCCAGGGCCAAAGTGGCCCTTGCATTCTCACAGGAAATGTTCTCGTCACTCTGAACTCCAGCACATTCTCTGTCTAAGAGGTAAAGGTGCCCCTCTATGGAGTCAGGAAATCTGTGAGAGAACACATGGCCGTTTCACTGAAATCAACCCCACGAGTTCATGATAATCTCACAAGAAGACTTTCAGTCTCTCTTTGAAGAAGGCCTGTCTCTCTGAGAGAGAAGAATCACCTTCTCTGATCTAGAAATTCCATCTCCATCTCTCCAGGGACTACCCTGGTGGGGGAAGACTGGGATGGGATCTGCATCCCACCTTAGAACGGGCTTCTAGGTGATAGTCAGGGGAGCAGCGGTCCTTTTCCCACAAAGGAGGGTGAGGTGACCGGCTATGAGGGGGCCTCTGTCTGAAAACAGGGACGAACAGTGCCGCCTCTGACTGGGGGCTGTCCCTGGGAGGAGAAGGCCTTTCTTGGCACTCTGCTCTGTCTCATAGGGGGCCTGTGTCTCTGCAGACTCGGCTGCTTTAAGGATCTGTTCTCTCTGCCTTTCTGTCATTGACTCACGGAGAACAATCTTCCGAAAAGTGAGGCTGTCTCTTAAGCCATCATCTGTATTTCCCTCCTGCTCTTTCTGCCCATGCAAACTGTCTTTCTCTTAGAGCAGTGGTTCTCAACCTTCCTAATGCCGCGACCCTTTAATACAGCTCCTCATGTTGTGGTGACCCCCAACCATAAAATTTTTTTTGTTGCTACTTCATAACTGTCATTTTGCTACTGTTATGAATCGTCATGTAAATATCTGATATGCAAGATGTATTTCCATTGTTACAAATTGAATATAATTAAAGCATAGTGATTAATCACAAAAACAATATGTAATTATATATGTGTTTTCCGATGGTCTTAGGCAACCCCTGTGAAAGGTTCGTTCAACTCTCAAAGGGGTCGCGACCCACAGGTTGAGAACCGTTGTCTTAGAGGAACGGGACTGTGTGCCTGAGGCCCAGCTTATCCTTTGGCAATATTGGGGCCAGTGAGAGAATTATACCCTTTTTTCCTCCCTAAGAAAGAATCATTCCCTTTTTGAGCTTGGAGGACTGGCTCCCCTTCAACTAGGGGAAAATCTGGACCCAAGTAGCTTCGAGAAAAGGAAAGGGTCTTTGAAAACTATGGACTGGGAAGAGGGCACATGCCCTGGAGACTTTCAGACCCCAAGACCTTTGCCCTTGAAATCCTTCCCCAAACTCCCAGAATGTGAGGCTCTCTCCTGCCTGCATTTCTCATCTCTCATGAAAAAGACCCCTTTGTGGTGGAAGTGCCAGCTCCCTGGTGGTGCGCTGGCACAGAGCTGGGCCCAGCTGGGCAGGAAGCAAGAGGGGAAGACAAGGAGAGATAAAGAGAGGGAGCATAAGGAAGCTGATGTCTGGGACCCAAGGGGTTAATCCTTCCTGGCATGTCCTTAACCCCCAAGTTACCAACCATTGCCCCAGGCCAAGGAAGCAAGAAGCAGTGGGGGACCAGTCAGGGAAGGGACCCAGACACCTCTCCTCTGGTCCTCACCAATCATCCCAGCCCAAAGGGTTTTCCTCCTTCCCAGCCCATTCAACCCGTAGGGCAGCCCGAGTAACAAAGGAATGAGGAGGTGTTTGATTTGTCCCACAGAGAAAGGCAAGGGGGCCTGGGCTGTGGGTGACAAGACAGATGTGACCTGGTGCTACCTATCTTCCGTAGGGCTTTTTCAGAGGGCCATTATCCAAAGTGGTTCTGCTCTGTCCAGCTGGGCTGTGAACTACCAACCAGTGAAGTATACGAGCCTGCTGGCAGACAAGGTGGGCTGTAATGTGCTAGACACAGTGGATATGGTGGACTGTCTTCGGCAAAAGAGTGCCAAGGAGCTGGTAGAGCAGGACATCCAGCCAGCCCGCTACCATGTGGCCTTTGGCCCTGTGATTGATGGCGATGTCATTCCTGATGACCCCGAGATTCTCATGGAACAGGGTGAGTTCCTCAACTATGATATCATGCTAGGTGTCAACCAGGGCGAGGGGCTCAAGTTTGTGGAAGGGGTGGTGGACCCTGAGGATGGTGTGTCTGGCACCGACTTTGACTACTCAGTCTCCAACTTTGTGGACAATCTGTATGGATACCCTGAGGGAAAGGACACCCTGCGTGAGACCATCAAGTTTATGTACACAGACTGGGCAGACCGTGACAACCCTGAGACCCGCCGGAAAACCCTGGTGGCACTTTTCACGGACCACCAGTGGGTGGAGCCCTCAGTAGTAACAGCTGACCTGCACGCCCGCTATGGCTCACCTACCTACTTCTACGCCTTCTACCATCACTGCCAGAGCCTCATGAAGCCTGCTTGGTCAGATGCAGCTCATGGGGACGAAGTACCCTATGTTTTCGGGGTCCCTATGGTGGGCCCCACTGACCTCTTTCCCTGCAACTTCTCCAAGAATGATGTTATGCTCAGTGCTGTCGTCATGACCTACTGGACCAACTTTGCCAAGACCGGGTAAGGAGAAAGTAGGAGGTCTTCTTTGGGACCCCAGCATGCCATCCCCTCTGCTCCTCTATCTAAACCTCTTCCATCATCTCCCTTCCTAAGGTATTCCCCAAATCTTCCTTGGTAAGCCTTTCAACCCCCAACCCCCACTTCTTCCTTTGAAGTCTTTCATGCCATTTCCTTCCCTCAAAAATGTTGCTGAGGCTCAGAACTCCGTTAACATTAAGACTGAACAGGAGCAAGAGTCATTGGCTGAACTGTGGGATTCCAGATTAAATTGTCAGAGGCTGCATGAAGTGGAAATAAAGTACACACGAAAAGAGCCTTTAAAGGGCTCTCGGGAAAACTGGGCAGCTGCAAAGATGCATGGATGCTCAGTAGCATGTGGGAAGAAAGTGTGACCTTACACAGCATGACCTTATAGGACAGGCACAGGGAAGGCTTAGACGGTTCCATGAAGCTGTGGGCAGTAGGAGTGCAAGGCTGGGGAAGGAGTGTGGACCAAGGAGTGGGGCAGACCCTGAAAAAGATGAAAATGGTGGGAAGTTTAAGAGTGGGAAGGAGGTGTTTAGGGGTGGCTGTGAGAGGAAGAATGCTGAGCCCTTTCCTCATCTAGGTACAGTGGTAACCCCAGATTTCCATGTGGTATTTCAGGGATCCCAACAAGCCGGTCCCCCAGGACACCAAGTTCATTCACACCAAGGCCAACCGCTTTGAGGAAGTGGCCTGGTCCAAATATAATCCCCGAGACCAGCTCTACCTTCACATCGGGCTGAAACCAAGGGTCCGCGATCATTACCGGGCCACTAAGGTGGCCTTTTGGAAACACCTGGTGCCCCACCTTTACAACCTGCATGACATGTTCCACTATACATCCACGACCACCAAAGTGCCGCCTCCGGATACCACCCACAGCTCCCACATCACCCGAAGGCCCAACGGCAAGACCTGGAGCACCAAGCGGCCAGCCATCTCCCCTGCCTATAGCAATGAGAATGCCCAAGGGTCCTGGAACGGGGGTCAGGATGCGGGGCCACTCTTGGTGGAGAACCCTCGTGACTACTCCACTGAATTAAGTGTCACCATCGCCGTGGGGGCCTCCCTTCTATTCCTTAACGTTCTGGCCTTCGCTGCCCTCTACTACCGTAAGGACAAACGGCGGCAAGAGCCCCTGCGGCAGCCTAGCCCTCAGAGGGGAGCCGGGGCCCCCGAATTGGGAGCTGCTCCTGAGGAGGAGCTGGCAGCATTACAGCTGGGCCCCACCCACCATGAGTGTGAGGCTGGCCCCCCCCACGACACGCTGCGCCTCACTGCGCTGCCCGACTACACGCTGACCCTGCGGCGCTCCCCTGATGATATCCCACTCATGACCCCCAACACCATCACTATGATTCCCAATTCCCTGGTAGGGCTGCAGACGTTGCACCCCTATAACACCTTTGCCGCAGGGTTCAACAGTACTGGGCTGCCCCACTCACACTCCACTACCCGGGTATAGCTCCAGCCCAGAGCACAGCCTATCTCCCGGCTCCCTCCCTCCCAGATCTACACACACACACACACACACACGCACGCACATGCACACGCACACACACACACACACACACACAGAAATATATGTATACGCACGCACCCACACCCAACAGCAGACTCACCTGCACAAACACAGACGAGGACATGCGCCCGCATGTACAAAAACACAAATAAGGAAGTAAACCTGAACAAACCCTTCAAATGGGGACGCAAATGGGTCCTTGGGAAGCCGAGGACCCATGGAACAGCAGCTGAAGCCAGCTCCTTGAGCCTGACCAGACGCTCCTGGGGGCCTGAGAGCACCAGCTGGACACCCCCTTGGTGCTCGCCCTCTGCCTCCCTTGGAACCACACCACCGACCAACTCCAGACTTGGGAGCTGGAAAGAGCATGGTAGCTCTTTCTCCCCCAGACTTGGTCTTTTTCTCTGGGTCTTGTTTTTGTTGATTTATTTTCTACATTTGGAACAAATGTTTCTCCGACCTGTGAGTGCAAAGAGGCTACAGAAGGGAAGGCCCCAGGCGCAGGTCTTTCTGGCTCTGGAAACCCCAGTGCTCACACAATCTGACCAAGGATCAGGACCCCTGAGAGGGAAACAGATTTGAGTAAGACCATGGGGGGGAAGGAGGAAGGGGCTACCACTGCGTGGGGTTGGGGGGCATAGGGGAGAACTCTCCGGCCATCTCTGTGTCCCTGTGGAGGGCTGCAGAGTCTGCAGAATAGGTTTGGTGAATGAGGTTCTGTAGAGGCGTCCTTATTGGGCCCAGGCATAATCTGGGTTCTGCCTCTGCCCTTGGGGTAATGCTATCAGAAATTCACCCCATTTTATTTACAGTCTCTTTTGTGTCTGTCATTTCTCTTTCCAAAAGGCAGTGTTTTTTTGTTGTTGTTGGCTTTTTTTTTTTTTTTTAAAGAAAAGTTCTTAAAACACTAACGGAAACCCATGGAGTTTGTCCTTTGTAAAAATTTTAAACACAGTGTCTTGTTATAAAAATAAAAAATCCAGTTAGCACTCCCAACTTGCCTCCCTTGCGCAGGCCTCGCCCCGACAGACCTCCCAGCTGGGTGCCTCTGCAGGCTAGGAACTGGCAGCGGCGACATCTGCCTCCTGTGCCTTTAGCTGATGCATGTCTGCTCTGTGCTCAGCTGGGCCCACAGGAAGGCCTCTCCAGTCTTCATCAGGTTGCCGTCCCCAGGACTCTGGGTTCCTGCTGCTGAAGCCATCTCTTAGCGCCTCATGGCCTCCTAATGAAATGGCAAAAATAACACTTCTGTCTCCTCTGCACGTCATCGTGCTGCTGCCGCCTCTACCCGCACCACCAGGGCCACCAGCCTGCCCGCATCCTGGACTGGGGGCTGGGAGGAGATCTGAGCTCTAACATGCTGAAATTCTTACTCATATCTGAATCCAGCGAGGCTCCAGGTCTGCAGACTCCCTGGCCTTGGGCGACTGACAGAGCAGGGGCCCTCTCCTCCCCGGAGACGCTGGTGTCCTGTTCTGTGCATTGGAGCTGGAGAAGTCACTGGGGCTCTGGGAGCAATTTGTCTCCAGGATTACGATCAGGGGTTCCATATAGACCCTAGGGGACAGATTCAGTGGGGTTCACAGGGTTAACATTATGGTATTTCATATTATTCTCAGTGACCTGAATGGGCTGAACAAGTAGTCTGCTCATCAAGTGTGACAGCCGGGTGGGGTTGCTGACACCTCAGAAACCAGGATTAGAATTCTTCAAAGTGACCCTGACATAATAAAGGGAGATGAACCAACACAGCAGGAAGATGTTCAGAGGGTATGATCACGAGGTAGTACACACAAGGACCAAAACCAAGGACCAACCTACTTATATGGTGCCTGGGACAAGAGAGATGGGCAGTAATTGACTTGACACAGTATAGTTAACAAAAGAACTGGGGACAGAGTGTCAGGGTGGGTGACAGCTGAACGAGTCCGTAGTGTAGAACTGGTTTCTCCTCTCTCCCTGCCTATCTTCTTCCCCAAACTAACATGAATACTAGCATATAATAACAAAAATGTAGCATGAAGTTGCTGGGAAGTAATCAGAGTTTGACTCTGAACGTTAGAAATAACCTCGGAGTCATCTAGTCCAACACACTTATTTTACAATTGGAGAAATGGGCCCAGAAAAGTCCAATGTCATGGTTAGCATTACAAACAGACCTAGAATGCAGTCCAGAGATATATGACCTTTCCCATGGTCCTCAGCTTTTTCCACCCTACCTAGCATTGGTTATGCCTTTCAGAGCATTAATGCATCTGCCCCAGATCAACACATTTTCAGCGTATGTGGAAAAGTGGGAGAGGGTCTGGAGAAGACCAAAAACAATGTGCCAAAGGACTAGGTATTTTTTATATATATAGAAAGGAGGAGCCCTGGTTGGTGTGGCTCAGTGGATTGGACACTGGCCTGTGAACCAAAGGGTCACCGGTTCGATTCCCAGTCAGGGCACATGCCTGAGTTGCGGGCCAGGTCCCCAGTTGTGGGTGTGCGAGAGGCAACCACACATTGATGTTTCTCTCCCTCTCTTACTCCCTCCTTTCCCCTCTCTCTAAAAACAAATAAATAAAATCTTTCAAAAAGAAAAGAAAGGAGGAACATGGTGAGGTAACATTCAGTAACTGTGGAGCACCTACTATGTGACAAGTGTGTTAAATCATCTTTAAAGATTTCACTCCTAAATAAGGACAGAGCTGCCATTTCTTCTGAGTATGATGCTGGGGGAAAGGTTAAGTTAGACACAAGGAAACACTCTGATATGCGTAGGTGATCATGGCACTTCGTAAGTCACTTCGTAAGTGACTCCGTCAGTCTTCTGAAACAGTTGCCAAACTAGATGAAAGACTACTAAGGAAAATACTGCTGCTCATCTTCCTGGAAGCAGAGGCTGGGTTACATGACCTTTTTAGCTCAATTCAAAGTCTTTCTTGTTACAATCCTTTGATCGCTCTGTCTCAGATATTACCAAACAGGACCTCCTCTCTCGTCTCGGGTGTGTGTGTGTACGTGTGTGTACGTGTGTGTGTGTGTGTGTGTGTGTGTGTGTCTATCTCCAAATTAGGAGACTCTCTATTTGGGAAGGATTTAGACATTGCCTCTCCTCTAAGAACCCCAGGTGCTGTAGCAAACCCAGCTCCTATCCTATTTGGGACTCATCAGTGAGAGATTACAGTTGGTCTTCATACCTTTGAAAGGTCTGCGTGGAAGAGATGGCCTCAAAGACAGGCAGGGTTTCGATCTCATTGACAGTCAGTGCTGTACCCCTGGTAGCTTGAGTGTTCTTAGCCCCATTGCTGACAGCCAGCCCCGGGCCCAGCTAAAAAAACCCAGCTCCTTGTTTGAAGAGGGGCTGAGAATATTCTTGGATTTTATTTCACATTGCAAAAATCATTAGTACCTAGACAGGGTCCAGCCTGCATTCCTAGATTTATCTGGTTTCTGTATTAGTCCTTTTGAGAGCTGGACACAATTATCTTGGGGCCTGAATGTGTGGTGTGTGCAAAGGGCCAGAGGTTGGTCACTGTAAAAATATCCATTGAAAGGGAGTATGTTTGTCACGATGGTAGGCCTGGCCCTGTGCTAGTTTATAAATTGTGATGGATAGAAGATTCCCCCTTGGGGTTTATACTATCAGGGAGACAAAACTGAACTATGATAAAATGAGTGAAATGCATAATCTAACATGTGACTTTAGTTGTGTGGTCAAGGTTAAAGGGGCTGGAGAAATTGCAAGAAAAGCTGTGGGGGAGATTTGGGTGGGCAGGTGGGTAGCATAGCGCACACTGCAAATTCAGAGAAAAGGCTCAGCCAGACCAATCACGCAAGAAGGTCTAGGCACGCTTGAGTTGCAGTGACAGACTGATTTGACTGAAGTAGAGGGTTCAAGTTAAATGCTGGGACAGCAGATTGAAAAGGCAGGTCGTGGAAGTCTTCCTAAGCAGAAGAGTAAGGGTGTTACTGGATGAGTCATGGGACACTCTGACTTTTCCATTTGCTAATGGTTTTGGGGGGGGGGGGACCAAAACCTCAGCTCCTCTTTTGCTCCTTCTGTCCTGTGAGGAGGAGGATTTCCAGAGAAAGGACAGAGTGAGCACCTGAGAGAGGCTCCTAAAGGCAGTCTATTCCAAAAGGGTCTTTAGCTGCTCTGAGTAATTCCACCTCATAGTCTGGGTCAATGGCAGCCCAGGGCGGTGTGAGGACTCACAGCTCGGGCTGTAGGACAACTGGTGGTGGCTGTGAAAATCCTGTAGAGAGTGAAGAAGAGCACACAGCAGCTTAGAGATGGGCAAACGCGCCTCCACGGCTACATAAACAGGAAGAGATGAAGTCCATAGATGATAGATCAATAAGCATACTATTGATTGAGGGCCAGAGTCTAGGACAGATGATTAAAAGGATGGTTGGTGAGAACTTACAAAGTGAAGAGAAGATCGCTCAGCCCCTCCAAGGGCTACAACTATTTTCACCTCTATGGACTTGGGAAAAACAAATCATCCACCACTCAGCTCATTTCCTTTGAAGGGTGACTGGATGGGTAAATGAGGAGGATGCTATACCTGCAATGTATCTGGAGTTCAGCAAAGCATTCTCTCGTGATACTCTTGGGATAATATGCACAAATGCGGGGTGGATAAAGAGAAACGTGGGCAGATTCTTAACAGATTGAATGACTACACACAAAAGGGTTCTGTTTAAATGTCACTAGATCAAATGTGAAAATTACACATAGGTGGGAGAGAAAGCCAAAGTGACAGAGCAGAATTCATAGACAAGTCGAGAGGCTGGTATGATGGATTCACTATAGCAAAATGAAAGTTAACAGGGATATGACCTTCCTATGGCACAGTTTCCTGCTCTTATACCCAGGATCCTGGGCATCCAGTAAAAGGTTTAGGGCTAAGGCAGTGAGAGACATCCCACACACAGAGAACTTAGGCGCTGGAGCTCAGAGGAAGAGCCTTAGAACAGATACGGGGAACAGGGAAGCTTCCCTCAAGGACCCCCAGAAATACCTGGGAAGGGCAGCCTGGCACAGACTGCAGTTCCAGTGGATCAACTAGGAGAAGAGCTCAACAGCTGCAGTGCAATTGTTACCGGAAGAGGGAGAATCCCAGGACATCTGGGTTACAATGAACTCACCAGAATTAACTATCAATTCTGTATCCACAACTAGAAGAACCACAGTGAACAAGATGGACATGGTCTTGAACCTCAGATACGATAAATATCCAATAAATATGTACATACATGAAGTTGAGTCCAATAAAGATTACAGTTGTGAAAAAAAAAAAAAAAGCTGCCCTGGCTGGTGTGACTCAGTGGACTGAGCACTAGCCTGCGAACCTAAAGGGTCGCTGGTTCGATTTCCAGTCAGGGCACATGCCTGGGTTGCGGGCCGGGTCCCCAGTTGGGGGCGTGCAAGAGGCAACTACACATTGATGCTTCTCTCCCACTCTTTCTCCCTCCCTTCCCGTCTCTCTAAAAATAAATAAAATCTTTTTTTTTTTTTTAAAGTTAACAGGGTCAAAGAGGAAGTCACTCGTTTGCATTCCAAAATGTTATAATATCATTGTAGGATGTGAGAAATGTGGCTTAGAGAGTTTCAGAGTAAATGAAAGCTCATCACGAGCCATGAGTCAAAAGTGTGGTTTGGTTCCTACAGAAAGTCTTGTGACCTTGGGCTGTATTAATAAGAGTATAATGTCTAGAATAAAGGAGGTGATCATCTTGTGCTCGTCGGCACAGGTCAGACCACACCTGAGGCCCTCTGTTCAGTTGTGGGCATCACACTTCAAAGGAGACGTCAACAGAAGTATATCCAGAGGAAGAGTATATCCAGTGAGAATAGTGAAGGGACTGGCAGATCACAGGACAAGTTTGTCCACTGTCAGCAATTCATGACTGGGTCCGTGGGGAAGAGGAAGCTACAGATGTGTTCCGTGTACATGTCTAAGAGCTCCAAAACCTCATGGGTGAAAGCTGTAGGAAAGCAGATTTTAGTTTAACATGAGGAAGATGCTTTTTTTCTTTCTGTTTTACAATGACAAAAATGATAATAAAAGTTTCAGCTTATGATTCCAGACTCTTGGAGTTCTTTTAAAATTTATTAACTGGGACAACAATGGACAGATCTTTTTACTTTCCTCTTCTTCCTTCTCTCTTATTTTTTTAAATTGAATGTGTCCGGGTGACATTGGTTAATAAAACCATATAGATCTTAAAATAAAATAATTTTAAAATTACAAAATTAAAAGTAAAATTTATTACCAACATTTTCCAAACCAGAGAAGAAAATTCCAAACCTCAACATCCTCAAGTAAGCATTTTGCTGCATTTGGGCAGAACATTCTCATGATTAGAATTCTCTGAAATTAGAATGGACTGCCCATGCACATAGGCATCTCTCTATCAGCAGAGATATTCAAGCAGTGACTGGACAGCCGCTTTGTGTGGACGATGCAAAGGCATTGAAAGCATTTGAGAAAGGACTGAACCAGATGACTATCTAGGGTTACTGAGATTCTATGATACTGGAAGGTCTCATGGTCAGGTATTTAGGAAAATATTTGTGGAGCCTTGGTGCCGGGTAGGCTGGAGGAGAGACTGGAAACAGAGATAATAACTAGTTAAGAGATACCTGCTCTGAGGGCTAAAACTATTTTCACCTCAGCCCCCCCACCAGGCATCTGAAAATTACAGTCAAAATCAGCTTTGAAGGTTGCCTAATCCCCCTCCCTTGTGATCTGATGCTTCATTTCCCTCTGAAACCATCTTGCCAAATAGTTATCTAGTATCTGCTTAAATACCTGCAGTAATGGGAAAATCTTGTCCTTTCAAAGGAAACTATTGCATAATATTTGGTCATCTTGAACCATTATAAAGTTCTTAAGTCAAAATATGTTCTTCCATAGCACCTGACCTTTGCTCTTGATGGCTCCTTCTTACAAAGTAAAACAAAGTGAATTCCTCTTCCATGTTAGGAACCTTCCAGTATTTGAAAACTGGGTCCCGAACCACCACCATCACCACGTTGATCCCTTGTTCAGGGTAAACAGCGCCAGTAGTTCATATACAAGAATTTTCAAGTCCTCTCACATTCCTGGCCTCTCTCTTCTGCGCGTGCTCCAGGTCGCTAATGCCTCACTTCACCATGGCATTCAGGGCTAAAGGCAAGTAGCCCTCCACTGCGGTCTAAGGAGCAGCGGAAAGCCCAGCTGTCCTCTCCCTCATCCTAGCCCCAAATGCATTAGCCTTTTGGGTAATTAGTACCAGAAGTAACAAGCTTACAGGCACCTCCAACACCTGAAACCTTTCACACAGATTGTGACAAAGTCATGTCTCTCCTACCTTGCACTTAGGCATTTGGTCTCGACAGACTCAACTATGAAACTTTCCATTTCATTTTCCTAGTTCATTATGGCCTCTTGGGATCGTCCCAAAACCAGCTTCACATCATTTACAAATTTGATCAGCATGCCATCAATGTCCTGATCCAAGTTGTTAATTAAATGATTGAACAGGCCGGAGACCTCCCTCCAGGCTGACAAAGATCCATTAGTCACCAGCTGTGAATACACCTAACTGTCCTATCTTCACCCCACATTCTCCCTTCCTATCCACAAGGACATCTCCCACCAGGACATTCTTAAACAAAATAAGATTGTATTCTGAAATCCTCTTTGGAAACCAGGGAGTGGGAGGGAAGGCAGCAGGGAGGGAAGGGGACAAGTTTGACTTTCAGATCTTCTCTTCCCTCTCTCCCCCAGTTCCTACAATGAGTCCCGTGGCTTCAGTCTCCATGAAGGGACTTCCAGACAACAGCCCAGATATAGAAAGTCACAAGAACTGAATAGAGGCTCAGAAACCTGGCGTTCGTACCCATCTCTGCCTCCTCCTAGCTGTATGACCTTGGGCGAGTTGTTGAAGTTCTCTAAGTCTGCTTGCTCTTCTGTAAAATAGGGATGAGAACACCGACCTCACAGGATTATGGTGAGGATTAAACGGGAAAATGGATGTGAATGTGCTTTGAGAACTGTAAGCACCACACAAATGTAAGATTTCCTCACTATCATTCATTGAGTGCCTACTGTGTTCACCAGTATAGGGTATAAAAAGGGGGAAAAAAGATAAACAAGCTACAAATAAGAAAAAAATGATAAATAAGATATGGTTCTTGCCTTCGGGGAGCTCACGGTTTTGCAGGGGAGATGTGTTCACAAATAACTATAATAGAAAGTAGAAAAATAGGACAAATGCACAAGCTGTTGTGGTCATTTGGAAGAAGAGGTCCCTTCAAACTGGGGGAAATCAAGGAAGGCCTCATGGAGTTCTATCTGCCCCTCAACAAGTGGGACAGACCTGACAGATAGAAATGGCTGAGAGAGGACAGCATTGCACATGGGGGAGCCGAGGAATGGCATCCCTGGCGCGTGCTTGAGGTGCTGGAAGCAGTCTTGTTTGCCTGTTAAGGGACCATGAGGCTGGTTCAGGCCACATCACAACTTTTGTAGACCTAGCCATCCCCACCCGCATCCGAGCAGAGCTCCTTAGGTTGCACATCTCTTATTCTTCAGCTGACCTCCTTGAAGAAGAACAACTCTTTTGGAGGCTGGAGGTATCTGGAAAGAGTCTAGAAAATCACCTTTTTCCTTATCTACGGCAACTGAGAAATGAAGTCTGTGGGAAAGGCAGAGGCTAAGGCCGCATTTAAACCCTAGAAATCTTCAGCTGGAAGTGGCTCTAGCTTAAGGATTCAAGCGTTTCCACTGATGGAGAGTTATCCACCGTATCTGAAAGGCTTCTTATTCTTCAATTTTCTTCAATTCCATGTGAGGAGCAGGGAGGGAGGAGAAAATAGTTCAAGGGCTCTCAAGGTCCATTTCCTGCCGGTTTCTTTAGAGCTCTGGTTATAATTTGGCGCCACCTGGTGTCAGAGAGAGAACATAGCACACTGGTATAGCTGCGGCCTCCTTCCTAACTTTAGGGTACTATACTGCCACCCAGCTTCTGAAGATGGGTTAGCTTCCTGCCGGGAGGGTACAGCCAGTCATTCAGAGGCACCCTGGGGTGTGGATAATGGAAAAGAAGGGGGATAAAGGGAAGGTGCTGCTCCTGGCCTCACAGCAGTCCTTTCCTCAGAGTGGCCCTGGGAATGTGTATGTCCCCCAAGTACTACAGGATTGGCTTGCCACGTCCCCTCCCTCCACCGCCTACTCACACACACTCTCTTACAATGGCTTGAATATCTCTAACAAATGATATATAAGATCTCCCTTTCAGAGGTAGCCAAGAGAAATTGTTGTAAGCCTCTAGGGTGGCCAAGGGGTCTGGTTCCCCATAAGCTCAGGTTTTAAGTGTGTCCTTCTGAACTCTTACCCTTTGCGACAGAACGGATGGACCTGAAGAGCATTAGGCTAAGGGAAATAAGCCAGTCAGAGAGACAAATACCATATGGTCTCACTTATATGTGGAATCTAATGAACAAAATAAACTGAGGAACAAAATGGAAACAGAGGCATGGAACACAAGGAACAGATTGAGATCTCAGGGGAAAGGGGGAAGAGGGGACTGGATGAAGGCAGGTGAAGGGATTAGTCAAAGAACATATATGTATGACCCATAGACAACAGTGTGGTGATGGCCACGGGGAAGGGGGAGGTGGGGCTGGGGGGAGGTGGGCAAAGAGGGGGAAATGGGGACATCTGTAATAGTGTCAACAATAAAGAAAAGTTCTGCTGTAAAATGTCAAAACAAATTTTTAAAAATAAAGTGTTTCCTTCTGAGTGGGCTATACTGTTCTAGAATGATGGAGCCCAAACTCCTCAAGAAATCTGCTCCCTGAGGCTACACTAAGGCTTCCTATAGCCCTTCTAAAAATTTAGGGGCGAGAGCCCTGGCTGGTGTGGCTCAGTAGATAAAAGGTCACCTGTTCAATTCCTGGTCAGAGCACATGTCTGGATTGGGTGCTTATGAGAGGCAACTAACTGCTGTTTCTCTCCCTCTCTTTCTCACTCCCTATTCCTTCTCTTTAAAAATAAAAATAAATAAAATCTTAAGAAGTTAGGGGAGGGAGAAATGGGGCCTTGGTGAATAGAACAGATATGGTGGCCCATTTTTCCTTTAACCCTCTTCCTAAATAGATTCCAAGTGGTCAATAAAAGTAAAAGTGGACCGGTCTGATGATAAGTCACAATGGGGTAATAGTAGAGGGTAGAATGAGGGGATGGCTCAGATTGGGACAGCTAAGGACAAGGCTGAGCTAGTGAACAAATTAATCCCACCCTGGCTGGTGTGGCTCAGTGGATTGAACACCAGCCTGCGAACCAAAAGGGTCGCCGGTTCGATTCCCAGTCACAACATATGCCAGGTCCCCCATTGGGGGTGCACAACAGGCAACCACACATTGATGCTTCTCTCCCTCTCTTTCTCCCTCCCTTCCCCTGTCTCTAAAAATAAATAAAAATAAAATCTTTAAAACAATAGTTAATCCCTCTTCCACTGCCTCCACGTCAGGTCCCCTTGCAGTGCCCCATTGTCTCAGGCATAGCCTTTTCAGGTTCTTCTGAGTGCCTGCTCTCAGTTTGGAGTATGGATGGTGCATGGGAGCATGAAAATGAAGGGCAAAGGAAAGAATCAGCTAGATTAGAGGACTTCAATTCTCAGATCACTACGTGTGTATGTCCTGGCTGTCCCCTGCTCCCTACTATACCGGCTGGCATGAATGGAGGCTCCCTAACTGGACTGGCTAAGAAGTTAACAAATCCCTTGTTATCCTGTACTTTACATACAATGAGGTTGCAACTTTTTTAAAGTAACATTTGCTAGGAAACTAAATGATAAGAACATAGTAACAAAGGGCTTAATGGGTTAATCCACATTTCTTATCCTATCCTGGATCAACCAAAATTTAACTGTAGGTAAATGTATCTGGTATCATGTACATGGCACCCAACCAAGTCTTTTTTTTTTTTTTTTTTTTTTTTTAGAGAGAGGGGAAAGTAGAAAGAGAGGGAGAGAAACATCACTGTGTGGTTGCTTCTCACTCACACCCCCGACTAGGGACCTGACATGCAACCTAGGCATGTGCCCTGACTGGGAATCGAACCAGCGACACTTGGCTCGCAGGCCGACGCTCAATCCACTGAACCACAGTAGCCAGGGTCCCAACCAAGTCTTTTATTTATTTATTTTTTTTTTGGTCAGGGCAACCCATCAAAACAAGTGAGAGGTCAGAGGTTAGACTGAGCTGCGTAGCCTTTAGCCTGACATAGATCTGGTGAGACTGGCAAACCCTGGTGAAATCAGCTTCTTATGTGGCCTCTGGCCTGGCCTGGGGTGCCTTCTACCCTAACCCCTGGGCTCCCTGCCTCTCCTGCTCCCTGAGAGCAAAGAGCCCCAGTGAAACTCGGCCTTCACAGGACATGTGTTCTGAGAAATACAAGTGTGTTTACAAGTCTAACCGAAAAAAATATTAGATTCGAGACTGCTTCTGAAAATCTGGATCCTAAGGGTGGCTTTTTCTATTACTCTCACTAGCATTTCGATTAGTGCCCTAAAGTGGCCATGTGACCTTGATGGCAAACGCCATCTTTCTAACAAACCTGCCTGTGCTGCCTGACTCCTCTGACGGCTGCTTGCTGTCTTTTCCTATTTCAAAGCCTTTAGACCGCCCACTGAGACCCCTTTTCCGTCTGAGAAGACCGACAGGCTGTCAGGTCATTTGTGGAGCAGATGTGACTGACACACTCTGGGTCTAATGAATGCTCGTCGCCTTCCCAGCTCAGATGACTAGTTCCGCTCTCTTTCCCAGCTTCTTTTTGATGACTCATCCCTCAAATTTTTCACGCACTCGCTTTTCCCAGACTCGCCCCGCCTGTCGTGTCTCCTTTGGCTCCTAGTTGTCCCCCACCCGCAGGGGAATGGGTTTTGTGGAGCCTGTCGGGTGTAGTTTTTACAGTGTACTTTAAACATATAGAAGCAAAAAAAAAGAAAAGAAAAAGAAAAGAAAACAATTGCCCCGCAGGAAAGAGGAGGTTCATTTCCTTATAAGGAGCTTAACCTGTCACTGTGCTTTGAACTCTGCCTTTCACATGACGTGGGTGGGTGAGTGAGAAATGCCAGCAGCGCTTCTGCCTCTGTTTCCAGCTCAACTCCAAACCCCTTGCGGCTCTGAGTACCTAGCAAAGGTCAAGCTGCCCCCCTCCAACGCCGCCGGCCTCACTGAGGGAGGAGTCGAAGGCGGCACAATTAGGGTTGAAAGTTTCCAAACATTTTTGTGGGTCCCGTGGGCATCTGCATCAGGCATAAATGACCACTTTGCTGGGGACTGCAGTCCTGAAAAGGAAACAGACATTTGAGTCGTTAATGGAGGGGATAGAGAAAGGGAAGCAAAGCCAACTAGGAGGCTGAGACTGAACTAAGAAACTGTCCTAGACCCAGTCCCTTTAAATAGGTGAATGAATGGACTTTCACGGAGGCAAGGGTCCATTGCCACGCTGTGCCCACGCAGGTCCTCACAGCACGCATTCTTGGACAAGGTCAAGTGAAACCAATAGATCTATAGCAGGAAGTTGGCAAGGAGCTGGCTAAATTTGTCCCCGTTGGGCACTTGTGGGCTAAGTTGCTCTTTCATGCTCAGGCAATCATCCCCACTTCTATGCCACTGCAAAAGCCTGTCATTGAAAGCTTCCAGTTCCGCCTAGGTTTAACACTGCCTTCCTTGTATAGGGCTTGTGCATAGTGGGTGCACAACAATTTCTGAGTATCATTCCAAAGGCTAAGGACTCAGAGACCGCCCAGTCTGCAAGTGCTCTCAGACTCAGACTTGTCATAGGAGGGAGCTTTTGCACTTCACTATTGTGTCTCTGGGAGAAAAGTACATTGCAGCTTGGGGAAACAAAGAAGGCGGTGAGAAATGTAGGCACCTTCCTTAGGCTAAGTCCCATCCACAGCTCCTCTGCATTGTCCAGACTTGCTGCTCAGGCCTCTGAGTGGGATGTAGCCAATGACCAGGAAAGAGGCCGCCTGCTTTCTGCCCCAGCTGGGGTGAGCAACAAGTGGAGACACAGTCCTCTCCACTTTCCAGCGTCTTCTTCCACCTCCTCTCCTTCATCTGCATCACAGAACAATCCTTAAGCATTTCTCTGTCCCGGGGCTCTGTCTGTCCTCATGAGTTTGCGAACAGTCCTTGCCCTGACAATCAGAGGCAATGAGGGTTGAGTGACGGAAATGCAGAAAGCACCTACAGGTGGGAGGGGGAGAGGGCTGATGTGAAAAATGTGTAGTCCAGAGATGTTCGTACCAGTGACACACCTGGGGGTCAGTGCAATTGGGGGCAATGGTGTCAGGATAAATGCATGCGACTGCGATGAAAAGGCAGGGTGGGCGATTGGGGGAGTTCTGGATCTCGGGAGATTGGGAAAATGAAGCTACTGGCTCTCAATTGCAAAGGATTCCTGAAGGAGGTGGGATATCAGAAACAGCTGCGTTACAGAACCAAATGCTTTGGTACGAGTGGAATTAGCAGATAGGGTGGACTTTGATAAGGAAAGCTTGAATAACCCGTGACTGTTATTGCTTCTCTTCCTCTCCTCTCAACACACATTTGTTGAGTGTCAGCTCTGTCACAGATATTGATAACAAAAAAATAATAATGATAGCAAATAGCTCTTGAGCATTTACTAGGTGCTAGGTACTGTGTTAAGCATGTGATCTTACTTAAATTTCATAGTGACCTTATGATGTAAGTATTATCGGGCCCACTTTGCACATGAGCCAACTGTGGTTCAAAGACATGAAGTGATTTGCCTCAAAAAAACACAACTGGCTATAAGCGGAAGACGTGATATTTGAATTTAATCAGAGTCTAGAGCTCACGAATCTAATCAATGTGCTCTACCTAATCTTTTAGTTGGACAATGATAGAAACAGGATGCCTTTGGTGACCAGGGAAGCTTAAACAGGGAGGGCAGAGCAGTGTAAAGCAGAAGATCACAGAAGCAGCAGCACAGCCCCCATCCAGCTACGTAGACAAACAAGTAGAGTAAGCATCTGGGTATCCAGGATGCAGCATACACTCACAGGAAGCCTGGACAGGCAGGTGGTTGGCAGCCAGGGTATCTGGCAGCCAGTGACAGGGGCTCTGCCATGTGGCCTGGGCTTCCAGAGCAGAATGCCAGATGTCAAAAGGTCTGGCTAGAGCTAGATAAATCGCTATTCTTGAGAAGACTAAGGTGCCAGACAGGGCACCAAGGTAGGACTAAGGAGCTGGGGTCACCAGAAAAAGGGCCTAAAACAGACAGTTTTATACAAGAAACCAGGGAACGGTCCAGTTGTCAGAGCTAGGAATCAACTTCATTCATTGACCCTCCTAACTATTCTTTTAAAAATGCTTTTGAGCTCTCACTACGTTGCAAGTGCTGTGCTAGGCACTGGGGTAAGACAGTCTAAGAGGAAAACTAGACCTGTAAAAAAGGGGCAGCTGCAATACTATGGGATGAGTTCTCTATTAGAGGTACAAACAGATTGCGTGTATGGAGGTGAACAAACTAACTTTTCTTGGGAGAGTTCACAAAGAATATTAACTCTGAGCTGGGTCTTAAAAGAAGAGGAGGAATTTCCCAAGCTCTGAGTGGTGCAGAGGATTTCAGGCAGAATAACACAGGCCAAGGCATAAGGTTTTGAAAGAATAGGACACATTCGATGAACAATAAGCAATTCATACTGGGTTATATGGTAGGGAAAGGTGGGAATTATGAGTCTGAAGGCCAGATTATGAAGGATTTTATTAAAAGATTTTATTTCTTTATTTTTTGAGAGAGGGGAAAGGGAGGAGAAAGTACATGCCCCATCCAGGGGCCAACCCACAACCCAGGCACCTGCCCTGACCAGGGATCGAACCAGTGACTTTTCACTTTGAAGTGATGCTGTCCAACCTACTGACCTACACCGGTGAGGGCTAGGAAGGCTTTTGTGGGTGCTGCTAAAGAGCTCAGATGTTCGCCCATAGGTAAAAGAGGGTCAGCCATGGTCCTCATGCTGGCAAGCAACTGGGTTGCACTAGTGTGTTTTAGGAAGACTGTGGGAAATAGTTGCCCGGATGCATTAGAGACAGGCAGATCGCTCAGGAGGTTATTACAATTCTTCAGGCAAGAAATGATGGGAATTTGCCTTGGCTGGTGTGGCTCAGTGGGTTGGACGTCGTCCTGCAAAACTTCCATTCCCTGTCAGGGCACATGCCTACGTTGCAGGTCCTGGGGTTGGGGACATGCAAGGGGCAGCTGATCATTTTCTCCCTCTCTTCCCCTCTCTCTACAAATAAAGAAAATCTTTTTTTTTAATGATGGGAGTTTGACCTAATATAGTGACAGAGAGGATTAATTCAGGAAAATAAATCTGAGGGAGAGCTGATAAGACTCAATGATTGATATGGTGAATGATGTGGAGAAAGGAGCCCCGGACAGCTCCAAAGATTTCTTGCTTAACAACTGAGTCTGTGGTCACATCATTAACATAGAGATTGGGACTCTAGGAGGAGGAACAGGTTTGACAGGAGGAGAGGAGTTCAATTTGGAACATATTGAGTTCTAGATGTCCAGTGGTGGGCTAGTAAATGTTTAAATACTGGCTCTGGTTGGTTGGGGGTGGGGGAGGGAGAGAAAGAGAGAGAGGGGAGAGAGAGAGATTGATTTTTTGTTCCACTTATTGACGCATTCATTGGTTGATTCTTATATCTGCCCTGACCAGGGATCAAACCCGAAAATTGACATATAGGAACGACACTCTAATCAACCCAGCCAGGGCTGGTGGCAAGCTCTTGACTTGGCTTTTTAGTCTCCAGAAGGCTTTTAAAAGTCTAATGTGAAATTCCTTATGAAAACTTCCAGTGAAGCAAACTTTTAAAGGCCTATGCAGTCAATTATCATTCTTGATGCATTTATGTAAATAATCATGCTAAATCTAATGACACCTATCACTTCTTGGCCTTTGGCTAAGATCAAGTATAGTATCTGTTCTTATCTGTTTAATATATGATATGTCCTCTATCCAAGGACATTATATTAAATGGATTTTTGGAGCTGGGAGATGGAATAGGAGTTGCTCCATCCACTCCGTGCATCAATCCAGTATTGCAGTATTTCCAGGAATGGTGCACAAGAAAAAAATAAATAAATCTAATGACACCAGACTTATTTTGTAAACAGAAATCAGAAAGGTGTGGGTGGCCCTGGCTGGGTGGCTCAGTTAGTTGAAGCATCGTCCTATACACCAAAAGGAGTGGGTTTGGTTCCTGGTCAGGGCATGTGTGGGAGGCAACTGATCGATGTTTCTCCCTGTCTCTGTCTCTCAAATCAATAAGCATGTCCTTGAGTGAGGATTAAAAAATAAATAAAGTATGAGCAAGAACAATTTATAGCATTGAATGTCTGTATTAGAAAAAAAGAGACTTCTGGCCATGATGGAGGTGTACGTAGGCACGCTTTGCCAGCCTCCACAACAATAAGAAGACATACAACTACCTCAAAACTAAAAACAACCAGAACTACCAGAAAACTTAACTGCATGGAAGTCCAACAAACAAAAATATAAAGAAGCAATACTCATCCAGAAAGATAGGAAGGGCAGAGAAGGGGTGAAGAGGATGCAGTGTGATGGCAGTGGCAGTGGCTAGCCAGTGGAAAGAGCAGTCACACATTATAAAAGCCAGGAGAGACACCCAGAGAGCGATCCCAGCCCCAGACCAGGCCATGCAGCTCACGGCTCATGCCAGGGAAAATAAAGCCGCGTTGCTCTGACTGTGAAAACAAGTGGGGGTTGGGGCAGCAGATGAAACTGCCTGATTCTCAGCAGAGTCCATTTGTTTAGAAGCCCCCACAGTCCTAGAAGGTCTGCAGACCCACCCACTCTGGCACCACAGCCAGGGCAACAGCTAGAGGTGTGTCGATAGCATACAGGAAGTGGGAGAAGTGCCTGGAAAAGGGGTGCTGAGCAAGCAGCATTGTTGCCTCTCAGATACCTCCTCTACATACAGTGCCACAATGTGATGAAACATGTCACCCTGTAGGGACAAATACCTAAGGCTCCGCCCCCTATTAAGTAACAGGTGTGGCCGCTCTACCTAAGACACAGAGGCAAATGCAGTAGGTGATCAAGTTGAGGAGGCAGAGAAGTATGGCCCAAAAGAGGGAGCAGATAAAAGTTCCAGTGGGAGAACTAAGCGACAAGGAGGTAGCCAACCTAAAAGATGCAGAGTTCAAAACACTGGGGAGAACAATGTTCACAGACTTGACAGACAAGATTAAGTACAACACATGCATAAGGGAAGAAATGAAGGCTATGCTAAGTGAAACGAAGGGAAATCCACATGAAACCAATGGTGAAGGAAGGAAGCTGAGGTTCAAATCAACAATTTGGAAAATAAGAAGACACAAACAGTCAACCAGTGCAGAATGAGGAAACAAGAATTGAAAAAAATGAGGAGAGGCTTAGGAACCTCTGGAACAACTTGAAATGCACCAACATCTGAATCATAGGGGTTTCCAGAAGGAGAAGAGGAAGAGCAAGAAATTGAAAACGTATGTGAAAAAAATAATGAAGGAAAACTCCCCAAATGTGGCAAAGGAAATAGACATACAAGCCCAGGAAGCACAGAGAGTCTCAAACAAGCTAAGCCCAAAGAAGACCACACCGAGACACATCATAATTAAAATGCCAAAGGTTAAAGGGAAAGAGAGAATCTTAAAAGTAGCAAGAGAAAAGCAGAGAGTTGCCCACAAAGGAATTCCCATAAGACTGTCAGCTGATTTCTGAAAAGAAACTTTTTTTTTCATGTCCTAATTTCATTTTTTTTTTTTTTTGGTTTTTCAATTACAGTTGTCCCCTTTTCCCCTAATTTCTCTCCCCCACCCAACCCACCCCCTCTCCCGCAATCATATCCCTCCCCGTTGTCCATGTCCATGAGTCTTTTATACAGGTTCTTTGACTAAACCCTTCCCTTACTTATCCCCCTTCTCTCCCTTGAAAAGAAACTTTGAAGGCAAGAAGAGACTGGCAAGAAGTGTTCAATTTGATGAAGAGCAAGGACATACAACCAAGATTATTCTATGCAGCAAAGCTATTGTTTAAAATGGAAGGGCAGATAAAGTGCTTCCCAGACAAGGTAAAGCTACAGGAGTTCATCATCACCAAGCCATTATTATATGAAATGTTAAAGGGGCTTATTTAAGGAAAAGAAGAAGATCAAACCTATGAACAGTAAAATGACAACAAACTCATAGCTGTCAACAACAATCTAAAAAATAAAAACAAACTAAGCAAACAACCAGAATAAGAACAGAATCATAAGTATGAGGATCATCTAGAGGGTTATCAGCTGGGAGGGGAAAGGGGGAGAAATGGGGAAATGGTGCAGGGATTAAGAAGCATAATTGATAGGTACAAAAGAGACCGGGTGATGTTAAGAATAGTATAGGGAAGGGAGAAGCCAAAGAACATACAGGCGCAACCTATGGACATAAACTAAGTGGGGTGGGATTGCAGGAGGGAATGGGGTTACTGATGGAGGGGAGCAAAGGGAAAAAATTGGGACTACTATAACAGCATAATCAATAAAACATACTTGAGAAAAAGAAAAAAGATCTAAAAATCAATAATTTAAGTTCCCACCTTAAGAAACTAGAGAAAAAGAACAAATTAAATCCAAAGTAAGAAGAAAAAGAATAACAAGAATTAGAGTAGAAATCAATTAAGTTGAAAACAAAAAGTCAATAGAAAAAGTAAGTGAAAACAAAAGCAGAGTCTTTGAAAAGATCAGTAAATTGATAAGCCGCTAGCCAGGCTAAGAAAAAAAAAAGAGAGGACACAAACTACTATTATCAGAAATAAAAGAGGAATCATCACTACAGATCCACAAACTTTAAAAAGATAATAAAGGAATACTATGAACAACACTCTGCCACAAATTTGATAACCCAGATGAAATGGACCAATTCCTTGAAAGACACAGGCAGCCAAAATTCACACAAGAAGAAATAGATCATCTGAATAGACCTATATCTACTAAAGAAATTGAATCAATAATCTTCCAAAACACAAAGCGCTAGACCCAGATGGATTCACTGGTGAATTCTACCAAATATTGAAGGGATAAGTTATATCAATTCTCTATAATTTTTTTCATAAGATAGAAACAAAGAGAATACTTACTCATTCTATGAGGTCAACATTACCCTAATACAAAAACCAGACAAAGATATTACAAGAAAAAAACCTACAGATCAATATCTCTCATGAACATAAATGCAAAATACTCAACAATGTATCAGCAAGTCAACTCCAACAATATATAAAAAGAATTATACACCATGACCAAGTGGGGGGTTTTATCTCAGGTATGCAAGCCTGGTACAATAAATCAATGTAATCAACCACATCAATAGTCTAAAAATAAAAGAAAAATTACATGATCATATTAATAGGTGAAAAAAAAAGCATTTGATAAATCCTACACCCATTCATGATAAAAATTCTTTTTTTAAAGATTTATTTATTTTTAGAGAGAGGGGAAGGAGGGGAGAAAGAGAAGGGGAGAAACATCAATGTGTGGTTGCCTCTTGCATGCCCACAACCCAGGCACATGCCCTGACTGGGAATGAAACCAGCGACCCTTTGGTTCACAGGCCAGCATTCAATTCACTGAGCCACATCAGCCAGGGCTAAAAATTCTTAGTAAACTAGAAGTAAAAGTCAACTTCCTCTACTTGATAAATAAATTTACAAAAAACCCTACATACTTAATGGTGAGAAACTTGAAGATTTTCCACTAAAATCAGGAACAAGAAAAGATTGTCCCTTTTACCACTCCTTTTCAACATTGTACTAGAAGTTCTAGCGAATGCAATAAGACAAGAAAAGGACAGAAAAATTATGCAGGTTGGGGAGGAAGAAATAAAACCATCTCTGTTTCCAAATGATATGATCATCTATGTAGAAAATATTAAATGATTGACAAAAAAGCTTCTGGAACTAACAAAGCAACTATAGCAAGGTTGCAGAATACAAGGTTAATATACAAAAGTCAGTTACTTCCCTAAATGCCAGTAAAAAGCAAATAGTCTGAAATTAAAAACACAATGCTACTTATATTAGCACCCCCAAAAAATATTTAGATATAAATCTAAGAAGATATACACAAGATATATATATATATATATATATACATAAAATATAAAAAATACAAGATGTATGTAAAAATATGATGTGTGTGTGTATATATATATATAAAATGACAAAACTCTGATGGACAAAAGCAAAGAAGAGTTAAATAAATGCATAGCTACACTAAGTTCATGCACTGGAAGACTCAATATTGTCAAGAGGTCAGTTCTTCCCAGCTTGACCTATAGATACACTGCAATCCTAATGAAAATCCCAGCAAGTTATTTTCTGGATTTTGACATATTGATTCTAAAGGTTATATGGAGAGGCACTCAGGATAGCCAACACAATTCTAAAGAAGAAGAAGAAGAAGAAGAAGAGGAAGAGGAGGAGGGGGGGGGGAGGAGAGGGAGGAGGGGGAGGAGGAAATTTGGAGGACTGATGTTACCCAACATCAAGACTTACTGTAAAGCTACAGTAATCAAGACAAAAGAATAGATAAAGAGATCAATGGAAGAGAATAAAAAGCCCAGAAATAGACCCACATAAATATGGTCAACTGATTTTTGACAAAAAAGCAAAAGCAACACAATGGAGCAAAGATAGTCTTTTCAACAAATGGTGCTGGAACAACTGGAAATCTACATGCAAGAAAAAAATTAGTCTAGAAACAAACCTTATACTCTACAAAAATTTTTAAGTATATTTTATTGATTATGTTGTTACAGTAGTTCCAGTTTTTTCCCCTTCGTTTCCTTCTGCCCAGTACCCAACTTCCTTCCAGCAATCCCACCCCCCTTTGTTCATGTGCATGGGTCATGCATATACGTTCTTTGGTTTCAGCCTTCACTATATTATTCTTAACGTCCCCCTGTCTATTTTGTACCAACCAATTATGCTTCTTAATCCCTGCACCATTTCCCCATTTCTCCCCCTCCCCCCTCCCAGCTGATAACCCTCCAAATGATCCCCATACCTATGATTCTGTTCCTATTCTGGTTTGCTACGTTGGATTTTGTTTTTATTTTTTAGATTTTGTTGTTGATAGTTGTGAGTTTGTTGTCGTTTTAGTGTTCATAGTTTTGATCTTTTTCTTAAGTAAGTCCCTTTGACCTCTCATATAATAATGGCTTGGTGATAATGAACTCCTTTAGCTTCACCTTGTCTGGGAAGCACTTCATCTGCCCGTCCATTCCAAATGATAGCTTTGCTGCATAGAGTAATCTTGGTTGTAGGTTGCTTTTCATTGCATTGAATACTGCTTGCCAGTCCCTTCCTGCCTGCAAAGTGTCCGCTGAGAAATCAGCTGATAGTCCTATAGGTAACCTCCTGTAGACAACTCTCTGCCTCTCTCTTGCTGCCCCCAGGACTCTCTCTTTATCTTTCACCTTTGGCATCTCAATCATGATGTGTCCTGGTGTGGTCCCCTCTCAGTCCAGCTCACCCAGGACCCTCCGTGCTTCTCGAACCTGTATGTCCATCTCTTTCGTTGGGAAGTTTTCCTCATTTTTTTTCAATTCTTGCTTCCTCATTTTGCACTGCTTGACTGTTTTTTTTCTTCCTTATGTTCCAAATCATTGATTTGAACCCCGGTTTCCTTCCCTTCACCATTGGTTTTGTGTGGATTTTCCTTCGTTTCACTTAGCGTAGCCTTCACTTCTCTTATGCATTCGCTGTACTCAAGCATATCTGTCAAGCCTGTGAGCAACTTTAACACCAGTGTTTTGAATTCTGCATCTGTTAGGTTGGCTATCCCCTCATCCCTTAGTTCTCCCACTGGAACCTTGATCCGTTTCCCCTTTTGGGCCATACTTCTCTGTCTCCTCATTCTGACAGGCTCCTGTGTTTGCTTCTGTGTCCCAGGTGGAGCTGTTGCTCCTGTTACATTGTAAGGGCCAGAGCCTTAGGGATTCATCAGTACAGGGCAACCTGTTTCACCACGTTGTGGTGCTGGGTAGGCGGGGGAAGGGGTTTGAGAGGGAACAATGCTGCCTGCCCAGCACTTGGTCCTTTTCCAGGCACCTCTCCCACTTCCGCACCGGACTGACACCCCTCTAGCTGCTGCCCTGGCCATTGTTCCCAGAGTGAGTGGGTCTGCGGACATTCTAGGACCATGAGGGCCCTTTAAACAAGCAGACTCTGCTGAGACCGGCAGTTTCTGCCTCCACCCCAACCCCCAAGGGTCTGCACAGTCAGAAGCAATGAGGCTTGATTTTCCCTGGCTCTGAGACCATGAGCTGCTAGGTTCGGTGAGGAGCTGGGAACGCTCCCCAGGTGTCCCTCCTGACTTTTTAAAATGTGTGACTGTGCTTTCTGCTGGCCTGACGCTGCCGCCACTGCTGCCACCACCACAACTCATCCTCTCCATCCAGCTCCATCCCTCCTACCTGTCTGGATGAGTATTTCTTCTTTATATCTTTGTTTGCTGGACTTCCATGCAGTTTGATTTTCTGGAACTTCTGGTTGTCTTCAGTTTTGAGGTAGTTGTAGTCCTTCTTAGTTGTGGAGGGAGACGCAGCATGTCTGTCTACACCTCCGTCTTGGCCAGAAGTCTACAAAAATTAATTCAAAGTTGATCATAGACCTACATGTATAATGCAAAACTATAAAATTCCTAGGAAATAACTTAGGAGAAAACCTGAATGACCTTGGGTATGTAATGACTTTTTGTTATTTTATATTTCATTTTTAAATTTCTTTTTTGTTGTTTTTAATTGGTTGTTGACAATAACTTCTTAGTTGCAACACCACGAAAGATAGCACAGTCCATGAAAGAAAGAGTTGATAAGCTTAAAATTAAAATGAGAAACTTTTGCTCTGTGAAAGACAACATCAACAGAATGAGTACGCATGATACAGACTGGGAGAAAATATTTGCACAAGACACATCTGATAAATGACTGTCACCCAAAATGTGGAAAGAACTCTTAAAACTCAATAATAAGTGTGCTCTCCCTCCTGGGTGCATGCCCGAATCTTTCCCTCTCCCCTCTTCCCCACAGGCACACACCTCCTAAACTCAAAGGGTCCCCACAAGACTTGCAACCAGGGGAGAAATGGGCAGTGGCAGCTCGTCCTGGGCTAACCCCCTCCACCTGTCCCCACAACCCCCTTTTCTCTGACTCTCCAGTGACCTGATAGCAGCCCAGCCTTGCCTCACTTATTTCCCATAACATTTCTAGAGAGCCAAAGCAGCCCGCCTAGGCTCTCTCCTGTTGCTTCTTCTATCCTGGACCCTTCATTGTTTCACTGTCCCCAGCTTTAATAAATGTACTCCCCCCCCAAAAAAAAATTTGCCCTGGCTGGTGTGGCTCAGTTGGTTGGAGCATCATCCCATCACCAAAAGGTTGTGGGTTTGATTCCCAGCCAGAGCACATACCTGGGTTGTAGGCTTGATCCCTGGTCCAGGTGCATACCAGAAGCAACCAATTGATGTTTCTCTCTCACATGGATGTTTCTCTCTCTCCCTTATTCTCTTTCTAAAAGCAATGGACAAAATGTCTTCAGGTGAGGATAAAAAACAACAACAAGATACCACTATGCACTTATTAGAATGGCCAAACTCTTAACACTGACAACACCAAATGCTAGTGGGCATAAAAAATGGAATACACTTTGAAAAAAAGTCTGGTGGTTTCTTGGAAAACTAAGCATACTCTGACCATATGGTCTAAAAATGTCACTCCTTGGTATTTACCCAAAGGAGTTGAAAACTTACATTCACTCAGAAACCTGTACACAGATGTTAATGGCAACTTTTTTAAAAATAATTTTTATTTATTGAGTTTTCGAGAGAGAGAGAAACAAACATTGATTTGTTGTCCCACTTATTTACGCACTCGTTGGTTCAGTCTTCTACATGCCCTAACCAGGAATCAAACCCACAACCTTTGTGTATTGGTTCGATGCTCTAACCAACTGAGCTACTAGCCCAAGGCTATGGCAACTTTATTCATAATTGCCACAACTTAGTAGTAACCAAGATGCTCTTCTGTAGGTGAATGGATAAATGAACTGTAGTACATTCAAACAATGGAATATTATTAATTTGCTGAAAAAAAAAAGCTACCAAACCATGAAAATACATAGAAGAACCTTAAATGCATATTAATAAATGAAAGAAGTAAATCTGAAAAGGCTAAATACCGTATGATTCCAACTATATAACATACTGGGAAGAGCAAAACTATGTATATAGTAAAAGATCAGTGGTTGCCAGGAGTTAAGGGTTCAGGGAGGAATGAATAGGATTTTTTTAACCAGGGAAATATTTATTGAAGGATAATACTTAGGTTGTAGCATCGGTTGCTTAAATTTTGGCTGAGAGTTTAAATTAAATATAAAAATCACAAATTATTGTAGACCACCTTGTGGTTAATCAATAGAAATGCCTTTTATAGTTTCAGTTGCATTTTAATGGGCAACATTTCACTTTTGAAATCTTACCATTTCTAGGAATGAATGTATCATTTCCTAGTGGTATTGTTTATTTCTTTTTAAATTGTTATTTATTTTATTTTTATTTTTAAAAGTAAATTTATTTTTTCAATTACAATTGCCACAGAATAACTATTACATTAGTTTCAGGTGTACAACACAGTTATCAGATATGTATATAACTTACAAACTGATCACACAGATAAATCTATTTCCCAGTGTACAGAGGATTTTTAGTGCGGTAACCTACAGAAACTACTTTGCATAATACTATAATGTTGGATACATGCCATTATACATTTGTCCAAAACTGTAGAATGTACAACAGCAAGAGTGAACCCTAATGTAAACTAAGGACTTCGGGTGATGATGATGTGCCAATGCAGGTTCATCGACTGTAACAAATGTACCACCCTGGTGGGAGTTGGTGATAATGGGGGAAGCTATTATGTGTAGGGGGCAGGGGTATATGGGAAATCTCTGTAACTTCCTCTCTATTTTTTAAAAAGATTTTATTTATTTATTTTTAGAGAGAGTGGAAGGGAGGGAGAAAGAGTGAGAGAGGAACATCAATGTGTGGTTGCCTCTCACACACCCGCAACTAGGGACCTGGCCTGCAACCCAGACATGTGCCCTGACTGGGAATTGAACCGATGACCTTTTGGTTCCCAGGCCGCTGCTCAATCCATTAAGCCACAGCAGCCAGGGCTCAATTTTGCTGTGAATCTAAAGCTGTTCTAAAAAAAAAAAAAATTAAGTCCTTTAAAATAATTAAGAGTATAAGCCAACTCCAGAATACCAATAGGTTTCTGAACATCCAGGAGATGTTTAGAAGGCCATTGGAAACACAGGTCTAGAGCTAGCAAGGTTTGGGCTGCTCTGCCCTTGCCTCAGTGCTTGTCCTGACCCAGCTCTTCCTGATGGTCCTGGGAATGTGCCTGTTCTCTTGGATTAGGCACCCTCAGCCCTCTCCTAGAGACCAGCAAATCAGGATCAAAAATCCATCCTTCGCAAACCCATTGAATTGTAATTTAATCTTTTCTGTAACTCAATGCAAGACTCTCCCAAGACATAGTTTAGCCCAGTTCTCACATGAATACTCTGGCAATATTTCCCAAACTTTAATCATTCAAGAATCACCTGCGCAGGGATTGGGGGAGGGTGGTGGAGATATTGAGCAAAGAGATAGAAAGAGAGAGAGAGAACTCATGGACATGGTCGATAGTGTGGTGACTGCCAGGAGAGGGAAGGACAGAGGAGAGGTGAAGGAGAGTATAGGGGGCGTAAATGGTGATGGAAGGAGACTTGACTTGAGGTGGTGAACACACAATACAATGTAAATTTGTGCACCTGAAACCTGTATAATTTTATTAACCAGTGTCACCCCAATAAATTCAATTTAAAAAAATCACCTTTACAGTTTTTGCCATATCCATGTGACCACTTGTATTATTATTTACTTAACATTTTTCTTTATTTTTGTATGTAAGGTAATTTATTTTGGGCAAACACTTGCTTAAAAAGGTTTATTTTTTTAAAAAGAAAGTTAGCAGCACTAAAATTTTGAGTTGGGAAATTTTCAGATTAATTAAGTTGTGACATGAAAATAATGTGTTCCATATTGGTGAGGGTTATAGGTACCTGAAACCATTTTAAGCTATAAAAATTGAAAATATACTTGCTAACATAAACAACACATAGACACAGACAACAGTGTGGTGCTAGCTAGAGGGAAAGGAGGTGGGGGAAGGTGAAGAGGGCAAAGAGAGGGCGGAAATGGGGATGGAAAGAGACTTTGCTTGGGGTGATGGGAGCACAATGCAGTGTGCAGGTGACGTTTTGTTGAGTTTTACCCTTGAAACATGTATGGTTTTGTGAACCAAAGTCACCACCAAAAAACTAAAGACAAAATAAAATAAAATGCAAAAACGAAAATATACATATTAGACTATTTTGATCATATTTTAAAAAACCGAATATAAACTTTCCTAATTTAATATAAGTTATAAGGAAGAAAAGCAATCTGTAAATCACCACTTATACCTTCAAATACTCCTCCCTTTTGTACTCCCCACCCCCAAACAAAAGTTAAGTTCACAGAAAACAAGTAAGCAAACAAACAAAAACCACGAGGAAGACCTCACAGTGGAGACAACATAAATTTCTCTCAAGAAATTCAAGCCCTGGCTGGTGTGACTCAGTAAATTGAGTGCCGACCTGCAACCCCAAAGGTCGTGGGTTCAATTCCTAATCAGGGCAAATGCCTGGGTTGCACGCCAGGTCCCCAGCTGGGGGCGTGTGAGAGGCAACCAATCAATGTATCTCTTGCACACTGATGTTTCTCTCCCTCTCTTTCTCCTTTCCTTCCCTTTTCTCTATAAATAAATAAATAAATAAATAAATAAATAAAATACATATATTTTTTAAAAAGAAATTTAACATAGTCAGCTTAGCAGAATGCTATTTCTTTTTTTTTTTAAAGATTTTATTTATTTATTTTTAGAGAGAGGGGAAGGGAGGAAGAGAAAGAAGAAGAGAAATATCAATTCCTACACATCCCATCTGGAACTGAACCCACAACCCAGACATGTGTGCTGACCAGAATAGAAGCAAAAGCCTTTCACTTTGTGGGACAAGGCCCAACCCACTGAGCCACACTGGTCAGGGCCAGATTGCTGTTTCTTGAGTTGAGCCCTTGATGAAGTCATGGACATACAGTTAGGAGCCATGATGTTGGAAAAAATCTGTAAATCTGAACTCCACTTGGTGTCATGAGATTTTCTATGGTGCTAGAGATCAATTAGGAGGAAACATCGGGTCCATGTGTCCTATGCTACCTCACTACAGGGTACATGTTTATTGATCGGGAATAGTGGTGGGAAGAGGCAAAGGCAGAATCTGAACTCTTTAAATATTTTTCTCTATACATATAAATCTTTAGTTAAATTTATTCATATCAGTTTAATGTGCTTATGATGGACACTACTATATGAAGCCTGTCTGGAAAAATCCAGCCATTGTTAATGTAATGAGAATGGTTTGCATGACATCAATGTAACCTGGCAGCCAAGGAGAGTGGACTGGAATGCGCATGTGTGAACATTGAGGATTTCACTGGACTAGTCAATGGTAGACGCCGTTAAGTGAGCATATGTACTGTGTGGTCCTCGCATTCAAAATGACTGAGTGAGCAGAGCAATGTAGCTGCATCAAATTTTGCATTAAAGAGGAAGGCCTAGGTAGACACGCTGCATCTCCCTCTACAACTAAGGACTACAACTACCTCAAAACTGGAGACAACCAGAATTTCCAGAAAATCGAGCTGCATGAAAGTCCAACAAAGATATAAAGAAGAAATACTTATCCAGACAAGTAGGAGGGGCAGAGCTGGGGTGAAGAAGAAGCAGTGTGGTGGCAGCAGCAGCAGCAGCAGGCCAGTGGAAAGCGCAGTCACACATTTTAAAAAGTGGGGAGGGACACCTGGGGAGCGCTCCCAGCCAGACCAGACTGTACACCTCATGATTCTAGTGCCAGCAAAAATAAAATTACATTGCTTCTGACTGTGAAAACAGTGGGGTTTGGGGTGGAGGAAGAAACTGCCAGTCTCTCAGCAGAGTCCACTTGTTTAGAGGTCCCTATGGTCCTAGAACATCCGCAGACCCACCCTCTCTGGGAACGACGGCCAGGGTAACAGCTAGAGAGGCACCAGTCCCATACAGTAAGCAGGAGAAATGTCTGCAAAAGGGGTGAGCGCTGAGCAAGCAGCACTATTCCGAATCTTTCAGATCCCTCCCCCACATACAGCACCACAACATGGTGAAACAGGTTGCCCCTGCACTGATGAATTTCTAAGGTTCTGTGGAGTTCAAAACACTGGTGATAACGATGCTCACAGGCTTGACAAATATGCTTGAGTACCGCATATGCATAAGGGAAGAAGTGAAGGCTAGGCTAAATGAAATGAAAGAAAATCCACACGAAACCAATGGTGAAAAGAAGGAAACCAGGGTTCAGATCAATGATTGGGAACGTAAAGAAGAAATAAACAGTCGACATGAGGAAATAAGAATTGAAAAAAAAACAAGGAGAGGCTTAAGAACCTCTGGTACAACTTGAAACGTGCCAACATCCAAGTCATAGGGGTGTGCAAAAGAGAAGAAGAAGAGCAATCAATTGAAAGCTTATGTGAAAAAATAATACAGGACAGTTTCCCAGATCTGGCAAAGGAAACACAGAGAGTCCCAATCAAGGTGGACCCAAAGAGGGACACACTGAGACACATCATAATTAAAATGCCAAAACTTAAAGGTAAAGAGAGAATCTTAAAAGCAGCAAGAGAAGAGAGTTACCTACAAAGGAGTTTCCATAAGACTGTCAGCTGATTTCTCTAAAGAAGCTTTGCAGGCAAGAAGAGACTGGCAAGAAATGTTCAATGTGATGAAAAGCAAAGACCTATGATCAAGATTACTCTATCCAGCAAAGCTATTGTTTAGAATGGAAGGGCAGATAAAGTTCTTCCCAGACAAGGTAAAGCTAAAGGAGTTCATCATCACCAAACTGTTATTATATGAAATGTTAAAGGGATGTATTAAGAAAAAGAGGATCAAAACTATGAACACTAAAATGACAACAAATTCACAACTATCAACAACAGAATCTACAAAACAAACTAAGCAAACCAGAATAGGAATAGAATCATAGGTATGAGGATCATTTGGAGGGTTATCAGCTGGGAGGGGGAAGAAGGAGAAGGGGAGAAAAGGTACAGGGATCAAGAACCATAATTGGTTGATAAAAAATAGACAGGGGGATGTTAAGAATAATATAGCAAAGGGTGAAGCCAAAGAACTTATATGCACGACCCATGGACGTGAACTAAGAGGGGCGGGATTGCTGGAGGGAAGGAGGGTACTGGGAGGAGGGGAGAAAAGGGAAAAAATTGAGACAACTGTAATAGCAAAATCAATAAAATATATTTAAAAAAATTTTTGCATTAAGCTTGAACATTCCTCAGCGGAAACTATTTGGGTGATTCATAAGGCTGCAGCAATGGGCAACTGGGGATTGGCAGCTTCATCACGACAATGTGCCTGCTCTTACATCATACTTGTGCAGAGTTTTTAGGGGAAACATCAAATTACCCAGGTGATTCAGCCCCACTACAGCCCAGATTTGGTGCCCTGTGACTTCTGGCTTTTCCCAAAACTAAAATCACCTTTGAAAGAGAGGAGATTTTAAACAGTTGATGATATACAGGAAAATATGACAGAGCAGCTGATGGCAATTGGGAGAACTGTGTGAGGTCCCAAGGTGCCTACTTTGAAGGGGACTGAGGCATCATTGTCCTATGTACCATGTTTTTTGTATCTTCTTCAATAAGTTTCTCTATTTTTCATATTACATGGCTAGACACCTTCTGGAGAGACCTCACATATCCACAAATGGTCACTGTCTAATACACTCACAGAAGTGCCCAGCACCTTTGCCCTTCACCATAGCATATAAATGGATTTTAAAAATCTTTCCAGCCCTGGCTGGTGTGGCTCAGTGGATTGAGTGCTGGTCTGTGAACCAAAAGGTCACTTGATCAATTCCTGGTCAGGACACATGCCTGGGTTGTGGGTCAGGTCCCCAGTTGGGGGCATACCAGGGGCAACTGATCGATGTATCTCTCGTATATTGATGTTTCTCTCCCTCTCTTTCTCCCTCCCTTCCTCTCTCTCTAAAAGTAAATAAATAAAATCTTTTTAAAAAGCTTTCTAGATGTGAGGTGAACACTGCTGACATATTCATCTACTGCCCTTGCACAGACTCCAGGAGAGGAGTGGGACAATCTTCAGATAAATAGATGTTCACACTGGGAATAGCCAGAATGGGCTGGAGGGGTGGAGGTAGGAAGAAACTATCAAAACCTGAATCAGAGCTATAGGAATCATCAACATGGATACAGTACTTGAAATCATGAGAAATCACACCGTGCCCCTCTCCTTTCTTGGAGAGTGAATAAAAACTTCTCTACACTTTCTTCTCTTTGTGAATTCTTTCACAGCCTGTGTCACTGACCACCCTAACATTTCCGTGGCCCATATGAGGATATTCTCTATTTCTCCCTCTCCTTTGGCCTCCTGAGACTTGCGACTAGGGGAGCAGTGGGGAGTGGAAGCTCAACCCGGGCTGGCCCCCACCTAACCCTGCCTCTTTCAGGTTTGGAGAGAAGATTCTAATCCTTCTCCATCTCTCCAGACTCTGCAGAAGCCTCCTCCTCACCCATTTTCACTGCCAGCAATCCTTGACTCCAGGAGACCATAAACAGTTCCACCATTGTGCCTCAGGAGGACTGCAAGCAATCAAAATGGTATCTGAGCTATCATACTCCAGGGTGAGGTGACCACCGCCCAGGGCACAGATGGAAGAATGCTGCAGCTTTTATCTGTTTAACTTTTTCCCTGAATTTCAAACCCCTTACCTACACTTTTCTTCTTATAAGAAGGGTCTGCTTATAATGGAATTTAAGATGATCTATTAAGGTACAAACCCGCTATCTTCTCAGTTCACCAACCATCTGAATAAAGCACCCATAAATATTTTTAACAAAGAAGAAATCATAAGAGTCAAGTAAATCACTCAGCAAGAGTCTTGAAGTTAGCTCTGGCTGGTGTGGGTCAGTGGATTGAGCGCCAGCCTGCCAATTGAAGGGTCACTGGTTGGATTCTTAGTCAGGGCACACGCCTGAGTTACAGGCCAGGTCCCTAGTTGGGGGCATGCGAGAGGCAACTGATGGGTGTTTGCCTCCCTCTATTTCTCCCTCTCCTCCTCTCTCTCTAAAAATAAACAAAAATATTTTTTTAAAGAGTCTTAGAGTAAGATGACAACTGAGGCTCCTGAGGCTAGCATTCTGAGGAACATTACAGAATGAGGAGGAAAATCATGAGTGTTGTATCATGGAAACCAAAGGTAGAATGATTTTGTAGAAGTGAGATCTGTTCATAGTTCCCTCTGAAGGCTGTCTGTTGGCTTCTGTAATATGGAAGTAACTTATGAGCATAATAAACACACTTTTAGCAGGTGGTTGGGGCAGAGACCAGATTGCAATGGACTGAATGATTATGGGAGGTAAGGAAGCGGTAATAGTCAGTGTGAACTATTTTTTTTTTCCCTAAGAGACAGAATCTGGGCATTTCCTTTAACAGTACCAATACCAGTTACTGTAGGTTAAATAACAAATGTACAGAAGATGAATATTAAAATTTCAATTCCAGCAAATATTTATTGGGTGCCTTGGCTGTTGCAGGTATGAAGAAGGAGAAGCTGTGGTCACTGTCCCCAAAGTGCTCACAGTGTAGGAGACAGACATAAGGGGCTGGGAGCATAGAAGAGGAAACATAATTTCTGTCAGAAGAAGGGGTTGGGAATCTGAGAAGTCTTGACAGAGGAAATGGCACAAGAACTGGGATTAGAAATGAGCAGAAGCTGTCCTGGTAAAGGGTGGGAAGGAAGGCATTCCAGGTAGAGGGACACATAAGCAAAGGCTCGCAGATATAAATGTCTATGACACATTTAGTGATGACTAGGGGTTCCATGCAGATAAGGTACAGGGTTGGGCTGTGAAGAGGTCCTTTAGCCATGTTAATGAGTTCGAACTTTAATGCAGATAATGGGAAGCCTTCGGAGTATTTTTTTTAAGATTTTATTTTTATTTATTTTTAGAGAGAGGGGAAGGGAGGAAGAAAGAGAGAGAGAAAAACATCAATGTGTGGTTGCCTCTCACGCGCCTCCAACTGGGGACCTGGTACGCAACCCAGGCCTGTGCCCTGACTGGGGATCAAAAGCAAAACCTTTCAGTTTGCAGGCTGGCGCTCAATCCACTAAGTCACACCAGCTGGGGCCAGATGGGTTTTTCGTTTGTTTGTTTGGTTGGGTTGTTTTTTTGTTTTTTTTTTTTTTGTTTTTTTTTTAAAGTTAGAATGGTTCCATGTGAATGTGTGCATGTCCAGAATTAGAAGGGCAAGATTGCAAGTGGGGAGACCAGTTGAGAGACTTCTCATAACCCTCTGAGTATGAGAGATGAGAACCTGTTCTAAGAGAGTGGCAAGATGTTAGAGGAAAATAAAACAGAAAGAGAGGAGTAAGGTAGGGGAGCTGATTTACGAAAGAAAGGCGATGACTTGATTTTAAATCGATCATGGTGAAATTATAACGCTCTTGAGCTCGGGAATCAGGAAGAATTCCGGCTCTGCAACATCTCAGTTTTGTGACCTTAGACACATTATTTAACCTCCCTGAGCCTCGGTTTCCTCATCTTTAAAATGAGAATAATAACCTACCTTATTTGTAGAACAAAACAGAATAAATACTCAATAAATGTTAGCTAATGTTTTTAATATTATTTTTTATTTTTACTGCAAGCTAAATTTCAATGACTGACGCAAATATCCAATGGGCAGTTGGAAATGTACATTCAGTTGCAAAGGGAAGGCGTGAACCAGAGATTTCTGATTCACCTCGTAGAGACAGTTTGATCTTAGAGAGCGGCTGAGCCTCTGTAAAAGGCAGAGAATGGAATTTTCCTGAATGTTTGTGTTTACAAGTGGTAGGAGAAGGGGTACAGAGAATCAGCGGCCTGGGAGGGAGAGAGAGGTTCCTACCTTGGAGAGGATTTTTAAATTGCTAAATGCAATGGCTTCATCTACGTCTTCAGTCCTTGACCCTCTGCAGTATTGGATGCAAGCGACCTTGTAAAGCCTCCTTTTGGAAACCCTCTTCTTCAGTTTCCATGGCATTTTGTTCTCTTCTACTTTCTTTGATTATGCATAAGATGCCTCAGCTGAAAGCCTTAGAGCTGACTTGCTCCAACCCCCTCATTTTACAAATGATAAGACTAAAGAGCCAGAAAATGGAAGTAGCTTATTTGGGATTCACAGTCCGTTGTTCCTTCCCTGTCTCTTCCGCCCCCTTCCTGACTTCCCATGACTCTTTGCTCTTTGCTCTCCTATACTTACTTCCTCTTTCTATAAAGTCATCTGTTTGCATAAGTTCTAGGATTGCCTTTAGGCTTACAGTTGCCAAATTGAAATCTCCCGCCTATGCCTCTCTTCAAAGCTGCTACCCTGTCCTTCCAACCATTAGCTAGATGTTTCACTAGCACCTCATGCTCACCATGTCTGAAGGATCATTTTTCTCCACAAGGCGCTTCCCTCTTTGACTCCACTATTTTATTAATGGCACCTGGGGAGAGCAGGACCAATAAAATGACATTGGCCCGGTCAAGATAGGATAAAGTATTTGAAAGCAAAGTGAAGACACTCATGTCCACCAAGATGGCTGCCAGTCAGCAGTGACACTTTGATTCAAGAAGGAAACTACCTAAGTCACACCAGGTGCTCTGATAAATGCCTGCCATGGTGTCACACTCAAGATACTGGCACACAGATGTGTCTGCAAAGAGGACATACTTATTGATAGAGCACTGGGGGCTCTTGGCCCTGAGCCACGGAATTTCCCAGCTCAATCAGGTGCCAAGATTATGGGTATGATTGAGGTGGCCTTCAGAGTCATCACCAAGACAGCTGATCTCCCACCACAAGACACCACTCTGTGCTATTGTGGGCCACGTGCTGCTGGAGGCTCTGCCCAAGGGAGCTCTAGAAATTCCACACTGTCTGAAGCACCACTCCAATCGGACCAACACACCTGCTCGCTGACGCTGTCTCCTGGACCTTGGACTGAGACTCTGGGGCTCAGGTTCATTAATCCCCCACTAACTGTTGTGTGTTAACTATGTGTAATATTATAGAGGATAGGATATTAATGGAACGTTGATGTTCTGTCTCGTGCAAACCTGCACTTAATAAAAGTGGAGTGTGAGCAACAGCTCTTATAGCTCTTGTATCATTCCTTGCTGCTGCTGGGTGTAGGCTCAGCTGGGCTATCTGCTTCCCCCAAGCCGGAGGTGCACCCTGACTTTGGGAAAGACTATAATGGGACCCTCCTCGAGAGGTACAGCCTACAGGGGTCATGCTGAGGATGCTTGTGACGGCACCTCCATTCTCCTAATCAGCTAATCCCTTATCAAATGCGTCAATTGGTCCCACAGAAATGTGTGCGTAGTGCCATCATCAAGCATACTGCCTCTATGGACAAAACTGCCTGGGACCAAATCCTGGCTCTGTGACTTTGAGCAAGTGGCTTAGTCTGAACCAGAGGCCATAAGAGCTGGAAGAGCCTTTAAAGATACTTATTTCTTCAAGCTTCACCTTCTTTTTTTTTTTTGGAAAAGAGAATTAAATCCCTAAAAGGTAAATCATTATAGCCTGGAAATAGGAGCAAGGACTGGAACCCAGGGCTATTGAAACTTGAATCCAATGCACTTTGTACTGTACCACATCACCTCTTGCAGTCTTATTAGGTATGTCACCACTGACACCTCCCTAGATCAAATATTTATCACTTCACGCCTAGGTTATTGACAAAGCCTGCTACCTATCTTGCAACCTCTGGCTTACGCCCTCCCTGGTTCATGTGACCAAGGTAATCTCCCTAAAGCGTCATTTCCATCTTGTCATTCCCCTCATTGAAAGCTTTTCGTGATTCCTCCTTGCCTACTAAGTAAAGTCCAAATGTCCAAGGTAGGCATCAAAATTCTTCCGAAATCCGGTGCCAGCCCATCTCTTCATGCTTCTTAACCACAGTACCCTTTTACAGCCCATTACCCAGCCATGACCAACACTCTGTGTTCCTTGAACAGTTCATGCATGTTCATTCCTTTTGATTTTTTTTACAAATTGTTTTCTCAACTTTTTTTTTTGTTTTGTTCTCTCAACCTTGCCTACTTTGATTTTCTTCCTGCCAAAGTCTTACTCATATTGCAAGTTCCAACTCAGATGTCCTAGTGCATGAAGACTTCAGATTCCTCTAGTCAGAATTAACCTCTATGATAATACATGGGACAAGAGTGCCACCGCAGATGGGTGTTTAGTAAACATCAGCCCCTGCCTCCCTTCCTTTTCTTCACCTGTGTTCCCACAACCTGTTGCTTAGACCTCTAACACTTATTTCACTTACTTTATGTTAGAGCCGGTTATTTAAACAACCAGTGAGACTTACTTGTCTTGACATCTTGGCACCCTCCACAGCCCCTACCAGAGCTCCTGGCAAGTGATAGGTACTTAACAAATATTTATCAAAATCAGATGAAAACTGTACAGCCAAGTCTTGAGACATTGCCTCATGAATGACTCAGCAAGACCAAGTCCTACTGCTGAACATGGAATGACATGTTGAGAGGAGACAACTCTAGGAAACCTCACTGGAAAATCTCCAACAACATGCTTCTGAGCAGCCTGGGTAATTTTCAACCAGTTAACTTGAAGGTCACAAGGTAGGAAAGGTAACACAACTCAGACAAAGTTTTTATTTACACATTCTTTAAGCCGAGGTCAATGTAGGTTCATTTTCCCCAGCCAGTGGGTCGCAAGTAGCTGGAGAAGCAGTGACTGATGCTGAAGAGGTGAGGAGGTGGAAGCAGGAACTCTTTGGAGCCATTCATAAAGGGAGCTACCATGACCCAGGATTAATCTTTCCATGGGAAGTGATTCTTTTTTTTTTTTTTTTTTTTTTAGAGAGAGAGAGGGAAAGGAAGGGAGAAAGAGAGGGAGAGAAACATCAACGTGAGAGAGAAACACCAATCAGTTGCTTCTCACATGCCCCCAGCTGGGGACCCAGCCTACAGACCAGACATGTGCCCTGACTGGGAATCAAACCATTGACCTCTTGGTTTGCAGACCAGCATTCAACCCACTGAGCCACACCAACCAGGGCTGAAAAGTGATTCTTGACTGAACTCCCTGCATCATTTCCCTTGGAAGAGTGGTAACTGTGATGGGTGATACAGGCCAAGGAGATTGATGCGTATAACACACCTTTAAGATATCTCAGAAGCAGGGTCTGTTCCAGGCCATTCTGGACAAGTTTTTAGCTAAAGCTGCTATGAAGATCATTCCAATTCTGGAAGGGATGCCTTGGATATGGCCAAGATAAAAGGTAACTGCATTATCATGTTGACAGCTTAAAGATAGGCTGAAGGCCTTAAGTTCCTTTCTTTGTTGGCCATGTGTTTTTATTCATTCAATTGTCATTCATCCAAGTTTTTCTAAACAACCACTGTGTGCTAAGCAGAGGTGCTCATTCACACATGAATGGTCCCTGCCCTTCAAAAGTAGTACTCTAATGGAGGAGACACACAAATAAACAGACAAGATGATGGGCTGTGGTAAGTGCTACCTCAGGGATACACAGAGCAGAGGAAAAACGGGAGGACAGAGAAAATGGAGGGAATAAAATCCAGACTCCTGAACTTAGCACAAGAAAACACTGGCTGCATCTCATTACTCCTTAGCTTTTGTATGTAAATAGCAGGCTATCTGAGCAGAGTTTCAAAGAACGAAGAAGCATTAGTAAAGAAATAGCAGAAAGGTGTTATACTCAGGTTTTACCCCAAAGACAGTGAGGAGCCCATGGAGGATTTTAAGCAGGGAAGTGACATGATCAGATATACACTTTAGAAAGATCACTGAAGAAAATTTGGAGAATGGATGGGAAGAAGCCATGAATGGGAGTTGAGAGACAGGTAGGAAACTGGCCTATTAATTCAATTGTAAAATTATCAGAGTCTGTACCAGGGTAGTGGGAGGGAAGTAGGAACGAAGAGGAGGAGTCAGAAGATCTGATGAGGTAAAACTGACAGGGTTTACTTATTTATTGAGTGGTAGGAGAATGAGCAAGACAGGGGCGCTAATGCCAACTCCCCAGATTCTTGCCTTGGGCAATTGTATGGATATAATATCATTCACTGGTATAAGGCAACAACTGGAAGAACAACATTGGGAGCAGAAGAGAATATGTATATTCTCTTCAAAACTATACATAGTTGAAGCTGCGGGAGTGGATGAGACTGCTCTAGAAGAGTTTGAGAAGTGATAAGGACAGAGGGAATGGAACTCTGAGGAACATCAACATTTAAGGAGCAGAATAAGAGGAAAGCATGGAGCAATCAGAGAGATGAGTGACTCACTAGAAAAAACTATAACAAAATTGAAAGGGACTCTGGCTGGTGTGGCTCAGTGGATTGAGCACTGGCCTGTGGACTGAAAGGTTGCCGGTTCGATTCCCGAACAGGGCACATGCCTGGGTTGCAGACCAGGTCCCTGGTTGGGGGCAAATGAGAAGCAACAGATGGATGTATCTCTCACACATTCACATTGATGTTTCTCTCCCTCTCTTTCTCCCTCCCTTCCCCTCTCTCTAAAAAATAAACAAATAAATAAAATCTTTTTAAAGAAACAAAGGAGGTGATGTAGCCATTGAAACTCCTGTTTTAGAGAAAAATTTTGTGACATTTTAAAATGATCATGCTATAATGGCAAGTGAGAGAGGATATAAAATAATATATATTGCAGAGAACAGATTGGTGGTTGTCAGAGGTGAAGGGTGGAAGGTAGGCAAAGTGGGTGGAGGGAGTAAAAAGGTACAAATCAGGGGGATGTAACGTACAGCACAGTAAATGCAGCTAGTGATGTTGTATTACAAATTTGAAAGTTGCTAAGAGAGTAGACATTAAACGTTCTCATCACAAGAAACAAAATTGTAGCTATGTGTGGTGATGGATGCTAACTAGACTTAGGTGGTGATCATTTCACAATACACACAAATATTGAATCATAATGCTGTACACCTGAAAGTAATATAATGTTATATGTCAATTATACCTCATAAAAATAATAATATGTATCATATGATAATTTTCTTTTAAAGATGTATTTCTACCTATTCATTGAAAAATGACTGTAAGGTTTCACATCAATAAGGAATAATTATCTCTGGGTGATGGTGTTATAGACTCTTTTTATTTTCATCCTTGATTTTTTTTTTTTGTACTCTTGTTTTTCCATAAAGAACATGTCTTACTTGTGTAATCAGCAAACATAAAAATTAACATTAAGAGGAAAACACTCAAAGGAGAAGGGGAGCGGTCAGGTAGATCAAACACCTCAGAGTGGGTAAGTCTCATTCTGAGGGATGTCTCTTGGCTTCAGCAACCCAGTGACCATGCTGAGAATGGTTTCAGGGCAATAGGGAGTCGGGACAGTAGCCAGATTGGAGTGGAACTGAAGAGTGAACGGGTGATGAAGAAGTGGAGACAGCAAATGTAGAAGTACCTTTCAAAAACTTGCTTTAAGAAGAAAAAAAGATAGAGCAGGGGCCCAGTTGAAGATACCATCCAATTAGGGAATCCCACACTATGTTGGAGGCTTCGAGTATCCTGATGAAAGGTAGGTTATGAAGGTCTGCTGACGTGCAGATTTACATTGTAAGGGGTTTCAATGTATGGTGGAATTAGAAGTGGCAGCCAGCTCAAGGAATCCACATCAGAAATTGCTCTTCTGGGCTCTGAGACAAACTTAGCAGCCCTGGCTGGTGTGGCTCAGTGAATTGAGTGCAGCCTGCAAGCCGAAGAGTCACCAGTTCAATTCCCAGTCAGGGCACATGCCTGGGTTGTGAGCCAGGTCCCCAGTTGAGGGGCCCGTGAGAGACTGCCACACATTGATGTTTCTCTCCCTCTCTTTCTCCCTCCCTTCCCCTCTCTCTAAAACTAAATTTAAAAAATATATATTTTTAAAAACTAAGCAAAACATTCCAATGCTACATATATGTCTATATAATTTAGAGTTTGGTTTAATCCTTAAAAAGAGCCCCTCCTTCCAAAAAAAAGCCTTGTGATGGGGATCAAATTGTCGTGGAAGTTCTTGGGACTCGTGTGATAACAGTCAGGGTTTATCAAGATGTGTAGCTCAGTTCCGTAGACAACATTGTTCCCTAGGAATAATGCCAGCCTTGGTGTGTTCTATGGCTTAACCCAGCCCCGACACCATGAGATGCAATGTCAGCAGAGAGGAAGAGCAGTGTATGTTTATTGCAAAGCACTAACTCAGATTCAGAAATCAGTAACTGACATTCTGAAAAGTACCCTCATGCTGACAAACCCAATGCCACCAAAGACCCACTTCCTAGGAGAGACTGAAGCAGGTCTATCACCCTTGTCTTCTGTGGGTGGAAAACATAACCCAAATGGATGTTTTTCTCCCTCTCTTTCTCTATCTCTTCCCCTCTCCCTAAAAAAGTATTAAGTATTTCATTAAAAAATTCAATTTTTTTTTTAAAAGGCAAGATGAGAATGGAAACAGAAAAAGGGAGATAACGTCTTTGACTGGGAGGCTTGGCAGCAAGATTGTCCTGTTCGGTCACAAGGAACAGATTAAGGAAAGCAGGTTAGTTAGAATGCAGGCTGTGAACGATGGAGATGTATTAGTATAGTACTCAGAGCCTGTTGCAGAGACTGATTTGGCAGTTTAAGGAAGGTACACAGGATAGATCCTATCTTCCCCTTCACACACACACACACACACACACGCACACACACACTGCTGTGTTGGCTGGGGCTGGGACTCTCTGAGAGGCACAAAGTGTTACAATGAGAGTTAAGGTTGGACTCAGCTCTTATGGGTGCCCCTTTGGCCCAGTGCTCTCTCCCTGGACCAGGTGCCAGAGTCCACATCAGTAGGTCAGTCCAGGAATCCATGCAGCACACACTCTGGCTCCCCGCCTCTGACCGGAAGGACGGATGTGCATGAACAGGGAGGTGGGGATCTTCAAGCAGAAAGCAATGGAGTTCGTGATTTCAATGATCTGAATGGGCCTAGAACTCAGTCCTCTACTGTGCAGCAGGGTTGGCTGGGCAGGTGGAGTAGGAGAACTGCCTGGATTTCCTACCTGGATAGCCCATCGTCTGTCCTATGAGCCATGCATGGGAGCAGAAGCCTTGGCCTTCAGGGTATTGTCATCTGCCTGGCACTCCCCAAAGCACTACCTGGTAGCGCTTGGTGGTTCCAGGAAAGGTCAAAGGCAGCGGTTGTAATTAGTGAGGCACAGGGACCCTGGATGAGGCATGCATGCTGTTATTATTGGCAAACTTGGCTGACAGAAGGAAGAGCAGAGGAGTCCAAAGATTAGACAGAAAGGGTGAGCACAGGGCTTCTATTTAGGGCCTGCTTTACATGTTTTATTGGCTCCTCAGCTTGGGTGAGAGACCATTGGATTTCTATTTAGAAGACCAGGAGCCCTGGCTGGTGTGGCTCAGGGAATTGAACACTGGCCTATGAACCGAAAGGTCTTGGGCTCCATTCCCAGTCAGGGCACATGTCTGGGTTGCAGGCCAGGTCCCCAATTGGGAGCATGCGAGAGGCAGCTAACTGATTGATGTATCTCTCACACATTGATGTTTCTGTCCCTCTCTTTCTCCCTCCCTTCCCCTCTCTCTAAATATAAATAAAATCTTAAATTAAAAAAAAAAAAAGACAGTAGCTTAAAAGTTCCAATTTTTCATTTCACTTTTTTTCACTGGGCTACCTGGTCTAGTGAAAGGGTGTTGAACTTTCTGGAATCTTTTGCAAGCATACCCTCTGTTGGTGCTGTGATCAGACAGCAGTGAAATATAGTGTCATTCCTCAAGCCCCAGGAATTAAGGTCTTCATAAATCACAAAAACAGGGGCAAAATGAATTCCAAATTGCAGGGAATAGATGCTCTGAAGGCTCTTCTTCACAGGAAACCTATAAACTCCGAAAAGCATTGCCTCACTTTTAGGCTCTACTCTTGGGAGAATGGATGTACCATCCTGACTATGCGGGGCTGGTTTTAGGCTATTTCATACGATTAGGTTTGGGGGGTGCTGAAACCACTTTGTTTTGTTCCCCACTCCAAACTGTCCTTAAAGCAAAAGGTATATGCTTAACCATCAGGTAAATTGGTACACTATCTGAGTAAAGGCCTTCAGAAACCCCCTTGGAAAAATATTAACTCCCTCTCCTTGACTTCTCCTAAGAATATGCATTCCTGAGGCACAGACCTATTCATGTAAGTATGTGTCCTCTTGAAAAGGATTTGTGAAAAACAATATCAATTACAAATACAGGACCACCTCCATCTCTCCCCAGCAGCCCTTACATACAGTTTGCACAACCTTCCACAGCCTGAGCTGGGGTGGGGACATTTGAAGTGTCCTGCAGGTTTTCATGGTTCCCCTTTTCCTTCATCTTATGGACCCATTCGGGAAGAGTTGTTGCCTGTGCATCTTAAGTCCCATTTATATCGGAAGCTGTCCGCTTTGATTTCTGAGTCATACAGCGATGCTGCCTCATTGATCAAAGGCACACACAATGGCACATTTGGCTCAGTAATGAGGCCCAGGGACGGACTAGATGATGAACTCCACATGCGAGGCAGTGCTGGATGCCATCTGATGGAACCTCAGGCTCACGTGCTGTAACGAGCAGAGCTCCCGCCAGCCTGCTCCTTAATTCTGTGGATGGGGTCTGAGCCTCTGAACTACAACGATGTCACTGGCGAGACATGCTGCCCTGGTCCTGGGTGGAATGGGAATGGGGAAAGCCCTTGTTGAGGCTGATGTTTGAGCCGTGCCAGAGACAGCACGCTTATGTTTAGGGGGCCTCTTACTTTGTACGTGTCAAGAATCTAATGAAGGTCTCCCTGAGTGAATCCAAGGAAATAAGCAGGCTGATGTAAAACCTTCAAATATTCCCCCGGAACTTCCATTGTAAGAAGCAAGTCTGCTTAGGATTCAAGGCAGAGGCTGATTTTAGCTGCTTACCACAGCAAGTGGATTTACATGGCTCACTGCAATAGGTTCCCCCTCGTCCCTCCATTTCCTTCCAACCTTTTCCCTCCCATGCCTTCCCTCTTCTCCCCTTGCCGTTCCTCTCTCTCATGAAGGATCAATACTTCATCAAGAAGACAAGTTCCAGCAGCAGTAAACAGGCAGAGGGCAAGTCGATTCTACCAACAGTGTTTTTGGCAGCTACAAACTATTCAAATAGACTTCCGGTAGCCTAGAACTGCAAGCACCCCGAGGAACCCGTGCCAGACTCCAAGGAACAATGAGTACACACTGATGCTGACCTGTAGTTTCCCTTGTGGAGAGCTCTGCTATAGGAGCTCTCTCTTCTGGTCAAACAGGTCTGCCCACCATTCCCTAAGCACATCTCACAGCTTCCTGTCACCCGGAATGTTTGGCCCTCCACCTCCTTCATGACCGGAGCTCAGCTCTGCATCTTCCATGAAGCCTACGTTCTCATTCTACATCTGAATGCTGTCTGGCACCTCTTATCTTCAGCGAGCATTTAGGACATACTCCCTTGTCGCCGGTACAAAGGTACATGTCTCTAGCGCTACAGGATGTTCATCCAATTTTCAATTGTAGTGTATGTGGCTTTTTGAAGTCTTCCCTTGGCTCTAGTAAAATGTTGTTTGAAACTTGTAAACAACTATGTTTGCCAGAAACATCGTGTGAACTAGGCAAGTTACCTTTTTGCCCTCCTCCTCCTAATCGAATTGTAAACTGGGTCAGCCTGAAGGCCATGGCTGGTGCTCACTAGCCATCGGGTTCTTTCAAATGTAATTTCACACTCTTGCATGAGAATTGAGGAGTAAATGTCTGCTGCTGTGGGTCTTCTTCCCCTCTTTAAATTTTTTATTTATTGATTTTTGGAGAGAGAGGGAAACATCAATTTGTTGTTCCATTTATTTATGTATTCATTGGTTCATTCTTGTATGTGCCCTGACCAGGGATCGAACCCACAACCTAGAGACATTGGTCTGATGCTCTAACCAACTGAGCTACTTAGCCAGGGCTGCTTTGGGTTGTTTTTTTTTTTTTTAAGGTACATGTCTCATTTTTCTTGCTAGCTTAGAAACTTCTAGAGTCAGGGACCAGCTCTTACTCAGATCCTCAGTGGGACCTATAGAGCTCATCAGCTGGGAGGCAGTGGAGCAAGTTCTGGAGCCAGACTGCCTGGGTTCAAATCTAGCTTTGTTAATTACTAGCTGGGTGGCCTCAGTTATGAACTTAACCTGTGTGTGCCTTAATTCCTCTGTAACATGAAAATATTAGTAATGCCTGCTGCATAGGGTTGTTTTCTTTTTTAAGATTTTATTTATTTATTTTTAGAGAGAAGGGAAGAGCGGGAGAAAGAGAGGAATAGAAACATCAATGTGTGGTTGCCTCTCACACCCACCCAACTAAGGACTTAGCCTGCAACCCAGGCATGTGCCCTGACTGGGAATCGAACTGGCGACCCTTTGGTTCATAGGTTGGCTCTCAATCCACTAAGCCACACTAACATAGGGTTATTTTGAGGATCAAATAAAGTAATACTTGAAAAGTACTTTGTATGTTGCCTTAAGAACAATTGGGCCCTGGCTGGTGTGGCTCATTTGATTGGACCATCATCCCATAAACTGAAGGGCTGTTGGTTCGATGACCAGTCAGGGCACATGCCTATGCTGCAGGTTTGGTCCCTGGTTGGGGAACGTGCAAGAGGCAACCAATCGACGTTTCTCTCTCACATCGATATTTCTCTCCCCCTCTCTCTCCCTCCCTTCCCCTCTTTCTAAAATCAATAAGCATATTCTTGAGTGAGGATTAAAGAGAGAGAGAGAAAAAACAGTTGGGATGTTTCCCCCTCTTCTGCCACCTGTCTCCAGCATGTATCCAGTACTGAGTACCCAGTAGATGTCCAGTGAAGACTCATCAATTGATGTATTCAAAGATTTTATTTATTTATTTTTAGAGAGAGGGGAAGGGAAGGAGAAAGATAGGAAGAGAAACATCAACACGTGGCTGCCTCCTGTGCGCCCCCAACCAGGGACCTGGCCCACAACCCAAGCACGTGTCCTGACTGGGAATTGAACTGGTGACCCCTTGGTTTGCTGGCCGGTGCTCAATCCACTGAGTCACACGAGCCAGGGCTCAATTGATGTACTCATATGCCTAGGTTTGGCCAAGGGAAGCCGAGGCTCTGGGTCTCTTTCTAGCAGTGAGCTTGCGGCAAGGTGGTGTGCACAAGGCAGGGGACCAATTTCTACTGACTTCATTTATTTCTTTGCTGTCATTCAGGCCACAGAATGAGCAGGGTCTCTAGGTATATCTTCCTTCAAACTGGACTGATCCCACAGTTAATGGTTGACCTTCTTTGTTTATTTTAATGATTGCCAAGATCTGTTACTTCACATGATACACATTGCAGTTCAACTACCTTGGCCCTGAGGGTAGAAGAGCATTTTGAAGTGGTTTTAGGGCTCTGGGATGAGATTGGAAATACTTTGGTCCATCCCTACCCACTTAAGACATGGACAATAAGCAGAGAATCAAGAGCATCCTAGTACTGCCAGGTGGGGAAAGTGGTGTCATCCCCGCCTTGACCTCAAGGTGCCAGTAAGCACTGTTCATGCCTTTTTTCCTCCGCAGTCATAACCCTTTAAAGGCTGGGAGCTCTACGGGATAAAGGGAGTGCAGGAACCCTCTCTGCAGCTCGCCCATATATACACTCTACCTATGGCCCGCAGTGGGGCAAGTCTGAGGGCTGTTGATGAGCCCAGGTCCATGCAGTCCAGTCTCCCAGATGAGATGGGCTAAACATGGGCACACAGGTGACAAGAAGGGAAAGGGTAGTAACTCCCGGCTATGTGATCTGTCCATCTGAACGCATTGGAAGCTGAGGGAATCGATCTTATTTAATAATTGTGTGTGAGACGAGGTGGGGCTGGTTAATGTTTGTCTGGTTCCTCTTGGGCTACGAGCCATTTGTGGCTCAGGTCCTGGGTTCCTTGCTCCTCCCCTGGGCCGGGCTGACAGCACCTCATAGCATAGTGCAGACACGTCTGCAGACATTCCCGGGAAAGAGCAGCAGCGGCAGCCAGGTGAGAAACCTGGGGGCTGAGTGAGGTGGATAAGGGGACGCTGGGTGGATAAGGTGTGGCACAGGGGGACAGGAATGGGACCTGGGGAGGTGCCTGAGTCTTGTCTTCTCTTGGCTTCGGCATTCAGCCACTTAGATCCCTTCTGTGCTTCCCTCTGAGCTGGGGTGAGGCCCCTCCTGACAGGTGGCAGCGTGCTTAGCCTCTCTTTGTGGCCCCCAACTCTTACCCTCTTTCCAGGTTCCAAATCGTTTCTCCCCTCAATCTTTTTCCCCAGCCAAGGGTTCCCTTCATCCACATAGAGCTGAATTCCCAGGAAGGCTTGAGGGGACCCCTGGCACAGATTGGCCAAGTTTATCTCTGCAGAGTATTTCCCACCACATAGGGTTAAGGTTTGGTGAGACCACTGGGCACTGCCAGGTGCTCTTTTCCTTCCCTGATTAGACAGTAAACCAGGCGTGCAACCATCAGGGGGCTGCAGGCAGATCAATACTGTGCACTCAGTAGGTGTACAGGGCTAGCCAACAGGGCTGAGATTTGGGAACATGCATTTCCATCTTTTTGAAGGAGGCAGGCAGACTCAAGCAGAGCTTGGAGTAAACGATGATTTGGAGATCCAAAGGAGGGGTGGCGTTCCAGCTGTTCGCAGGTTTTCCAGCTGTTAGCAATGTCATGGCAGAATGCAGGGACTTAGAAAATGAGATAAGGGGAGAAAAGAGACAAGAAAGAGGGGTGTGAATGGATGGAAGATAGATGTCGATGCAGCAGAGCAAGGGGGAAGGGACCCAGGCTTTGGTGAGGGACCAACATGAATGGTAACAGGAGTTCCAGCACTGCTTACCAGCTGTGGGATGAGTTGTTCAGCTTCTCTGAGGCTTTGCTGGCCTTACGTGTAAACTGAAGACAGTAAACAACCCATAGCAAGCAGGGCTGTTGTGAGGTTGAGAGTTAATAAACCCACCACTCTGGCACACACTAAGTATTCCATAAACGGTGGCTGTTTTGAAAAGCCAAAGCACAGAGACGCAGGAAGTCAGATAGTTGATGGAGGAGTAAGAAGGTGTCAACGGAACAGGCAATCAGTAGGGGAGCCGACATTAGCCGGAGTTCTATCAAAAGACCACTGCAGAGCGAGAGAAGGAGAACTCTGGAATGAGCTACACTGGCCCTGACCTGGGCCTAGCCACAGAACACATATGGCAGGGTAGCAGGGACAAGGCAACTCCTCAGGGGCTGTAGAAGAACAGGATTGAGGCAGGGAAGAGAAGCAGGGGAAGAGGAAGAGGTTCTGGAGGAGTCTGGCTTTAGCCACGCCAGATTGATGAAGGCAGCCCGGAATTCAGGTTAATCTCTAAGAAAGTCCCCTGTCTTCACCTGAGGTGCCTGTGAAATGGTGGGTAAGATGGGGGTGGGGGGAGTGTGGAGTCCGAGACTGGGTGTGACTTCATCCAGCCTAGCCAGGCGCCTCTTTACCAAACCGAGAAAACACAAGGATTTCCTATAGTTGGAAGGAGGGGTGGGGAGTGGGCAGAAAGAAAGAGAGAGACTTGATGAATGTGTATGTGCATGTGTGTGTGTGAGCATGTGCTTTTGTGCGTGTGTGAGTGTGCATGTATGCATGCACCCACACATGCAAGCACATGTGGGAAGGAGCACAAGGCTTTGAGTCGTGGGCCTGGTCTCAGAATGCAAAGTCCTTAAAGGAAAAGAGGCAGCCTAAGGCAGCTCAATGTGCATCCAAAGGTTTTAAGGTCACAGGAAAATGAGTTGGAAAGTTGACTCTACCATATCACAGCAGAGCAGTTGTCACTGAGGCACGTTTTCTAACTTCTCTGAGCCTCAACTTCCTTGCCTGAGAAGTGGGATAATATTACAAGGCTGTTGTAAGCACTAAGGGCGATTGCCTGATTTTTGAACCGTGCTTGAGTGTTTGGGCAAAGCTGAATTTCGGGCTAAAGCCAGAGCCTCATATGGCCAGAGAAATCTTGTCCAATTAAACAGGATGAGGGAAAACACACCCGGAGCAACACAGAGCATATCAATATCTGGACTTTAACCCAAAGTCACACCAACGGTTTGGATTTCAAAATCAGGTCACTCCCCTGGATGTTTTTTGTTTTTTTTAAACCCTTGAGGTACTAATGTTGACATAGGGATCAGCTCTCCTTCCAAATGGGAAAGCTAAACTTGAGGTCCAAGTGCCTACACAAGGGCCCTTGGGGGGCCGGAAGGAAGCAACTGGCTACATCCCAGATGGTTCAAGAAGATGAGAGGCTAAAAGCTACACCAACCGAGAAACTCAGAGGAGGCCAGGCTGCCTGTGGGGGCGCCAGGAGGAGCGGAGAGAAGCCAACAGCTGATGCTTGCTCTGGAGTTTAAATAAGCAGTGCAAGGAAGCTAAGGAAGGGAAACCCGAACAAAATCAGGATGCAGCAGGAAGTCCTGGGAAGGAACGAGAGGAAAAGAGTTGTCAGTTGATAGGAAACGGGAGAAGGCAAAATAAAAGTCAGGCCAGTTTTGAATGTCCCTGTTTCTAAAAACACAGAAAGAAAATTTAAATTCCAGCCAAGGCAGTAGAGCTTATGGGACAGAGTATGGGCTCTGGAGTCAACTTGGCCTGGCTCAAATCCCAGCTCAGTCATGTGCTGACTGCGCAACCCTTGTGACCCTTGTACAAATCCCTTCACCTTTCTTTAAAAAAAATTTTTTTATTTCTTTATTTTTAGAAAGAAGGGAAGGGAGAAAGAGAGGGAGAGAAACATCTATCAGTTGCCTCTTGCACACACCCAACCGAGGACCAAACCTGCACCCCAAGTGTGTGCCCTGACTGGGAATCGAACCCGCCAACCTTTGCTATGTGGAATGACTCCCAACCCACTGAGCCACACTGCTCAGGGCTCCCTTGACCTTTCTTTATGTCAGTTGCCTCATCTGTGACATGAGGATTCAAAGTAATACCTGCGTTGCAGGGTTGTTCAAAGTTTTATGTGAAATAGTATGCATGCAAGGGCCTGGCACATAGCAGGTGCTCAGTAAACAATTATTCTCCGTGTTCCTTGACCACATGTGTTTGAATCTAATGTTTCACTGGACAAAACATTTCTTTACAGGAAACTGTGGTGCCTCCTGTAGCAGCTCTGCCTTCAAAACCCTAGGCTTGGGAGAAAGGACCCCCATATTCCTGCTTCCCCATGCTGGCTTAGGCCCACAACATAAACTCACTAATCATATTTTAAGCATTTAATTTATTTATTTTTAGAGAATGGGGAAGGGAGGGAGAGAAACGTCGACATGCAACAAACACATTGATCAGCTGCCTCTCTCATGCCCCCAACCGGGGACCTGGCCCACATCCCAGGCTTGTGCCCTGACTGGGAATCGAACCAGCGACCTTTTGGTTTGCAGGCTGGCGCTCAATCCTGATCCACAATCCAGGCTTGTGCTCTGACTGGGAATTGAACCAGCAACCTTTTGGTTTGCAGGCGGGTGCTCAATCCACTGAGTCACATCAGCCAGGGCTCTTTTTTTTTTTTTTTTAAGTTATATGAATAAACCTTCTTCAGAGAAGCAATCTATGTCCTATGGACAGTCCTTTCATCTCCTACTCTCTTATATCCCATTCCCCAATTTTTCCAGCTGCTAATACCCCACCCTTTCCCCCTGGAGCAGAGAGGACCACCCAGAACTGGAGACAGGGCTTCTGCCACAACCACTGTCCTGCATTTCCTACAGGTATAGGCCTGTGTTCTCCTCGCATCCACTTCCCTGCTTCCAACATGGCCTCCTTACAACTTAATGGCAGAAGTAGTGGGAGGTTGGGGGAGGCCTGCTTGCTTGCCTACAGAGAATTTTTTCCCTAGAGCAACTGGCAAGCTTGGGAAACCAGGAGGTTACAGCGTACACTTGACATTGGGGGCAGGGCAGCAAAGGAACAGCCTGTTCTATCTCAGATGGACACTATAGGTCAACAACAGCATTGGGAAGCAAAAGGAGGGTTAGTGGCTTTGGCAGCCCACTTAGTCCCCCAAAGCAACATTATTTTACTTCCTGGTAGGTTCTTAGTTCCTTTGATTAGCAACTATGGCAGTGGATCTGTGCTAAGAACTTTTGCAAGTTGCTTCATCCACCCTTGCAACAACCGTGGCTGTGAAGGCCATTATAGATGAGCAAGCAGGCTCAAAGAAGTTTAGTCACCAGCCCAAGGCCTTATGAGCTGCAGAACCAGGAGTCCATCTTTTAACTTTCTCTTTGATTGCTTAACTCTTTCTTTCTCCTTCTGGCTTCTTCTTCCTGTGTGTCCACCTGTCCACTCTCTGGATAGGTTCCCTTTCCAGAAGCTCCGGGAGGGTTAGTCACAGTACGCTCCGTGACACTGGTTCTGGAGTTTACTCACACGTCAACAGCTGCCACGTTGCTTGTGCTTTTATGGGTAGCATTAGCGTTGGCTTTTGTTGCTCTTGCTGTTGCTGTTGTTACTCTCGGCTAGCCTTGGCTTTTGCAGACCCCATCTGCAAAAAGAACAGGTATACTGTAGAGAGAGCCTAGACTTCTGCTTCAGCTCCCTTTGCGTGGCACCTTATTCTAACACTTCCGAGCTGTGTGACCTTGAGTGGGTGACTTAACGTATCTGAGCAGTCGCTTCCTCGTCTGCAAAGAGTAGGGTAACACTCCTTAGAGGCTGGCTAAGTGGGTCAAAAGAAAGAATGCACGGGAAAATGCTTAACATAGTTCCCGGCTTGACACATAGGAGTTCCCTTTCCTGTCCTCTAGCTCATCCATACCCTGGAAGGGATCTAAGCCTAGGAAAATTCCCACAGACCCTAGTTTCTAGGAGGGTCATGCGGAAGGGCCTCAGCCAAGAGTGTCCTGGTTCCCTCGGGTCCCCTCTTACATGTACCTGTCTTTGTTCCATCTCCTCCCCCTCCACCGTGGCCATTCTTCTGGTAGGGCATGGGGCGGTGCGGCGATGGACCGGGCGGGCACAGAACAGGTGGGTGCAGGCTGGGTGTCCGGCGCTGGGACACAAGTGCTCTGTGTGTAGGGTGGGCGGAAGTCAGGGCGTTTGATCTGAATTCTAAAGGGCGTTGTTCAGGGCCCCACAAAGGTCCCATTGTGCAGACACTGGGTATAAAGCAGCATATGACTCCCCAGCACCGGGCGGTGATGAATTGGGACGCAGGCGCGGACCCAGGGACCACTCCCCCGGCACAGACATGAGACCATAGGGGACCTGTCTGGGTGGCCTCAGGGATAGGCACTCCCCAAGGTAACAGGGCTTTTTGGGTTTGCCCCAGGTCCAGAGTTAAGGAGCTGGAGGATGGGAAGCTAAAGAGAATGGCTAAAGGCAGAATGAGCTAGGCCTGGCAAAGAGAGGGGCTAGAGAGGAAAGAGTGTTGGATGGAAGGAAATCAGGGAGATGGGGTTCAGGGAAGTCACGTTGAGTGAGTGAGTGAGGAAGAGGAGGAGGAAGAGGAGGAGGAGGAGGAAAGGCTGGCAAGGGAGATGGGGTGACGAGGAAAGCCATGACTCTCCTTTTCCCTTTCCTGTCACTGGTTCTTGAAAGGGCTGGGGGCTTTCAGGTGGTGTGACAGTGACTGGCCTTCCGCCCCAGCTCTCTGACGGCTTGCTTTGTGGCTCGTGTGTTGCAGGTGTGAATGAGGCAGGATGAACTGGACGGGCTTGTACACCTTGCTCAGTGGCGTGAACCGGCACTCCACTGCCATTGGCCGAGTATGGCTCTCAGTCATCTTCATCTTCAGAATCATGGTGCTGGTGGTGGCCGCAGAGAGTGTGTGGGGTGACGAGAAGTCTTCCTTCATCTGCAACACCCTCCAGCCTGGCTGCAACAGCGTCTGCTACGACCAATTTTTCCCCATTTCCCATGTGCGTCTGTGGTCTCTGCAGCTCATCTTGGTTTCCACCCCAGCTCTCCTCGTGGCCATGCACGTGGCTCACCAGCAGCACATAGAAAAGAAAATGCTGAGACTCGAGGGTCATGGGGACCCCCTCCACATGGAGGAGGTGAAGAGGCACAAGTTCCACATCTCAGGGACACTGTGGTGGACCTATATCATCAGTGTGGTCTTCCGGCTGCTGTTCGAGGCCGCCTTCATGTACGTGTTTTATCTGCTGTACCCGGGCTACGCCATGGTGCGCCTTGTCAAGTGTGAGGCCTACCCCTGCCCCAACATAGTGGACTGCTTCGTGTCCCGTCCCACGGAGAAAACCGTCTTCACCGTCTTCATGCTGGTCGCCTCCGGCATCTGCATCGTCCTCAACGTGGCCGAGGTGGTGTACCTCATCATCCGGGCCTGTGCCCGCCGCGCCCGGCAACGCTCCAATCCGCCCTCCCGCAAGGGCTCGGGCTTCGGCCACCGCCTCTCACCTGAATACAAGCAGAATGAGATCAACAAGCTGCTGAGTGAGCAGGATGGCTCCCTGAAAGACATACTGCGCCGCAGCCCGGGCACTGGGGCCGGGCTGGCTGAGAGGAGCGACCGTTGCTCTGCCTGCTGAGGCCACATACCCGGCAACGTCCCATCCCGCCCCCAACCCTGCCCCGGGGCCTGTGTCTCCTTCTCCCCTGCTGGGCACACACTGCTGCCTGCCCTGGAGAGCTCCAGCAAAAACTCCCTTCCCTCCCGACTCCCCTTCCTCCCCAGGGCATTGTGTCTGAGGTGCTGAAGGGGTGAGAAGCCTGAGGCCATGGGCTTCAGTGCTCAAGGCTATTGGGGGTGTGGGCAGCTCTTGTGGTCTTGTTCCCCTTCCTCTTCCCTCTCCATCTCCCTGGGACCACTGGGGACAAGACATAAGATGCTCTGACAGCATCTCCAGTGATGAAACTAATCTTAACCCTGTGCTGTCAGATAATCCTATTTCTGGAGTCACATCAGTGGGGAGGGAGTGGAGCAAGTGCAGTGCAGGGAGGGTGCTGTGGGCCTGTGGGTGGAGAAGGGAGGGCAGCAAGAAAAGGAGGAGCAGCGCTTGCTTGCGGCCTCAAGGAAAAGGAGGACCAGGCTGGGGTGGAGGAGTTAGGGAGGGAGAAAGAAACAGGCAGATAATTGGAGTGGGGGTTGGTCTGGGTTGCCTCTGCCTCTAGTCCCCAAGGCCTGAAATGTTACACATTAAACAGGATTTTACAGTAAACGAAGAGGTGCTTTGTGTGTTTGTCAAGTTTTTTCTCCAGCAACTTCTGACCTCCCCCTGCCTGAGCTGGCCTTGGCTTTTGCTGATCAAGAAAGGAGTGGGCTAAAGACTTAGTGATTTGAGAAGCCGAAGTTGCAAATAAGGAGCCACGGCCCTCCTGGCCTTGAGCTGTTCTCTCCTGGGTTCTGTTGTTTTGGCTTTTGGGTGTTGTGTTTTGTTTTCCCCTATCATTTTTTAAATAACAGCTTTACTGGGATCTAACTTAACTTATTCTCTTCCTCTGATTTTATTTATTTTTTTATCCATTTTAACTATACAACTTATTGAGTTTTGGTCATTGCGTGCAGTTTTGTAAACGTGACCATAACATATTATAGAACATTAACATTACCTCCAAAAGTTTCCTTGGGCCCCTTCCTCTGATTTTGAAAAGATTCAGATGACAACTCCCTCTGAAGAAACAAGAAGTGATAGAGAGATTGTAACAGGTCTCAGAGAGGAGCACGTGTTCCCTTGGTACCTTGGTGAAGCCCCCGCCTTTGTGCTCCTGGGAGGAATTGCCCCCTTCCTCCCTTGACGTTCAGCACTGCAGGCAGACTAATGCCCCGCGCAAGCCACCCATCCAATTGTGCAGTGACTTTGTCCCCTTTTCTCTGGACCCAGCCCCTAATTCCCCCGTTCTCCCCAGTTCCCTTCCCGCAGGGATCAGTGCCACCCGCCCACAGGTGTCTCCACCGCAGGCCAAACATTGCACAGCAACAGTCTCCTGCGCAATCACTCTCCAAAGCAGCAGGTGACCTCCCCTCCCCACCTCAGCTGGGCCGGGGGGGAAAGCCCCAGGCTGGGGTTTGACAAAGCTGGGTTCCAGTCATGCCTCTGTCACTTCTTAGCAAGGCATTCCCTTCCCCAAGCCTCAGTTTCCTTGTGAGCAAATAAGGCTGGCCTCGCCTATCCCTAAGCTCCCTTGAACACTCTGTGCCTCTGGGATTCTGAAAAGTCTTCCCCAGCCTCACCCGTGACCTCTCAGAGTCAAAGTTTTCCGCACCGTAAATTTAAATTTCTCTCTTCAGCTTTCAGATACCTCCTAACAGAAAGAAAAAAAAAAAAAAAAAAAAGATTTCACACTCCCTCTCAGAGGATGCTGAACTCCACGTGGGAAGTGTTAAAAGGAAGAGAACATTTGATCAGAATTGCTCTCCTCTAGAAACAGTCTCTCCTTCCTACAAAGCATGGAAGGTTTCCTCATTGGAGGCTGTTCCTCCTTTAGAAAAGAAAAGAGGGAGTAAACAGTCCTTTCCCCCACATTCAGCAATCCGAGGGAGGGCTTCCCTCTCTCTGAAAAGAGAGACATTCCAGCCCTGGCTAGTGTGGGTCAATAGATTGAGTGCTGGCCTGTGAATAGAAAGGTTGCTGGTTCGATTTGGGTTTGATTCCTGGTCAGGGCACATGCCGGGGTTGAGGGCCTAGGTCCCCAGTTGGGGGTGTGGAAGAGGCAACTGAGTTATGCTTCTCTCCCTCTAAAAAATGTATACATATCAAAGAGACACATTTCCTTTCCTGCAGGAAATTTTCTTGCTCCTTAGGAACTGGCATCGTACTCTGTCAGAGGAGAGGTCCACACCCCTCATCATGGGAGAGATGTTTTTCCTTTTGAAATCCATCCTCACCCCCACAACACAGCACAACGCACACAGAGCATCTCTGCTCTGTGCAAAAGGCCAGCAAGAGAAAATCTTTCTTTTTTTCAATTCCACCCTGGTTCCACAGAGGAACCTCATGCCCTCTCCATACTGAGAAATATTAAATCCATCATGCCCCCGGAAATCTTTCTTTTCAAAAGGTACTACAAATCTCCTTGGGAAAGATGCTCCAACTCCAGATCAAGGCTTTCCTCTCCAGGGGGCAGTGGTGGGACAATAAAGCCACCCAGCTGGGAGTTACAGCCAGAAGGACACTTACTCTTGTGTCCCTTGAACCAGATGGGAGCAGGCCAAAGGAGGCTTGAGCGGAGCCAGTGTACGCACTGTCTGTCGCCGGGAGGGAGGAAGAGTCGTGGTGACCTGGGACTGACCTTTTTATTTGAGGCTTTAGTCACAGGAGTGTAAGGAAGAAAAAAACAGGAGGCAAGTGCGGCTTAATACCTGCCACCCAGGAGGCAGTGTATTGAGTGACAAGGGTAATGAAGAGGACATTGGAATCGGGACACCTGAGTCTCCATTTCTTAGCTCTCTCCCCTTGGGCACATTATACTTACCCTCCCTGAGTCTCAGTTTCCTTATCTGCAATGTAGGGTTAATAGTAACCTTTCTACCTCTCTCACAGAGCTTCCGTGAGAATCAAAGCAGATGTGCACAGAAGCTGCTTGGAAACTGTAAACTGAGATAAGATAGTATCAGAAGCACTAAAGACCATAGCCTTAAGGCATGCTAAAATTCGCAAGGAACCAGAAAGGAGAGGAGTTCGTTCCCGCAGGCTGGAGCTAGCGGAAAGAATTTAGCAATAATAGAGCTTCCTCCCCCAGGGAATAGCCCGCAGTCCAAGCTGCAAAGTCCAAGAGATGTTGCAAACTTCTCCCGAGCATGATCCATCTAAGGGTCCACATGCAAGGGGTCTGACAAAGGGCAGAAAAAGCCTCATAACAGGAGTTTCTAACACTCTCGCACATGATACTGGTGCTTTTGGGGACGTTTAGAGTCTGTTAGAGGCACCCGTGTGCAGAGCTATCAGGAGCTGGGAGCAGAGGGACAGAGTCCGCTCCTGGATGAAGGGACAGGCTGAACTAGGAGAGTAGTCAAGGTCCCAGCCAGCTGAGATGGGATTTCAAAGCAGCCTGCAGTATCCATAGAGAATTGGCATGGCAACCATGAACTGATTCAGAGGCCCAATCAGATAGCCTGGGTGCACACAGTGGCAGCTAGAGCGGACTGCCTGTTCCATTTACTGATTCCACACTGCCTAACTGCCAGGCCTAACCTATGGTAGGGAAGGGGCTGTAAATACCCACCAAGCTGGGCCCCCTTTGATCCCTTGACTAGTCCAGGCTGAACCTGTTAGGTGGGAAAAGGATTGGGCCATTCTAGAGAAGGAGAATCAACGGAGCAAAAGACACACGGTATCTGAAAGGACGTGGTGCTGTCTTCAGATTTAGACCAATAACGTGCTGTGGAGGGTTTAAGGGGTGGAATGGCTAGAGGAGAGGTGGGAAAGATAAACTATAGCCAGCTTATCATGGGCCTTATATGTCATTATAAGGGGTTAAGACTGTCCTATGGGTAGTGGAAACCATTAAGGGTTTGTTTGTTTGTTTGTTTGTTTTTAGATTTTATTGATTTATTTTTAGAGAGAGGGGAAGGGAGGGAGAAAGAGAAGGAGAGAAACATCTATCAGCTGCCTCTGTCACACCCCCAACTGGGGACCTGGTCCGCAACCCAGGCATGTGCCCTGACCAGGAATCAAGGGAATCCAATCGGTGAGCCTTTGCCTTGTGAGATGATGCCCAACCCACTGAGCCATTCTGGTCAGGGCCCTTAAGGGTTTTCAATGGGGGAGTGCTGGTGTCAGATGTGTGGTTTGGGAGCTCACTCCCCAGCAGTCACACCAAAAGTAGATTAGGGACTGGGAAGAGAAGAGGCAGAATGACAAACTGTGTATAGCCCAAGTAGGGTCTGTAAGATGAGGCCAGTGGCACAAGGAATAAGAGAAGATGTGAGAGGCAGTTAAGATGTAGATTCTACAACAGGACTTGATGTCTGATTGCAGGGAGGTGAAGGAGCCCAAGATAATTGGACATTTCCTTCTCCTTCTTTGACTAGCAGATTCCTAATCATTCAAGACTCAGCTCAAATGTCATTTACTGTGTGAAGCTTTCAAGTCTCTCCCCTCCGCCACCCCTCCCCCAGTCCCTCAGCAAGAATGAGTCTCCCTCCCCTGCGGAATCTCTGCTGTACGTTGCAGTGTGTGTTGATTAGAGTCCTTACCAAATTGCGTGGTAGTTCCTTGCATAACCTTAATAGATAGAAGATGCTGAGCCTGTTTGATTAAGGGCAGTAGGGAGAGGATATAGGCACATGCCAAGGTTCAGCAGCTTGAAAGTGGAGTGGCCGCTCAGTGAGACTAGAGCAGAGAATGAGGTGGGAGGAGGTCGTGCTAGGAGGCAAGACAGACGGGGCAGGTTAGGGCCAGTTCGTGGAGGGTCTCGTATACTGTGCACAGAAGTTTGCACAGCAGTTTGAACTCTCAGCCATCACATGCAGGAACCCTTGTGACTTCAAAGCTAGACTCCTTGCTAGACTACAGGCAACTCTGTCCTCATAATTACAGGCCCACCGTGGAGATTTTCAGGAGATCCAGGTCAGGACACACCTTTGCCTAGATAGACGCATTAAGGCTGATGGTCAGCTATGGAAGAAACAGCAGTGATTTGATGGTGGACTTCAAGGAAAAAGGGTAATTTACACAGGATGGCGACAACAGATGTCCATTCCAACTGAAGTCTCTGAGAAGTCTGTACAGTACAGACTGAGAGTATGGCCTGCTGCCTACCTGTGTGACTTCGGTTAAGTTCCTTGGCCACTCTGCCTCAGTTTCCTCATCTGTCATAAAACGATAGCCCCTATGTCACAGGGCTGCAATGAGGATTAAAGGCACTGATTATATATACAGTAAAGCACTTGGGGGAGCCCCCAGTTGCTAGTAAGTTCTGTGCAAGTGCATGCTGTTCAGATTTCATTTCCCTCTGCCATCCTGCAGCTATTCATCAACTTTCTCAAACACTGAGCTGAACTCTTTGCCGCACCTAATGAATGTGCTTTCTTTCTTTCTTTCTTTCTTTTATTTTTATTTTCAGAGAGAGTGGAAAGGAGGGAGAAAGAGAGGGAGAGAAACATTGATGTGCAAGACATACATCAATCGGTTGCCTCTCACACACTGCCAACCAGGGACCAGGCCCGCAACCCAGGCATGTGCCCCGACCTTTGGGTTTGCAGGCTGGCATTCAATCCACTGATCCACTGAGCCATACCAGCCAGGGCTTCACATGCTTTCTTGACTGTTTAGTCATCAATTGTGACATGTGTGTGTGCTTAAGTGAACAAACCTTGCCCTGGCTGGTGTGGCTCAGTAGATTGAGTGCCAACCTGCAAACCAAACGATTGCTGGTTCAATTCCCAGTCAGGGCACATGCCTGGGTTCTGGGCCAGGTGCCCAGTTGAGGGTGTGCAAGAGGCAACCATACATTGATGTTTCTCTCCCTCTCCCTCCCCTTCCCGTCTCTCTAAAAATAAGATAAATAAAATCTTTCTTAAAAAACAAAACAAGCCTGCATGTTTGCATACTTATGTCACTGTACATGTGACCATGTTTGTGTATATATGTGACAGGGTGTCTGTGAAGGGCATCTTAATGCTTATAAATGCAGTTTTAATGGAAAGGGTGTGTCTTAATCAAAATATAGTCTGAAACTTTATTATCAGACCTAGAAATCACTTAGGTGGATGAAAGGAAAGGAGACTGTTTATGAAGCACAGTCTGGACCAGATTTGGTGCTAAATTAAGCACTTACATACACAATTTCAGCAATGGCAAGGTAGCTATTACTGTACCCAGACATGTAGATGATGGAATGGAAGTTCAGAGAGGGTAGGTGGCATGTCCAAAGCTGCAGAGCTAGAATTATGTAGACTTGGGCTAATCCCAAATCTGTGCTGTCTCCTCTGTACCAAAGTAACCAGTTTATGCTGCATTAGGGAGTGTTTCAGGACATAGGGGTGGGGGAGGGTGGGAGAAGCTCACTATGAAATAACATTCCTAGATATGAACCTGCTAGAAAACAAAGTGTGCATTTGTGGATCCTTAAGGTCAACGGTAAGGAATGGTGGTGGTTTCAAAAGCTTATCTTGATTTAGAGGCTTGGAGGGTAGGGGTTCTGAATAACGGTCTCTCCCCATCTGCCCTGCACTCCCCAAATTGCCTTGCTTCATGAGGATGGACAATTTCTAGATCCTGCTCCAGGCAGAGATCTCCAGAGATGCCCTTTCGCTTGCAGGCTGACCTGCCCTGTGTGAGCGCAGGGCAGCTCCTTCCTCAACTTTCACCAACTTGCCAAGGCATGCCTGGTTTTCCAGTCATAGCCCTCTCCCCCCTGTCCCTCCCCCCACCTTGCCTTGAAGGGACAAAGCCTTTCATTCCACAATTAGAGATAAAAGTCTTGAAATGCAGATGCCTTGGAGAATTCATGCCAACTAAAACGCATTCCCACTAAAATATAATCAGCAAGCCGCTGCCCAAATCTTTCTCTTCAGCACATTGTGTGCCCTCCTTCAGGCCCGGCTGATAATGTGGACAATAAAAGCTAATGTTTGGTTTTTGTTTTTGAAATTGTTGACACTATTACAGATGTCTCCATTTCTTCCCCCTTTGCCTGCCTCCACCCAGCCCCACTCTCCCTTTCCTGTGGCCATCACCGCACTGTTGTCTGCATCTGTGGGTTCTGCATATATGTTCTTTGGCTGATCCTTCACCTTCTTTCATCCAGTGCCCCCTCCCCTCTCCTCTGACAACTGTCTGTTCCATGTGTCCGTGCCTCTGTTTCCATTTTGTTCCTCAGTGAATTTTGTTCGTTAGATTCCACATGTAAGTCAGATCATAGGGCAATTAAGCACTGGCTGTGTGCTGGGCACTGCGCTAACCAGTAGCTCCCTTAATCCTCACCACTGGTTGAGGTAAGCACCATGATTTGTCCCCGTTTATAGATGAGGAAACTGAGGGCCACATAGGTTAAGTAACTTGCCCAGGCCACACAACTAGGAAAGAAAGGGCTGAGCCAGGAAATGAGCTCATGTCTGTTAGATGCCGAAGGCAAAGCGCGGAATAGTTCTGCTCCCCTGCATCCCTGTTACTGGCCTCCTGGATTTCCTCAGCACCCGGTTCTCCTCCACCTCACCCAGACATGCTAGAGTCACCTTGAAACATGAAGCATAGCCCTGGCTGGTGTGGCTCAGTCTCTTGGCGAGGACTGAGGGCTTCCCCAGGATGCTGGACTTTTGTTGCTAAAACTAGGAAGGTCCTGGGCCAACCGAGATGGTCGGTCCCCCTAGCGGAGTTTGCCATGGCATTCAAAGCCTTTTACAACCTGATCCCTATTTTCCCAGCAACACCTCTTGCCACTGCTCACCCTTTTCCCTGCACTCTCTCCACCACCTCTGCAGCCCAATCACCCTTCCCCGAAGACACTCCATGTTCCCACACCCCTCCGTGCCTTTGTGCACACTGCTCCCTGCACCTCTATTGTGCCTGACAAACTATGCCCACTTTTCACAAAAACCAAGCTCCCACGCCACCTCTGGGGTCTTGCTTTCCTGATGGAGAAGGAGTAACCATCACAATTCTACCCAGGGTCAAGACCAAGGTGAGGTGCCTTGGCTGGTGTGGCTCAGTGGATCGAATGCCGGCCTGCAAACCGAAAGGTTGCTGGTTCGATTCCCAGTCAGGGCACGTGCCTGGGTTACAGACCAGGTACTTGGTTGCGGGCAGGTGAGAATGCGTGGCCCTGGCAGTGAGCACCTCCTTGCCTGTTGGCCCCTAGGCTCTTTGACTGCCCTGTCCTTGTCCCAGCCCTGGTCCTCCCTATCAGACTAGGGACTTCTCAAGAGCAGACTCCAAGTTCTTACTCATCTTTATATCCCCAGTAACTAGCACATGGCAGGGCACGGGCTAGAAATCTAGTTGAACAAATGACATCAGAAGCTTCTCTGTTCCAGCAGGGGGAGGAGCTAGGAGAGCCAGGTGGGTTTGCGCCCTGTTGAGGACAGGAGAGGGAGAAGGCAAATTTCATAGCCCTCATCTTGGCCTGGGGTATGAAGACAGCTTGTCATCGGGCCGTTCTGCCTTGGGCATCTGGCAGCTGTGGGGCTTCTCCCACTTCTCTGGTCTCTCCCTCTCACTTCTTTTCTCTGGTTAACTGGAGATATTCTCCAAGGCACCATTTATTTTGGTCCTCTTCTCCCTTCATTCTATTCCCCCCTCAGTGATCTTGTCCACTTCCAGAGCTTCAACTAGGAGCTTTCTGCAGGTGACTTCTAAATTGACACCTCATGCATTATGCTAAGTGAAATAAGTCAGAAACAGACAAATACTGTGTGATCTTATATGTGCAGTCTAAAGAAGCTGAACTCATGAAACAGAGAGTAAAATGATGGTTTCCAGAAGCTGCGGGGATATAGATTAAATCCAGAGATGTTGATCAAAGGGTACAAACTTCCAGTTATAAGATGAATAAGTTCTGGGGACTTAATGAACACCACGGTGACTATAGTTAACAATACAGTATTATATACTGGAAAGTTGCTAAGAAAGTAGATCTACAATGTTCTCACTGCAAAAAGAAAAGGCAATTACATGATAGGAGGATGGGGGTGTTAGCCAATGCCACTGGATGGTCATCGTTTTGCCACATGTGTGTCAAATCAAGTCAACATGGTGTACACTTTGAATGTGGGCAGTGTTATATTTCAATGTTATCTCAACAAAGCTGAAAAAAAATGTCTGAAACTCATCTGAATCCATTCTCTTTTCCTTCTGTACCCCCACAGCCCCATTGAAGAAGCCCCCATAAGTCTCAGTCACACTCTTTTCACTGATCTCCTGGCCTTCAGAACTGCTTCCACCCCCACCCATCATATTGTTCTAGGGATCTCCTCCCTAAAGCAACAGATTTGATCCTGGATTCTGTAATTAATTCCCTGGCTGGAAAATCTCAGCCTTTGACTGTGCTGATCCCCAACTCCTCCCACTTACTCTTTGAGGCCCAGGTCAAACACCACCTCCCTGTAATCTTAAAATGAGTTCCTTATCCTCTGCTCTCCTACAGCACTAGATAATTTCTTCCTGCATCTTACAACTATGCACCAGTCTGTCCTCGCTGTAGCCTGGGAACCTGCTGGGGACGGTTTCATGGTCTAATTAATCTTTGTCTTCTCTGAATCTAGGTCCTTAAACATAGTAGGTCCTGAAGAGATAGCTGTGGAATATTTTTTCCCTTAGCTGTCTGGAAACGTGTTATAAAAAGGATCATATTCCTAGTGGATTCCTTCAGCGAGGTAGGTAAAAAATGACTCTCAAACAGAGGTGGGACACTTCACTTCTTCATGCCTTCAGAGATCCAAAGCTGCCTGGGATGGCTCCTACGTATCCCCCACCCCTCCAAACACTGCTCTGCCTCCCCCAGGAAAGGCAAAAGACAATTTTTAACTCTTTATTTGAAACAAACAATTCCAGAGACAGGTTAGTCGTGACAACAGTTTCTCACTACAACACACGGCGGGCATGGCTCACTGAAGGGATAGGCCAGGCACCTCAGAACAATATATACATTTTAAACAGTGGCTAAACTGGTGACAGTTATAAAAACACAAAAAGGAGGCCGGGGAACAGCAAAGCCAACAGGAAAAGAACCAGGCACCCCCTTTGCCAGACGCTAACAGTTCTCTGAAACTACAAAGGCAAAATGGAGAAGAGAAAATAGATGTAGGTAGTGGGGACAGGCAGGGCCCAAGTCCACAGCTCCCCTCTCTCCTCAAACCACAGGTTCTAACCCCATAGACTTAGCCTGACTCTGATGGTGCAAGAACAAGAGTGGGGAACCCAGCCCCAGCCCAAGTCAGAAGGTAGTTTTTGCCTTGGGAACTGTGTCCATTGAACTAAAGGGAGGCGGTTACAGAAGGGGGCTAAGCATGTTGACACATGGCTCATGCCAACCTAAGATGGCAGAGAGACAAACACAAAAACCAAGGGGACAAAAGTCTGTTCCCCATACTTAAGTCATTCTCTGCCTTTGAAAAAAAGAAAGCATGTGGAAGTTAAATGGCAGCACCAAGGGTTGGTGCTTGCAGGGCTGGAGAGGGGGAACGAGGAGGCCAGGGGGTTCCAACAACCAGTTATCTCACGGGAGGGGAAGAGTGTCTCAGCTCTGTATTTTAGGTAAATGGTCCCCCTCGTTACTTTCTGAGTTTCTTTCACGTCTCTCTTACAAGCCCCTTTAGTGTGGTACTGGGGAGGAGTAGAGAAGGGAGTGGGCACAGGGCAGAGAAGGCAGCTGGGTTCTTCCCTTGGCCAAACCTAGGAACAAGGGGCTTTACCTATGTGGGATGGGCCAGGAAACCCAAAGCCAACAGGATCACCAGAGCTATTAACACTCCATCCAGAGTCTGGCCCCAGGAGAAGGGGTTTACTCTGAAGCATAAAGAAAACGGCCTCGCTGGTTTTTGCCTATCATTGGGAGTCCAGCCCCCAAGTACAGACGACTGGGGCCCCGTGGTTGTCAAGTGGTATGAAAGAAGGTAGAAGCCAGGGGTTCCTAGGGAAGGCAGGGAATGGATGAGTAGAAAAGGGCAGTCGTGGCCCTTCAGAATGAGTAGCATTGGTTCCTGGGCCAGTCACTCTGGGGACGTGGTCACAGGCCAGACATTGGTGTGATAAGATGGATATGTTCAGTCCAGGTCCTCATCCCCGGTACGCCCCAGCTCCTCATAGATCTCACGCACAGCCAGAATGCGATTGAGCATGCTCTCCAACATGCTTCGATCCATGGGGATCACGGAGTACCAGAGAGGCGACTCGGCAATGCAAGACCGCTCGGGTTGCAAGTAGAAGACATCGTTGCGAGTCCGGAGGCTTTCAGGGCTGCAATGGTGGTGGTGGTGGGGGAACAGATCAGTACCGGGTCACAGCAGATCCCTTGGATCCCCCTGCTCATGCCATCCCTGCACATGGGCCAACTCACCATTTTGACAGATAGAACTCATAGAACTTGACCGGGCAGCGGAGGGGATTCATGCGGTTCTCACGCTGCTCTAAGATCGGGGCTTCGTCTTCTCTCTTCCGTTTTCCAGGACCCATGTCTGTAGAGGAGGCAAATGAGCCAAACTAGCTAAAAGCAATCTCAACAAACCACTGAATGCACAGTCCAGGGCGCAGTGGGAAGGCCTCAGGACACACAATACAGACTCACAAAGGAATAAAGGCAGCGGAAGAGCCACCCAGTCTCCCCACACCAACCAAACTGCAGGGCTGTTGCTCTGCTCACCGCCCCCACCTCCGTTCACACGGTTCAAGCCTTGCTTTACAGTCTTCCCCAAGTTGATTTGCTGGAGAAGTGATCTCAGAAGTTGTCCACACAAACCGACAGAACAGGCCCTGGTGCAATGCTGGGCTTGCCTTCTGGGACAGAGAAACCACATGGCCCCAAACCCCCAGGACACTAATCCAGGTAGAGGCTCAGGTCCAGAGAAGGGGTCCTGGGAACTGCACTCCAGTGGGTCAGGCTTTCAGGGCCGGACCAGAAACCGAGGTGCAGTTCCTGTTACGCCCAACAGCAAAGATCCTTGGAAAGACTGTCCTTCACCCTGTCAGCAATCTCCCACAGCCTGTCACATGCCCAACAGCTTCCCACCTGTCCACTCCCTGCCCCCCCAAAAGTAGGCCAAGTAAGTCAAGTGCCTTGAAATGAGGAAAGGCGGGAAGCAGACAGCTCAGTGACCCTCCCTATTTATGCAACGGCCACTGCCTGTCAGATTGAAACACCAGTCATTTTTATATGTTCTGTAAACACAGGAATGGAAGGACAGGAAAGGTAGTGACAAAGAGCCAAACTGGCAGTCAAGGTGTGGCACGGGAGAGGAGCGCAGAGGAGGGGGTAGCCTCATACCTCGCCCTTTCCTCTGGCGGACAGGGGCGTAGTAGCGGATGCTGACCACCTTGGTGGTGCCCCGAGGCGTGGTACACTTGCGGGACTGTCGCACCACGTTGGTGAACGAGAGCTGCATGTGTTCCTCAGCTGTCTGCAGCCCAAAAAACTTAGTGTTGAAGAACATAAGGGTGTTGAGCAGGACAAAGGGGGAGTAGACGCCCAGCTGCTTGCACTCCCAAAGGTGCTCTTCCTCCACACGGGAGAACACGGTGTCTGCAATGGTGAAGCAGGAAAGGCTGGTCAGGAGCGAGCCCCTCCCCAAGCCTGGCCACCTCTTTTATTATTATTACTATTTTTAGTATTGTTATTATTATTTAATGCTTATTTCAGCCTTATTCCCAAGCCTGGCCACTTCTGATCCCAGATGTCCCCCCCAGCCCCCATCAGCATCTCCATTCAGTAAGTGACCATTGTGTATGAAACCCCAGCAGCTGCTACATTACACAGCAGGACTGGATGGGGTTTTTTTTAAATATAGTTACCACCTGCATTTAGAGCTTCTCTCAACACCCTCAGGTTACAGGCAGGTAGGTGTGAACTTTGAGGAGTCCCGCAACTTCTTTTTTTTCAATTACCACCGAAATTCAAGCCAACTTTTGTGGTTCCAGAAATAGTTGTTCAGATCTAAGTCTTGATTCCCCTTCCTCGTGTTCAAGGTCGAGAGCTCCACACCCTCTGGCTCTAAACCTTGAGGCACCCAGATACATGTCCCTGCCCTCAGACCCTCTGTGAAGAGTGGCCGGTCCAACCCGCCCAGGACTCTCGGGATGGTGTATCTGAAGAATGGAGGAAAGGGTGTAGGGGTTGCCAAGTCCCTGTGCCTTACTGTTGGGGAGGAGTGTGGGCTGCCAGGTACTCAGAGATTTGTTGAGTTCTTGAACAAAAGTCAGGTAGTAAAGGTCCGTGAAAATGTTCACCATTCGATTATTTTCTAGCAAGTACTGGAGGAATAAAAAAAAGACACACATAAAGCTAGACTCTAGGCCCTCGAGGGGGGAAAAAAAAAAAAAAAAGGAGACTGATTTCAAAGGCCCCAGGCACAGCCACCTTGACAATTAGGAGATGGGGGAAATAGCTGCCTGATTACATGACCCGGAGTGCTTTTCGCCAGGTACACCTGCCACTGTAAGGTACCAAGGCCCTGCTGGAAGGGGAGGAAGCTTGGAGGAAATGCGTCACAGCAGGTTCTGCACAAGCCCAGAGCCCTTGCCAGGTAATGACGCATGGCTGACCTTTCCCAGTAGGAACGACATGTTACACGCAAGAAGCCCAGCTCTCCCCACCCCTCCCTGCCTGGAACAGGTTTGAGGATTACTGAGGAGACCCAGAAAGAAAGAGCAATGAAGACTGCTCCTTGGCCGCCGATCCTGGAACACAGCTTTGATTTTAGAGGAGTCCTGACATAAGTTGTCCTGCCTAGAGGAGGAGACAACAGGCTGCCTGCTCAGGGTAGCACATGAAGTGAGGAACAGGGCGTTGGACAGAATCATTTCTGGTGGGACCCTGCCTGCTACAAAGCTGTGTTCACAGTGACTGCAAGTGAGGGTGTATGCAAGGGGTACCTGTTGGATGCCGAGACACAGATAGTAGATACTGTCAGGTTCATATCGTTCACCATTGGGCCGAGTGATTTCTCTCACAAACTGGGCCAGACCGTAGTTGAGCTCAGCAGCTGAGCACGCCAGAATATCTTCTTTGATACGCATGGGTTTGGCTGCAGGGATACGTAGTGGAGGTGCACAGGGTTACGGACACTTCGCACAGAGTTTCCCACAGCTCTACCGCTAACTCCTTCGGGCCTGAGTCACATCCCGCTCCAGAACACACCGCCCACTGATGGCCAAAGGAGCCCTACAAGCCTCGAAACCTAGTGGGCCCTGGCCCTTATGCTGCAACTCCTCCCCATGTTCACGGGACACTCTTAAGTGATCACAGCCTTATCACTCCCAGACATCTTCAGCTGAATCACAGCTTGGCCCCTTCCCCTCGTCCCCTGCCCCAGCCCTTCCTTCCCTGGGTACATACGGCCAAAGCGCAGCTCGTCCCCCTTGCTGGTTTCCCCATTGGCGTATTTCGATTGCACCCAGCACTTCCAAGCATTGACACCGTATGAATAGTTGAGTCCAGTACAGCTTGGCTGGCTGCTCATGGAGTCCCGGGAACAGCTCTCCGAAAGCACCAGCCGCTTTTGACCCTGGAGGGGAAAAGAAATTGGGGGGTGGTGGGTAGAGGAGGTAAAGCCAGGAGCACCGCGGAAACAAGTCAGGACAGTGTTATCACCAGGGCAGTGGAGGACTGGTGTCAGAACACAGCAAGCTTCCATAGCACAGAGCCCCAGGAACAGCGCTGGTGACTTTGGGAACCGGGGAGAGAACAAAGTTGCGCTGTTATCTTCATACTCACGGAGATGGAGAAAGGAGGTCGGTCAGGGAAGGTCAAATTAAAGCTGCTCACTTGGCTATGAAAGCACCCCTCCCGTCTGGGCCTTTGAGCCTCCATCCCTCTTCTGTGCATACAACAGTCCCAGCCCTCACCTTCCTCATGGTCCGGGGAAGATCTTGTTCAGTAGACACGTCCTCGGGCCCTACCAGGCCACAGTCAAAGAGGAAGTCTACACTGGGGTTAATGTCCAAAGGATCTGTTAGGGCGGAAAGGAAGCAAACCAATTTTTAAGATCTCAACCCTGTAGGCCTCCCACCCTACCCCTGCTACTTGCGCACCGGACTGGAGATGAGCCCCCCAGGCAGCTCCAACTGCGCTCAGTAAGAACCGGCAAAGCCAGAGCAAGGACGTGCTCAGAGGCACACAAATGCAAAATCTAACAACCATGAGAAAGCTCCTGTCACTACTGAGTTGCACACTCAAACGTGCTCAAAATGGTCAATTTCACGTTAGGTGTTTTACCACAATTAAAACAAAACAAGGCTCAAGTGTCAAATCGGGCACCTGCCCTGGTGTCTCTGCCACCACTGTCCCGTGAGAGCCTTTTGTCGCTGGGTCACAAGGAGCACTGTTAGAGTCATGTTCAGGGTCACCAAAAAGACTCCTTTCCTTATGGCACCAATGCCACTGTACTCAGTGGGCATGCCTCGAATACCACTCACTCTTGGGGAAGTCTGCCTCCAAGTCTTGCCCGGGCTCATCCAAGACATTGGCCATCTTGACAGCCATGGCCAGAACATCATCTCGAGCTGGCCCAAACAGGTCACAGTCTTCCAGCAGTCCCTCTGCACTCTGGTTGCTCACAAGATCTGGGAGGCAGAGAAGTTGGCTTAGTCACTGCAGCCCCTACCCAGCTCCCTCACAGGCTTTTAGGGGCCGATTCCAACAATTTTCCCATCCCACTAGGTCCCAAGGCCGCCCCTCTCCAGCCCCTTAGGCAGAGATAGACTAGTAGAACCCTGACTCCCTCATCGGCGCTGTCCAGGGCGTACCACACAAGTCAGATGAGGCCTTGTCTAACTCTTCAGCCTCTGCAATCATTTCTGCCATGGCCAGGATGTCGGCCTCCAACGGATTGGAAGGGATCTTCACCTTCAGCTCCTCAATGGTCTCCACAATCTTGTCTGTGTTCTCCAAGGTAGTGGGCAGGAACATGGGCACAGGCACCTGGAGACAGGAACCCCAGCTCAACGGCAGGACCAAAGCAGGAGGGTGAGAGCGGCAGGTGGAGAGAGTAAATGGCAGGGGCGGGTCAGCCCCAGATGCGACACTTACCGGGATAGGCATGGAGAAAGGCACCGGGACTTTCTGGCAGTACAGATGCATAGGCACTGGCACGAAGATGGGCACTGGGATGGGCAGCACGATCACCTGCGGCTTCCACTCTTCTGCCGACAAGAAAGGGGTCTTCACATGCAACCCAGGACCTGGTGCTTGCCTGTCATCCCCAATGCTCTGACACGTGCTCAAGTGTCATGAAACTGCCCTTGCATCAAAGGTGGGGAGTCACTTCTGTGATTCTAGGACAGCCATATCCATGATACCCCCCGGTCGAGCTCCTAGGCCCAGGATGGCGGAATACAGCCTGTGGTGTCTAGATGCCCTGGCTCACCTGTCTGACTCCCTTTGGATTTCATCTCCACCTTGCAGGAGACCCCTCGATTCTGCATCAGAGGCTTACACATGGCAGCTTTGTTTTTGCGCGGGGTGGCTGGGGGTGGTGTGGGGGGAGTAGGGGTGGACGCATTAGGAGCCAACCGGATCTTCACAGGGATCTGCAGACAACGGAATGTTAGTGTCACCGACTGCTAGACCCTCCTCTGGGACCCATCCTCCCTTCTGGCTTTTGCCCTGACCTTGCCCAGATTCCCATTTTCCTGGGGGGTCTTCACTGTATTGCTGTTCTCCACTTTGGTTTGAGAGGGTGTCTGGGGCTTCGACTCAGGAGTCTGACCTGTATATGGAAACAAACGAATGTTTCCCTCTGTGGTACCAGCTCTCCGTTTTTATCAGCCTGTTCCAGGTAAGCTTCCACGAAGAGGTGCATCCGATGTGAATGGGACGTCTAGTGTTTCTCCTGCTCACCACCCCCGGCCTAGTCTTCTCTAGGCCCCAGGCATAGCGGCCAAGAAGCTTCTTTGCTCGTGGCCACCACAGACAATGAAAGATTACATTTCCCCAATAACCCATCATTTGAGCCCTTCCATTGACCGGCCCACGGGAGTTTGGTAACCCCGGAGCGGCAGAGGGGCTAGGAAAACGTTCTTGAAATGACAATTATCTTCAGTCTCACTGAAGGTGGAGCTTCTGCTGACACTTCCTTCTCTCCAAAAACTAACCATAGCCCCTACGTGCCCCATCATACCTGGGTAGGTACCCATTCCCTAGCTCTGGAAACCTTTAAACAAGACTCCCCCACCCAGTACCTGCACAGTACCAGGCGCTCAGGCCAGGGATGAAATGAAAGCAAGAGAGGAGGAAGAGAGGGGCTGAGCCCAGGATTGGAGGGTCCAGGCCAATTCTAACAGAGCACGCGCCCTGCCCGGGACTCACTGTTCAGGAGGCTCTCGGGCCCGCTCTGGGTGTCCAGGTTGGGTTGGTTCTGCTGGCTATAGAAGCGCAGCAGACACTGTTGGTTACAGAAATGACGGATCTGCCCGCGCCAGTGGATTGTCTCCAGCAGCTTCCCCTGGCGTTTGCAGGCATGGCACCGGGCAGCCTGTGGGCATCGACAGGACAGTCAGACCTGCCTCGGAAAAGCACACTGGGCCCTTTGCCCCGGGATAAGCCACGATGACCCCTCTTCGGGGCTGGGCCAGCTGGAGCCCCCTCCCTGAGATTGGCCCACACCCAATCTCGGTACAACAGCTTGAGTTCCCTGCCACCTTCTCCACTCTTTCTGCCCCTCTTACCTTGCAGTACCACAGTAGGTACTTGCTCTTACAGTCCTCGCTGCAGAAGTCCCAGGTGCTGCCATCCAGCTGCTCGGTGACTCCGCGCTGGCAGGTCTGGGAGCAGTAAGTACAAGTGATACAGCACAATCCCAGCTTCTTAGTGAAGTCCTGTTTGTACAGCAGCACACAGCCTGGAAAGAGTGAAGAGACACAGAGATCTGCATTGGCCACGAGACTCCCACATTTTCAAGGCGGTGTGCCTGAAACCTCTCTCCCACAGCCCCTGGGGCTCAAAACCCTAGGAGGGACAGGGACAGAGCATCCTGAGGCGAAGGCCCCTGCCCAGGGGACCAACTCCCGAGCCCTCTTCCTTTGTCTGCCATTCTCCCCGCGGTGAGGTCCAGCGCCTCCGGCCCCTTCCCCATTTCCTTACCTTCGCTGCAGAAGCTCTTCTCCACCCCGCTGAATCGGAGCTTCTCATGCAGCAGTTTCTCCTGCCGGCAGTGCTCACACTGGGACACCACACCCCGAAGCCGCTTGAAGTCCTCGCAGCAATCCCGGCAGCAGAACTGGAACACCTGATTCTGGGATGGGGTCACAGGGTGGGGAGGAGAGTGCTATGACTTCTGGGCCTGGCGAGAGCCAAACACAAGGACCCCTTCAGACAGCTGTCTGGTCACGTGGCAATATGTGGGCGGGGGGGGGGGGGTCTTACCTGCCAGTCCAAGACCTCAGGCTTGCCACTGAAGAGGCTGTGGCAGTAGTGACAGTTCAGGTGAATACCCCCCTCAGGGTTTGTGCGCTGGAGGGAAGGAAGACAAGTAAGGGAGGGGCAAGAGGTGTGTGATGGTGCTGGTGGGGAGGGGAAGTCAGGCTTGTTCTTGGCTCTGCCCGGGCCTATCTACCCCAGTTCTCATCCCCTCTCTATGGCCACACCCTTTATCCCTGGTCCAGGGTCTGAAGTACCTGGAACTTGCTCCAGCAGCTGGGGCTGCAGAATTGGTAGACCGTGCGATCAACCTTGTTGTAGTAACAGGGGTCAGAGAGGCTGCGGCGGCAGAAGCTGCAGGGTCGGGGAGGGCCTGGGGCATAGAGAGAAAGGGAGAGAGAGAAAGAGAAAGAGAGAGAGAGAGAGAGAAAGAAAGAGAGAGAGGGAGAGAGAGAGTGCACACAGAAAGTGTAAGGCAGTGCAGAGATGGAACAGGAAATCCACGGGAAGATGTGGTTGGGGCTGAGGTCAGGCAGCAGGGGTTACTTTAAAAGAGGGGAGTATGGGGAGGTGGGTAGAAGGAAGGCCAGCAGGGGTCTCAGAGAAGAGGGCTTTGCACCTACCAGTGAGCCCTGCCTGCTTCACTTTGTAAGAGGTGGTACAGCAGAGGGAACAGAACAAGCTCGTCTTGCCATTACGATCCACATGTGATAGCATCTCAAAGTTCTTACACAGGGTCTTGCACCAGACACAGGGGTACACACGTGTGTTTTTCTGTGAGGATGGGGAAGGAGAGGCTGAGGCGGGATTTGTCCCTTCACCTTTATTTTTTAACTTTTTAAAACATGAAATATTGCAAGCATACAAAAAAAGCATAATGATGATATAACAAAGACCTGTGTATCCACCAGCCAGCTTCAAAAAATAAAACATAACAGATACAATTGAAGCCCCTTTATTTGTTTTATTCCTCCCAGCCCTCGACCCGTTGGGCACCTTTATTTATCACCCAAGAACCGCACCCCCGTCCACAGCCCTCTAACGCACTACTCCCTCGGCCCCACCTTCTTGTATGCCCCCAAGCAGGTTGTGTTGCAGAACCGCTTTTGTTGGCCCTCATGGAAGAGGAGCTCGGGGCCAGGGCTGCCGGTCTTGGTGTAGATGTAGGCCCCACACTGGTCACAGCAGTTGGTTTTCAGTCCCTTGTTGGCCCGGAATTTGGAGAAGCAAGTATCGCTGCAGAGCCGGTGCACCACGCTGCCATTGCTCACCTCGTGCTGGACCTGCCACACACACACACACACACCCTGAGCTCAGGCCGGACCACCGCCACCCACCCCAGCACAAGGACAGCCCACCCCACCTCACCCTAGACCTTCACAGCAGACATTGTGCCCAGGGACCCCCCAACCTGCATATCAGGCTGCCGGCTTGCTGGTGAGGTCCTGGGAGGCAAGGAAGGCCAGCTGCACACATCCTGGAGGCGCTCTAACCTTGAATACACTCCCTCGCGATGGCTGCCTTCCCCCGCCCCCCAACTCCCCTCCTCCACAGGGCCTGGCCCCTGCAGCCCCAGGATTGCAGGGGCAGGTCAGGGCTGGCCAGGCTCTGTAAACCAGCGCCCTTCGAGCGTCCTCACCTCTCCGGTCTTCTGGCATATGCTGCAGCGAGTGGCATCGGCAGGGTCCCCAGCCTGGGGGATTGGGCGCTGCTGCTGAGCCTCATACAGAGAGAGGCAGACAGACGTGCAGAACTCGTGGAAAGAGCCTCCTGAGCCGGTCTGCGCCACAACCAGGTCCTTGGTGTTCCAGATTTCCCTGCAAGTGGGAACAGGTTTGGAACATCACTCATTCCATCCGCTTCCACCCCTTCTCTGGGATCAATGTCCACAGAGCCAAATGCTCTCCGACCCCCTCCCCAAACTGCCTCTGTCTCCCAGCACAGTCTCTGCCTCGCCCCGCACTCCTGGCCTGACGCCTGCCCACCCCCCACCCCCCAGCACGCCCACGTACTTCTTGCAGAAGGTACAGGTCTTCTTGCCCGAGGGCTTCTTGGAGAAGGTGGTGAGACAGGACGAGGAGCAGAAGAGCTGAGGCAGCCCCTTGCGCTGGTAGGCCGTCTGCCCCTTCTGTAGCGGCGTCCGGCAATGCGCGCAGGTCATCTTGGTGCCCGCGGATGAGCGCCCCGCCCTCTGGGCCACGCTGGAGCGCAGGGACATGCGAGGGGAGCGCCGGGGCCGGAAGGGCACAAAGTCCTCATCGTTGGGGTCATCTACCATGGCGTCAGAGTCCTCATCTGACACTGGAACTGAGGAGGGGGAGGGAGGGGCCATGAGGAAAGGCGCCCCCTAGACCAGGTCTGCCAGCCATCCCCAGACCAACAGGTAGCTCTGCTGCTCCTGGGGTCCTCCTTAGCTCTTATCTTTACTCCCCACCCCCACCACACCACACCGGTGTCTTAGGTCACTGGTGTCACTCTCCCTGAGGGAGAGCTCTAAGTGGGGAGATTCTTCAGGACAGGGATGGCACAGCTGAAACAGGAAACTCCATTCTCACTGCTCTTGTTTTCAATCTCCCCCACTGCCCCTGGTTCCCATGCCAACCCAGAGCAGAAACAGGCACGTCACTCTCTGCATGGAGCCAGGAGATGCATGACGGCCACTTCCCACTCATCCCCCTGGGTCACACTTCCTCAAGTCCTACTCACTGCTCTCAGTGGAATCCACAACCTCAGGTTTTGGAGGTTCTACTCTTCTAACGCGCTCGCTTCTCTTCTGCACCTTGGAAACATGGGGAGGGAAGGAAAGCTGACACCAGGGGCAGGCTAAAGGGCCAGCTGCACTAGCAGGGCGTTTAGGAGGGTATGGTGGGGGGCAGGGAGAGTAGGGACCCTAGGCCCAGCCCGCAGGAGGAGGGGAGAAAAGGAGGCTGGACTTCGCCTTAAGAAGCAGGAGAGACACAAGAGCTCCCTCCCTCCTCCTAGCCCTCCTCACACACACCCTCCACAGAACAACATCTGGGAGGGAAAATGAAGGGTCTGTCCTCCCCAGCGCTATAGGGGGAAGCAGACTCCTTGCAATCCCCTCCCCCCTCACCCTCTCAGGCGGCTTCTCACTCGCTTTCCCCATCAGGCCATCTCCTGCAAAGGAAGCAGAAAGCAGCCTGAATCTTCAGCCTGCCCTCACACCCCCTCCCTGGCCCAGCCTCCGTCACTATTCCTGGGGAAGCACTTACTCAAAACTGAAAGGGGAAAACTCGAGTGCCTGTGGCTTCTTGGGGCCCCTCTCAGGGTTACCTCAAGCTCTGTACCAAGGGGAGGCTGGTGGTGCAGCTACTCTCCAAGGGGAAACAAAATTCCTACCCTTCCCACCAGTTTTCTGTCCCAGTCGCTGGGAGCTGAGGACACGCAGGTGACATACCTTTCATTGAGACTGTCTAGCTTCCCAACAAAAACTAATGCAACCCCCAAAGGTAGGTAGCAACGGGAGAAGGCAAGTCCCCTGGGCTCAGGTGGTTATGTAAGCACTAAGACCCTGGCCACAGCCTGGCAGAGGCACACCACTAGGCAGAACCGGGGTGGGGGTGGGGGGTGGATGAGAGCCCCTCCAAGTCTAGGCTGGCCCTCCCCATTCAGACTCAATCCCAGGCCCTGCATTGCTACCATTCCCACGATTCATGATGCTGTTGCTTGTTGCTGGCTCCAGAACCTGGTCATCATCGTTCATCAAGCCCAGAATCCCCACTCTCATTTGAAACAAAATAGCAGCTGGAAAGATCTTAGAACCAAGAAGCCTAGAGTCCTCCCCAAATCCTGCAGGAACGACTTCCTACCAAACACTCCCTGGGGTTTTAAAAAAAAGGGGGGGAGGGAACCTCTCCCACTAAATCTCCTAACCTACCCCCTGAAATCTCACCATTTCTCCCCCACAGCAGCTAAGCTTCCCCGACCCCTACCTGCCTTCAGCTTCTTCACCACCTCTTCTGCCTTCTAAACCCCCAACTCCTTCTCCAAACACATCCTTCCTGTCTCTCCGCCCTCATCCTCTTCCCCGACTTCTTCCCCAAATGCACACAGCAGCCCCTCCTTACCCGCACCTTCTCTCCAGCTTTCCTTCTCCAGCTGAGTACGCAACCTACCTGGTAAGGACGGGTGTGCAGGGGGGCTACGGCCCCCAGGTTTGGTCTGAGAACTGTTGATTCCATCCCCCAGAGTCTCACCCACTGAAGGGCTGGGGGGGCCATTTGGGCTCTGTGGCTGCCCTTGGGGAAGCTCCTCCTCCTGCCCAGAGGAGCCCCTTCTCCCTGTAGCTATGGAGGTGGTTTCCTCCTCTTCAATATGTGGGGACTGAAGGGTTATTGGAGAATCTGGAGCCAAAGGTTCTAGTAGCCCCTCAGGTGGAGAGGAATTTGCCCCAGTCCCTGGGTCACGAGGCACCACCTCAGGGGTCTGGCTTCCTGGTCCAGCTACTAGGGTCTGATCTCCTGCGTCCCATGCAAGGGTCTCCTCAGGACTATGGTCCACCTCTGGAGGGGACGGGGCTTTATAGAGCAGCCCCCCCAGCCCCAGCAGCTCAGTGGCTCCATCCAGGACTCCAGGGTCTTTTTCCAGGCCAGCAGGGGTATCAAGCAGGTCCAGGGCTCCTGAGGACGGAGAAGGGCCAGGGGGGACCCATCCTCGAGTTGGGGCAGTCTGGGATTCCAGTAGGTCCTCTCCAAACTCCATGTCTACTGGAAGGTCTCCAGCCAGGGGCTTCTCTGGCAGGGTCAATGGGTCAAACGGACTGGGGAAATCACTGGGGTCCATGAGGATGGCTGGATATGGGCTGTAGATTAGGGGTAAAAGAAGGGGCAGAAGAGGTGGTCTTCACCAGAATCCCTTCTTTATAGGTTCTGGGACACACCCCATAATCCACTTGGGTTTCTCACGAACAGCCCCCACCGCAAACGACAAGCACTTCCACAGGCTTTGGTCCAAACGACCACTCCCCCCCCCCTTCACCACAAACAGCGCCCCCTGTGGGGAGAGGCTTCCCCCCCTGGCCCTGCGCCCACACTCACCCGGCACTCGTGGGCTCTACCCACCCGCCTGCCCCCGCCACCCCACTGCAACTCCTACTTTCCCTCCCTCCTTACCTTTCGGCCCCCCCAACTCGGGCTCAACGCCCCATTAGAGTCTCCTAGAACCTTTGCCACTTAGTAGCTTTTCTCGCCGCCCCCGCATATCAGTTTCCACCCCCTCCACTCGCTCTTAGAGCCCCCCCCAACTCCCCAGTCTCTACCCACCCTGTCTGGCCCCACTCACCCTCCCCGCGCTGTACGGTCCCCCTCAGCCCTTCCCTCGCCACCACAAATTGCCTTCCCTAACCCCTCCCCCCCCGTTACCTTTCAGGGTCGCCCACTTCCTCAGCCCCGTCACCCTTTCCTATTGCTCCCTCAGTTCTCCTTCTCCTGTTGCCCACCCCCCACCTTAGGCATTTACAGGAAGACATTTTGGAGCTACGAATTCTCCTCAGACCCCCCCCTCTCCCGGCTCCTGCGATATCCCGCCTGCAGGTTCGGTTCGGCTTGAAGAGGCCCGACCCCTACCTGCGGCAGGGTTAGTGTAACGGCTATAAGCCTAGAACTGCAGACAGAGACGGCCCCGCGCTCCTTCTCCACCTCCCTCCCCAGCAGCCGGGACAGGGGTCGCGGCCCCTTTAAATGGCAGCGCCGCTCACCGTGCCTAGCGTTCTGCACCAGGCGGGCGGGAGGCACCAGCAACCAACCCCATTGGCTGACTCCGGGTGGGGGCTCGCGAGACAGCGCCGGCCCCCGGCGCGAGACTCCCAGCCCAGTGGCCGCCTGGAAATTGCGGAGTGGAGTCTAGTTATTGGAGGTGGAGCTTGAGCCCCCGCCCGGGGCCCCGTTAGTTGAAGAGGAAAAGATAGGCTCTGGAGCTTTGAAGCCCGCCCCCGGGAAAGGCGGCACCCCCTTGCACCGGGGGGTCGAGTACACTAACCCACAAAAAATAGATCTACGCACCTGCTTCCCTTACCTGGCTCAAGAGTCTGCCCCCCCACCTCACACCCGTGCCCGCCCTACCTCCAGGAGCCCACTCTACCCGTGGTCCCCTCCTCTCATTCAAATGGTTCCCGGTCCCCTCCCCCTCCCCGTGTCTCTCTTCGCTTCCCACTCGTGTTCAATCCCCCGGCGTCCGCCCCCCTCAACAGTCCCTACCTACGCCATGCAGCAAGCGCCTGCCAAGATTACCCTTCCCCCAACCCCACCTCTCCGGGGCCCGCCCCCTGGGCGACTGTTGGGGTAATGAGTGACAGCAGAGGGTTGGGGGGAGGCAGGGACCCAGCCCTCACGTGCCCCTCCTCCCCTTGTCTGCAGCCTCGGGCCCCCCTAACCATTCTGAGAGTCATAGTTGTGGGATGTCTTAAGCTTACACTCCAGCCACCCAGGGCGGGTTAAATGGCCCTAGCACAGTGACAACGCCTATGCAGTAACCGTTACTGCCCGATGACTCCAAAACCAGGTCCTGCAAAGACACTCCCCCCACTCCCTCAAGGGTCTTAGGGTAAGTTCTGCGATGTTCTCCCTGAGTCTTCCTGCGGCGGCTCCCTGCGTTATCTCCTCAGTAGTTTACCTCACCAAGCCTGGCGGCTCTCCTTCGTCCTTTCTCTCTCTCTCTCTCTTTCTCTCTCTCTCCCTCTCCCTCTCTGTCTCTCTCTCCCTCCCTCTCTTTCTTTCAGTCCCGGTCGATCTCTTTCCTCATCCCCCCCACCCCTCTCCTTGGCGCGTACTCTCTCTCCGGGTCTCTTTTTGTCTTGGTCTCTGTCTCTCTGCCTCTCTTACGCACGAACGCGCAGGCGCGCGCGCGCACACCCCCGCTTCCCTCCAGGATAGTCCTTAGCATGTGGGTGTGGCTGAGGTTGAGGCTAAAGTGGGGTAGGGGGAATGGGCACCGGCATTAGGCCTGCTAGCTTTAAAATCTGTGTGCCAGGATCCATTCTCGGTCCCCATTGTAGTTTGAGCACTTTACAATCCCCGCACCCCACTTTCCTCCTCCAACACCTAAGGACTGAGGAGCATTTAGTATCTGAGATACTAGTGGAGGCTCAGGCTGGAACGGAGTCCTGCCACAGATTTCGGAACTAGAAGGTCTGGTGTGTCCAGTGCACACTCGAGCCTGCCTCTTTGCTCTGGGCCTTTCTTCCTTCCCACACTAAGCCTTTCCTAGCCTTACAGTCCTGGGAGTTTTATCCGCCCTTGTCTCACTCACTTTCCCAGAAACCTTATCCTTCCAGACTCCCCACATGGCCTTGAGGTTATCTTTGCTCTGTTCTTATGCACAGAGATAAAACCAAGAGTTTTCCCAAACTCAGCTTTCTCTTTATCTTTTTTCTTTATTTTTATTGTTGACACTACAGCAGATGTCCCCATTAGCTTTCTCTTTATCTTAAGCAGTATTCCGTGTACCTACCTATCTTCCGCCCTCTACTTAACTTCTAAGTCCCTGTTTCTCCCTTTGAGATTTCAGTTTATTCCTTCTCAGTTGAGATGCCTCTTTCATTTGTGTATTGCCTGCCCTTCTCAACACATGCTTGGATCCTTGGCCACTCTGAGTATGGAGAATGCCTGGTTTCCAGTTGAGGTGAAACATCTGAGGGGGGGGGCCTTAATGGTATGTTAATAATTCAGAGACAGCATAGTTGCATAAAACTGGCTGGGTTCTGGAGAGAGAAACCAGGATTCTAATCTCAGTTCTGCCCACTTTTTAACCAGTTGACTTTGGACAAGTCACTTGTCAAATCACCAGGTCTTAGTTTTCTCTTCTTTAGAAAGAGATGAGAAAACAACCTAAATGTCCCATCATATGGGAGCTCTGTACTTTCAGCTCATTTTTGTTGTAAACATAAAACTGCTCTAAAATATAAAGTCTGTTTAAAAAACGTAACAACACACGGAAATGCGCCTGATGCATTTTCAGAAAGGAGTTAAAATATGATACTTAGTAGGGAAATTCTATATATATGTACACATAGAAAAAGACTAGAAGGAAATAATGGAGATAATACCTCACAGGGATGCTATTAAGATTCAGTGGGCCGGAGAGGGTGGGAGGGCTCGCGGACAGGCCACCTCCTGGCGGACAGGCCACCTCCTGGCGGGCAGGTGGTGAGGCCTAGATCAAACAGCTGACTTCACCCCGCCTCCTCTTCTCCTGCCTCCAAAAAAAAAAAAGAGCCTAAGTGAGATATACACCTCTCTGACATATATAGCAAAGCAAGTGTTTAATACATACTGGTTACTATTTTCATTATAAGAGAAATATATCTGACTTCGTTGACTTCATGCATGGTCTGGGACTTCACACCCTGGAGCCCTCATATTCTTAATATGATGTTGTTTTTTGCCTTTGACTAAGCCAACAGTGCCCACAGTTCATACATTTAAGTACATATCAGTCACAAATTAAAGGCTCTAACAAAGAACGGACTGATTTTGTAAGGGAGTGTATAGGTATGAGTGTTGTCTGCCATTCACTCCTGTCTTCAGCCTTGATTTTTACAGTTACTACTTTGTGCTCATTCCCTTGTTGTTTAACATTTATAAAGCACTCCTTAAATGCTGTAACCACTACAAGGCGGGGCAAAAGTAGGTCAACGGTTTTTTGTATGGAAAATAATACCATAATTAATAAATAACAAGAATAAACTCTTTTGCATACCCGCAAATGTAAACCTATTTTGGCCCCGCCCTGTATATGACATAAAAACTCAGTCCCTGTCCTCTAGAGAACCCTTCCATTTTAATTATATATTTTCTAATTACAAAAACATAAATAAATGTTCACTGTAAAAATTTTGGAAACCATAGAAAGTCTGAAGAAGAAAACAATAATCACTTATATCCTACCTATCAGACTTGGAAATGACCATGGCTCTTTTTGATGCATATCCTTTCAGTCCTTTTTTTGCATACATATTTTACAAAATTGGAATTATCTTGTACAATATGCTCTACAACATAATTGCAGTGGTTGTATATTGTTCAAGCATTTGGATGCACCATGTTTTATTTATCTAATTACTGCTGGATGTCAAATTTTCACTTTCTCATGACAGACAAGTCTACGTATAACTTGGTCAAACAAATGGAGGCACTGTTCAGCAGCCATTGATTAGAGTAAGGGTCACTCTTTAAAACTAACTCTGGAAAGACATGGATTCTTTTTTAATTTATTTTTTCAATTACAGTTGACATTCAATATTATATTCGTTTCAGGTGCAGAGCATAGTGGTTAGACATTTATATAACTTGCAAAGTGATCCCCCTGATAAGTCTAGTACCCTCCCCCAACACCATACATAGTTATTACAATGTTATTGACGATATTCCCTGTGCTGTGTGCCTTCCATCCCTGTGACTAGAGAGTATTAAGTGAAATAACTCAGTGAAAGACAAATAGCATATATGCGAAATCTAAAACACAAAATAAACAAAACAGAAACCAACTCATAGACACAGAGAGCAAGCTGATGGTTGTCAGACAGAAGGGGGTGTTGTGGGGCTGAGTAAAAAAGATGAAGGGATTAAAAAGTACAAATTGACATGAACAGTGGTGTGAGGATTCACTGTGGGAGTGGGGGGTGGGCTGGGTGGAAGGGGGCAAAGGGGTAAAAATTGGGACAACTGTATAGCATAAAATCGACTGTGGTAATGGTTGCACATTTTCATCATTTAAAAAAGAAACCTGGCCCTGGCTGTTATGGCTCAGTAGACTGAGTGCCGGCCGGCGAACCAAAAGGTCTCTGGTTTGATTTCCAGTTGGGGCACATGCCTGGGTTGCAGGCCAGGTCCCTGGTTGGGGGCATGCAAGAGGCAACTGATCACACATCAGTGTTTCTCTCCCTCCCTTCCCCTCTCTAAAAATAAACAAATAAAATCTTTTTAAAAGTTTAAAAATAAAAAAATAAAAAAGAAACCTGTACCCTTTAGCTATCTTCCCCTATCTCCCCATCCCCCATAGCCTATGCAAGCACTATTCCTTCTCCATCGATTTACCTATTCTGGACATTTCATATAAAAGGAATCATAATATGTGATCTTTTGTGACTGGCTTTTTTCACTTAACATAATATTTTCAAGGCCCATCCACATTGTAGCTAGCTAGCATGTATGAAAACTACATTCTGTATCACGACTGAATAATATGCCATTGGATGGATATACCATAATTTGTTTAACCATTCATTAGTTGATGTACCTTTTGGCTATATTGGATAATATTTATACATTCACATATATGTTTCTATGTGAACATAGGTTTTCAGTTCTCTTGGATAAATAACGAGGAGTGGAATTTCTGGATCATATGGTAAATTTGTGTTGATTTTTTTATTGATGAGAGAAGAACATTGATTTGTTGTTCCACTTATTTATGTATTCATTGGTTGCTTTTTGTATATGTGCCCTGACTGGAGATTGGAACCACAACCTTGGAGTATTATGACAACGCTCTAACCAACTGAGCTACCCTGCCAGGGCCTGGTAACTTGATGTTTAAATTGTTTGAGTAACTGCCAGACTCTCCTCCGAAGTAGCTGCACTATTTTATATGTCCATCAACAGAGTTCCAGTTTCTCCACATCCTTGCTAACCCTTGTTATCTGATTAATCAAAGTCCACTTATTTAGATCTTCTTGAATTTCTTTCCACAATATTTTGTAGTTTTCAGAGTATAAATTTGCACTTCTTTTGTTAAATGTTCTTAAGCATTTTATTATCTTTCATGTTATTGCAAATATCCCTTAATTTAGCTTTCAGATTGTTCATTGCAAGTGTATAGCAATGCAATTGAGTTTTGTATGTTGAGCTTGTATCCTGAAACACTGCTTGTTTATTATTTCTCACTTTTTAGTGGTTTCCTTAGGATTTTCTACATACAAGACCATGTCATCTGCAAATAGAGATAGTTTTACTTCTTCCTTTCTATTTTGGATAACTTTTATTTCTTTTTCTTGCCAATTGCCCTGGCTAGAACCTCTAGTACAATGTTGGATATAGGTGACATCCACTTATAGTTCTTAAAACAGTCTTGCACACTAGGCCATTCACTTTTTTTTTTCTTTTTCTTTTGTTTAAAAAAATTTTTTTTTTTTTTTAGAGAGAGAGGGGAAGGGAGGGAGAAAGAGAGGGAGAGAAACATAGATGCCTCTCAAATGCACCCTGCCCAGGAACCAAACTTGCAACCCAAGCACGTGCCCTGACCGGGAATTGAACCGGCGACCCCCCACTTCACAGGACAGCACCCAACCAACTGAGCCATGCTGATCAGGGCCATTCACTTTTTCTTGATTGACGCTTCCTATTTATCTAGTTATTTGGGAATTTACTGAGGACAGTAATCAATCTTAGTATTGATAGGCCACATATTATTATGTTCAGTACCTTGAAAGTATTCAATAAGTATTATCTGACTGATAATGATAGTAATTAGAAAATAGCCCTGGCTGGTGCGGCTTAGTGGATCGAGCGCCAGCCTGTAAACTGAAAGGTTGCTGGTTCGATTCCCGATCAGGGCATATGCCTGGGTTGCAGGCCAGGTCCCCAGTTAGGGGCATGTAAGTAAGACAATGTTTCTCTCCCTCTTTCTCCTTCCCTTCCCCTCTCTAAAAATAAATTTAAAAAAAAACTTTAAAAAAAAAAGAGAAAATAATGACCTCTCAGAGCCTCCCTTGGGCCCTTTTCTTATGTGGCTTGGCTGACTCCTCTCACCTTGAACTCAACTTGACCAAAACTGTACTGATTGACTTTCTCCCAACGGTGCTCTTCCTCCTATATTTCCTATCCTGGTCAGTGGCACAACCAGACAACCAGGCACCCAAAACAGGAACTTGGGAATCATTCTAGTCTTCTTCTACTTACCTCCATACATTTAATTGGTTATTATGTCTGCTTGATCCTACCTTCCAAATATTTAGATTTGGTTTCCTCTTTTCTATCCCTACAATCACTGCCTTAGTTCAGGTCTTTCTCATCTTTCACCTGAAATTATTTACTTGTGTGTTCTAACATGTGTCCCTATCTCTTAGCTTATCTCCTCCAATCTTTTCTACACACCGTTGCCAGGGGGATTGTGGTAAGCTGAATGATGCACCCCCAATGATATCCCTGTCCTAATTCCTGGAGCCTGTGAATGTTACCTTATACGGCAAAAAAAAAAAAAAGTAGGACTCTGCAGATGTGATTAAGTTAAAAATCTTCAGATAGGGAGATTGTCAAGATAGGCCCTAAATGTAATGACAAGTGTTCCTGTAAGGGAGGCAGAGGGAGATCTGACACACAAAAAGGAAAAGGCCATGTGACCACAAAGGCAGAGATGGAAGTGATGCAGCCACATGTCAAGGAATGCCGCCAGAATCTACCAAAGGCTGGAAAAGACAAGAAACAGTCTCCCCTGGAGCCTTCTGAAGGGTTGTGGCCCTGCCAACACTTTGATTTAAGTCCAGTGATACTGATTTCAGACTTCTGGCTTCCAGAACTATGAAAGAATAAATTTCTGCTATTTTAAGCCACTGAGTTTGTGGCAATTTTTCACAGCAGCCTTAGGACATGAATGCAGTGATCTTTCTGAAGTTCAAACCTATCACACATGGAACAAATTTACTCTCTTTATCTCTGTCTTTCAGTCTGTTTGTCTCTCTTTATGTATCTATCTGTACCTATAGATATGAACCCCCTACATACACACACAAGTACATATATGTGATAGATAGTCTGGAAGAAAATATACCATAATGTTAACAGTTATTTCAACATAGTTATTTCAACATAGTGGGATTATGAGGCTTTTTATACTTTGGTGTATTTTCAAGTTTTTCCCCTCAAAAAGCATATATTACTTTTATAAACAGAAAAGACAATATAAGTTATTATTTTTTAAAGCCCTTCAATGTCCCCCCATCACCTACAGATTAAAGTACAAACTTAGAAGCATGGTACAGGCCCTTAATGATTTGGCCTAAGCCTATCCCTCTAGTCTAATTTCCTATTACTCAGCCTCCCACTTCTCTTCACCCATGACAAGTTACCTGGTTATTCTGCCTCATTAGGGATAGATGCTCCACGCTTAATCAGATTTCTAGGTGCTTCACCTACTGCCAGGTCTGCTCATGAAGCCCAACTGAAATAATCATCACTATAGTTATGGTTATGTTTACAGTTGTGGTTATGGTTACGGTTAGAAAAAGGGTAGGGGAGGGGAGAAAGGCTTGATGCTCCATTCTCTGTGATAACAGAATTGTAGCCAGGTACTCGTTTCCATGATAACCAGGAAAACCAGCAGTTCAAACACCACCATTTTTCCTAAGATTTACAGAGATTCAACAGATGTCATTCCCACCATAGGTACATTGTAGATCTCCAGATGAGACTGATCCTGTATTCTGTAGGACACCAATCACCTTCATTTTGTCAGTAACACCTAACTAGCCCTGTGGTTGATCAAGGGCTACAAGGCTCAACTGATAGGTCTTTGTAGTTAATTCCCACTAATTATGGGTGTGACTTTAACCTCTTGGTTAAGACCCAATTCAAAGGTGCTCTTTCCTGTAAAGACATTCCTGATCCTCTCAAGCAGAGCCTCACTTCCTTTGAGTTAGCCCTGTACCTCTAATATGCTATTGTTATTTTATTTGCTGACAGCAGTGAAATTATTTGTTTTCATTAACATTTCCCTGCTTATGTTGTGATTGCCTTGAGGAGATACACAAATGATGTACACTTTTGAATCTATAGTACCTTTTTAATAAATTTTCCCCACAACAGATATTAAAAACCATCATGTGGTACATAACACTAAAAAATCCCTATAAGTCTTTATGTATTTATACGGAAAGATAGCTAAAGTATTTTTAGTGAAGTCATGACTCAGAAAAGTATGTATAGCTTAATCCTACATATATAAAAAAAGTATAAACATTTCTGATTGATCAGGACAGTACAAACATAGATAATATAAATGCAAGAAAGCAGTCATAATAGTAACCATTGGAATACATAAAGAGACTTTTCTCTTTATACTGTTAGGTATTGTTTGATTTTCTTTCCATGAGCAGGAATAAAGATGTCTTTTTCAGAAAAGATAGAGGTAAAATTTCTTTTTACATACTAGAGGTGATATTATCAAAAAGTTTGGGCACCACTGGTCTAGATAGTATGCTCAATTATGGTAACCACTAGCTATATATGACTAAATTTTAGCTAATTAAAATGAAATAGAAATAATTCCATTCCTCAGTCACACTAGTCATATTTTAAGCCCTCAATGGTCACATAAGGCCAGTAGTAGCTACTGTACTGAATAGAGCAGACACAGAACATTTCTATCATCGCAGGAGGCTCTATGGGATAGTGCAGGTCTAGTTCACTGTGTCCCCACATAAGGTGGAGCCAGTTGGGACACCCAAAATCCAGAGTGTGAATTAGTTAATTAGTGGGAATTAACCACAAAGACCTATGAGTTAAGCCTCATAGCCATTGGTTAACCACAGGGCAAGATGGTGTCCTACAGAATATAGAATCGGTCTCATCTGGAGATCTACAATGTACCCATGGCGGGGATGACACCTGTTGAATTTCTGTAAATCTTGGGAACAATAGTGGTGTTTGGACTGCTGGTTTTTCTGGTTACCATGGAAATGAGTACCTGGCTACAATTCTGTGTCATCACAGAGAATAGGGAATCAATCCTTCTTCCCCTCTCCACCCCTTTTTATAACCATAACCATAGTGATGATTATTTCAGTTGGGCTTCATGAGCAGACCTGGCAGCAGGCGAAGCACCTAGAAATCTGATTAAGCATGAAGTTAATAGAATGCAAGTCCTAATGAGGAAGTGTGAAAAGGAAACATGGCGGGGCCTTTTTTCAGTAGGAAAAGGCTAGATCTACACAGACTACAATGACTCTTACACTCATTCCTTGCACAGGCGCAGTGCAGGACTCCTCAGATCACGCATAACACGCACATTTTCTCTACTTCTCTCTCTCTTTCCATTTTCCTCTCTCTCCCTTTTTCCCCCCCTCTCATTTCCCCCTCCCATCATTTGGTCTTCCAGTCTTTCCGTTAGCCCGTTTACGTCTCCTTCCGAGACTCCATCCCCCCTCACCTCTTCCTTTTTGGTGTCAAGAGGACGCAACTAGCGCGTGCGCATTAGGTACAAAGCCTCGCTCTTTGTCCCCCATCTGTCGTTCACACGAACCTAAGTCTTTCGCATCCGACAGCCAATAGGATCCTAGAAATGGCGGAAAACTGATTCTGCCTCTGAAGATGAACCTTGATGGACAGTTCAGATAACCAATCGAGAATGGCCCTTTGTACCCCTGGGGAGGTACCGAGCTCTGTCGTCTCGTTTCCGGCCACCGCGCGCTCTTTTCTTGGGACGGTAGAGGCCGTGTAGCGTCGCCGTTACTCTGAGAAGAGAACAGTCGGTAGAGGGTGAGTTTGGGGACGACTTACTTCTCGTTTGAGGGAGGAGTAGGATTTTCCGCGACAATCGGTGAAGGAAGAGGCTAGGGCAAGGCTACGATTGGAGGGAGGCTGGCGGCTCGTTCCGAGGCCCTTTGAGGCCTTGTCTGCGCCGCCTCATGCCGCCTCACGCCGCCTCACGGGCTTACCGGCCCACCCGCGCGCGGGGCCTTATCGCAGTCAAACTGGACCCCCGCCGCGTTTCTTTGTGCAACGTGGCCTCGAATCTTAGCCCTGTCAGTAGCTCCCTGGCCCTTGTGCCGCGTGGGCCTGAGGGTGTGGGGTCTCTCAGCCCAAAGCCCTGGAGTGGCGGCCGGAGGAGGAGGCGCTTTGTGGGGCGCCCCTCCCCTCGGCCTCCTGAGGCCTTGAATTCCGAATGAGCAACTGGGCCCCCGTAGCGATGTTTCTTTGTCAAAACTCTTATTAGCTAGGAAGTTCATCTGCTGGTCCAGACCCCGCGGCTTTCGTCCTCAGGTTCCTGTACTCCCCCTTCCCTTTTTTTTTTTTTTAAGTCTTGTTGCCTGGCTACTCGACCCAGGCGTAGCATCACTTTTTAAAAAATGAAGCAATTTTACGCATTTTTTTTATCTAGTATTTTCCACTTGGAGAAATGATTGTCGTAAGGTGACACCTTTCTTTGTGTTCTTCACAGAGAAGTCAAGGTTAGAGAAGACTGAGAGGCACTTCACTATCTTAAATCTAGGTTGAGGCAGGTGTAGGGTAGCCAGATAAAATATAGGATGCCGTTAAATTTGAATTTCACATAGACAGCGAATTGTTTTTTAGTATACGTTGCATGGGGTTTATACGCAAAAAATTAATTCATTCTTAGTCGTAAATTAAAATTTTACTATGTTGTGTATTTTTATTTGGTAAATCTGCTAACTAGTTGGGGGGGACACCTGCTAGATTTATACTGTCTTTGTCCTTCCTTGTTATTAAATAAAAGGTCCTAAGAAACTCTTGGGGGGGGGGGGGACATTACCATGTCGGTGTATTCTACACCTTTCAGGCTGGTCCATATCCAGGAGGCCATCTCAGTCTGGTAGATTTTTACCAGATTTTCCCTGCTGTTTCCACTGAAAAAGTTGATTCTTAGCCTGAAAATTAAGGTGACATTAATTATTTAGAGTTCAGATATGTGTGATATAGTACTTGGTCCTGTACATAAACGTTTGTGCCAGGTATCCCCAGTCTTTCTAAACCAACAATGCATATTTTCTCAAGCAAGTCCTTCATCAGGGTCAGTTTTTTTGGACAGAAATGCTTGCTGCTGATCTCTGTTCCTCTTCTCAGAGGTCCCATGGTTAGGGAACAGTTAATTTATTACTCAGAGATTTCTGCACATATGTCCAAGTTCTACTGGGGCTCATCATCAGAAATAGGTGATTTTATACCAGATTACTTAGTCTTCACTATTGAATGCCTGCTTGGGAAAGAACAAACTAAAGGAGAGATTATAAAGGTTAAAATTATGGTTATATTTATTTAAAAAAAACAAAAGTAGGGAATCTGGTTATACAAGTGATTTTTGCTAGAATCCAAAAGAGTGGAGGAAGAATGTAATTAATGACATTTGTCTAACCCACCATATGTAGAAATAAGCCTAATGGCTGCCAGCAGAACAAGTGTCTGCTGTGTACATGATCTCATGTAGTCCTTAAAATAACCCAACCCTGTGAATTAAGATATTGTTACCCCCATCTTGCAGGTGAGGAAACTGAGGCTCAGAAGTTAGGTGACGGGACTAGTAAGTTTGTTGGACTCTTGAAATTGAGGTGAGTTTGATTACAAAGCTTGTTTGTATAGTGGTGAGTAAAAGATTTTCCATTCTGTGCTCCATCACCCTGTGTGACCTTGGATGGGTATCATTTTTTTCAGAAGTGTAGTAGTTGTGAATATTAAATGAGATAATGCAGACTTAGCACAGTGCCTGATATATAATGGTGGATAAATATCTTGTATTATCACCTTAACCAGCAAGCTACACCTTCTAAAATCAAAACTAACCTCCCTTGAAGTAATCTTAAATGATTTAGAACATCCTACCACTTTATTCTCAAAGAGGCAGGTCATTCCTACTAAGAGGTTGTAAAATAGCTTTTTTTTTCTTCTTTTTTTTTTATTGTTTATTCTATTATAGTTGTCCCAATTTTTTCCCTTTTGCCCCCTCCACCCACCCCACCCCTAAAATGGCCTTTTTGAAATGAAATGATGAGGTATGGGTAAGAGTTAAATGTAGAGTAAGAGGGTCCTTGGATTCTAGCCAGAGATAGGAAGACGTGGTTGAAGAAATGGCTGTAAAGATAATTCAGGTTTCTGTTAATAGGCCAGGTAGGGGTCAGGGAAGGGAGAGGTAGGTGTTTAATAGCTGGGACTCAAATAGGAAAAGATATGATTCTAATGCCCACCTTACTCTGCCCCCAACTGTTGCTGGGGCAGACTTTAAATTTTGTATGTTTTTATTTCTTTTGCACATTTTATTTTTAAATCATGATTTTCCTTTTTTTTTTTACAAAAGGTATTCCACTTACTGTGAAACTGTTACACCTATTCATGGCATTTAAAATTGCTGCAACTTTTTGACAACAGTGTGCACTGTGTGACAAGTCACAGATGCACTTACTCTGTTTTTACCCTAAGGAAATAATTAAGCACAAAGACACTTGCTGCAACATTATAATGGGGAAACGTTAAAAACAACCTTAATGTTTCATAGTAGAGAGTAATTAAGTAGTTTAGTAATCCATATGAGCTTTATGTGGCTGTTAAAAAGTATAATTATGTTGACACTGTAGAAATGCAGAAAAGCTGAATATACAATGGTGCATTATGATTATAGCCATTGAACTGATAATATATGTTTTAGAAAGTAAAGCAAAAATGGGGGTGCTGGTGGAGGGGAGCAAAGGGGGAAAAATTGGAACTATTGTAACAATTAATAAAATATACTTAAAAAAAGATAAGCTGTATAGAAAAAACTTGACGTGATAAAAGAAAACTTAACTGCAGTTTTGAAATCAGCATGCCCGTTTAAGTCTAAAACAGCTGAAAAATCTAACTCAATAGGAACTATGTTAAAAATTTTTCCCCTGTGATTGGTGGAAATGTAGACAGGTGCAGCCACTGCAGAAATCAATAATCAAAAAGTTAAAAGTGGATATGCCTAGCAATTCCACTTCTGGGAAGATATCCTAAGAATCACAAGACATTAATTCAAAAGAATTTATGCACCCTTATGTTCACTGTAGCGTTACTTATAAACTAAGATCTAGAAACAACCCAAATACTCATCAGTTGATAAGTGGATATAAAGGATCAAAACTATGAACATTAAAATGAAAACTGCATCACAAGAACCAACAACAGAAGTGAGGGAATCGAAACAAAGGCAAACTAAATAGGCAACGAGAGTGGAAAAAGAACTATAGGTATGGGGAGCATATTGGGGGGAGGTCAGCAGGGAGGGGGAAGGGAGATGGTATAGGAATTAAGAAGCATAGTAGGAGGGAATGGAGTAGACAGGAAGAGGTTGAGAAGAAATAAAAGCAAAAATGGAAATAGTGAGAGGAAAATTTGCTTAGGGCTGTGCTTCAAGATTTAGCTATGAGCACTGTTTATAATGGTGAAAAATTAGAAAAATAAGTGTCTAGCACAGCAGTGGCTTGGCTGACAGCTGAATACCATGTCTACTAACAATGTAGAAGATTTAGTGACATGAAAACTGTAAGTCATATGTCCTAAAGTAAGACAAAGCATTAAAAAACTACTATAAAATAGTTTTTATAATATCCTGTTTAGAGTACCTACAACTATGTAAATCAGTTACTGGAAGGACATATACCAGAATGTTAACAGCGACTTTTTTAGTACTGGGTGTTTGGGTAACAAAGAAGTATTTTGTCATAAGTGCTTATTAATAAGAAACATAAAATTGATGAAGTGACATAAATGAGAAAATTTAAGTTGGGGTTTAAATGGCAACTTTCCAGTGAGGCTTACCTTGCAACTCTATTTAAAATTGCTGTCCTCTACCTTTCACTCTACCCATTTTGCCCCCCCCCTTTTAACACCTATTCTTAAGTACTATATAATTTAATTATTAAGTATATTGTTTTATCTCTTACTAGAGGGTAAGATCCCAGAAGGGTAAAAATCTTTGCTCTGTTCATTGATGCACCCCAAACACCTAGAATAGTACCTAGCAAGTAGTAGGCATTCAGTGAATATTTATTTGTTGAATGAAATAGTAACAAAAGTTAGTAAAAAAAATTATCAATAACCTACAGGCAGGGCAGCTATCATTTTTGACTACCTTCTGTTCCTTGTCTACATTCATGCATTTAAAAAAATCCTTTCCCTCTTAAAGCATCAACATTTTTCATGTTTACATGGTCTTCGTAATTTTTAATGCTGTGTAACATTCCACTGTATAGATATAGTATAATTTATTGAAAATTGTGCCCCCAATTTTGGGTATGTAAGTAATATTTATTTTGTTATAACAAAATGAATATTTCATGTATGTGATTTAAAAAAATTTTTTTAAAGATTTTATTAATATTCAAACCAGTAGACTTTGTTTATTTGTTTATTTTATTTTTAGACAGAGGGGAAAGGAGAAAGAGAGGGAGAGAAACATCACTGTGTGGTTGCCTCTCACTCGTGCCCCCAACTGGGGACCTGACATGCAACCTAGGCATGTGCCCTGACTGGGAATCAAACCAGCGACACTTGGCTCGCAGGCCGACGCTCAATCCACTGAGCCACAGCAGCCAGGCTGATTTTAAAATTTTAAAGTTATATTCTTAGGGTGAATTTCTAGAAATAGAATTTCTGAGTTAAAGAATATGAACTTCTCGATAGCTTTTGTTACCTGTTGTGTTATGAGACAATATTTGGATAGTAGAGTATTTCATCAATGTTCCCAGTTTTGGTGGGGTATGATATCAAAGATATTAAGAAAGTTTTTACTGTCTACATGTAAAAGTATTTTCATATGTCACTTACCCAGAATAACAATTATCAAGCTTTTGTCACACTTTCTCCACCAATGGAATATAACTTGTACTATTTTAAAGGAATCATATAATGTTGACACAGTATTCACAAAAAGATCATTTTTTATATCTTGCCTTTAGCTAAATTTGACTAGAGGGTCTTGTGTTTAGGGGAAAGGATTCAGAATTGACTTGGCCTTTTTATTTCATTTACTAAAGAGCTATCCTTGGATGCCAAAGTCTGTCCTCAGTTTGTTAAACTCATCAGTTAGAAAATTTGCAGTTTAAAACCATCAGCTTTTGAATTCAATCCGAATTGTACCAGGGCTTTCCTTTTTGTTTTCTTTTAATCTTATGTTTGTATATTTGTCTTTTTGTATTTGTTGCTCTTACTGCTTTGGTAGTCATTTATCTTTCCATTATGATTAACAATATTTACTGAGTGCTTACTATATATGTCACTACTTGAACTACTGTTTTCACATATTTATTAATTGTCATTGCCACCTCGAGAGGCAGGTACTTATTATACTCCTTATAACAGCTTAAGAGACTGATGCAGAAGTGATTTACTAAGTCGTACATAAATAATACTAGGACCATGCTTGAAACCTACATGTGTCTAACTCTACAGCCCATACTTTTCCTGCTGTTCATTCCCTAGTATCTAGTGTAGGTTAGGACTGTGCAAGGTGCCAGAGAAGAGCAAGACTTACTAGTTCTTGTCCCTGTGATAACTAGAATCTATTTGTCATTGTGTTTTTTAATGTGCTTTAATATTATGATAGGGCCAGTTTTTTAGGGGGTAGGTTCTCTTGGGAAGGTAGTTTCCTATTATGTGTAAAATTATTGAACTAGAAGATTCCTCAGGTCATTCCTAGTACAAGCTGTTCTCGTCTGGTACTTGTCTAGTTTCTATGTGCCACATAACTGCCAACGCCTGGTTGTCTTCTATATTGTATTTTTCAATGTACTCCTTTGCCATACTAGTTCAAAATAACCAATTGTTTGGACCTGGCAAAAGCCAGGATAGCAAAGGTGACTGACTGATTGCATCGTTAGCACCGAATGTATTTGACAGTTCATATTTTATTTTTAGGGTTCAAAAATGCAGAGCAATAAAACCTTTAACTTGGAGAAGCAAAACCATGCTCCAAGGAAGCATCATCAGCATCACCACCAGCAGCACCACCAGCCGCAACAGCCCCAGCAGCCCCAGCAACCCCAGCAGCAGCAGCAGCCGCCGCCACCAATCCCTGCAAACGGGCAGCAAGCCAGCAGCCAAAGTGAGTGCATGCTAAGTGACAGGGAGGAGATAGGCTCGCTCTTGGGGATGGGTTCTTGGATTTTAGATTAGTCTTTTGGGATTATAAAAAAAAAAAAAATAGGGCTTTGTTCTTCTCTATTTACCTCTTAATACTTCTTAGGCTAGAAAAGGGCTAATTCTGTGAGACCAAGGAGCAGACATGTTGTAGGATAACAGTTGAATAGCGGTCGCTTTGCTCTGTTTACACATTTTATTGTTAAACAGATGTCTGCATGTTTTACCTCAGAGCTTAGTTTCTTAGGGGTCAACTGGTAGTTAAGGAATATATAGAACAAATCTTTCAGACTTAATGGAGGAGGAGTCTGGTACTGGGTATTATTACACTTTTAGCTAGGGCCTGTGCCAGCCCATTTTTAATCCGTGGAAAGCCTTTAAAGGTATGTTCTCAGTTGTGCAGCAAACTTTGAACATGTAAGACTAGAACCTACCTCAACCCTCTTTATTTCCAGAGATTTCTACAAAGAGGACACTTTTCTAATTCATTTCTTTACATTTTGTTACCCCCAAGCGTGAAAGAATGGGAACTCTTAAGGTTATGAAGATTGGTGAGACTGGGAAACGGAGCAATTATGTTTTACATTTAAAAATCTGTCCCTTCTCACATAGAATTCCTTGACTTGCATAATTTTCTTTTTGGCCAATAGCTCCTGTATTGTCTTTCTGTCTGTGACTTAGTCCAGGTTGGGTACTGGCCCACAGTACAGCTGTTGAGACATCCCTCCAGCTCTCTTTATGCTGCTTTCACATTCTAAGGTACAATTTAAGGATAAGTGGTTAGTGGATAGATTGCATTGAGAAATAGTGTTCACTTTTCCACAGCAATTAGGTTTCCTACTCTAGCAGTTAGTTGTAGCTCTTTGAGAATGACCGTAAATCTCTTTGCTCAGTCTTTGATTGACTGTGTCTTCTCTCAGATGAAGGCTTGACTATTGACCTGAAGAATTTTAGAAAACCAGGGGAGAAGACCTTCACCCAACGTAGCCGGCTCTTTGTGGGCAACCTGCCTCCTGACATCACGGAGGAGGAAATGAGGAAACTATTTGAGAAATATGGGAAGGCGGGCGAAGTCTTCATTCATAAGGATAAGGGCTTTGGCTTTATCCGCTTGGTAAGAAACTGTAGGCTTATAGAGCAAAGCTGGAGAATGATAGGTATGGAAAATTAGGCAGTAAATAATTCTCAGATGGTCTCTTTAAAACCTTGTAGGTTTTTGTTTTGTTTCAAGAATAACAGGTTTATTTGCCTAAGATACTAGGGCTGAAGTAGAGTTAGGCCCTTTGGAACTTTTTTAATTAGGAAATTTTAAACTTACAGAAGTAGACAGAATAGTATATCAAACCTGTACATACTACTCAGCATCAGGAATTAGCAACTCATAGTTCATCTTGCTTTATCTATACTCTTCCCCTACTTACTACCTCTCATAAATATTTTAGTATGTTAGGGGTTTTTTTTTTTTCCCCAGGAAAAATGGGAAAAGGTTTTTATTTTAGTAATGGTCAGAGTTTATATAATTTATTTTCAGAGTCCTTCTACACATATTGTCTCACTTAAGACTTTTTAAAACCATAAGGGGACAGTTTTATTTTTGTATATATTTTTTAATGTAATTGTGCTAAAATACACATAACATCAAATTTATCATCTCAATTATTTTTTAAGTATAGATCTTCTTAAAAAAACTAATTTGATTTAGGAAACGTGTTAAGTGTATGGGGGGCAGAGTCCTAGGCATTATTCGTCTTCATTAATAAGGAACATGATGTGGTCAGAGCTAGTATTCCTTCCAGATCTACCACTCACTCAAGACTATATAGGCAAGTCATGTTCTCTGGGGCTCAGATTCCTCTTTAGTAATAGGAAGGGGGTCCCATCAAGGTCTGTGGTTCTAAAGAGGCCTCTTGGAGGACAGAAATGATTCTGGTTAACTTTTATATAGCTAGCTGAAATTTAAATATTCTAGCTACTGTGTTGTAAGGGTAGGTTTTAGGCTGGTCATTGTTGTCCACATGATCTGTTACCACTTGGGAGAATAATCTGTGATACTGACGACCATGTAAATGTTACTAACTTTTAGGATTTCCAGTTGGCTTATTGCAAGGCTGTCAGAGCAATTATGCTAGCCAGAGAGTTAATTGAAATACAATTGCATTCTCCCCGTTCTATCCATGTTTCTTGGTATGCTTATAGCCAGGCTCCTGTTATTTTGAGACATTTTTGTATTGAGCTATGCTACTTTAGACTCTTGATAACTGTGCAGTTGTTCTGTCAAACTGAGTTATTGTCACTTCACTCTGCTTCCTAGGAAACAAGAACCCTAGCGGAGATTGCTAAAGTGGAGCTGGACAACATGCCACTCCGCGGAAAGCAGCTGCGTGTGCGCTTTGCCTGCCATAGTGCATCCCTTACCGTTAGAAACCTTCCTCAGTATGTGTCCAACGAACTGCTGGAGGAAGCCTTTTCTGTGTTCGGCCAGGTGGAGAGGGCCGTAGTCATAGTGGATGATCGAGGAAGGCCCTCAGGAAAAGGCATTGTTGAATTCTCAGGGAAGCCAGCTGCTCGGAAAGCTCTGGACAGATGCAGTGAAGGCTCCTTCCTGCTAACTACGTGAGTGAGGGGTCGTTTGCAGAAATAGACCTTAGATAGCTACCTCTTTTGTGGTCTGGGGAGGTAAGGTAGCCTTTAGGAACCCTATTCCTTTGTTCATGTAAAAACTGTTGATACTAACATAACACAGCTTTCTAGTAGGGTTTTCAATGCAATCTTAAATTGATGTAAGTAGTGTAAGGATTAAGAAATAAGCTTTTCAGTCCTTTAGTGGGTCATTTAATCAGTGTTAAATCTCCCCTTTGAAGTTTTATAACTCTGAAAGCTGTTTTTGTTTTGCATGCAACATCTTAGTGTTTACTTCAAGTATTAGGGCTGCACTTAAGTACCATATCTGCTTGCTTTGACCATCTTTTTTAAAGCTGCATTCAGAGATCTGAAGCTTGACTTGAATGCTATCAACCCCAGATTCCACATAATGCTATTAAAAGGAGTTTGTTACTTGGAACTGGGTATAAAATCCCTTCAGAAGTTTAATTGTCTAGCCCTGGCCACTGCAGCTCAGTGGATTGAACGCTGACCTGTGAACCAGAGGGTTGCCAGTTCGGTTCCCAGTCAGGGCACATTGCCTGGGTTGCGGGTCAGGTCCCCAGTTAGGGGCATGTGAGAGGCAGCTGGTTGATGTGTCTGTCTTTCACAACATCGATGTTTCTTTCCCTCTCTTTCAAAAAAGTAAAATAATAAAGTTTAATTATCTAGTCCTGACTTCTAAAACTAGTTCATTGTGTCAGTGGCAGATGTAGAGAGGAAGCCTAGTGTATGGTATAATTTGATCTTTCTTTTTCCCAGTTTTCCTCGGCCTGTGACTGTGGAGCCTATGGACCAGTTAGATGATGAAGAGGGACTTCCAGAGAAGCTGGTTATAAAGAACCAGCAATTTCACAAGTATGTGGTCCTGACAGATTCCCTGTTAGGTGTTTGTTCTTAAGGAGGCTTGTAAAAGGATGTGTAAATGAGGCGGGTCTTTGCTGTATGTGTTCACCGGCAGCCATTATCTTGGCCCTCAGGAGGAATGCACTGCTTAGTTTGAATCTTGGACAAAGTTTTAGTAACCCAGGGACCTTGTCCTTAGGGAGCGGGAGCAGCCACCGAGATTTGCACAGCCTGGCTCCTTTGAGTATGAGTATGCCATGCGCTGGAAGGCACTCATTGAGATGGAGAAACAGCAGCAGGACCAAGTGGACCGCAACATCAAGGAAGCTCGCGAGAAGCTGGAGATGGAGATGGAGGCTGCTCGCCATGAGCACCAGGTCATGCTCATGAGGCAGGGTGAGTATAGTCCTGTAAGTCTTAAAACTAGAAGAAGAACAAAATAACTTTTCCCTGGAGTTTCTTTGTATCGATCAGAGAAAGGCCTAAACCTGTACTTTTATTCTCTGAAATATTTTGTTGATCTTGGTAGGCAGATGAGCTTGGAGATGTGGCAGAGAATACTGGATTCTGTGGAGAAGGAAATAATAGGTTTGGCTTTATTTTTGGAATCTGGATACCTCGGATGGCCACTCAGGGATTATATATCCCCTTTGCTTTCTAGATCTTTAATTATGGAAAATTATTGGGCCCATATGAGGAGAATGAAGAATACTCTTAATCAGTCTGTTGTTTTTCTAGATTTGATGAGGCGTCAGGAAGAACTTCGGAGGATGGAAGAGCTGCACAACCAAGAAGTGCAAAAACGAAAGCAGCTAGAGCTCAGGTAACTCCTCTCAGCCCCTCAGCCCCTTTGGTCTGACACCTCTAAAGGGAAGTGTCTCACTCCTGCTTCCTACCACCGTGCCACCTTGTGCATTTCTAAATATGTTGGCAAACATTTTCTGGCTGTTTTTGAAGTTCTCCCTTTGGAGAGGAGATGTTTCAGCTGCCTGTGGTTCTGGGAATTATTCAGGGCTACACTGAAGAGAAAGCAGCTGAGTGCTGGTCTTCTAAGGCTCCTTTGAGAAAGGAGGACTTTTTTCCCTGAGGGACATAATCTGGGTTGCTTAAGGGCTGGTGGGCACATTTAACATTGAGTTTCCTGGAGAACTATGATTCCCTTGGCTGAGTCCTCTATTATCTGCTCAAGTTCTGCAATGCCTCTGCTTAAATACCTTGGCGACTCTCTGTGTAGGCAGGAGGAGGAGCGCAGGCGCCGTGAGGAAGAAATGCGGCGACAGCAGGAAGAAATGATGCGGCGACAGCAGGAAGGATTCAAGGGAACCTTCCCTGATGCGGTATAACTCCTTTGTGCCCATGATGTACCAGGCCAGTCATGATATGACAAAGCCACCATGAATTGTCTACCACTAGGGCTGTACAGTACACCAGGTTATGATCATTTTTTTCCAGTCTGAAAGTCCTTTTAAAAAGAATTCACAGGAAGGAAAGGTAAGGTTTGAAGGTGAGCTCTTTTTGCTCCAGAGGCAATTTAGGATGAACATCTGGGGCCAGTATGTGCTGTTTAGACTCACTGGCTGCAGGATGAGGTATATCCAGTTCCGCAGCAGCCTTGATTAGCCATTGCTGTCCTTGCAGTTTTACAGTTTGGAGCAGTAGAAGAAATCAACTGTCCCCTTTCCTTCCAGCTCTCCTGCACCTAAGAGGAGACTCTGACTTGGGCCCTATTAGCTGATTTTGAACGCACTGCATAACTTATGAGGAGCTGTTGGTGTTCCTCAGCTTGGTCTCAGTGCGCTTGGGATTTGTTCTCACTATCTGCTTCCCTTAGTGTATGGTCCTCAATAGATTGTGGTAGAATGCAGTGCTGTCTTAGACTTTCTTTAGTGTTCCTTTGTTTTTCAGAGAGAGCAGGAGATACGGATGGGCCAGATGGCTATGGGAGGTAAGGAATCAGGAGGTTAATGCTCTGATTTCCTTTTTTGTCTCATCTCTGGTGAGCTATATAGCTTCTCTCGTAGAGTCCAAATTTAAGGGGTTCACATTTCTGAGAGCATCATTTTTGGGGGGTGGGGTAAATATGTCTTAGCCCAAGGATCTTGTTGAACTGTTTCCTTTAGCACAGAAAGAGACCAACAATATCTGTCCACTGTACTGATCACAGTACTCTGTTTTAGGTGCTATGGGCATAAACAACAGAGGTGCCATGCCCCCTGCTCCTGTGCCTGCTGGCACCCCAGCTCCTCCAGGACCTGCCACTATGATGCCAGATGGAACCTTGGGATTGGTAATAAACTGCAGGGCCTTAGAGTAACTTTAAATGGTGATAGAAGAAAGGGCTTTGCCTCCACAGCCCCTGGGCCTGCCGCAATTTCGCTGCAGATATCAGTGTTTAGAACCCCTGTTACTCATTCAGTGTAGCCTGGAGACCTTTATTTTTGAATCTTAGGCAAACCCAGTCTCAACTATACTTTATTAAGAGTAAGCAGATGCTTCTGATGGGCCAGTCCTTTTTTTATTTTATTTTTTTTAGATTTTATTTATTTATTTTGAGAGGAAGGGAGGGAGAAAGAGAGAGAAACATCAATGTGTGGTTGCCTTTCGAACACCCACAACTGGGGACCTGGCCTGCAACCCAGGCATGTGCCCTGCCTGGGAATTGAACTGGTGACCTTTTGGTTCACAGGCCAGCACTCAGTCCACTGAGCCATAGCAGCCAGGGCTGGTGGGCCAGTCTTACTGCTCTGTTGCTACCCTGGATGAACAGGTGCTTTTTTGATGAGCAGGCAATGAAGGCTAGGCATTATCATATAAAGTGGATCTGAATTCAAAAGGCTGAAGTAGTTTTAGTTCTCGTGTCAAAAATGTTAAAGCTGGATAGGTTTCAGGTTGCTTAAAGAGTGATGGCCTGCCCTTGTCCATTTACCTAGTTCAGGAAAAAAGATGTAGGTAGAACTTACCCATCCTGGGGATTTAGTATGTACTTTTGCTTAGGCAGTAAAATAGGGATAAAAAGTTAAAGCTAGCATGGTTGTGTGGCTCTGTAATTCAGGCAACCTTCCTTTCAGGGACGTCTATCCACTAGAGTTTAGGACAGGCTTAGGAACGACCAGCATCAGGAGCCTTGAAACACTGGGTGGAGGTGGCCTCCGAGCAAGGGACTGCAGATGGGTGGGAAGCTTAGGACATAGGTTATATGGTAATGTTACTCTCTTTTTCCCTTTAAGACCCCACCAACTACCGAACGCTTCGGCCAGGCTGCTGCAATGGAAGGAATAGGGGCAATTGGTGGAACCCCGCCTGCATTCAACCGTGCAGCTCCTGGAGCTGAATTTGCTCCCAACAAACGTCGCCGATACTAATAAAATTGCATTGTCTAGTTTCCCAAAACCCTTAAAAGAAGGACCCTTTTTGGACTAGCCGGAATTCTATCCTGGAAAAGTGTTAGGGATTCTTCCCAATAGTTAGGTCTTCCCTGCCTGTACTACTCTAGGGAGTATGCTGGAGCCAGAGGGCAAGGGAGGGGCGATATTTATCTAATGAGTTTTGTGTGAAATATCGTTTAATCATATCTGTGTGGTGCATTCCTGAAGTTTCATGTGATTATTGAGGGCCTGGGAGGGAGGGAACAATGACAAAGCGGATCCAGTTAGAGCCCCCATTAATCTTGATCATTCCATTCTTTGTTTATCCTGTTCTATTTGCTTTCTCATTCTTAAATCCCCCAACCCCGGAGACACTGCCACAAGTACCACAGAAACCACAAGCATCCCCCGATGACCTTAGGCCCATCACTCCGTTCACTCCCAGGTGGGAATTCAGGCAAGAGTCCACAGAGGCCACAGATAACATACATACGGTTCTGTTATATCCCATATATTATCCCTTCATGTCCTAAGGAAGACATTTTCTCTTAGAGATTTTCATTTTAGTATATCTTTTAAGATCTTGTGTTAACTTGCCTCCATCTTTTTCTTGGGTAAGGGCAACCCAGGAATGGCCCTTCTGTGTCTGATGTTGCTGTTCACAGCTTGATAGGCCTAGTACAATCTTGGGAACAGGGTTGCTGTACAATGAAGTGTCAGACAGTAGCTCTTAGCCTTGCCTATCCTAGGTAGTAACGCTGTGCTTTTTTTTTTTTTTTAATTGGTGTACCATGTTTGATTCGTCCTTGATACCTCTGGAGTTTTTCTGGAAAAATGGAGCAGCAATGAATTATTAAAGTACATTTTAAGCCTTTTAATTTTCTGTGCTGTTTTTTAAGGGGAAGGGAGGGAGGGGAGTTCTGTCTTGGGAGATGAGCAGTATGTTTTCTGAAGTATTTATTCACCTAGGCAAACATGGCAGGGATTGGATGCACACTACAGCTGGAGTGGATTGGTGCTATATAGAAAGGATAAGGATGGGAGGAAAGCTGCTTTGAAAGAAAATGGGCTGGGGGATTGGGGTACCCTTATTGAGCTGGGAGGGGTCTTGATTGCTATTTGTTTCTGAGCAGCTGCTGGTCTGTCAGAGGGTTGGAATTGGCATGGTAAATCTAAAACGGTCTCAGTGGTTAGCTGACCTCACCCAAGTTCCAAACCCTACTCTGCCTGATCCTTTTCTTGAGCCTCAGAGCTAAAATGCTCCTGTGCTCTTTCCTATTGGCTGGGAAGACCAGTTGAAGTTCCCTTGCCCATGTTAGGAGGTGTACGCCTCCTGAACTAAAGATAGACACAGCTCAGCTGGCCCTTGCAGGCAGCTAAAAGCTTCCAGACTAAGAGGTGTTCCCCACTCGGCAGCCAGACTCCTTGAAATACCCTTTCAGTAATTTATCAACGCCTCCATGTCTCTACTCTGCCATAACAAAGGCTGTGGGCAGCACTTTGATCCCAATACCAACTTTGCTGGTGAGTAATTCTGGTCTTGCCAGGGGGCTCTGTGGGTAGTCTGTTAAAGGAGTAGAAAAATTTAGTGTACCTGCCCTAGTTTAACTGGTTTGGGTGCTCTACAGTCTCCACTGGTTTTTTGTTTTATATGATATGGAAAAACCATAGCGTGTAAACCCAGAGAAGAGGTGAGAAGTGACATTTGGTATAGTTCCCTTTCTTGATCCTTCTACCGGTATCCACAGATTCCTGTTGCCATCACCCTGGGATCCCCATCTTCCATGATGCACTTAAGGTGAGGTATAGATGAGGGGGGTAGCAAGAGCCATTCCCAAAGGAAATGCACCCAGGAACCTAAGCTGAGCTGGGTCTCGTTATCAGGGTTGGTCCTGCTGCCGGAAGCGAACTGTAGATTTCTCTGAGTTCTTAAACATCAAGGTAAATTCTTTACTTCCCTAGATCCTGCCCCTCATTGAAGGATTCTATCTCTAATTCTCCTTTCCTTATCCTGTGCACTAGGGCTGTACTGTGGGACCACACTGTGCTGAGAAGCTCCCTGAAGCCCCTCAACCTGAGGGCCCTGGCACAAGCAGTTCACTTCAGGAGCAAAAACTGACTGCGATTCCAAAGTCAGCAGAGACTTTGCTTCGGGAGAGGCCCAAGTAAAGAGGCGGTCCCAGGGTTTTTGCTACATTCATGGAGCTTCCTAGGACTGACTAATGGGTCACTGGGGTTTGGGAGCCAGGGAGTAGAGATGTGAGGAGGGCCAGGTGTCGGGGCTTGATGTATATTTTGTGCCATAGAGGAGATCTGTCTGGAAATAATAATGTCCTTTGCTGTAAGGTGATTTGGGGTGATGGGATAGGTATTTTGAGTTAATAGCAGATAGCCCTTCATGAACACATACTTAGTTATAATGCTAGGGGTATTTCTGGGAAGGACTTGATTCTTTTCAAAATTGAGTAGACAGAGGATGGGGGTGGGGGCAGAGAAACGTTGATCTGTTTTCCACCCATTTATGCATTCATTGATTGATTCTTGCATGTGCCCTAACTAGGGATAGAACCCACAACCTTGGCCTATTGGAACGATGCTCTAACCAACTGAGCTACCTGGCCAGAGCTAAAATAGCTTTACATCAAGAAAAGGGTGCAGTAGTATTGGCAGCCAGGAGGCTGCAGAGAAGAGTAAGTTCATTTTGTGGAAATAGTACGAACAACAGAAGAAGGTCATATCGGGTCCACAATTAAATAGAGGAAAAGGAAATGGTGTGGCTCTACAGAGAAATGTGAGATTTAGGGCAACTGAGTAGATGGGCAAGAGAAGTCCTGGGGATTTCCCCAGGGTCAGGGATTCGGGATGCCACAGAGAGGAAAATTGGTAATGGGGTTGCTACCCAACTTCTCCGACCCTGACCCCACTTTCAGCAGACTTCTTCGACTCCGTTAGCACTGGGGAGTGTGGAGCTGTCAATCATGGTTAATGAGTCAGAACTAAATCACCCCACCCTTATCCCTAGGTCAGAGTTACCTCCAAAGCTGCTTCCACTAAATATATCCCAAGCTCTGGAAATGGCATTGGAACAGAAGGAATTAGACCATGAATCCGGTGCAGGTAACTGCGTCCTTAGTAAGATAGGCCTCACAGACTGGAATTTAGTGAAAGTGGCAGTTGCATGGAGGGAACGGATAGGTTCCTGACTCTCTTTCCCTTGCCTAGGACTTGACAGTAGTCTGATCCGGACTGGTTCCAGCTGCCAGAACCCAGGGTGTGATGCTGTGAGTGAGAGTTTGTGGGGGCCGGGACATGTGGTTGAGGGACACTACACCCTAGGGGTGACCAGGAATAGAGATGAGGTGGTACGGGCCACACTTTAGAATGACCTGATTCTTTTCCTACTCTCTACGATCTTAGGTTTACCAAGGCCCTGAGAGTGATGCTACTCCATGTACCTACCACCCAGGAGCACCTCGATTCCATGAGGGGTGAGGGAGACTGCTGGGTGGGCTGCGAGAAAGGTTTCTCCCAATGTCGATCATAAGATAGGAGTTGAGGCTTGTAGGATTGGAAAGGGATTCAGGTGAATTATCTTCCTACCTCAGGATGAAGTCTTGGAGTTGTTGCGGCATCCAGACCCTGGATTTTGGGGCATTCCTGGCACAGCCAGGATGCAGAGTTGGTAGACACGACTGGGGAAAGCAGGTAAGCTCTTGATTAGAACCCAATTCCAGGAATGACTTTTCCTCCCTGTACCTCACAGCCAAGCTCTCTACGTTCTCCCTTCTGTATGGACCAAACGAGATCCTGCTCCTCATCCCTCTACAGCCCAGAAACTTTGCTATATATGACGGTGTTAATCTTTCTGAGACCCTGTCTCTTCTCCACACAAACCACAAGAACTCTTGGGTTAAGTGTTCATTTTTACCACCCGCATTTCACATCTTCTCTTTAGCTACCAGCATCTTGCCGCCACGACTGGCACCAGACAGATTCCTTAGTAGTGGTGACTGTGTATGGCCAGATTCCACTGCCCGCATTCAACTGGGTGAAGGCCAGTCAAACTGAGGTGAGGAATGTCTGCTGCTGCACAGGAGGCTGGTGAATTGGCTGATGTTACAATCTGACAGGCAGAGCTGCTGTGTGTCGTTAACATGTGGGCTCCAATAGTCCCCTGAGAGGAAGGGAGAGCTATTAGGTCATGGTCATCTGGCTGACCTGTGGATGTGTGTGTCACTCCTCTGGCTGGTTCGGCGTCATAACGACTCGTTTTCACCTTCTTGTGTTGTTACTATCCCTGTAATTCTTTTCTCTCAGCTTCATGTCCACGTTGTCTTTGATGGTAACCGTGTATTCCAAGCACAGATGAAGCTCTGGGGGGTAAGTGAAGATAAGGGGACACAGGAGGGGAGGTGCAGGTGGGATGAAAAGAAGGGCCAGACTGTAATGAAGAGAGGGTGTCTTGAGGAAAGGAGTCGCTGTGGGAAGAAGTGGAGGTTTTCTTTTCATTTGCTTTGAAATTCTCTCTCTCACCTTCTCCCTCCCTCTTTTTCTCCTTCTGGACCTTTACCCTCTCCTCTTGTCTTTTCTTCGTTCTCTCTCTCCCCTACTATGTTGTCTCATTCCCCCATCTTTTTCCCCACCTTACATTTTGATTTTTCTCCCCATCATTTATCACACCACCCCCCCGACCTCAATCCCTTTGATTTCCTCATTTTCTCTTTTTTTTTTCTCTCTCTGTCCCTCTACCTTTCCCTCTTCCTCAGGTCATAAACGTGGAGCAGAGCTCTGTCTCCTTGATGCCATCTCGGGTGGAAATCTCCCTGGTGAAGGCTGACCCAGGATCCTGGGCCCAGCTGGAGCACCCTGATGCACTAGCTGAGAAGGCTGAGGCAGGGGTTGGGTTAGACATGGATGAGGAAGAATCTGAGGATTCAGATGATCTGAGCTGGACAGAGGAGGAGGACGAGGAGGAAGCGATGGGGGAATAGTGACACCAGTCAGTCAGGTATCTAGACAGGACCTCAGTGACTCTCTTAGCATCTCAGAGACCAGGATATGGTTGGCCATGTGGTATTGAACAGCAGGAGGCTGAAGGAGGGGAGAGCGAAAGTATCCAAACCATGCTGTTTTTTCCCTTAAATAAATCTTGTATTCTACAGTTTCACATAGTGTCGTTCTCTCACCCCACCATCTGAAGTTGAATTCATTCCCCCCAACTTCTGTGTGTGTTCGACACACATGTGTGAAAACAAACACATGGACATTCAATCTAGTCTTCACAAACACCAGGTATTTACTGAGTACTTACTATGTGCCCAGTTATGTGTTTGGTGGTTTAGAAACAGAAGACTTACTCATTCCTCTCAGGAAAATTACAGCCTGGCTCACAGGTCATGGCTACTATACATGAAATGCTAACAAACATTATCAGGTAGTTAAACTGAGTGCTAAATTGCGCAGTACAGTTTTTAAGAGCCGTAGGAATTGAGAGGATGGAGAGATTAATGTGGAAGAAGTACTTTCTTTTACAGCTTTATTGAGATACAATTCATATATCATACAACACCCATTCGAAGTGTAAAATTCAATGTTGTTTTTTTTATTTTAGCATACTCAGATTTGTGTGACCACAATCAATTTTAGAACATTTCCATCACTCCAAAAGAAACCCTGTACCCATTAGCAGTCACTCCTAATTTCCCTTCAAACTCATAGCCCTGGGAAACCACTAATCTACTTTCTGCCTCCATGGATTCACCTCTTGTGGATGTTTCATATGAATGGAATCATCTACTATTTGTTCTTTTGTGGCTGACTTCTTAGCATAATATTTTCAAAGTTCAACCATATTGTAACATGTATCAGTACTTCATTTCTTTTTATGAACAAATAATATCCCACTGTGTGATACACCACATTTTGTTTATCCATTTATCATTTAAGGGACATTTGTTGTTTTTGCACTTTTTGGCTATTAATCAGTAATGCTGCTATGAACATCCATGTACAATACAAGTTTTTCTGTGGATGTATGTTTTCATTTCTCTTAGGTATATACCTAGGAGTGTAATTTCTGGGTCAAATGGTAACTTTAACCTTTTGAGCAACTGCCAAAGTGTTTCCAAAGAGGCTGCACCATTTTACATTCCCACCAGCTGTGTAAGAGGTTCCAGTTTCTCCACATCCTCAATAACACATTTGTCTTATTTCATTATAGCCATCCTAGTTGGTATGCAGTGGAATCTCTTTGTGGTTTTAATTTGCATTTCCCTGATGGCTAATGATGTTGAGCATCTTTACATTTGCTGATTGGCAATTTGGGTCTCTTATTTGGACAAATATCCAGTCATATAGCCTTTGCCCATTTGCTAATTGGGTTATTTGTCTTTTTATTAAGTTGTAAGAGGTCTTAACATATATTTTGGAGACAAGTCTCTTGTCAGATACACGATTTGTAAATATTTTCTCACATGGTGTGTGTTGTTATTCCACTTTCTCGATGGTGCTTTATGAAGTCCAATTAATCTCAATTTCCTTTGGTTTCTTATGCTTTGATATCATATCCAAGAAACCATTGCCTAATCTAAGGTCATGAAGATTTGCTCCTATTTTTCCTTCTAAGAGGTTTATAATTTTAGCTCTTACATTTAGGTCTTTGATCCATCTTGAGTTAATTTTTATATGTGGTCTAAGGTAGAGGGTCTAACTTTACATTTATGCATATGAATATGCAGTTGTCCCAGCACCATTTTTTTAAGACTCCCCAGTCCCCACTGATTGTCGTGACACCCTACTTGAAAATCAATTGACCATAGCTCTGGGCCGTGTGGCTTGGTTGGTTTGGTGTCCCCCTGCAATCTGGAAGGTCACTGATTTCATTCCTAGTCAGGGCACATGCCTGGGTTACGGGTTCAGTCCCAGGTCGGGGCATAAAGCGCATTGATCTTAATGTACATCTTTTTTTCTATCTTCTTGTCAAAATCAGGGGACCAGCAACTACCCAGAAATCCAAGAGAGGATGGAGGTGAGGACTCAGAAAGTTCAAGTAACCCTTGTTGCATATAAACTTCATCTATCAAATTTCAAATTTATAGCATTGCTACAGTAGGGTACTAGTTCATTTTACATAGCCCAAAGCCTAAAATGTAAGAAAATTTCAAGCAGGTGTATAACATTAATAACACCAACAGTAACCTTAGCTGCCATTTCTCATACAAACTAACCTGCCAGGCACTGTGCTAAGTGCTTTGCACGCATTACCTGATTTAATCTCCCCACTTCCCACCATGAAATCTTTATATTTGTTCACGTTAGTAGAAATCCTCTCCTTATCTCCTGGTCTACTTCTCATTTCTTCCTACAGTGCTTTGTGTCCTGTCCCCTCACATCTTCCCAGAAACCTTACACTGTTAGTTATCCTTTCTCTTTCCTGTTTATTCAACCTTTCCCTCTAGTTGGATATTTTCATTGGCATTCACATGCACTCCAGCCTCTCCAATCTTACAAAAACAATTTCCCTTGAGGTCACATCCCTCTCTAGCTACTACTTAACTCTCTTCTCTCTTTTATAACTAAACTTCTTGAAGTAAAATAACTACTTTTTCCATTTCCTTCTTCCTGATCCCTTCACAACACACTTCAGTCTGTCTTCAACCGCCTCAATCTGTGGTGATAAAGTCACCACTAGCCACCAAGTCACTGAATCCAATGGATACTTACTTTTAGTCCTCATCTTGCTTGATAGCTCAAGCAAACTTGGACACCCAGGATGGTTTCTTCCTTGAAATACACTGGCTTCTGTGGCCCGTCGCTCCTCTTGGTTGTCCTCCTATATCTCTGGCCGTTCCTTCCAGTCTCCTTTCCAGGTGCCTCCTTTTCTACCTGGCCATTCCATGAAGAGGTTCTTGAGGACTCAGTCCTAGGCTTTCTCTCTTATATGTAACTCTTCTAGACATCCTCATCTATGCCCATGATTTGAAATATCAACCATATGCAGATGACTCACACATTTTTCTCTCTAGGACATATCTTTCCTTTGAAGTCCAGAACTATAGTACCAATAGCTAACACATATTTGAAACAGTGTCTGGCATATAGCAAGTACTATATAAGTGTTTGCTATTATTAGTACTATTACTCCTCTTTCTCTTCATCCAAAGCTTTCACCTCAGACTATTAGGAACATTGGGATGATTTTTCTTAGGAAGGACACATCTCCAGTATCCAATTTTATATTTATAATGTTTCAGTGAGAAAAGAGCTTTTTCTTTACAGTCAGATTTTGCAATTCTATGAAGTGATAATGTGTTTACCATAGCATTGCATCAGCTTCAGGATCAGTGGATATTGTATTCACCTGCTGAGGGCGAATAGACTAGAAGGCCACTTCTACCCACATTATTTCACTAGCTCCTCATACCTGTTCTATGAAGTATGCATTTCCCCAATTTTTTATAAATGAGGAAACCAAGGCTGAAAAAATAAAATAGCTTGCTTGAGGTCACAAGGCTACTGATTAAAACCTCAGTCATTGCTAAGAGCCATCCTAGAGCCATCTGAGAGCACCCCAAGCCTAAGGGCCCCACGGAGACCCTAGAAGAGGATCTTGACACCATGCCCCTCTAACCTAGCAGAGTCCCTTTGACAAGCCTAACTGGAAACCAGCAAAGCCTCAGTTAATCAATGATATCTCACCCTGATATGACACTTTCCCAAACAACTTTTATGTCTCTGACCACATCTATAACCCTCGGTGAGACTCCTATGTACTTCGCCTTTCACTGCATCCAGGTCAATAATTATCTCCCAGTTACACCAGATTCAGTGCTACTGCCTCCACTGCCCTCTTTCTCCCTTCCTGCTCCCCAAGTCCCAGACCACTGCTAGAAGGAGAACCACGCCGAGCAGGAGGAATTCATGCTGTCCAGTTTCAACACGGCCCTTGCAGCAGCTCAGCAACCCTTGTATTTGTCTCATGCATTCCCTGGCACTCTCCCCCCAGAGGCTGTTCCAGACCTTCCTCTTCTCAAATTCCAGCTCCTCCTGTTCCACTCCTTCAGAATAACACACACATTTTCATCAGATCCTTGGCAATTCAATAACATGGTTTTAAAACTTTTTGTATGCAGAATTTAAAACATGTACAAAAGTGGAAGATAATGCAATGCATCCTCATTTACCACTCTGCTTCAACTAGTATCAGCTCTTGGGCATTCTCGTTTCGTCTATGTCCTCCCTCCCTTATTAGTTGGAGCAAATCTCAGACATGATATCATTCTATATCTAAATATTTCAGTATTTATCTTTAAAAGGTAAGGATCCTTCTTTAAAAAATCACAGTTGTTGCCCCTGCCGGATTCCAACCCCACTCCCCCTCTCGTCCCCCTTCCCTGCTTTTCAGCACCGCCCTTCCCCCTCCCCACCCCTCCCTCTGCCCCGCCCAGCCCTAGCACCGCCCTTCCCTCATCCCAGCACCTCCCCTTTCCTCTGCACCCCCTCCCTACACCGCCTCCTGAAAAAAAAGGAAAAAATAAAATAATTAGGAAGTCACAATTGTAACACCATTAGCACACATAAAATAAACAAGCAATAATCCCTTCATTTCATCAAATAGCAAGTCAATATTTAAATTTACAATAGTTTCATAAATGTCCAAAGAAGTTTTTAGTTTTTTTGTTTGTTTGTTTGAATCAGCCTCCAAATAAAGTCCACGCATTGTGATTGGTGGATACGTATTATATGTCACTTTTAATCTAAAGGTTCTCCATTTCTTCTTTTCCTTATAATTTGTGGTTGAGGAAATTGGATTGTTTTTCAGTAGAGTTTCACACAGCCGGGTTTTGCTGATTATATCTCTGTTGTATAGTTTACCTGTTTCCTCGACCTCTGTTGTATGTATTGGTAAAATCAATAACATCTGTACAATGCATCTTCTTTATTTATTGTCCTGTTTTCAGTGGTGTGAGGAAATGGTCCTCGTGACCAAAGAAATGGAAGGTTTCTGGCTTGGAGAGTGACTCAGGAAGGAGCTAGGACCTCTTTATCAGGACTGAAACAGATGGTTGGGGTCAAAGCTCAATAAATAGTAACAGAAGTCCAGGCAAGATAGGACGGGTGAGGGGCCATGTAGTGTCAGATTTCCACTCTGCTGGTATGTGGAGCAGGACAGGCAGGGAAGGAATGATCAGGCTGAAGTCAGAACTGGAAAAGGAGAGGTAGCACTGGAGGCAGCAGCTGGGATTATTTCTCAGGGGATTACTCTATTTGCTATACCCTGTTTTCTAAATATATCTTACTCATTTCCACCTCTGTGCTTTTGCCCAGGATGTTTCCTCTGCTCAGCATATCATCTCCTTTCTCTCCACCTATCCAAAGCCTGCTTACCTTTAACGACTGGCCAACCAGCGCAAGACCAGCGCAAGTTCCCTCTTTTCTGTATTTTCGCTTGTAGAGTCATAAAATCTCTCTGAAAAGATAAATAAGAGATCATAGATTGCTTTCCCTAGAAGGGAATTGGATGGCCAGAGGACAGGGTGGCAAGGGAGAAACCTACTACGGGATGTGTTGCAGGAGGTTTCAGTTAATCTGATGAAAGTATCTATGATCATACGAAGCCTGTGGAAGGAGAGGTATGGATATTGGAATTTGTAGTTTGAAGGGAGAAAGAGGAAGGTCTGGAACAGCCTCTGGGGGGAGAGTGCCAGGGAATGCATGAGACAAATACAAGGGTTGCTGAGCTGCTGCAAGGGCCGTGTTGAAACTGGACAGCATGAATTCCTCCTGCTCGGCGTGGTTCTTCTAGCAGTGGTCTGGGACTTGGGGAGCAGGAAGGGAGAAAGAGGGCAGTGGAGGCAGTAGCACTGAATCTGGTGTAACTGGGAGATAATTACTGATCTGGATGCCGTGCAAGGTAAAGTACATAGGTAGTCCCGCCGAGGGTTATCGATGTGATCAGAGACATAAAAGTTGTTTGGGAAAGTGTTATATCAGGGTGAGATATCATTGATTAACATTGATTAACTAACTGGTTTCCAATTAGGCTTGTCAAAGGGACTGCTAGGCTAGAAGGGCATGGTGTCAAGTTCCTCTTCTAGGGTCTCCGTGGGGCCCTTAGGTTTGGGATGTTTTCAAATGGCTCTAGGATGGCTATTAGCAATGACTGAGGTTTCAAGCAGGTGGAAATCTTCACTGAAACTGGAGCTTCTTCAAGAGGCATGATGTAAGGTGTCCTCGCAAAATTAAATAAATACTCCTTATTGAGCTTTTACTATATGTAATTCAAGCACTGTAATAAAGATATTTTTCTCTGTTCTCTCTGATATATATATATATACATATCGCAAATGAAAATATATATTCTCATGAAATCTCATGACATTGTATTTTTTTAATCCTCACCTGAGGACATGCTTATTGATTTTAGAGAGAGGGGAAGGGAGGGAGAGGGAAACATCCACGTGAGAGAGTAACATTGATTAGTTGACTCTCACATGCACCCAGACTGGGGACCGAACCTGCAAGCCAGGCATGTGCCCTGACCGGGAATTGAACCCTAAACCTTTCAGTTCATGGGACAATGCTCCAACCAGCTGAGCCACACTGGCTCATGACAGTGTATCTAAAAGCATTATCATTTTTTTTTAATATATGAGGAAACTGAAACTCAGGGAGGTCACATAATGTCCCCTTGGTCACATAGATGTCAACTGAGTGTCGGAGCTGGGACTCAAATTCAGGTCTGACCACAAAACCTGTGCTCTTTTCCTTTTCATTTATTTATTTATGTTTTGTTTTATTGTTTTATTGTTTTTATATTACAGTTGTCTCACTTTTAAGCCTGTGCCCTTTGGTGTCAGCCACACTTTGCCCTAATAAATGAATCTTATTTTGCCAGTGGCATCTTTTATAAAATTATAGATGCATTCGCAGCAAAAAGAATCATACACAGAATTGCAAGCTTTTGGTGAGTAAGGAGTTAATCGAGTAGGTTGGAAGAGCTGCTTGGATGCAGTGAAACTACTTGGATAACTGCAGTTTGCAGTATGACTCCCCAGACTACATTGGTGTGATATTAACAGTGGAGGAGAGAATAATGGATTTAAGAGGTACAGTATGTCTTAATTCAGGCTGCAACAAAGTGCCAGAGGCTGGGTGGTTTATAAACACAGAAATACATTTCTTTCAGTTCTGGTGGCTAAAAAAGTCCAAGATCAGGGCGCCCTCTGCCAGGTGGAGAGCAGAGAAAGCAAGCTCTGTCCTGACTCCTCTAAGGGCACTAATCCCATTCATGACCTCATGTAGTCCTGATTACCTACCAAAGGCAGCATCTCCTAGTTCCATGAGTGGGGATGAAAGGACGTAATTTGGCTAATGCTGGCCTTCTGTCAGCAACTTTCTCCTTCCTCAGTGCCTCAGTCCCATCTGATTCCCCGGCCTGAGGCTAGTCTTTCTCCGGGTCTTTGAATATCTGACTTCTTCTTGTCATTCCTGTCTTAGCTCAAATATCACCACTCATAATAGAAAGCCAATTCATTACCTTGAAAATTCAACAATAAAGGGAGAGAATCAAGCATTTATCCTGCCTTTCCTAGATGAACTAGGCAACAAACTAGTGGGATGAGAGACATGGCTTTTCACAAATCTATTCTGATGAAGACAAATAATAGTAAAATTAGAATATCACCATTCTGCAAACCTTGATAAACAGATCTACATAGTAAACATTAACAGCTTCTAAGATGACAAAAAGAGAGACATCAAACATTATGTCTGTCCTATAGGCATATCAAAGGGATGGAACCCGAGTGTGATCTAGTCTCTGGACCCAGTTGCCAATTTGCAGGAAATACAGAGGAGCTGCACTGTGCCTGTGCAATTAGCAAAATCCACAGTGACAAACTTGAGTTCTTTCACACACACAAAAATCACCTCTCAGAGAGGCCTTTCTTGACCATACTCTAGCACCTACTATCCAAGTTACTGTCACATTACTCTGATTTTGCGGCTGGTTTGGCTCAGTGGATTGAGCGTCGGCCTGCGAGCTAAGTGTCGCTGGTTCGATCTTCCAGTCAGGGCACATCAGAGAAGGAAAACTCTGACTCCAAAAAACCTCCGCTGCCTTGCGGCATACCTCTTCAGGGGAAAGGCTAAGGGAGTAAACCCCGACAGAAAATCCGGAGCCGGAGTCCCTAAGGCGGTTTGACGCTGTAGTCAACACCGGCAACTCCTGCGGCGCACCTGAAGCCAAGCTGTATTGACTCCGTCTTTCCCTTGGACCCTTCAGCTGCGAAGAGAGGGGGGGTCTGCTGCATGGGCAACAGCAGACCCTCCATATCACCCTGCCCAGGCTCTGTAGCTTCAGCTTCACTGGAGAGGACACTCTAGCGTCATCGCAAGATGTCGATTCAACACGGGAGGAGACAGATACCGTGTCACTCCTGAGTCGGACTGCACAACCATTCTCGGCGGTGCAGATAGACTCTTAAGAAGCTACACCATCGTCTCTCGAGACGGACGGCTGCCGACGACTCTGATTTTGCCATAGCCTGTATCAACTGAGGTTTCCCTACATAAGAAGCCATATAGCATTAATAGTTAAGAAGACAAACTATAAATAACATCAGGCTGCCCGAGCTCAAATCTTGAGTCCTCCACTTACTAGCTATCTGACCTGAAGAACTATGTGCCTCAGTTTCCCCAATTATAAAATGGGACTAATAGCAGTGTGTATATCATAAGGTCATTAGGAGTATTCAATGAGTCAACATGTCTAAAGAGCTTAGCACAGTGCCTGGTACAGGATAAGCATTATAAAAGTGTTAACAATATTATTGCATAATTATTTTTCCTTGTACATTATTTCTCTTTTTCGCTAGTATATAAGTCTTTCTGCATGATTCCCAGTACATAAAACTGCCTAGCAAATACATAATATATAAAGATTTGTTGAGTGAAGGATCTGAATGAGGGTGGCAAAGAATAGACAGGAAAGAGACATGTCAGATATTATTTAAAAGGAAGAAAAAATACCTTAGACTTGATTTTTTCCTGATAGGGGAGGGAAGGATATAAGACGACTATTCCAAGGCTTCAAGCTTAAGTAACAGGTAGAAGGATAGAAGGCTAATGCTAGGGGACTAACTGGTAATGGAAAATAAATACAACAAAGATTAAATTTTAAAAAATAAATAAAAGCAATTGAAAAATGTCACACACAAAAAGAAGGCTCATGCTTTTAATAGAAATAGGCAAACAAGGAACTAGAACTAGTACTATTTGGATATTCTGATAATGAATTTTATTTTAGATACAAGTTTGGAATGATGGCAAAACATGAGTGAAAATGCTACCAGGCAATTAATTACAAATGCAGAACTGGCATTCATGAGAAAAGTCAGGACTGAAGATAGATTTGAGTGTCATCTGCATCAATGTGACACTTAAATGAATATTCAACTTTCTGGTACAAGCTTCCTTCAGCTTTACAAAACAAAACCTTGCGGAAGTGAATACAATGAGAAGGAAAATATTTGAAGAGAAACAAAATATTTGAAGCCTTAAACTTATTCGTCAGAGGAAGTCACTGCTAGTACTTCGGTGTGTATCTTTTAAGCACTCTCTATGCATTTGCAAACATACTGGTATACAGCATGCAGAGACAGTAAAAGTCTGAGTGGAAACCTACATACATATGAAGTTTTTTTTTTCTTTTTTGGCTAATCTGGAATCATTCTGTAATATCTTTCCATAACTTGCTTAGTCTTTAGGCATATCACCTTATAGTCCTTGAAGATATTCCCATGTTAGTATCTATAGATCTCAAAAAATATGTAGAGATCTCTGGCATCCTTTCCTATGCTGCATAGTACTTTATTATATGAATATGCCATAATTTATTTAACTATTCCCCTATTGATGAACACTCAGGTTGTTTCCAATTTCTGTTATTATGAATTATGCAGCAATGAAAATCATTTACATGTATCTTTGAATATTTGGGCTCATATTTCTTGAGGATAGAGTTATAGAAGGAGGATTGCTGGAAAGAAGGCATACACATTCTTTTCTTAAAAGAGATTTTATTTATTTCTAGAGAGAGGGGAAGGGATGGAGATAGAGAGGGACAGGAACATCATTGTGTGGTTGCTTCTCACATGCCCCCAACGGGGGACCTGTCCCATCACCCAGGCATGTGCCCTGACTGGGAATCAAACTGGCAGGCCTTTGGTTTGCAGGCTGGTGTTCAATCCACTGAGCAACACCATCCAGGGCAAGGCAAACACATTCTTATGTATCTAAAATGTTAATACATGATGCTTCATTTTCCTTCATAAAGGCTGTTGCAATTTACATGGCCACCCAACAGTGTATGAGGAACCAGTTTCCCCATGACCCTCATCAATACTGTATGTTATCAATTAAAAAACCTTTCTGCCTTTTCCGATCGTCATCTGTGGTGGACTTGCCGCCAAGATGCAGATTTTCGTGAAAACCCTTACAGGGAAGACCATCACTCTTGAGGTTGAACCTTCAGACACAATAGGAAATGTCAAGGCCAAGATCCAGGATAAGGAAGGAATTCCTCCTGATCAGCAAAGACTGATTTTTGCTGGCAAGCAACTGGAAGATGGGCATACTTTGTCTGACTACAACATTCAAAAGGAGTCCACTCTTCATCTTGTATTGAGACTTCGTAGTGGTGCTAAGAAAAGGAAGAAGTCTTACACCACTCCTAAGAAGAATAAGCATAAGAAAAAGAAGGTTAAGTTAGCTGTACTGAAATACTACAAAGTGGATGAGAATGGTAAAATCAGTTGCCTTCATCGGGAATGCCCTTTGGATGAATATGGTGCTGGAGTTTTTATGGCCAGTCACTTTGACAGGCATTATTGTGGCAAATGTTGTCTGACCTATTGCTTCAACAAACCAGAAGACAAGTAATTGTATATGGGTTAATGAAACACATGAACTAACATTAAAAAAAAAAAAAAAAAAAAAAAAAAAAAACTTTCTACTAACCAAATGTGCAAATAATGGTATCTCATTTTTATTTTACATTTCCTCTGATTATAGAAGAGGGTGAGAAATTTTTACTGACTACTTATGTACATACTTTTTTAAAAAAGATTTTATTTAGCTTTAGAGTGAAGAGACAGAAGGGAGGGAGGGAGAGAAACATCGACATGCAAGATACATTGATTGGTTTCCTCTTACATGGCCCCCAACTGGGGACCTGGCCCACAACCCAGGCATGTGCTCTGATTGGGAATCAAGCCAGCGACCTTTGGGTTCGCAGGTCAGCACTCAATCCACTGAACCACACCAGCCAGGTCCAGACTTTTAATTCAACTCTCTTTTCAGCTCCCATGTGTCATGTCCATCCTCTGCTGTACCTGATGTCTTGGATCCTGGAGCTTTCCATAGTTTTACTGATAAAATGGCAATTCTCATCTGTGTCCTTCTCCACACTAGACCAAAATTTCTTCCCAGCTACTATTTGAACTACCATTTCTCAAATGGCTTTCCTGTCTCTAGAGAACCCTTGGAACGTTTTGTCCTTTGGGGTTTGTGCATATTTTATATATTATTTTAGTGTACTTTTAGAGGCATCTCAGAAAGGATCTGAAATGTTATATTTGTCATATACGTAATCCCCATATGTAACTGCCTCTCTATTCCATTCCATCAATCTGTTTGTCTATTCTTGAACCATATCACAACTTTATATAATAATTTGATATCTGATAGGTAAGTCTTCCCTCGTTTCTCTCTTTTAAAAGTTTCTTAGCTCCTTTTGCCTATTCTTACAGATGAAATTCAGAACCAACTTGTTGAGTTTTTCCACCCTATCCCTCCAAATCCCAATGGGATTGTTATGGAAATTTAGTTATTTGAAATTTTTTAAATTATGAAACTTCTCCTTCAGGAATATTGTACATCCATCCATTTGTCATATTTTCATAGTTGTAGGCTTCAATAATATTTTACAAGTTTTATTCTTGTAAGTGCTTTGTACATTTTTTGTTAGGTTTATTCCCATCATTTTTTCTTTTTTAACTACTGTAAATGAGATCTTTTTTCCTCCATTTGGATAATTGGGGTTTTTTGTTTTCATTTGTTTGTTTCTTTAGAGAGAGAGAGAGAAAGAAACATTGAGTTGTTGTTCCACTTATTTATGCACTCATTAATTTATTCTTGTATATACCCTGAACCGGGGATTGAACCTGCAAACTTGGCATATGGGGATGATGCTCTAACCAACTGAGCTACTCGGCCAGGGCCAGATATTATTTTTCTATAGAGAAGTTATTGATTTAAAACCTAAACTCTTCTAGGTGAGGGGATTAAGAAGTACAAATAGGTAGTTACAGAATAGCCATGGGGATATAAAGTACAGTATAGGAAATGGAGAAGCCAAAGAACTTATAGCATAGCCCATGGACATGAACAATGGTGTGGCGATTGCCTGAGGGAGTGGGGGTGCTGGGTGGAGGGAGAGCAAAGGGGGAAAATTGGGACAACTGTAATAGCATAATCAATAAAATATAATTTTAAGAAATATATAAACTTTTTGTTTAATTTTAATAGTATCTCAGTTCTCTTAGATTATCTATATATCATATATAAACAAGGACATTTTATTACTCTTCCTTCACAACATTTATAACTTTAACCTTCTCTCTTAATGTTTTGACTAGAAGCTGCAGAGAAATGCTGAGTAATAGTTGTAAAAACAGGTAGATGTTTTTTGTTTTGTTCCAATTTCAAGGTGAATGCTACCAGTAATTCACTGCTCAGTATGGTGCTTGTAGCTGTTTTCTATACTCTTTAGCAAGTTATAAAATTCTGTTCCTAGCCTACTGGGGAAATATTCTTAAGGTACTACCAACACAAGATAAAAAATTTGAGGCCCTGGCTGGTGTGTCTCAGTGGATTGAGCGCCGGCCTGTGAACCAAAGGGTCACTGGTTCAATTCCCAGTCAGGGCACATGCCAGGGTGGTGGGCCAGGTCCCCAACTGGGGGCGTACAGCGGGCAACCACACGTTGATGTTTCTCTCTTTTCTTTTGTTACTACAAACACTACTGTAGTGCGTAAGTTTATTTATGAATCTTTGCCAATATGTATATCAATAGGATAAAATCCTAGATGTGTGCTAGGTAAAAGATTAGGTGCATTATTAAATAGATATAGTACTGCCAAATTGCCTTCCAAATAGGGTATATAAATTTATACACCCATCATCAATATATATGAGGACTTGTTCCCAACATCCTTGCTGACTATTAACAAATATATTTATCTCTGACAATCTGACAGGTAAAAAATAGAAACCTGTAATTAGTAAATATTTTTATTTTTAACTAAAAATATATACACCTGTTTAAAAAGTCAAGCAATATAAAAAGATAAACATTGAAAGTTATATACTACCCCTACTCCTATTCCCTAGTTCCCTTGGTTCCCTTTTCAGAAACCATCACTATTGTCAGTTTTTTGTGTATCTTCTGGATATATTATATACAAATCATGCACATACAATTATAAATGGGTGTATCCATGTGTGTGCACACGTGTTTGGATATCTCTGTATATCTGGTCTGGTTGATTGGTGAAAACAGAAGTTTCCCTTTTTCACTTAAAAATATATCTATATATCCATCTCTTCTTTTTTTATTCACAAATGGTAGCAGGCTATTCACTTTGCTTTTTTCACTTAATGTATCTTTGAGAATGTGTCATAACAATACATTTACAGCTGCCTTAATCTTTCTTATTGCTACATCATAATTTATTTAACCAGATCCAGGCATTTCAGTTGTTTCCAATATCCTGTTATTACAAATTGTCTCTTTGAACATAGTTATTTGTGTACATGTGCCAGTATATTTGTAAGATAAATTCCTAGAAATATGGTTACTGGATTAAAGTATATTGTGGCTGCTCTGGCTGGTATGGCTCAGTGGATTGGGTGTTGGCCTGCGAACCAAAAAGTCACTAGTTCAATTCTCAGTCAGGGCACATGCCTGGGTGGTAGGCCAGGTCCCCAGTTGGTGAGTGTGAGAGGCAACCACACATTGATGTTTCTCTCTCACTCTTTCTCTCTCCCTTCCCCTCTCTCTAAAAATAAATAAATAAAATCTTTAAAAATAAATAAAGTGTATTGTGGCTGACGTGATTCCCTGCCCAACATTCTTTTTGTGGCTTCCCCATTGTTTAGCAGTCATAAAGTTCGAAGGAGTGAAATTGACCAGCTTTTGGCAGGTGGTACTTCCCTGTGTAACCCAATTAGAGTAGGTCCATCTCCCCATGCCTTCGTGATTGGTCTAGGCAACCCAGGCCTTAGCCAATCAATGTATACCATCATCCTGTCAAGGAGATTGTTTGGCAATGGGCCACTGACCCAATTCAAATTAATGAAATGTTAGAGGAGTTTTGTTGAGGTACTTGAGAGAAGAAGTTTTTTGTTTGTTTTTTTTCTTTGCTCTTCTGAAAGACGTAGCAGAAGCCAGCTTTGTCTCTTTTGGACAGTGTGGTATCTAATGTGAAGACTTCAAATGCTTCAGTCCTTTTTCTACCAAGAAGGGAGTCAAATATACTTCGAAGCTCCACTGAGGAATGCTGAACTGACAGATGGAAGGAAATTAGGTCTTTGGTGATATTGTTGATCCACAGAATCAAACCAATTGCAAAGCCTGCTCATCCCCTGGTATTTGTAGTTGTATGAACCAATAAATCCTCTTTATTGTTTAAGCCTATTGGAGTTGGGTTTTCTGTTACTTACCAATAAAAAAGGTATTTTTATTTAAAAAATTTTTTTGACAAATTGCTCTCCAAAAGTTATACTAATTTACAATCCAGCAACAAAATGAGTGTTTTTTTTTTTTTGTTTGTTTTTTGTTTTTGTTTTTTGCCCTGACTGATGTGGCTCAGTGCATTTGCCATCGTCCTGCAAACCAAGTTTGGCAGTTTGATTCCCAGTCAGGGTGCATGCCTGGGTTGTGGGCCAGGTCCCAGGTTGAGGGCATGTGAGAGGCAACCGATGGATGTTTCTCTCCCTTTCTTCTTCCCTTACCTTCTCTGAAAAAATAAAGAAATAAAATCTTTTTTTAAAATATGAGTATTTTTCTCTTCACAGAACAATACATGATCAGGCTTTCTGATATTGTCATTTTTATAGTAAAAGAATGGTATCATACACACACACACACACACACACACAATTTTTAGTCTTCACCAGAGGATACAGTCATTGATTTTAAAGAGGGAGAAAGGAAGAGAAGGAGGAAGGGAGAGAGGGAGAGAGGGAGAGGAAGAGAGAGGGAGAAGGTGAAACATCGATGTGAGAGAGAAACACTGATTGGCTGCCTCCCATACACCAACCTAGCTAGGTATATGTTGTGACTGGGAATCAAACCTGAACCTTTACATGCAGGAGACTAGCTACACTGGTGATTAAGTCAGTATCTAACCCCTCTCTTCCCTAGAAGTCAAGAGATGCGGCTAAAAGTTCTAATCTTCTAATCACATAGTTGGTTCCCCTGACTACTCCACCCCATTCCCTGGCTATTCAGAAGCCCCTAGCCACAAGTCATCTGGTTTATTTCTTGTTCAAGTCTTCTGTTTCTGCATTGATCTGTCTGATTGTGCTATTCATTCTTGAAAGTAGATTATTGAAGGCTTTGACTTTGTAAAACTCTCTTTCTCCCTTCAATACTGTTAATTTTTGCTTTTTATATTTTAGGACCATTGTTAGATTAATATATGGTATATGTTCTTGCTGGATCAAATCTTTTATCAATATGTAATGTCCTTTTTTTTTGTTTCTTGTAACCTTTTTTGACTTAAAGCCTATTTTGTCTGATAATATAGTCAACCCAGCTCTTTCAGTTACTTTTTTCTTTTTTCTTTTTGAGAATTTCTATGAGGTTATTTGAGCCAAACTAATGACATGCCTTGAAGCAAGTCTCCAAGCTCCTTGTTTTGGTTACTATTTGCATGGGATATCTTATTCAACTCCTTTGCCTTCAACCTCTTTGTGTCTTTATAGTTAAAGTGAATTTCCTGTAGGCAGCACTTTAAACCTTTTATTGTGGAAATTTCAAACTTATGCAGAGGAGAGATACTAGTATAATGAAGCCCCAAGTACCCATCACCTAGTTCAATAACAACATCATGTTAATTTTGTTTGATCTAGTCCTCTCCCTTATTAACATTTTGCTGGAGTATTTTAAAGCATATCTTAAGTATCAAATAATTTAACTTTTAAATATTTTGGCTCATATCTTAAATACAATCACAATACCATTATCACACACAATAAAATGTAGAATTTCTCAATATCATCTAATACCTATTCATTGTTTCATTTTCTCTTAGTATTTCAAAAGTGTTTCACTTTGCAGTTTTCAACCTAGGGCTATTTTTATTGACAATTTGAGAAGATCGGCTTCCTCCACTCCTTGTTCCCTTTAATCTCTTTTTCCTATTTGACATTGTTGGGTGTTTTAACTTTTAAAGCAATTCTAGATGTTTTTTTGTTCTAAATCCTTCTTTTCTATTTGTTTTTTTTTCTTGGCTCCCTACTTCCTCCTACCTGCATCCTTGAGGCCCAGTGCAGAACTCTTTTCTCTTTTTCTCTAACTTTCTTTTTTTCAGGTAACTAATTCACATTATTGTTTTAACTATCAGCTTTGCTGATGACTCTTAAAATCTTCATTTCTGGCCCAGGCCTCTCGCCCAAACTCCAGTTCTCTATTTCCGACTGCCCACACAACACTTCTGCATGAAAGCCCCATTATAAACTCAAACTAAATACCTAAAATTGAACTTATTATCTCCCCCACCAAAGAACTCTCTTCGTTTCATCATCTGATACTGGCAACTTCATTTTCCCTGTTCTTAAACTTAATGTCCTAGTTATTTCTAAATTGCAATTCTCTCTCATTCCCCCATTCAGCTAGTTACCAAGTTCTATCGATCTTCCTTTGTCCTGTCTCTAGCTTCTCTCCATTCTCACTGTTACTTCCCGAAACCTAATTGCAAACCTTCCTAGGTAATTTAGCTACCATTTAGAATTATACTGAAAGTCTTAACCAATACAGGGAAATGAGAAATCAAAATAAGAGGTATAAACATTGGCAAGGTCAAGACAAAATTGTCATTATTTCTAGTTGATATGAAAATCTGAGAAAACTTACAAGTTATCAAACAAAAGACAAATATTTATATTGCAAGATGGCCACTTATAAATATAATACCAAAATCAATATCTTTCTTAAATATAAGCAATAACTAGATAGGAACTGTTATAAAAAGAAATTCCATTCATAATAGTAACAAAAGCTAGAAAGTATTTAAGAACATAGGCAATCTCTTACATAGGAGAGGACCAGAAAAGCACTAAGCATAAAAGAAAAATATGACTGGACATCATCAGAATTAAAAACTTCTGCTTCTTCATTTAAGGAAATGAAAGGCAAGCCACAGAGTGGGAGAAAATATTTACAATATATGTGTCTAACAAAGGCCTTGTATCCAGAACCTATAAGTAACTTTTACAATTCAAGATAAGAAAACAGTCACAAAATGGGCTAAAGATTTGAATAAGCACTTCACAAAGAAAGATATATGAATGGCCATTAAGTAAATGAAAAGCTGCTCAAATCATTAAGCATGCAAATAGAAACCACCGTAAAATACGTTATATACCTACTAGAATGGCTAAAATAAAAAACACTGACAAACTAAGTGTTGATGCAGATGTAGAGCCACCGGGACTCTCATGCATTAGAGTATAAAACAGTACAACCACTTTGGTGTACTATTTAGTAGTTTCTTATAAGGTCAAATATACAAAGTTAAAAAAAAAAAAAAAAGAACAAGAAAAATACAAAGTCACACATACACCAACTCAGAGACCCAACAATTCCACTCCTAGGTATTCTTGAAGAGAAATTAAAACATAATGTCCACAAAAAGTCTTATATACAATATTCATAGCAGCTTTATCCATTATGGCCCCAAACTGGAAACAAATTGCTATGTATCTTTGCAATTGAAGCAATAAAGAGGAAGGAACTACTATTATACCCAACAACATGATAAATTTCAGAAATGCCCTGACCTGCATGGCTCAGTTGGTTGAGCGTCATCCAACAAAGCCAAAGGTCATGGGTTTGATTCCTGGTCAGGGCACATGCCTGAGTTGTCAGTTTGATTCCCAGCTAAGGCATATGTGAGAGGTAACCTATCAATGTTTCTCTCTCACATCTATGTTTCTCTCCCTCTCTTTCTCCCTTCCTTCCCCTCTCTAATAAATAAATAAATATTTAAAAATGCGTTAAGGAATAAAAATAAATCTCAGAAATGTTATGCTGAGCAAAAGAAGTGGACACAAAAGAACACATGCTGTATGAATCTATTTATATGAAATTCTAGAAAGGCATAATTAATCTTTAGTAACAGAAAGCAAAACATCCTCTGGGGCTAGTGGGGGTAGGGATTGACTGCAAAGGGGTAAAAGGGAACTTTTAGGGCTGATAGAAGTATGTCTTGATTGTGGCAGTTAATTACATGGGTACATACATTTGTCAAAAGTCATCAGGGGACTCTTACGGGCCCACGAGGAGGACCGGGAGTCCCCATTCCCCGTTCCCCATTCCCCTTGCTCCTACTGGCCCTTGAGTTGGTCCGGGAGCTGCCTCTCCCCTTCCTCCCCTTCCCTCCCTTTTCCCTCAATAAAAAGAAAAAAAAAGTCATCAAACTATAAACTTAAAATGAGCTTTTTAAATGTCAGGCATCTAGGAATTGATTTAAAAAGAAAAAAAACATACAATTCTGCAATAAAAAGGGATGAAGTCCTGATACCTGCTACTCCAGGGAGGAAATTCAACAGCATTATGCTAAGTGAAAAAAAAAAAAAAAAAGCCAGATGCAAAAAAGACAATAGATGTATTGTGTGACCCTATTCCTGTGAAATGGTTACCAGGAAAGAAACTTCATAAAGACAATCAGTACATTAGTGGTTGCCTGGGGGTTAGGAACAGGGAATGACTGCAACTGGGCCGGAAGGCCCTGTCTTAGGTGATGCAAATGTTCTCAGATTGGATTGTGAAGATCGCCGCTGGCAACACTTGTAAAGTTGCTAAAAGTCACTTCATGGTACACTTAAATGAGTGAGTTTATTGTGTAAATTATATCTCAGTAAAGTGTTTTCAAAAGATCTTTGACCAAAAGGTCTAACAATCCCACTCCTTGGTATTTACCCAAAGGAACTGAAAACTTTAGGTTCACAGAAAGCCTGCATTCGAATGTTTATAGTGCTCTATTCACAACAGGCCCAACTTGGAAGCAACCAAAATGTTCTTCTGTAGCACATCCATACAATAGCATAAAGTCCAGGAAGAGACAAATGGAAATATATTAACATAAGATTCTTTTAAAAGATTTTTTTTGAGAGAGACTTCAATTTGTTGTTCTACTCATTTATGTATTCATTGTACATGTGCCCTGACTGGGAACTGGAAACCCTGGTATGGAATGATGCTCCAACCAACTGAGCTACCCAGGCAGGGAAACATAAAGTTCTTATATTTTTCGTGAAGTGGTATCATAACACTTGAAGGCAGACTGTGAGAACTTATGGGTGTACAAAATAAATCTGCAAGTAACCGCTAAAATAACAAAACAGAGGTACAGCTAACAAGTCAACAAAGGAAATAAAATGGAATAAAAATATTGATTAATTCAAAAGGAGGCAGTAAAAGAGAACAAATAAGAGATGGGACAAATAGAGAACAAATAGCAAGGTGACAGTCTCAAACCTAACCATATCATGTCCTGGCTGGTGTGGCTCAGTGGATTGAGTGCCGGCCTGCAAAGCGAAAGGTTGCTGGTTTGATTCCCAGTCAGGACACACGCCTGGGCTGTGGGGGGCGTGCAAGAGGCAGCCAGCCAACTGATGTTTCTCTCTCTCACCCTTACCCTCTCTCTGAAAATAAGTAGTCTTTTAAAAAAAATTGGTTTCCAGGGGCAATGGGAAGGAGGGAATGTGGAGTTTTGTTTAATGGGTACAGAATTTCCATTTGGGGTGATGAAAAGGCTTTAGAAATAAACAAAGGTGATGGTACCACAATATTGTGGAGGTATTTAATGCCACTGAATTATACAGTTAAAAATGGTTAGAATGGCAAATTTTGTTATATATATTTACCACAGTTTAGAAAATAATTATATGCTCTGGCTGGCGTGGCTCAGTGCCCCTGGTATTTGTAGTTGTATGAACCAATAAATCCTCTTTATTGTTTAAGCCTATTGGAGTTGGGTTTTCTGTTACTTACCAATAAAAAAGGTATTTTTATTTAAAAATTTTTTTTGACAAATTGCTCTCCAAAAGTTATACTAATTTACAATCCAGCAACAAAATGAGTGTTTTTTTTTGTTTGTTTTTTGTTTTTGTTTTTTGCCCTGACTGATGTGGCTCAGTGCATTTGGCATTGTCCTGCAAACCAAGTTTGGCAGTTTGATTCCCAGTCAGGGTGCATGCCTGGGTTGCGGGCTGAGTCCCCGGTTGGAGATGTGTGAGAGGCAACCAATTGATGTTTCTCTCCCTCTCTTTCTCACGCCTTTACCCTCTCTCTAAAAATAAATAAAATAATAAAAACTAATTATATAACATACAAAACCCATTGAATTTAAATGGGGAGTTTTAATGGGGAATTGTTTGATACGAGGCTTCATATCTCAATAAAGCTGTTCTTGAAAGTGCATGCTGTATGATTCTATTTATATAAAACTCTGGGAAATACAAACTCATGGTGACAGAGCAGCACCAATTCGCTCACTTACCTCATTTTCTTTTATCGCTGCTATCTTTCCTAACATTTGTCAGTTCCCTAATCGCCTCTTTTTAAGAAAAAATATTTTATTTGTTTATTTTTAGAGAGAAGGGAAGGGAGGGAGAAAGACAGGGAAACATCCATGTGCGAGAGATACGTAGATTGGTTGCCTCTCGCGCGCCCCCAACTGGGGACCTGGCCCGCAACGCAGGCTGTGCCCAGACGAATTGAACCGGGGATGCTTAGGTTCTCAGACCGGCATTCAATCCGCTGAGCCACACCAGCCAGGGGCCCTGACCGCCTCTGTATGTTAATATTGGTCCCGAGGAAAAACGGGGGCCTGGGGAAGAAGGGGTGGCCTCCCTTTGCCAAGGGAAAGGTGAGACTGGGAGACCCTCGAACCCGAGACCTGGTCCTGGGGTCAGGATCTAAGCAATCCTCGATTACCGGGAGGCGTGGTTTAGGATCCTGTGACGCGCAGGAGAGGCTGGTCCCAGGACTGCACTTCCCAGGAGGTCTCCGGGCTCCGAATTCAGACTGCGTCCGAGGACGGGGTGGGACTCAGGTCGCTGCCCGGATGTGGCGCTGAGCCCGCGGTCCCTTGGAGCCCAGCGAGAGACGCCGGGAGGCTCTGCCGGCGCCGGTTGAACCGCGTGGGACAGCACCACTTTGCCGGGTAATCTACTGAAAACCCCACCCCCCACCCAAAACGGGGCCCACATCTGCTCTTTTGTCGAGTCTCTCCATCCCTGGGACCTTAGTATCTGAGCCACTCCTTGGATGGAAGGGATCTGAGGGTGGCATGGGCTGTGTGAGTAGCCTCGGAGGCTGAGCCAGTTCTGTGAGTCCAGTATGGGTCACCTCTCTGCTCCGGGCTCAAGAGTCCAGATGGAGTCCCAGAACCCACCACCCTTGGTGGAGGAGTTATGTGAGTGAGCGACATGCCCAGCGGGCTTGTCGTTGGCTATTGATGGATCACTGGGATTGCCCCTGTGGTGAAGTTGCCAGGCGCAGGATAGTTCGCTTGGCTCCGGGTTGCGGAGCGTTCGCGCGGCTTCCTTCGGCTCCAGCCATCCGAAATTATCTTCGACTGCACCTGAATCGAAGAAATCAGTCTTCAATGTGAGAAACCTCCCCCTAATTTAGTGGATAACTTAAGTTGCAGAAACTAGTAAATAAAAATGGGGGGGTGTCTTCTGCGGAATTGTTCTGTTTTCGGAAAGTGATTTCAAGTGGATTAGACTGAGATTTGCTGAAAGGGTGGGACTTGGAGGAGAATGAGCTAGAAACAGTAGTACTTTGAGCTGCATTCTTGTCTTCATTGTTACTGGGTCCTTTATATTGTTTATTCAACCTAGGAGAAAAGTGCCTGCTATGCAGACTATACAAGTGAAGGAGGATGCTTTCTCAGATGAGACAGGAAGATTTAGAAGAAACTATTCCAAGGTTAACAGTAAATGACTAACCAGGAAGGGAGCCTTCTGGGGTGTTGGCAGTTCCAGGTTCCCCACCTTCTAATCCTAGAGGCACCCTGAAGATCTCTAAGCTGCTCTGATGTCCACTTGACAGTGCTACTGTGAGGTTAAAAACGAGAGACAGGGGTACAAATTACTTTATACCAGCGTTCCCCAATCTTTTTGGCACTACGGACCGGTTCCGTGAGAGAGAGGGTGGGGGAACCACGACAGGAGGCGGAGCTCAGGTGAGCTTCACTTCCCTGCTGTGGAATGGGGGGGGGGGCCGGAGGCGGAGCTCAGGCGAACTTCACTCCCCCGCTGTGCAATGGGGGATACAGGAGGCAGAGCTCAGGTGAGCTTCACTTCCCGCCCCCCCCCCCCCCCGCTGTGGAATGGGGGAGCCGGAGGCCGAGCTCAGGTGAGCTTCGCGCTCTCCCCTGCTGGGCATTGGGCGGAGGCGGGGAGAAAGGATGGAGCTCCGCGACCTTTGCTTGTGGCCTGGGGGTTGGGGACCCCTGCTTTACACAATGCCTATAGAAGGCACTCGATTTTTAGTTTCCTTTGTTTCCCCATGGCAACTTTTTTCCCTCTGAACCGCACATTACTGTGCACTAGTACTTGCCCTTTTATAAGCCCTGCCTTTACCACAAGACGGTTAGCTTCTACCATTTGTTTTCTTTGTGCCCTTTGAGTCCCTGCTAGCGGTTAATTGCCGTGATATAGTACTTGGGACTATATCACACCACCAGTGTGGTTACTGGTGGTGATGGGGAGGGGACAGTATTCTGCTGGATGCTGGAACTGAGGTAAACAAACTTTTCTCATGTAGGTGACAAACAGAATACTGGCCTTCCTTTTCTAACTCCTAATCTTTTTCTCAGCGCTTCCAAACTTTAAAAAAAAAGTATTATTTTACTTTCAGTATTTTTAACCATTTTACGTGTACAATACAGTAGTGTTAACTATATTCACATTGCCCTGGCTGGTGTGGTTCAGTGCATTGAGTGCTGGGCCTGAGAACCAAAGGATTGCAGATTGAATTCCTAGTCAGGGCACGTGCCTGGGTTGCGGGTCGGGTCCCCAGCGGGGGGCGTGGGAGAGGCAACCACACAGATGTCTCTCCCCTTTTTCTTCCTCCCTTCCCCTCTCTAAAATTAAAAAAAAAAAATCTTAAAAAAAAACTATATTCACATTGCTGTGCAATAGATCTCTAGAATTTTTTCATCTTGCAAAAGTGAAACTATCTCTGGCTAGTGTGACTCGGTGGATTGAGTGCCAGCCTGTGAACGGAAGGGTGGTAGGTTTGATTCCCCCAACAGAGCACATGTGCGGGTTGCAGTGGACCTGGGTTGGGGACAGGGAGAGGCAATGGATTAATGTTTCTCTCACTCAACAATGTTTCTCTTCCTGTCTCTCCCTCCCCTCCCCTCTCTCTGAAAATAAATAAAATCTTTTAAAAAACCTGGAAGGCGGTAGACACCCCATTTCCCTCTCCTCCAGCCCCTGGCCACCACCATTCACTCTACTTTTATTTCAATGAGTTTCACTCTTCTAGATAACTCATATAATTGGAATCATGCAGTATTCAGCTATTTTGTGACTGGCTTATTTCACTTAGCATCAGGTCCTCAAGGTTCATCTATGATGTAGCACATGAAAAGATTTCCATCTTTTTTTAAAAAAAGGCTTTATTTATTTACTTTTTAGAGAGAGGGGAAGGGGGAGGGAGAGGAACATTGATGTGAAAGAGAAACATTGATCAGTAGTGTCTCGCATATGCCCCCAACCAGGGATCAAACCCACAACCCAGGCATGTGCCCTGACTGGGAATTGAACCGGCAGCCCTTCACTTTGTGGAACGATGCCCAACCCACTGAGCCATACTGGTTAAAACTTTTTAACTTTGCAGAATTTTAAACATATACACAAGGAGATAAAATAGTATAATGAACACGTAGGCTGATCAAATGGGTCAGTTGTACAAAACAGCCTCCTGAAGTACCTGGGACTTGTGCTGAACCCTCCCTTTTGCAGGCAGTTTGTTGTGGGTGAGCATGTTTGGAGTTTTGTTTCAGACCTGAGGTGTTCTAGCTACTTTTCATCATCTAGGCCCTCAGCCGTCAGTGTGACTGGAGTGCCCAGCTGCAGATCATATATACTAAGAGTATATGGAGATAATAAATTAGTAGAAGTGAAGGTAGTTGCCTTTTCCTACTTACAGAGATGAGGAACTGAGTTTGGAGTGCAGGGTGGTTTTTGTGCCCCAGCTTTGCTCTGGTTCAGCAACCCCCTGAGATGCAACGGTGTCCTGAAAGCAGTCACTTTGAGCTGAGATGTTTGACACTCGATGATACCTAGAGGAGGCTGGGAAGATGAGATATACAAGCAGTGATTGCTAGAGAATTCAGAAGAGAAAGAAATGACTCCAGACTGGGAAAGTTAAAGAATGTGGTAGTAATTTTGCTCTGTTTCCCATGACCTTGTGTGTTGGATCCTTATGCCCATTCCTAGGTAGAAAAGGGCAGAGCTGATGGTCAGTGACTACCCTGGGAGGGTTGCCTGCTAGTCCTGAGTTATACTCTGGACCATTAGCTGTGGGACCTGTGCTACCAAAGGCTTCGGAGCCGTGTTCAGAATTGGGAAGAGAGCTACCCCTAGTGGGCCTGTGTGAAGCATACTCAGAAGGCCAACTTCTTTACCAAGACTCAAGAGGAGTTCTGTTTTGTTTTTGACTCTGGTAGGGACCTAAAACAATGGGGTAGGGGATATGTCTATTACCCCAAATTCCCAAGGTGAGAACTAATTCTCAATTTCTTTCTATAATCAAATACATATGACAATATATCCCCTTTCTTCTACATCTGACACTTGAAGAAGCGCTACTAAGGATTGGGTCTGAAAGGAGGGCAGTAGTTAAGAAGCTAAGGACATTGGAGTGCTCTGGGTCACTGACAAGGTAGGGCATTGCCAGGGTATTGATATGGGTGTTTGAACATGGGAACTCATAGTAAACATGTTTCTTGGAGATCATCTATGCCAGGGGTCACCAACCCCCAGGCTGCGGATGCGGGGGCAGCAGATGCATATCCTCTCTCTGTGGCCTGTTTAGGATCACAGCAGGAGGTGAGTTGGGTGAGTGGTGGGTGGTAGCATTACCATCTGAGCTCCGCCTCCTGTTATCCAACCCTCCCCCACTCCGCCGTGGAAAAATTGTCTTCCATGAAACTAGCCCTTGGTTGGGGACTGCATGCCATGCCATTAACTGCCAAGTACTTTATTCATGAAGAAATGGACAAAGAATATGGTGCTCCCATGACCTGTAGTTTTACTCAGAGAAGATGGGAAGGGATGGAGACCCCTGGTTGTATAGCATTGTAATCACATTACAGAACTACTGCCTTCTCTAGCAGCATAGTAGAAGAATAATAACTTATGAAGTCAGAGTAGTTTCTGAAACCCAATAAGTGCTTCCTATGTGGCAGACACTAATAATGACTGCTCTTGCATTCTTTCATTTAAGCCTCAGGTTAGAAATTTGCCCAAGTTCCCAGGCTTAGGAAAAGAGAGGACTGGTTTTTGACCCCAGGGGTTCTGATCTCAGAGCTTGGACTTTTTTTTTTTTTTTTTAAGATCTTATTTATTCATTTTCAGAGAGAGGGGAAGGGAGGGAGAAAGAGAGGGAGAGAAGAAACAGAGGGAGAGAAGAAACATCTATGTGAGAACATCTATCATCAGTTGCCTCTTGCATGCCCCCAAGTGGGGACCTGGCCACAACTCATGCATGTACCCTGACTGGGAACGGAACCAGTGACCTCTCAGTTTGCAGGCCGACATTCAATCCACTGAGCCACACCAGCCAGGGCTTTTTTTTTTAAGATTTTAAATTCATTTACTTTTTGAGAGAGGGTAAGGGAGGGAGAAAAAGAGGGAGAGAAACATCAGTGTGTGGTTGCCTATCGCATGCTCCCAACTGGGGACCTGGCCCACAACCCAGGTTGTGCCCTGACTTGGAATCGAACCGGTGACCCTTTGGTTCACAGGCCAGTGCTCAGTCCACTGAGCCATATCAGCCAGGATATGAATGGTTTTTAATCTTTTGGGGACTCACAGCCCTTTCCAAGACTCTGATAACAGCTTTGGATCTTCTTTCCAGAAAAAAATCACTTACGCGCATACATATACGATTGCATACAACTTCAGAGGTGGCTTTTACGACCCACTGAAGCCTGTCCTCTAGCAGTCCATGGTAAGAACTTCTGTCCTGTACCACCTTTCCCAGCTGGTTCTTCTATGGTGTGTAGGGGATGGGCAGTGGGGGGTGAGGGTGGGTCTCACCTTTTCTCTTTCTTCTTAGAGCAGTGGTTCTCAACTTTCCTAATGCCGTGACCCTTTAATACAGTTCCTCATGTTGTGGCGACCCCTAACCATAAAATTATTTTCGTTGCTACTTCATAACTGTAATTTTGCTACTGTTATGATCGTAATGTAAATATCTGATAGGCAGGATGTATTTTCATTGTTACAGATGGACCATAATTAAAGCATAGTGATTAAGCACAAAAATAATATGTAATTATATATGTGTTTTCTGATGGTCTTAGGCGACCCCTGTGAAAGGGTCATTCGACCCCCAAAGGGGTCGCGACCCACAGGTTGAGAACCGCTGCCTTAGAGAGAAATGTTTATGAAGCTTAAGCTCCCTTCATTAACCAAGCATCTGGGAACACTCTTCATTTCTCTCTTATATGTAGGACTCCAAGGAAAGAATGCAGACGATCAAATGTGTGGTTGTAGGAGATGGGGCAGTGGGTAAGACCTGCCTCCTCATCAGTTACACAACAAACACCTTTCCTGAGGAGTATATCCCCACTGTCTTTGACAACTATAGCGCCCAGACATCTGTGGATGGCCAGACCGTCAGCCTGAACCTGTGGGACACGGCTGGTCAAGAAGAATACGACCGACTGAGAACGCTCTCCTACCCCTTGACCAATATATTCGTCATTTGTTTTTCCATCGGCAGCCCATCCTCCTATGACAATGTGAAGCATAAGTGGCACCCAGAGGTGTCCCATCATTGCCCCAATGTACCTGTTCTGCTGGTAGGCACCAAGAGGGACTTGCGGAGTGACCGTGAGACAGTGAAGAAGCTGAAAGAACAGAGACTGGTGCCCACAACTCCTCAGCAAGGCGCTTCCCTGGCTAAGCAGGTGGGGGCTGTGAAGTATCTAGAATGTTCTGCCTTGATGCAGGATGGGGTACGTGAGGTATTTTTGGAAGCTATCCGGGCTGTGCTTTACCCTGTAACAAAGAAGAACACCAAGAAGTGTGTCCTCTTATAGCTTTAAGGGTAGTACTTAGGGACTGCATCCACAGAGAAAAAGGCAGGTGGATTCCTTTGACAGCATTTACCAATGCCAACCGAGCCATTTGTTCCCCTGGAAACCCTAGGCTCCAGGTTACTGGGCTTTTGGGGGAACAAAGACAGACAGACTAGTCTGTACATGGCTGCTTTGCAGTTTGGTCTGAACCTTTTGGAGGGAGGGAGGGAGGGAGGGAGGGAGGGAGAGAGAGAGAGAGAGAGTGTGAGAGCGTGTGTGCATGCATGTGTGTGTGTGCGCATGCATGTGTGTGTGTGCGCGCGCGCGTCCCATGAAAGTGGTAAGAGGACACACCACCAAGCGCTGTTCTTTCCTGTCCTGGCCAGGCCACAACTAAGCAGAGCAGTCTCGTAGTGTTCTTAGTAGACTTTTGCCTGTCTGCTTTTATATAGAATTTCAGCTTCCATGGCTATAGTTACATTGAGCCAAGTGCCTCACAGAAGGACAAGGATGTCCAGTTTTCAAATCATTGACTTAAACTTTCTGATACTCTTATGTTTTAAGTATATTTTATTGATTATGCTATTAACAGTTGTGCCAATTTTTCCCCTTTGCCCCCCTCCACCCCATATCCCCTTCCCTCCAGTAATTCCCCCTCCCTTAGTTCATGTCCATGGGTCATGCACATAAGTTCTTTGGCCTCTCCATTTACTTTACTATTCTTAATGTCCCCCTGTCTATTTTGTACCTACCAATTATGCTTCTTGGTCCCTGCACCTTCCCTAATTTCCCCCTTCCCCCTCCCAGCTGATAATCCTCCATGTGATTTCCGTATCTATGGTTCTGTTCCTGTTCTGGTGGTTTGTCTTGTTTTTTAGATTCATTTGTTGATAGTTGTGAGTTGTCACTTTAGTGTTCATAGTTTTCATCATCTTCTTTTTCTTAAATGTGTCCTTTTAACATTTCATATAATAATGGCTTGGTGATGATGAACTCTTTTAGCTTTACCTTGTCTGGGAAGCACTTTTATCTGCCCTTCCATTCTAAATGATAGCTTTGCTGGATAGAGGAGTCTTGGTTGTAGGTCCTTGCCTTTCATCACACTGAATACTTCTTGCCAGTCCTTTCATGCCTGCAAAGTTTCTTTTGAGAAATCAGCTGATGGTCTTATGGGAACCCCTTTGTAGGTAACTCTTCTTTTTTCTTGCTGCTTTTAAGATTCTCTCTTTATATTTAACCTTTTGCATTTCAATTATGACGTGTCTTGGTGTGGTCCTCTTTGGGTCTAGCTTGTTTGGGACTCGCTGTGCTTCCTGGACTTGTATGTCTATTTCCTTCACCAAATTAGGAAAGTTTTCCTTCATTATTTTTTCAAATATGTTTTCAATTTCTTGCTCTTCCTCTTCTGGCACCCCTATGATTTGGATGCTGGTAGGCACCAAGAGGGACTTGTCAGAGTGATTGTGAGACAGTGGAGAAGCTGAAGGAACAGAAACTAGTGCCCACAACTCCTCAGCAAGGCACTTACCTGGCTAAGCAGGTGGGGGCTGTGAAGTATGTGGAATGTTCTGCTATGATGCAGGATAGGGTACTTGAGGTATTTTTGGAAGCTGTCCAGGCTGTGCTTTACCCTGCTACAAAGCAGAACACCAAGAATTACGTTCAAAGTTGTCCCAAAGGTTTCCAATGCTCTCCTCATTTTTTTCAATTCTTGTTTCTTCATTCTGTACTGGTTGACTGTTTATTTCTTCCTTATGTTCCATGTCGTTGATTTGAACCCTGGCTCCTTTCCCTTCACCATTGGTTTTGTGTGGATTTTTCTTCATTTCACTTAGTATAGCCTTCACTTTCCCTTATGTGTTTGTGGTACTTAATCATTTCTGTGAGCATTGTTATCACCAGTGTTTTGAACTCGGGATATGTTAGTTTGGCTATCTCCTTGTCACTTAGTTCTCCCTCTGGAGCCTTGATCTGCTCCCTCTTTTGGGCCATACTTCTCTGTCTCCTCAACTTGACAGGCTGCTGTGTTTGCCTCTGTGTCTTAGGTAGACCCTTACACTCCCTTAGGTATTTGTCAGTGCTGCTAGACCCGTTTCACCACCTGGTGGCACTGTATGTGGGAAGGGGTCAGAGAGGGAATACTGTAATGCCACTTGCTCAGTACTTGCCCCTTTTTCTGTCACTTCACCTGCTTCCCATATGTGACTGGTGCCCCTCTAGCTGTTGCCCTGGTGATGGTTCCCAGAGTGGGTGAGTGTGCCTAGGTTCTAGGACCATGGGGGCCTCTAAACAGACTCTCAGGAAGATGGGCAGTTTCTTTTGCTGCCCCAGCCCCCTCTGGTTTTCACAGCCAGAAGCTATGAGGCTTTATTTTCAGGTTCTGTGAGCTGGCCTGGGACTGGGATTGCTCACTCCCCAGGTGACTATCCTGGCTTTTACAATGTGTTCAGCCGGTGGCCATGACTTGTCTCCCTCACCTTCCTCACACTATATCCTCTCCACCTCAGCTTCCTGTCTCCGCTCCTTCTACCCGTCTGGATGAGTATTACTTCTTTAAATCTTTGGGTGGACTTCCATATAGTTTGTTATTCTGGCAGTTATGGTTTTTTTTTGTTGTTGTTTTGTTTTCAGGTGGTTGTAATCCTTATGGTTGTGCAAAGAGGCGAAGTGAGTCTACCTACGCCTCCATCTTGGCCAGGCTCTGGTACTCATTTTTTAAAAACCACTTTATGTGTGAACCTTGATGTTCCCAATGTTGACACATCCTTCCCATTCTTGAGATGAGGCATTTTTGCAAAACTGGTTAAGTAGTATTTTCCAAAATTCAGTGAGATGGGACTAGATGTTATGTGGTAAAATAAACCAGGGACCAGCTATTTAAATAAAAGCTGAAGCGGTTTCTCTACTACAGGAATTTATAATTTTTAATAAGTATGCAACATTTCCTGAACTTTTTTTTTTTTTTTGTCCTTTGTAATACCTATTAACATCTGAAAATACAGTTTTAGAGATGCTGGGTTAATAGGAACTAGGAATTCCCATGGAGGAGGCTATGAAAAAAAGCATAATGTGGTTCTTTTCACATCTTTGAAAGTTAGTCATGGACTTGTTATTGTTCCTCTTCCACCCTCAGGAGGCTAGGTTTGGCCCTTGGTCACAGTGCATTGGATGTGGGATCTGATGGTCAGATCTGTTATGAGATTTTGATAGCACTATGGGCCTGATGGAATTAACGATCCCTCTGAGAAGCTGAGTTATGTCTCTGAGGATTCTCTGGCTTTTTTTTTTTTTCTCTTTGTCACCTTCCATTTTAGGAAATACCACTGAAGGTTAACCCCCTAAATAAAAGCAAGCAAGCAAGCAGCCAACCAACCAACCAACCAACCAAAATGTCTTGCCAGTCTTTGTGAGGGAGTTCTGTGAGTCCCTCGGAGGGCTTCTCTTTTGCTGTCATTCCTCTTGAGTTAACTATAAAGGCTACCTTGCTCTCTTCCTGTTCCTCCCTCCTCTGTACATCTTGGTATATGTGCGTTTGTGCTTGTTCAGCCTCATGTGCCTTTTGAGGTCTTTCAGTTGCTCTAAGAGAGCTGGAGTATGTTGGATCTCCAGACCTGGGGGGCTGGAGTTGTTCAGCCTGCCCTGGGGCAGTATTAGTCAGATTCCTCATCCCAGTAGGCTTGCTTCTCCATAGTTGTAACGTTTCTGACCTTCTTTATTTGATGTGGAAGAAAAACTTCTCCACCTGGCAGATAGCGATTGACAACTTCACCTTGTAAATACCCTCTCATCCTGCCAAAATAGCATTGGATTTTTGAGCGTTTGGCAGCTAAAATGATCACGTACCTATACTCCCTGCCTCCCCCTGTGGTGGGTGAAGTGTCTGTGCTTTGCCCTGTGACAGTCTTGCTGTGGCTCTTATATAAGACGTGAACAGAGTAGCTTCAGGCTAACTGAACCTCCTGGGTAGGGTTGCCAGAAAAAACACAGTAGTATTTTACATGACAGAAGGAGACTAGACTGGGTGGTGAGCACACAATGGAGTATGCAGATGTCATACACCTGAAACTTATATGTTATTAACCAATATTACTCCAATAAACTTAATTAAAATAAAAGTTTTTACAAATAACTTTTTTAGTGTAAGTAATGTACCGTGCAATATTTGCGACATACACTAAAACATTATTTGCTGTTTATCTGAAATTCAGATTTAGTGCAAGCATCCTGTATTTTTATTTGCTAAATCTGGTGACCCTCCTCTTGGAGAATCTGGAACCTGGAGGTCAAGGAGAAATCAAGTATTGATAGAAGATAAAAGGGTATGTCAACTCTATTCTTCCTGCTTTTCTTCTGGTTTTCCTTTTCCCTCATCAGGGACTAGTGTTGTTTTGTTTTCCCTTCATCACGGTACCCTCCACTTCATACACTACTTCATACACTACTTCGTTGGTGTATATTTCTACACAAGTTGATTGTCTAAAGCTGTGGAGGATGGAGGGTGGCTAGTATTGATTGTCTGGCACGCGCCTTCTATCTCAATTTCAAGGTACTGTATCTATTTCCTACTGTGTGCCCCAGGGCTTCCTGTGGGGTGGTGGTGGCAGGGATTCTTTGAGCATTGTCAACTGGAAAAGAGTGAGGGTGGCCCTCAATGAGGGCCCAGGAAGTGCTTTGGAACGTGAGGTTGCTGTTGTAGAACTATGGTGACTGTAGGAGTCAACTGGCCTGTGTGCATGTGTGTCCTTTGCCCTTGCATAGAGTCCTTGAGTTTTTCCAAAGCCAGTCAAGTGAAAGTACTTATTGCTCAAGTATATTGCAGTCTCAGGGTGTTCTGATTGATGCTGCTGGGGTGCTCACAGGACTTCATGGTTGAAAGTGGCTAGAAACATGACTGTCACCTGTGTTTCTGGGAGCTTTTTGTTAAGCTACTGAAGTCTTTTAAATTGGTTTTTAGCCGTGGCTGGGTTGAGTGGCGGCCTGTGAATTGAAAGGTCGCCAGTTCAGAGTCTCAGTCGGGGCACATGCCTGGGTTGCGGGCCAGGTTCCCAGTTGGGGATGTGCAAGAGGCAACTGATCCTCTCGCATATCCACGTTTCTCTCCCTTTCTCCCTCCCTTCCCCTCTCTCTAAAAGTAAATAAATTTAAAAAATGTAATAGTGCCTCCCTCTCTTCTTGCCTGGGAAATCCCCAAATGTAAGCCTAGGTTTGGTTTGGGCAAACTTGTGTCCTCTCATAAACAGAGGTGTGATCCACAGGTCTGAGAGAGGGGTTTTGTTGTTGGATTGATTTGATATTCCTAAGCATACACTGACATCCTTATTTTTATACCTAAAAGGAATTTGTATGAAGACTACATGCTAGTATTGTTTTAAAATTATTCATAATGGATGATAATAAACTTTTCTGACTTTACTGTGTCTGTTGCTTTCTAAAAATAAAAGCAATTCCTTCCCCACCCCACCCCTGTTTTAAGTGGTTTCAAAATTCTTTACAACTTGCAAAGGATAGAATAACTAATTATTGTATTGAACATTGTACTTGTGTGTAACTGTACTTATTTTTCTACATCAGACAAATCAGTGTATGGGATTGTCTGCCTTGCCCCAGCTATTTCTGGGATTTAGTTTCATTTTCTGGTTTTCACTAATGACAGACCGGTTAGTTCCCTGTAAGAGATTTTCCTCATTTATTACACTATATTCAGTAAACAATTATCAAACTCCTACTGTGTTACAGGTGTTACTGTACTAGGAACCTCTCCCAGTTATTTCAGGAAAAGATTCTCTGTTATAAAGATTAACTAATCCTGGCTGGTAACTGTATATAGTGCTGGCGCACTATTAAATGGTCTAGTAAGGAAGAGCAAAGCAATGTTTTGTTTTGTAAATAGCTTTATTGAGGTATAATTATATACCGTAAAATTCGCCTGGTTCAAGATGACAATTTAATGATTTTTAGTAAATTTACTGAGTCGTGCATGCATCATTAACATCTAATCTTTGAACATTTCAATCACCCCAGAAACCCCTCATGCAGTTCATCTTGGTTGCCATCCCTAGCCCACCACTCATTTACTTTGTTTTTTTCTGAAAGTTTCATATAAATAGAGTCAAACAATATGTGGCCATTTGGAACTTGCTTCCTTCATTTAGCACAATGATTTCAAGGTTCATCCACTTTGTAGCAGATATGGGCACTTCATTTCTTTTTATTGTGGAATAATATTCCATTATATAGATGTACCATATTTCATCTACTTGTTGAGGGACATAGGATTGTTTCTACTTTTTGGCTGTGCTGCTATGGACATGTTTTTAATTCTCTTGGGCTTTTTAAATTCCACCTATAAATGGAATTGCTGGGTTATATGGTAAATCTATATAAAACTACATTTTGAGTTAAAATGGCATCTTTAATATTTATAGTATCTGAAGTCCCTTTCCACATTGTACAGCCTCCACCTACCTCTCCATTATATCTGCTTTTCATTCAGCACAAGCATCCAAGAGGCAGTATAAGGTAAATTAAAAAACATAATTCAGCTTGCCTTTTTTGTCTCTAAATACTAGTATAGCAATAGTATTCTATTAACTTTTCATTACTGAAGTGCATAAATATCGGCTACTATGCAGGTTTTAGCAGACCTGTATCATCTGGCCTAGAAATGTAACTGCTGTTAAAAACAGTCTCTGGGACATACATGCAATAAAGTACTAAGCCATTAAAAAAAAAAAAAGGCCCTGGCTGGAGTGGCTCGGTGGCTTCAGTGCCAGCATGCAAAACAAAAGGGTTGCCGGTTTGCTTCCCAATCAGGACACATGCCTGGGTTGTAGTCCGGGCCCCCAGTTGGCAGCATGCAAGAGGCAACCATACACTGTTTCTCTCCCTCCCTTCCTCTCTAAAAATAAACAAAATAAAATCTTTTCAAAAAAATTAGGAAGAGCGCTATGAGGTGGTACAGGATGATTTTTCAGTCTATGCTATTGAGTGGAAAAAAGGTGAAAAGAGTATATATAGTGTGCTACCTTTTGTGCAATGAAAAAAGGGAAATAAAAATATACACTTGCCCTGACTGGTGTGGCTCAGTGGATTGGCATCGTTCTGTAAACCAGAAAGTTGCCAGTTTGATTCCCGGTCAAGGCACATGGCTGGGTTGCAGGCCAGGTCTGCGCTTGGGGAGGTTGGGGGGTGCATGAGAGACAACCCGTCAATGTTTCTCTTGTGCATAGATGTGTCTCTCCCTTTCTCCCTCCTTTCCCCTCTGTTTAAAAATAAAACTTTTAAATATATATATACGTGTAATTAAGTATGTATATATGTATATATATATACACTTGCTTAGTTTTGCAAAACAACACGAAGTACAAATATTGAATCATGTTGTACGCCTGAAATATGTCAATTGCACCTCAATAAAAAATAATAAACACAGGAAGGATAAACCAGAAATTAATGTAAATGTTTAGTTACAGGGAATCTAGGGGGTGGTCTCAGGGAAGGGTTTCAGCAGAATAGTAATCAGTTCTCCACTGATTGGTCAATGACAGGGCAGGAGGTCATTAGTCATTGCAGTTGATCTTGGCATCACCCACCTGGTTTTGCTGCTTTTCTGGGCCTGGAGCTGAAACACACCTGGCTGTAAATGTCTCAGCCATATTGTTCAGCTATCTGTCTCAGTTTACTTATTCCACTTGCAAGGAATTTTCCTAGCTTCTTACTATCCTGCCTCAATATCAGGTCCTGGACAGAATATACACAGTAAGCCTGGAACATCTTGTGCCAGAAAACAAGTGCTCAAAGATTTATGGGTCATGTCAAAAGCACAGGAAGGAGCCAGACTGAAGAGGTCCTCATTGGACAAATCTGGCACAGTTTGAGCATCAAAAAGGATAATGATGGTGCTAGATTGTAAAACATAAAAAATGCAAGAAAAGATGTAAGAAAAGGGGTTTTCTTTTTTTTTAAGATGTTATTTACTGATTTTTAGAGAGAAGGGAAAGGGAGAGAAACATCACTGTGTGGTTGCCTCTCCGGCGGCCAACTGGGGACCTGGCCTGCAACCCAGGCATGTGCCCTGACTGGGAATCGAACCGGTGATCTTTCAGTTCGGAGGCTGGTTCTCAATCCCCTGAGCCACAGCAACCAGGGCCTGGAACAGTTTCAATACAACTTGCCTGGATTTTCCAAACATACGGCGGCATGCAACACAAAAGTAGAACGCTGAATAAGCGACTGAAGGGAGATAACCAAATGCAATGAGTAAACCTTGATTGAGTGGATCGTGGATTGAAATGCAAAAATGCTCCGATTACAGGACAATAGGGGATATTTGAATATAAATGAAATGAGACTGGCTTAATGTTAATTCTTAAAGTGATAGTGAAGTGCTTGTGCACAAAAATGTCTTCAAGACTTGAAGAAGGATGATGTTTGTAACCCATTTTCAAACGGTTCCGTAAAAAAGGTGGCAAGACGTTAACAAGTGTGAATCTAGGGTGAGGGGTCGGCTGCTCATTTTACTCGTTTTAACATTTTCCTAAATAAAACGGAAGAAATAACCCATTGGTGTGAAGTGTCGATTAAAAATAGCCAATATAGCAAGGTAGCTCTGACACAGTGCAGTTTACGGTCGGTTTCTTTGCGCGACTGACGGGTGAAGCGCCGGCACAGACGAGAAACACCGGCTCTGATGGTTATCCTTCTGTCCGTCTCCTGTGGCGTAGGTACCTACGGTTTAACCCGACGTCCGTCACGTGACCTAGGCCGCTCCATCCGACTGGTGCCATGCGGACGCTCGTACGTAGGTAAGGGTAAAGGGGCGGGACCCAACGTGTTTGTTGGCCAATCGCTGTCCAGATATCCAGCCTCCTGACGGCATCTGGTCGAATCAAAAGCCGTTAGTAAAGTAGTAACCCCAATTTTAGTTTTTGGTAGGAAGACCGGTTCTTCCGGGCATTTCCCCCACCCCCCGTTTTGTTTCCGGTAGGTGCTGGGGAATGTCAATTATTTGTGTCCCTCCCTTCTGGATGACATTCATGGATACGTATATCCGCCGGATAGCTGTAAGCACAAATACCTGGTTCCCCGTAGCCCTTTCGCATATTGCACCCGCCATAATGTCAGACACAGACAGTGATGAAGATTCTGGACGCGGCCCTTTTTCTTTAACTGGTTTCCTTTTCGGCAACATCAATGGAGCTGGGCAGCTGGAAGGGGAAAGCGTCTTGGATGATGTGAGGGGGTGGGCTGGGGGACAGCGCTGGGAGTGGTGCGACTGCGGGAGAGGAAGTGCAAGACAGTGGAGAACCGGGGAAAGAGGACGCTGTTAGCAAGAGACAAGATTCCATCGTAGTAGAGATCGCGCAGTAACGTACAGTTCCGGGCGGGGGTGGGGAGCAGAGGCAATGGTAGGCAAGCTCCCAGAAGGTCAGGGCCGCTTGTGAGTGGCTTGGAAGTAACCCCTCTGATCTGGCAGTAGGAGAAAAGAGCAGCTTACCTTTAACGAGATTACTTGCAAACCGTCGCTCTGAGCACCTTCTTGAGCATTCTTGAAACTGCATTTCTGACATCGCTGCACTGAGGCGGCTGTAGATCGGGAGGATTGAACGCGATCTGCAACAAAGCACGTGGTCCAGACCACAGCTCTTAGAACAGTGACTGTTCACACCTGCGGCTGTGGTCCCGATGCACTTATTAACGGGGCTTCCCAGGTGGTCCCTGGTGTTCATCAGATCGATTCCCCTGTGCTCGGCGGGAACGCCCCATCTCACACTTACCTTCCTTTTCTCCTGAAGAAGATACTGTGCAGTATTCTTCCTTGCGTGCAGCGTGAGTACGTGCGCACGCGCATACACATGCACGCACGCACGCACGCACACGCACATGCACGCACGCACACGCATACGCGCGCACGTGCGCACACGCATACGCATGCACACACGCATACGCACGCACACGCACGCACACGCATACGCACGCACGCATACGCACGCACGCACACGCATACGCACACACGCATACGCACGCACGCATACACATAACGTAAGATAGCGGAATCAAGTTCTCGCCTTGACTTCTCGGATGCAACGTGACCTGGATTACCTCAACCTTTATGCCGACAACTTCCGCCCCCATTCCTTTAGTCTTCCTGGTGGTTCTTGGGAGCAAGTTTTCTTACGTTACTTTTAGAGTATGGCGATGAGATCGCACGTATGTTAAGAAAGGTCTGATCAACGTGGAGTTCAGTGGAAGATTTAGAGTCTTTGAAAGTGTTGGAGGCTCGTTTTTAGCATTGAGGCATGGTCAGTTTTCGTGTGTATATCTTTGTGGATCAGGGAAGTCAGCATTGCGGTGTGGGAAGCTTGCGTTTAGTTGTTGTCTTTGACCGGTGCTGTCCCTTCTTCAGGAGTGTAAGAAGCACTTGGCAGGCTTGGGGGCTTTGGGTCTTGGCAGCCTGATCACCGAGCTCACTGCAAATGAAGACTTGACTGACTGTGATAGTCCTCTGGTGAATGATGAAGGTGAAGTGGGTCATGGAGAACGAAGCGGATGGTGGGGAGCCTCCCAAGGGAATGAGTGACAGTTAGTTGCTCTGTGTTCAGCTCTAACTGCCCCTCCCCCTTTTAATTTATAGGTTGGATCAGGAGTACCGAGGATGCTGTGGATTACTCAGACATCAACGAGGTAGCAGAAGATGAAAGTCGAAGACACCAGCACACAGCGGGGAGCTTTCAGTCCCTCTGCCACTCAGGTGATTCTTTGGTGTCCTCAACAGAGCATTCCGGTGCATTTTCTTGCTGTGCGGTCCAGTTTGTTTCTGTGCCTGCTTCCTGCCATTGTTCCTGCTCTCTGTGCTGCTCTCCCTGCTTTGAGCTCAGTTCTAAGAGCAGCTGTCTTCTTTTGTGTTCCAGGGCAGAGCATGTCACCATACTCAGGTTTTTATTATTTGGTTAAACCCAAATTCTTGATGAATGGCAAGGAAGGATGCTAATGCTTTCCTTCTCATCATCTGGTATTTCAGTAGCTGCAGCGTTCAGGGCACCGTTTTAGATGCTATTTAAACGCAGTCTTTGTTTTCAAGGAATTGGTAGTTCCAGAAGGATAAAGTTTATAACGTCATATAAATGAGCACATGTATTTATTAGCTCAGCTTCTGTTGGTCACTCGCCACTTGTGTGCTGATAAAATGTATCTCATGCTTACTCACAACATATGTAAGGTGTTACATTGTAGAATGTCAGAGTTGGGGAAGGGGTCTTAGTTATTATTTATTCTTAACCTCATCATAGATTAGGAAAACTTGACATTTCAAGAACTTTAATAAAACGTAGAACTTTATCAAAAGTTCTGCAGTTAGCTAGTGGCAGACCTTGACTAATAATTTAGCAACTCAGTTTATTAGACATTGATTGAACACCTGTTGTGTGCTGTAAACTGTGATGGGTAGTATGGTACAAAGATAATAAAATCCATTTTCTGACTCTGAGGAGCTCAGTTCTCTGTTCAACAATATAGAGTTACTGGTCATAGTTTATTCTTTCCAGAGCTTCACACTACCTCTCTGCTTGAAACTTTTATATGAAGTTGCTCATTGTTTATTATTATTTATTGTCCACCTCTTTGAATTAGTATTCAGGCTGCTGAAAAATTTAGATAAAACCTTGGTAAGTTCTTGAACTTAATTTCTTCAGGGCAGTTATGGATTTGAGTGCTGGTTGTATAAAGAGAATTAACTGCATCACATACTCAAAAAGTAGCCCAGAAAAATAGAAGACACAGGCCTTACCTTCAGGAATATTGTTGTTATTTGGGGAAGGTGGGAGAAATGAATGCAAAGCAAAATTACTTATAAGAAGACAGCCAGCTCTAAGCTGATGTTTCTTTATAGAATGTTATACTTAGTTTTTGAGAAGTTGCCAAAATAGCTAACCCAAATAGCATAATTGTTACTTTGGAGTAACCTTGACTTAGGCTAAGGGAAAAGTGGGAGCAGTTCTGATTTTCAGAGCATATTGCAATTTTTTCAGGTTTGGGTTTATTGTCTTGGCTGGGGATGGTAAAAACTTGAGTGAATGGCCAAGTCTGTGGGTGGGGGTTTCCTAGTTGGATTTTATGAACTGACCTGGAAAGGATGATGCTGCATCAGATAGAGTCTCAGCACTCTGTTCTTTTCTAAGTTCCTTTGTCTTCTGAGGATGCCTTCATCTATGTCCTTAGCTTCCTCCTGTTTCTTTAGGATAATTTGAAGTGGGTGGAGGTCGTTAGAAAAGGCTTCATGAAGGTGAATTTTAAGTAAACTTTTGAAAGACACAGTTTGATGGAGAAGAAGCGGCAGGGCATTTTGGTTTGGAAACATGGTTTGTCTAAATGTTTGAAAATAGAAATCACCCCTTAAAGGGGACCGTATTGCTGTTTATGTCATCTCTGTTGAAACAGTGGGAGGATGGATGAGCTGGTATCTTACATACACTTACTTCAGACAATTCCTATAAGAGGTTTCCTGGCTGAGGTACAACCTAACTATTCAGTAGATCCTGTGAGGAAGAGGTGGAGATGTGGCCTTGGGTCTATTGCAAAAGATGGATAGATTGGCTCAGAGAGTGAGAAAAGACTGGCACAAGAAGGAAGGAAATCCGTAATGGGATTATAGCTCCAAAGCAGATTGGGTGGGAGCTGGAGGTCAGTCATGGCAGAAACCAGCTGAAGCACGACAGTTGGGAGTAATGGCCAAGCACAATTTGTCATTTTGGTGCGGCCTGTCAGATTCAGCTCATGGTGTTTATGTGGAAGACATATAGGGAATGTGCTCAGCGGGTGAGAGAGTCCAAGGAGGCCTAATCGGCACACTGGGCAATTTTAGAGCCTGCTCTAGAGTTGGTTGCTGAGTCATAGACAGACTGCTCACACCCGCATAGCCATGGAATGCAATGCCTGATGTGTTCTGACTTGACTAGGTTAAATACTTTTGGAAAGACACAGTCGAGAATACTTAGGTTTCCGTCCTGGTTGTTGTCATTTATTCTGTTTTTTTCTTCACCATTTGCTCCTGTGTGCCTCACTTGAAAATTACAGGTAGGGAGGCTGCTTTCATCTCTGGGTGGTTTTGAACGCCAACATAAGTCACGCAGCTGCTACACAGGGTTCCTGCCCTCATGGCTGCACTGGTGGGTTGCCTGGCCCCTTACATAACTGATACTCCAGTCAGATGGCTTAGATCAATACTGCTCAGAGGCCATTCACTCAAGTCCATGACAGGTTTCATTTACAATTATGTGGATTATTTATTTTAGGAGCTTTTCTTTTAAAGGGTTGAATTGCCCTACAGATAAATGAGCTGCTAGGCTGTGTAGAAAGTACTGTCTAAATGTTGCCAAATAGTGACTTCATGAGGGGGATATCAAGCTGCTGTTTATAAATCTGAATGTTGTAAAAGCATTGTAGATGGTGTCTTAGCAAGTCCTGAGTTTTTCCAATAAACCCAATTTTAATATGTGGTATTTTTGTATGCCAAACTGGTCTGTCTTATCTTTTGTATATGTAGTAATGTTGATTTTATGACTATTGTTAAAACACATTTGCTATGATTAAAATTCATAAAACAATAAAAAAAAAAAAGAAATCAGCAAGTAGTGTGTGTGTGTGTGGGGGGTGGGGTGGGGTGGGGGGATTAACCAGCAGACTTTCTTGAAAAGGAGTGGAACACATACTGCCAAATGGCAAGAACCAAGGATAGAGAAATTTGATAGCACCTTTTTGTACATATTAATTAGGATTTGATGCCATAAAGGATTGTGAACCAACATAGATTGTTAAATAAGAGGCAGGGTGGTATAATGAAAACAAAATGGACTTTGGTGGGGGGTGAAGTGGAGGTAGAAGAGGGTATAACAGGGATAAATAGTAATGGAAAAATACAATTAAAAAAAAGAAAATGAACTTTGGAGTCAGCATGTCATAGATTCAAATCCCAGCTTCTTATTCAATTTGACCTTGGGAAACTTGCTCATTTCTCTGAGGTTTGTACTTCTCATTTGTAATAATCCCTCAGCTTTCTTGTCTGCAATAAAGGTAATACTACCTACCTCATTAATAGGGTTTTTGTGAGAATTTAAGTTCATTATCGTGTGGTGTGAAAGCACCTACATAATACAGTGTCATGATAGATCTCTGTTAATGTTAGTCGCTTCCCTAAATGAAAATGAAAAGAGATAGTTGAACCTTTGGGGTTTTTATTAGAAAAAGGGTAGAGGGGCAGAGTTACTTAGGAACTGTTCTTGCAGGCTTGATGTAAAATAAAATTATCAAGGTCTAGAATAGAGTGACAGTAGTGGAAAATGATAGGCAGCATCAAACTGGAAAATTGCTGATAAAGGATCAGTAGGACTTGGTGAGTGAAGAAGTACGTTGGGAGGAGTACAGTCCTTGTTTGAACTCTGTTACTTAAACCGTATGATCCTGAGTAAGTCGTTAGTTTCTATGTCTCAGAATAATTCCACGTTGTTGCATTATGTGGAGGAATATAGATAAAATATCTACAAATACCTGGCACATAATGGGAGCTCAGGAAATGGAAGTTGCTATATTGACTATTGATGATTGATTGGAAAAGGTGTGTTGGAGGTAAGAGACTGATGAAAGAGACAAGAGACTAAAGTTAGAAGCTGGGAAAATGAGGTTGCAGGTGGTATTGATAGTAACAAAAGGGATTTTAAAAGGTAAAGGATATTTCAGTATGATATGAGATGCAGTTGTTGAATATCTGAGTGGGGAGGTTGTTTAGATAGCAGAACATGCGTTGCATTTGTAGAGGGGGTAAATCAGCAAGACATAGATTTGGGTTAAATCTGGAAAAGGTGATTCTTGAGAAAAGGTAATGGAGAGTGTGTAGAGGAATAAAAGCAGAGTGTTCAGGAACAAGTATTGAGTGTTGCCATTGGGAAAAAAAAAGTTGCAGAGGGTAAACAGAAAAGATGTGTCAAAGACTTGAGAGGTGAGACTTTCTCTGTCACTTTCCTGTCTTAAAGGAAAGTGACAGAGAAAGAATGTTAAATTCAACTATGAGATTGAGCAGGGTGAAAATGAAAAATAACATAGGACTTGATCAGGTGCCGGAGCAGAGGTTAGAAGCAGTTCTAGTGAGCTCCCTCAATTCCTGTATAAGGTATACATAGTGTTGCAGCATTTGGCAATATAATGACATCATCTCTTTCTGAAGGCAGAAGCTGCATCTTCTGTGTGTCCGTGAGGGATTTGCATAGTGCTTCATGTGTACTTTAAATTCTTGAATGACAACGGAGTTCAAGGCTGTTTTCTGACATTCTGGATTTTGAGGAGATCATCTTCTTGGTTTTAGTAGATTATAATGATGATGACTATGATGCTGATTGTGAAGACATTGACTGCAAGTTGATGCCTCCTCCACCCCCACCCCCAGGACCGTTAAAGAAGGATAAGGACCAGGATGCTATTACTGGTGGTAAGCGGGGACTGTCTACTTTTGTATAAGGAGTAAGTTCCAGTCCTAAGTTCAGGCTTTTGGGATACACATAAGAGGCTATTAAAATTAAGTTGTTGCGAAAGGCTGCAACTTCCAGAAGTGATTCATACAATTTTCAAATATTTGTATTAAAGGGAAGTTTTACTTTTAAGACATTTGACAGCAGTCTTTTAGCATGCACTCAAGAAATCGTTTGGGTCACTGGTTCTCAAATCTGGCTGTCCATCAGACTTACCTCAAGTCTTTAAAAAGATACAGATTTCTGACTCTCACCCCTGAAAAGTGTGATTCAGAAGATCTGGGGTAGATCCCAGGAATTTCAAGGCATTTCCCAAGTAATTTCTGAAGCAACTCATCTGCATACTGATATTTGGAAGCTACCTGTTTAGATGATTGTCTTGAAAGGAAGTGGTTAAATATAGGTAAGGCACCCTAGAATGTGTGTAAGTCATATAGAGCCAACTACCAGATTCTGAGATTTCAAAGGCAGCATCTTCAGGAATCATCTTACCTATTTCTGTGTCTGCAACAGTAAATTGGGAAGAGCATTGGTTTGATCTTCCTGTATTTTGAGGCTTGTGTTAACCTAAATTCTTCCTATTAGAGCTTTAAGTCATTTTCTTTTTAGCGTGCAGGTTGAATAAATAGCATCAGTTAACTTCATGTCATAGATCTTACTTTGTGCTAAGTAATTGCATTATTTTGTGGGCTTAAAAATTCTCCAGCCTCTGGGTCCTAAAACCAGACATGATAAGGCCTGATTGCTATAAAAGTGTTATATAATTTTGCTGTTTGTCATACTCCTTTAACCTGACATACTTACAGAAAGTAGTAAATGAAGTAATAGTGTTTGTTTTCTCTCATCACAACCCTAGGGTACGAAGTACAAGGTGAGTTGGGGATGATGGGAACTACTGAGTTGGAATGAATTTTCTGGGTTGCTAGCAATCTGGGTGCTTGGAACTATATCCCCTGCCATTGAGCCATGCATATTGCCTGGAGTGGGTGTTGGCTGAATTTGAGGAAATATGCTCACAGTTACATGCCAAGGGGGTTTTTCTTCCTTGTTGCAGTGTCTGAAGATGGAGAAGGCATCATCTTGCCCTCCATCATTGCCCCTTCCTCTTTGGCCTCAGAGAAAGTGGACTTCAGTAGTTCCTCTGACTCAGAATCTGAGATGGGACCTCAGGAAGCAACACGGGCAGAAGCTGAGGATGGAAAGCTGACCCTACCATTGGCTGGGATTATGCAGCATGATGCCACCAAGCTGTTGCCAAGTGTCACAGAACTTTTCCCAGAATTTCGGCCTGGGAAGGTAACGTTCTGTGGAGAATACCTCTATTGAAAACCACTGACCTCTTCTAAATACTGAGTTTTGTTAAAATGCTGAATTAAGATCTAAAATTTTTTTAATTCAGTTACATTGTATCATGTCTTTTAAAAAAGTTGTGTTTCAAGGAACTAGTGTAAATGACTCATGGACATGGACAACGGGGTGGGGATTGATTGTGGGAGAAGGGGTTGGGGGGAGGTATGGGGGAAACTGTGAGACAACTATAATAGAAAAATAATAAAAAAACTACATTGTAGCACATGTGATTTATGTAGTTCTCGTTATAAATTGTTTGTTATTTTAAAAGAACTAGTCCAAATTATTGAGACACTTTTTTACGTTTTGGATAGATGTTTATAAATCTGAAATCAGCACTCTTTGATCCCTCCCTGCTGGTTGCTAGATCCTTCAAAGGAATTTCCAGACCCAGATGCTGCTGTTTTTCTGACATTGAGTCTTTGACATAGTAACATGTTCTGTGTTCTAGGTGTTACGCTTTCTACGTCTTTTTGGACCAGGAAAGAATGTCCCATCTGTTTGGCGGAGTGCTCGGAGAAAGAGGAAAAAGAAGCATCGCGAGCTGATACAGGAAGAGCAGATCCAGGAGATGGACTATTCAATAGAATTAGAAGTCAACCAGAAGTCTCTGTGGAACTACGACTATGCTCCACCGCCACCTCCAGAGCAATGTCTCTCTGATGATGAGGTAGGTGAAGTAGAGACCTGGGATTAAGACCTATTAGAGGGGACAGATGAGTTCTCTCTAGCTTATTATCTAAATTGGAAATAATACCTTAGACAGAGTCCTATGATGATTATCAATAAGTAATCATGAGTTCAATCCCAATGGCTCTCCCTTCTCTATTGTGCAATTAAGAAAAGTATTGGGGGCAAGCAGATGGTAATATACGCACTGGTGAATAAGAAAGTTTAGTTCTTTCCGCCGTCTTTCAGTGCTGTTGTTACGGCTACATAAGCGAGATTGAACACTCTGGAGCAGCGCATTAAAGCAAGCGAAGTTTTATTAAGCCGGCGGTCGGGCGGAGACCCTATCTCAATAGTGCACTGACGGGGGACTGGGGTTTCGGGCAAGGGTTTATATAGGATTTGGCTTTCTTTCTTTAGTGAGATGCAGCTCATTGGGGAGGGGGATGGCAGGACAGGGCTGCAGGAGTGTCAAACAGAAATAAAGTTCTCAAGGCCAGAGGTTCCGCAGGGCTAAAAGTTCGCAAGGCCATAAAGTTATCTCCGGCAGCATAACTCTTCAGCCAGGGAGGAAATCTCTGCGAAGCAATTTATCTTCAAAGGGCTGGATATTCTGTAAAATATAACTTTTCACAACAGTTACAAACAAGACACAAGCAAATGGAAGGTGATAGAGGCTGTGGTGCTTTTAGCTTGTAAATCACCAATTGCTACTCCTCCCTACATTCCTCTCTCCAAGTCTTTTTAGCAACTCCCTGCTACATCTTACAAAGAACATCTGAAGCCCCTACATATTTACATATTTAGCAAACCTCTGTGACTTTCTACAGGGAATAGCTGATGCCTCTACACTGTCATAATGGTGCGCATGAATGTCCTGGCCAATGCTCTCAAGAGTATCAGCAATGCTGAAAAGGGAGGCAAGCGCCAGGTTCTTATCAGGCGGTACTCCAAAGTCATTGTCCGGTTTCTAACTGTGATGATGAAGCATGGCTACATTGGTGAATTTGAAATTATTGATGATCACAGCACTGAGAAAATTGTTGTGAACCTCACTGGCAGGTTGAACAAGTGTGGAGTAATCAGCCCCAGATTTGATGTGCAACTCAAAGATCTAGAAAAACGGCAGAACAACCTGCTTCCATCCCGTCAGCTTGGTTTCATTGTACTGACAACCTCAGTGGGCATCATGGATCACGAAGAAGAAGAAAGACGAAAACATACAGGAGGGAAAATCCTGGGATTCTTTTTCTAGGGATGTAATACATATGTGCAAATAAAATGGCTCAATGGATAAAAAAAAGAAAGTTTAAATGATAGGCAATGTGCCATGATACACCTTCATTGTTTGTATCTGACTTCAGTGTAGTTCAAGGATTATCCTTCTAGCTCCTCTAGGTTATCCTGCCTATTAGTTCCCTATAGCCTTAGGATGCCTGGGTTCAGAAAATCATCCTCCCCTTTTACTTCCTTGTTTTGTGGCAGATCACTATGATGGCTCCTGTGGAGTCCAAGTTTTCCCAGTCAACTGGAGATATAGATAAAGTGACAGACACCAAACCACGAGTGGCTGAGTGGCGTTATGGGCCTGCCCGACTGTGGTATGATATGCTGGGTGTCCCTGAAGATGGCAGTGGGTTTGACTATGGCTTCAAACTGAAAAAGATGGAATCCGAACCTGTGGTAAAAGGTAGAATGTTGGAGGTAAGCAACACTGGTATGTAAGGAAAGAATCAGTGTGCCCAGGGCCCTATCAGTTTTACTTCAGTTTTCAATTGGGAAGATACTGGGTAGGGTTTTTTTGGTGAGAGATTTAGGTGTCTTAAGCCTTTGCTTGGTATGGTATATTGCCCTGGTAAGGATTCTATTTGTGAAATGAGTGCTACGCTAGATTAGGGGTAGGAAGAGATGGATATTCCTCCATTATCAGGTTTTTGTCTCAAGTCATGGACTACATTTGATGCATCTGATGTGAGGTTTGGAGTGGGAACTTTGACCAGTGGCCATTCAGGGATTTGTTGTTCCTTCCCTACTTCTACAGGACTTGAGGAAACCTGAGGAAAACAGTGGCACAGACCTTCTGGCTGATGAGAACTTTCTGATGGTGACACAACTGCATTGGGAGGATGATATCATCTGGGACGGGGAGGATGTCAAACACAAAGGGACAAAACCTCAACGTGCAAGCCTGGCGGGCTGGCTTCCTTCCAGCATGACCAGGAATGCCATGGCTTACAATGTTCAGCAAGGTACGCCTCTCTGTCAGCTGTGTCCAGCATGGCCCTTCATCTCAGTGATTCTAAGTGTGCTCAGCTGTCATCTTCTCTGATGCTGAGAGACAGTAAAGCGTTTTGGATCTGAGCCCCGATTCTAGTCTGTAATCATTTTTTATTACACTGTTAACAAGTCAGGATTGGACTCTGATTTCTCATTAGAGAAATGTGAGAACCACTCTGAGGTTAAAGATCTGTCTGAACTATAACAGTGCTTTATCTTCATAGTCTTTTGGTTTCCAAATCTACTTTGTCTTTATCATTCTAGAATTTGCGTTTTCTTTTAAATATGCAAGAAAGGTATGCTGTGTAGAAAACTTTGAAAATGCAATACAGTATCAAATATCACTAGTAATCCTATCCAGAGATTATTATTACTTTTTAACTTTTTGGTGTATTTTGTTTTCAATTTTCTATGTTCTGTGTATGTATGTAGATGAGCTCATCTGTACAGGTAGTTTGTATACTGTGCTTTTCTCTTAACATAAATATTCCATATCATTAAAAGTTCTTCATAAAAAATGTTTAATGACATGGGAAGTTCATTTTAAATGGGAAAAAAGTTTTGAAGTAGCATATTTAATATCCTGTTCATGTAAGTGAAAAAACACTGTATAAACATAGAAAGCTGACTAGAAGAAAATATACCGTAGGGTTTAAAATGCTTATTTCTGGTTTGTAATATCATAGACTTCAGTTTTCTTCTTTATACTTGTCTCTATTTTCCAAATTTTTCTCAGTTAACCTGGACTACTTTTATAATTTGTAAAAAAAAGAAAAACGTCTTATTTTTAAACCTAAGAAATAGTTTTTTCCTCTTCCCATTTTATTTAAATGCTTTATTGGTTGTATAGTATCCTTATGTGGATGTGTTCATAATTTACCAGTAATTATATTTCTGATATAATATAGTTATTACTGTCATTAGCATATTTTACCATATCATTTATTACCATAATTTAACCAGTCCCTTATTAAACATTTGGTCATTCATATTTTGACTATTACAAAAAAAAAAAAAAAAAGACCTGCAGTAAACATTTTTAAAAGGCAATGCTTTTCTTTTATATTTTATATATTTTTAGAGAGATAAAAAGAAGAGAGAAGGAGAGAAACATCGGTGTGAGGTTGGTTTCCTCTCACACATGCCTGTTGCCTCTCACATCCCCTCAACTGGGGACCTGGCCTGCAATCCAGGCATGTGCCCTGACTGGGAATTGAACCCTAAGGCCGGCACTCAATCCACTGAGCCACATTAGCCAGGGCTACAGTGAACATTTTTTTGTCTGTAGCATTGTATTAAAATGAGAAATACACTGTGTCTGTTAGGTTCCTTTTCAGTAAGTAACTTTTCAGTCAGGTGATTAACTCTGCTAACATTTGCTCCTTTTTCCTTTGTTAGCTAGAATCAGGATTGAAAGGAGAATAAATGTTTTGTCTGTTAGTGTTTCTTCCTTCTGTTTTAACTAGGTTTTATAGCCACCCTGGATGATGATAAGCCTTGGTATTCCATTTTCCCCATTGACAATGAGGAATTGGTATATGGACGCTGGGAAGACAATATCATCTGGGATGCTCAGGCCATGCCCCGGCTGTTGGAGCCCCCTGTTTTGACACTTGATCCCAATGATGAGAACCTCATTTTGGGTATGATATTGGCATGGGCCGGTGATTCTCCTCCGTAATTGACATCTTGCAGCTAATATCAAGGAGCAGGAAGAAATCAGAAGGGTTGGGAAGGTCAAGACCAGAAGATTCTAGGTAGCAATTTGAGAGAGCAAAGTTGTGGCCAGTTTCTAGTATTTGTGTACTGTTTAGGGAAAACACAATGTAGGAGTGTTGGAAAGTAGTACCTTTGAGATGCCAGGAGTATAGTTTGTTAGGGTAGGGTGAATCGTGGAGTAGAATTGGTCTGGGGTGGTATGAGAGCTCTGGTTCGGAACTGCAAAGGTATCACTAGGACAGGGGATTCTTATTTTGTTGCCTCCTCAGAGATTCCTGATGAGAAGGAAGAGGCAACCTCTAACTCCCCTTCTAAGGAGAGTAAAAAGGAATCTTCTCTGAAGAAGAGTCGAATTCTCTTAGGGAAAACGGGAGTAATCAAGGAGGAACCACAGCAGGTCTGTGAAGGGAAAAGGGTCTTAGTATTTAGACAAATAAAGAAATGTAATGGAGAAGGGGAGTCTGACTAAGGTTTCTATGATGATCTGTCATTAGAACATGTCTCAGCCAGAAGTAAAAGATCCATGGAATCTCTCCAATGATGAATATTACTACCCCAAGCAACAGGGTCTTAGAGGCACCTTTGGAGGAAATATTATTCAGGTAAGAGCATTTCTTTCTGTGGTGGGTGGAAACCACTGCTTTGTTCTGGTGGAGGAGATGGGTAAAACTTGCCTAGGCTGGAGTTAGTATTGTATTTAATTTGAATCCTTGTATTTTCTGTCTTAGCACTCAATTCCTGCTGTGGAATTACGGCAGCCCTTCTTTCCCACCCACATGGGGCCGATCAAACTCCGGCAGTTCCATCGCCCACCTCTGAAGAAGTACTCCTTTGGAGCATTATCTCAGCCAGGTCCCCACTCAGTCCAACCCCTGCTAAAGCACATAAAAAAGAAGGCTAAGGTATGATTGAATCCTGTTTAGCAAAAAAGAGCTATGAGAGTTAACAGTAAAGTGTAAATTGGGGAAATGGACTGGATATTAGATGATATGAGGGAATTATTGTTCATTTTTTGCAGATGTGATAAAATGGGTATTTAGGAGAATATTCTTATTCTTAGGAGAGATTCATGTGAAAATACTTAAGTGTGAAATGTCATGATGACTGCAGCTTTCTTTTTCTTTCTCAAACTTTATTTTTTATTTTTAGAGAGGGGAAGGGAGGGAGAAGAGAAGGAAAGAAACATCAATGTGTTAGAGATAAACTGATCGGTTGCCTCTTGCACGCCTTCAGCTAGGGCCTTGGCCCGCAACCCAGGCCTGTGCCCTGACTGGGGATTTAGCCAACAACCTTTGGTTTGCAGGCCAGTGCTCAATCCACAGAGCCACACCAGCCAGAGTGTGACTGCACCTTTCAAAAGTAGTGCAGCAACATCTATAGAGACATAGTTAAAGGTAAAACATACCACAAAATGTAAACATTTGTATCTAGGATGTGAGATAAAAAATGTTCATCTGTTTAAAAATTTTTGCAATGAAATTGAAAATAATGCAAGGTAAAATCGTTCTGAGTGTCATTGTCTCAGAATGAACAGCATCAATATGTATAGTTAGTTATTGCCTTATCAGGAACTAGACTGTATTCTCTTTTTCTGGGCAGATGAGAGAACAAGAGAGGCAAGCTTCAGGTGGTGGAGAGATGTTTTTTATGCGCACACCTCAGGATCTCACTGGCAAAGATGGAGATCTTATTCTAGCAGAATACAGTGAGGAAAATGGACCGTTAATGATGCAGGTTGGCATGGCAACAAAAATAAAAAACTATTATAAGCGGGTAAGTCTGTGTTCAGAAAATCTTTATTAATATAGCTATAGTTAGATACACAGCGATGATCTGTGAATATGTATTTTGTCTTTATACAATAAATTTCTTGGGAGAAAGGAATGGTATCTTTTTTTGTAGTTTGTAATACTAGTAAAATACCATGCTCAAGGTAATATTTTGTACAGGTGTATTGATTATGTTATGTGGTAGTAATTGGGTCTGCTGTGTTCCTTATAGAAACCTGGAAAAGATCCCGGAGCCCCAGATTGTAAATATGGAGAAACTGTTTACTGCCATACATCCCCTTTCTTGGGTTCTCTCCATCCTGGCCAGTTACTGCAGGTGAGGTATTCTTCCGTTATGATGCGTTCCTACGGAAATGGACATTGAATAGCTCGTTAGCTCAGAAAGGACCGATTCTAGTTGATTGAGATACTATGAAGTATGGGGAAGATCAACATATTCCAATTTTTTTGATCTTAAAAAAAAACCTGGCTCCTAATTATGTTCTGTTCATAAGCTTAACTTAAAAGAGTTTTTTGAAAATACACACTGGGTAAGAAGTCCAGAAGTATCTGGGTGGCACAGGGAAGTCAACCTTGGATTGATAATTCACTATAGTTAATTTTGATTTCTATGTGTAAAATTGGTATGTTCTGACTGTATTTGTTGTCATTTTGAGTATTCAACCACACCTGGACCTTATAGTCCCCAGGCACAGTGAAGAGTTGTTTTCTCTTTTTTTTTTTTTAAGTATATTTTATTGATTATGCTGTTACAGTTGTCCCTATTTCTTTTCCCTTTGCTCCCCTCCACCCAGTACCCCTCTTCCCTCCAGCAATCCCACCCCCCCTTAATTCATGTCCATGGGTCGTGCATATAAGTTCTTTGTCTTCACCCTTTCCTATATTATTCTTAACTTGCCCCTGTCTATTTTGCTCTTACCAATTATGCTTCTTAATCCCTGCACCATATTTCCCCATTTCTCCCCCTTCCCCCCTCCCAGCTGATAACCCTCCAAAAGATCCCTGTACCTATGATTCTGTTCCTATTCTGGTTTCCTTAGTTGGATTTTGTTTTTATTTTTTAGATTCTGTTGTTGAAAGTTGTGAGTTTATTGTCATTTTAATGTTTATACTTTTGATCCTCTTTTTCTTAAATAAGTCCCTTTAACATTTCATATAATAATGGGTTGGTGATGATGAACTCCTTTAGCTTTACCTTGTCTGGGAAGCACTTTATCTGCCCTTCCATTCAAAATGATAGCTTTGCTGGATAGAGTAATCTTGGTTGAGGGTCCTTGCTTTTCATCACCTTGAATACTTTTTGCCGGTTCCTTCTTGCCTGCAAAGTTTCTGGTGACTCTTTGGTCTGCAGTCTGGTGCTCAGTCCACTGAGCCACACCAGCCAGTGCATGTTCCTGGCATTCTTGCCCTTAACTTCCTTTTGAGGTTTTCTTTCAATACATCCCCATCATTTGTGGCTACTTTGTAGTCTCTTAAAGATCGTTTTTTTAAAAGATATGTGATTTTTTTTCTCCACATATCACATTTAGAATTTTTATACCCATATATTGAAGATCTTTCTTCTTTCTGTCTATTTTTCTGATTTTCTGATAAGTCTCTCCTTACAATCACAGGTTTCTTGTGACAAGTGATTCCCATCTGGCTGCTACTTAAGCTTGAATGTTTTTGTCCTGTGTGTTTAATGTGTTCTCTAGCACACTTTTTACTTCATTAGTCTTTTAAAATCAATTTATTTAACAAATCTCTTGCTCTCTCCTTTATTATGTCACAGTCTATTCTGGAGTCTAGGGTACCTAGTATAGTACTTGTTTGTTTTTAGAGCGGTTTTCATATATAATTTTTATAGCCATCCTGTGAGGTATCAGGCATTTTAAGTATCTCAGTTTTGTGTATGAGGGAATTTAAGCTCAGAGATATTAACTTATCTGATGTCATACAGTGAATAGCAGCAGAGCAGTCAAAGTCATTTGAATCCAAATCCTGTAGTTTCCCCATTACCTAATCTTAAAAATAGCCAGTGGGGAAAAATTACCTGCCTAATCCCATTTGATATTCTATATTATAATTTGTTTATAATACTGGATAGATGCTATAATGGGGAAGGAGAGCAAATTAGCACGATTTACCTTTTCATTCGTTGATTAAATTTCCTAGGGTTTCTCTGTATATAACTTTCATGTTTTTACTTTCTTTAGGCATTTGAGAACAATCTTTTTCGTGCCCCAATTTATCTTCATAAGATGCCAGAAACTGATTTCCTTATTATTCGGACAAGGCAAGGTTACTATATTCGGGAATTAGTGGATATCTTTGTGGTTGGCCAGCAGTGCCCCTTGTTTGAAGTTCCTGGGCCCAACTCCAAAAGGGCCAATACACATATTCGAGACTTTCTCCAGGTAAGAAGGAGGGGATAGGTAGAGGATCAAGATACACATAAAAGGGTGTGTGTATTTGGGGGCATATCAGGAAAGATCAAAACACATAGGGGCTTAGCAGGGGAAGGGACCCTGGTGACTTTTATCCTTTACTTTGCCACATAAAAAATTTTGGTTTGTTGGGCAGGTTTTTATATACCGCCTCTTCTGGAAGAGTACTGATCGGCCCAGACGGATTCGGATGGAAGATATTAAAAAAGCCTTTCCTTCTCATTCAGAAAGCAGCATCCGGAAGAGGCTAAAGCTCTGCGCTGACTTCAAACGCACAGGTCGTCAGTTATGAGTAATTATTTGTCCTCTCTTCCTCTTTCCAAGAAAGGAATTATAGCTTTCAATTAAAGGATAAGCATACAGCTAATAAAATAGAAGTAGAAATTGATAGTCATCAAAAGGAGGAGGTAGCAAATCTATCACTTAATGGAAGCCCTGATTGTTTTTTGATTTTGCCTGCCAGGAAATTCAGCATGATTGATGGACGTCTTATATGAGATGTAGGAAACCTAGCAGCGGAGATTTTCTTGGCTAGTCAGGCTAACTGTGGCTAGGCTAACTGGTACCTCCTAGGACATTGCCTGGTTTAGTCTTAGCTTGCTATCCCTGCTGCTGTCAATAAAGGGGCCTTTGGAATTCAGAATAGTCTCATTCTCTCTTTGTATCTTTTCTAGGAATGGATTCAAATTGGTGGGTGCTGAAGTCTGATTTCCGTTTACCAACTGAGGAGGAGATCAGAGCTATGGTGTCTCCAGAGCAGTGCTGTGCTTATTATAGCATGATAGCTGCAGAGCAGCGGCTGAAGGTGAACATCTTCCTCTTGGGCATCGCCTGTGCCCATGGCCTTTCTTCAGAGAGACAGGACAAAGGCTGTTCTCACTGGTTTATAGAAATTATGGTTATTAGATTATTACCAGTTATTTGAAAATTCTAGCTGTATGAGATACATTGGTTCTGGGGAAAACCTACCATGTAGCTGAATATCAGTGGAAAGGCTTAATGAAGGACTTAAGACAGATCGTTTTGCCTTGAAAATGGCTGCTTATCCATTGGGTGGTGACTTTAAACTGTTCTTTACAAGACAGGTATGTAAGCAGGGAAAGTATTTCTTAGTTGTTTACCACAGCTTTCCAGATGGGCAGAGATGATGGTGATGCTGCACATGTGATCTAAAGAAGCACAGTGTCCTTATAAGGCCAAAATATGAAAGATCCAGCTAGGGTGAGTTAGTACAACTCTATCCCACTGAGTTAATGAGCATTTCTGTTTAGCTTCCTGTATCTTCTGATAACCTAAGGATGTAGAATTGTGATAGATACAGCAAAGATTTTATAGAATCCATTCTATATTGTAAAATGTGCGTTGATGTTCTGTACTTGATATTCAATGAAACTTGTGCTTTGTGTTTTTAATTTATGATTTATGGATGGATTTGTCCTCTGCTAGGATGCTGGCTATGGTGAGAAGTCCTTTTTTGCTCCAGAAGAAGAAAATGAGGAAGATTTCCAGATGAAGATTGATGATGAGGTAAGGCTTTACACTAATTTTTATTAATACATCTCATTTGTCTTTAAAAAAAACCCACAGCTCTATTGTGATGTGATTGACATAGAATAAACATTTAAAGTATACTATTTGGTATGTTTTTTTTTTTTTTTTTAATATATTTTATTGACTATGCTATTACAGTTGTCCCAATTGTTCCCCTTTGTCCCCTCCACCCAGTACCCCCTTCCCTCCAGCAAACCCCACTCCTTAGTTCATGTCCATGGGTCATGCATATAAGTTCTTTGGCTACTCCATTTCCTATACTGTTCTTATCCCCCTGTCCATTTTGTGCCTACCAGTTTGTACTTCTTCTTTTTTTTTTTTTAATGTGTTTTATTGTTTATAATATTACATTTGTCCCAATTTCCCTTACCTCTGCTCCCCTCCACCTTGTGGTCCCCCTCCCTCCAGTTGTCCCCCCCTTTTAGACCATGTCCATTAGTTGTGCATACAGTTCTTCTCAACCTCTCTCTGTCGATTCCATTCCCTCCTACCATGATCCTTAATTCCTATATCATCTCCCTCCCTCTCCCCGTTCCCCCTCCCTGTTGACCTCCCCCCAATATGTTCCCCATACCTATAGTTCTTTTTCCACTCTCGTTGCCTGTTTAGTTCGCCTTTGTTTCAGTTCCCTAGCTTCTGTTGTTTCTTGTGATGCAGTTTTCATTTTAGATTTCATAGTTTTGATCCTCCTTTTTCTAAACCAGTCCCTTTAACATCTCATATAACAGTGGTTTGGATCTAATGAACTCTTTCAGTTTTATTTTGTCCTGGAAACACTTTCTCTGCCCTTCTATTCTGAATGACAATTTCGCTGGATAGAGTATTCGTGGTTGTAGGTTTTGGATTTTCATTACTTTGAATATTTCTTGCCAGTCCCTTCTTGCCTGCAGGGTCTCCCTTGAGAAGTCAGCTGATAGTCTAATTGGGACCCCTTTGTACATGATTCTTTTCTTCTCTCTTGCTGCTTTTAAGATTCTCTCTTTATCTTTAATTTTTGACATTTTGATGATAATGTGTCTTGGAGTGGTTCTCCCTGGGTCCAGTTTTTTTGGAATTCTCTGTGCTTCCTGGACCTGTAAGTCTATTTCCTTCCCCAAGTTTGGGAAGTTCTCCTTTATTATATTTTCACTCAATTTTTCTAGTTCGTCTTCTTTGTTCTCTGGCAAGCCAATGATTCTTATGTTGGGCCTTTTATAGCTGTCCCAGAGGTTTCTGATCCTCTCATCGTTGCTTCCCGTTCCTTCCCTATATTCTGGTTTGTTGAGATGAACTCTGGATTTTTTTTCCTCACAATCTGTCTCGTATGTGGTTTTGTTCCTTTCGTTATGAGTGTTTTTCGCTTCTTTCTCATCTTTTTCCAGATCTTTTGTTAATTCTGTAAGCCACCTGATAACAATGGCCCTGAACTGAGCCTCTGACAGGTTTCTTATTTGTTCATCTGTCAGATTCCTCATCTGTTGCCTGGTGAGCTGCGCCACCGGGATTTCTATAGTTGTCTGCCTCATTTTGACAGATGCGTTTTGTTTTCTTGGGCCGGCTATAGGGGGCAGTGCATGTGTACTCGTCACGACCCAGCGACCGGCGGCAATCCGCAACCTTTCTCGCTGCACCGTGGTGCTTTGTCGTCACAACCCAGCGACAGGCGCCTGTCCGCAACCTATTTCGCAGCCCTGTGGCACTTTCTTTGGGGGCGGGGGTCCAAGATGGATTCACACAGTTATTCCGCTAGGAGACCGGGATCCGTCCTCCCATCCCCTGGGCCTCACTGTTCAAGGCGATGTGGTGGTTGCTTTCCCCAGCGTTGGGGTCGCGAGCTGCCGGGGTTCGACTGCAGCCGGGATTGTTCTCCCTGCCGCTGGGATTGCTCTCCCTGCCGCTGTCCCAGGTGCGACCGCAAACAGCACCGCCCCCTTTCGCTCGTCCTACCTGCCCAAAGGGCGCCGCTGGTTTATAACTTCATACGTTGGGCTTCCGTGTAGCTTTATTTTCTGGAATTTCTAGTTATCCTTTGTTTTGAAGTAGTTGTAATCCTCTTTAGTTGTAGAGGGAGACCGAGCGTGTCCGTCTAAGCCTCCATCTTGGCCGGAAGTCTATTTGGTATGTTTTGATGTATGTTTCTATCTATGAAATTCTCATGACAAGGTAAGGAATGTGTCTGTCACTCCCAAAAGTTTCTTAGTGCTCCTTTGAAATTCTTCTCTTTACCCTCACTGTCCCCTGACAACTATTGATCTTTCTGTCACTATAGGTTAGTTATCATTTTCTAGAATTTTAGATAAATGGAATCATATGGTATGCACTCTTTCTTTTAAAAATATATATGTTTTAAAGATTTTATTTATTTACTTTTAAAGAGAGAAGAAGGGAGGGAGAAAGAGAGGGAGATAAACATCAGTGTGTAAGAGATACATTGATCGGTTGCCTCGTACACATCCCCAACTGGAGACCTGGCCCGCAACCCAGGCATGTGCCCTGACTAGGAATCGAACCAGCGACCTTTTGGTTTGTAGGCCGGCGCTTAATCCACTGAGCTACTCCAGCCAGGCCTCTTTCTTTTTTTAATTGTGGTAAAATATACATAATATAAAATTTACCATCTTAATTTTTAAGTGTATAGTTCAGTAGTGTTAGTGCATTCACATTGTTGTACATCCAATCTACAGAATTCTTCATCTTATAAAACTGACATTCTAGTATCCATTAAACAGTAACTCCCCAGTCCTGCCTTCTCCAGCTCCTGGCAGCCACCATTCTACTTTCTGTCTATGTATGTTAGCTACTCTAGGTACTTCACCAAAGTGAAATCATAGAATATTTGTTTTTATGTTACTGTTTATTTCCTGTAGCATAAAATCCTCAAAATTTGTCATTGTTGTTACATGTCAGAATTATCTTCGTTTCAAGGCTAAATAATATTTCATTTTTTGTTTATTCATTCACACTGACGGATGGGTGTTTCCATCTCTTGGATATTGTGAATAGTGCTGCTATGTACGTGGGTGTGCAGATACCTGTTTAAGACCTGCTTTCAATTCTTTTGCATATATACCCAGAAGTGGGATTACTGGATCATATGGTAGTTCTAATTTTAGTTTTTTTGAGGAATATCAATACTGTTTTCCAAAGCAGCTACACCATTTTACATTCCTATCAATGGTATGAAAGTTTCAGTTATTTCATACTTTTGCCAACACTTGTTATTTGTTTTTTTTTTTTATTTGTTTTTTTGATAGTAGCCATCCTAATGGGTGTGAGGTGGTATCTCATTGTGGTTTTGATTTGCATTTCCCTAATGATTAGTGATGTTGAGCATCTTTTCATGTGCTCGTTGGATACTTCTGTCTTCTTGTTAGAACTTCTATTCAAGTTCTTTGCCCATTTTTGAATTGGGTTGTTTGTTTTTTGTTGTTGAGTTGTTGGAGTTCTTCATATGTTCTGGATATTAACCTCTCATTAGATGTTACACAAATATTTTCTTCCATTTTGTAGGTTGCCTTTTCACTCTGTTGTGTCCTTTGATGCAGAAATGTTTTTATTTTGATGTAATCCAGTTTATCTAATTTTACTTTTGTTGCTTGTACTTTTGGTTCCATGTCCAAGAAATCATTGCCAAATCCAGTGTCATGAAGATTTCTCTCTGTTTTTTTTTAAAGAGTTTTACATTTTTCATATGTTTAGATCTTGGATCCATTTTGAGTTAATTTTTATAAATGTTGTAAAGTGAAGGTTCGATTTCATTATTTTGCATGTGAATATTTTGTTTCTTCAGCACCATTTGTTGAAAGTATGTGTTCTTTCTTCTTTAAATCTGTAATTATGTTGTGATTCATGCAAGTTGTGTGTATTGATAGTTATATTGTTTTAGATCTTATGTTTAGATCCATTTAGAGTTAATTTTTATATAGGCCACATGGTATAGATGAAGGTTCTTTTTTGCATAGGCATGAATGTCCAGTTATTCTAGAACCATTTTTTAAAAAGTCTAATGGTCTTTTAAAAGAAAAAAATTGATCATGCCACAGCCTTTGGGTCCTTACTTCTTTCAGGAAGAAGTCCTTAACATGATTTACAAGGATGTACATGATTTGGGTCTTGTCGTCGGCAGCCGTCCGTCTCGAGAGACGATGGTGTAGCTTCTTAAGAGTCTATCTGCACCGCCGAGAATGGCTGTGCAGTCCGACTCGGGAGTGACACGGTATCTGTCTCCTCCCGTGTTGAATCGACATCTTGCGATGACGCTGGAGTGTCCTCTCCAGTGGAGCTGAAGCTACAGAGCCTGGGCAGGGTGATATGGAGGGTGTGCTGTTGCCCATGCAGCAGACCCCCCCTCTCTTCGCAGCTGAAGGATCCAAGGGAAAGACGGAGTCAATACAGCTTGGCTTCAGGTGCGCCGCAGGAGTTGCCGGTGTTGACTACAACGTCAAACCGCCTTAGGGACTCCGGCTCCGGATTTTCTGTCGGGGTTTACTCCCTTAGCCTTTCCCCAGAAGAGGTATGCCGCAAGGCAGTGGAGGTTTTTTGGAGTCAGAGTTTTCCTTCTCTGATGTGCCCTGACTGGAAGATCGAACCAGCGACACTTAGCTCACAGGCCAACGCTCAATCCACTGAGCCAAACCAGCCAGGGTCTTGTATATAACTGTAATCTGCTCTCATGTCCTGTCATTGCCCATTTTGTATTCCAAGCTGCAAACATATAATACTGAAACGCAATCAGTTCCCTAAATTTCTTCCTGTTGCCTTTTAGGATTTTGTAGCTGCTATTCCGTCTGCCTAGAATATTTTTCTCTCTACTCTTCTTCCATGTGACCTTCACTTACAAGTTACATTTTCTTAAGCTTTCCCTGACTCTTGCCCTCATTCTCACCCTTCATTCAGATTGGATCATCATCCTTCTTTTCTTTATGTACATATAGTACTTTGTTCTCTCCTATCGTGGCACTGATCGTGCAGTGTTGGATTTGGTTGGTTGGTTGTCTCTTCCTCACTAATAGGACGTCATTGAAAAAGTGGTGCTGGCATGTGGTACATAATTAATCACTCATTAAGTGAGTGAATGATTGTAAATGAGGTCAGACAGAATGAGTAAAGAATCATTTGTGCACACTTCTTTTGAGGTTGGAGTGAAAAATGATTGGATTTCTAAGAATTTCAGAAATTAGGAAGTCTGAATGGCCTTCAAGATTGAATTCTGAATCTAGAGAATTGGCCACTTTCTGGCTAATTATGTATACTCTTGACTGACCTTGTCTTAATTCCCTGATTATTTTGTGGGGTTGGTAAACACAATTTAAGGTCCCAGAAGAGGACAGGCCTTTTTTACCAAATCAGTGGCAGAGGTAGAATGGACTTTGGTTTAGTGCTGCTGAGTTTGGGCTCAGTGCTTTGTAAAGCATGCTTATCGTCTCATTATGAGACTATATAGGTCATTCTAAAGTCATTTGAGCAATTGGACAATCAGATGCAGTCATCAATCTAACTTACCTCTTTGCACATCCTGAGGGCGGGGATAACACTGTATGAAAACTCAGTTAAGCCCAAGGGATAGGGGGCTACAGGGTATCAATGTTCCACATATTCCTCCTCATACTGTCTGGGAACTTGACCTCTATTTAATAACATCATTTAAGTACCGTAGGAAAGAACAGTGAGCTAAGCACTGGGTAGCTTTATGTAGCTATTGAACTTTGTGGACAGTTTAAGAAAGCATCAAATTGTACATTATTGTAATTATTCCAACCATTCTAAGTATGGCTAGATATACAGCAAAGTTTCCCAGAGCCTTTAGGATCTTTTTTTATACCTCAGGTTCGCACTGCTCCTTGGAACACCACACGGGCCTTCATTGCTGCCATGAAGGGCAAGTGTCTCTTGGAGGTGACTGGGGTGGCAGATCCCACAGGGTGTGGTGAAGGATTTTCCTATGTGAAGATTCCAAACAAACCAACCCAGCAGAAGGTGAGACTGTGAATTTCTAGAAGGCAAGAATCCACGAAGAAAGAAACGGAGGTTACGTAGCGGAGATGAATGGGATAGAGGATCTGGAAAACAGTTAAGGTGACAGGATGAGCTTAGAATAGGCATCTATTATAATGAGTTAAACTTACTGGGATTCTTACCTGTTTCGTTTTATTTTGTCTTTGAGGTAGGATGACAAGGAGCCTCAGCCAGTGAAGAAGACAGTGACAGGAACAGATGCAGACCTCCGTCGCCTCTCTCTGAAAAATGCTAAGCAACTTCTACGTAAATTTGGTGTGCCTGAGGAAGAGGTGCGTGTGGAAAAGGAAAACTTAGAGCCTCCTAGGGGCTTTGTATAAAGAGGGAAAAGCTAGGAGGCAGATGTAAGGACTGTCTGAAGAATTTTGTGGTGTAGGTTGTAGCATACTGGATCTTGGATACCTTTTTAGGAGTTAGCTTTCCCAAAGCTTTCTGTTTATTCTGCTTTGGGTGAATTTTTTTTTTTTTGTCTACCTCCCTGTGTGCCTTGCTTTGTTCTTTGAGATCCCTGAATGAACTGTGTATGTGTGTGTATATGTGTGTGTCTCTCTCCTGTAGATTAAAAAGTTGTCCCGCTGGGAAGTGATCGATGTGGTACGCACAATGTCAACAGAACAGGCCCGCTCTGGAGAAGGGCCTATGAGTAAATTTGCCCGTGGATCAAGGTTTTCTGTGGCTGAGCATCAAGAACGTTACAAAGAGGAATGTCAGCGCATCTTTGACCTGCAGAACAAGTGTGTTCTTTTAGTGTTGCAGAAAGTCCAAGCTGGAAGAGGGGTGGGGTCCCAGGCACTATTTTACAATGACTAGGAGGTCACCTAATAATATGAGTTAGGTACTCAGGTATTTTAGATTTCAGGGTGGTATCTGTTCATAATACTGCTAAAGTACCTACTCCCTTCAAAGCAACTTGGCAAAGGTTTTGAATGGTAAGAGATGTTAGGTTTGACCTTTGGTTCCATGGCAATTATTGTGGTCTACCTGTGCCAGGAAACCACCACAGTGGTGATAAGGGACAGGTGTGTTTTTTCTGAAGGCATACTGGTGAGAGAATGATAATGCCCTATTAAAAATGAGCAGTGTGCTTATTCTCAGGCTTTTCCCAGGAATTCTGAATATGAAATGCTGTATTACTTCATATTTCAAACTTGCCTTGTTAACTACACATCTAGGAACACTTTGTAAAAGCTTTTCTGTTAGGGTCTCATGTCTTAGTGGATTTTGAGTAATATTCCTTTTTAAAGTTCATTTTTCAATTTCCTACTCTTGCCTAAAACCATATTTGTTCAGCTCTTTTGAATTTCCCCTCATCTTAGTTTAACGTTTTTTTTTCTCTTTTTAGGGTTTTGTCATCGATTGAAGTCTTATCAACTGACACAGATAGCAGCTCAGCTGAAGACAGTGACTTTGAAGAAATGGGAAAGAACATTGAGAATATGTTGCAGAATAAGAAAACCAGCTCTCAGCTATCACGTGAACGGGAGGAGCAGGAGCGAAAGGAACTACAGCGGATGCTACTGGGTAAGGCTAGTGGCTTCACAGACAGAGAGAACAGAGAAGGATTAAAAGAATATATAGAGCTTCACACTAATACCTGAGGTAAAACCATAGGCAGAAGGAGTAGGGAATGAGTGTAGAAGAGCCCGTAAATGAGGTAGAGATTACTGAAAACTGGATTCTAGAGATGCTGCCAATCTGCTGCTGCCTCTGTCTGGGCCAGACCTGGCCAAGCCAGTGTTATCACCTGCCCTTCAGGTGAGCTTTCTGGCCATTCATCCTAGATGAATAGGTAAGAGTTTTATTTTTTATTTTTTAATTTTTTAATTTTTTTTAATTTCTTTTCTTATGGAGCCAAGTTTGAGCCTTGGCAGTTAGATTTTTTAAAAGAATATTTTATTTATTTTTATCTACCTATCTATCTACTTATTTATTTATTGTTTTTCTATTACAGTTGTATTTATTTTTAGAGAGAGGGGAATTGAGGGAGAAAAAGTGGGAGTGACACATCAATGTGTGGTTGCCTGTTGTGTACCCCCAACTGGGGACCTGGCCCACAACTCAGGCATGTGCCCTGACTGGAAATTGAACCAGCAACCCTTTGGTTCACGGGCTGGTGCTCAATCCACTGAGCTGCACCAGCCAGGGTGGTAAGAGTTCTTAATACAGAATCCATGGATGAATTTGGGGGGTTGTTCTTAATCCCTCTGAAATCATGTGTAAAATTCTATGCAAGGGTGCCTTTTCTGAAGAGAAGATCCATGCATTTCAGCAGATTCTCAAAGGAGTCTTAGACCCTAAAAAAGGGTTTTAAATAACCAAAAATTGTAGAAGCTGAGGGTGGGGGTAATAAAGTTTTGAATTGGTTTGGGATATGGACATTGGGAATGAAAAGAGAAGGAAAACCGAGGTGACCTTAAGAGTTCACTCAGGGCTTGCTAGAAAGATGGTAGTACCATTGATTAAAGTAGTTAATTTTAAAGAAAGAAGCAGTATTAAGACAGGAAGCTGTAATGTGTGAAATTTTGAGGTCCCCTTCCCACTATGCATCTAAAACACGCGATTGAAAACATGGATGTAGATACTGAATGACTATTCTCACTCATAATAGCTTTTCCTTTGTTTCCTTCTCTCTGTAAAAGCTTTGTGTAATTTTGTTATTCTGACTACCTGTAAAGATGTGATGAAGCCTTTTCAGCAGTGTGGTCCCAGATCAGCAGTATTAGCGTCACATGAGAGCTTGTTAGAAATGCAGAATCTCAGGCCTCACCCCAAATCTACTGAATTAGAATCTGTAGTTTAACGAGATTCTCAGGTGACTCTTACTCATGTTAAAGTTGGAGAAGCATACTGCAGGCCTTACGACTCTCAGTTTGTTTCTGTGGTGCCATTTTCCGCCCTGGGTGCTTGGATGGTGTTCTTTAATCTGCTCATCAACTACTTTCTGCTTGGACTTTCTTCTTACTGTCGCTCAGAGGAGTCAGTGCATCTACTGCTCTTCTGTCCCCTATAACAAGCACGTAGTTCTTTGAGATCCTTCCAGAACTTTATAAAAATGGGAACATTAGCAGTGGTAAAATGAAGCCAGGAAAGGACAGGTCAGTGTATTTGGGGGTTGGTGGGGGCTTTTATACTTTCTGTTAGATCTATAGTTTTGTGGCATGTTGAGAGCTTCAAGGTTTTTGCTTAACTCCGAGAAAATGCCCATTTGGGTGGTAGGGAGAATGTGTGGAAATCTTTTTCTGCCTTGCAGCAGCAGGCTCAGCAGCAGCAGGAAACAGTCACAGAGATGATGACACAGCTTCTGTGACTAGCCTTAACTCTTCTGCCACTGGCCGTTGTCTCAAGATTTATCGTACATTTCGCGATGAAGAGGGGAAAGAGTATGTTCGCTGTGAGACAGTCCGAAAGCCAGCTGTCATAGATGCCTATGTGCGCATACGGACCACAAAAGATGAGGAGTTCATGTGAGTTTGACTCACCACTCCCCATTGTGATAAGAATGGTATTGGTGGGGAGCAGAAGTAAAGGTGAGTGCTTTGGTTTTAGTGACAGGATTGGGCACGGTTGTTCCTGGAGGTCTGTTAATTGGAAACCATCTTGCCTTTTAGCTCTTTGGGTTTGAATAGAGCCAAATCACAGGGAGAATCCAAAATCTGACACAATACAAAGGCATGTTTTCAGTTCTACCTGGGTCCTTTGCATTTTGGTTAGTTGGTTGGCTGGCAAACATCTTAGGGATTACTCTCATTCTGAGAGACGTACCACTCTACAAATGGAAGGCTGGTGAGCGGGAGAGATGGAAGTGCCATGTGGCCCCCTTTATTTCAGTATAGATGGATTACTGTAATTCAGAGATGTTTAGCTATTAGGACAGTCTTTTCGGTTTAGGTTTGCTTATTGTCCTGTGATTTCCACCCCCACCCCCCACTGTTATGCAGTCGGAAATTTGCCCTTTTTGATGAACAGCATCGAGAAGAGATGCGAAAAGAACGGCGGAGGATTCAAGAGCAACTGAGGCGGCTTAAGCGGAACCAGGAAAAGGAGAAGCTTAAGGGTCCTCCTGAGAAAAAGCCAAAAAAATTGAAGGAGCGTCCCGACCTAAAGGTAAGTATAGTGCGCTGATCATAACTAACAAAGCAAAGGAAGAAGGCATGCTTTTTCTCTTAGCTATTGGGATTCTTGCTGGGAATGAGGGCAGTGTCATCAAAAACTAGTCTGAATTGATGTAGCTGCTTGAGTGTTTTCAGTACTAGTATGACTGGTACCGACAAACCCAGACCATTGGGTGTCATTTCATATTTCATCCATTGGAAATATTTTCTAGGAGTTGAGATATGTTTGGTAGATTTTTTACATATACATTTATGTACACAGGTACATATATACATATCTTGTTTTTAAATTGTATGTATTGAAGCAACAGAAACATAAAACACATGTTGCTTTGCATAACTTAGGTAGGATTCCAGATATTACTATGCAGTGTAACTGTAACGTGCAGCATAAAATGAGACAACTGTGGTACAGTGGAAGGAGCCGTGGACTTGCAAAGAGAAGACCTGGATTCAGGTCTGCTTGCTATTTAATAGCTCTGTGCCTTGATCTCTCCAAACCTGTTCCTCTTCTATAAAATGATACCTCCCTTACAGGGTTCTTGTATTAAGTGATATAATGCACAGGAGGCACTTGATAAACTAAAATTTTCAACAAATTTAAACTGGTGTTAACATGAGCTCATTAAAAAAATATATATATATATGTATATATTTTAAAGTTTAACTTTGAGCAAATTTATTTTTATTTTTTTATTAATTTATTTTTTAACAAGGTTACTTTATTTCATTTTATTTATCTGTTTTTAGAGAGAGGGAAAAGGAGAAAGAGAGGGAGAGAAACATCACTGAGTGGTTGCCTCTCACTCGTGCCCCCAACTGGGGACCTGATGTGCAACCGAGTCATGTGCCCTGAATGGGAATCGAACTAGCAACACTTGGCTCACAGGCCGATGCTCAATCCACTGAGCCACAGCAGCCAGGGCTTTAAAATACTTTAATATTCTTTCTTGTATCATAAGTCCTTCCTTGTATCATAAATACAATACAGTATTGACCTCATTTTATAGATGAAAATGGAGTCAGTTGCAAAACTGAGATGGGAACTTGGTATTTATTATTATTTTTTTAAAGTATATTTTATTGATTATATTGTTAAAATAGTTCCAATTTTTTCCCCTTTGCTCCCCTCCACCCAGCACCCCCCTCCCCTAACAATACCCCCACCCAATCCATGCCCATGGGTCATACATACAAGCTCTCCTGCTTCACCCTTTCATATATTTTTCTTTTTTTAAAAAAATAAATAATTATTTTAACAATAAAAAATAACAATCCCTCCCTCTCAGACTTAAGACCCTTTATAATCTTATAAAGGACAATGGGCGAAGGTCTCGTGTTTCTCTAGCTGCTTCAAGCTGGACATGGTCGTCGTCCTACCTACCCTTGGGTCCAGAAATCCCTCATAAGAGTCGGGGTGTGGAGCGGAGGGTGGCCTTCCCACATGGGAAAGGATCTTGCAGACTCCAGGTCAGTTGGCTGTCCCCAGACAACCGCATACTTGGTTTAACAGGCTGGCATCCTTGTATTCTGGAGGCAACAGATTTGGCAACAGGGTTAAAAGATATCATTCAATCCATAACCACTAGATGACAAAAGGCAGGGATTAATTTTTCAATGTCCCACATTAGGGAAAAGAAGGGCTTCTTTGGAGGAAGGTGTGCCAGGTACATACATCTCACCTGTCCAAAACCCTTTTGCCCATTATACTTAGTTTTGACTGAGGGAAATATTTTAGGTTTCCCTACTCTCAGGCCTCTGGGCTCTTTCTGTCCAAGCCTTTAGGACAGAAAAGAGAAACCAGTTTTAAAGTGAAGCCCACAGACCACCCCATTCTTCACCAACCCAGCCACTTAGTTCAGCCAAACCATTGAGTCTCAGGAGGCAGCGCTGCAGAAGGATTAAGTGAGGCCTATACCTACAGACAATCACTCAGGCAATGAGATCGTAGGCTTATGCCCTTTGAAAACAGAAAACACATGTTAATTTATGTAACATAACCCACAAACAAGTCTCTAAATCTGTAGGACTGTCTTATCGGAAAGACATCCAGTTGCAAGGCATTTGACGTTCTTCTTGCCTGTAAATTAAACATCTTTGATAATGCCACAGACATAGTTTAACTTCCAAATGAAGACAAATTTTAAATGAAAAGAAACCTTAAAGATGGTTAGCTGCACTACTTTACAGTCCACCACTGAGCATTGTGATTTTCCTTGAATCGTGATTTTTCTCCCTAGGGTATTTATTATTTAGCCATTTCCTTGGGGCTGGGAATGCAGCCTTGGGCCTCCAACAGCCTTTCTTCTGTGCATTTGCTATTTTCATAGTTTATAACTTAAATTGGGAATAGAAATTCTCTCCCTTTTTTTTCTTACTTGATATTTAAAGAAATGTTTATTCTCTATATTTTTATAATGTGTCCTTTCTATACATGCATGCACTTTTGTCCAGTACCTTCTGTTTAACAGTTCTTTTTGAACCAAAGTTCTGAGCCTGCCTTTGTTTCTATCCTGCCTTGTATGTATTTCCTGTTTCTTTTGTAGCAGGCTTTTGTTTATTTTTCTATGCAAAAAAATGTCACTGAAAGTTTTATTCTGGAAAGGTCATAGGCTGAACTACTTAAATTGTATATATTTCATCTGACATTAATATTTTTTCTCCTGTAGCTCAAATGTGGGGCTTGTGGTGCCATTGGGCATATGAGGACAAACAAATTCTGCCCTCTCTATTATCAAACAAATGCTCCACCTTCCAACCCTGTTGCCATGACAGAAGAGCAGGAGGAGGAGTTGGAAAAGACAGTCATTCATAATGATAATGAAGAACTTATCAAGGTTGAAGGGACCAAGATTGTCTTAGGGAAACAGCTAATTGAGAGGTAAGGGGTAGCAAGCAGGCAGGAAGTGCCGTGGAAGAGATCTGTTGGTGGTTGGTGATATTGATGGGTAGCAGGGGTGGATGTGATATGTTATCTGTCGTGGAACTGAAGGGATGGGAACTTTGATGGATTTTCCTCCATAATTGTTGACAGTAATGAAAACTACAGTCCTTTGTTGTAAGGCACTTACTAAGTTTTACCACTTGCTCTGAGTTTTCTTTTTTTAAAAAAATTTATTTATTGTTTTTTTCTATTACAGTTGTCCCACTTTTTCCACCTTTGCTCTCCCCTGCTCCACCCACCTCCCCAATCTCCCACAGGCCATCCCCATTTAGTTGTCCATGTCCACAGGTCATTCACACTAGTTTGTTCATTTGCTTCTAATTCTTTTTAAGTTTTGAGTTCTTTCTGTATCCTTGTTGATTTAATTTATTAATACTGTAATAGTCATGTTTTGAAGCACATTAGGTAAGGGAAATTTTCTAATTTCCCAGTTCTCTTGATTCCGTACAGTGGAAGGGAAGAGGGTGGATCGGCTTGTAATGATTGAGGGAAAGTCAAACTAGTTTGTTTGTCTATTTGCAAAATCAGTTCTTAAGTTTTTCCTTATTTCCATTCTGAGTAAGTTAAGTTTCCTAGCCCTTTAACCTAAGATAGAATGTTAGAGGCAGGAGAACTCTTGAAATTCATTTAGCCTAGTCTCCTTATCTTCTAAATAGGAAATTTAGGTGAAGTTGTGGCTTGCCTAGCTTTTTATTAATTTGGAGATCCTGTGAGACCTGGCCTGATCTGAGCTTTAGATTGTGGATGTCCGGCCTTTGGTTGGCTTTTTCCTCCCCAGGTTCAGGGTCAGGTACTTGGGACTTTTTCACTCTAGTTGCCTTTTCTTCTGGGGACTAGAAATAGGGACTGTGCACTATGAAAATGTTATTGATTACAGTGCCGACGAGGTTCGCAGAAAATCTCTGGTTCTCAAGTTCCCTAAACAGCAACTTCCTCCCAAGAAGAAACGGCGAGTTGGAACCACTGTTCACTGTGACTATCTGAATGTGAGTATTTGCATTGCTTCTTTCTGACAAGATGAGAGTCTCTTTGATTCCCCTAGCCCTCAAAGCCATGGTTCTGATACAGCCTTAGATTCTCCCTTTGCCCTTGCCCTGAAAATTATGTGGACTGTTCATTATAAGACTTCCAAACTATATTTGTCTAGCTAGAAGAAAATACTGTTTTTTTAATCTACAGATGTTTCTGATTCCTTGTTTCTCCTTAGAGACCTCATAAGTCCATCCACCGACGCCGGACAGATCCTATGGTGACATTGTCATCCATCTTGGAGTCTATCATCAATGACATGAGAGATCTTCCAAATGTGAGTTCATTGCATTCACATCTGCAGTAGGGATAGCAAGGCTCTTTCTTTGTTCTGTCTGTGACTTCAGTTAGAGGACAGCAGAGTACAGTCCTATGTATGTGAAACTCCCAATTCTTTGGGATGTAGTTTTTGGGTGGGTTTTTCTTTTTAACGATTTAGTAGAGGAAATAGACCTGCTCCATTAGAAAGAGTCCTTTCAGAGTTGGTGGCTAGGTAGACAGGTAAGATGAGAGACAATCTTCAGGAATTGGCTCTGGCTAGTATTCTTTGTTTATGGATGGTACTGGCTCTTGTTTGCACAGACATACCCTTTCCACACTCCAGTGAATGGAAAGGTTGTAAAAGATTACTACAAAATCATCACTCGACCAATGGACTTACAGACGCTCCGTGAAAATGTGCGTAAACGCCTCTACCCATCTCGGGAAGAGTTCAGAGAGCATTTGGAGCTCATTGTGAAAAATAGTGCAACCTACAATGGTAAGAATCATCTGTTCTTTAACTGAAGATGTCGCCTTTCAGATGCTTCTTTATATCCCTTACTAGTTGTAAATTCAGACTAGGTTGAATTGACTGAAAGGTCTTAACATGTATTAGTGCCTTTTGGGCTTATGAAAATCAGGTAGTATATATTTTAGTTATTTAATATACAATTGACCCTTGAACACCACAGGTTTGAATTGTGTGGGTCCACTTACATGCAATTTTTCAATTGACCCCTTGCAGTTCAAATCCACATGGTTCAAGAATCAACTAGCAGTGAGAATCCAAATATGCGGGGGTTCAACTGAAGTTATATGTGGATCTTCAACTGTGTTAGGTGGCCAACACTCCTAATCTCCATGTTGTTTGAGGGTCAACTGTACATCGCGTTAATTTATTTTTAGAGAGAGGGCAAGAAGAAAGAGAGGGAGAGAAACATCAATATGTGGTTGCCTCTAACACGTCCCCAACTGGCGACCTTGTCCTCAACGCAGGCATATGCCCTGACTGGGAATCAAATTGGTGATCCTTTGGTTCACAAACTGGCACTCAATCTACTGAGCCACACCAGCCAGGGCGATACATCACTTCTTTTTATTACCACTTTTTAATGTATCCTCTGGAGAATTTGGAGTCTTATCTGTTGAAATGAAATAGTTGCACCCTGGCTGGTATGGCTCTCACACATTGCATGTTTTTCTCCCTCTCTTTCTTCCTCCCTTCCCCTTTGCCTAAAAATAAATAAAATATTAAAAAGATTAAGAAAAGAAAGAAAGAAAGAAAGAAAGAAAAAGAAACAGTTGCATGGGGGACTCCTGGAAGGAAGGAGTGGGCTTGGGTAAAAAGAAGGGAGAAACACTTAATATGGATGGAACCTGTGCAGAGTATGTGGTTGTGACCATATTTGCTGTGTGTGAAATCTTTTATTTGGTCTACAAACCTATTATAGAGGATGTTATATGTCCACTTTGCTTAAAAGCTGAAAAGGCAAGGAGGAAGAAATCTTCCTGAGTCTTTAAAGGGGGGTGAAACAATACCATTTCTACATGTAAAGGATAAAGTTTGTGGTTTCCATTGTATCCTTGAGCACAGATTCACAGATAAATGTAGAGGTTAAGAGTACAGACACAGTATGAGTCATGGCTTTGCCTCTTACTAATTTAGTTTCTTTAGACAAGCTATTTAACTGCTCATAGCCTCCTCAGTTTTTTGTTTTTTTTTTTTAATTTTAAAAGATTTTATTTATTTTCAGAGTGAGGGGAAGGAGGGAGAAAGGGAGAGAGAAACGTGGCTGTGTGAGACAAACATCGATTGGTTGCCTCTCGGATGCCCCCCACCGGGGACATGGCCTGTTACCCAGGCATGTGCCCTGACTGGAATCAAACCAGCAACCTTCTGGTTCACAGGCCTACGCTCCATCTACTGAGCCACACTGGCCAGGGCACTCCACAGTTTTCTTATCTGTAAACACGGTGCAATAGTAGTACCTAGATTTTAAGACCTTTCACCAGCAGGCCTGACCCATTTATCTAGTGTCATCCTTAATGACTAGCTCCCATTCCTACTATAGACTCCTGCTATACTCAACAGTACATTTCACTGAACATCCTATGCCATTTTTTTCATACCTTTGCACAGTCTTTGCCCTCTGTTTGGAATGCTCTTTTTTTCCTGTTGGTGAATTTCCATTCATATTTCCAGACCAATTCGTACCATCACTTCATGAAGACTTATTCAAATTGCCCAGAATATCCATTTTTTGTTTTCTGTGCACCTCTAGCACAATTAAATCAGCTGATATAGCTTTTATTGTTATATATAATTATTTATATGTCTGATTGTCCCACCACTTTGTGACTTGCTAGAGATGTCTTGTTCATTTTTGTATTTCGATGGCCTAGCAGCATGCCAGATACATAAAAGTGAAGAATAAATTTGATAGACCCCACTGTCATTCAGGTTGCAACAATAAATACTTAAAAACAAGATTGCAAGGAAAATGGGAGGGAAAGAGTTGATTTTGAAAATACAGAGTTGGAGATATCTGTGGTTCATTTAGGTGGAGCTGTTAGAAATTAGAATTTTTCCCAGCCTTACATGCATATTATATGGCAGCGTTAACTATAGTTATCATGTTTTACATTACATCCCTAGTGTGTGTTTATCTTATAAATGGAAGTTTGTACCTTTTGTCATGAGTTTGGTTTTTTATTTATTTTTTTATGCCTAGAAAGGTAGTCTTTGTTTTGTTATGTTTCTTCATATTTGCCTTCTTTTTAGTATATTTTATTGATTATGCTGTTTCAGTTGTCCCGATTTCTTTTCCCTTTGCTCTGCTCTGCCCAGGACCCTCCCTTCCCTCAAACAATCCTGCCCCCCTTAGTTCATGTCCATGGGTCGTGCATATAAGTTCTTGGGCTTCACCCTTTCATATTATTCTTAACTTCCTCCTGTCTATTTTGTACCTACCAGTTATACTTGTTAATCCCTGCACCATTCCCCGACTTCCCCCCCTTCCCCCCTCCCAGCCGATAACCCTCCAAAATGATACTAATACCTATGATTCTATTCCTATTTAGTTGTTTGCTGAATTTTTGTTTTTATATTTTTACGTTCTGTTGTTACTAGTTGTAAGTTTATTTTCATTTTAATGTTCACAGTTTTGACCCTCTTTTTCTTAAATAAGTCACTTTAACATTTCATATAATAAGGGTTTGGTGATGATGAACTCCTTTAGCTTTACGTTGTCTGGGAAGCACTTTATCTGCCTTTTTATTCTAAATGATAGCTTTGCTGGATAGAGTAATCTAGGTTGTAGGTCTTTGCTTTTCATTACTTTGAATACTTCCTGCCAGTTCCTGCTTGCCTGCAAAGTTTCTTTTGAGAAATCAGCTGATAGTCTTATAAACACCCCTTTGTAGGTAACTCTCTGCTTTTCTCTTGTTGCTTTATCTTGAACCTTTGGCATTTTAATTATGATGTGTCTTGGTGTGGTCCTCTTAGGGTGTAACTTGTTTGGGACTCTGTGCTTCCTGGACTTGTGTGTCTATTTTCTTTGACAAATTTTGGAAGTTTTTTATTATTTTTTCACATAAGTTTTCAATTTCTTGTTCTTCCTCTTCTCCTGGCATCCCTATGATTTGGATGTTGGTACATTTAAAGTTGTCCCAGAGGTTCCTAATGCTCTCCTCGTTATTTTCAATCCTTGTTTCTTTATTCTGTACTGGTTGACTGTTTATTTCTTCCTTACGTTCTAAATCGTTGATTTGAACCTCTGTTTCCTTCCCTTCACCATTGGTTTTGTGGGGATTTTTCTTTGTTTCACTTAGCATAGCCTTCATTTCCTCCCTTATGTGATTGCTATACTCAAGCATATCTGTCAAATCGGTGAACATCTTTATCACCGGTGTTTTGAACCCTTTTAGGTTGGCTATCTCCTCGTCGCTTAGTTCTGCCACTGGAACCTTGATCCGCTCCCTCTTTTGGGCCATACTTCTCTGTCTCCTCCACTTTACAGAGTCCTGTGTTTGCCTGTGTCTTAGGTAGAGCTGACGCACCTGTTACGTTGTAAGGGGTGGAGCCAGAGTACTTGACAGTGCTGGGCGACCTGTTTCACCACATTGTGGTGCTGTATGTATGGGAGGGATCTGAGAGGGAACAGTGCTGCTTGCCCAGCACTCGGCCCTTTTCCAGGCACTTCTCCTACTTCCGTATGGGACTGGCGCCTCTCTAGCTGTTGCCCTGGTTGTGGTTGCCAGAATGGGTGGGTCTGTGGATGTTCTAGGACTGTGGGGACCTCTAAAACAAACGAACTCTATTGAGAGACCAGCAGTTTCTTCCTCCGCCCCAACCCCCACTGGTTTTCACAGCTAGAAGCAATGAGGCTGTATTTTTCCCCGTGCTGGGACCGTGAGCCTCATGGTTTGGTCTGGGGCTGGGATCGCAATCCAGGTGTCCCTCCAGCTTTTATAATGGGTGATGACACTTTCCACCAGCCACCACAGCTGCTGCCGCTGCCACCACACCATGTCCTCTCCGCCCCTTTTACCTGTCTGGATGAGTATTTCTTCTTTATATCTTTGTTGGTCTTCCATGCAGCTCAGTTTTCTGGAACTTCTGGTTGTCTCCAGTTTTGAGGTAGTTGTTTTCTTTCTTAGTTGTGGATGGAAATGCAGTGTGTCTGTCTACGCCTCCATTTGGGCCGGAAGTGGGTTGTTTTTTTTTTTTAGGTTCCACATATAAGTGAGATTGTATAGCATTTCTCTTCGTTATTGCGTGTTTGTGCATGTGCTTAGAAATTTCTTTCTTGAATTTTGCTGCATTTGGCACTGTTGAATACTTTTTCCTTCTTTGATACTTTTTTCCTCTCTTTTCCAGGAGTACTTTATCTAATCCCTCCCTACCCTCTTCATTCTCAAGACTTAAGAAGCCAGCATATGTGATATCACTATCTCCAACCCATACCTGTCTTCTGAACTCTGTACTCATATATCCAATTGCCTACTGAACATACCCAGTTTTCATTGCCCTAATGGTTGCCTTATTTACATTGATAATGTCATTCATCTAGTTGTACAACCTAGAAATGTTAAGTCATTTCTGAGTCCATCCTTTCTCTTCCACTCTCATAGATCACTAAGTCCCATAAATTGTACCGGCTGAGTTTCGTTGGAACACATCCCTTCCTTTCAGGCTTCATTGCTATACTATCTTACTTGAAGCCCTTCTCATCTCTTGTTTGACCTCTTGCAATAGCTTCTAAACTTTCCTATGCTGCTTACCTTAATTCTTCACTGCTGACAGGGTTTTTTCTAAAACAGAAATTTGAAAAAATATCCTCCAGCTTAAATCTTTAGTGGCTTTCTAGCGCCTATGAGACCTTTGCAATATGGCCCCTCCTGCCTTCCAAGTTATATTTGCTGTTTTTCCTCCACACATACCTGTATTCCAGTTGTATCAAACTACTTCTGGATCCTGTTGTGAAATGGACTACTTTATGTTTCTAAGAATTTTGCTTACTTCCATGCCTTTGCACACTTTTTCCTCCCTCGGGAATATTTTTCTACCTTACTGTCTATCTGATGGACTTCTCTTCATTAATTACACTGCTCAAATGTCAGTCAACCTTCCCTACTCCTCAGTATGCAGATTTAATTGTTGTAAAAAACAACATATTCTGTATGCAACTCTTCCATATTTTATAGCAACCAGTACATCACTCTATTCACACTTATGCTCAACTTTTAAAAGCTTTCTTATGGAAAGTTAGGCATATACAGAAGTGGAAAGGACAGTAAATAAATCTTAGTGCACCTATTCACCCAGTTTAACAGTTACTAGCATAGGGCTGATCTTGTTTATTCTTTAGTCTATATTTACATACATTCTGTTATTTCATTCATGGATTCTTTAAGCACTCAAAATCTGTCTTACAATGATTTATATTCATGTCATTCTCTTTGAATAAATCAAGAATTGTCTAAGGTAGAAACTACGTCTTATTTTCTCATTGTTCTCATCATTAAACGCATCATTAAACATTTGTTGAATTAATAAACAAATGAATGATAAATTAGTGGTTGAGAAAAGAGCTGAGGTTTAGGCTCTGCGGAACACTTACACGAAAGAATAGACAGAGGAAGATAAGCAAAGAAGTACTGTAAGGAAGTAGTCAGAATTACTGTCTAGATGAAAATGTTTTAAATATCCTGGTGAGTTTAAATTAGGACAGCCATAAGCAGGGAGTGTGTAGGAAATCAGTTTGAGGATTTTCTTAAGGTCTTGTTATGGATTTCAGGGAAACTAAAGTCTGAGGTGGGATGGAGGATCTTTTGTGAGAAAGGCTTTAGATTAGCCATATGTTGGGAGGACATTACAAACCATGAGTTCTGCAAACAAAAATTGCAGTCACAAAGTCTATGTGCTAAGTGTAGAAAGATTTTAAATCACATATTGATCTCTTTAGCCATCCTTAAACAAATTGTCATTCCCAATCCACAGTATCATTTTCAAGGTATTGTTAAAGGTAGTATCAACTGTAGTACTACTATGTGTGGATATACACAAATAAGGAAGAGTTAAAATTAGTTTATTTGTTGTGTATCTACTATTCGTTAGGCACTAAAATGGAGACAAGACTGGTATATCTGTGTAACCCCTGCAGCTAGCCTTGTATCTGGCACATATTCAGTGCTTAAATAAATGAGGTAAAAGTCTGGAGAAGTGTTGGCGGCTCTTGCCTCCTGTTTTCAACAGTTTCATCTCTTCTTGTTGCTTTATGATTTAGGGCCGAAGCATTCATTGACCCAGATCTCTCAATCCATGCTGGATCTCTGTGATGAAAAACTCAAAGAGGTAAGACTTTAACATGAGAGAAAGGTAGTGGAATTAGAAGTTGGTGGGTAGCAGGGTTGAGGAAGTAGGGGATGAAACAGAAGGAAGAGTGGAGAAATGTGAAAGGAGCAGATGTTTAGTATGTTAGAGTGTGGAAAGGACCTTGGAAATTTACATAGTCCAATCCTTCCTTTTGTAGATGGAAAAACTGAGGTCCGTAGAAGAAAATGACTTGTCCTGGGCATCATGACTATTAAATAATAGAGCTAGGATTAAAATCTAGAACCCACATATTTCTTTTTCTTCTTTTAAAGATTTTATTTCTTCATTCATTCATTTATTTTTTAAAGAATTTTATTTAGATAAGGGAAGAGTGGGTGCTTATTTTTTTTTAATATTTTTTAAAATTTATTTTTAGAGAGGAGAAGGGAGGGAAGAAGAGAGGGAGAGAAACATGGATCAGTTGCCTCTCACATGCCCCCAACTGGGGGCCTGGCCCGCAACCCAGGAATGTGCCCTGACCGGAAATTGAACCGGCAACCCTTGGTTTTCAGGCTGGCGCTCAATCCACTGAGCCACACCAACTAGGGCAACCCACATATTTCTTAAGAAAGGGCCAAAGGAAATGACTTTCCAGGAAGCCATCTGTAGCTAAGAGACTGTGTTTTGGCAGGGAGGACTTTTTGGTTTTTAAAACATTATCTATATTCCATCTTCTTACCAAAAAAACAAATATGGTACCTTACGAGTTTACAAAAATCCAATGATGATAATGATAATGATACTAGTATTGAATTAGACACTTCATAACAGAGGATAGTCAACATGAAAAGATTCTCAACTTGATTGATCATTGGGGAAGTGTAAGTTTAAAACCATGATTAAATACCACTACATACCCACCAGAAGGGCTAATATTTAAAAAGACTTAAAAAGTTGACAGTACTAAGTGTTGGTGAGTATGTGGAGCAACTGGTACATAAACTTTTTCCTTAAACAGTGTGAAATGACTTTATTAGGTTAGATTCCCTTACACAAAAGTCACTAATCAACAGTAATGTTTTCAGGGTTTTCAGCAATAGTTTTACAGCAAAAAACAGTGTGATATTTGAACCTAACTTGGTTAATGTATTTTTGTTAAGAAAGCTAAGTTTTTGATACCCAGGGATGTATTTTTGGTGATCTGTAAGAGTAGAACACAAAATACCTAAAGGAGTGGTTGGTACATCCTTTTTGGTCCTTTTATTGGAATATTGTTTCTCTGTAGTTTTTGCCTGAAACTGAATAACTGACAATTCATACTTAGACTTTTTGAGGCAAGGGCAATAGACAACTGAATCTTAAAATCATCCTTAATTTTTGGTGGTGATCAGACTCAGGGAAATCACTGCCTGTCTTTTGCTTTGTTTCATGACAGAAAGAAGACAAATTGGCTCGTTTAGAGAAAGCTATCAATCCCTTGTTGGATGATGATGACCAAGTGGCATTTTCTTTTATTCTGGACAATATTGTCACCCAGAAAATGATGGCAGTTCCAGATGTAAGTGATCTCTGTGCTAAATATTGTGGAGATAGTACAGGGAAAAGGTAAGGACAATAGGGTGTTGATATGTATGTATGTCAGGGAGTCTGGAGGATGGGGTTTGTCAATTCAAACTGGTATACAAATTTAAAAACTGACTTTTTGCTCTGTGCGCACATTATCATTGAAATCAAAGACGCCAGGAATCTGTGGATATAGAGAGGTTCTTCTTATTGTTTACATTCACGCTTTGAATGCTTCTAAATAGCCCTGGAGAGAAATTAATATGCCAGCTAATGAGAAGCTTTCGATTTAGAGTTGCTTCTTGAAAAATGAGAATATTATAATTACCCAGTGTTTGTTGTCTTTTGTTTCATTTTTTTGTCTTTTGTAACTGTGACAGGGCTACTGTATTGATTCTATGTACCATTTCGCTGCAAGGATCTGCCTAGGAATTCAAAACTACGTTTTCTTTTGTGTTGTAGGCATATGTTGTGAATGTGTAATAGTTTAAAACTTCTGGATGGGACTAAGGAATAAGAAATTTTAATTCTGAGTACAGAGCAGGGATTCTTACTCTGTCAGGGTATGGGAACCCTTAAAGGGATACGTAAATTTCTCAAGTTACACACAGAGTTTTGTGTGATGATGTGTCTTTCTGGGAAAATGGTCTATAGTTCCATTGGAGTTTTAGGAATATCTGTGGCCCAATGAAGGTTGAGAATCTCCAATATAAAGAATGGTTTTTATTTAATTTCTCATGTTTTCTTTTTATTAGTCTTGGCCATTTCATCATCCAGTTAATAAGAAGTTTGTTCCAGATTATTACAAAGTAATTGTCAGTCCAATGGATTTAGAGACTATACGTAAGGTCAGTGATTTGATCTAAGATGTCTTTTTGGAATTAAGTAACTTTGTGTATCTGAGTGCCTTATTCTTTTAATCACAGAATATCTCCAAGCACAAGTATCAGAGTCGAGAGAGCTTTCTAGATGATGTCAACCTTATCCTGGCCAACAGTGTTAAATACAATGGTGGGTCTATCTCCTTGTTTTTTCTCTTTCCATTAATCTATCCATCTAACATTAGTTAGCATTATTAAAATGTAAGTGCATAAAGAAGACTTGAGCAGTGATAGTCAGCAGAATCAGTCAGATGTCTTACTCTGCCTTTTTTAAAGTGGGCACATATTTTAGTGTATGTGTTCTTTAAAGTTTATTAGTAACTTTGAATGATGAAAAAGCAGTGTACATTTACTTTTTTTGAACTTTGGGAAGCACAGAAAAGTGAGAAAAGAATAAAAATCAAGTAGATGTAACTTTAGACTTTGAATTATAATATGAAAACTCACCTATGTCCCAGGGCCTTAGATGGAGCTTAGGGAAATGTGTGACTTATAGACCGTGGTGAGCTTCCTCAGAGCATGGAGTTTTTGCTCAGTATATGAACTGATTGAATAACTTATTGAGCACCTAATATGTGTTGGCACTGATGCTACAAATGCAAAGTCAAATTAGATATGGTTTTTGCCCCCAACTTGGTTATAGTTTAGTTAGGAAAACAGAAAAGAAAAAGTATGGAACTTAAATATTGTTGCTAGATGCATGCAGAGTGCCAAGGAAACACAGAAACACGGTATCTAATTCAGAGTTGGGATTAGAAGAAGCTTTCTAGAAACAGGTCTTAAGCTTTCGAAAGGATCAATGGGTTCTGCTAGGCAGAGAGAATAGTAATATATAAAGGCGCAGAGGACTGAAATTACATTATAGGCTTATGAAATAAGTCGTTGGGGTTGCAGTTAAGTATACATGTTGGTGAATGACTGGTTATATGTAGAGAGGTTTATAGGAGTCAAATTGTGGAGGGCCTGTGTGCCATTTGCCATACTTAAGAGTTTTTACTTTATCCTAAGTGGGAGGACACTGGAGGAATTTAGCAGCAAAATGATGATCCCATATGACTCATTAAGCAAAATAGAAGAGGGAGCTAAGGGCATTTGAGAGCACTGACTAGCATGCTGAAGTCTCAATTAAAAATGCACACGATTGTAGAACTTTTCTCTAGCACTATTCAGCAGCCTGAGTAGCATGGCTGTAAGTTTGCCAGATAGAAGGGATGGAGAATTGGAGGAAGGAGAGGTTAGGGAGGGGACAACTAGAAAGACAGATGAGGAAATGGGCATTCTCAGCATAGAGAACAGAATGTTCAGTATCACAGAGGAATGAAAGAACAGGGCAAGTTTGTGTAACTGTATTTGACTAGAACCTATATATTTCACTAAGGGAAGTGGTGGGAGATGAGTCTTCCAATTTAGTTCCATCTGGGTTGGGTTAAAAGAATGTACTTTCTCCCTCGTGCTTTTCTTATTGCTCATTGGAAATTAGAACATGGAAATGCCCTTTTTCAGGTCAGTTATCTCTCCATTATTGCCTCCTGGAAACACGTAAAGCTAATCAGCCAGAATTCTGGTAATATAGAAGTGTTGGTAGGCTCACAGAGATCCAGTAATGATTATGACAGATGATGTACAAGCAAGAGTGTTAAGAAAGGCTGCTTGGCCTGGTGATGGCAGGCTAAAGATAGGAGGAGCTCATATGTAAAGCAATCAAAAAAATCCAGAAGATGCTAATTGAAAAATGAGCAGAGGGCAGATGGACAAACCACAGAAGACAAAAGTTAAATAGCTAATGAATATGAGTAAATATTCAATTGTGCGTAGTAACCAAAGAAATGCAAATTGAACCAAAGAGCTGTCTTGTTTTAAAAAGCAATTGTATTTATTTATTTTCAGAGAGAGGAGAAGGGAGGGAGAAAGAAAAGGAGCGAAACATTGATTGGTTGCCTCTCGCATGTCCCCAACTGGGGACCTGGCCTGCAACCCAGGCATGCGCCCTGACTGGGAACCGAACCAGCGCCCTTTCAGTTCATGTGCTGGCACTCAATCCACTAAGCCATACCAGCCAGGGCAAAAAGGTGCCATTTTCTCTACCTATTAGATAAGCATTTTTTTAATGTATTCAATGCTAATGAGGCATATTGCTGTTGGCAATACAAAATTTTAAGACGTTTCTGAAAAGCTCTTTAGCGGCATTGAGAGAGACTTAAACATAGTTAAGTGAACAGACTTTATAATCCACTAGGCTTGAATTTGAATATTGGCCCTGCCGCTCCATAGCAATGTGACTGTGCATAAGTAACTTAGCCTTTGCTTTCCCATCTGTAAAAAGGGAATAATTAATAGTAACCTTCTCAGAGGGCTATTGTGAGGATTAAATAAAATGATGCGTGTGAGTGCTTAGTATATGGTAATAGGATAATAATATATCCTAATCAGAGATGCAAAGATGTTTATGATAATGTTATTTATGTTAATGAGAAATAACCTGAATGGCTAATTAAAGGGAATGTTTAGTTATTGTGCCATCTGTGTGATGGATTATTATATAAAGATTGAAAGTTCTTTTTCTTTAAAAAATCAAATGGCAAAAATGCTTGCAATGTGAAGTGAGAAAAGCAGAACACAAAACTGTTTGTTTCATCTCAGTTATACTATTAAAGAAAGATATAGTTCTGGCCAAATGGCTCGTTTATTTGGGGTGTCATCCTGTACACCAAAACGTTACAGGGCGCATACCTATGTTGCGGATTCAGTCCCCGGTCAGGGTACGTACAGGAGACAACCGATTGCTGTTTCTCTCTCCCTTCGATGTTTCTCTCTCCCTTCATCTCTCTAAAAACAATAAACATGTCCTTAGGTGAGGATTAATATATATATTTAAGGAAACACATCAATGTGATAACAGTGGTTATTTCTGAGATAAAGAGTTCATCTTTTGTATGTTTTCCAAGATTTCTACTGGTATGGAAAGCAGGATACTCTTCCTAGGGGAAGTGACTTTTGAGCTGAATTTTGAAGGATGATGATCATAGTAACTGGCAATTCTTTATTGATCACCTACTGTGCTAAGCAAATAGTCGAGTAGAGAAGGGTAGGGAAGAAGTTCAAGGCAGAGAGGACCAATGCAAAACTAGATGAGAGTGCCTTGGATAGGGAAGGGCAAGTAGTTGAGTTTGGCTAGAGTGCAGACTGGGATCTAGTTATAGTGGTAAGAGATTAGTTGTTAAAGGTAGATGGGGCCAAGTCATGAAAGGTGTAGTATGTCATACTGAGCCTTTAAAAGGAAAGAGGGCCATATCAGGAATTTAGTAAGATCATTCTGGAAACTATTTGAGGACTAGATTGAAAAGGAATGAGGTACAGAGACCAGTAAAGAAACTATTGACAACAATCCAAGTTAGAAACACTGAGGGCTTGGTACTGGCCAGTGGGCATTGTTCCACAAAGCAAAAGGTTGCTAGTTCGATTCCTAGTCAGGGCACGTGCCTGGGTTGCGGGTCAGGTTCCTGGTTGGGGCGTGCAAGAGGCAACCAACCAACTGGTGTTTCTTTTTTTTAAATTTCAGTCCTCTTTTATTCTAATTCCTTTATGCCTCATTAAAAAAATGTTTTTTTGCCTTTTTTTATTGTTGTTCTTTTACAGTTGTCCCAGTTTTTCCCCCGTTGCACTCCCCTGCCCTCTCATTGATGTTTCTCTCCCTCTCTTTCTCCCTCTCTTCCTCCCTCTCTAAAAATAAATAAAAATCTTTTTTAAAAAACCTAAATTTCCATTTTTGGAAGACTAGATAAATCAGATGACATCCAGAATTATGACTTGGACAACTGGTGGTGCCATCAACTAATAAGAAATATAGGAGGAGTGGTTTTAGAGAAGTGTTTTATATTGAGGCTGGATACCTGAGTGAAAACCTTCAGTGATCGTTAACTATACAGGTTCAAAGCTCAGGAGAGAAGTTTATACTGTAAATATGGATTTTTTTTTTCAAATTATCAGCACGTAAAAATGTAAGTAGGTGAGTTCGAATAGGGAATAGGGTACATTCCTTGAACCCTCTGATGCTGTATTAAAATATGGCTATATGTTTTTTTGGATAGAAAGACCATAGTTTTATCAGATTATCAAAGTTGTATGTGGACCCAAAGAAGTTAACAACCACTGTTCAGTTAAGAGAGAATATAGGATGAGAGAAGAATCAACAAGTCTTATGTTTAAGGGATCAGATGAAGGGTACTAAGGAGTGACTAGAATAAAAGAAGGAAAACAAGAAGAGAGAAATGTCCTGGAAACCAAGAGAAGAAGATGTCTACAAGAAGAAATCAAGTGCTACTGAGGAGACCAAAGAGAATGGTTATTAGAAAAGCTGTTTCAGTGAAGTGATGGAATCAGAAGCCAGACTGCAGGGGACATCAGTGAATGGGAAGTAAGAAAGCGGAGACTAAAGTTTGCGTGTGATGGGAAGAAGGAAGACTGTAATCAATATCGTTGAAGGGGATTAAGGCAATTGGACCAAGGGGACCTTTGTGTAGGTGGAAGAGAAGAAAAATAAGGATATGAGATAAGGTCCCTATGGAAAATAGACACCGAGAAAGCTTCTGCCTAGTTGCCTCTCATTTTCTCTGTAAAGGTAGGAAAGAGGGTCTTATGCTGAGAGTGGGTGAGATGGTAAGAGAGAGAATTTGAAGAGCGATGTAGGTAAGGGTTTGAATGATCTGTTGTAGGAAATTTGAAAAGGAGCTGACCTGGGGACATTTCAGAACTGTTAAGCAGCCTTTGAAGGTCCAGCTGAAGTTGGAGACCATTAATTTTATTTGCAGTATCACAGTTGCATAATTGTTGGGTAATTTTCTTTGTCATTGTTCATCAAACAAAGTTAGGGAACTGAGAAGGCAGGTGACAGAATTGATTCAGGATTGGGACTTTGTTTTCTTGATGTGTTAGAAAGATTGAGAATTGAAGGTGTTAGCAAGAAGAAAATAAGGTTGAAGTTTGAACTTCTCATACTTTGTCACCAAAGGGCTTTTTATAGCAGAGGATTGTGACTTACATAGTCTCTGGTTGGGGAGAGTATCCCAAAGCAGCTCTACAAAAGCTTGAAATTTCTTTGGCAATTCATGTTTTATCTTTAAAATGCATGCCAATTTTGTATTAGGCTTATCTGTTAGTACCTGAACATGTTTCAAATTTCTTACTAAATTATTTTATATCCTCCAATCTCCATCTTCAAGTAAATTGTTGATGAAGGAATATATATTACAATGATCCTATGCTTTATAGCACAGAGGCTAGTTAGGGAAGAAACTAAAACCAGGAGAGGCTTGATAGATTGGGAGACTGAAATTAATGGGCCTGTAAGTGTCCTTGAGGTCAGAGAGAATGAAAAAACTGTGCAGATACAGGGCTGTGATGGCAAAGAATGATATTGGAACTGAAACTTTTTAGAGGCGAAGCAGTTTGCGATAAAGACAACCTTCTTGATATAGCCATGGATATGTTTGGCTGGGAGTAAAGATGTAAACCATTAGAATGAAGATTTGCAAGGATTTGGGGTGGGTAGTACCTCTGAACATTAATTAAGAGTATCCCACCATTACTGGAGGGATTTGGAGCCAAAAGGAAGATTGTGCCAGGCACAGAACCCCTTGGTGTATGTGAGTGGATTCCTGATGCTGAGTGAAGGCCAAGAGTAGAGATCTCAAACTCAGGTGGCCTACAGGGAGGGGCCGAGCAAGTAATATAAATGAGTGAAGTAGGTCAGGTGTGGATTATAGTTACCTGGAAGTACATATTCCATCTGAAGAGAAGTGTGCTTGATTTCCTCTGATTGTTGTCCTTAGGAAATGACTATCCAGTGTTGCTAGGTATCTTAATGTTTCAAGTAAAGTTGAAAACCTAGATATATTTTTATTTTTGTTGTTTGGAATTTATTGGTGTGTGACATTTTTGCATCCCAATTTTTACGTAATTGCAAATAGTTTAAATTTTTTAAATTCTGGGGACCAAATAAAAACAGCTATCTGCAGGCCAAATCTGGCTCCAAGACAGCTGGTTATCAACCTCTGGAATAGAAGAAAAGAAGCCTCAAAGTAGGGATTTTTTTTCCCCAAGAGAAAGTAAATAATGATTTGGTAGCAGCAGTGGAGAAGCCTATAAGGCTGACATCACCCTCCCTTAACCAGTGCATGGGGGTATAGGAAGCTTCTGATTAGGGCTGTTAGTATTGGGTGGTGTCATATAATGTGAAATGTGACATCTTTTGTACTAAAAGGACATCCATCATGGAGTTGAAGGTGCATATGGGGTGTTTCCTACTATTGGGCAATATACCAAAATAATAGTACTTTTGCTTCAGACTTGATTGATTTGGCCAGATACAAACCTGCCTCTTTGTTTTGAATTCATAGTAAAGTTCATGTTGAGTCTATTTCCTGCTTTACGGTTTCTATGTAAAATATTTTTACTGACCAAAATACTACTAGAATGGTATCATTAGTTAATATTATTTTGACTCTTTTCCTTTCAAATCCTTCACATATAATATTACACTGCATATATTTCCATAGTATTTTATGTACCTTAATTGACTTATCCTTTATTATCACATATGTAGTCCATGAGGTATATTATATATAACTAGAATGCCTAGCACCAAGATTAAGAGTCATTAGACAACAAGTAGAAAAGATAAGGACACTTCATATAAAATGGCACCCGGCCCTGGCTGGTGTGGCTCAGTGGATTGAGTGCTGGCCTGTGAATTGGAAGGTCACTGGTTTGATTCCCAGTCAGGCTACATGCCTGCCTTGTGGGCCAGGTCCCCAGCTGGGGTCATGCAAGAGACAATCGATGTAATCGCTCACACATCGATATTTCTCTCTCTTTCTCCTTCCCTTCCCCGCTCTCTAAAAGTAAATACAATCTTTAAAGAAAACAAAACAAAAAACCCCTGCATCTGCACCTGGAAGTCTGCAGTACATGTCAGAGGACTGTCTTGTACTTAGGTGGTGGTGATGCAACTGCACACTTTTTAAATAGAGTTCAAACCCTTATGCCTCCAGCTACTCCATAGATACTGAGTCCGTCTCAGAGCCTCTGTTTATGTTCAGATAAGAATATTAATAATCAGGGAAACCAAAAACTTGGGATTGGAGCTATTTGCAATAGTCTCAAAAGGCATGCAACATTCCTTGTCAGTGAAAGGAGAGTCATACAGGTAAAGAAATCCCTTCTGAAAAACCCAACCCAAACTTTTTGCCAGTCTTAACAAAGCCATAAGGTCATAAGTAGGCAGAGAGAGACCGTGCTACTTTGATTAAATTTGAAATGAACTGCATTGTCTATACCAGTAGGTGGTGCCAAGCTATTCATGATGAGGTCTCTTTTCCCACAGAATTGTCTAGGAAGTTCCTCCTTCGAGTGCTCTTCAAACTCAAAAATCAACTCTTATATAAGAAGCCATCTTCAGGGTGGATCTAGGATAGGTAGGTCATATGTCATAAAAACAGCCTGAGGTTTTGGAATGCTCAGTGGAACCGTACAATCTAAATTAGATATAAAATAAATTTACAAAATATTTTTGGAAGAAGGCTGTTTTCCCACTTTTGTTTAACTCCCAACCCTGTGTTAGCTCTGATAGCTGTTCTGTTTATAGGCCCCTTTGTGGAGTCTTGTCCTATACAGTAGTCCCTCCCTATATCGTGGTTCACTTATTGCGGCCTCACTGTATTGTGGAATTTTAAAAAATATTATATTTAATTATTTTTTGCTGTATTGTTAATATTTGCAGTACTGTATACATATGTTAAAGTGACGTAGGTTTAAGAGTGTAGAATATGTTTAAGAACATAAGTAGTGTTTATAAAAGTGTGGAAAAGGTTAATCAGGGAGTCGTCGTCGTCGTCGGCAGCCGTCCGTCTCGAGAGACGATGGTGTAGCTTCTTAAGAGTCTATCTGCACCGCCGAGAATGGCTGTGCAGTCCAACTCGGGAGTGACACGGTATCTGTCTCCTCCCGTGTTGAATCGACATCTTGCGATGACGCTGGAGTGTCCTCTCCAGTGAAGCTGAAGCTACAGAGCCTGGGCAGGGTGATATGGAGGGTCTGCTGTTGCCCATGCAGCAGACCCCCCCTCTCTTCGCAGCTGAAGGGTCCAAGGGAAAGACGGAGTCAATACAGCTTGGCTTCAGGTGCGCCGCAGGAGTTGCCGGTGTTGACTACAACGTCAAACCGCCTTAGGGACTCCGGCTCCGGATTTTCTGTCGGGGTTTACTCCCTTAGCCTTTTCCCTGAAGAGGTATGCCGCAAGGCAGCGGAGGTTTTTTGGAGTCAGAGTTTTCCTTCTCTGTAATCAGGGAGTGGGAAAGGTTAATAAGGGACTGGGAACGGTTTATAAGTGTGTGGGAAGGGTTTATAAAGCCTTAAAATATATATAAATACTAAAATAAATCCAAGGTTCCTACTTCACAGGTTTTCACCCATCGCAGGGGGTCTAGAATGTAATACCCACAATAAGTGAGGGATCACTGTACATGTACAGCTTAGTATTTAGCCAAAGGCTCAAGGGAGTCTCTCTGTGGATCTTGTTTTTTTCCACGGAGCTCCCTTCTCTCCAGTTCTGCCATGCCATTTCTGGCTGTCTTAGCCTCCTCAGACTTCAAGACACTGTTTCTGTAGTTTAGTGAGACTACTGTGCCTTGCTTGGGTTTAGTGGAAAGCCATGGACAGTTGTAGGGCTCCCTTCTTTATTTCCATTTCCTTTGGTCAGTGTTTGAAAACAGTTGTTTCATAATGTTTTTTTCCAATTTTCTAGTTACAGTGGGAAGACTAGTCCAGTAGCAGTTACTCCATCATGCTCAGGCCTTTTAATTTGGTTTATAGTGTTTTCTGACACAGAGAAACTTCATTTTTATGTACAGGGTAGGGCAAAAGTAGGCTTACAGTTTTGATGGAAAATAATACAATAATTAATAAGTAATAATACAAGAATGAACTTAAAACTGTAACGCTACTTTTACCTACACCCTTTTTATAATATTTTAAGTATTAGCATGCTTATCAATTTTGAAAAATAGAAAGTAAGGTATAAGGTAAATATCTAACTTAGTTTTTCTTTCAAATAATTAGCCAAAGTGTCCAAGTTCTAATTATGGAATAGTCTATCCTTTTCTACTTGTTGAAATGTTACCTTTATCATACACTAAATACTTATATATTCTTTAGCCTATTTTTTTGGCTTTCTATTTTTTATTTGTTTAATTTGTACTCTTTTTTTTTTTTTTTTTTGAAAGATTTTATTTATTTATTTTTAGAGAGTGGGGTAAGGGAGGGAGAAAGAGAGGGAGAGAAACATGGGTGCGAGAGGTACATCGATCAGTTCCCTCTCGCAGGCCCCCAACTGGGGACCTGGCCCACAGGCCAGGCATGTGTTCTGACTTTGAATCAAACCAGCAATGTTTCAGTTCACAGGCCCGGCACTCAATCCACTAAGCCACACCAGCCAGGGCTCATTGTGGTTTTACTTTGCATTTCCCAAATGGCTATTGATGTTACACATTTTTTCATGTGTTTATTTGCCATCTGTGTGTTTTCTTTGGTGAAGTGTGTGTTCATTTCCTGGCCCTGGTTTTAACTGTGTTGTTTTCTTATTAATAATGAGTTTTGAGGACTCTTTTTATATTTTAGGTATACATTACTTACTAGATAAATTATTTTCAAAGATTTTCTCCCAGTCTGTGTTTTGTCTTTTCAGTCTCTTGACAATATCTTTGGAAGAGCAGAAATGTTTAATTTTGATGAAGTCCCATATATCAGTGTTTTTCTTTTTATGTTGTTCTGGTATACGTCTGAGAATTCTTTGCTTAACGCAGGGTCACAAAGAATCTCGCATATTTTCTTTGAAAAGTTTATAGTTGTACTGTTTTACATTTAAATCCATGATCCATTTTGAAATAATTTTTATATACAGTGTGACGTTGAGGATTAGGTTCATTTTTTGTTTTCCTGTGAATGTCCAGTTGCTCTATTGTTATTTGTTGAGAAGACTGTCCTTACTCCATGGAATTGCTTTTAGCACCTTTGTCAGAAACCAGTTGAGTGTGTGGATCTATTTCTGGGTTTATTTTGTTCCACTGATCTTTTGTGTCCCTTTACGCACTATCATAGAGTAACTCTTATAATCAAGTAGAGTGATTTCCCCTCCCTTTATTCATTTTTAAATCATTTTTTAATTACAGTTGACTTCATTCTTTTTCTAAATTGTGTTCTTTTTCTTTTGCCTTTCTACATAAATTTTAGAGGAATCTTGTCTGTATCTAAAAAAATTTTGCCTGGATTTTGATAGGAATTGAATTAGGCCTATAGATCAATTTGGGGAGAAATGACAACTTTGCTGATTCTGTCTTATGTTAGTACATATCTGTCATTTTGTTAATGTATTCCATATATATGTATCATCATTTATATAGTCATTCTTCTGTTGGGCATTTATAAAGTATTTCTAAAATGCTGATTTACAAGCAGCTTTTTACTAATTTTATATTTCATTGATACCATCATCGTGCGCTTGTAGGTATATTTCTGTCAGAAATTTTGATAAGTGTTGTGAAAGGTTTCCAAAAAAGTTGTACCTATATAACAGTGATGGAGAAGACCTTTTTTCCTACAGTCTCTCCAAACACTGGGAATTACCAATGTTTGAAAATCTTTACCAGTCAAATTATTTCTGTGAAGTTCAAGTATGTAGCTTAAACCAAAATTTTCCATCATAGAAAATTGCATGCTTATTTTAAAACACCAAACCATATAGAATTATATGAAGTGAAAAAAGAAAAATCTCTGTTCTTTTCCTCCTTCCATCCCATTCTCCAGAGTAGCCAGGATCAGGTTTTGTATGAAGCATTCTAGACATTTTTCTTTTCTTTTTTTAACTTTAAAACAATTCAACTCATCTTTTATACAGCATTTGTTCATTGCAGAACTTCTAATATCAGGAATCTTCTCATTTCCCACACTTAGATTTTAACATTCAGGGACTTGAAACTATCACAAGAAATATTAGAAGCCTAGTAGATACTTGTATTTTCAGGATACCAAAATTTCAAAGTAATTAGTACTTTGAATGTAAATTGCCCTAGATATTAAAGGAAAAATAGTCACATCTAAAATAAAAATACAATCTTTGGGCAAACTATTACGGCTTAGTGATTCCTCTTCCATTTTGAGTTTTTAAAACAGTGACTGTACACAATGGGAAAAAAAGTAGTAACCAGCTGTTTCAGAAATATAGTCAGGCCCTGGCTGGTGTGGCTCAATGGATTGAGCTCCGGCCTGTGAACCTAAAAGTCATTGGTTCGATTCCTAGTCAGGGCACATGCCTGGGCTGCAGGCTGGGTCCCCCAGTTGGGGGCGTGAGAGAGGCAACCAATCGATATATCTCTCCGTCTCTTTCTCCCTCCCTTCCCCTGTCTCTAAAAATAAATAAACAAATAAATAAATAAATGCAATCTTTGAAAAAAGAAATACAGTCAGAAGTTCTGACCTAGAGTATAGGACAACAAGAGGCATTAAAAAAAATTATTGCTAACAAGTATGAAGTGCTAATAATTTGGAAGGGGACTAGTGAATTAAGCTGAACCATCAAGTCCATGCCTACATATTCACGAAACAAAGCAGTTTCTTTTAATACTATTTGGTAAAGTATGATTTTGAACAGTCGTACATTCTAAGTAGGCATGTGGATTCCTTATGACAAGTGGAACCTGTTCTCTATTTTCAGTAGAGCAAATTAGTTTGGGAGGAAAAACATCAGTATATAATATTTAAAATAGAAAGCATAAAATATGATGGAATGCATTATTGTAGAATGTTTTTCTTCTGAAAAGACAAGATACATGATTTTTCAAAAATCACAAATTTGATTCCGGCTGAGATGGAGGCTTAGACGGACACACTGCGTTTCCATCCACAACTAAGAAGGAATACAACTACCTCAGAACTAGAGACAACCAGAAGTTCCAGAAAATCGAGCTGCATGGAAATCCAACAAAGATATAAAGAAGAAATACTCATCCAACAGGTACGAGGGACGGAGCTGGGGCAGAGAGGACGCGGTGTGGCGGTGGCAGCAGCAGTTGCAGTGGTAGGCCAGTGGAAAGTGCAGTCACATGTTTTAAAAAGTGGGGAGGGACACCTGGGGAGCACACCCAGCATGAGACCAGACTGCACAGCTCATGGTTCCGGCACTGGGGAAAATAAAGCCTCATTGCTTCTGACTGTGCAAACCAGTGGGGGTTGGGGTGGAGGAAGAAATTGCCTGTCCCTCAGTAGAGTCCGCTTGTTTAAAGGGCCCCCGTGGTCCTAGAATATCCCCAGACCCACCCACCCTTGGAATAATGGCCAGGGCAACAACTAGAGGGGTGTCAGCCCCATAAGGAAGTGGGAGAAGTTCCTGGAAAAGGGGTGAGCGCTGAGCAAGTGGCATTGTTCCTTCAGACCTGCCCCCCACACAGTGCCACAACGTGGTGGAACGGGTTACACTGTACTGACAAATCACTAAGGCTTTGCCCTTTACAACGTAACAGGAGCAACAGCTCTATCTAAGACACGGAGGCAAACAAACACAGGAGCCTGTCAAGATGAGAAGACAGAGAAGTATGGCCCAAAAGAGGGAATGGATCAAGGTTCCAGTGGGAGAACTAAGCGACGAGGAGATAGCCAACCGAACAGACGCAGAGGTCAAAACACTGGTGATAAAGATGCTCACAGGCGTGACAGATTTGTTTAAGTATGGCAGATGCATAAGGGAAGAAGTGTAGGCTATGCCAAATGAAACGAAGGAAAATCCAGTGGTGAAGGGAAGGAAACCAAGGTTAAAATGAATGATTTGGAACATAAGGAAGGAAAAAACAGTCAACCAGTACAGAATGAGGAAACAAGAATTGAAAAAAATGAGAGGCGTAGGAACCTCTGGGACAACTTTAAATGTGCCAACATCCATATCATAGAAGTGCCAGAAGGAGAAGAGAAAGAGCAAGAAATTGAAAGCTTAAGTGAAAAAATAATGAAGGAAAACTTCCAAAATTTGGCGAAGGAAATAGACTTACAAGTCCAGGAAGGACAGAGTCCCAAACAAGCTAGATTCAAGGAGGACCACACCAAGACACATCATAATTAAAATGCCAAAGGTTCAAGATAAAGGGAGAACCTTAAAAGCAGCAAGAGAAAAGCAGAGAGTTACCTACACAGGGGTGCTTATGAGACTATCATCTGATTTCTCAAAAGAAACTTTGCAGGCAAGAAGGGACTGGCAAGAAGTATTCAAAGTGATGAAAAGCAAGGACTTATAGCCAAGATTAGTCTATCCAGCAAAGCTGTCATTTTGAATGGAAGGGCAGATGAAGTGCTTCCCAGACAAGGTAAAGCTAAAGGAGTTCATCGTCACCAAGCCATTATATGAAATGTCAAAGGGACTTACTTAAGAAAGAAAAGATCAAAACTATGAACATTAAAATGACAACAAACTCACAAGTATCAACAACTGAATATAAAAAAGAAAAACAAAATCCAACTAAGCAAACCAGAATAGGAACAGAGTCATAGGTATGGGGATCATTTGGAGGGTTATCAGCTGGGAGGGGGGTGGGGGAGAGATGGGGAAATGGTTCAGGGATTAAGAAGCATAGTTGGTTGGTACAAAATAGACGGGGATGTTAAGAGTACAGTATTCACTCACTTATCGCGGGTATTACATTCTAGACCCCCCCCCCATGGAGTAGGAACTTTACATTTATTCTACACTCTTAAACCTATGTAACTTTAGCAACATACGTATACAGTATCGCGAAATCTGCGATATAGTGAGAAATCTGCAATAAATGATTAAATATAATATTTTAAAAAATTCCGCGATACAGCGAGGCCACGAAAAGTGAACCATGATATAGAGAGGGACTACTGTAATACAGAAAGTATGAAGCCAAAGAACTTATATGCATGACCCATGGACATGAACTAAGGAGGGGTGGGATTGCTAGAGAGAAGGGGGGTACTGGGCAGAGGGGAGCAAAGGGAAAAAAATTGGGACTACTGTAACAACATAACCAATAAAATATACTTTAAAAAAGTGACAAATTTGAAGCACAACTTAGTTGCTGACTTCAGTTATAGTCTGAAACTGGCCACTTGTGCCCCTCTTTTGCTTCAGAAAATGTATAAGAAAGTGATGAGATCAACATTCAGCATTCTTGGATCTTCAGCAAATTCAGGATCAGTATAGAAAAACAGTGGCATATCTACTTCCTCTTGTGGATTAAGGCTTTGTTCTTCAAAACAGAAGCACTAGAAGTTATAGAAAGGTATTTGTTTATTAATATTTCTATTCTGTTACCTATAATAGACGCTAATGGTGCATTTCTTGGCTTTAATAAGCATACTGTTAAACATAATCTTTAAATTCTGTAATAGAGTAATAGCACAGCATCTTTTCATCTCAGAATGAGTTCCACTTTAAGAATCGAGAATCAACAAATTCTAATCTTAAAGCAGATTTCCATTTGGTTTGACTCTAAACCTCTGCATAGTTGTTATAAGCAATGAAAAAGAAATGTTTGAAGTTTAGAAGAAATGAGTTTTCAGAAATCAGTACCTACCAAAACACTGGTAGTAAATTTTGTACTAAACAGTTTTATTGTATTTTTATCATATTCTATAGTATGTAGAAATTCCAATTATTGGCTTGTCAGGAGGATTCTTAGCTTTATAAAACTCCAGTGCAGTCTCTCCAGACACTACATATATTTCTCTTTGCTGAGGTATATAAAGTTCCACTGGAGACTTGCATGCACATCTGCATTAAAAGTGACTTCAGTGATGTGATTCTTAACGGGTACCATGTTTTCCATCTGGTCTGATGCACGACCTGCTGCTACTGATCCTTCAAGTCCAGTTGTTTACAGGGTCATCACTCTTCTGATGCATGAGGTTGCCAGAATTCTAGTGTCTGGATTAATCCGTTACTATACCCCATCCTGGACGCCAGAGCCCTCCCATAGTGCCCAGAAAGAACGCCCTGCCTGTCACACACTGGCCTTTTTTCTGTACATATCATATATTTTTTCTTTTTTGACAAAAGAATTCATATGTTTACATTCTGTTCTCCAATTTTCTTTTTTCACTTGACAATACATATGGACGTTTTTTCGTTCATGTAAATATGTAATCTTGTTTAAGTAAAATCTGTTCACATGTGATTTAAGGCAAAGGAGTTAAATGAGTGTTTCTGAAAAAGTGTCTAAATTGGATTTCCACTTTGTTTTTTTAAAAATACTGTGGCTGAAATAGAAGTAGATTGCCCAGTGGTTATTGTCATTTGATACTTATTGAGAATACTGCTTTCTTGTTTGAGAATTCAGTGTTTCCTTAACTTTGTTGGGGAGTAGACATCTGATGTCCATAATTTAACTAGCCCTCTTCTCTTATGTACCGTATTGAGCTAGTAGATAGTGATATGGCAATCTGGTGTAAGGTGGCAAGTGTGTCACTTAAAGTCCGTACTTGTGGTGAGTGAGATAGTATAATAAGCCAGTAAACAAGTATACACCAGAAAATAAGGCTAAATACAACCAAGTTCACATTTTTAAAAATGTCATTTGGGGAAAAAGATTATTATTTATTAAAAGCAAAAGGAAACACAGGGGGGAAAAAGGCTTTCTTTTAGCCCTGGAGTTCTCTAATGTATTTTCAAGGCAACTCTGTGGTGCCAGTAAAAACAAAATAAAACCTTACCATGAGGGATATAAATCAATGTTAACTTCCCCCTTGTTTATTCTATCTAAGCTATTAAAGTTGGTATCATGTAAAGTTGAGCAAAGAGTAGAGAAAGAAAAATGGCCTGAATCTAGTAAGTGATTGCTGTAAGCCCCATAAAGGCAGGGACTGGGTTTGCCTCATTTCCCTAGTGCTTAGGATAATACTTGGGGCATAGTAGATACTCAGCGAGTTTCTGTTGAATGAACTAGTGACCCAAGATAAAGAGGTGCAATACCAGGAAAGAGCAGAGAGTGCTCTATAGAAGCCACGGGATCAGAGTTTCAAGGAAGAAGTGAGTGGCAGTTGTATATAAAACACAAGGCTTCTGGAGTTGAGTCTGAAAAATGTTCATTGCATTTGGCAGTTAGCATATCACTGTGGGCTTGAGGAGGACAATTTCAATGAAGTGTTCTTTAACACTGCCTCATTCCATGACACAGCTGCTACTTTCTCTACAGTCCCTTAGTACTTTGTACATTATTGAAAGTATGAGTTTGTGTATATACATCTTCCATGAGACCAGGAAGGGCATGAAGGACAAGGACCTCTCTTTTGTTTTTTTATTTGCTCATTCTGTTTTGTTTTTTATTTTTATATCACAAGAACCTGGCACTATATGTGGCTTATATTAAGTGCTTAAAAATCAACAGTCAAGCCTTATTAAACATTTTTCTCTACAGGAAAAGATGTTTTGAAGTATCTGTATTGTTACTTTTCTAATTGTTGTAGAGATATGAGTGTGTAGCCAAGGAGATTTTACATACACACACACACACACATATATAATTTTTTTTTGAGTTGTTAAATAGAATGGTGGTTCATTTGGAACTAAAAAAGAAGCATTTTTAGGTTTGGGGGAGCTTTTTATCAAACAGGTCCTGAATATAAATCCTACCCTTGCCCGGTGAGATTCATTACCCCAGTTCCCCTCTGAATAGTTTCAAGCTTCTTGAGTTTATAGTCCAGATTCTGAGTGGGGTTCTGTTACTCTGATTTGAGAGATAAACCTCTTGGAAACTAAACATATTAATTTGCATTTGATCCACATTCTACATAATGTAAAGAGTCTAGCCTACACTCTGAAAGATTATATTCACTTCTCTTTTCAACTTTCCTGGACCTAGTTTGAGCTAAATATCTAAGAATTGGAAGAGCCCAAGCTTATTTCTTTGGGATCTATTGACTATGCATAGCTGAATTTAGTAATTCTAGTTTCTTTAGGAATTAGCTGTGTATATATATATTTTTTCTTTTTTTCTTTTAAAATCTGGCACTGATTTTTTTGAAGCTATCTTGCTACTCAGATTTTTTTTTTTTTTTAATTTTAATGATTCACATTGGAATACATGCATATCACCCACCCTGTTCACTGGCAAGGTAATAACTTATGCTTGTTTTGGCAGAGTACTCATTTTCTTAGGAGGACGGTTATTTTTAGTATTTGTGGAAAGGTTCTCAAAGGAAATGTGAGTTTAGAAATGATCCCAAACCTTCTCTCCTTAGTTGTGCAAGACTGCTCACCAACTTCACTGGTATTTTTCTCTGAAACCTTTCAGATAGCAATGGTACTTGCTTTCCCTCTCTAATTAGAAACACAAAGCTTGTATCTTTTTTTTCTCCTCGTGTCACTAAGAGGTAAATTAATTTAGAAATGACAAAAGGAATCTTCTTGATTTTAGTGGAATATCAACTTTCTGAAGCTATCATTGGAATTACTACTATTTAAGGCCATTTGGATTTGAATTGTATATGATACTATTAAGTTACTGCCAGCCCTTATTTGAAAAGAGGCAAAGTATAAATATCTTTTCAACAGATTTGTAGTTTCTTTGCCATGATTTATTTTATTTTTATCTTCACTTGAAGATATGTTTACTGATTTTAGAGAGAAAGGAAGGGAGAGAGAGAGAAACATCGATGTGAGAAATATTGATCGGTTGCCTCCCATACACACCCCAACCAGGGATTGAACCTGCATCCTAGGTATGTGCCCTGACCAGGGATTAAACTCATAACCTCTTTGGTGTATGGGTTAACACTCTTAACTGAGCCACCTAGCCAGGGCTTAGCAAAATATATTCAGAAAAACATTTCTTTTTGTAAATGGGTAACTTATTCTCCTGTAGAGCACAGTAGTCATTCATAAATGGCCTTAATCTCCCACACTCGTTTCCATGTCATTCTGAAATTTATGGTTTACAAATTAATTCTGATTTTCTGTATAGTAACCATTTAGGGACTGGGAAATTGGAATTCAATTTCTATTCTTTTCCCCCCACAATAGCCCCAGCATTTTTATTATTCCCACAGTGGCCCAGTTATCTTTGTATGTCTCCACACTGTACTACTTTTTTCTTCCTAAGCTGTGAAACCTAAAGCTGATCATCTTACTTTCAGTAAGCTCCTGATTGCTTCAGAATGTAGAGCAAGGTATTTAGCTTTATGTAAGTAGTTATGGACCCTTTTGAGAGTCTGATGAAGAAACAGATTTTGTACCCAGAGAAGTGTATATTACATACAGAATTTTGTTCACAGTTTCAGGAGGTTCATGGATCTCTCTCTCTCATTACCATCCTGTTCAAAAATTCCTGGTGTAGGTAGAGATAAGAAAACATCGTGGTATTTTTGTCCTTTTTTGGTGATGTTAATAGCAGTTTGCCAATTCCACCACCATCTTTCACCAAAAATATTTCAATGATACTTTGCATATAGTCAAGTAATAAAGTTAAATAGCTGAAACTCTTGTAACTCTTGAGATCATGGACTGTCAGAAACTGAGAACACACAGTTAATCAAAACACATAGACAAGTGTAACAGCTATGTACGTAGATAAATTTTTTTCATATTCTGGGGGTATTGGTGAGTATTTCTTTAGAGTTGTGTGTTGCAAAGAAAATGGGGAGGGAAGCTCTGTCTGGGGAGCTCGCTTGGTTAGAACATTGTCCTGATATGCCAGGGCTGTGGATTTGCTCTCCGGTCAGGGCACAGACAAGAAGCAACCAATGAGTGCATAGTAAGGGGAACAACAAATTGATGTTTGTCTCTGTCCCCCTCCCCGCCCCTTCTTCCCCCTCTTTCCCTCCTCTCTCCCTCCATTCCCATAAATAAATAAATAAATAAATAAAATATAAAAAGCGGAGGGAAAGAGGTCTTACCTTCAAAAAATAAGAGAGAAAACTTTGCACTTGTATAAAATTAAATGTTCCCTGTGTTATAAATGAGAGCATTGAGATGTGGAAGGGTTGATTTATGTTTAGGTTTCAAAACTGGCTGGTGGTGTGTGGCTCAGTGGCCTGAGCATGGGCCTTTGAACCAGAAGGTCACTGGTTTGATTCCCATTTAGGGCACGTACCTGGGTTGCAGGCCAGGTCCCAGGTTGGAGGCGAGCGAGAGGCATGTTTCTCGCTTTCTCTCACACGTCAGTGTTTCTCTCCCTCTTCTCCCTCCCTTCCCCTCTCTCTGAAAATAAATAAAATATTTAAAATAAAAAAAACCAAAGTAGAGTAAGTGCTGAATTCTTAATTTATAGTCCGGAAATTTTAACCGTGAGGCAGGTCCTTGTAGATAGGAGAGCCAGTGTACTCAAAGAAGCTGATGTTGTCATGGCTTGGTGAAGGGGGCCTGTAACCTGTGTCCAGCCTTTTTCTCTAGCACCATGCATTACTGTCAACATGAAAACTTGTCTGACAATTTTTGAAGTTTGCGTCCATTAGTATTTTGAGGACCAACCTGCTGGTGGCCCTAGGAGATTAGAGCTCTAGAAACTTGAGCTGTGGTCTTCTTACCACTCAGACTATTCTTGATTGTGGGCCAGCTCTGGCTGTATTTTATGTGTCCTAAACATCCTGATGGTTGACTTCGTTTTCTTGCTGGTTTATTTGTATTTGGCACAGTTTGTGTAAGGACTCAGCTTTTTTTTTACATCTTTTAAAGAATAGATAGCGTATACTTGTGAGAGGTTTTAACAGAAAGAGACATTTGTTCATATAATAGCTTGTAATAATCAGAGTAGGTATGGCATGAAAGCTTTACCTGCACATGTAGTATATATATATATATACATTTTTAAAAATATATTTTATTGATTATATTGTTACAATAGTTCCTGTAGTATATATTTTTTATTCTTTACATCTTGATAAACAGTAGGTTTAACTCAAGAGATCACCTTCTCTGTGAAGCCTTTCGTAGTTCCTCTTTACTTTTTACCTCCCAGAATCGGCCACTTCCTCCTCTGCCTCTACTGAACCTTGCGTGTATTTTTTCACGAATAGTCTTCCCTATTTGTTTATAGTCTTATCTCACTGCTAGACTGTAAGCTTCCTGAGGATATAGTCTATATCTCATTCATTTCTGTGTATAACACCTGGCACATAGAAGGCACTAAAATATGTTTTATGATGAATGAATGGGTGAATAAACAGGATAAAAGGTGTTATAAAGCGCCTCCGTCAGGGATTCAAAACTCAAGATGCCTTCAGGGGCCAGGCGTAAGTGAGTTAAGCAGAGCTGGTTAGGGACTGCAGTAACCCGGAGAACATATGCCTTATCTAAAAGGGGCAGCTGCTGCTCAGCTCCAGCCAGCTGGTGCCTTGTAGGAATGTTGCCCCTGTGTTGCCAGAGCTTTTTTTTTTATTGGTTTGAGAGAGAGAAACATCGATTTGTTGTTCCACTTATTTATGCACTTACTGGTTGCTTCTTGTATGTTCCCTGACCTGGGATTGAACCCACTACCCTGGTGCATCGTGAGCTACCTGGTCAGTACCCAGATCTTTTAATTTTTTTAAGAGAAGTTAGACATTTGGGTTTTTATAGGAAATCTCTTGATTGTTAAAATGTTGTAAGTTAAGATTTTTAGAAACTTAATTGAGGCGTAATTTACATACAAAAAGTATGTATTATGGATGTATAGCTCAATCCATTCTCACAAACTGGACTGATTTTTTTTTTTTTTTTTAATCTTCATCCAAGGACATGCTTATTGATTTTAGAGCGAGGGTAAGGGAGGGAGAGAGAGAGGGAGAGAAATACTGATGTGAGAGAGAAACATCAATTGGTTGCCCCTTGTATGCGCCCTGAGTGAGGATCAAACCTACAGTCTAGGCATGTGCCCTGACCAGGCATCAAACCCATGACCTTCCAATTCATGGGATGACACTCCAGCCAGCTGAACCACACTGAGCAGGGCTGATTTTTTTGTTTGTTTTTGTTTTTTGTGGGCCAAACAAAACTGGATTGACCTGCAGGCCACACTAGTTTGTAACTGGTGACAAAGGCCACATGGGGAACTGTATAATTTCATTAAGAATCGCCTAATAGGTAGGAGTGTCTTAAAGAGATACATTAGCCAAAGGCAATGTGCGGGCCTTATTTGGATTATGATTCAAAGAAATCAAATGTAAAAGAACATTTGAAATTTTTGGAAATTTGAGCATTGACTGGCTGTTTAATAATGTTAAAGAATTGTTAATTATTTTAGATGTAATATAATTGGGTTTTTTACAGACTTCTTCGAGCAGTTTAGAGTAAAATTGAAGTAAAGGTATAGAGATTTCCAATATATGTGTGTCCCTACACATGCAAAGCCTCCCCTATTATCAACATCCTGCACTAGAGTGATACATCTGTTACAATCAATGACCCTACATTGCCACCCAAAGCCCATAGTTTCCATTAAGATTTGCTCTTGGTGTTCTACATTCTGTCTTTTTTGACAGTTTTGCAGTATTCTACATAGTTATTATTTTTTTTTTTTAAAGACACATTTATTCAGCGTCATGATCAGACTATTACATTTAGCAATCAACAGCATGGGTGCAAAAAAAAAAAAAGAAAAAAAAGGAAAAAAAAAAACTACATTAAAAACCCCTTTTTGGAATGCTTTACACTTTCCACAGAACAGAAACTAAAATAACCTGTTATACAATTAGTCACAAATACAGTCCTCGAGTTTTTTGCCCATTCACATGAGTATTGTCTAAAACATGTCTTCTTTGTAGCAGCTAGGCCCTGCCACCACTGTGCTTGGCTGAGTTCACAAATCTGTTGTAACCTGTAGCTTCCCTGTCACTTCTCTGGCTCTCCTCTCCTGCTAAGCTTTGTTTCCTGGTAGTAATTAAAACCTTCTGCCACTGCCATAGCTACTGCTGCTGCTGGAACCGCCATAGCCACCTTGGTTTCGTGGTTTGGCAAAGTATTGGCCTCCACCACCATAAGGGCCAGAGCTTCTGCCTCCAAAGTTTCCTCCTTTCATGGGTCCAAAATTTGAAGATTGATTGTTGTAATTGCCAAAATCATTGTAGCTTCCGCCACCTCCAAAATTACTTCCATCATTACCAAATCCATTATAGCCATCCCCACTGCCACCATATCCACCACCACCACGGCTACCACCAAAGCCACCTCGACCACTGAAGTTTCCTCCACGACCAAAGTTGTCATTCCCACCAAAACCACCTCCACGACCACCTCCGAAGTTTCCAGAACCACTTCGACCTCTTTGGCTGGATGAAGCACTAGCCATCTCTTGCTTAGATAGGGCTTTTCTCACTTCACAGTTGTGGCCATTTACAGTATGGTATTTCTGAATGACAATCTTGTCTACAGAGTCATGGTCATCAAAGGTAACAAAAGCGAAGCCTCTCTTTTTGCCACTGCCTCGGTCAGTCATGATTTCAATCACTTCAATTTTCCCATATTCAAAATAATCTCTTAGGTGATGTTCCTCAGTGTCTTCTTTAATACCACCGACAAAAATCTTTTTCACAGTTAAGTGTGCACCAGGTCTTTGAGAATCTTCTCTTGAGACAGCCCTCTTTGGTTCCACAACTCTTCCGTCCACCTTGTGTGGTCTAGCATTCATGGCTGCATCCACCTCCTCCACAGTGGCGTATGTGACAAACCCAAAGCTTCTGGAGTGCTTGGTATTTGGATCTCTCATCACCACACAGTCTGTGAGCGTTCCCCATTGCTCAAAATGGCTCCTCAGACTCTCATCTGTTGTTTCAAAGACTCTCATCTGTTGTTTCAAAGCTCAAACCTCCAATAAAGAGATTTCGTAGCTGTTCCGGCTCTTTGGGAGACTCTGACTTAGACATGACGACTTCAGGGCAGGAGACTTGAACGATGCTTACTCAGCGGCGTCCACTGACAGAAAGGACCATAGTTATTTTTTATCATACTGAATAATTTGTGGGTGAAATGAAATACTGGAATTTGCTTCAAAATAATTTGGGAAGCATGTGAAAGTTCAAGTTTAAATGTTGATAATCGTTGAAACTAAGTAGTGGGTACATGGGAGTTCATTTTATTGGTGCCTCTGTTTTTTAATAAATTTGAAATTTTCTACTTCCAAAAATAAAGCACGAATCCAAGTTAAAGCTGAAACATGACTTTGTGGGTCTGGGGTAGTGGAGTGCCAGTGCTAGTTAGAGAATATAAATTTCTGGAACTAAAGTCTGCAAAGGTAATAACATTTTCTTTTCTCATTAATAGGATCTGAAAGTCAGTATACTAAAACTGCTCAGGAGATTGTGAACGTCTGTTATCAGACATTGACTGAGGTAGGTGGTAATGAGGGAGGTCCCTTTGAGACCTAGCTTTATGGAATCCCTTTGCTCCCTTGGGTGAGGAGACCTCCTGCCTATCCTATTTTAAAATGTAACATCCTACTCCCCACTCTCACCCCACACCCCTTATTTCCTTCCCTGCTTTATTTTCCTACATAGAATTAAATGTTTTTCACAAACTATATAATCATTTACTTTTAATTAACATGTGTTCTCCCTCTAGAATAGAAGCTCCATGAAGGATAAGAATTTTGGTCTGCTTTGTTTACAGTTGTATTCCCAGTGCCTAAAATTCATGTTGAATGAGTGCACTAATTTTCTTTCTCAGTATGATGAGCATTTGACTCAACTTGAGAAGGATATTTGTACAGCTAAAGAAGCAGCTTTGGAGGAAGCAGAATTAGACAGCCTGGACCCAATGACCCCAGGGCCTTACACACCTCAGGTGAGTCTGAGGGCTAGGACCTGCCTCTTACAGTTTTCTTATTGGTTTGGGAAATTTGGAGCATATTAACAGATGTATTTACTGAGATACCCTTCTTCTCTGTCCTTCCTCTTCATATGCCTTTCGTGTGCTTTCTTGTCTTCTCAAAGGCTAAGGTGAGTGAGGGCCATGGGTCTTGGTGGCCTTGTTGAATTCAGAAGAAGCAGGTGTGGGATGAATGAGTGGGGTGGGGTCTTAGTTGTTTAGGAATACCAGCTTCCTGGCTACTATGGCCAGGGGTCTTCCTCTTGAGTCTCTGGAGCTCCCTTGCCTATGAATTCGGGCTCTGGCACATCCCTCGAGTATAGACTTCTCAGTAATAGACATGGGCCACACTGTTCCTGTGCCTTATAAATGCCTGATTACTCATTCCCTCAGAGGTATCTAGTGTAGCTCAGATGTTGCCCATTTTCCTGGATTGACTCCGTCTCTTCATAAATGATGACAGGTAATATATATAATTTAAAATTTACATATTCAAAGGCTAGAGAGTAGGATTAAGAAGACATTTTTAGTGCTTCTGTTCTGAGCCTTGAATATAATGAGTATATTTCATCCATGCTATAATTTTAGAGGGATAGCATATTTGAAGAATAGGACTTACCAGAATATAGCTGGTGCCTGGTTTCTATATTGGCGGCACTATGGTAAAGTGGAAAGTTCATGAAGTTTGGCATAAAATAAGCCTGGGTTTGAATCTTAACTCTACTACTATCTAGCTTTGTGAACTTGGGAAGCTAACCTCTCTAACTCAGTTTCCTTTTCTCTAAAAAATGTACTTTTTTCTTTAAAAAAAAGATTTATTTATTCATTCATTTATTTTTAGAGAGAGGGGGGAAGGGAGTAGAAAGAGAGAAACATCAATGTGACTGAGCAATCAGTTGCCTCTCACATGCCCCAACTGGGGACCTGGCCTGCAACCCAGGCATGTGCCCCGACTGGGAATTGAACTGGCAGCCTTTTGGTTTGCAGGTCGGCGCTCAATCCACTGACCCACACCAGCGAAGGCTAAAATGTACTTTTTAAGATTGTTAGAAACATGAAATGAATTAATTTGCCTGCCACACAGTGGACATTCAGTAAATGTTTTCTTATCTGTATGAAAGTAGTCTACAAAGTTTTCAAAGGCCCTTTCAAATTTAACCAAACATTTTAATGCAAAATTCTCCCAGTTCCCACTAGAAAACTTTTCTTCATTTTACTCAGGTTTTGCTCTGAACTAATAATGCAAACTATATGATTTCTGTTGGATTATTGCTGTCTCTCTTTCATCCCAAAACATAGGTTACTAAGGGGCCATGTATAAAGAACCCTAAGATACTTTTTTCAGGCCCAGAACAAGGAAAGGCTTTTGGAGTGTGTGGGCAGATTGGGTCAGGGGGCTTAGGTGAGTGATGTTGCCTAAATTTGCTAATAGGCCTACAGCTTCCACCAGGTGCTTTCCGGTAAGTTAAAGCCTGGTTTTAGTCCTCACTCCTCAGGAGATTCTAGCCACGAAGTGGCACATGGTTTGCTCTCTATGACATCGTAGGCCTCATTCTTTGGTGAGTCAGAGCCTTAGACCTAAAAGTCTTCTTCCTTTCTTCTCTACCTCTCTCATGCTATCTCAATGGCTGAAAAAACCTGGCAGCTATTCTCCCTTCTGAGCAGTAGCTGTAGTTTGGTGCAGTTAGAGGGTGTCCTATGAAGAATAGGGTGTAGGAGGCGCCTCTTCATTATTCCAGTTCACCTTCTTATCATTGCCTTCACTCATATATACAAATTTAAAAATAGTAAGCCCAGTTTATTACCTCTTAACCTGAGGAAGATTGGCCTGAGTGATTGTCCTCACTCATTACTAGTCTCCAACTCAAATGTTAATAAAGAGGGTTGTGTAAGTTTAACCTATCATAATATAATTCTGGTTGTATATAAACATAATGCTAATCAGACTTTACTTCTAGCTCTAAATGATGGTGGTCAGTCATTTTCATTCAGCCACTTTCCACCTAGCTTGTATTGCATTATACATTCAGTTTAACACTTTATTTAAAACTGCTTACTTTGTATTTTCGCACACAGCCTCTTATTCCCTGATTTTCTCTTCTGTTCCACAATTAGTTTATCTGCTCTGTAATCCTTGAATTTCTGTTTTGCCTTTCTTACTCCAGAACCTTCTTCTCAATCAGCCTTGCTTGTTAAAAAAAAACAACCCACAAAGAGACATGTTGGATTTTTGTTGCTAAAAGTAACACATTCATTGGGAAAAATTGGAAAATATAAAGACAAAACAAGTTACCTAAAATAAAGTTCATTACTCAGAACCAACCACTGTGAACATTTTGGAGTGTTTCTTTCAAATCTGTGATGTGTGTGTGTTTGCCTGCACGTGCATTCACATGTGTGTTTATAGACAAACTTTTAAAGTGAAATTGGTCAAGATGGTTTTGGATCTTGTTCTTTTCACGTCGTGTTATATTAAGAGCCTTTATTTCATTAACTAGTCTTCGAAAACGTGACTTTTTAAATAGCTGCATAATATTTCTGCCCTATGAGGACGCTTTCCTATTTCTCCAGCTTGTTCTTCACTAGTCCTTCCTTCTTTCCTGTCACTAAATAAGTCCATTTGCTAAATCCTTGTTCTCTTCAGCAGAGGGAAGAGGGAAGAGAAGGTATCGGTAATTTATTAAATACCAGGCATTGGGTAAGGAACTTACACATATCTCTTCAATGTCCCAACAACCTTGTGAGATAAACATTATCATTTATGTTTTATAGTTGAGGAAACCAGGACTTGGAGAGATTAAGTAATTTGTTAAAGTTACTCAGCTAACAAGTGGTGGAGCCAGGACCCAAGCCCAGGACCGTTGACTCTGAAGCTCGAGGCTTTTTACCGCACTATTTTGCCTCATAGCATCCTCTGATGAGCTCTCAGGATTGAAATTTCTTTATCCCATTTCCTATTAGAAGCCTCTAAACTAATCAAAATAGCACTGGTATGAAGCCCTGGGCCTAAAAACAATAAAGCAAGGCTTAGAAGAAACTGGGTTATTGCTGAGAAAAGCTGTTAGTACATAGAGTTGTCCTATAACTTTGATGCTTTTCTGCTTCAGGCATCTAATGATCCTGTACATTAGATGCCTCTTTTGCTAGGATGAACAACATTTGTAAGATTTCCCAAACCCTGTCCATAAAGTTATTTCAAACTGTGGTTTCTCTTTAAATGGATTGGTCTGCATGATCTTTTTCTTCAGTGAGTGCTCTACAGGGGAATTCTCTGTAGTTCTTATTTCTTTTCCTAAATAGAAGCTAAGGTTTATGATTTGTGTCGCAGCCTCCTGATTTGTATGACACCAACACATCCCTCAGTGTGTCTCGCGATGCCTCTGTATTTCAAGATGAGAGCAATATGTCTGTCCTGGATATTCCCACTACCGCTTCAGAAAAGCAGGAGACACAGGTAGGACATTCTTTTTCTCTCTGTAAGATTGATGGTATGCTTTGGAGCAGGGAGCAAGGTGATATATGACATGTGTCGAGGATAACTGAGCTCCTTGGCCCTGGGAATGCAGGTTAAGAATGTGTTTTCAAAGTGGGGCGGTGGCATGTCACATGACGCACCAGAGCTGAGAGAGCCTGAGCAAGGAAGACTCTGATAATGGGGTATGATGATGATGATGAGGAGGGGGATGAGAAACCTAAGTCTCCAGCCCCAGCGTGTATGCTTACCAGGAGGCTCATGGTTACATTACACCTTTATGATATAGGAGCCCCACCAATATAGGGCAGGTCAAATCCCAGGGCAATATCAGAGGGTCTCTATAGTGAGTCCCAGTCTGACTTGGAACCAGCTAAACAAGTCTGTCCACCAAAATTGCTGTCTATAGTCTGTCCCTGTGGACAGAGTCAGGCATAGCAGAACTTTGGGGAAGGCACAAATGTGAAAGCTATATGAGGCATCAGAGCAGCCTGACAGGTGACTAAAAAGACCCAACTGCATTCAGAGACAGAGTTCAAAAGAATTGCCCTGTTGCTGTATTATATGTATGCTATCATTTAAATTCAAATTATTTATAAAATTATATTAAAATTTTTAAATTAGTCTTGTCTAGCAGTATCAGAACATACTTCTGATATGAAATCAGAAATCTTATCAGGTGATCTCAGTCAGGGTTCCACTGGAAAGTGCAAAACCCAAAAGGGTTTTTCTATCCCAAAGAGTAACCCAAGCAAAGGAAAGCTTGGGTTAGAAAGGAGGAATTTCATTGTGATGATATAATAGGAGTAGACCAAAGTCCTTCCTGTTATTTGGATTTTTTACCCTATCAGTGATTTCCAAAGAATGAATGGGGGAAATGCACACGGCTTGAGCTGTGTAAACAGCCTCCACTAGCTCTGGGTGTGGCTGGGGTGTCAGGAAGGAGCATCTGTCCTGGGTGAGAGCCCTTGCTGACTCCTCCTACAGGCACGTCCCTCAGTGATGTGCTTGCTATTTGTGTTCCTTACTCAGATGCGCCAGGGCCAAGGTAGGCTGGGCGAGGAAGACTCTGATGTAGATATTGAAGGGTATGATGATGATGAGGAGGAGGATGGGAAACCTAAGACTCCGGCCCCAGTGAGTATGCTTACAGAAAGCTTATGGTTACGTTACACCTATATATGCTAGGAGCCGCACCAGTACAGGGCAGGCCAAATCCCAAGGCGATATCACAGGGTCTCTATACTAAGTCCCAGTGTGACTTTAATCCTTAGAACCAGCTAAACAAGTCTACCCACTAAAATTACTTGATTTCTTGTGAGGCAGCAAGGGGGGCTGGTGGTGGCTTCTGGTCTCTTACTTGGGTGATTGATGGGACTCTGACTCCCAAATGGTCTTGTCCAGGAAGGTGAAGATGCAGATGGTGAGCTTGTAGATGAAGAGGAAGGAACTGTACAACAACCTCAAGCCAGTGTCCTGTATGAAGATTTGCTTATGTCTGAAGGAGAAGATGATGAAGAAGATGCTGGGAGTGATGAAGAAGGAGATAATCCATTCTCTAGTAAGACTTGCTCTGTGCTTCTGTTATGTAGCTCATCATAGCACCCTTAGGACTGGATAGGAAGCTCTTGGCCACATATGCTTTTTTCCCCCCTCGCCTGAGGACATGCTCATTGACCTTAGAAAGAGGGGAAAGGAGGGAGAGAAAGAGAGGGACATTGATATGAGAGAGAAACATTGACTAGTTGTCTCACACGTGCCCCGACTGGGGACCAAACCTGAAACCCAGGCATGTGCCCTGACCAGGAATGAAACCAGCAACTTTTGAGTTACAGGACAATGCTCCAGTCAACTGAGCCACACCAGCCAGGGCGACATATGCTCATTTAATGGTGTCCTACTAACAGATCTCAGAGTACTGAGGACTCACTCATAGGCTGATCAAATTCATTAGCCTTAGAGGAAGTGAAGAAATACAACACAGGAGATACAAAAGATGATAGTGGAAAAGGCAGTGCCTAAGTAGCACCTTAGATTTGAATATTTCATAAAAACAGAAAAGAAATGTTCTGTGCGACAATATATATGGAAGGAAAATGAAGAAAAAAGATCCTGCTTTGAGATGTTTTGTGGATCAATGGCAATGGCAGGAAAAAGTACAGGAGGAGATGATAGAAGAAAAACAGATGGGTTGGACTGAGGTGGAAAAGGGATTATTTTGATTCAGTTTCTAAACTACAGATCTTGCCAGTGTTTATCCAAGACCCTGCTCCAAGGTGAGGAGTCCAGGCAGATGCCTGTATAGACGTGAGGGGTAACTAGTTTTGGAAGACCAAGCCAAAGATGCTAATAATTCTGTCAAGTTTATCTCAGAATCTGTCTCTTCACAGCTATCCAGCTGAGTGAAAGTGGAAGTGACTCTGATGTGGGATCTGGAGGGATAAGGCCCAAACAGCCCCGCATGCTTCAGGAGAACACCAGGATGGGCATGGAGAATGACGAAAGCATGATGTCCTATGCGGGAGCCAGTGGGGAGGCTTCTCATGGTTTGGAAGATAGCACCATCAGGTAATCGACAGCAGCATGCTGCAGGGCTATGGCATCAGAGCTCTGCTATGCTGTCAGAGGGCCCAGCGTCAGATTACTTGCATCCATCAAACGTTTCCTGAGTGCCTACAAGGGCCGGGCCCTGTGCTAGGCCTTCGGGGATACACAGAGGAGCAAGACATCCTGCTCTTGAGAAGTTCACAGTCTAGTGGAAGAGACTGATGCAGATGAAACCATTGCAAGTACAATGCGATAAGTGCTATAGCATAAGTTCAGTACAAAGTGCCACATCACCGCTGAGGAGGGAGTGTCTCACCCTGCTTGACAGTAATGGAGAAGTTTCACAGAACTGGGCCTTTGAATAGGAATCTTATCTACTAAGTAGATAAGTGGCAGCAAGTGAGGCGATCCTTAGAGATGAAATAATATGTTCAAAGTCACAGAAATGTAACAAAGTATGTTCCAGAGAGAAGGGAGGTTGTTGAGAGTTGCGGCTCCTAAAGTAGCACGTTTTATATTGCAGAAGGACGTTAAATGGCATACTAAGACATTTAGCTTTAGGGTAATGGGAATCATTATCTAAGAAAAAGGAAGTTAGCATCACATCTGTATGTTAAGTAACTCTGGGACAACAATAAGGATCTCAGCAAGGATCTGTTAAGAGAGTGGGGAGAGAGGGGCATATTCAAGAGCTATTTAGTGGGTAGATAGATTGGATTTAGGAGGTAAGGAGATCAGATATATAATAGGGAATGTCACTGAGATAGGAAAGAGGAAGAACAGGTATTAAGAGGAAAAAATGTGTTTGGACACATAGGATTTAAGGTATATATACATCCATCCAGAGGTAGCCAGGAAGCACCTCTGTATTTATTCAGCAAATATATATCACACGTACAAAAGAGACTATGTTGTGGTCCCTTTCTCCAAGAAGTTCACTCTAATGGGAAACCTAAAACAGGGCAATAGATGACCAGTCACAGTGTAACATGAAAAGTGCCATGACAGACGACCACAAGATTCTTGTGGGACTTGGGTAGGAGTGGGGTAGGGGAGCTGGTCAGAGAAAGAAACCGAGCTAAATCAGAAATCAAAATTTTTGAAAGTGTGCATCTCCTCTGGCTCCCAAATTTCATGTCTAGGAAATTCTATGGGAATAATGAAACACTTTAATCAGGATATTTGTCACAACATTGTTTCTAATAGTGGGAAAATTGGAGACAGCTTAAATGTCTTAGTGAGACTATTAAATAAATCATGTCACAGCCATACAGTGGAATACTGTACAGCTATTAAAATGTATGTTTTTAAAGATGTTCATTATAATCATTAGTGAAAAAAGCAGGTACGTAAAGAGTTACGTATTCTAACTTTGTAAATAAAAAATGTTTAAAGCATCTAAGTGAAGTGCGCAGAACAAAAATTGGAAGGTCATATACCAAAAGATTATCTCTGGGTAGTGGGGATATTGGTGATATTTTTCTTTTTTTCTGGTTGTATATTCTAATTTTTAAAAATCAGTGAACGTACATTATTGTATATATTTTAAGGTAAAAGTAAGAATAAACAAACAAACAAAAAAATAAAGCACACTCTGGCAGAAGTGTGAAGAATTAATTGGAAATAGTGGAAAGCTGGAGGCATGAAGGCTGATGTCAGTGGTGCAGGCCAGGGATAGCAAAGGACTAAGTCAAGGCGTGCAGAGTAGGGATGGAAAGGAGGGGGCACAGACAAGACGTGTTGAAGAGGTAGACTGTTTAGGACTGTTGACTAATTGGGTGAAGCCATAAGTGGTAGATGAAACTGTGAGGCTTATCAGAGTATTTATGATCACACAGGCTGGCAGTGTGTTGTTTAGATCCAAGGGAGTTTCTTTCAGGTTCTTGTGTATATCCAGTTGGCAGGTTGATGTTTTTGACCAGGATCACTTATCTCTCAGGGACCTGTAGAATAGTCCAGAACCAGTCATTTTAGTGTCCAGGGGAGACGAGATGGGCTCATCCCTTGGTGGCATTAAGAGTGGTACTGGTCAGCTAGAGGACAGTGCCCGAGCTTGAGAGATGACATGTTTCTCTTCTCAGTTATGGGAGCTATGAGGAGCCTGATCCCAAGTCGAACACCCAAGACACAAGCTTCAGCAGCATCGGTGGGTGTGAGGTATCAGAGGAGGAAGAAGAGGAGGAAGAGCAGCGCTCTGGGCCGAGTGTACTAAGCCAGGTCCACCTGTCAGAGGACGAGGAGGACAGTGAGGATTTCTACTCCATTGCTGGGGACAGTGACTTGGACTCTGATGAATGAGGCTTCCTTTGGGCCTCCTTGGTCAGCCTTCCCTGTTGTCCAGTGTAGGTGATTCCATTTGTTTATATTAATATTTGTACAGTGTCTGATCCTGAAATCACCAGATTAACACCTTAGCCTTTGAAGAATAGTAAGTAAATGATAATGAATTAATTGCCTCTCCTGATCTTCCTGGGGCAATGTCACCCTTCGAATTAAAATCCCTTTCCCCCTACCACCAATCAAAATAGTGCATCTTCCCCTTCTCTAGTGCCCACCTTTAACTTCACTTACTATTCTTGGTATCGTTTTTCCCTGGGGAAGGTGGAGAAATTATGAACAGACTAATAACTTTATGTCCTCTTGGTGTGTTTGAAATTTTCCAAGCATGGTATCATCTTAGTTTTCTAGCAGGCTGGAACAGGGAATTGGGTTCTTTCTGGTGGACTCTGTGCCACACTGAACACAACCTTTTGGACAAACTGTCCATTCTTTTATTATTTATTTGGTTTTACAATGCCTTGTTCCTAAATGAGTTTGAGGCAAATGATTATCAATCAATCTTTGAAACAGCCTATATGTTAGAAGCGATATGTTGCCATGTAAACGTGTTCTCTCCCCCTACCCCAGGGGAAATGGTAGGAAAATGGTAAGTTCCTTAGGGCAAAGACTGTGTCTTCTGTTTCTTTTCATGCTTAGGATATGGTTCTGTGCATAGTAGGTACTCAGTAAATGTTCCTAGAATCATAAAATTCTCAACAGATTTGTTGTTGAACATCTGCTTCATTATAAGCACTCTATCAAATCCTTGGGATGCAAAGCTAAATAAGACACACTCCTTTTACCCAAAGAGCTCGCCATCAAGTTGGGGGACGGGAGTAAAATCAAAACATTAATCTTATTCTGTGAGATAAGTGCAATTAAAGAGCTAGATATAAAGTATAGGTGAAAATAGAGGAGTGATCATGTCTGAAAAAGTCAGGGAAATCTTCCTGAAGGTAGTTTTTAAGCTGATTGTTGAAGAATTAGAAGCTTGCCAGATGGGAAAGTCGGGGCAGGATGTAACACAAAATGAAAAGGCCAAAGTCTAGAAATGGCAGAGTGTGTTCCTAATTTGTTTGTTTGTTTGTTTGTTTGTACCTGCCTTGTTCCAGAAAGGATTTAAGGGGGTTTAGTTCCAGTCCTTTCATGCTGGAATGGCTGGAGATGAGACTGAAAGATGAGCAAGAAGCACATCAGGAGCAAGCTTTGACTTCGATGCTAATGAATGTGAATTTTATATTTTAGGAAATGAGCTCTAATGGAATGATATGTCAGGCTTGTTTTTTAGAAATTTTATGTATATTGAATCAAGGGAGAAATTGAAGAATCGTGTGACAAATGCGGTATCATTTTTGTAAAAGATAAAATCATGTATGTATATTTACGTTTTTATATTGCATATATTTGTGTGCAAAGGAAATGGTCTAAAAGGGTATGTGCTAAACTATTCACAGTGATCACGTCTGGGGAATGGGATTGGAGGTGGGGGGGCTATATGGTTGCATGTACACTTGGTGGGGTATCATGCTTTTACTTCTGTATTGTTTGAATTTTTACAAGTATGATTTTTTGTAATAAATTTTTTTTTAAATCAAGCAGTAGTGTGGACAGTGGTTTGGAGGGGAACAAATATAGTTCAAGTGCAGTCAAACCTTGGTTCTCAAACGTCTCCCATCTCAAACAGTTTGGCTCTCAAACAGCCTTCTGAAATGAATTAAGCTTGAGAACTGGGGTGCAACTGTAAGGGGTGATGGAGCCCAAACTAGGGCTGTGGCATTTTAAGACAGGAGAAGCGACATGAATCTGAGAGATCTTTAGGAAGTAGAATCAATAGGGCTTGATGACTGATGGGCATTTGGATGTGGAAGAGGATGAAGAATGGAAGATGATGGCTTTTAGGATTTTGGTTTGGGAGAGTGAGTGTGGGTACAGGGTATTTATGCATTCATTCAACATTTATCAAGCCACCTATTTTTAGCAAGCAGCCTGCTAGATGCTGATACAGAAGTAAGATATAGTTTCTGGTTGCAGAGAAGTTGGGTCTAGAATGAGAGGTTGGTATGTGAATAACAAGTTTAATAAAAAGTGGTCATTGCAATATATATTTACAAGGTTCTGTGGTGAGAGGAAGGAGTTACCAGCTCTGGTTATGGAGTAAGAATGGGAAGGCTTCAAGAGGAGACCCTTGAAATAGATCATGAAGAGTAGGGAGGAGTTTGCCAGACGTCATGGGGAGAAGAGTGGAGGGGGACATTCTGGGCAGAGAGAACAATGCTTAGGGACATGAAGAATAGGTGGAATAGAGAGGAAATAAGTAGTATAGTGATTACAAGGCTCAGGATTAGATGTCATTTTGTTTTTATTTTTAGAGGGGAAGGGAGGGAGAAAGGGAGAAAAACATCGATATGTGAGAGACATATCCATCAGTTACCTCTAACATGCCTCCAACTGGGGATCCGGCCTGCAACCCAGGCATGTGCCCTGACTGGGAATCGAACTGGTGACCTTTAGGCTTGCAGGCTGGCATTCAATCCACTGAGTCACACCAGCCAGGGCTAAATGCTCACTTTAGAGAGATCACTCTGGCAGCAGTGTGAAAATGGATGGCCTGAGGTGGAGTGATGCCAGAGGAGAGATGTGGGGGGGGGGGACAAAGTGGCTGAGGCACTGGCAGTAGTAGGGGGAAGGAGAAGTGCATCTTGGTGACTGACTGGATAACGGAAAGTAAATGAAACCTACATTTCTGACTTGGGTGACTGGGTAAATGGTGAACAGGTTGTGGGTGGGGGTAGGAGAAATAGCTAAGCTCGATTGGAAGCCTGTAAGTTGAAAAAGTGTGATAGTTATAAAGCTTAGGATCTGTGCAGCCTTGGGAGTAGGGGAGATGACTGAGGATGCATATGCAGGGTCAGAAGGGCATGGAGGACAGAATTCTGGTGAAGACCGATATTTAGCAGTGGGGAGTGAGAAATGGAAGGAAAATCTGAAGAGTGATATTTATCAAACCAAGGAAGGAGTTTTAAGACATAAAGGGACAACATATATACCACAGAAGGGTGAAATAAAAATGGATCCTGAGAGAGAGCCTTTGGGTTTTGGCAAGGTGGAGGTCCCCGGTGACATTAGCCAGCAAGAGCGATGTTAGAGTAGTGGGATTGGAATCAGCCTGCAGCAGGGTGAGGAGCAGGTGAAAGATGGGAGATCATAGACTACTCTTTCAGGATGCTAGGCTGTGAGGAATAAAAAAGTCTTCAGTTAGAAGACAAATCTGCTTATGTAGGCTTAGGGTAGAAGGAAGCAACAGAGAGAAAGAGAGTTTAGAGGAAAAAAAAACAAAAAAACGAGAGAAGATGGTTGTGGGAACGACCTCTGTGAAAACAGGACGGAATGTGAGTTATCATAGTTAGCATTCCCTCCTGCAGGAGGGGAGATCTTTCCCCTCAGATAGAGAACGGAATGGAAGTAGCTACACATCAGTGTGTAGGTAAGGGAGAGAGGAGGTTGGTGGAGTTCATGCTTCATAGCTTCAGTTCTTGTGAGAAAAGTGAAGGTGGGGTGGAAGCTTGAGTAAGTGTTGAACTACTGAGGGAAGTAAGGAAAGACCAGAAACCAGCTAAATGTCTATCAGTAGAGCAGAGATGTTAAATTATAGTACACAAATTCAGTAAAAAAAAAAAAATTATGCTGCTGTTAAAAAAACAAGGAAAATCTACATGTGCTAATATGGAAAGATATTCTTTTTATTATAATGTTTCAGGTGTACAACATAATTCAACATCTATATACACTTATGTGATCACCCCCAAAAGTAGTTCTAGCCATCTTCATGCAATTGACCCCCTTCACCCCTCTCACCCCGCCCCCCCCAGCGTCCTTCCCCTCTGGTAACTGCCAATCTGTTCTCTGGCTATGTGATTATGTTTTCTTTGTTCATTTTTCTTTTAGATGCCTCATATAAGCAAAATCATATGGTAGTTCTCGTTCTCTTTCTGACTTATTTCACTTAGCATTGTACCCTCAAAGATGTTCTTGAAAAAATAAGTGATAGAAGGTAGGTAGCATTTAATTTCATTTGTCTGGGGGACAAAGAAGATATAAATCCATGTTTGCATGTTCACAGAAAAGATTTTTCAAGATGCAGTTCAAACTGTTACCACCTGTGAAGTTAAGTAGGGGGAAGGCTTGTTCCTTTCACTGTTAAACCCTTCTGTTAAAGTTGAAGGTGTTTCTTTTTTTTTAATGGTCACTGAGGGAAATGGGAGCTGGAGCTAAGGATCCATAAAAGGATTGCTGGGTATTGAATGCACCAGTGAGGTTAGAGAGCATTCATTTCAAATGGTACCAATTTACTTTATTGTGATTTTTATCCAAAGGTACTTAACAACACAGTTGGTAGGAAAGGTACAGCAGTTTGGGGTGAAGACCTGGATAAACGAGACAGAATGGAGAATTTCCTTTCAATAACCATTTTTTGACCACTATGTACCAAGCACTGTGCTGGGTGCCTGAATACAGTGTTGGAGATGGATGAGTCCACACAGAAGTGCGACAAGTGAAATGATAGCTGCGGTGTCCTGTAAAGGTACAGACATGGGCGTGTCCCGACAAGCCTGGAACTCTGGGAGACAGAACTTCCCAGGGACGACTAGTATGAGTTAACCAGGGTAACAAGGCACTGGGGGTAAGGAGTGGGCATCATTCCGGGCAGAGAAAAGAGCATGTGACTAAAAAGTTTAGGGTGGCGCACACAGAAGAGGCTGCTGAGAACTGAAACTAGAATTAGCCAGGGTCCAGATCATGGAGAGAGCTTGGCAGTCTTTGGTCAAGAATTTGGACTTCCTCCTAAAGGTTATAGGGATTTGTTGAAGGACTTGGGTGACGTGAGCAGCAATTTGGAATATGGACTGGAGGAGAACGGGACTGGAGATAGTGTGGCGATCATTCAGGCAGGATGTTGAGTCAGTTGTAAGGCAAGAACAGCAGGCAGAGACTTGAGAGAATTTAGGGGGCAGACTGTACATGTGATGCATTAAATGTGGGGATATTTCAGTCAGTCAGTCAATAAATATTGAGTCGAGTGGGTCCCAGACATTATTCTAGGTGCTCTGAATATAGCAGTGAAGAAAACATCACCCTTCCCCTCAGGGAGCTTAGAATTTTAGCGGAGGAGAGAGACAGTGAATAAGAGTGACAAGTACCGTGAAGAAAAAACAGTGATGTGTGAAGGGTACAAGGTGGGGGTGCTAATGTCACGGTCCAGGAAGGCCATGCCGACTGGCTGTCACTGGCATAGGAATATACTTTGGTCAAGTTAGTGTTTTTTAGAAGTTTGAAAAGATAAGCAATGAAAGAACCACAAAAGATACTTGAAAAGACGAGCCAGAGAAGTATGAGGAAACCAGGTTCCACTGTGCTGAGGCAAAGGAGAATTCTAAAGGAGGGAGTGATCAGCAAGGGCCAGTGCTTGTAGAAAGGTCAGTCAGATAGGGACTAAAATTTGTCATTTGGACTTGGCAGTTGATGAGCCTGAAAAAAACAGTTTCTTTGGAATGGTGGGTGCAGAAACCAAATGGCGAGTGGGTTGAAGAATTGAATGTGAGCAAGTAGAAACAGCTCGATTTGATTAAATAATAGCCATCATGCACTGCGGCTGCCTCTGACTTCACTTAATCCTGAGCCATCTGAGAAAGGTATTATTATTCCCATTTTACAGATGAGAAAACTGGTTCAGGGGCACAGAGGATAGAGGGATTAGCCTTGGACTAGAGAAGGACCACCTTTAAATTAAGACCAGAAAGATGGGTGTGGGATACACGTAAGCAGTAGGAAGGGGGCAAACCATGCCTCTGGGCACTAATGAGTTTTGTCTTTATCCTAAAAATAGTGGGGAACTTTTCACTGTGAGTGGGGTGGAGCTTGAGAAAGTAATCTCAGGTTTGTGTTTCCAAATGTTGGCTTTTTTCCGCATCGGTGTAAAAATAGTAAGTGTTTTTTCCTATTGGTAGTTTAAGCTTCTTTTGCAATTCCAGAGTCTTAGGTATTACAGTACCATATTTGCCTGAATTTAAAAATCTAATTTGTTTTCCGTGACTTTCAGAACAAACAACTGGTGTGCTTGTTTAAAAATATTGCTTCCTAGGCCCCAATTCTAGGAAAGAAGACTGGAGGTCTATTTTACAGATGGGCTGAGTGATTCTTATCTGAGAAGTTCGGGAAACTGATTAAGCTACATTTCCAAATTGATGTTATCCTCAGCTGTTCTTAAACTAGTGTACATCAAAATGGGCATAGAGGTTGTCTATTAAAAATTTAAATTCCTGGGCTTGGAATGTGGATTTTTAATATGCACACCTATAAGTCTGATGCAGATTGTCATTAAAGTAATACTAGCGAAAACATTAAGAATCCTTTGGTAAACAAATTATTTAGAGGAATTACAGAATTATAATGTTTTATTATCAAGTATACAATAATTGTGAATTTATCCTTGGCTTTTTGGTTTGTAATAACTTAATAGTCAAGGATTTTTTAAATATTACCTTTAATACTATGTATCTCACCTATTTATAAATGTCATGCATAAACTGTGACAGTTTAAATTACATACAAATTATAAATTCTGCAAATTGGTTTAAATAGATGTAAGACTTTATAAATAATTTATCTTAAATTTTTTCTGTCTAGGTTTGGATTTTCCACATTTGGGGAACTTGGAATCCAGTGTTTTCAATCAACTTCATGTTACAGCCCTTCAATTCATAAAATACCTGTTCATTCTTATTTACAATAAAATAAACTTTTTTTTTCTAAATTTGTGTTTTCTCTCTCACTTATATTGTCCAAGTAAGACTCTCTATCAACCAAAAATTTGACTCAGCTATCTATAATACAGGGTCGGGCAAACGTAGATTTACAGTTGTTGATATGGAAAATAATACAGTAATTAATAAATAATAATACAAGAAAAAATGTAAACCTACTTTTGCTTTACTTTGCATATGTAAAGAGTGGTCAAATAATAGTAAGCAAAACTTACATTTTAGTAGGTGGAGGGTATGTTATAGCAATCACAGAATCATCACTCTTCCTTTGTTTTTTTCTTATGAAATAAGGAATATTTTAAGGGGAGGAAAAAGCTATATAGTAGTCCCTCTCTATATTGCGGTTCACTTATTGCGGCCTCACTGTTTCGCGGGATTTTAAAAAATATTATATTTAGGCAGAGCGACGCAGCCTTCGGTGCAGTTGTCACTCGCTTCTGGGTACCAGCTCCCCGCTACTCTACGCACGGCGGGCTGGCATTGGGCCCGTGAAAGCGGCGCAGGTCTGCGGGTCCAAGAGTCGCAGCGGTGCACTCGAGGCGAGAATCAGAAGAGCAGACAGCAAGGATAGGCCCAGAAAAACAACCAGGAAAAAAATATCGTCATGGCAAATATGCACCAAGAGAATGAAGAAATGGAGCAGCCCCTGCAGAATGGAGAGGAAGACCGCCCTTTGGAAAGGGATGAAGGCCACCAGCCAGCAGGAAATAATAGACGGGGACAAGCTCGCCGACTGGCCCCTAACTTCCGATGGGCCATACCCAACAGGCAGGTCAATGATGGGATGGGTGGAGATGGAGATGATATGGAAGTGTTCATGGAGGAGATGAGAGAAATCAGGAGAAAACTTAGGGAGCTGCAGTTGAGGAATTGCCTGCGTATCCTTATGGGGGAGCTCTCTAATCACAATGACCATCATGATGAATTTTGCCTTATGCCTTGATATCTGCCATTTTCCATGAGATTAATACTGTGATTCCTACTGTTGTTTTCTTTTTTCTTGCATTTCCTGATACGCCTTTACTGATCCGTTTGCTCTGAACTGTGTGTAACTTCCATGTGTTAAGTGGGTTCTGTGTTACCAGCTTCTAATTGGAGATTACCTTGGGACACAGTTTTAAGTTTCTGTCAACAGTAGTTTCACCCATTTGCATGGAAAAATGTGAAGTTAATAAAGCAATGAAAAAGCAAAAAAAAAATATATATATATATATATTTAATTTATTGCATTTTTTGCTGTATCGCGGGATTTTGCGGTACTACTGTATATGTATTTATATGCATAGTATTTATGATTTTCAGAGAAGGAAAACTCTGACTCCAAAAAACCTCCGCTGCCTTGCGGCATACCTCTTCAGGGGAAAGGCTAAGGGAGTAAACCCCGACAGAAAATCCGGAGCCGGAGTCCCTAAGGCGGTTTGACGTTGTAGTCAACACCGGCAACTCCTGCGGCGCACCTGAACCCAAGCTGTATCGACTCCGTCTTTCCCCTGGACCCTTCAGCTGCGAAGAGAGGGGGGGTCTGCTGCATGGGCAACAGCAGACCCTCCATATCACCCTGCCCAGGCTCTGTAGCTTCAGCGTCATCACAAGATGTCGATTCAACACGGGAGGAGACAGATACCGTGTCACTCCCGAGTCGGACTGCGCAGCCATTCTCGGCGGTGCAGATGGACTCTTGGGAAGCTACACCATCGTCTCTCGAGACGGACGGCTGCCGACGACGATTTATGATTTTAATGATTTTTGCCTAAACATTTGCAAAAAATATTTTAAAAATATAATAAATGATTCTAACATAAAAAGTATTAAATCAAAATAAAATACTGTATACTGTTTACAGTATGTATTTTTTTTTGCGGACGAACACATACATTACACTAAAAACGAGATGTATGCTTGAGCTCGTTTGCCTGTATGAGATTGTACACGGCACACGATTGACTGATTGATGGAAGGTGACCAACCAGAGCATTGCCTTGTGTATCCTGGGCACTGATTGGCTCAGTAACTGTAGTATCAGTCTGTCTGCTATCCCGCACTGTGCGCATATGTTCAGCATCTCGCCTTGTCCACTTCACTCCTATCTCTGATCGCTGTGGGTAGTTTTGCTCTGCGTTGTTGTGTTTTGTGAAATTTTCCTTAAAGACTGAATTTATTGCAAGTCCTACGATGCCACCCAAACATTCTGCATCTTCTAAGGATTCTGGCAGTGAACCTAAGTGCCAGAGGAAGATGCTTACCATAAAAGAGAAGGTGGAACTTCTCAACATGTTGAAGGAAGGGAGAAGCTATGTGTCTGTTGGCCACCATTATGGGATCAACGCGTCTACGATTTGCTATATAAAGAAGGACGAGAAGAATATCAGGTCTACGGCATCAGTGACTCAACAAAACAGCAAAGAGGGTGGTTACTTCCTGCAATAGGATCATTGTGAAGATGGAATCTGCATTAGCCGTGTGGATAAATGATTGCAGAAAAAAGAATATCTCGCTGAATACAAACACCATCTGGACGAAGGCCAAGCAACTAACTGTACGATCGTTTAGCAGCAAAAAGGGAAGATCGCGATAGTGATGAGAGTGAAGATGACAACGACGCTGAAGCAGGACCTTCAAGTGCTTCTCCAACCAGACCAACCCCATTCAGTGCCATCAAGGGCTGGTTTGACAAATTTCAGAAACGCTTTGGACTCAAGAGCATTTCTCTGCACGGAGAGACTGCCTCTGCAGATAAAGCCGGAGCCGAGGAATATGTGAACAATACATTCAAAGACATCATCGAGGAAGGAGGCTATAAGCCTGAACAAGTTTTCAACATGGATGAAACGGGCTTATTCTGGAAACGGATGCCGTCTCGCACTTTCATTATGAAGGAAGAAGCAAAAGCCCCTGGTTTCAAGGCCTAAAAAGGTAGGGTAACTTTAATCATGTGTGGAAATGCTACGGACTTTATGATAAAGCCAGGGCTTATTTATAAGTCCAAGAACCCAAGGGCCCTAAAAAACAAAAATTAGAATGTGTTGCCTGTGTACTGGCTGCACAACCCTAAGGCTTGGATCACAAAACTCCTCACGACTGATTGGTTTCATCAATGTTTTGTCCCGGAGGTTAAGGTTTATCTGGCAGAGAAAGGCTTGATTTCAAAGTGCTTCTGATAATGGGCAATGCTGGAGGCCATACTGTCGACCTGACGTATGATGGCGTCCAGATTGACTTCTTGCCGCTGAACACCACATCGCTCATTCAGCCAATGGATCAAGGTGTTATTCGCGCTTTTAAGGTGCCCTACACCCGAAACACCCTGCAAAAACCTCGTTGAAGCTATGGACTCAGATGAAGACTTCTCGCTAAAGGCGTACTGGCATGAGTACACAATTGCATCATGTCTCCAAAATATTCAAAAGGCCATAAAGGAGATGAAGAGTGAGACTTTGAATGCCAGCTGGAAAAAATTGTGGCCAGAAGTGGTCCATGATTACAAGGGATTCTCTCCTGATTAAATCCATTACTCTGCGGTGGATAAGTCCGTGAATCTGAGAAAAATACTGGGAGGAGAGGGCTTCAGTGACATGACTACTGAAGACGTAAATACCCTGATCGATGTGCACTTTCAATCATTGACGGACGAAGACCTGGAGGAGCTGACTAAGCAAGTGAAGAAGGGGATGAGGAACAAGACAAACAACGGGTTGAAGAAGAGGTTGGCTTAACATTTGATCATCTTGCAACCATGGTCAGAATAGCCAAAGAACTTCAACGAGTGGCTGAAGAATGGGACCCGCATATGGTTCGTTCGTTGCAGTTTGCAAATTCAGTCAACAGTGCCATGTCAGTTTACAAAAACATTCTCAATCAGGAGAAGAAGCAGCGCCAGCAACTCCCCATAACTGTGTTCATTACTCGAACGAGTAGGTCGGTTACGCCTATGCCTTTAGTGGAAGTAGAAGTTACGGACGAGCCCGAAGATACTAGTGGTGCCTTTAGAAGAGCTGTAATGCTCTTCTTTGCTGTGCAGTACATTCATCTCATCTTCATCACCATCGTCATCAGTACTGCACAGCTAATTCATCATCTTCATCATTCAAGTTGTAGTATACTTCATTGGTGAGTACCCATATAAAATTTTGCAGTACTGTATACGTATGTTGTTAAAGTTACGTAGGTTTAAGAGTGTGGAATATGTTTAGGAACATAAGTAGTGTTTATAAAAGTGTGGAAAAGGTTAATAAGGGACTGGGAACGGTTTATAAGCGTGTGGGAAGGGTTTATAAAGCCTTAAAATATATATAAATACTAAAATAAATGTAAGGTTTCTACTTTGTGGAAACTATTTGGGTGATTCAGAAGGCCGCAGCTATGGGCAACTGGCGATTGGCAGCTTCATCACAACAATACTCCTGTGCATACATCACATCTTGTGCAGAGTTTTTTGGTGAAGCATCAAATCACCCAGGTGACTCAGCCCCCAACAGCCCAGATTTAGCGCCCTGTGACCTCTGGGTTTTCTCAAAACTAAAATCACCTCTAAAAGGGAAGAGATTTCAGACTGTTGATGAGATTCAGGAAAATATGAAGAGGCAGCTGATGGCGATTGGGAGAACTGTGTGAGGTCCCAAGGTGCCTACTTTGAAGGGGTCTGAGGTGTCATTTTCCTATCTACAGTGTTTCTTGTATCTTGTATCTTCTTCAGTAAGCATCTTTAGTTTTCATAGTACATGGATGGATACTTTCTGGACGGACCTCATATATCCACTTCTTTATCCATTCATCTATTGATGAGCAACTAGGTTGCTTCCATATTTTGTCTACTGTAAATAATGCCACAGTGAACATAGGGGTGCACACATTTTTTCAAACTAGTGTTTCATTTTCTTCAGATAAGTGCCCAGAAATAGAATTGCTGGGTCCTTCTCTGTCTCTTGATATAGCCTTTGTTTTAAAGTCTATTTTTTCTGATATACGTATTGCTCCCCCAGCTTTTTTTTCATTTCCATTTTCATGAAATATTTTTTCCATCCCTTTACTTTCAGTCTGTGTGTGTCTTTCCATCTGGAGTATCTTCTAGACGGCATATGTAAGGGTCTTGTTTTTAATCCATTCAGTCACCCTATGTTTTTTTTAATGGAAAAACTTAGTCAATTTACATTTAAGTAATTATTGATAGGTTTGTACTTATTGCCATTTTGTTTTCATCATTTATAAGTGGTTGGTCTCCTATCTTATATACTATATGTTTGTCTTTACTGTGAGATGTTTTTCTTTCATATATTTTCTTATTTCTAGTTTTGGCCTTTTCTTCCCCTTAAAGAATTCCCTTTAACATTTCTTGTAATGCATGTTCAGTGCTGATAAACTCCTTTAGCTTTTGCTTGTCTGGCAAAATCTTGATATCGCCTTTCAATTCTGAATGATAACCTTGCTGGGTAGAGTATTCTTGGTTGTATGTTTTCCCCTTTCTTCATGTTGAATATATCATGCTGCTCCCTTGTGGCCTGCAAAGTTTCTGTTGAAAAGTTAGTTGATAGTCTTATGGGCATTTCTTTGTATATAATTAGTTGTCTCTTGCTGCTTTTAAGATTCTCTCTTTAACTTTTATAATTATAATGTGTCTTGGTGTGGGTCTTTTTTGGATTCATTTTGTTTGGGACTCTGTGCTTCCTGGACTTGGATGTGTCTGTTACTTTTACCAGGTTAGGGTATTTTTCAGCTATTATTTCTTCAAATAGGTTTTCTGTCCCTTTATTTCTTCTCTTTCTGGGACCCCTATGATTCAAATGATAGCACGCTTGATGTTGTTCCAAAGGTGTCTCTCATGCTATTCTCATTCTTTTTAATTCTTTTTTTCTTTTTGATCTTCCATTTGGGTGATTTCTACTATCCCATCTTCCTGGTTGCTGATCTATTTTTCTGCGTTATCTGATCTGCTGTTGATTACCTGCAGTGTATTTTTAATTTCAGTTGTTATATTCTTCAGTTCTGATAGGTCCTTTCTTACAATTTTTTATCTCTGTTGAAGTTTCTCACTGAGTTTATCCATTTTTCTGGAGAGTTGGATGAGGATCTTTATGGCTGTTACTTTGAACTCTTCATCTAGTAGACAGCTTACCTCAGTTTCATTTCGTTCTTTTTCTGAGGTTTTGTCCTGTTTTGTTGTTGTTGTTGTTTGTTTGTTTTCTTGTTTGTAACATATTCTTTTGTTTCATTTTGCCTGTTTGTTTCTGTGCATAAGGTAGGTCTCCTGGACTTGAAAAAGTGGCCTTATTTAGAAGTTGTCCTGTGGGGCCCAGTAGTGGAATGCCCCTTGTCCCCAGAGCTAGGTGCTCCAGAGGTTGGACTAATGTGGCCTCCTGCTGTGGCTGGGCCACAACTTCTATGGGCACACTGGCAGGTGAGGCTGGTCCCTGGCCTGCTGGCTTTGAGGCCTGGCCACAACTGTTGGGGGCTCATTGGTATGCAGGGCAAGTCTTCTATGCAGCTGGTTGCAAAGCCCATCCCTGCTGTTGCAGATACACTCTGTTTGCTGGTGCTGCGTGAGGCCGCCCACTGATTGTGGCAGGGCAAGAGGTACTTTGGAGGGGTGCTAGCCTGGGTGGGTCCTCAGAGAAATACCAGGGTGGGGTGAACAGTGTTAGCAAGGTTAATGGATAGTGTCAGAAGTGTTACCTGCCAGTGTCAGAAGAGCTAGGTTAAAGAAAGGGAGGGAAATGGCATCTGCCAGCACTGCTAACTCAGGAGAAAGTTTCAACAGATCCCTGTTCCTTCAGTACACACCCTAAAATTAGTCAATGTATCACCTTCATGTATGACCTAGGTGCTTTTCAAACTGCTGCCTCTGTGCTGGGGCTCAAAAAGAGTGCAACTTGGATTTACTATGGCCCGTTGGCTCTCTCAGATGTAAGCCCCACTAGTTTTCAAAGCCAGATGTTATGGGGGCTCCTCTTCCTGGTTCAGGTCCCCCAGGCTAGGACTTGGACCTTTTGTTCTTCAGGAATGACCTCTGCAGTTTGGATGCCCCTCCCACTTGTGAGTCACTGCATAGGGAGTGGGGTGTCACGTAGGTCCTCACTAGACATAGTCTCTACCTCTCCTGTTTCAATGTGGCTTTTTCTTTATATCCGTAGTTGTAGAAAAGCTGTTGTGCTGGTCTTCAGGTCATTCTCAGAGGTAGTCATTCTATATGTAGTTGTAGTTTCGGTGTCAATGAGAGGAGGTGAGTTCAGGATCTTACTACTTCGCCATCTTGAACTCAAAGCCAGGACCCTTGCTCTTGAATGCCAGTTTAGTTGTTGTTTGTGGTTGATACACTGCCCCCACAACAAATGTGTTTCCAGATGGGATTTCTGAATCCAACAGAAATTTTTCGTCTCATCGAGTTTCTATCCTAGTGCGAAAGAGACATAGAGTAAACAAATAACCCAAATAAAGTATGTTAGAAATAAAAGAAGGTGATACATATTAGTTATTGTGGCTTGGTTGGGGTGCGGATGGTCCTACTTGAGATAGGATAGACAGGAAAGGCCTCTGATGAGGAGATGGCATTTTAGCTAAGACTTGGAGGTGAGAAAGAGTCAGCCTTGCAAGGAGCCACAGGAAGGGCATTCTAGGCAGAGGGCAACAGCAAGAACAAAGACTCTGAGGCAGAAAAGAGGTTGGTGTGTTGCAGGAACTGAAGTATTGCTAGAGTAGCTCAGAGTGTACTGATAAAAAGCTAGAGGTGGAAGAGAGTGTGAGTAATGAAGGAATAATTGGTATTTAAAATGCAACACAGCCCTGGCTGGTGTGGCCCAGTGGATTGAGCGCTGGCCTCTGGACCAAAAGCTTGCCAGTTTGATTCCCCAACAGGACATATGCCTGGGTTGAGGGCCAGGTCCCTGGTTCGGGCCGTGTGAGAGGCAACCGATCGATGTTTTTCTCACTCTCTTTCTCTCTTCCCCCTCTCTAAAAAATAAATAAGTAAAATATTTTTAAAATGCAACAGAGAAGTCAACTAAGAACTAAAGAGTATCCATTGAATTTGGCAATTGGGAGATCAGTAGAGTGGTAGGAGTAGGAAGTAGAGCTGCACTGAATTGAAGAATTATTGGACAAACAAAATATAATTTAAAATATATATGCTACTTAAAATAAAAATAATAAATACCTAGGAATAAATTTAGACAATATATTTTTAAGACCTTTATGAAGAAAATAATGATATTTTATTGGAAGATATTAAATACCTAAATAAATGGAGACATTCCAGACTCATGCATAGGAAGATCCAATATTGGAAATTTATAAAGATGTTCTAAGCTGATCTATGTATTCCAATGTATTGCCATCAGAATTCCAATAAGGGTTTTCATAGAATTTGAGAAAACAATTCTAAACTTTGTATGGAAGAGAAATGGACCAAAAATAGCCAAAAAGACAAGATTAGGGACTGAAACTTCCTGTTTCAGATATCAAGATTTGTTGGGAGGCAGGACTCAACAGAGCTTGGCATTGGTACAGGAATAGACAAAGGTAACAAGGGACCAAATAGAGAGCCTAGAAGATAGAAGCGACATTGCAGGTCACTGGGGAAAGGATGGACCACTCAGTGAGCAGAGCTGGGACAGCTGGTTATCCATATAGTAAAAATATGGCCCTGGCTGGTGTAGCTCAGTGGAATGAATAACTATCCTGAGAACAGAAAGGTCCACAGTTTGATTCCTGGTCATGGGTACATGCCTGGGTTGCGGGCCAGGTCCCCAGTTGAGGGCGCCAGAGAGGCAACCAATTGATGTTTCTGTCTTCTTTCTCCCTCCCTTCTCCTCCCTCAAAAAATAAAAATAAAATCTTTTAAAAAGAAAAAAAATGGAATGCAATTGCTGTCTCCTATGCACAGAAAGCAATTCTGGGTGGATTAAGGCATTAGATGTGCTAGGCAAAATATTCTAACTTTTTAAAACAAAATATGAGGGAATATTACTATAACCTCAGTTTAGGGAAGGATTTTTTAGGCCAAACATGTATAAAGCACAAACCATAAAAGAAAGTTATGTATCTGATGATGTTAAAAACCAGCTTCTGCTCATCAAAAGGCATCATTTAAACAGGCTCCATGGTCTGGCAAAAGATATTTGCAATTCATAAAACTGATAAAGGTTAACAATATATATATTTTAAACTATTGTGTATCAGTAAGAAAAAGACAAGCCACCCAATAGAAAATTGACCAAATGACAGGAACAGGCATTTCACAAAAGAGGAAACAGGAATGACCAATAAGCAATGAAAAGATGAAGAGTCTCATCACTAATCAGGGAAATGCAAAGTCTGACCACAAGGAGATTCACTGACAGATGTTAACAACTCTGATAATATCAGTGTTGTGGAGGAGGTTGTGCAATAGAAAGCTTGCTGCAGAAGTGTACCATCACTCTGGATGCATTTTGACCTTTAGTAAGTCTGAACAGGGTTCCAGGCATATCTAGTTTTATTGCGCTTCACAGAGGTTGTGGTTTTGACAAATTGAAGGCAAGATCCTCCACCAGCAAAAAGATTACAACTCCCTTCATTGCCGTGTTCTGCAACCGAGCCCACGGTATCTCTGCAGTACACCTGTGTACTCTGTGACTCAGCAATTCTACCCTTAGCTATATTCACTGGAAAAGTTCTTGCAAAATTGTACCAGAAGATACATACAAGAATTCAAGAGCGCTCATAGCAGCCCTGATCTTAATAGCAAAATGCTGGAAGCAGCTCAAGTGTCCCTTGGCAAGACATTTTGCTTAATAACTTGTGGTATAGTCATAAAACGGAAAACTACATATTGGTGAAAAGGAATGCCTGCAGCTACAAATATCAACATGGGTGAATCCCATGGGGAAAAAAAAATGTGCAGAGAGCATGTTCAGAAAAATTTATACAGTGTGATTCAGTGTATGTCAAGTTCAAAAACCCAAGTGAGAGCAAAACTCCTGATAGCAGTTATGGCTTATGGAGAAGGAGAGAAATGCAATTCCGAAGGGCATACAGAGGGCTTCATAGTCTCTGGTAATATTCTGTTTCTCAAGTTGATTGGTGGATACATGGCTGTTCATTTTACTGTTCTTTGAATCACATACTCATATGGTTTTATTATTTCATATATGATTCAAATAATTAAATTATAAAAGTATGTATGTATATACTCTTGTATTTCTGATACATTTCATAAAAGATTTTTAAGGTAAAAAACTGATCAGAAGGTGAGAAAGGCTATGGAAAGAATGAGAATGTTAGTAATAACTAGAGGGAGAAATGAGATCATAAGAAGATTTTTAAAAGACTTACAGCCCTGACTGGTGTGGCTCAGTTGGTTGGACGTTGCTCCGAAAAGTGAAAAATCACTGGTTTGATTCCCTGGGTTGCGGGTTCAGTCCCTAGTTGGAGCGGGTACATGAGGCAACCGATTGACGTTTCTCTCGTGTCAATGTTTCTCTGCCTCTCTGTCTCCCTCTCTTACCCTCTCTCTAAAAAACAAATAAATAAAATCTTTAAAAAAAAAGATTTACAGACTTTATTCAACTTCATTCATTCAACAAACATTTACTCACTACCAACTATGAACCCGGTACTATATTGGTACCTGGGGTACAGAGATACACATTTACTCAGTTATGCATTTATTCAGTTATGCATTTACTCACTGTTCAAAGAACTAGAATTCATTCATTCATTTAACAAATATTTACCAAATGAGTGAATAACTGTGTGCCAGTCAGTGATCTAACTGAGAATAGAGCATTGAATGAAATAAAATTCCTCCTCTTATGGGGGAAGGGGGAGAGAGACAATAAATATGTGGGAGGTGATGATAAGTATTAATGCTATGAAGAAAACTAGGGTAAGGTAAGCAAATAGAGTCGGCGGGGCAAGTTGCTAATGTTTTGGAGTGTTCAAGGAAGGCCTTTCTGAGACTGTGGCATTTGAACAGAGAGCTTAATGAAGTGAGGGAGTAAATCATGTGGCTACCTGGGGGAAGATCATCCCAGGCGGAGAGAACAGCAAGCCCCAGGACACTGAGACAGACAGAAGAGGTGCCTGGTGTGTTAGAGGAGGACCCAGGAGGCCATCGTGCCTGGTGCAGTGGGAACAAGGGGGTAGTGGTAGGAGATGAGTTCATAGTAGTTTCCAGGAACCAGATTCCGTAATTCTTTGTGGCATGGGAAGCCATTAGAAGGTTTTAAGCATGCAGTGACGTGACTATGTTTTAAAAAGGATCACTTAGGCTTCGTATTAAATACTAGGGGGCAATGATGGAAGCAGGGAGACTAGTTAGTAGGTGGCTGTACTGTAGTAATCCAGGCAGGAGAGGGTGGTGGCTTGGATGAGGTTGGTAGCAATGGGGGTGGTGAGAAGTGAGTATGGATGGATTCTGAAGGATTTGCTGAGGGATTGGATGTGAGGTATGAGACAAAGAGGAGTCAGGGATGACTCTCAGGCTTGAGACACTCGAAGGCTGGAGATTCTATGTAATGAAATGGAGACCATTGAGGGAAAAGAAGGTTTGGGAGGAGGGGAATAAAGAGTTCCAGTTTAAGGTTAGGTGCCACTTAGACATCCAAGTGGAGAATGTTGAATAAGCAATCAGCTAATGAGTCTGGAGTCGAAGTGGTTGAGGCTAGAGATATGAATTTGGGAATCATTACCATGTGGATGGTGTTTAAAAACCACATGAGCCCTGACCTGTGTGGCTCCGTGGGTTGGGCGTCATCCCACAAATCTAGCAGTCACTGGTTCAATTCCCAGTCAGGGCACATGCCCTGGATTGCGGGCCAGGTCCCCGGTTGGGGGCACGCAAGAGGCAACCGATCGATGTTTCTCTTGCACGTTGATGTTTCTGTTCCTTTCTTTACCCCTGCCTTGCCCTCTCTATATAAGTAAATAAATAAAATATTTAAAAAATGAATAAAACCCAGGTGAGGTCATTAAGAATTGAGTGCAAAGACAAAAAGAGTTGTTAAAGGACCGAGTCCTGGGGGAATTTGAACAAATAATAAAGGTCAGGAAGCTGCAGAGGACTCATTTAAGAGGCCAAGAAGAACTGACCTGGAGTCTGCAAGATCCTTCCCCATGTGGGAAGGCCACCCTCCCCTCCACAATCCCACTCTTATTAGGGATTTCTGGACCCAAAGGTAGGTAGGATGACGACCATGTCCAGCTTGAAGCAGCTAGAGGAGCTCGAGACCTTCGCCCATTGTCCTTTATAAGATTATAAAGGGTCTTAAGTCTGAGAGAGGGAGGGATTTTTATTCTTTGTTAAAATAATCATTTATTTATTTAAAAGAATATATGGAAGGATGAAGTGGGAGAACTTGTATGTACGACCCATGGGCATGGACTTGGGGGGGGTTACTGGGGGAGGGGCGTGCTGGGTTGAGGGAAGCAAACGGGAAAAAATTGGAACTATTGTAACAATATAATAAATAAAATGTACTTAAATAATATAGGAAAAGGTGAAGCTGGAGAGCTTGTATGTATGACCCATGGGCATGGACTTGGGGGCATGGATTGCTGGGGGAGGGGTGGTGCTGGGCGGAGGGGAGCAAGGGGGAAAAGTTCGGAACTATTGTAACAATATAATCAATAAAATATATTTGGAAAAAAAAAAAAAGCCCGAGAATAAACAGACTGTGAAGAAGAAAATCGGGATTGGAGTACATTTCCCAGAGGCCAAGTATAAAGAATTTCAAAAAAGAAGTCAGGATCAACATGTAAAATGCTGCTGAGAGGTCCAGTAGGATGATGCCTGAGAACTGGGGCAAAAGAAAGGTAAGAGTGTTACAGACAAGAACAGTTTCAGTGGCAATAAAAGCCTAATTAAAGTTGCTTTAAGAGAGAATGGTAGTGAGAAGGGAAGACAGGGAGTAGAGACTTGAGTATTAAGGAGAGCAGAGATAGGAGATAGCATCTCAAGGGGTGTGTGTGTTACATGGGGTATATACTTTAGATGCTGGCATTTAGGGCAACATTCTTATGCTCAAGTAGTCCTTAGTCTAGGAAATGGAGAGCGATAAGTAAAAATCTACAACCTAATAGGTTAATTTAGTGAAATGTTTAGAATAGATACCATGGTGACAAAGAGGGGTCACCTCACAGTGCCTGGGGAAATTCAGAGGACTTTAGAGACCATAACCATTGAACTAATATTTGAAAGAGAAAAAGAGTTATATAATTTTATAAATCAGGGAAGGCATTCTAGAGCAAACTGCCCATCCACAGAAATGGATGCCTGGGAACATATTTCACTGTGGCTCTGCAGGTGATTCGGGGTGTCTGAGACCATAGTGGAAGGTGCATCTGGAAAGAGACAGGAACAAAATATTGATGGACACCATATGCCATTCCATAAAGAGTGGGTTCTATCCTGAAATGGGTGAGTTTTATGTAGGAAAGTGAAAATTGTGTGGCAATGCATAATAACCACTTCACTTCAACAAGTAGGAATTTGTTATCCTCACATAAGAAGTCCAGGGACAAGTAGTTGTTTGCTGGTTATCTAGTCAGTGGCTTAGCAATCGCATCACAAATTCAATCTGTATGTGCAACCCTCCTTTAGCGTTTGGCCTTTTGTCCTCCTGCTTGTTGCCCCATGGTCACAGGATGGCTGCTGGAGCTCCAGCAGTCATATTCACGTTGGGGGAAGGGAAAAGGGGGGAAGTAGTGACACCCGCTATGGCTGTCCCTTATGTCCTGAAGGCAGAAGCTTTCTCCCAGGATCAACACACTAAACTTGGCCTCCTGATCAATACCGGATCAGATAGCAATGTGCAACTTAAGGGAGAGTGCACAGGTGTGAATCTGACAAAGGGAAACAGATTTAGAGCCAGCATGGCTCATTGCCTGGTGTTGCACATCTTTCTTCCCTGCACACATCTGAGTTATCTCAACAGATAAGAAGCCAGGGAAACCAACTTGAAAGTTGTAATAACTCAGGAGAGAAACAATGAATGAGGATAAAGAACAAAGGGAAAATATTCACTAGATCTTTAGGAATGTTGGTAACCAAATGAATAATGGGAGTGAGGAGAAGGTAGAGAAGGACTCCGATTTTTATATCTTAGGAGATGATTATGCCTCAAAAGCGAAGTAGATTTGGTGGGGTTTGTAGAGAGATATTTAAATAGACATTTTCTTCTACTTTATGAAATAAATGTTTGTTTTACTGAGTCTTAATACATTTTTTATAAAAGTTCTGTAATAGATAATACATATTTTATCAAAAAGAGTCCATACTATACATATTATCCTGCAACTTTCTTTTTACACTTAAAATATTGTTAATGTCTCTACACACACACACATCATTTTTAAAAAGACTTTATTTACTTTTAGAGAGAGGGGAAGGGAGGGAGAAAGAGAGGGAGAGAAACATTGTTTGGTTGCCTTTCACACATCCCTAACTGGGGACCTGGTCCACAACCCAGGCACGTGTCCTGAACAGGAATCGAACTGGCAACCTTTTGGTCCGCAGGCTGGCGCTCAATCCACTGAGCCACACCAGCCAGGGCCCTCATTGCTTTTTAATTGAAAAAATTTTGAGATAATTGTCAGAAAAAAATAGAGATTTCTTGTACATTTTGTCCAGTTTCTATCAGCGGTGACACTTTGCAAAACTGTAATATCACAACCAGGATATTGACATTGATATAATCCAGCAATGTTTATTCACATTTCCCATTTGCCTCATTTTTTAACATCCTATTGATGGCCACTGAATTTTCCAATTTTTTGCTCTTAGCAATGTTTGCGTTTCCTGGACTCTATTTAATCTTTTGGGTTCTTTCTGGACCACCATAAAACTTTTAATTACTGCATTTAATTATATCTGGTGGGTCAAATGACCTTATTATTGATTCTTTAAAGTATTTTCTTCAGCTACTGTGGTAGACAGATGGCCTCCAGTGATTCCCGCCTCCTGGTATTCTTGTCTTTGTATAATTCCCTCCTCTTTAGTGTGGGCTGGACCTAGCGATCTAACAAATGGAATACAGCAAAGGTGATGGGATGTTGCTTCCAAGACTCAATGACAAAAGACCATGACTTCTATCTTGCTTAGCACTCTCTTGCTTGATTACTCAGAGGAAACCAGCTGCTTTGTTGTGTGCTTCCCTATGGAGAGGCCAAAATGGCAAGTACCTGAGCCCCTCCGTCCAACAGTCCACAGGGAACTGAATCTTGCTATCAACCACGGAGTGAGCGTGAAAGCAGATGTTGCTCTAATTGGACCTTGAACTGAACACAGTCCCGGCTGATACTCTGCGACCTGATGAGGCTGAGCTGTAGAGCTTAAGTAAACAAGTGCCCAGTTCCCTGACCCATAGGAGCAGTAAGATAATAAGTGTATGGTTTGGCTTTAACTTTTTATTTTGAGAGAACTATAGATTCACAGGCAGTTGTAAAAAAAATACGGAAATCCTAATATCCTTCACTTAGGTCCTCCAATGGTAACATCTTGTATAATGTCTATGTCGCACTATACAACCAGGAAATTGATTTGGATGCAATTCACAGACCTTAATCAGATTTCACCACTTCACATATACTCCTGTGTGTGTGTGTGTGTGTGTGTGTATGCGTGTTTAGTTCTATGCAATTTTATCATGTGTAGATCTGTGCTACCCTTGTATAGCTACTGAGCATGGAATCTAGGTGGCAGGTGTTTCCTTTCTTTCAGTACTTAAGAGATGTTTCTCCACTAACTTGGTTTGCGTTGTTTTTGTTTTTGTTTCTGACAAGAAATCTCTTGTCATTCTTATCTTTATTCCTGTGCACATAACATCGTTACTCCTCTGGCTCCTTTTAAGATTCTGTCACTGGTTGTAAGCTATGTAATTATGATGTGTTGTGGTGCATAGGTTTTAAAAAATTGTGGTAAATATTATATACACACACATAGAGAAAGTTTGCCATTTTAACCATTTTAAGTGAAACAGTTCACTGGCACTAATTACTTCCAGAATGTTGTGCAATCATTGCCACTATCTGTTTCCAATGTCCTTTATCACTTGAAGTAGAAACTCTGTACCTATTAAGCAATCATTCCCTGTTTCCCTCTGACCTCAGGTCCTAGTGACAACCATTCTACCTTCTGTCTTTCTAATTTGCCTACTCTTATGACTTCCTAGGAGTAGGATTTTATAGTATTTGTTCATTTGTGACTGGCTTGTTTCACTTAGCATAATGTCTTAAGTTTTGTGTGTGGATTCTCTGTGTGTGTGTTTTGTATTTATTAATCATACAAATAATTTTCTACGATATCCCAGGGCAAACCGGGGAATTTGGTAGTTCAACTGGTGGGGGGTGGGTCCTCTCAGAATCCCATAGGCCGACGGCATGGGTGCGGAGTGTCCAGGTTCACAGTGCAGTTTGTCGCTTGTGTCCATCTTGCAAGTAGCTTTTTCTCCGCATCACAACTGGGGTCCCAAAGATGATGGGGATGGGGAATCCTCCAGGTTCTTAGGAAATTCCATTCTGCTTCTGTTCCGTGGTCTCTGGTCAGCAGGGTGTTCTCCTGCGTCTCCGTCTTCTTCAGCTTGGCCTTATCGAAGCTGGCGATTTCCCATATGTCCGCTTGTGTGCCGTTTTCTTAAAAACAATCCTTGGCCTTGGCTCCCAAATTGGGTTCCCGATTCCCACTCGCATTGCTGCAGCAAGAGACCTTGTGTGTGGATTCTTTAGGTTTTTTTTTTTCCCTCCATACAAAATCATGTCATCTATCATGGAGGTAGTTTTGTTTCTTCCTTTCTACTTTGAATGCCTTGTACTTCTTTTTCTTGTCTGATTGCTCCGACTAGAACTTCCAGTACTATGTTAGATAGAAGTGGTGAGAGTGGACATCTTTGCCTTGTTCTGGATCTCAGGGAAAGAGTTTTTAGTTTTTCACCGTTACGTATGATGTTAGTGGTGGGTGTTTCAAATATTGCCTTTATCATGTTGAGGAAGTTTTATTTCTATTTATTGAATGTTTTTATCATGAAAAGGTGTTAGATTTTGCCAAATTATCTTTTCTGCATCAATTGAGATGAGGATGATGTGTCTTTATTTCTTTATTCTCTTAATGTGGTGTTTTACAGTAATTGATTTTCATATGTTAAACCACTCTGGCATTCCTTGGATAAATCCCACTTGGTCATGATGCATAGTCGTTTTAATATGCTGCTGAATTTGGCTTTCTATTGTTTTGTTACAGTTTCTGAGTTTATATTCATAAGGAATATTGATCTGTAGTTTTCTTGTAGTGTCTTTCTCTGGCTTTGGTATCCAAGTAATGCTGGCTTTGTAGGACTTAGGAAGTATTCCCTAGTCTTCAATTTTTCCCCAACAGTTTAAGAAGTGTTTCTGTTAATTCTTTAAATACTTGCTAGAATTCACCAGTGAGGCCATACGGTCCTGGGCTTTCTTTGTTGGGAAGTTTTGAGTACTGATTCAATCTCGTTAGATTTTTTTTTTTTTTGACTCAGTTTTGATAGTGTGTTTCTATCAATTTTTTTTATCTAGATTGTCCAATTTGTTGGCATACAGTGTCTCATAGTAGTCTCTTTTAATGCTTTTTACTTCTTCAAAGTCTGTAGCAAAGTCCCATCTTTCTTATTTTAGTAATTTGAGCCTTCTCACTCTTTTTTTTCTTAGTCTAGCTAAAGTTTTGTCAGTTTTTGTTGATCTTTTCAAAGAAGCAACTAATGGTTTCATGGAATCTCTTTATTGTTTTTCTATTCTCTATTTTATGTATCTCTTCTCTAATCTTTATTTCCTTCTGCTAGCTTTGGGTTTAGTTTGCTCTTCTTCATGGTGTAGTTTCCCTCATGTTTCTAGTACTTGGAATGGAGTTCATTGGGATAGTTTTCATCAAATTTGGGTAAAATTTGTCCATTATTTCATCATATTTTTTTCCATCCTCCTTCCTTTAGAGACTTTGATCACATGCATGGAAGGCTGCTTGGCATCGCCCTGTGGCTCACTGATACTCTGCTCTGTTTGTTGTTTTCAGTCTTTTATTTTTGCTCTGTTTTACTTAGTTTCTATTATTAGGCCTTCAAGTTCAGTAATCTTTTTCTTCTGCAGTATCTAATTTGCTGATAATCTCATCTAGTGTATTTTTTGTCTTCGATATTGTTATTCATCTCTAAAAGCTTGATTTGTACTTTTTAATATCTTCTATGGATGTACTTAATATACTCAGTTTCTGATCTACCATCTTAAGCATATGAAATATAGTTATGTAATAACAGTTTTATTGTCCTTGTCTAACTTTGTCACCTATGCCATTTCTGGGTCTGTTTCTATTGATTGATTTTTCTCCTCATTGTGGGTTACATTTTCCTGCTTCTTTGCATGCCTTTTAATTTATTGGATGCCAGACATTGTTAATTTTACCTTTTTGGTTGCTGGATATTTTTGTACTATATACTATACATGTGCTTAAGCTTTGTTCTGGAAAGTTAAGTTACTTAGAAACTGTTTGAAAGAGGGGAGGGGAGAAGGGGGAAAGAAGGGGAAGGGTTTAGTCAAGGAACTAGTATAAATGACCCATGGACAGGGACAATGGGGTAACAGGGTGGGGACTGACTGTGGGAGAAGGGGGTGGGCGGAATGTGAGGAGAGCAATGGAGGAAAAAGTGGGACTACTGTAATAGAAAAAATAAATAAATAAATAAAATAACAATTTATGGGCTAAAAAAAATAAAGGTATATAGGTGTGAATGAAAAATAAATAAATAAATAAATAAATAAATAAATAAATAAATAAAAGAAACTGACCCTTTTTGGGGCTACCTTTTAAGCTTTTTCTAAAAATCCTCACCCAAGGATATGTTCGTTGACCTTAGAGAGGAAGAGAGGGAGAGAGGGAAGAAAGGAGTGAGGAAGAGAGACAGAGAGAGAGATAGAGAGAAACACTGATGTGAGAATGTGAGAGGGGAACATTGATTGGTTACTTCCTGTACGCTCCCCGACCAGGGATCGAACCCACAAAACCCACAACCTAGGTATGTGCCTGACCAGGAACTGAACCCACAAACCCTTTTGGTGCATGGAATGGTATGCCAACTAACAGAGCCACCCAGCCAGGACACTTTAAAAATTTTTTTTGCTTGTTTCTTTTAAGTATATTTTATTGATTATGTTGTTACAGTAGTCCCAATTTTTTTCCCTTTGCTCCCCTCTTCCCAGTACCCCCCTTCCGTCCAGCAATCCCACCCCCCTTAGTTCATGTCCATGGGTTGTGCATATAAGTTCTTTGGCTTCACCCTTTCCTATATTATTCTTAACTTCCCCCTGTCTAGTTTGTACCAACCAATTATGCTTCTTAGTCCTGCACCATTTCCCCATTTCTCCCCCTTCCCTTTCCCAGCTGATAACTCTCCAGTGATCCCCATACCTATGATTCTGTTTCTATTCTAGTTTGCTTAGTAGGACTTTGTTTTTATTTTTTAGATTCAGTTGTTGATAGTTGTGAGTTTGTTGTCATTTTAATGTTCATAGTTTTGATCTTCTTTTTCTTTAATAAGTCTCTTTAACATTTCATATAATAATGGCTTGGTGATGATGAACTCCTTTAGCTTTACCTTGTCTAGGAAGCACTTTATCTGCCCTTCCATTCTAAATGATAGCTTTGCTGGATGCAGTAATATTGGTTGTAGGTCCTTGCTTTTCATCACATTGAATATTTCTTGCCAGTCCCTTCTAGCCTGCAAAGTTTCTTTTGAGAAATCAGTTGACAGTGTTATAGGTACTCCTTTGTAAGTAATTCTCCTCTTCTCTCTTGCTGCTTTTAAGATTTTCTCTTTATCCTTAACCTTTGGCATTTTGATTATGATATGTCTTGGTGTGGTCCTCCCTGGGTCTAGTTTGTTTGGGACTCTCTGTGCTTCCTGGACCTCTATGCCCATTTCCTTCCCCAAATTAGGGAAGTTTTCCTTCATTATTTTTTCACATAATTTCTCAATTTATAGGTCTCCCTCTTCACCTTCTGGCAACCCTATGATTCGAATGTTGGCTTCTTTTATAGCTGTCCCAGAGGTTCCTGAGCCTCTCCTCATTTTTTAAAATTCTCATTTCCTCCTTCTGTACTGGTTGACTGTTTGTTTCTTCGTTATGTTCCAATTTGTTGACTTGAACTCTGGTTTCCTTTCCTTCACCACTTGTTTCATGTGGATTTTCCTTAATTTCAGCCAGGATAGCTTTCATTCTTTCCCCGTCCTTTTGAATCTTTGTTGTTAGAGTTGTGAGCATTCTAATCACCAGTGCCTTAAACTGTGCTTCTGTTAAGTTATCTATCTCTTCATCCGTTAGGCATGCTGTCTGTTCATTGCTTAGTTGTACTACTGGGAGCTTGATCTTCCCCAGCTTCTGGGTCCTGCTTCTGTCTCCTCATCTTTCTGTGTTTGCCTCTGTGATTTGTGCAAGGGCTGTCACACCTCTTACGTTATAGGGGGTGGAGTCTTAGGGACTCATCAGTACAGGGTGACCCATTTCACCACGTTGTGGCGCTGTATGTGGGGGAGGGGTCTGAGAGGGAACAATACCGCCTGCCCAGCACTCGCCCCTTTTCCAGGCACTTTTCCCACTTCCGTATGGGACTGGCGCCTGTCCAGCTGTTTCCCTGCCTGTCGTTTTCAGAGTGGGTGGGTATGCGGACGTTCTAGGACCGTGGGGGCCCTTTAAATAAGCAGACTCTGCTGAGAGACCGGCAGTTTCTGCCTCTGCCCCAACCCCCACTGGTTTGCACAGTCAGAAGCAATGAGGCTTAATTTTCCCTGGTGCTGGGACCGTGAGCTGTGTGGTCTGGTCTGGGGCTGGGATCGCTCCCCAGGTGTCCTTCCTGACTTTTAAAACGTCTGACTGCGCTTTCTGCCGGCCTGCCGCTGCCACTGCCACTGCCACCGCCACTGCTCTTGCCGCCACTACACTCTGCCCCGGCTCCGCCCCTCCTACCTGTCTGGATGAGTATTTCTTCTTTATATCTTTGCTTATTGGACTTCCATGCAGCTTGATTTTCTGGAACTTCTGGTTGTCTCTAGTTTTGAGGTAGTTGTATTCCTTCTTAGTTGTGGAGGGAGATGCAGCATGGTTGTCTAGGCTTCCATCTTGGCCAGAAGTCCTAAGCTTTTTTTAAAGCCGGAATCAAAACAGCCTTTTAGTCTCGGGCCAATTTCGCTCCACTACTGAGGCAAAAACCCTTCTCAGTATTCCATCCAGTGTTTTGCAAATTATAAAGTTTTCTCACCTGGGCTGGTGGGAACACAAACTCTGGTCCCCGTGTGAGCTTTGAGCATTTTTCTCTAATCCGCTCAGGTGGTTCTTTCTCCAACTTTAGGTAGTTTCTTTTCATACATTCACTAACCAATACTCAGTTGAAGATACAGATCTCCAGAAGTTTCTCTCTTTGCAGCTCTCTATTCTTTAGCACTTTGCCTCGTGAACTTTAGAAACCTTGGCCTCCCTGGACTTCTAACTCTTCCCAGCTCAGAGAGACTGCTGGGCTCACTTGGGTTTCACCTCTCTGCCCTTTGGCTTAGAATCTATCTCAGATTAGCTATCATAAAACTCATCTTGTTGGTTTCTCCTCTTTCTTAGATCAGTATCATGTGCTGCCTGATGTTGAATGTCTGAAAACTGCTGTTGCATATAGTTTGTCCATTTGTTGTTGTGGTTTCAAGCAGGAGGGTAAATTAGTCAATCTTGGCCACAAAGGAAAGTCTTCTTTGGCTTTTTGTGAGACTGGGGTTTAAGATTTTATATATCTTCCCAGTCAGGGCACATGCTGAGGTTGCAGGCCAGGTCCTCAGTTGGGGGCACACTAGAGGCAACTGATTAAGGAAGCCCTCACACATCGGTGTTTCTCTCCCTTTCTTCCTCTCTTCCCCTCTAAAAAATAAATAAATGATTTAAAAAAAGATTTTATATATCATATTTTTCTGGGTAGTAAAGTACAGGATGGCCTCTGAGAATGAAGGGTGAAATGGATTGGAGAACAAAGTTCCTGGAGTAAAACCCTGGCCGGTGTGGCTCAGTTGATTGGGTGGTGTCCTGCAAACTGAAAACTTGCTGGCTTGATTCCCAATCAGGGCACATGCCTGGTTTGTGGGTTCGATCCCTGGTCAGGGCGATGTTTCTTTCCCACCTCGATGTTTCTCTCCCTCTCTTTCTCCCTCCCTTCCCCCCTCTCTAAAATCAAAAATTAAATTAAAATTTAAAAAATTTAAAAGTTCTTGGAGTAAAGGCAGACTAGGAAATGGACATGTAGAGTGTTAAATGTGTCATTCATATGGCTGCTCAACAGGCGAATTAGGTGAGGGTGGAAACTGGCATTACAGAGGGATGAGAATAGTATAGCGCCGGGGGAACAAGTTAGCATTGGCTTTGGAGAACTGCGAAGTACTTCCTATAGCTGGAATATGAAGTACCTAAGAAGCCATGTCAGGAAATAGAGTAGGCTCGTGACTATACTTGAAGGATGCTACCTGTCATACTAAGAAGTTAGGGTATTTTCTTTTTTCTTATTGTTATTCTATTACAGTTGTCCCAATTTTCCCCCTTTGGCTCCCTCCGCCCATCCCAACCCCCACTCCCACAGTCATCCCCCATGCTGTTGTCCATGTCCATGGGTCATTCATACACATTCTTTGACTAATTCCTTCTCCTTCTTTCCATCATTATCCGCCCTCCCCCATAGCTATCAGGCTGTTCCATATTTTATTGATGGCAATTGAGATGTCAAGAAATTGGGGAGCCAGGAGTCAGATGGTCATCTAGATTAATCCTGACCGGGAATCAAACCCTCAGCCTTTCAATGTACAGGACAATGCTCCAACCAACTGAGCTACCCAGCCAGGGCGAATGCCTTTTTTTTTTTTTTTTTTGGTTGTCAAATGATCTTTAATTGAAATATTTTCCTTTGTAGTTCTTAACTAGCTGGGCATTCCACTGCTGATGGTGTCTTATGATGTCGTGAGGGTGGTGGCCATCAACATTGCAGCCCACAGACAGGGCAGTCCCCAGGATCTCTTTAATGGTTCCAGAGAGTTCTCTAGCTAAAGATTGGCACCACATCTGTCAGGCAATGTTGACGATCTCATCAAAAGTGATATTTCCACTGTGCTTAATTTTTTTTGTGTTCTTTCTGCCTCATGGCTGTTCTTTGAGGGCATTGACGGCCAGGGCAGAAGCAGAAGACACCACCTCAGTCTGGGCCTGTCTGTTTTTAATGGTCAGTTTCACTGTAATCCTCAGAGCCTTCCATAACTAGTTGCTTTGGCGATGTCATCACCATCATTTTTGGAGACAGGCCCAGGGGGCCGATCTTGGGGGCCAGGGCAGATATGGCACCCACTTCCCACCAGTGCACGCAGGTATACGAATTTGATCTTGTTGGGGTTGAACTTCAGCAGCATGGTGGAGGTGGCTGGTGTCAGATGAACCCAGATTCAGGACGACCAAAGTAAGTTGCACCTTCGCCTCCTTAGAGCTGAAATCCGAAAGTGCAAATCCCATTCTTAATGTGTTCTATTACAATCCATATTATTTTCACTTGAACATATTTCTAACTCCTTGTTTTCTGTTTAAAATCCCTAGAATCAGATTATAATGTCTCTAGGTAAATACTTTCTCTAGCCCTTATGAATTGTGCTCTCTCTGTAGCAGAAAAACCCTGTCATTCTAATATCTCAAGTCATGGTCCAAAAGGCCACATTGTTTTCTCTGATCCTACCACGTAGCTATGCATGCACCCCTGCTCATATGCTGCCTGCTCTTCCCAAACCCCTGCTTTCGGTTAGAGGCCAAAATGGAAATGCCTCCCAATGTGCCCAAGGTTTGCAGGTTTTGCCAAGGCATCATTTCATAGACAGGCTTCGAAAGTTCCCTGTACAAGTGCTATTCAATTGTGTCTGAGGCACTGGGAGCAGACGGGGGTCAGAAAGTTTGGTAGATTCTCAGAGGCGGATTAAGGTTGGTTGAGGCCCCAGGAGCAGAAGAAAATATTGGGCCCCTTAAAAAAAAGAGAGAGACAGGGAAAATAAAAATACATGTTAACCATATTTTTAAATAAATAAAAAGTATTATGTACTATTAATGTTTTATTTCCAATAAAATTTGAATATAATATATGTATAATATAATTAATGATAGCATAATAATCACAAAGTTTTGAACTAATAGTTGAGCATATGTAAAAGTATAATTATAATTAATGATAGTATACATATAATAGGAGTAACAATCAGGAATTTGAACAAAAAAAATCATAGAATTTTACTTGAAATTAAAATTACAAATGTGAAAATATTTAAATAAATTTTTTTCTTGCCACTATAACAACAGGAATTAATTTTATCTTAATATAATTTCAATGATAGGAATTAATTTTAATATAATTTCAATTTACCTGAATATTTATTTATACGCACGGAAAACTATTTTTAAAACCGTAAATGAAACAAGTACATATCCACAAACTAATTTACATCCCTGCGTACATGGTAAGTCTGCCCTGCAGGAGAACCTTTGTAAGTACAAAGCAGCAAATATGATTCTATTGCTCCGATGAGCGGTAATGCAGCTGCGCGGGGTCTATGCAGCGTAGTGTGTGTATAGTATGCAGCGTAGTAATGAAATAATGAAAATAAGCGAATATAAAGGTACTATCAGGTTTTACTGCCGATCATAAACTTGTACATAATTAAAATTGCACATGTGAAACCAAACTTGGTGTCATTAGAAGAAAGTGTAAAGTTGGGGTTTTGCAGGGCCCTTCAGAAGTCAGAGCCCAGGGTGCGCGCCCGGTGTGCTCCCCGTTAAATCCACCTCTGTAAATTCTACGACATCTTCCAGATTCTCAGTTTGGGAAGACAGCACTTCATCCCCCTTTCACTATTACTTTACATACAGTATCTAAATTTTTGTATACATAATATATAGTATAAAAACTAAAGTCTCCAAAAAGGTATATGGTTTTCTTTAAAGATTTTATTTGCTTTTAGAGAGAGCAGAAGGGAGTGAGAAAGAGAGGGAAACATGTGAGAGATACATGAATTGGTTGCATCTCACACACCTACAACTGGGAACCTGGCCAGCAACCCAGGCATGTGCCCTGACTGGGAATCAAATCAGCGACCTTTTGATTCGCAGGCCAGTGCTCAAGCCACTGAGCCACACCAGCCAGCATTACAAAAAGGTAGAGTAAAGAGTAAGTTTCCCTTCCCTCTCTATCCCCCAATTCATCTTCCCTCCCTGGAGGTAATTGCAATGATCAGTTTCTTATATATTCTTTCAGAAATATTTGATTCATTTAGCAACATATATCCATGTACTCTTTGAAAAAAACACAAATTGTAGCATTATATGCCAACTATTTCACACCTTGTTTTTTTCACTTAACAGCATGTGCAGGAGGTCTTCCCAAGTTAGCCCACAGACTTGCTCATTATTTTTATTTAATTTTATTTACTTATTTTTAGAGAGAGGGGAAGGGAGGGAGAAAGAGAGGGAAAGAAACATCAATGTGTGGTTGCCTCTCATGCACCTCCACCTGGGGACCAGGCCCACAACCCAGGCATGCGCCCTGACTGGGAATCAAACCATTGAGCTTTGGGGTCACAGGCCAGCACTTAATCCACTGAGACACACCAGCCAAGGCAAGTTGCTCATTATTTTTGTGGCTACATAGTATTATACTGCTATCTGTACCATGGTTTATTTAAATCAATTTCCTACTGGTGGAGTTCTAGGTTACTTCCAATTTTTAGCTCTTGGAAACAATTGTTTCAGTGAATATTTTTGTACACATGTCATTATTCAAATATATTTATAGAATCTAAAGAATTATATATATATATATATATATATATATATATATATATATATACTATAAAGAGAATAAATAAATACAGAATGCATCCCTTGAAGTGGAATTTCTAGGTCAAACACTATGGCACTATGATTTAATTTTTTTTTTTTAAATTTTAGGTTATAGTTTGCATTCAATATCATTTTGTATTAGCTTCAGGTGTGCAGCCTGGTGGCACTATGACTTTTGAGTGGCCATGAGGAAGCTGTATCCAGCGATCACTTGAACACTGTTGCAGCAGCTCATTCACTTGCACATCCACCTCTGCTACTGCTGCCAAGGGCAACTCTTTCTACTTCTCTTTGTTTTGCTTACGGAATTCTCCTTCTTCTTCTGTGGAGGATGTGATAAAACATCTTGTCTAGTGAGTCTATATAAATCCTTCAGGGAGAATGCCTTGTATCTGTGGCAAAATGTGTCTGGTTCAACTTATCTTTTTCACGTTCTACTTATCATCATGGCTTCCGTTATGGAAACCCTCTGCTGCTTTGTCTTCTTTCCTCTCCTCTGTCCTACACCCCTTTTTCCTACACCTCTTTCTCCCCCCTTTCCTCCTTCTTATTGTCCTCCTCTTCCTCCTGCTTATTTCCCTTTCCCTTCTTTTTTCTTCTCTCCCCTCTTCTTCCTTCTCCTGTGTGATGGTCTTCTCATGTGGCAACGTGGCTAGGCTACAGGGCCCAGTTATGTTATTTTATTGTTAGATAGTTATTTCCAATAAAATTTAGACACCTCAGACCGCAGTTATTGAACCAAACTAATTTTAGTGTTGCTGTGCAGGTATTTTGTAGATGAAATTAAAGCCCATAACCAGTTGACTTTAAGAGAGATTATTTAGATAATCTGGGTGGGCCTGATCCAGTTAGTTGAAAGCCCGTACAAACAGAGCCGAGGCTTCCCCGAAAAAGGATAAAGTTCTGCTGTGAGCAGTAGCTTCAGCCTGTGCCTGCGACTTCCGGCCTGCTCTTCTTCGTAGACTGCCTTACGAATTTTGGACTTCCCTAGCCAGCCCCCCACAATTATGTAAGCCTTTTTATTAAAATAAATCTCTCTTTTTAAAAAATAACTTTTAAGTTTTATTCTTCAATTATAGTTGACATTCAGTATTATTTTGTATTGGTTTCAGGTGTAGAGCATAGTGGTCAGACAATTATATACTTTACAAAGTGATCCCCCTGTTATTTCCAGTGCCCACCTGGCACCATGCAGTTACTACAATATTATTGACTGTATTCCCTTTGCTGTGCCTTACATCCCGTGACTATTCTGTAACTGCCAATTTGTACTTCTTAATTTCTTCACCTTTTGCACTCTGTCCCCCAAACACCCTTTCCTCTGGCGACCATCAGTCTGCTCTTTGTGTCAATGAGTCTATTTCAGTTTTGTTGGTCATTTATTTTTGTTCTTTAGATTCCTCATATAAGTGAAGTCATATGGTATTTGTCTTCCCTCTGTCTGACTTATCTCACTTAGCATAATACTCTCTAGGTCCATCCATGCTGTTGCAAATAGTAAGATTTCATTCAAACTAGACCACCAACTTACACCACACACGAGAATAAACTCAAGATGTATCAAAGACTTTAATGTAAGCTGTGACACCATAAAAGTCCTAGAGGAAAACATAGGCAAGAAAATATCAGATATCTCACGTAACAATTTCTTCATGGATACATCTCCTAAAGCAAGAGAAATAAAGGAAAAAATAAGTAAATAGGATTACATCAAACTAAAGAGTTTCTGCTCAGCAAAAGAAAACATCAGCAAGATGAAAAGGAAACCAACTATATGGGAAAACATATTTGCCAATGACATCACAGACAGGGGACTGATTTCCAAAATATATAAAGAACTGATACGACTCAACATCAAGAAAACAAACAACCCAATTAAAAAATGGGCAAAGGACCTGAACAAACACTTCTCCGAAGAGGACATACAGAAGGTCCATAGACACATGAAAAAATGCTCAACATCATTAGCCATCAGGGAGATGCAAATAAAAACCACAATGAGATACCATTATACACCAGTCAGAATGGCCATCATCAACTAATCAACAAACAACAAATGCTGGCGAGGATGTGGAGAAACGGGAACCCTACTGCACTGTTGGTGGGAATGCAGACTGGTGCAGCCACTATGGAGAACAGTATGGAATTACCTCAAAAGATTAAAAATGAAACTGCCTTTTGAACCAGAGACTCCACTACTAGGATTATACCCGAAGAATCTTGAAACACCAATTCAAAAGAACTTATGCACCCCTATGTTCATAGCAGCGCTGTTTACAATAGCTAAGTGCTGGTAACAGCCTAAGTGCCCATCTGTAGATGAGTGGATCAAAAAACTGTGGTACATTTACACAATGGAATACTATGTAGCAGAAAGAAAGAAGGAAGTCCTGCCATTTGCAACAACATGGATGGAACTAGAGAGAATTATGCTTAGTGAAATAAGCCAGGCAAAGAAAGAAAAATACCATATGATATCACCTAATACAGGAAACTAAAGAACAACACAAACAAAGGAACTAAATAGAACAAAGAGCAGAATAGCAGTCAATAGGGGGGAGGGGAGAGGGAGAGAAGGGGGATAAGTAAGGGAAGGGTTTAATTAAAGAGCCTGTATGAAAGACTCATGGACATGGACAACGGGGAGGGATATGATTGCGGGAGAGGGGGTGGGTTGGGTGGGGGAGAGAAATTGGGGGAAAAGGGGACAACTGTAATTGAAAAACCAAAAATAAAAAAAATAAAAAAATAAAGATTTCATTCATTTTATGGCCACTATTAATGGGTACTAGGGATGCTTCCATATCTTGGCTACTATAAATAATACTGCAAGAACATAAGGGTGAATATATTCTTTCAAATTAGTGTTTTTGGTTTCTTCACATAAATACTCTGAAGTGGAATCATTGGGTCATAAAGCAGTTCCATTTTTAATTTTTTATATTTATTGATTTGAGAGAAAGAGAAACATAGATTTTGTTGTTTCACCTATTCATGCATTCATTGGCTAATTCCTGTATGTGTTCTGACTGGGGATTGAACACATGACCTTGACGTATTTGGGATGATGCTCCAACCAAATATGCTACTCAGCTAGGGCCCAATTTTAATTTTTTGAGGTAACTCCGTACTGCTTTCCACAGTGGTTGCACCAATCTGCATTCCCACCAACAGTGCACTAGGGTTCCCTTTTCTGCACATCCTCGCCAGCACTTGTTGTTTGATGATTTAGTGATGATTGTCATTCTGACAGGTGTGAGATGGTATCTCATTGTGATTTTAGCTTGCATTTCTCTGATCATTACTGATGTTGAACATCTTTTCATATGTTTATTTGCCATCTTTATATCCTCTTTGGATAAGTGTCTATTCAGGCCCTTTGCCCATTTTTTAATTGGATTGTTTGGTTTTTTGGTGCTGAATTTTATAAGTTCTTTATAAATTCTGTATAGAAGCACTTCATCTGCCCTTCCATTCTAAATGATAGCTTTGTTGGACAGACTAATCTTGGTTGTAAGTCCTTGCTTTTCATCACTTTGAATACTTCTTGCAAGTCCTTTCTTGCCTGTAAGTTTCTTTTGAGAAATCTACTGGTAGTCTTATGGGAGCTCCCTTTTAGGTAAGTAATTGTCTTTCTCTTGCCGCTTTTAAGATTCTTCCTTTGTCCTTAATATTTGCCATTTTAATTATGACGTGTGTTGGTGTGGGACTCTTTGGGCTCATCTTGTTTGGGACTCTGCTTTCTGGATTTGTGTGTCTTTCACTAGGTTAAGAAAGTTTTCAGTCATTCATTTTTTTTTTTTTAAATCCTCACTAGAGGACATGCTTACTGATTTTAGTGAGAGGGAAAGGGAGGGAGAGAGAGAGGGAGAGAAACATCAATACAAGGGAGAAAAATCAATCAGTTGCCTCATGTACACTCCCTGATCTGGGACTGAACGACAACCCAGGCATGTGCCCTGACTGGGAATCAAATTTGCAACCTTTCAGTTTATGGGACGACTCTTCAACCAACTGAGCCACACCAGCCAGGGCCAGTCATTATTTCTTCAAATAGGTTCTTAAACACTTTTTCTGTCTCTTCTCCTTTCGGTACCCTTATGGTGCAGATGTTGTTATTCCTCATGTTTTCCCAAAGGTCCCTTAAACAAACTGTATTTAAAATTTGATTTTTCTTTTTGCTGCTTGGTGTTTTCTTCAACCTTGTTCTTCCAATTGCTGATCTCATCCTCTGCTTCATCCAACCTACTGCTGATTCCTCCTAGTATATTTTTCATTTCAGATATTGTATTCTTCATTTCTGACTGGTTCTTTTGTATGGATTCTATGTTCTTTTTGTGCTTACTATCTCTTTGTTTAAGTTTTCAAGGATTTCATTTATTCTTTGCCTAAGTTTTCTGAGCATCCTTATAACAATTCTTTTGAACTGTATATCTGGTAAATTTCTTGCCTCCATTTCACTTAGCTATTTTGCTGGATTTCTCCTGTTCTTCCATTTGGGGCATGTTTCTTTTTCTCTTCATTTTGGCAGCCTTCCTGTGTTTGTTTCTATGTATTAAGTAGATCTGCTATGACTCCCAGTCTTGGAAGGGTGCCCTTATGTAGTAGGTGTCTTGTCGGACCCTGTGGCACAATCTCCTTGATCACCTGCACTGGGAGCTCCAGGAAAGTCCTTTGTGTGGGTTACATGGGTCCTCCTGTTGTAATTGGGTCTTAATTGCTATTGGTCTGTTCACGTGTAGGGTCAACCCTCAGGCTGGCTGACTATGAGGATTGACCAACCCATACCTCATTGCATGAGCTTCTCTACTGGGGCTGACCATACAGAGTGGAATTTGCCTCAGCAGGATCTGGTGCCTGTTGAGATCTCCCTTTGGATGTGCCACTTGGGAAGCTAATTGGATCCTGCTCTGATATGGTCTGAAGCTGGCCACTGGGTGTGTTGGTTCTAGGGCCTCTTGAGAGGGACTCTGGTGCAGCCCTGTTTCAGACATTGCCTGTGACTTAGCCCTAGGCAACCTGTTTGGAGTTACATAGTGATCTGCAGTTGGTGACTCTTCTGCTGGGCTTGGGTGTGCACAGGAATGATCAAGGTGTGCACCAAGGCCAGCATCTACCAGCAGCAGGCCTGAGGCATGTCAGCAAAATTCCCTAGGAACCTAGCGGTTCAACTCCACATGCCTCTGTCTGCCAGCATGCTGTTAGGCTCAGTCACTGAAAGATCTTCTGGCGATACTAGAGTTGCATGCAACAGGTTCTCAGTGAGTCACCAGGTAGGGGCAAGAGGTGTTCATCAGATCTATACAGGTTGAAACTTGGTGGCAATGCTGGGTCTGAGGCCACTCAGCAAATGTCTCAAGGTTTATAAAGTCTAGCTGCCACCCACCAGATGCTTGCACACCTTTGTGGTGGGGCAGGGTCTCAGGGGGTACTCAGGGCAAGGCCAGCAGAGTTTATCAGGCCCAGGCAGATCAAGATTTGGCCATGTGAAGGGAAGGCTCTGCACTGGTCGGGTATGCAAGAAAAAAATTTCCCCCGTTCTAGAGCCACACAACACAGTTTGTTCCAGATCCTGCCAGGAGCTGATCTCAGCAGGGCAGGGCCACTGGGAGTTGGGAGGGCGGGGCTAATGGATCTCCCTTGAGGGGTGGTACTGGCCAGGCATGGAGGAAATAGGATGGTGTGCCCTCTTCCCCTGCCCCAGAGCAGTACAGCTCAGTCTGTCTCAGATGCTGCCCACACCTTGGCGGGGTGGAGCCACTGAGAGTTGAGAGGGTGTGGCCACCAAGACCCAGAGAGTGGGGCTTAGTCATCTTTTGTGATGGGGTGATGCTAGTCAGGTTCACTGGAAATTCGGGGGAATGCCCTCCTCCCCAAAGCCATGCCACTCAGTCACTGACACCCCCTGAGTCTGCCTTCAGGGAGGTAGAGCATTACTCTACTTCTATTTTCTTTTTCTTTTTTTAAGCAACAAAGAAGGAAGCTTATTTAATTTTTTTTAAGAGTTGATGTAGTCCAGTAATGGGGCCTCAGGGCAAAAGTTAGCCCATGGTAAGGTAAGCTCTGGAGGAGGCCCAGGCTGTTCTATAACAGCCCTGGGGCTCAGAACAGGTGGTGAGCCTGGAATGATGTGCTACTGGGCAGCAGACTGAGACTAATTAGGAATGTAGATGAGTGTGTCTCTGCCATCCCCAAGTTGACTGTGCACAGTGACTTCCTTCCAGTGACTGCAGTTTGCAAAGGGTGGAAAAAGAGTACCTTTATAGTGGAGAATTCTGACAAACACCATCTCAGGCAGGTGATCAAGACCAACATCAACAGTGAAAAGTTATGTTGATAATCTATGTCGTACCTAGGACATGATGAGAATGGCATTTTACTTTTGTGGTCTTCTACCCTAAAACCTATAATTTCAGTCTAATCATGAGAAAAACAGCAGAAAAACCCCAATTGAGAGACGTTCTACAGAATACCTGACCAAGCACTCCTCAGGTCATCAAAAACAAGGGAAGTCTGAGAAACCGTCACAGCCAAGAGGAGCCTAAGAAGACATGATGACCAACTGTAATGTCATGTTCTGGATGGAATTCTGAAACACAAAAAAGACAGCTGAAAACTAAGGAAATCTGAGTAAAGTATGGACTTTGGTTAATAATGATGCATCAAAATTCGTTCACTAATTATAACAAATGTACCATACAGTATAAAATGCTAATAATAGGAAAAGTGAGTGTTGGGTATATGTATAGGAACTCTTTGTACTATCTTCTTAGCTTTTCTGTAAATAGTAAAGTGCTGAAAAAGGAAAGTTTATCTATGGAGATAATAAAAAGAGCAGTGGTTGCCAGAGGTTCATAGGAAAGGTGGGGGAAGTTTGACTAGGTGGAGCACAGGTGGTTTTCATGGCAGTGAAACTATACTATATGCTACTGTAATGGTGGACACATGTCATTGTCAAGGTCCATAGAATGTGCAACACAAAGAGTGAACCCTAATGTAAACTATATACTATTATACTGAAACAGTGCATTAATATTGGTTCATTAGTTATAACCAATGTATCACACTATTGCAAGATGTTCATAATTGGGAAAACTGCATGTCATAAAAGTAGATGGACGTGGAGAGGGAAGGTTGGGTATATAGAACTTTGCATATTATCTGCTTGATTATCCTGTAAATCTCAAACTGTACTAAAAAAATGAAGTCTACTAAAATAAATGAGCAAAGGAATTGAGTAGACATTTCCCCAAAGATGATACACAAACAGCCAACAAACACCTGAAAAGATGTTCAACATCACTAGTCACTAGGGAAATGCAAATCAAATCCACAATGAGATGCAACGTTACACCCACTAGGATGGCTATATATATATATATATATACACACACACACACACACACACACACACACATATATATATATATCGGCGGCAGCCGTCCGTCTCGAGAGACGATGGTGTAGCTTCTTAAGAGTCTATCTGCACCGCCGAGAATGGCTGTGCAGTCCGACTCGGGAGTGACACGGTATCTGTCTCCTCCCGTGTTGAATCGACATCTTGCGATGACGCTGGAGTGTCCTCTCCAGTGGAGCTGAAGCTACAGAGCCTGGGCAGGGTGATATGGAGGGTGTGCTGTTGCCCATGCAGCAGACCCCCCCTCTCTTCGCAGCTGAAGGATCCAAGGGAAAGACGGAGTCAATACAGCTTGGTTTCAGGTGCGCCGCAGGAGTTGCCGGTGTTGACTACAACGTCAAACCGCCTTAGGGACTCCGGCTCCGGATTTTCTGTCGGGGTTTACTCCCTTAGCCTTTCCCCTGAAGAGGTATGCCGCAAGGCAGCGGAGGTTTTTTGGAGTCAGAGTTTTCCTTCTCTGATGTGCCCTGACTGGAAGATCGAACCAGCGACACTTAGCTCGCAGGCCGACGCTCAATCCACTGAGCCAAACCAGCCAGGGACGTATATATATATATATTCTAAAGGAACATGTGTTGGTGAGATGTGGGGAAATTGGAACCTTCCTGCATTGATGGTGGGAATGTAAAATGGAGCAGCCACTATGGAAAACAGTTTGACAGTTCTACAAATGTTTCTTTCTTTCTTTCTTTTTTGTATTCCTACATCTTTATTTATTTATTAATATGCTTTATTGATTATGCTGTCACAGTTGTCCCAATTTCTTTTCCCTTTGTTCCCCTCTACCCAGTGACCCCCTCCTCCAGTTGTTCCCCCCCCCTTAGTCTATGCACATTGGTTGTGTATATAGTTCTTCTCAACATCTTCCTGTTTTCTCCGTTCCCTCCTTCTATGCTTCTTAATTCCTGTACCATCTCCCTCCCTTTTCCCACTTCCTCCTCCCTGCTGACCTCCCCCCATAATGTTCCCCATACCTATAATTCTTTTTCCACTCTCGTTGCCTACTTAGTTTGCCTTTGTTTCGGTTCCATAGCTTCTGTTGTTGGTTGTTGTGATACAGTTTTCATTTTAATGTTCATAGTTTTGATACTCTTTCTCCTAAACAAGTTACTTTAACATTTCATATAACAGTGGTTTGGATCTGATGAACTCCTTCAGTTTTACTTTTTCCTGGAAGCACTTTCTCTGCCCTTCTATTCTGAATGACAGCTTCGCTGGATAGAGTAATTGTGGTTGTAGGTTTTTGCTTTTCATTACTTTGACTATTTCTTGCCAGTCCCTTCTTGTCTGCAGAGTTTCTTTTGAGAAATCAGCTGATAGTCTAATTGGGACCCCTTTGTATGTAATTCTCTTCTCTCTTGCTGCTTTTAAGATTCTCTCTTTGTCTTTAATTTTTGACAATTTGATTATAATGTGTCTTGGAGTGTTTCTCCATGGGTCCAGTTTTTCTGGAACTCTCTGTGCTTCCTGGACCTGTAAGTCTATTTCCTTCCCCAAGTTCAGGAAGTTCTGCTTCATTATTTTTTCACATAATTTTTCAATTTCTAGTTCTTCTTCTTCACTTTCTGGCAACCCTATGATTTGGATGTTGGCCTGCTTATAGCTGTCCCATAGGTTTCTGAGCCTCTCCTCATTTTCCCCACTTTTTGTTTTCTCTTTCTGCACTGGTTGACTGTTCCTTCCCTATGTTCTGATTTGTTGATTTGATTTCTGGTTTTCCTTCCCTCACCACTTGTTTCGTATGTATTTTCGTTCATTTCAGCAGGGCTAGCCTTCATTCCTTCCCTGTCTTGTTTAAGATCCACTGTTAGATCTGTAAGCCTTCTTATAACCAGAGCTCTGAACTGAGCCTCAGAAAGATATCCTATCTGCTGGTCTGATAGATCATATATTTGCTGTCTGGTCAGCTGCATGATTGGGATCTCTATCATGATCACTGCCATCCTGACAGTTTGTGTTTACTTTTGTTTCCTGGCAGTTCGTGTTTACTTTGGTTTCCTGGATGTGGCTGTCACACCTCTTATGCTATAGGGGTGGAGCCCCGTGCACTCGTCTCTACTGGTCAACCCTTCTCACCACACTGGCGCTTTGTGTGGGGACGGAGGTCCAAGATGGATTCCTGCTGCTCACTCTCTGCTGAGAGACTGGGAGCCTCCTCCTCCATCCCGATGCCTTCTGGCCCTCACAGAGGCAATGGGGTCTGCCTTTCCCGGCGTTGGAATCGCGAGCTGACGGGTTTGGTCTGTATCCAGGGGTGCTCCCCAGGCGCTTCTCACCTCCCCTTAAATACGGGTGTTTGTGCTTATCGCCGTCCTGCCACTCGTCGCTGCTGCTGCCACTGCCAGCACACTTAACCTCTCCTCCCCGGCTTCGCCCCTCCTACCCATCTGGACGTGCACCACTTGTTTATAACTTCATACATTGGACTTCCATGTAGCTTTATTTTCTGGAACTTCTGGTTATTTTTGGTTTTGCGATAGTTGTAGCCCTTCTTAGTTGTGGAGGGAGACGGAGCGTGTCAGTCTAGGCCTCCATCTTGGCCAGAAGTCTCTACAAATGTTTCTTAATAATAAAATTACTATATGACTTAGCAGTTCCACTCCTAGGTATATATCCAAAGGAATTGAAAACAGAGGCCCTGGGTGGGTAGCTTAGTTGGTATGAATGTCATTCTGATATGCCAAGGTTCTGGGTTCAATCCCTGGTCAGGGCACATACAAGAATTTATCAATGGATGCATAAATAAGTGGAACAACAAATTGATGTTTTTCTCTAAAAATCAATACATAAAAATTGAAATTAAAATAATTGAGGGGTCAGGTTGAACTTCTAATCAAGATGGCGGTGTGGGTAAATGTGGCACTTGACTCCTCCTACAACCACATCAAAACTACAACTAAACTACAGAACAACTATCATTCAGAAACACCTGAAATTTGACTGAATGGAAGTCCTGCAACTAGGGAATTAAAAAAGAAATCACTTCGAGACTGGTAGGAGGGGCAGAGATGTGGAACATGCTGGTTCCACACCCACATGTGGCGGATAAAAATTAAGAGGGATACCTCGGCTGAGGAGGTCCTCCCTGAGGAGTGAGGGGTCCCAGGCTTATGCCAGGCTCCAAGCCCAGGATTCCATAACTTCTGGCTGTAAAAACAAGCAGGGAATGAGGCTTCTGGAATCCTAGGCAGTTTTCTTAAAGGGCCTGCACCTGGGCTTAGATTCACTTGTTCTGAGCTCCAACACTGGGTCAGGAGCTCAAAAGATGCCAGAGACATACAGGGAGGAACTGAATTGTCCTGCATCAGGGTGAGGGCTGCAGTGGGGGGCAACTTTCTCCCAAACTGAAGTGCTGGCAGAGGTCATTGTTCTTTTAATGATCCCTCCCCACACAGAGCCCACAGGCGAACACCATATCTGAGACTCCATCAACCTGGCTCACACTGTTCCAACCTGGTGATTCCCTGAGTCCCTGCCCCACCTAACTTGGGCCCACTCAAGCTGTTTGCCATGGCTTTTCCATAGGAATGGCCTATCTTGGCTCATGTTTCAAACTTTCCTAAAATCTTTCAGACAAGCAGCATCTGGCCTCAGCAAGCCGCATACCTCTCACTAAGTGCCCCAGGCCGAGCACTAGCAGCAGCCAGCTTTGGTTCGCGGCTTGACCTTTCCCAGGCACCGTCAAGCCCAGCACAAGTAGCAGCTATCTGCAGATCTCTCTGTAGTTCATGCCAGGTGGCCCCAGGCAGAACACAGGTGGCCGCTGACATTAGCCTGCATATCCTGGGAGGCCACAGAGTGAGTACATGTATTGGACAGCTCAGACCACATCAAAGCACCTACATCCAACCACCTCCACAAGTGACACATGCAAGAGGCAGACTCAGCAGGCACCAGAGCCCAGATGAAGTAAGTCTTGCTCTGTGGGGTGGGCTCCTGCACAGCTGATCCCCCACCATAGTCTATTGTTGCAGCCAGTTCTTGCAGCTGAGTGGCCTGGGGGTAAATCCCTCCCATTGATGTGCCAACAGGAATCAAAGCTTAACTACAAGAAGAGGGTGTACACAGCCCACGATGGGGTTGCACCTTGAGTGGCCATCTTGGGTAATCAGGGAGGCTGTGTCACTGGACCCTACAGAACACCTACTACATTAGGCCACTCTACCAAGCCTGGGATACGTAGCAGCTCTACCTGATACATAGAAACAAACACAGGGAGGCTGCCAAAATGAGAACAGAACAAAACTCCAGAAAAAAACTGAACAAAATGGAAACACACAATCTACTAGATGCAGAATTCAAAACACTGGTTATAAGGATGCTCCATGAACTTAGTAAGGACCTCAACAACATAAAAAAGGACCAATCAGAAGTGAAGGGTACATTAACTGAAATGAAGAATAATTTACAGGGAATCAACAGAAGAGTGGATGAAGCCAAGAATCAAATCAGCGATTTGGAATATAAGGAAGCAGAAAACACCCAATCAGAACAGCAAAAAGAAGAAAGAATAAAAAAAAAATGATGATAGTGTAAGGAACCCCTGGAAAACTTCAAGCTTACCAACATTTGCATCATGGGGTGCCAGAAGAAGAGAATGAGCAAGAAATTGAAAATATATTTGGAAACTTAATGACAGAGAACTTCCCTAACCTGGTGAAGGAACTACACATATAAGTTCAGGAAACATGGAGAGTCTCAAACAAGATGAACCCAAAGAGGCCTACACCAAGACATCATAATTAAAATGCAAATGATTAAAGACAAATAGAGAATCTTAAAAGCAGCAATAGAAAAGCAGTTACTTACCTACAGGGGAGTTCCTATAAGACTGTCAGCTGGTTTCTCAATGGAAACTTTGCAGGCCAGAAGATCAAGGAATATTCAAAGTGATGAAAAGCAGGGACCTACAACCAATATTACTCTATCCAGCAAAACTATCGAAGGACAGATAGAGGTTCCCAGACAAAAAAAAAAGCTAAAGGAGTTTATCACCATCAAACCAGTATTACATGAAATGTTAAAGGGTCTTCTTTAAGAAGAACAAGAAAAGATTTAAAAAATATGAAAATATGAACAATGAAGTGGCAAGATATACATATCTATCAGCAATTGAATCTAAACAAAATAAATGAACAAGAAGAAGAGAAACAGTCATAGATACAGAGGACATTTTGACAACTGCCAGATGGGAGGGGGGTTAGGGGGATGGATAAAAAAAGGTGAAAGGATTAAGAAGTACAAATTGGTAGTTACAGAATAGTCATGGGGATGTAAAGTACAGCATAGGCAATACAGTCAATACTATTCTAATGACTATGTATGGTGTCAGATGGGTACAAGATTTATCAGGATGATAACTTAGTAAGTTATATAACATCTAATCACTGGAGCATACACCTGAAACTAATATAATATTGTATGTCAAGTGCAACTGAAAAGTTAAAAAATATTTTAAATTAAGCCTAAATAAATAAAATAATTGAAAATGAGCATTCAACACAAAACAAGTAATTGCAACACAAATGTTCACAGCAGCACTGTTCATAATAGCAAAAAAGTGGAAGCAACTGAAATGTTCATCAATGGGTGAATGGATAAATAAAGTGTGATATGGGCATACAATGAAATTTTACTCAGCCATGAAAGGGAATTAAGTTCTGATACATGGTATAACATGGATGAACCTTAAAAACATTATGCTATGTGAAAAAGTCACATATTGTGTGATTTCTTTTTTAAAGGATTTTATTTATTTAGAGACGGGAAGGGAGGGAGAAAGAGAGGGAGAGAAACATCAATGTGTGAGAGGAACATTGATCAGTTGCCTCATGCATGCCTCCAACCAGGGACCAGCCCGCAACCCAGGAATGTGCCCTGACCGGGAATTGAACCAATGACCTTTTGGTTTGCAGGCCGGTGCTCAATCCACTGAGCCACACCAGCCAGGGCTGGTTTCTTTTTTATTAAATGTCCAGAATAGATAAATCCATGGAGAAAGCAGATTATCTGTTGCTAAGGGCTGGGGGAGGGGAGGAATGGGAAGTGAGTGCTTAATGTGTATGGGGTTTCCCATTGGGATGATGAAAATGTTTTGGAACTAGATAGGGGTGATGGTTACACAATATTTTAAATATACTATATACCACTGATTTATATAGTTTAAAATGGTTAATGTTATGTGAATTTTACCTCAATTAAAAAAAAGAGGAATGTATAAAGTGTGTAGAGGAAGGAACCACTAACTGCTTTTGGAAAGGTCCAGAAGATGGCAGGATGGGAAGGTTTAAAGAAATTTTCAGGAACTAGTATAAATGACCCATGGACATGGACAACAGGGTGGGGATTGACTTTGGGAGAAGGGGGGAGGTGGGCAGGGCAGGGGAGAGCAATGGGGGAAAGATGGAACAACTGTAATAGAACAACAATACAAAAAATGAAAAAGGCCAGGGGCTGGGCTTGGACATTCCCAGGCAAAACGAAGCTGTGAATGTTGGCTGGCTGCTGCTAGCACAGGGCCTGGGACTCACTAAGGCCAGCTATTGCTTTTTTGATAGGATTTAGGAAGTTGTGAAGCAAGAGCCAAAACCAACCATTTATTAGGAAAAGCAGCTTGGGTGGGCCTTTAAGTTGGGTGGGATGAAGCCTCAGGGGATCTCCAGGGTGGGGCAAACAGTGTTAGCCTGGTTGATGGAGTCTCAGATATGGCACCAGCTTGCTGCTTCTGTTGGGAGAAGTTTCAGAAAAGGGGCAATGGCCTCAGCTCGCCTTGATGCCAGACACTTCAGTTCCTCCCTGTATGCCGCTGGTGCCTTTCAAGCTGCTATCCTGGTGCTGGAGCTCAGAGGGAGTGAGTTTGAGTAGAGAGAGAGGAAGAGAGAGAAACATCAAAGTGAGAGAAACATCCATCAGCTGCTTCTCCTACATGCCTTGACCTTGCCTCTTGTGTGTGCCCCAACCTGTACGTGCCTGACTTGGGACTGAACCCACAACCCAGCATGCACCCCAATGGGGAATCAAATGGGCAACCCCCCCACCTTGCTGGATGATACCCCACCAACTGAGGCACACCAGTCAGGGCTTTATTTCTTTTCTTGCATTATTGCACTAAGACTGTCAATACTATGTTGAATAGGAATAGTAAAAGTGGATATCCTTGCTTTGTTCCCAATCTTAAGAGAAAAGTATGCACTCTTTCTTTATTAAATATGATGTTAGCTGTAACTTTGTAGATGCTCTTTTTCAGGTTGAGACATTCCTTCTCTAGTCTACTTTCCTGAAAGTTATTATTATTATTATTGATGTATTTTATCAAATGCTTTTTCTCCATTTATTGATATGATCATGTGGTTTTTCTTCTTTAGATGTTATGATAGAATTTTGCATTCCTGGGATAAACCCCTGTTGGTGGTGTTGTATTACTCTTTTTATATATTGCTGGGTTCAATCTTCTAATATTTTGTTGTGGATTTTTGCATCTATGTTTATCAGACATATTGGTTTCTTCTACTGTCTCTATCTAATGTCGATACCAGGGTTATGTGAGTTAGGAAGTATTCCCTCTTCTTATGTTCTCTGGGAAAGATTTTGTGTGTTTATTTTTATTTATTATTTAAATATTTGATGAAATTCACCAGTGAAACCCTTTGGACCTGGAGATTTCCTTTCCAGAAAGTTTTAAAACTTTCCTTGGTAATTAGTTATAGTTTTACTCAAAAGTCTAGTTTGTCAAATTTTCTTTTGGTTCATGTTTGCATGGCATATCTTTTTCCAACCTCTTACTTTCAAAGTACTTATAATTATATATGAAGTGAGATTTTTTAAATTCAGTCTTTTTTTTTAAGTCCCACATCTCAGGGCACCCCCAAACTTATATGATTGGTCATCTTATATACCCTGCATATGTGATCTCATGAATCTTTTTTTTTTTTATTTCACCCAGCCCCAACCCAGCCCCCCTTTGGCAATCAAAGGAATTCAGAGAGCAACAGGTATGCAATAGGAGGCTCTCCAAGGAAGGTGTAGAGCATCCAGGGACTGTGGATGATCTGAAGCACAAAATAGGGCACCTCCCCACCACACTCTCCCACCATTACAGCTGTCTAGCCTCCTAACCCAGTCACTTCCTGGTAATGAGAGTTGTGGAATGGCCGAGGAGCTCCAGGAACCAAGGTGAAGTGATCTGAGGACTTTGAGGAGGGAATCTCCAGGAATTTCAAGCCCCCAGAGTGGCTCACCTGCTCTCTCCAGTACCCCTAGACCCGGGAACTCAACCTAGTAGGACCCAGGCTCTAGCCTCCATTGCTTTCAATGGAAGCCTCCCCCATGACAAACATTAATCCCCCTGCGCTATCTGAATCTTTTCTGGCCAATTTCCCAAATGGCCATTTAGCCAACCAAAAAAATAAAAATAAAAATAAAACAATAAAAATAGAAAAGGCCAAACTGATCAACTAAAATGATACAGGACAAAATTCAATAATACTATGAAAGAAAACTTGGGCATAAGATATGGGTAAAACAGATTTTTTAATGATTTTTCAAAGTTTTCATAGAAGTCATGTTTGAATTGAGTCAATCAACTTATGAATCAATTATCAAATAATAATTTGTGTATACTAACTGCCATGCACTACAGTAAGCATGGAGGAGATTTTATATACATATATACTATACAAACTCAGATTTCATTTGTCTCCTCAGAGGGCTCACAGTCTGGGCTGGTGAGTGCAGTGATAAATGTATGTACAAGGTATTATGGGAATAAGGAGAAGAAGAGGCAGTCACCCCTCACAGCCTGTGGATGTTTGAAAGATATATACAGAAAGTGGCTAAGTGAAGATGGGGGGTGTGTGTCATTTTTGTCAGAGGGAACAGCACAAGCAAAGGCATGGAGCCAGGAGATAGAAGTGTGTCTATGTGCACGCACGTGTGCAGAGGGTGTAATTACAAGTGGTTCCATGTTGTCATCGCAAACATTTTCAAAATAGGAAGTGGCAAGTAATGAGGTTTCTAAAGCAAATGAATGACACAGTTGGGCGTATGTTTTAATTCCCTGTAATAACAGCGTGGGAGGCTGGGATTGGAAGGGGACAAGGCTGGAGGCAGGGAGACTAATTAGGAGGCTATTGTAATAGGTCCAGATGCAAAGTGATGGGGCCCAAACAAGGGAAGTGATCATTGGGATAAAGTGGAAGGATCCGAATCAAGACATACTTAGGAGATAAAATGAACAGGATGGAGGATTGATTGGATGTTGGTGGTGAGGGAGAGTCAAGGACCACTGCAGGGTCTTATTTTACATGACAGGGTGTGGATTTATCAGAGAGATGAGTTGGTAGCCCCAGAGGCTGATTGTAGTTGGCTGAGATGAAAAGGCATTTTTAAAAAAAGGATATGGAGGACCTCCCACAGTTGTCGGGAGGGGCTGGAGAACAAAGTTAGAGGCTAAGCTTCCACAAACTATATCCCCAACCATAGCAGAAGTGGTCAGAAGAGACAAGTGCCGCCACCCCCAGCACAACAGGAAACTGCTTCTGCTGCTGCTGCAAGAAGTGAACCTTAAAAACACTGGAAATTCCCTGAGAGCAAAAAAGAAAGAAAGAAAGGAAACTGGAAGCTCTGCATAGAGTTGGTTTCTTCATGGTTGCTCAGTTCCAAATCTGAGTCACATGCACGTGTTTCTGACTGAAGGAACCTAAGTCCCCTGACTTGTGTTCTGCATACAAGGGAGGCTGGCAAATAGTTGTGGCTCTTACGGGAGGGAGGCGGAGCTCATAACATGGAACTTCTTCCATATATAAAAAGGCTATTCAAATAAAGGGGACAACCATTACTGTAGTGTGACACTGATGGTGCTGCTATCAACTAATGTAGAGAATGCAAGAGTTTGGGGGTGGGGACAGAGAGTTCCACTTGGAACATGTGGAGTCTGAGGCGCCTGTAGAACCTCCAGGTATAGATATCTAGCAGGTAGTGGGATGTTTGAAATTCTTAGCATACAGGTAGCATTTAATGACAGAGAACTTCCCTAACCTGGTGAAGGAACTGCACATATAAGTTCAGGAAACATGGAGAGTCCCAAACAAGATGAACCCAAAGAGGCCCACACCAAGACAGGAGCTGGTGGGGTGGTCCAGGGAGAGCATGTTCAGTGAAATGAGAAGACAAGAGAGGCCTGGCATGGGGAATAAAACTTGGCTGGATTTCCCAGAGGCCTGTTAAAAACTCTTGCCATCTAAGGTCCAAGAATATGTACAGTATGAAGGCAGAGAATATGAAGGCAGAGAATGTTTGCTTTCACTTCCCCTCGATGCATTTCACTTTTCATCTACCACTAGGATGCTGTCTCTAGCTGTTTGTCTGGTTAACTGCTCTGATCCAAATGGACAATAAAACTTTTCTGCCCAAGAGTTCCAAATGATTACAGCCAGTACTAGGTCCCCAGGTGAAGCTTCCAAGGAGCCAGGAAAACTGCAGCGCAGGAATTAATGCTTACAAAGGAATGAAGCTCAGACCTTGGAGACACCTGTCTGGGCTATAAAAGCTGGAGGCACAGCTTATCTGGCCCTTGGAAAAACATGTTAATATTACAAAGGTTAGTATGAAAAGCAAGATCCTTTTCATTCTGTCTCCAAGAGCAGAGGGATTTCTCTCTCCATGCCTTTTGGAAGGGAGCAGTTGGCTGTCTCTCCCCCATATGTAAGTGGAAAAAAATCCACTGTTCTCAGCCCCTCTTTTATGGGCTGGAACCTGTCACTCACACAGAAAGTTTCCATCAGTTTTCATACTGTCACCGGTGAGTCTGGGTCTCGGGAGCTGATGTGTCAGTGTTACTGTGATTGCTGATCTGGCTGTATTAATAAAAAAAAACCTTGTGTCTCTGATCCAGGTGCCATGTGTTTCTTTAGTATTCATACATATCAAGTACATAACTGTGTAAGTGGGGTGAATGGTCAGGCCCTTCACAGTTCTTGACAAAACATTGGGGAACATTAGCATTTAAATGCTGAAGAGGGGAAGAGAGTAAAAAAGGAGAGAACACGTTTGGCCAGAGAAGTACAGAATGACCAGGAAACTGAATTAATTCAATGTGATGGAAACCTTGGAACAAGAACATTTTGAGGGAGAGGTGATTGTCCACAGTGTCAAATGCACAGAGAAGTCAGTAACATCAAGATTGAAAAGTTGGGAGGCCAATGGTGACTTTTGCCAAAAGAAATCCAATGGAAACTTTTTCAATAGCTTGAGGCATGAATGAATTTGAGGGTGGTGTGAGATAAGATTCTAAGACTAGTCTCAGTCCCTCCTTTTGAAGGAGTACTTGTTTGTTTGAACTTTGTCTTCTGTTCTAGATTTTGTTTTTGTGTCTGTTTTGAAAAGAAGCGGCTTGATCTCGAGCCCATGAGAGACTGATTAGTTAGGTCCCATTTTAGACTAATTAAAATCATTTTATCAGAGGTCTGGTAAATAGGACATCATAAAGATTCCAATCAGAAAGGATTTCAATTGGTGGTTTAAAGAGGTGGGGGGAAAATAGCCCTGGCTCATGTGGCTCAGTGGATTGAGTGCTGGCCTGAGAATTGAAGGGTCACTGGTTCAATTCCCAGTCAGGGCACGTGCCTGGGTTGTGGACCAGGTCCCTGGTTGGGGCATGTGCAAGAGGCAGCTGACTGGTGTTCCTCTCCCTCTTTTTCCCTGTCTAAAAATAAATTTTTAAAAAATTTTTAAAGGGATTTGGCTCCTCAGTTACAAGAGGACAAATACTGCATGATTGCACTGATGGGAGGTATCTAAAGTAGTGAACTTCATAGAAACAGAAAGTAGAATGGCGCTTGTCAGGGACTGGGGAGGGGGAAATGGGGAGATGTTGCGTAATGAAGATTCTAGTTTCAGTTTTGCAAGATGAAAAGTCCTGGAGATCTATTGCACAACAATGTGAGTGTACTTAACACTACTGAACTGTACACTTAAAATAGTTAACATGGTGGTGAATTTTATGTTGTGTGTGTGTTTTTTAATCACAATTTTTACAAAAGCGGGAGGGACCGGGCTCTTTCTGGTGATATTCGAAGTATGAGAGGTGTTTGACCCGAGAAAGATTCTCCATTCCTGACTTTGAAGATGGAGGGGGCCAGGTGCTGAGGAATGTGGGTTGCTTCTGAGAGCTGAGAGTGGCTTCCAGCTGACTGCCATGAAGGATATAGGAACCGCAGTCTTGCAACCACAAGGAGGTAAATCCTGCTACCACCGCAGGAGTTTAGAAGAGGTCCCCAAGACTCAGATGAGTTTGTAGCCTAATGGACACCTTTATTTTAGGTTGTGAGACCTGGAGCAGAAGACCCAGTTAACCTGTGCCTGGATTCTTAATCCATGGAAACTGAGAAAATAAATGTGCATTTTTTTGGTGTGTGTGTGTCTGTGTGTGTATATTGTTTTACTGACATTTTTTCATTTTTTATTTTTTATTTTATTTTATTTTTAGAGAGAGAGGAAAGGAGAAAGAGAGGGATAGAAACATCACTGTGTGGTTGCCTCTCACGCGCCCCCAACTGGGGACCTGATGTGCAACCTAGTCATGTGCCCTGACTGGGAATCAAACCAGCGACACTTGGCTCGCAGGCCAATGCTCAATCCACTGAGCCACAGCAGCCAGGGTGTTTTACTGAAATTTTTATTGCTACACTGTATCTAGATGCAGATATATAAATTATTATAGAATTTATTTCCAGAAATGTGCAAAAAGTTAGTATTATTTGTTTATAAATCAAACAACATATTAATCAGTGCAGTTGGAATGATTCATTCTGTGGGGTTCTCAGTACAAACGGTACACACTTGACTTGAAACATACAGAAAAAGTATAAACTACAGCAATCTGAATTGCAAGGATTAATTTCATGACACACTTTTGCATGACTATAAAATTTCCTTAACCCAACATGTATACTTACTACAAAATTCCATAAGAATTTTTTATACTCTTGGCCCTGGCTGGGTAGCTCAGTTGGTTAGAGCATCATCCCACTATGCTAAGGTTGAGGTTCGATCCCTAGTCAGGGCACATACAAGAATCAAACAATGAATTCATAGATGGGTGGAGCAGCAGATCAATGTTTCTGTCTCTCTCTCTCAAATTAATGAATAAAAGGAAAAAAAATTTTAAAGAATTTCTCATCATCTCTAGATGTAGAGTTTATAACACTTTTCAGAATAGCTACTACACATTTTGCCATGTCATGTCTGATTAATAAAAAGGATGTTTACCAAAAAACCTTCTTTACAGGATTAGAAAAGCATTAAAAGAAACGAAATTTGTGATTGCCAGTGTCCCGACACTTTATTTTAGAAATTTAAAGTTATTTATGGAACTGAAAATTGTTGCTTATTAGACTATTTAACAAAATTGTCTATCGAATCCGAAAATACAATTAAAATGTACTTAGATCAAACTAGAGGATGAAATTCTACTTCTCTTTTTTCCCCTTCCATTTTCAACCAGACTCTTTGACATTATGTTTGCTACCCAAGTCGTATCACTCTCTCTGTACAAAAGCAGACCACATCGCATGCCTTTTTTCTTTACAAATTTAATTGATTTCTTGACAAATGCTTTTATTTTTTTTATCAATACACTATCAGAACCTAACAATTTCAGATTGCATTGTAATGGTATATTTCTTTAAAGTATTTTATATTATGGATATACCAAAGCACATTAAAAACTGGCTCTCTGAATAGAACAGTATAATATTTGCCCTCCAAAACAACACAAAATAACATTTTCGAACATTTAGATGAAGTTCAGAATAATCTTAACTTGACTCTAAATAGCTAGATCTTATGCACGTGGTAGCACAGGAGAAAAATGTGGGGATCAAGCTATGTACACCTGATAAAATTAGGGTTCAGACAATCTGAAGACCTCTGTGCACCATGCTTTCACAAATAGTCCATGCAATGCTTCTAGAAAAATGAAGTCATTTCAACAATTATCATCAATATAAGTGGCCCTCTGATGATACCTGCCATGTACCATAGGTGCACAAGAACTTTCAACTCACCTAATATACATTCCAAAATTGTTTTTAAAATAAAGAGCTTTGTAAAAGAGTAGTTTAAATATCTTATATTAGCCCTGGCTGGTGTGGCTCAGTGGTTGATCACAAGACTGAATCGAAGGGTTGCCGGTTGGATTCCCAGTCAGGGCAGATACCTGAGTTGTGGGCCAGGTCCCCAGTTGGGGGCGCATTAGAGGCAACCACGCATTGATGTTTCTCTTCCTCTCTTTCTCCTTTCCTCTCTCTCTAAAAATAAATAAACAAATAAATTATTAAAAATAAATAAATAAAAATATACAAACCAGTAGATGAAAATCAAGGCAACAGAAAAATTCAACTTGTTACAAAAGTATCAGCACAACCTTAAAAATAATTTAGAAAAGGGTATTGAAAAAGACATGTTGCAGATCGCATCATGTTACCTAAGATTATGCCAATTCATAATTTAAATATTTCTTAAGTTATGAGATTGAAAATCATTTTCAAAAAAGTAATTTTCCATGTATCTGTAAATTCAGCGTTTCATCATATGGGTATGTTTCTTCAACACTATCTTTGAAAATAAGCCATTTAAAGGGAACCTTTGGTTCGCAGTCCTGTGCTCAATCCACTGAGCCACACCAGCTCCTCTATAAGGCATATCACAACCCCATGACCACTACTTTCCAGTGAGTCAAACTCTTGCAACCCAGGAATGGAGTCAAGATACAAATTTAAATGGTAGCACATAGTTTCTGCCACATGGTCATCTATGCTGCTGGTGAGCCCGATGAGGTTCCTTTGGATTTTATGGTTCTGCATTAGAGGTAGCAGTGGAGAGCGTGGAGGGCCATCATCACGACTCGCTCTGGGGCTCCGTAATGTGACTTCTGTGGTGCCAATGAACAAGGTCTCTTGGGAAACGGCTAGGTCCTGGTCTACCAGATTATTGTTTTGGAGAAAGAGTCCTCTGCAACTTGAGAAGGAATCGCGGAGACTTCCTCGGGAGCGGCTGTCTTGGAAATAGCTGGGTGATCCTTCCGAAGGCCCCAGGCCCTCATCTGCAGGCACAGAATAGCAAACACAGTCTTGAAGGCGAAGTCCCAGAACTCCAGCACGTGTTCATCGAGGTGAAGATGCAAGTCTCCGTTCTGAGATTCCGAACCCCTTACTGAATTATTCTGTGATTGGCGCTCACTTTTCAGGCGAAGACGGTGACAATGTTTTCGAACATCACTCTGTGTGGGACTTGGATTGGATGAATGGAGCCGGGCTTTGGCTCTCACCTCCTCCATTTTGATACACGCCTCCTCAGAGTTGGTAGGACAAGAGGCCAAGGGGTAGGACGCTAGTGATGATTGTGATGGAAGTGGACCTTATTGAGCTTTGGGCTCCCACATCTTGAAAGCCTCTTGATGCCCAGAGAGGAAAGCTATCCCCAGCTGGCAGAGCTCCCTGAGGGTGCTGCTCCCCTTGCCTTTCTGCTTTTGTTCTGCAGAAAGCCGCCTTTTAAATACACCCGTTAGGCTTTCACTCTTTGATTTTATTTTGCACCGTTTTCATCTTCACTGTGCATGTCACAGCTGGCCGTATCTTTACCATAGCAGCTACCAAATAAGGAATCGTTCTCCCCAAACTCACTGGCCAGTGACGATTGTTGTACTACCATGAAATCCGTTTGTTCTTTACTTTTATTCAGGCTCAAAGATTTCTGTAAGGTTTGAAGACTAATTCTCCTCGTTAAGCCTAGTTACCTAATCTGAAAGCACGCATCTCTCTGGAATATTAGCGACAAACATCTGGAGAGACGGCGGTGCTACATGCATGTATTTTTCCAGTTCCATTTAACCTTCGGAGCCATGTTCTGGCGGCGCCGGCGCCGGCCACAGCGGCGACAGCGGCCAGAGCTTGTCCCCTCTCGCTCGCTCACTGGCTCGCTCGCCCAGCGAGGGCGCGACTGCTGGTGAATGGAGGCAGTTTAAAGCCGCTAGATTTGCAGTAACTTGTCACCCAGTAACAGGATATGAATACACGGCTAGTTGTGTTATTACAGTAGCAAACTTTGGAACTGGGGTTGAAGAACCGGCTGACTGATTTGAGATGATCTGAATTTAGACTTGCTGCACGTAAAACGCAGGGGGATAAACAGAATCGGCGTCAAACACCACACAAAAGCGTCTCCTTCAATGCTCTGGTCAGGCCTTCTTCGTCACCCTCCTCCAGACTGACGTGACTCTCCGCCCCACCCCACCCCCAGATATTTATAGACACTAACGGACTTTATCACCTAAACGATACTCGTCTGTTTTATGCCTTAGTGGCTTTTTTTGCACCTAATTGGGCTTCAACTTCCTAGAGGGCAAAGATCTCTTTGATTTTTGTGCCCCCCGCAGTGCCTTGCACATACAGATACAAATATTCATTGATTGGCTAAAGTAACTGCTATAAACTAAAAGGTCCAGGTGCTATTTCTGGAAGGAACCTGGACGTGGTTCTTGAGATTCCAACGTGGGCTCTTATTAACCCACTGTGAGCCCCACCATCCAGCTTGTAGGGCAGCAAAATGTGTCATAATATCCTCCAACTCTTCTCTCAGGATAAGGACCACAAGCATGGATGACCCAAAAAGCCTGCCTGACTGGGAACAGGACCTGGTATTTAACAAGATTTTAACTTAATTAGCTAGCCCCACTAATCAGTATGGCCTAAACATCTGCCAGTGGAATCTGAGAGGTCTGTTCTAAAAGAAAAGCTGGGTTTATTCACCACACATGGGTGCACTTATGAGAGGGTGGGTGGGTGACAAATGCTTTACCAGTTAAATAAAATTAAGAGGTTAGAACCCAGTTTCCAGGAGAATTTGTGTAGTGCATGCAATGGCAATAACATTGATATTAGCAACTTTCTCTGTGTTATTTGCATAATTAAGAGTTTGTGAACTGTCTCAAATTAAAGCAGAACTTAAGAACTTGTTTTCTTTTTAATGTAGTCACATGGCTAGGTAGTATAAAAACATTTTGAATAGTCACTGACCTGTTTTCCTAGATCATGACTTTTTGAAAGAAAAAGTCCTTTATAATAATTTCTTGATGATGTGTCAAGCTACCTTAAACCTTTCTGGAACAAGAGATGAGGTATAAATACTAATGTGACAAAATGTCTACACGGTGGACTTGAAACTGCAGGAGGATTCTAACAACTAATTTGTTCAAGGAAATACAGGCAATTGTGATTCAATCTAGAGGCGTGGTTTAGGTAGACAGGCAAGTGAATTCATTTATCATTATTGCACTGCGTTGAGCTAAATGAAATCACCGATTGTGAGGACTTGCAAATTTATTTGATGAAAATGAAATCATAACTCGGATAAAAGTCATGGATTTTTGACTGATATTAATTACCTTTAACATTTTTATGGCTGCCTTTGGAGTGCAAATTCTCAGCATGTCCGTGAGTAAGGAAGCGTTTGCCCTAACACTGTGGGCAGAACTATCTGAATACCAAAATGACTTTGAAGTTTCGGGTTGAATGGTCAAAATCTGAGATGTGTGGGTACATTCGGCTTTGTGAAAGGACCAGTCTTTTTCATCAAACTGCTCAAATCAATGGCTGAAGTCAGAATTAAGACATGTTCAAATTGGAACCTTCTCCTCCATCGTTTCAAACAGTTCAGCCTTTGAAATATAACCACTTTAAATTTACTCGCTCCGAATTGACCAAATCAGCCTTGTAACTATCCGTTTTTGTAGGAATACAGTTGATTAAACTTTTTTAGACGTCTTGGTATTTATTTATGTGAACATATACGTTCTTGGTTAGGTAATAGACTATACACCACTTTGGCAAAAATGTGTTATTCACGTGTGTCGATTTCTTTCCAACATTATGCCTTACTGTAAAAAAACAAAACAAAACAAAAAAACTTGGACACTACTACCAGAGACAGTGCCCTAACCCCAAAGCCGGGCTGACAGGGTTACTCCATTGCGCCCTGGACACAATCCTGTTTGTCGCAATGGCTCCTGCGCGGAAGGTTACCCAGAATCTGATAGTCATTTTGTAGGCGGAGCTGGTTGTCGCCTTCCTTCCGCGCTGGTACTTAATTGTAACAGAAAGTAGTTCCGTCCCGTGTTGTTTCGGCGGAGGAGCCGTAGCCGCCATTTCAAGACCGTGAGAGGTAGATAAGCAGCCCGAGTTCCTAAGGTTCGAAGCCTGTAAGTGCTGCCACCGCTCAAGCCTGCCAGAGCACTGGTACGGCTGCTGCCCTCTCATTGTTACCGCTAGAAACGTTCGTGCAAGTAGTGGCGGCACAGCGGGACTCATCCACCCCCTTCTCGCTCTCCCTTAAGGAGCTCCAGATGGCGTCTTCCGTGGGCAACGTGGCCGACAGCACAGGTACCGGTGTCCCTTCTACCTTGGCAGACGCCCCGTTGGGGTCTCGCGCCGTCCCCTGCCTCTCACCACCCTCCCTCCCTTCCCTCTAGCCATCCCCATGACATCAGTGGCATTGCTGAGCTTCCCGTCGTCTGCAGGCATCCGATATGGTTTTGCACTGTCGTCTGCTTTGCAAACATTTCCTCTGCCTTGCTTTTTGCTTCCTTTTTTGCCTTTTTTTAATGTCACAAATGCACCAGCTTTCCACTCGCTCGGGACGCTTCTGTCACCTGTGCACGCTTAGAATGTCTCGGAATGGACTGCGTTGGAATCCCTGTCCTTTCACTCTCCTTCGCTACGGTTTTCTCTCCTAATTCAGCTCAGCGCCCCCTCCTCTTCCCCACTTGAGTCCTTTCTCCTTAGCCCGATTTGGTCCTCTGTCAGTCTAGGGCGGGGGTGCCATCCCGATGTAATCGTATCCTCGCTTTGCATCATCTAAGAATGATCGAAAGCTGCTCGGCGTGCTATAAGTCACCTCGAGACGAGGGGGTATCGAGCAGCACCCCGCTGGGCAGCGCCTTGCTGGTGTGTTCCTTCGGTTGAGCGGCCCCAATTTAGATCGGAAATTTCCAGGGGTTCCTTTTGCCAGCGCCCAGTTCCACTGAGCCTGGCTTTCCCACCCGGCCCTCCCACCCTCCCGCCCCTCCCGCGGGGAACCACACCCTTTCCTTTGCGAGGTTGCCAGTCCAGCGGTCCACTGCCTACCTTCGGGCAGAAACCACCTGGGTGCGGGTGCGGGTGCGGCTGCGGGTGCTTTGGCATGACCACACTGCGGGCCAAATTGTTGCTTTGTGCTACTTTCTCCGTGTATTCCTCCGCCGCCGCCTCTGGGTCTTCCATCCCCATTCTTGAGCTCAGTATCTCTCTATTCATAGGGCGTGTATTTTTCTTTAAGTTTTCATCCTTGCTTGAAGAGTTTGTAAAGCAACTGGAGTGTTGGCTGCACAAGTGCAAGGCGGTTGCTCTTGTAGACTATTCAGTCAAGAGCATTTGGTAACTAAACATAAGAAAACAACCAAATTATAGGAGTGCCCTTCAGCTGCCTTTCCCTATTGAGGCTATTTGGGGCAGGGGGGTGGGCAGCTTGGGCTGCAGTTCTAAGGGTTCCCATGAGGTTCGTTTTTTGTTGTTGTGTCTCAGTTGAGATCTGTCCAGGGTTTTATTTATTGGTTTTGGACATTGCGCAGCAGTAAGTGATAGGTGAATCTTCGGTCGTATTTTAGCCTTGATTGTGGGTAATAAGATTAATAATTAGTGTTCCCCTCCCTCCCTCCCTCCCTCTAAGGGATTTTTAAAAGATTTAACGTCTGTACTAGCTTCCCCTTTTCAATGTGTGTTCTTTTATTCGAGGGAGTTGTCATTTCAAGTGTTGAAACAGATAGGTGGCTTTTAAAAGTTGATAAAGCAGTGTGTTAAAATGAGCTAAGGATTTCTAGAGACTCGTCTAAAATATAATTTTCCAGTTTCTATTAGAGATACTATGTCCCCCAGATTTGGATGTTAAGCCTTTCTGCTCTTGCTTACTAGTGGTCAGCTGTGTATTCTGTTCAGGAAATTTACTTTGCTTTCCTGAGTATACAGATCACTTGCCAGGTCTAATGATTGGGGAGCTTGGCTCAAATTTGAGCTGGTCACTGTGACCTTGGTAGAATTTAAGTAATTTGTACATGGTTTACCATTGCAACCATCTAGTGAAATTCCAGTAACACAATGTCATTGTTTAAGTGAAAGTGTTCTAGTTGAGACCTAGGTGTGTTGTTGTGTACCCACCCCCCACCCTCCAGGGGCTATATCTTTATGTATCTGAGTTAAGTAACTTAGACACAGCAAAGTACTCTCATTTATTATTTATTCTGTTGCACTGTATCAAATGGTTTTAAGTTGTAGGTAACTGCACGGTTTATATAAGGTTGTTTGCAATGTCTGAATCCTTTGGTCAGTGTCAGGGCTCTTTGGAAAATGCCAGTGTTAAACCAGCATGGCTGGGATTTAGCTGATTTGGTTTCATTGTGAGTGTGGGGTGGTTAGAGAAGCAATATAATCTTGAGTCTTTATTTAAAATGTTTGCTGACCCCTTTAAATATTTTGGCTCTTGACAGATGAATTCACCTTGTTTATCAGCTGCTTTTAAAATAGCACCTTTCCTTTTAGTTTTTTCCCCTCTTATGTTTGTTTCTAGTGTTGCCCTTAAATTAAATTGTGAAGTACACAAAAGTGTCAATATAGTTTTCAGTAAAAGCACATCCTCTGTTCCCCCCCAGGTTAAGAGAGAGATTGTTGCCAGTACCCCTCTACCCTACCCCCATCCTCACCCCTTCCCCAAATCCAACCTAAGACATGGGAAAAAGTATTAAGTTTCGCAGTATGTTATTCTGGTTCAACATTTGTAACCTTTAAAATCATGTTTTATATTTTGTTTTGACATGTTAACAATAAGGAATACTGTTTAGTGAGTCTTTAAATGTTACCTTTGACTTTTTTTTTTTTTTTTTACCTTTGACTTTTAATGTAAAAATATGAAGTATTTGTAGTCATAAAATGTAATCTTATTTGAAAGCAAATATTTCTATCTAGTCTGGGAAAGAAAGTTAATGGCTCAGTTTAAAAAAATGCCAATTCGGCACCTGATGTTAACTGGGGGTTATATATAATGTGCAGAACACTCTAGTGCTTTACATAGTTTCAAGCGTTTTCATCTTTAAGTTTAATATGCCATGTTTTTACATTTTTTTGTTCGCATTTCTAACTTTTTGTTTTCCCCCCTCCTTCCCTCAAATGTTTTGATGACTCTCCAGAACCAACGAAACGTATGCTTTCCTTCCAAGGGTTAGCTGAGTTGGCACATCGAGAGTATCAGGCAGGAGATTTTGAGGCAGCTGAAAGACACTGCATGCAGCTCTGGAGACAAGAGCCAGACAATACTGGTGTGCTTTTATTACTTTCGTCTATACACTTCCAGTGTCGAAGGCTGGACAGGTAGGAGATGTGGGGGTACCTTCCGGTGCTTGCTGCCTCTGGATGCTGAGCTTGAAAATGATACTTAAATATTTGAACTTGAAATGTTTCCAATGGGTTTCAGCCGAGCCACCAACGCACATCTGCTGTCTTGTTCACTTGTGACGTGCCCAGCTGCCAGTTTTTCTCCCTCCTTTGTGGTGGGGGTGATGTTATCAGTATGACTGGGGACCTTTTCTAGATTTTTCCACCTAAGCCTGCTGCTTACTTGACTCTGATCAGGTAATAAATATTCTTAGTATAAACATGTGAGCATTCAGTCTCACCTTTGTAAGACGTGTCATCTCGAGGGACAGAATACTCAAAAATAATGGTGTGTATGCTGTGGTAGGAGGTACATATGTGATTCTAGTTCTAAAGATTGTCGTTAGGTTGTTTGAGATGCTACTTTTAGCTGATCAGTTGAATTAATCAGAAGGGGAGAATCTGTGTTTTTTTTCCTTTTAATAGTCATTCTGGTTTATTTAGACATTTAAAGATGTGTGTCATTAAGTCTTATCAACAAATGGAAAGTGAGACTTATGCCCATAGCATTTTGACTCTTGATCCTAATGATAATGGTTTACAATGCAGCAGTTTGGTAATAAGACTCTAGTAAGAATTTTATCTCATAAGGAAAAAGAGCATTCCAATTTGAAATCTGGAATACCTCCACTTTTGAAAAACTTTCATTTCCAGAATTTTGCCTGTGCACTAGTTTAAAGATAATGTCATTGTTACGTAATTTAGCAATAGCCCAGGGTCCTGCGTACACCTGCATCAACACTTTTCGCCTTTTCCAGATCTGCTCACTTTAGCACTCTGGCAATTAAACAGAACCCCCTTCTGGCAGAAGCCTATTCGAATTTGGGGAATGTGTACAAGGAAAGAGGACAGTTGCAGGAAGCAATTGAGCATTACCGGCATGCACTGCGTCTCAAGCCAGATTTCATCGATGGTTATATCAACCTGGCAGCCGCATTGGTCGCAGCAGGTGACATGGAAGGGGCAGTACAAGCTTACGTCTCTGCTCTTCAGTACAATCCTGTGAGTACAATTTTAGTGGTTATACTATTTGCCCTTCACAAAAGCCCAGCAGGAAACAGTTTGATACTTCAGACATGGAATAAAGTTAAGAGTTTAGAAATGTTTGTCTATTTAAAATGCTGAAATTGCTTTGATCAGGCCTATATCATGTTTTTTTAAATTTGTTTTATCTAGCAAGTTATATTAGAAAGCATAAAAATTATCCTTATTGCCAGAAACTCTTTATAATGCTGTGAATGTACAGAACACATGACATTGTTTTGGGGGCTGTTTTGATTAAATTTGGATAAACTCTAATAGGTGTTTGTGACAGTTAATTGGTTTTCAAGGAATAGTGGATGAAGGACCATACTCTGTAATGTAAAACAGTTAAAACACGGTATCTGTGTATGGATCAGTGACATGAAAATTAGGCTGCACAATTTGTTCCTCAATATTCTGTCCTGTTTTCTTTCAATATAATTATAAGTGGTAGAGTTGAAGTGGTAGTATCCACACTGAGCTTTTGAATAGGTCTTAATTTTTTGTTTTTGTTTTTGTTTTGTTTTGTTTTGGTTGAAATTGCAGCTGTTTTCTGAGGAGGAAGTGAGGCAGAGCTGGCAGACATAAAGTTCACATTGCGTTAGTCTCTGAAAGCTACACAGGTGTAACACTTGCCCTCAGAACCTTTGATGTGGTTAGGGATAGAAGGCAGATAGGAAGTTAAGAGGTAAGTGGTGAAGAGATGGGATGGAAGGAATCCAGAAAAACTTGAGATGACATTTCCAAGCTGTAGCATTTAGTTTCGCAGTAACCCTGGAAGTGGTTAGTAAGGAACTATTACAGCTGCTGTTTATTGAAAGCCTACTTTGTGCTCAAGACACTGTGGCAGTTGCTACAGATGTTGGTATTTTTTAAAAAGATTTATTTAGTTATTTTAGAGAGAGGGGAAGGGAGGGAGAAAGAGAGAGAGGGAGAGAAACATCAATGTGCAGTTGCCTCTCACGCACCCAGACTGGAGACCTGGCCCACAACCCAGGCATGTGCCCTGGCTGGGAATCAAACTGGTGACCCTTTGGTTTGCAGGCTGGTGCTCAATCCGCTGAGCCACACCAGCCAGGGCCAGACATTGGTCTTAATGCTCACAATGAGCATTCAAAATAGGTGGTATTATTTTCAATTTTACCAATTTATAAAAATCAGACTCAAGAGTTATGTAATTTTGGGGGGGGATCACACAGCTAGTATTGGTGAAGGGGGTATTAAAACCTGAGCCTGAATATCTAGAAAGCAAACATTCAAGAGAGAGGAAATAAAAGATAAAATGGGGATGACATGCCCAGAGAGCATGTACCCCTCAAGGCAGCCCCCTGAGTACAGTTTGAAAACCATTCATCATTTCCTGCTCTCCCTTAATCCCTGTTTTACTGGTTAGGGAACTGAAGCTTGATATAGTAGTTTGCGCAAAGAGCTGAAATCACTTTTTCTCACGATATCTATTTAAACAGTTATTTTTTCAGTTAATTTTGAGAGTGTAAAATTAAACTTTTCTTATTTTTAGAGAGAGGAGAAGGGAAGGAGAGAGGGAGAGAAACATCAGTGTGTGGTTGCCTCTCGTGCGCCCCCAACTGGAGACCTGGCCTGCAACCCAGGCATGTGCCCTGACTGGGAATCAAACCGGCGACCCTTTGGTTTGCAGGCCAGCGCTCCATCCACTGAACCACACCAGCCAGGGCTAAACAATTTTTTTATCCTCACCTTGGAACATGCTTATTGATCTTAGAAAAAGACGGAGAGAAACATCGATGTAAGAGAGAAACATGGATCAGATGCCTCTCGCACGCGCCCTGACCAGGACAGAATCCCCATCCTAGACATGTACCCTGACCGGGAAATGAACCTGCGGCCTTTCAGTTTATAGGAAGATTATCCAACTAACTGAGCCACACTGGCCAGGGCAAAAATTTTTTTATTTATTGCTTTATGTATGGATACAGTGAAAAGCCTGAAGCTATCCTCCTTGGAGGTATCCATGAAACCTATTTCTTATGTATTTTTCAGAGCTACTCAATGCATTTATATGAAAATTTGAGTGTATTTTGTAATTTGTATTACAGTACTATCCAGCTAGTTACCGCCAAAAAGTTTTAGAGAACCCTGTCGTATGTACTGTCACTGGGACTCAGGTCCAGTTCTCGCCAAGGCTCAGGGCTCACTTGTGCACCTAGTTGTCACAGTTAAATTCTTTTCCTTTTATTAATCAGAGTTGGTTTCACCCTTCACTTGTCGATTGGGTGGAAGCTCACCTTTGCCCTCTCACATAGCTGTAGCTCCAAACATCTTGAGCTCTGATCCCCTGGGTTCAGGTTTCCAGAGACCTCCATGTGGAGCAGAGCAGCCATTGCTGCTCACAGTCTACCAAACCAGAGGAGTATGGCGAGGAGGGAAAATTGAAGTGGGAGACAGGACCACGGTTTTCAGTCTCCGGCCTGTTAACAGGAAACTTATCATTACCTCCTTCCAAAGAAATTAAGGTAGTACTAAAATAAATCATGGCACGGACCCTCGAAGGCATTGACTAGCTATGCTTTCCCATCTGGTTCTATTCTACTAGTGGGAAGTGCTACTTTATTTCTCTGTCTTTACCAGTAAGAATGGAAGAGGGATTGTGCAAACTGCCTGGATTTTACCCATGTATACCATAGCAAGCATGTTTTAATGTATTTCAGGCTATCTAGTCGTAACTATATTCACTGTCAAAGTGCCTTGGTCAGGTCAGTACTGACAGAATCTTGAGTCTGTTCCTAATTTGTGCTCCCGCTGGCAGTGAGTTGTTGGCCTGAATTACAGATGTAGTTTGCATTCTATGAAAAGTGTTTCACGAAACTCAGGTTATTTTGGTGTTGCAGCAGTGAAAAAGTAAAGTGTTAAGGTAGTGTTCTTGGTAACCTGTTTTCCGCAGTGTTGATTCTCTTAAGTTCATGGTATGTCAATTTATAAGTTAGTCTGACTTGTTTATAGGAATTATTTTTAAGACAGAGCTTTCATATTTTTACCTTCTGAATTGTCTCTTGTAATGATGAACGATATAATATATAATTTCACTAACATTTTAGTTCAGCGTATTTGAAGGTGCTATTGTAGCTGGTAATTTTTCACACAATGGCTTGCTAGCACTGCCCATACCTGGCAATCCCTTTTATGAATTATATATAAAATTACCCTTTGTAAAATGGCTATCTGTAATCCTGAGTTTCTTTAAGGAGCCCTGTTTCTGAGCCTAGAGGTTGTTGAACCATTACTTCCGATTTGATTGTGGATGCACAACACTGAGAGTTACCGGCATCCTGATTGTCACGTGTTACTGTCATGTTAATTTTTTTTTAAGGATTTTTATTTATTTATTTTTAGAGAGACAGGAAGCGGGGAGAAAGAGAGGGGGAGAAATATCAATGTGTGGTTGCCTCTAGCGTGCCCCCCAACTGGCACCTGACCCGCAACCCAGGCATGTGCCCTGACTGGGACTCGAACCAGCGACCCTTTGGTTCACAACCCAGCTCTCAGTGCACTGAGCCACACCAGCCAGGGCTTGTCATGTTAATTATTACTGTCGCTAGTCTCACTTGTACAGCTACACTGCAGGAAACCATCTATTTCTATTCCTCTCTGCTCTGGCGTTGCAATTTGCCACGTGAGTGTTCACATTTAAATATGTGAGTGCTTATTGTGTGTACAGTAGTTTGTTAGGAATCGGGGGTGGGGATGTGTTGGGAAAAAGTTGTGGACTATAATATGAGACAGGATCTGACCCATAAAGTATAAAAGGTGTAAGCTCCTTAGATGATTACTGTTAGAGAGTATTAATCAAGATTTTTTTGAGTGGGTGCTTATAACCTAAGCGTTCTGTAGGAAGGCAAATAGCAAGTCGACTTCCTTGGCTGAAGTGGTGAGTCAAGTAGTAACAAGAAGTGAGTGTAGGAGCAGAGAGTCTATTGGAAGATTTAGAAAGAATAGAGAGGCTAAAGAGTTTGAATTTAATTTGAGAGGTAGTGAAGAGCCGTAGGTTTTTATCAACCCGATTTTACTTAATGTGTATGTGTGTATATATTTAATAGGTGGTGAGGCTGGGGTGGGGCAGTTCTAGGAGGAAAGGCAGGAAGTAGATACTATCTTAGGAGGGGTGTATATACAGGAAATTCTTACTCATTTCCATCTCATTACCATTATTCACACTCTTTTCCCTAGTCTACAATGCCCTCCTCCTTTGTCTATTAAAATCCTATTCATGTCCTGGCTGGTGTGGCTCAGCAGATTGAGTCCCAGGCTGCAAACCAAAAGGTTGCAGGTTCAATTCCCAGTGAGGACACATGCCTGGGTTGCGGGTCAGGTCCCCAGTTGGGGGCGTGTGAGAGGCAACCGATCTATGTATCTCTCACACATTGATGTTTCTCTCCCTCTTTCTTCCTCCCTCGCTTTCTCTAAAAATAAATAAGTAAACTCTTTAAAAAAAATAAAGTCCTACTCATCCTTTAAGGCCCAGCTTAAATCTCTTTTTTGAGTTCATTTACTTCCCTAAAACTTTTTACCCTGTGTGAGCATTTAATGTGTATGCCTTGCCTTTCCACGTAGATTGTAATGCCCTCTAGGGTAAGGATTGTGTTTTTCTCTGTGTTCCAGATATGTTACTGAGTTGAATAAAGCTTTGCTTATAAAGTACTAACCTGGGAATGGACAGAATGGCCTGGGTTTGAGAAATGTATTCTCTTAGCAGACATTCATTGTTTTGACTTGACAAATGAAACAATTTTTGTCTTAGGTTTTGAACTTTGGGGAGAACAGTGGTATCCTTGACTTTTCTAGAAATTAACTGTTTATGCATAAGGTTCGGATCCTCAAGTGGGAGAATCAGATTTCACTGTTATATTTAATATGGTATGCTTTACGTTTTCTAAAACTGCCTTATTGATTATCTTATAGTGATCCTGGAAGATTATCTATTTTTAACTACAGTCATTGTGCTCACTTGATTTAGTATGCTGTAATGGATCTAGATGATAGAACTAAATATAGATTGATACACTCTCAGGACTGGGATGGCAGTCATCCAAGGGTTTATAGAAACTAGAGGGTAAAATTATGCAACAGTTGGCTATGATGTATAGCCCATTAGGGTCATTGTTGGAGAATTATTGCAAGACTTCTGATTATTATGGCTCAGAAAAGACATACATAGGAATTGGTAAAAGTCCAAAGCTCTGTATAACCACAATAATCAGGTATAGTAGGAGCGTGTATGAACAGAATAGATTGTTCAGTCATGGCTTGCCAAAACAGAAGGATAACTCTTAAAGTGTAGAGAAAATCATGCAAAGTAGATGTGAAGATTATAGAATTCATTACTTCTGAGAATATAAATAGGGTTAAAAGGTGCTTGGACTCATTAGGGGAGGGTAAGTTTGTAATAAGAACTGTGCAATCTATAATTTTTTGAGAATTAGTATTAATATTAGCCTTTTGTGCTTGAGGTCAGTGGGGACAGCCATTCTGTCCCAAAACACCAGTCATTGCATGATGGACAGACAGATGGGGTAGATGATGGATCTGATCCGGTATGGCCAACCCTAAGGGAGTTCTATACAGCTGCACTGCAGGAAACCATGGTGTTTCTATTCCTCTCTGCTCTGCTGGGGGCTTTTTTGTTTGCTTTTGTTCTTAATGGTTTCCTTTGCATCTTCTGAGCCCCTAAAATTCGTGAAAAGCTTAAGTGTTTAGTTTCCTGTTGTGGTCTAAAAAGTTATCACAGATAGTGTCTTAAAATAATACAAATATTTTTCCTTCCTGGTTTTAGAAGTCTGGGCACAGAGTGGGTAGATTTTCTGCTGCAGATCTCTGGCTGAAATGAACGTGTTGGCCAGGTGTACTCCTCTAGGGCTTGGGTCCTCTTCCAAGTGCACTGGTGTCGACAGGGTTCACTTTCTTACAGCTGTAGAACAGAGATCCCCTTTTCCTGCTAGCCATCAATGGGGGGCAACTCTTAAATCCTAGAGGCTGGCTGCAGTTCCTGTCACATGACCTGCTCTGTAGGTAGTTTACACTGTGAGCGCTTGCTTGCTTTCTGGCCTGCTGGAGCGCATTTCTCTGACTTGCTCTCTGTCTGCTCTGCCGTTTCAATTTGCCACACAGGGATCACACTTAAATATTTGCGTGCTTATTGTGTGTACAGTACTTGGCTAGGAATTGGGGGGATGTGTTGGAAAAAGTTGTGGATTATAATGGGACAGGGTCTGACCCATAAAGTATAAAAGGGGCGAGCTCCTTGGATGATTATTGTTGGAGAGCATTTGCTGGCTGACTTTTGGTTCACCTGTTGGATGATAACATGCAATCACAAAAGCTGTTCATCGGTGAAATTAATCACCTGGTTCTAATACAGTTGCACCAGAATAATATCTGCGATGACACTTTAGCACTTTCTAGGACTTAATTTAAGGCTCTTCCACCCATGGAACAGTTTGGAATGATAAGCCTATACTCCCTCTTGCCATTGCCCCTGCTTCTTGACTAATAGATTGGACTGACAAAGGCCAAAAAGGATGTATAAAAATTTAGACTCACTGTTCGGATAACATGTCTTTTCATAGTGATGAACGGACTGGTGAGTCAGATGACTAGCAACACAGTTGTGCTGCTAAGAAAAAGCAGAATCAACTGCTTTTCTTTTTTTTTTTTTTTGAGGAGTAAAGCGAGGCCTTTATTCACGAGTCTGCAGAGCCGGGCACACCCTCACAGCCAGGAGAATGTGCGCGCCTCAACTGCTTTTCATTACTCACCTACCCAACTCCAATGGCACTGAATACTAATGAGTGACAGGTGCCAGGATTGAAGCTTTGGTTGGATGATAATCCTTCTTTCTAACAGTGAAATGAAGTCAAGTTCTTAAAATATGCCTGACAGCCTAGGGATAGGTTTGCTGGTAGCTAACTGTGGCTAAATACTCTCTCTCTTCTTTTTACTATGGAAAATTTTTGGCCCTTGATATAGGAGTGATTCATTATAACCGCGAACAAAATAGTTGAACAAACATTTGTTGTTTTTCTTTTTAACATGACTAACATTTGAGGGGAAAAGAAGCTATAATAAGGCTCATAGTCTTGCAGCTGAGACTGTTGGGATCAAATTCATTTCAAAATGCAGAATTTTTAGAATGTTAGAGAGATGATAATATCATATATAGAACTCCTAGGTGGGTCTGGGGCAGCACCTTCCTAAATTTGCAGCAAATTTATATTTCTGCAAAAAATAAAAATAAAAAAAGAGTATTCACACTAAGTGGGATCAATAAATTATATAAATAACTTTATGCCGGTTGAGGTCAAGCTTAATCAAGTGAGTTTTTGGAACTTTTTGGAGTTTGAAATTGAGGTTGAGGGATTGTGGTTCTGTACTTAACATTTGTCAAGCAGTAGCTTTAATTAACAGAATAAAATGACAGGAAGCCAGATGCATAAAAGTTATTCCAAGCTATTTTTGGCTGAGAAAGAGTGTAATTAATGACGGTATCTCTGGGTTTCTAGGATTTGTACTGTGTTCGCAGTGACCTGGGGAACCTGCTCAAAGCCCTGGGTCGCTTGGAAGAAGCCAAGGTAGGTGTTTGCTAGAGCACATTTAAACATCAGTGTTATGAAAACTTGTACTCTTTGCCAAGTCTTCAACTCTTCATTGAGCTGTCTTCACAAAAACAGTCCTAAGAAACTGAGGAAAACTGACGGCATGAATCGCCTCAGACTAGAGCAGGGCCAGGCTTTGGCATATCTGTTCTAAATCTGGGGGTAAAGCAAGAACCTGAACATCTTGGAGCCTTTCTGCTGAGCTAGATCATCTCTATAACAATGGGCTCCGACATGATCTTATGTGGGAATAAATAACATTCCTTCAAATCTGAGGCTTGCCTGCTGGTGACAAGCAGAGCGCCTGTGATTTGGCTCAAGACGCCTTATGATGCAGGTGCCATTGAAAATGCTGCTCTTCTAAGTCCTTTGTGGCTTGTAAGTGGAGAAGAACTTCATCCAAATGTTACCCTGTAATACTGGCATTTAAATTCTTATTTAACCTTCCTCCCTTCATCTTCCTCACCCTTTTTACAGTGGAAGAAAGGCTGTTAAAATGATTGCAAATTAAATAATTGGAACATCCTGCCCCTTCTTGTCCCCACTCCCTCCTCCAAGTTCCTTCTTCCTCTTTTCCAATCCTAGTTGTCTTACCTTCTTTTCTTCCTTACTTCCTTCTTTTACTCCTCCCCACCCCACCTCCTTAAAAGAAAAAAGTCAGGACAAAGCTGGTTTGTTTGGGAAATGGACTGATCGAAAGAAAACTTGCCAAAGTGGAAAGGTGGCTTTTAGCATTCTGTGTTTCCAAATAATGAATTTGAACACCAGGTTGGGTTATTAAAGCATTTGGTATAATTTTAAATTAAATTTACAAGTGAAATTGTCTTGTTACAAGCCACCTTACGCAACCGCGCTGCAGGGGTGAGGAGTGGGGAGAAACCAGAATGCTTCTGAAACTCCCACCTGTTGCTCTGAGCCCCACGCGCATGCTAATGCGTGGAGTGTATGCGCAGCGTAGCTGTCTGTTTGCTTCATCCAGGGAGGAAGAAGGCTTTTTAGCACCGTCTCATGTTCAAAGGCACTAGTTTTAAGTGCATAGCTCATAAATTCTGCTGACACCTTGGATTAACCTTATGTAGGTTTCCAGCTGATGAATTGTAGTAATTGATTTCAATCTTAGCCGATAAATCCAATTGGTAATTTATAGAACAAATATTTGATAAGCTCCTATTAATTGTCACCCCACCAAGCGGACAGCTAACATGAATTGCACTTCACTGCAGCTTTAGAGATCGGTCTAGGCTGAGACATTGCGCCTGCCTTAGGTTGCTGACTTCTTTATTTCAGAGCTCTGGAGACACCTAGTTTGAAAAATGTTATTCTGTTTTTGTGAGAACTAGTGAACAAGAAAATACTCTTGAGTGAAATGCAATGTATTTCTTTTGTAATCAGTGCATTTGAAAATTCAAGCCAGCATATTCCTAGTAGATGGAAGCAAAATTATGTTGTCTTTGTAGAAAACGAAGAGCCTTTCTTCCAGCAAAAACCCCTGCTGTATGCAATAGCCCTGATTAACCCTCTCCCTTCTGCATGTTTCCCATGTTACAGACTTGAGACTGTCCTCATTCCCATATGTAATAGACATCCAAAGAATTTCAATTGCTTTGTTGAACTTTTACTAATGATCTTGTTTTTATTTTCTCTCTTGTTTTTGGTTTTTCACCATTGATATTGTATTTAGAAGGTTTCAGGTGGGTGAAACCTCCTATTCCATGCGTAAGGTGCCTCGCTGAAGGGAGCTCGAGGCCTGGATCTAGGGCAGACACACACCTCCTCCTCTTCCAGCAAGGAACGCACCGAAAAGTCACATGATGAGAAATATGGTAACGGGTTTGTAACTGCCACAGCAAAACAATTTGCCTCCATGCCTGAATCTTCTGTCTTGTGGCTTCAGAAACAGCTTAAAATAATTTTATTTACAAGCAAGTTATGTAAGAGAATGTTTTAAACTATAGCCACAAATTCTGTCAAAGATAAGTAAAAGTTAATTGATATTAAAATTATTAGATAATTTACTAGTAAAAGCTTCTAACTCTTCTTGTTGTTCATTTTTTTTCCTTTTTTCTTCTTTGTTTGGATTGCAGCATTCTGCTCTTCTGATGATGCGCTGTGACCCTGCAGTAGCGCAAAGGCTGCGCAGCGTTAACGCGCAATGCGTGCGAATGAGCCCCTGTGAACGGTTGACTAGATGAGTAATCTGATTGACTGGCTCCCTCAGTCCTATTCTGTAGCCTTTTTGGATAAAATTGGGTTTTAACGTACCTCAAGTTCAGCTAATCTCATTAAGCAAATACTGTCAATGGGCCTGTCTAGTAGATTAATGGATCTGGTTGGCCGTTTGCTGCGTCTAGGGGTGTTCTATGTAGCGCAGCAGTTCGCAGCGATTGCGCAGTGCGGTGCTGTTAGGCTGCGCAAGCGATGTTTGCGCTCGCATTACAGGGACCTCAACCCAGGTGCAGTCCTGTCATAGGAGGTTTCAGCCTCATCCTCCCCGTGGGAGATAGGGACATCGCAAGGACGTAACTGCCACCCTCGGTTTATATCTGACTTGGCAGAAAAACCTTTTTCTCCTCCGTAGCATAGTTTTGATGTTTGTTAGTGAGGAACATTACGGCTTAGAGCAGCATTTCCCAAAATGTGTTTCATAGTGTGCATTCTAGTAAAAATAAAATGCCCAGTGAAAGAAGAGGTCCACGGTCAGCTGAGATCAGGGAACCCTGTATATACTGTTCAAGGCTTAGGCAAGTCCTGTAGTAGAGAAATCTGTTTTTCTCATTTGTTTGGTCATGAAATCCTCTTTTTCCAGTGATGCCTATGAACACCTCAGAGAACACACTTTGGGAAACTGGGGTTGTGGGATGGGTGGGAAAAGTTGGCGTTAAGTGGCGCCCTCTAGAGACCACTTGCAAGCATGACAAGTTCTTAGGTGTTAGGTAAAACAAGTCTAGCATAGAGTCTTAAGGCAATTGACTTCCCAGAAAAGTCCCAGTAAAAGGGTTGGTCCACTGGTTGGCAGAACTGAACATGGTGGTTTGCACTTGGGTTCTGGTGGCGCAGGCGCAGGAGCAGCCAGCTGTGGCAGCGCTTTAGTTTTGGCGCAAGCGAGCCTATGCTGCAGGGTCACTTTTGACTGGTCAGAGAAGGAATAATGATATCACCTTCTTCCCCCCCCCCCCAATCTTTTTTTTTCCCTTTACAAATTTTCCCCTTACCCTCTACCTCCTTCCCCTCCCATCTTCTTTCATTAACCCCTCCTAAGGCATGTTATTTGAAAGCAATTGAGACGCAACCGAACTTTGCAGTAGCTTGGAGTAATCTTGGCTGTGTTTTCAATGCACAAGGAGAAATTTGGCTTGCAATTCATCATTTTGAAAAGGTTAGTCGTTAAATTAATAATTGGTATTTAGGAAGTGCTTATGTGTGCGAGATGTTTTTTCCTAGAACTAAATATTGGGCCTTTACCTAACCAGTCACATAATATCTTTGCTTCTTTGACAATACTACTGCAGCATTTGCCGGATGGTATATTATATGCCAGTTTCCACTTTTGCATTGAAAATATATTTTAGTAATTAAAAAAAAATCTTAAAAAACAAACAGGTAGTTTTACTGTAAAGAGGAATTCTTGGTGAAAAGACTGATTCCAGATCTAGAGCAAGGAATGTACAAAATTAATCTGGGGTGCTTTACCAGAAATTAATTAATCTGGAGTGTTATACCAGAAAGCAAGGAAGCTTTGATATATCACCCGATTGTGTCAAAAAAAACTTAGGAGGCAACTAGAAGAGGTTTCTACTGGCTAAAGATGGGACTTGAGCATCAGTAGGAAAAAAATAGCTGAAATATATTGAAACTTGTCAGGTACATTAAAATCCATGAATTCATGATTATACTTAGAAGAAACTCATTGATCACCTTTGGAAGATAAGGAGCAACTCATTTTGAAAACTGGATGAAAAGGGAAGAATAAAGCTTATGTCTTCCCTCTCTTGTATGAACTGGACCTCAGGGTAACCCACTAGTTGAAAGGGAAAAATTTCTCCTAATAAAAGTATTCCAGCTAATAAGTGAAGAAGGAATGATAGAATCAGAGTCTCACCATGAATAGATTTAGGAATTTTATCAGTGGCAAAAAAGAGACAAATCAGACATCATGTACCTTGTGATAGAAGTAAACAATTCCACCTGGGAAGTAGCCTTGCAAAAAGAGAAAAGAACCCAAATTGGATTAAGCTTGTAGTTCTAACTACCAATTTACATGGGACAAGGAAATGTGTTAAAAGGACACCATAGGGGTGCAATCAGCAAAATCCGTTCCATGGGAGGCTGTTATAGGAGAGTGATCTGATTTCTTCAACAAATTACAGGAATAAAAATGGAGATTTAAATTAAACCTGTAATTTAAAAGATTAAAAGAAACTGACAAAGTCATGTTGACAAATTGGATGGGTCTTATTTGGATCCTGAATCAAAATTGACAGGGAATTGCACTACTGAATGGCTATTTGTTATTAAGGAGTTGCTCTCAGTTTCATGGGTGTGATATTGGTATTGCGGTTATGTTGGGAGAAAAAAGTATTCTGCCCAGTCCCTGAGATCCATTTCGAAATGTTTTCAGGTGGACTGATATGTCTGGGGTTACCTTCAAAGTGATCTGGGAAGAGGGGGAGTTAGACTGGAATATAGATGAAATAAGATTGAACATGATTAATTGTTGAAGCTGAATAATGGAGATCTGGGGGTTTGTTATATTCCTCTGTTTTTGTATATGTTTGAAATTTTTCATAACAAAACAAGTTTTGGGGGTAGACATTTGTGATGATAGACAGTCTAAGTTAAGTGCATCATGCTTTTTTTCCTTTTTCTTGACTTTATTGGGGTGACACTGGTAACAAAATTATACAGGTTTCAGGGGCATAATTCCACAACAGCATTATGCTGTCTGTACCATAGAGTTGCCATCTAAGTGAAGAGGAAGTATGCTTCATGAATCTTGAACGTATTCACAGTCACTTAACTACCTTTACCTTTTCAGTGTTTCAGTTAAGGTTTCCAGTTACTGCACCTCTCTTGCTCAGTGATGGTCTACCTTGGTTGAACACTAGGAGCTTCTAAAAGACACGCATGTCCTGGCCTCATCCTCACAGGGTCTAATTTAACTGGCCTGTGATGAAGCCTGGGCACCTTTTAGAAGGCAAATTCTTAATATACTGCCAAGGTTGAGAATCACTGCTCTAGATATATCTGGCCATATTTTAAGAAACTTTATAACTGTCTGGATGCAACCATTTAATGGTTAGTTTCTCCTTGTAATAATATATCTTACTGTGTATACAACACACTCTTTTTTTAAACAATCTTATTTATTTATTTATTTATTTATTTATTTATTTATTTTTAGAGAGAAGGGAAAGGAGAAAGGGATAGAAACATCACTGTGTGGTTGCCTTTCACTTGCGCCCCCAACTGGGAACCTGATGTGTAACCTAGTCATGTGCCCTGACTGGGAATCGAACCAGCGACACTTGGTTCGCAGGCTGACGCTAAATCCATTGAGCCACAGCAGCCAGGGCTTTGTTACTATTTTTTTTTTTTTTTTTAACAATTTTCTTTCTTTCTTTCTTTTGTGTATACAACTCTTAATTACATAGTTTACTAAGGTCTTACTGCCTATGTACTTGTAGTTACTGAGGTATAAAGAATCTTTTAGTTAGAGTTTGCTGCTTCTTCCTGCCATTATATTTTAGAAGAATTAGGCTGATTAATCATTTATAAAATAAGGACAACCATTAGAAGTACTCAGCTCAATGAACTTGGAGTAGACCCAATTAAAACTTTTTCCCTTCTGGACACATTTTGTTCTTATATTACAAGAGAAGTTATTTTGATAACATTGAGATTTGTGAATAACGAGCAGGCACTAAAATAATTGGATTTTAAAAATGAAAGAAATAGGATTTAATGTACTAGAAAATGTAACTGGAGGTCTAAAATGATCTCAATAAAAAATTGAAATTGGGAAGTTAATCTGAAATTTTACCTTGCTCTAAGTAACTGTCTTGTATCTTTCAGGCTGTCACTCTTGATCCCAATTTTCTGGATGCTTATATCAATTTAGGAAATGTCTTGAAAGAGGCACGGATTTTTGACAGGTGAGAGGATGTTCTACTTGATAAATTTTGAGTCTTTGTTGTATTGACACTTGAGAGTTTAGACTGAAATTATGACAGTGGTCCACTGAAATAATATTCCTTTTCTAAAGTATGTTGCTTTTCCCTGATTAAGTCTGTTTTGTTACCTTTTATTTATAGATATTGTTGCCTGACTTGATTGTTGGCTTTCCACAAAGCCGTTATACCCTCATTCAGAGTTCAGCTGAAATTTTATTTATTATAAAAATGTTGAAATGCTTATCTTTTAGATTAACTTATTCCTTTGATCTGATTCAGAAAGCTAAGTAAATCTTGACTTTTAACTTTGGTGTTGTCAAAAAGAAAGCCTGTTTCGTATGTGCGAATAGAAAACTTGTCAGTGTAAAAATATATTTTATAAAGGTATAATAATTTTGATTGAGGTTAACTATACTATAGCATGAATTAATTGTAACTAATTATAATTAATTGATATACTTAGGTATAGTATAGCATGAATTACATGTAACAAAGCATCCGTTAAAAATTAGTTGCATTTTGTGTGTGTGTGTTTTTATTTACAGAGCTGTGGCAGCTTACCTTCGTGCTCTAAGCTTGAGTCCAAATCACGCAGTGGTGCACGGCAACCTGGCTTGTGTATACTATGAGCAAGGCCTAATAGATCTGGCAATAGACACCTACAGGCGAGCTATTGAACTGCAGCCACATTTCCCCGATGCTTACTGCAACCTAGCCAATGCTCTCAAAGAGAAGGGCAGTGTAAGGATTTTTTTTAAAAGACTGTTTATTACTACGGAGAGGGGGAGGGAGGGAGAAAGAGAGGAAGAGAAACATCACTGTGTGGTTGTGTCTTGAGTGCCCCCAATTGGGGACCCGGCCCGCAACCCAGACATGTGCCCTGACTGGGAATCGAACCAGCAACCCTTTGGTTCGCAGGCCAGTGCTCAATCCACTGAGCCACACCAGCCATGGTAGGTTTTTTGCTCAGTCTGCCTCTTTGTTACCTGGTATGGTTTAAAAATGTCTTTTTGCAACATATTAAGTATCAAGGTGGTAAATCGTTTCCCTTCGGGGCTTGGTTGAGAGGAAGAAGAGCAAAAATACCTATTTTCTGGAATCTTACCAGCCATTAGGCTTAACTAAGCGATTGTTAGAACAGTATCAGTGGTGGTTCTCTGATTCTGCTGTGTAGGTTTTGAATAGTTTGCTTCGTTTTCCAGGTTGCTGAGGCAGAAGATTGTTATAATACAGCTCTCCGGCTGTGTCCCACCCATGCAGACTCACTGAATAACCTAGCCAACATCAAACGAGAACAGGGAAACATTGAAGAAGCAGTTCGCTTGTATCGTAAAGCATTAGAAGTATGTGGAGGGTGATGGGGCTGGGTATTTTGTCTATGTGATAGTAGAGGGAGGGCATTTAAGTTTGCCACGTTAACCATCTCTTTTGTCAAAATAGTGGTTGACTCATTCATTGAACCAGTAATCGAACGCTTAGGGTGCGAGTGAGGTTGTGTGCGACATTTAAAAAGATTCCTGCATTGAGTTTGTTACTTTATGGGTAGATGAGATCTGCACAGAAAAATTGAACAGAAAGCTACAGTTCAAGAGAAGATACCAATAAATATATCATTTCAGTGCCTGGTGACTGTAATAGTGGTTGGCAGCTGTGGTAGGAGTTTGGAAGGGAGAGATTTCAGAAGAGAGAAACTGGAGTGATCAGCATAAATGAAGATGAAGAAACAAGGAGAGGTATAAAATAAAGGAAGAGGTATTGGGTTGGCTAAAAAGTCTGTTTAGTTTTTTCCGTAAAATAAAAGACACATTTTTCATTTTCACCAATAAGTTTGTTGGTTTGGATATTTTGAGCGTGTCGGCTGTCTCCTGCCATTGGCTTCTAGTGGGCAGAGGCCAGGGGCGCTGCTAAACATCTTCCAATGCATAAGGCAGCGCCACGGCAGAGAATTGTTTGGCCAAAATGTCAATAGTACCAAGAAACTTCGCGAACCACTTTTGACGCATTTGGTCAGTCACAGCACCTTCTCCAGACACTGCACAAAATTTTTTTGTGTGTTTCAGTTGTGTTTTTACCTTTCTTGAAATAATAAAGCGTAATATGCCAAAAATGTTGCATAATATGCCAAAAATGTTGCATATCTTCTTTCATTGTCAGTATCAAAATGCCTGCACAAAAATTCATCAATTTTGATAATTTTTAAAAAACACACGTTGATATGACAGCTGTCACAATACAATCTAAGAATATTGTTTCAAATGAAGTTAAAGGCAACTAAGGAGGTGGGGGCGAAAAAAAAAAAGGCAACTAAGGTCTACTAGAGCCATTGTACGGAAAGAACTGAATGAGTTTTTTGGCCCACCCAATAGAATTTGAGCTCCTCATCTTTGAAGAATGAGTAGGCCTGGGGAAGGTAGGGAGAAATGTAGGCATCTAAAGGTAATTGAGCAAAGTTCTTGTGGTTGTCATTACTGCTGTTTTAGCAGTGTTTTTGAACCTCAGTTTCATCGACTCTCCATAGGTCTTCCCAGAGTTTGCTGCTGCCCATTCAAATTTAGCAAGTGTACTGCAGCAGCAGGGAAAACTGCAGGAAGCGCTGATGCATTATAAAGAGGCTATTCGGTAAGTGACTCACAGCCTTCCTTTTTTGTCTTTTGAATTTTTAAATGTTTGGCATTTGGCATGTGCTAAAATGACTTTTTTTTTTAAAGATTTTATTTATTTATTTTTAAAGAGAGGGGGAGGGAGGGAAACATCATTGTGTGGTTGCCTCTCACACCCTCAACCAGGGACCCAGCCCACAACCCAAGCATGTGCCTTGACTGGGAATCGAACCGGCGACCATTTGGTTCACAGGCTGGTGCTCAATCCACTGAGCCACACAAGCCAGGGCTGAAAAGACTTGTAACAACAGCCTACATTGCTATTACAGGGGGTTAAAGGTTTTTGTATCTGATATATGAAACCCATGTCCTCTCCTTTAGAATCAGTCCTACCTTTGCCGATGCCTACTCTAACATGGGAAACACGCTAAAGGAGATGCAGGATGTCCAGGGAGCCTTGCAGTGCTACACTCGTGCCATTCAGATTAACCCTGCATTTGCAGATGCCCACAGCAATCTGGCTTCTATTCACAAGGTACTCCTGTCTATTATCCTGTGTGCCTCTCTTAGCACCCAATGTTTGAGTTTCGGCAGAATTTTAACCACTCCGCTCTATTTATTTCCAGGATTCGGGAAATATTCCAGAAGCAATAGCTTCTTACCGCACTGCTCTGAAACTTAAACCTGACTTTCCTGATGCTTATTGCAACTTGGCTCATTGCCTGCAGGTAAAGAAGAACAGGCCGGGGACTGGCTTGCCATGTTGTAATCACTTCTGTAGTGTTATGTGCCGTATTAAAGCCCACCTGGAGCCAGTGCTGTTTAATACGTTATGTGACTGACATTACTTTAGGCTGAGGACAAATAAAATGCAAACTCTTGGAACAGGGTTTTCTGTATAACTTCTGTTTTTGCTTCCTCTAGATTGTCTGTGATTGGACAGACTATGATGAGCGAATGAAGAAGTTGGTCAGCATTGTGGCTGACCAGTTAGAGAAGAATAGGCTGCCTTCTGTGCACCCTCATCATAGTATGCTTTATCCTCTTTCTCATGGCTTCAGGAAGGCTATTGCTGAGAGGCATGGGAACCTCTGCTTGGATAAGGTGTGAATCTTTTGTTTTAATCCTTCTGTTGTAAAATAAAACACATACAGAAACTACATGGAGCCCATGTGTTGCTTGGTCAGTTATCATAAGGTGACCACCACCCAAAATGAGACAGGAAACTGTCAGCCACCACAGAAGCGCCTTCCATTGTGGCCTGCTGTTTCAGGTAGAACCTAGTTCATCCCACAAGGTGGAATGTTTTAACTGCAATGCTAACAATGCACTGATGGTGGTTTCCTTTAATTTGAAAACTATAATGTTCATTAGATTCCACATATGAGTGAAACCAGATGGTACTTGTCTTTCTTTGGCTTATTTCACTCAGCATAATACTTGGCAGGTGCATCCAATGAACAAAACAAACAAAATAGAAACCAGCTCATAGATACAGAGAACTGACAGCTGTTGGGGGACAGAAGCGCAGGGATGAGAGGGCTGGGCAAAACAGGTGAAGGGATTAAGGGAAAAGAAAGTCTCATAGACACAGACAACGGTATGGTGATTACCAGAGGGGAAAGGGGTTGGGGCGAGGTAGAAGGAGGGTAGTGGGGGGCCAGTAAATGGTGATGGAAGGAAACTTGACTTGGGGTGGTAAATACACAATACAACATACAGATGATGTGTTATACAATTGTACACCGGAAACCCATATAAAGTCAGTGAAAATTTAAAAACCATAATGTTTAATAAAATGTGGTATTTTATACTCACTTTTTTAAAAGATTTTATTTATTTATTTTAACAGCGAGGGGAAGGGAAGGAGAAAGAGAGGGAGAGAAAGATCAATTTGTGGTTGCCTCTTGCACGCCCCCAACTGGGGACCTGGCCCTGACTGGGAGTTGAACTAGCAACCCCTTGGTTTGCAGGCCAGCACACAATCCATTGAGTCATACCAGCCAGGGCTCACTTTTTAAAAAATATGTTTTATTGGTTATACTTTTGCCGTTGTCCCATTTTTTTCCCCCTTTACCTCCTTCTGCTCAGTACCTCCCTTAACCTCCAGCAATACCCAACCCTTAGTTCACGTCCATGGGTCGTACGTATAAGTTCTTTGGCTTCTCCATTTACTTCACTATTTTTTAAAAATATTTTATTTATTTATTTATAGAGAGAGGGGAAGGGAGGGAGAAAGAGAGGGAGAGAAACATCAATGTGCAAGGGAAACGTCCATTGGTTGCCTCTCACACGCCCCCACCTGGGGACCTGGCCCACAACCCAGGCATGTGCTCTGACTGGGAATCGAACCGGCAACTTCTTGGTTCACAGGTCAGCACTTAATCCACTGAGCCATACCAGTCAGGGCTATTTTATTATTATTATTGTCCCTCTGTCTATTTTGTACCTCCCAGTTATGCCGCTTGATCCCTACACCTTTCCCCCATGCTCCCCCTCCCCCCTACCCACTGATAACCCTCCATATGATCTCCATATTTCTGATTCTGTTCCTGTTCTTGTTGTTAGCTTAGTTTGTTTTTTTCGATTAATTTGTCGATAGTTGTGAGTTCGTCGTCATTTAATGTTCATAGTTTTGATCTTCTTTTTCTTAATTGAGCCCCTTTAACATTTCATATAATAATGGCTTGGTGATGATGAACCCCTTTAGCTTTACCTTGTCTGGGAAGCACTTTATCTGCCCTTCCATTCCAAATGATAGCTTTGCTGAATAGAGGAGTCTGGGTTGTAGGTCCTTGCTTTTCATCACTTTGAATACTTGCCAGTCCCTTCTTGCCTGCAAAGTTTCTTCTGAGGAATCAACTCACAGTCTTTTTCAAAAAAATTATTTATTTATTGTTTTTTCTATTACACTTGTCCCACTTTTTCCCCCATGGCTCCCCCTAACCCTGAGCTGATAGTCTTATGGGAACTCCTTTGTAGGTAACTCTCTTCTTTTCTCTTGTTGCTTTTAAGATTCTCTCTTTATCTTTAACTTTTGGCATTTTAATTACTGTGTATCTTGGTGTGGTTCTCTTTGGGTCTAGCTTGTTTGGGGAACTCTCTCTGCTTCCTGGACTTGTATGTTTATTTCCTTCGCCGAATTAGGGAAGTTTTCTTTCATTATTTTTTTCAAATAAGTTTTCAGTTTTTTGCTCTTCCTCTTCTCCTTCTGGTACCCTTATGATTCAGATGTTGTTACATTTAAAGTTGTCTCAGAGGTTCTTAAGCCTCTCCTTGTTTTTTTCAATTGTTTCCTCCTTCTGTACTGGTTGACTGTTTTATTTCTTCCTTATTTTATAGTACATTCTTTGAATCCCGGCTTTCTTCCCTTCACCATTGCTTTTGTGTGGGTTTTTCATCATTTCCCTTAGTATAGCCTTCACTTCTTCCTTTATGCATTTGCTGTACTCAGTCATTTCTGTGAGCATAATTATCACCAGTGTTTTGAACTCTGTGTCTGTTAGATTGGCTGTCTCCTCGTTGCTTAGTTCTCCCACTGGCGCATCGATCTGCTCCCTCTTTTGGGCCATACTTCTCTGTCTCCTCATCATGACAGGCTCCTGTGTTTGTTTGCCTCTGTGTCTTAGGTAGAGCTGTAACACGTGTTACTGCAAGGGGCAGAGCCTTAGGTATTCCTCAGTGCTGGGGACCCATTTCACCACGTTGTGGTGCTGTATGTGGGGGAGGGGTCAGAGAGGGAACAATGTCACTTGCTCAGGACTTGCCCCTTTCCAGTCCCTTCATCTGCTTCCCGTGACTGGTGCCCCTCTAGCTGTTTCCCTGGTCGTGGTTCCCAGATGGGGAGGGTTCGCAGACATTCTAGAACTATGGGGGCCTCTAAATGCACTCTCCTGAGAGATGGGCAGTTTCTTATGCCACCCCAACCCCCTCTGGTTTTCACAGTCAGAGGCTATGAAGCCCTGGAACAGTGCGCTGCACGTTCTGCTCTAGGACTGGGATCACTTCCTAGGCGTCCCTCCCAGCTTTTAAAATGTGAGACTGCTTGTTCTGCTGGCTGCTGCAGCCATTGCCTTGCCGCCGGCGGTGCCACCACATGCGTCCTCTCTGCCCTGGCTCCTCAGCTCTGCCCCTCCTACCTGTCTGGATGAGTATTACTTCTTTATATCTTTGTTTGTTGGACTTCCATGCAGCTCGATTTTCTGGTAGTTCTGGTTGTTTTTGTTTTCAGGTAGATATATTCCTTCTTATGGTTGCGTAAGGAGGTGAAGGATGTCTACCTTGCTTCCATCTTGGCCAGACTACTTATATTCACTTATGAGAATTAGAGCAGTTCGTACTTGATCAAAGGTGGAAATTTGCTTGGCAGAATATATTGGACTTCTAGGTATAATTCTGTTTTATTTTTTTCAAATGCTTTCCTACAGAATTTCTAAAATGCAGAGTTTGTCATGCTCTGTCTACACTGCTTCCTTCCTACAAGTTTTAGGTTTGCTCAGGCTATTTCTGAAAGTATGAAACATTATATAAACTGCTGAGGTTGCATCGAACCGGCTATGTGAATTAAATGAAGTATTTTGGGTAAACCATTCCCAATAGAAGTGAGGTGCAGGTCTGGTGTTGTGTTTTCAAGTCATTTTTTCCTAGATGCAAATTTGCATGTAGACTCAACTTTACTAACAAGCATTGGATTCCATTGGTAGATTAATGTCCTTCATAAACCACCATATGAACATCCAAAGGACTTGAAGCTCAGCGATGGTCGACTGCGTGTAGGATACGTGAGTTCTGACTTTGGGAATCATCCTACTTCTCACCTCATGCAGTCTATCCCAGGCATGCACAATCCTGATAAATTTGAGGTAAGATTTGTGTTTCCCTAGAGTCACTATTTATAAAACTAACCAAGCAAAGCCACATTGTGGCTTTATTGTCACCATTAGATGTTAAGCCTGCTATCTTTTTGGAGAGATTTGGGCCAAGGTTATTAAATGTACTGTGTGCTGCCTTTTAGGTGTTCTGTTATGCTCTGAGCCCAGATGATGGTACAAACTTCCGAGTGAAGGTGATGGCAGAAGCTAATCATTTCATTGATCTTTCTCAGGTAGGTGAAATGCTTACACGTCCACCTTTTGGTTTTGAGCAAATAATGAATAAACGTATTGGCACATAGCTTGTATTTTGTATGACAGGTATTTAAGCTCAGTTGCTACCTGTAGGCAATTGCTTTGATCTTATTTCCTTGATCATTTACCTTTATAAGAGGCATGGATTTTGCTGAGGTTGCAAATGAAATAGAAATGTGGTATATTTGTGCTTGGACATAAAACTTCTCTGGGGATTGAGCCAGGGCTTGTGACAGTAGATGCTTAATATTAACTGAATAAATTGAACAAAATGGTGGCTTGGAAAAAGAATAATTATAGATCATTTAAAAATGGTTTCTCTATTTCATGGGCCTTGGCCTTTGGTTTCTTTTATACTTGCTCTATTGCTATTTCTTCTAGGAGAATAAGTTTTATGATAAATTAAGATTGAAACCTCTGAGGGAATTTAATTTGAGGGTGTAGACTAGAGTTATTTTTGTATAGACTCTGTTGGCCACTTTGGTGACTAAGAGTGATATGCAATATATAGTATATATTGTAATTCATATATGAGTTTTTAAAGTCTTAGGAGGGTTGTAAGACTTGTGTGCTGACGTCTTTTGCAGTATAGCTGTTGCTTCGGGAGTATACATAACCATTTTTGATGTGGGGTGGAGTCTTTGTGACTGAGAATCATACTGCTGTTCACCTCTGACATCTTAAAGGACTCAGTGCTTATTGACTGAAGTCTAAACTCTTAAGCATAGCCTTCTAAACCTAAGTCTGACCACAACCTTGTTTGCCAGTACTTTTCACCCACCATTCATCCTCATGTATACTCTATACCAAATGGGAGGGATCTACTCACCATTTTTTATTTTTTTAATTTTTATATATATTTCTATTTTTTTAAAAGTTTTTCTGTATTTATTTTTAGAGAGAAGGGAAGGCAGGGAGGAAGAGAGGGAGAAAAACATCAGTTGGCTGCCTCTCACATGCCCCCAACCAGGGACCTGGCCCTGCAACTGAGGCGTATGCCCTCATTGGGAATCAAACCAGCACCTTTTGGTTCACAGGCCAGTGCTGCGACCACTGAGCCACATCACCCAGGGCTCACCATTTTTTAAACCTACCGTGCACTTTACTCTGATTCTTTATTCATACCGTTCTCTACAAGAGTGTATTTTGTCCAACTTCCTTAAACTCCTGTCCATCTTTGAAGGCCCATCTCAAATACCAATTCCTCCATGAAGCCTTGTTATTCATACATTCAGTCTAGAAATAACCTTTTCTTCATCTGTACAGATGACCCTTGAATAATGTACGGGTTAGGGAAGCTGACCCTCGTGCAGTCGCAAACCCATGTATAACTTTTGACTTCCCCAAAACTTAACTACTAATAGCCTTATTAATAAACAGTCAACACGTTTTTTTTATGTCATATGTATTATATACTGTATTCTTTCAATAAAGTAAGCTAGAGAAAAGAAAACGTTAAAGCCATAATGGAAAGAAAATACGTTTGTAGTACTGTACTGTGTTTATCAATACCGTAATGCTGTCTGTTTACAAGATGAGTCATCTGTCAGAACCTAATCAATATTGGCTTAGATGATTCAAAACACTGTTATGTGTATTACTAACACTAGACATTAAAAATGAAAAGATAATGTGAAAAATAGACATTTATTTACAAGTATGATGATTCCTGCATTGATAATGAAGCAGCAGCAATATGGTTGCTTTATGGTAGTCCAGTGTAATTGCTATGATTGCTTCATGGTAGCCTAGCCTAGACACTCATGAATGAATCGTAATAAAATTTCTTGTGGCATGCAGTATTAAATCATATTCATAACAATTTTAGAAACATTGTTACATTTTTTTAAAAACCATTCACCTGTGATTATAGGCTGATAGACATCCTGTATGGTAATGTAATTTTTTGAAAGCGAAGTTATAAAAGTGCAGGAAAACACATTTTTAACTTTATATTAAATAGTATTCATCTTATACCTATTTGAGGATAGGCTGTGAACTTCCATACGGGTCTTGCACACGATGTTCTCCATCGATGAATACGTAGGCAATGATGACACAAAAATGACTCATGCAGTTCTTGCCGTTACTAACTGCACGGCAAGATAATTTACTATTCATTAAGTGGAAGTGGATCATCCTAAAGGCCTTCGTCCTCTGATTCACATTGAGGATGCGGAGGAGGAGGAGGAACAGAAACAGGAGGGGTAGGTTTTGCAGTCTCCGGAGGTAGAGGCGGAAGAGGAGGCATAACAGGCAGGCAGCCTTGGCATTTTTCAGAAATACATTTGTAATTTCTGTCCGCAGTGTTTGCTTTTTCATCATTTCTCTAAAAATGTTTTATATGGCCCTGACTGGTGTGGCTCTGTGGATTGAGTGCCGGCCTGCGAACCAAAAGGTCGCTGGTTTGATTCCCAGTTAGGCCACATGCCTCGGTTGCGGGCTGGGTCCCCACCTGGGGGTGCCAGAGAGCCAGCCACACATTGATGTTTCTCTCCCTCTCTTTCTCCCTCCCTTCCCCTCTCTCTGCAAGTAAATAAATAAAATCTTTGAAAAAAATGTTTTATATGGTACTAACCCCTCTCCTCGTTTGCTTTAGCTTCAGCACCTATATCATAGAAAGGCTCACATCATAGAAGTCAAAAGCAGTCTTGAACAATCAAATCAGAACCCTTCTGCCAGATTGCCTAATGTCAGTTTTTCTGCTTGCCCTGCTTTGGAAGTACTTGTCTCCATCAAGATATCTTCTGTTAATTCCTCCAGCATGGTGCCTCTTAGCTGCTCAGTTTCTCTAAGACACCTATCTTTATACCCTTCAGCCCCCCACTTTTTTTTTTTTTTTTTTGCCACATCCACAACCTTTTTACATGATTTCCTTGACTGGCTCTGTCATGAATCCTGTGAAATCACGCACAACATCTGGACAGTTTCTCCAGCAGGAATTGATTGTTTCAGGCTTGATGGCATCCACAGCTTTTCCTATAACAACGATGGCATCTTCCGTGGTGTAATCCTTCCAGCCTTCCATGCCATTCTGTCAGTCGGGGTTCTTTTTCATAGAGTTGACAAATCTTTCCATAGAGTGCCATGGGTAATGAGCCTTAAAGGTCCTTACGACTCCCTTATTTAGAGGCTGAATTAGAGATGTTGTGCTTGGGGGCAGGTCGTTCATTTTGATACCCTTGGTGTTGAACTGGGGTCCTGGGTGGCCAGGGGCATTGTCCAATAGCAAAAGAGCCTAAAAGGCAGTCTTTACTGGCAAGGTCCTTAGGATTCCTGTTGTCCAGGTCGTCTTGTAAAAGCAAAGGACTGCCAGCTGGCGTTTATCTCTTCCCTGCAGTGCTGGGTGGGAGTGAGGGGTGGAGGTTAGCAGCTTTACAGATAAGGGTATTCCTGATCATAAACACAGCTGCGTTTGCACAAAACAGAGTCTCTCCTTTCCTGCTGTAAATCCTTATTAGTATATGTCTTTTGTGGCATTCCTCACCTCCCCCAAATTAGGGTACTTGTATCTGCATTAAAATCCTGTTCAAGTAGATATTCTTTCTAAATCATTTTCTTAATGGTGTCTGGGAACTCGTCTGTTTCATCTTGGTTGACAGAAGGTACTTCTGTTACCTTGACGTTTTTAAGACAAACCTCTTTCTAAAACGATCACACCATCCTTTGCTAGCATTAAATTCTTCAACTTGAGATCTTTCAACCTTCTTTTTGCTTTAAGTTGTCATATAATGACTTTGCTTTTTCTCAAATCATATTTGATTACATAGGTATGCCTTTCTTTTTTTTTTTTTTTTTAATTTTTTAATTTTGGTTTTTCAATTACAGTTGTCCCCTTTTCCCCCAATTTCTCTCCCCCACCCAACCCACCCCCTCTCCCACAATCATATCCCTCCCCGCTGTCCATGTCCATGAGTCCTTCATACAGGCTCTTTAATTAAACCCTTCCCTTACTTATCCCCCTTCTCTCCCTTTCACCTCCCCCCTATTGACTGCTATTCTGCTCTTTGTTCTATTTAGTTCCTTTGTTTGTGTTGTTCTTTAGTTTCCTGTATTAGGTGATATCATATGGTATTTTTCTTTCTTTGCCTGGCTTATTTCACTAAGCATAATTCTCTCTAGTTCCATCCATGTTGTTGCAAATGGCAGGAGTTCCTTCTTTCTTTCTGCTACATAGTATTCCATTGTGTAAATGTACCACAGTTTTTTGATCCACTCATCTACAGATGGGCACTTAGGTTGTTTCCAGCACTTAGCTATTGTAAACAGTGCTGCAATGAACATAGGGGTGCATAAGTTCTTTTGAATTGGGGTTTCAAGATTCTTCGGGTATAATCCTAGTAGTGGAGTCATTGGTTCAAAAGGCAGTTCCATTTTTAATCTTTTAGGTATGCCTTTCTTACAGCAGTTTGACACTCACATAAAAGCCACACTTTCAATACGAGATAGAAAGGTACTTCACAAAAGCGCAAGATTTTTTTTTAAGTATATTTTATTAATTATGCTGTTACAAGTGTCCCAATGTTTTCCCTTTGCTCTCCTCCGCCCAGTACCCCTTTCCCTCCAGCAATTCCCTCCCATCCCCAGTTCATGTCCATGGGTCGTGCATGTAAGTTCTTTGGCCTCACCTTTTCCTATACTATTCTTTTTTTTTTTTTAAGATTTTATTTATTTTTAGAGAAAGGGGAAGGGAGGGGGAAAGGGAGAGAAACATCAATGTGTGGCTGGCTCTCTGGCACCCCCAGGTGGGGACCCAGCCCGCAACCCAGGCATGTGGCCTAACTGGGAATCGAACTGGCGACCTTTTGGTTCGCAGGCCAGCACTCAATCCACAGAGCCAAACCAGCTAGGGCTCTTTTCTTTCTTTCTTTCTTTCTTTCTTTCTTATTTTTATAATGGTTCCCTATGCTGGATTCATATATGTTGAAACAGCTAGCAACTACAGCTGTAGGCCTCAGTCTACAGTGGAGCATACCAAGCAGTTCAACTCTTTTCTTGTAGTGTCATGACTTCTCTGCTTCTTGGGAGCACTTTCAGCATCACTAGTGGCACTTTCCATGGGTCCCATGGTGTCATTCAGGGTTTATAGTATTGCACCAAACACGATGAGAAGTCTGCAAGAACCGCAGAGATCACTTCTGACTGCCGTACACAATTCACTGGGGGATGAACTGCTCATACAGAGATGATTAGCGTCACATGGTGTTTTAAGCAGATACCCGCAATGGTGGAGCTCTGCCATAGCAACAGGAGGTGGCTATGAAATTATTAGAGTAGTTCAGTATGTACTACAGATAATTTTGATAATTTTATGCAGTTATGATTTCATACCACATCTTTATTTACATTTCCCTCAACTGCAAATGGAATCATGTATGGTTTGTAAGTGTGTAAGTTTTGATCAATTTTAACTTCTATAATAGATTTGTGTACATTTTATGAGAGTATGATAAAATAGACTAGTATCTGTATATATCTTATGTCTTCATGGCATAACTAACTTTTTCTTAATTTTTTCAATAGTTCTAGGCTGTGATTTGTCTGAGTTTTTTCAAATTATCACAGATCTCTTAAAAACTTTCCAGTCTATTTATTGGAAAAAAAACTTGTATATAAGAGGACCCATATTGTCCAAACCGGTATTGTTCACAGGTCAAACCTATTCTGTTTCTGTAATGCTATGGGCCCATTTTTAATGGCACTTAACTGTATCTTTACCCTGCATTAGTATAATTTGTGTTCTTACCTCTTTTGCATTGGGGAATCGGAATTCTTAAGGCCATTAAAACTAATTGAATTAGTCTGAGATTGTACATAACGAGTCCTTATTTTATTTTATCCCATAGATTCCATGCAATGGAAAAGCAGCTGATCGCATCCATCAGGATGGTATACACATTCTTGTGAACATGAATGGTTATACCAAGGGAGCTCGAAATGAGCTCTTTGCTCTCAGGCCAGCTCCTATTCAGGTAAGGGAACTACTAATTGCTCACAATGTTTATTGGGCTAAAAAGACAGCAATGTGCTTTTTTCCCTCTGGTTACCTAGCACAGGAAACAATAGAGCAGACTGATGTAAGGAAAAAAAGTATAGTTCTTTTTTTGTTCTTTTAATCCTCACCCAATTAGAGAGAGAGAGAGAGAGAGAGAGAGAGAGAGAGAGAGAGAGAGAGAGAGAGAAACAGAAACATTGATGTGAGAGAGAAACAGATTGGTTGCCTCCTGTACATCCCCTGCCTGGGGATCAAACCTGCAGCCTCTCCAACCAAATGAGCCACCTGGCCAGGGCAAAAACTATAGTTCTTGAAATGCACAGGGTCAGAGAATTCTGAGTGTAGAACACAGTGCTCACAGTACATGTATACAGAGGCACGCTTTTCAAAGTTGGGTATAAATACAGGGATGGGCGAAAGTAGGTCTACAGTTATAACACAGATAAATAATAACAATAATTAATAAATAAAAACATAAGAATAAACTGGGTCCCTGGCTGAGTGACTCGGTTGGAGCATCTTCCCCAACACCAAAAGGCTGTGGGTTTGATCCCTGGTCAGGGCACATACCTAGGTTGCAGGGTTGGTCCCCAGTCTGGGTGTGTACGGCAGGCGACCCGTCAATGTTTCTCTCTCTCTCTTTCAAATGAATAAACGTATCCTTGGGTGAGGATTTTAAAAAAAGGAATAAACTGTGTTTGGCACACTCAAAAGTGTAAACCAGCTTTTACTTGCCCCTGCAGTTGTTCTGTGTTCTTTTGTAAACTGGAAAAACACTTTAGCACTTATGTTAGTCTAAAATTCTATTTGGATTGCTCCTGGCTAACGAAGTCGATCCTCCTAGTTTGTTTATTTATTTAATTTTAGACCTGTTGGATGAAGGTTCTTAGTTTTTGGTCTGATATTTTTTTCTTTTAGGCAATGTGGCTGGGATACCCTGGAACTAGTGGGGCACTTTTCATGGATTATATCATCACTGATCAGGAGACCTCACCAGCTGAAGTTGCTGAGCAGTATTCTGAGAAACTAGCTTATATGCCTCATACTTTCTTTATTGGGGATCATGCTAATATGTTCCCTCATCTGAAGGTAGGTAGAAAATCAGTGCTGTGGGGGAACTGCAAAGGACTGTAGTCATTTGTTTTCTTGCTGTTGTCCCTATACATCCTAAAAGACATCTAAAAACTTTTTCTCCCCCCCTCCCACTTAGAAAAAGGCAGTCATCGATTTTAAGTCCAATGGGCACATTTATGACAATCGGATTGTTCTGAATGGCATTGACCTCAAAGCATTTCTTGATAGTTTACCAGATGTGAAAATTATCAAGGTCAGAACCCGGACAATATTGTCATTGAAATAAAGTTATCTGTATTTAGGATCTTCTCCCTAATGATGTATCTTGTGCCATTTTTTAAAGATGAAATGTCCTGAAGGAGGAGAGAATGCAGACAGCAGTAATACAGCTCTTAATATGCCAGTTATCCCTATGAATACTATTGCAGAAGCAGTTATTGAAATGATTAACAGAGGACAAATTCAGATAACAATTAATGGATTCAGTATTAGCAACGGACTGGCAACTACCCAGGTGAGAAGAGAAATAAAGTATAATATGTACTGCTAGGAATATATTCATCTCCTTGAAATCTCATAGTAAGTCTAGCAGGTAAGCATAATTATTCCTGTTATGTAGGTGAGGAAATGAGTTAAGTGGAAATTGGCATCTTATATAGGTTTGTCTGATTTTAAGAGCTTCCTGGATTCAGCCAGCAGGTTACACTAGTGAGAGTCTGCTGTGTTTGTATCTTGTTATTTCCTGCTGGGGCTTCACTCAGCAATGGTGTACTTGGTCCTGTAACTAACTCATCCTTTTCCCTAGTTAATTTGTACTCATCTTTAAGACTTTCAGTTCAGAGAGCTCCTCCAAGAATCTGTTCCTATCTTTTTCCTCAGATTTCTTTGGATAAGTATCCTGAAGTGGGATTGTTGGGTCATACGGTAGTTGTATTTTTAAATTTTTGAGGAACCTTCATACTGTTTTCCACAGTGAGTGAGTGAATTTACAATCTCACCAACAATGCATGAGGCTTCCCTTTTCTCCACGTCCTCGCCAGCACTTGTTTGTCGACTTATTGATGATGGCCATTCTGATAGGTGTGAGGTGGTATCTCATTGTGGTTTTAATTTGGATTTCCCTGATGGCGTTGTGTACTATAACTTCTGTAGGATTTGGGATCTATCTTTACGTCCAGTGCAACGCATAATCTCCTGGTTTTGTATTCTCCACTGAATTTTAGGATCTGTGTCTTAGCCACGGTAGTGTAATATGTGCTCAATAAATATATAACGCATACTTGAATAAGTGAATATGTAGCTCTGTTGAGGGATCATAAGGCAAAGAGATTTTCGACCTCTTAGGAGCTAAAAATGTTAATTTGCACAACATTTTATACCAAAGGTCATCAAAATGAACTCTTTGATCCCAGGTCAGCTCCTTAATAGGAGGTAAAGGAATTAATAATAATCGTTCACTGTGCGTGTGGGCTAAAAAGACAGTATTGTGTTCTTTTTCCCTTTGGTTTCTTGGCATTGGAAACAGTAGAGCAGACATGTGAGCAGATATGTTTGACTTAAAAGAAGTGTAGTTCTTGAAATATCCAGAGACAGAATTTTGAGTGTAGAACACAAATGCCCATGTGTGTGAAACGGTCTTACACACAAAAAGGAAGTCACAGAACAATGTAAGGCAGTACTCAGGTGTGTGGGAATTGCAAGCTTATATAAGACTCTTAATTGGTTATATAGGTGCTCAATAATTAGTGACGATCAGTATGAGGAGAGACAGTGTTAGTAGAGGGTGTTTGGAGGAATAATTTAAATTTAGCCTTGAAGGGTGTGTATGATTTAGAAAAGGACATTTCATTCACAAAGAAGAGTGAGCAAAACCTTGCTCTTGGGTTAATAGGGTTTTAAAGATAACTTGGCTGAGAAGTTCCATAGTGCACTCCTCCCCGCCCAAATTAAGGTAATGCTGTAACTTTTCTTTTTAACTTAATATGTCATGAATATTTTCTCTTATTATACATCAGTGACATGACTCTCAATAGTTATACCATTTTGCATCTTAAGGATTCTTCAGTGATTAAAAAATATTGGGCTATGGTGACCTTAGATATAATTATCATATGCTTTTTCTTGTTCTAGATCAACAATAAGGCTGCCACTGGAGAGGAGGTTCCCCGTACCATTATTGTAACCACACGTTCTCAGTACGGGTTACCGGAAGATGCCATTGTGTATTGTAACTTTAATCAGTTATATAAAATTGACCCTTCTACTTTGCAGATGTGGGCAAATGTGAGTATGTGTGGATTTGGTATTAATATTGAGAGACTGGTAAAGATTCTGTGTACAAGTCATCTTGCTGAGGCTGCCTCCACACCCGGTTAGAGGTGACATACAGTATTATATTACTTGAGGTGTACAACATAGTGATGAGATGTTTATATACCTTAGGAAGTGATCACCCCAATAAGTCTAGTACTCAGACACTGTACGTAGCTATTACAATATTGACTGTATTCCCTGTGCTGTGCTTTACTGCCCTCCCGTGGCTATTTTTATAAACGGCGATTTGTACTACTTCTTTCCTTTCACAACTTTTTCACCCATTCTCCCAACCTCCCCTCCCATCTCGTGACCATCAGTTTGTTCTCCGTATCTGTGAGTTACTTTCTGTTTGGTTGGCTTATTTTGTTCTTTAGATTCCACATGTAAGTAAAACCATATGATATTTGTCTTTCTCTGTCAGACTTACTTCACTTAGCATAATACCCTCTTAGGTCCAGCCGTGTTGTCACAAATGGTAAGATTTATAAGATTTCATTCCTTTGTTATGGCCTAGTAATAGTCCACTTTATATATGTACCACATTTTGATCCAGTCATCTATCAATGGACACTTAAGTTGCTTCCATATGTTGGCTAGAAGTACAGATATATTTTCAAGTTAGTGTTTTGGATTTCTAGGGATAAATGCTCAGAAGTGGAATTGCTGGGTCATATGGTAGTTCTATTTTAAGTTTTTCGAGGAAGCTCATACTATTTTTTATAATGACTGCACCGATTTGTAATCCCACCAAGAGTGCATGAGGCTTCCCTTTTCTCTACATCCTCACGAGCACTTGTTTGTTGATTTACTGATGATAGCCATTCCAACAGGTGTGAGGTGCTATCTCTTGGTTTTAATTTGCATTTCCCCTGTGATTAGTGATGTTAAGCATCTTTTCATATGTCTGTTGGCCATCTGTGTGTCCTCTTAGGAGAAGTATATATTTACGTTCTCTGCCCATTTTTCAATTGGCTGGGGTTTTTTTTGGTGTTAAGTTGGATGAATTCCTTACATATTTTAGATATTTACTCCTATTGGATCTATCATTGGCAAATATCTTCTCTTATTCAGTAGGTTGTCTTTTTGTTGGTGGTGTCTTTATGCAAAAACTTCTTAGTTTAATGTGGTCCTATTTATTTTTTCCTTTGTTTCCTTTAAGTGGACATATCCAAAAAATATTGCTTAGAGTGATAATAAAGAGTTTACTGCATATGTTTCCTCTATGAATTTTATTGTTTTGGGACTTATATTTATGTAATTATTTTTGAGTTCATTCTTGGATCTGATGTAAGAAAGTGGTCTAGTTTCATTTTTTTGCATGTATCTGTCCAGTTCCCCCAACACCATGTACTTTGAAGAGACTTTCTTTACCCTGTAGTTTATTCTTGCCTCCTTTGTTAAAGATAAATTGACTGTGTAGGCGTGGGTTTATTTCTGGGCTCTCTATTGTGTTCCATTGATCTATGTGTCTGTTTTTATGCCAGTACCGGGATATTCTGATTGCCTATAGCTATGTAGTATAGTTTGATATTAGATAGCATGATTTCTCCAACTTCATTCTTTCTCAAGACTGCTTTGGCTATTTGGGGTCTTTTGTGGTTCCATATAAATTTTAGCATTATTTGTTCTATTTCTGTGAAATATGCCATTGCCATTTTCATAGGGATTGCATTGACTCTGTAGGTTGCTTTGGGTAGTATGGACATTTTAATGATACTAATTCTTTCTATCCATGAGCACGGTATATCCTTTCATTTATCTGTGTCTTCTTCAAAACCTTTCTTCAATGGCATAGTTTTCTGAGTACAGGTTCTTTACCTCCTAGGTTAAATTTATTCTTAGGTATTTTATTTATTTATTTTACAACAGGATTTTAAAGAAGATTTTTATTTATTTATTTTTAGAGAGAGGGAAAGGGAGGGAGAAAGAATAACCCTCGTACTAGGTTTATAATTAGTTGACCCACTGCTTTTACTAAATGTTTGCCTGTGTCAGTGAGACTTTTTTTTCTTTCCTATATTTTCTCTTTCGTATTTGATCTCTTATTTTCTATTTAAAGAAGTCCCTTAAACATAACCTGTAATACTTGTGGTGATGTACTCCTTTAGCTTTTGGTTGTCAGGGAAACACTTTTCTCTCTCAATTCTAAATAGCAGCCTTGCTGGGTAGAATAGTCTTGGTTGTAGGCCCTGTCCTTTCGTCTTTTTTTTTAGGTGTTACCATGTATTTTACTTTCTATTTTTAAAATATTTAAAATATATATTGGGGTGATATTGGTTAATAAAATTACATAGGTTTCAGGTGTACAATTCTATAATACATCATCTGTGTCTTGTGTTGTGTGCTCACCACCCCAAGTCAGGTCTCCTTTCATCACCATTTATCCCCCTTTTACCCTCTTCTACCTGCCCCACCCACTTTTTCCCTCTGGTAATCACCATACTATTGTCTTTGTCTATGAGATGTTTTTCCTTTGCTTAATCCTTCACCCTTTTTACCCAGCCCCTCTAACCCCTCCCCTCTGACAGCTCTGTCTGTTCTCTGTATCTAGGAATCTGTTTCCATTTTGTTTTGTTATTTTTTTCATCAGATTCCAATGTAAATGAAATCATATGGTATTTGTCTTTCTCTGACTGCCTTATTTCACTTAGCATAATTTTCTCCAGGTCCATCCATGCTGTCTCAAAGGATAAGATTTCTTTCTTTTTTTTTTTTACAACCAAGTAGTATTCCATTGTGTAAATGTACCATAGCTTTTTTATTCATCTGCTGATGATTACTTGGGCTCCTTCCACATCTTAGCTATTGTAAATAACTGCAGTGAATATAGGGGTGCGTATATTCTAGTATTTCCGGTTTCTTTGAAACATGCCCAGAAGTGGAATCTCTGGATCATAAGGCAGCTTCATTTTTAATTTTTTGAGAAAACTATACTGCTTTCCACTGTGGCTGTACCAATCAGCATTACCACTAGCAGTGCACAAGGATTCCCCTTTCTCCAAATCTTCACCTGCACTTGTTGTTTGTTGATTTATTGATAACAGCCATTCTGACAGGTGTGAGGTAATATCTCATTGTGGTTTGAATTTGCATTGCTCTGATGATTAGTGACATTGAGCATCTTTTCATATGTCTGCTGGCCATCTGTATGTCCTCTTTGGAGGAGTATCTATCTATTCAGGCCCTTTGCCTTTTTTAAATTGGATTGTTTGAAGGTTTTTTGGTGTTGAGTTTTATTAGTTCTTTATGATTTTGGCCATTAACCCCTTATCAGATGTGTCATTGGAGACTATGCTCTCCCATTTAGTGGGTTGTCTTTTCATTTTGTTGATGGTCTCCTTTGCTGTGCAAAAACTTCAGTTTAATGTAGTCCCATTTGTTTATCTTTTTTCTTTTGTTTTCCTTATCCGGGGTGATACATCAGAAAAATATTGCTATGAGAAATGTCCGAGATTTTACGGCCTGTGTTCTCTCCTAGGATTTTCATGGTTTTGAGTCTGACATTTAAGTCTTTAACCCATTTTGAATTGATTCGTGTGTATGGTGCAAGAAAGTGGTCTGGTTTCATTTTTTCTCACGTGTCTGTCCAACTTAACACCATTCATAGATTGCGTTGTGTTCATCTCACTGTATGTTCGTACCAAATATTAATCTGTCAGATATTAATTGACCATAAATGGTGTGGGTCCATTTCTGGGCTCTCTGTTCTGCTCCATTGATCTATATATCTTTTTATGCCAGTACCATGCTGTTTTGATTATTATGGCCTTGTAGTCTAGTCTGATATCAGGTCACATGATTCCTCCAACTTTGTTTTTCTTTCTCAAGATTGCTGTGGCTATTTGGGGTCTTTTGTGATTCCATATAAATTTTTGGAATATTTGTTCTAGTTCTGTGAAATATGCCATTGGTATCTTAATAGGAATTGTGTTGAATCTGTAGATTACTTTGGGTAGTATGGACATTTTAATGATGTTAATTCTTCCCATTCATGAACATAGTACTTATATGCTTCCCCTTACTTGTATCTTCTTCAATTTTCTTTCTTTAGTGTCTTATAATTTTCTGAGCACAAGTCTTTTACATCCTTGGTTAAATTTATTCCTAGGTATTTTATTATTTTTGATGCAATTGTAAATAGTATTGTTTTCTTACTTTTCCTTTCTGATAGTTCATCATTGGTGTGTAAAAATGCAATAGATTTCTAGATATTTATTTTGTATACTGCTAATTTACTGAATTCATTAATCAGTTCTAGTAGTTTTTTTTTTTGAATCTTTAGGGTTCTCTATATACAGTATTAAATCATCTGCAAATAATGACAGTTTTACTTCCTCCTTTACAATTTGTATGCCTTTTATTTCCACTTCTGGTCTGATTGCTGTGGTTAGGAGTTCCAGCACTGTGTTGAATAAGAGAGGTGAAAGTGGACGTCCCTGTCTTGTTCCAAATCTTAAAGGTAACGCTTTTAATTTTTCCCCCTTTAGTCTGGTGTTAGCTGTGGGTTTCTCATATACGGCCTTTATTATGTTGAGGTATGTTCTCTCTATTTCCACTTCGCTGAGAATTTTCACAAGTGGGTGCTGGATTTTATCACATGCTTTTTCTGCATTCATTGATATGATCATGTGATTTTTATCCTTCATTTCGTTTGTTATGTATCACATTTGTTGATTTGCAGATACTGTGCGAACTTTGAATTCCCAGAATAAATCCCACTTGATCATGGTGTATCATCTTTTTAATGCATTGCTGGATTCAGTTTACTAATATTTTGTTGGGGATTTGAGCATCTTATGTTTATCAGGATATTGTCCTATAATTTTCTTTCTTTGTAGTGTCTTTATCTGGTTTTGGGATTAGGAGAATACTGGCCTTGTAAAATGAGCTTGGGAGTCTTCCCTCCTCTTGAAAGTTTTGGAATAGTTTGAGAAGGAGAGGTGTTAGTTCTTTTTTGAATGTTTGATAAAATTCACCTGTGAAGCCATTCACCCAGGACTTTGTCTGCTGGGAATTGTTTGATTACTGGTTTAATTTTGTTAGTTGTAATCATAGTTGTTTGTAAGATTTATTAACAATCCTTTATATTTCTGTGGTGTCATTTGTTACTTCTCTTTCATTTCTGATTTTATTTATTTGGGTCCTCTTTTTTTGATGAATCTGGTTAAAGGTTTGTCAAACTTGTTTCTTTTTTCAAATAACCAGCTGTCGGATTCATTGATTTTTGCTGTTTGTTTAATTCTATTTTGTTTATATCTGCTCTGAGCTTTAATATATCCTTTCTTTTACTAACTTTGGATTTGGTTTGTTGTTCTTTTTCAAGTTCCCTGAAGTGTAATGTTAGACTATTTATTTGAGATTTTTCTTTTTTCTGACATAAGCCTGTAATGCTTTCAATTTCCCTCTCAAAACTTTTTTGTGTTCCATAAATTTTCAGTGGTTTTGTTCTCATTTTCATTTGTTTCAAGATATTTTTAAAAATTTCTTCCTTGATCTCATTGTTAACCCATTTGTTATTTAGAAACCTGTTATTTAGCCTCCATATCTTTGTGTGTTTTTCAGGTTTTTTCTTGTGATTGATTTTTAGTTTCATACCATTATTCAATCTTCTTAAATTTATTGAGACTTGTTTTGTGTCCTAACATGTCTATCCTAGAAAATGTTCCTTGTGCAGTTGAAAAGGATGTATATTCTGCTCCTTTGGGGTGAAATGACCTGAAGATATCAATTAATCCATCTGGTCTAGTGTGTCATTTAAGGCTGCTGTTTCCTTGTGGATTTTCTCTTGGGAGCATCGATCCAGTGAAGTCAATGGGGGTGTTAAAGTCCCCTACTATGACTGTATTATGGTCAGTTTCTCCCTTTATGTCCACCAATATGTACTTGGTATATTTAGGTGCTCCTACATTTGTTTTAAAGTCTCTTTTATCTTTTATAAGCATTGCTACGCTATCTTTTTCTTTTCATTTGCATGAAGTATCTTTTTTCACCCCTTTATTTTTTTTCTGAGGTGGATCTCATGTAGATAGCATGTGTGTGTGTCTTGTTTTCCTCGCCATTCAGCTACCCTGTGTCTTTAGGCTGGAGCATTTAAGCCATTTACATTTAAAGTGATTATCAAGCCCTTGCCTGCATGGCTCAGTTGGTTGGGCGTCATCCTGCAGAGGAAATGGGCGCTGGTTTTATTCCCAGTCAGGGCACATGCCTGGGTTGCCAGCTGGTCCCCTGTTGGGGCTGTGGGAGGTGACTGATCGATGTTTGTTTTGCGCATCGATGGTTCTCTCCCTCTCTTCACTCCCTTCCCCTCTCTCTGAAAAGAAAGAAACAAAGGAAGGAAGGAAGGAAGGAAGGAAGGAAGGAAGGAAGGAAATACTAGATTATCAATAGGTATTTATTGCCATTTTATTATTATTATTTTTTTATTTGTTTATTTATTTTAGTTTTTAGAGAGGGAGAGAAACATCACTGTGTGGTTGCCTCTCACGCGCCCCCAACTGGGGACCTGACATGCAACCTAGTAATGTGCCCTGACTGGGAATTGAACCAGCGACACTTGGCTCCCAGGCCGACGCTCAATCCACTGAGCCACAGCAGCCAGGGCCTATTTATTGCCATTTTATTCTTTATAATGATGTTTCTCTTTTTCTCTCTCCTTCAAGAAGATCCTTTAACATTTCTTGTAATAATTGCTTGGTGGTAATGAACTCCTTTAGCTTTTTCTTGTCTGGGAAGCTCTTTATTTGTTCTTGCATTTTTAATGATCGCCTTGCTTGGTAAAATAAAATAGTGTTGGTTGCGGGTCCTTGCTTTTCATCACTTGAATATTTCATGGCTGTTTCTTATGGCCTGGCATGTTTCTTTGAGGAATCAGCTGCCATTCTTACTTGAGGTCCCTTGTAGGTGATTAACGGCTTTCCTCTTTCTACTTTAAAGATGTTCTCTTTGTCTTTAAACGTCTGCAGTTTAATTATGATGTGTCTTGGTGTGGGCCTTGTTAGGTTTATTTTGTTTAGGACTCTATGTGCTTCCTGGACTTGTGTGTTTGCTTCCTTCATCAGGTTAGGGAAGTTCTCGATCCCTTGCTGTCTCTCTTCTCCTTCTGGTACCCCTATAATGTAGAAGTTGTTATATGCTTTATGTTGTCCCAAAGGTCTCTTAAAATGCCCTCAATTTTTTACTTCTTTTTCTTCCTTCCTTCCTTTGCTGCTAACTTGTCTTCTAAATTGCTGATTTGATCCTCTCCTTCATCTAACCTACAGTTTATTCCTTCTAGTGTATTCTTTATTTCAGATAATGTATTCTTCATGTCTGACTGGTTCTTTTGTGTGGTTTCTATGTCTGTTTTCATGCTGTTCAAGTTCTTACTACTTTCCTCTATCTGGTAAATTGCTTGCCTCCATTTTATTTAGCTTTTTTCCTGAAGATTTCTTCAGTTCCATTTGGGGCATATTTCTTTGCTCCCCATTTTGGCTCCCTGTTTGTGTTTGTTTCTATGTATTAGATAGATCTGTTTCGATTCCCAGTCTTCGTGGGGTGGCCTTATGTGGTAGGTGTCCTGTAGGACGCAGTGGTGCAGTCTCTTTGGTCACTTGAGCTGGGTGCTCCAGAAATGTGCCTTATGTGGGTTATGTGGTCCCTCCTGTTGTAATTGAGTCTTTTTTTTTTTTTTTAATTTTTTTATTTTTTTTTATTTTTTAAGTATATTTTATTGATTGTATTGTTACAATAGTTCCAGTTTTTTCCCCTTTGCTCCCCTCCGCCCAGCACCCTGTAATTGAGTCTTGATTGCTATTGGCCTTTTTGTTCGTGGGAAGGGCCCTGAAGCTTAATGACTGTGAGGATCAACCCTGGCCGCAGGGTATTAGATGCTGTTCAGGTGCTGACTACCACTAAGTGGATTTTGCCTCAGCAGGATCTGTTGCCTGCTGAGATCTTCCTTTGGATATGCTGCCTGTGAAGCTAATTATATCCTACTATGATATTGTCTGAATCTGGCCACTGGGTGTGTCCCTTTGGGGACCTGTTGGCAGGGACTCTGGTGAAGGTTAGTTTCAGTCATTGCCTGTGACTGGCCGTGGGCAACTTATTTGGAGCTACAAAACAATCCACAGGTTGTGGCTGCCTCTGCTTGTCCTTGGTGTGGATTGGAAGGACCAACCTGTGCACCAAGGCTGGCTTCCACCAGCACTGAGCCTGGGGTAGGTCAGCAAAAGGCTCAAGGCACCCCTAGATCTGCCTCTGCCTGCATCCGCCTATCGACTGCCTGTTAGGCTCAGTCACTGAAAGATCCTCTGGCAGCACTCGAGTTGCATGAGGTAGGTGCTCAGTTACCAGGTAGGCATGAGTGATGTTCAGCAGATTGATACAGGTTCAGACTCGGTGCCAATGCTGGGTCTGAGGCCACATAGCAAAAGTCCCAGGATATATCAAGTCTAGCTGACCACTGCACGGGGCCTGCACACCTTTGTGGTGGGGCAGGATGAGGCCAGCATATTTGATCAGGCCACAACAGACTATGATATGACCATATGAAGGTAAGGCTCTGCACTGGTTGGGCGTTTGAGGGAAAAATGACCCTTGTCATAGAGCCAAGCAATCCCATGAGTCCTAGATTATGCCATGAGCCGAAGCTCAGCAGGGCGGGCTTACCAGGAGTTGGGAGGGTGGGGCTTCCAGGAGCCCCAAGGATAGGGCTAGCAGATTTCCCATGCAGGACAGGCGCTACCAGTCAAGTTCTCAGGAGATTGAGGGAATGGCCCCTGCCTCAAAGTCACACACCTCAGTTACTGACATCCCCTGAGTCTGCATGGATCTCCCTACATGCCAGTCCAAGCAGCTATCTCCTGAGCATGGTGTGAGCTCTACATTGTGGGGTAACAGGATTGCAGAGCGTGGCATTAATGTATTCCCCCAGGCTGATGCCGTAAGGAGGGGAGTGCTCCACCCAAGAACAGTGTTGTCTGCAGTGTGGGAGATGGATTCAGCACAGGTATCCTGACAGTTGTCTCTTCAGGTTTTTCCCCAGAGCCACAAACCCCAGTCTCTCCTGACACGACTCTAGTCTACTCCACCCTCCCTCCGCCGGAGCCCAGGGTGAGTGGCTGCAAACAGAATTTTGTGCACTAGCACATTAAGAGGGTGCCTGAGTCTCTAGCAGACCCCTGTCTCTCTCCTTGGTGGACCAAATCCCCACTGCTTGTCATAGGCGGATGTTATATAGGCACCTCTTCCTGGCTCTGGTGCTCTGGGCTGGGGATCCCAGCATGGGTTTGAGACCCCACACTTCCTGGGGGAACGTTTGCAGCTGAGATATCCTTCCAGAATCTCAGCCACCGGCCACGGGAATGGGGCCAATCCTTTTTGTGACTCCACCCTTCCTCCCAGTCTCGATGTGGCTTCTTCTGGTAAATCCTTGGTTTTGAAACTTCTCTCCAGCTACTCTTCAGTTGGTTATTTAGATTGATCTGTATTTTAGTTGTAATTTCAGTTTTGTCCTGGGGGCGGTCAGTGTAACATCCACCTACTTCAGTGACATCTTGGATCACTGTTTTCATTACTTTGAATATTTTTTGCCAGTCCCTTCTGGCCTGAAATACTTCTGTTGAGAGATCAGGTGACAGTCTTATCAGAGCTCCCTTGTAGGGAACCGCTTTTCTCTTGAGGCTTTTATGATTCTCCATTTGTCTTTAACGTTTACCATGGTAATTAATGTGTCTCAGGCGGGGTCCTCTTTGAGTCCCTTTTATTTGGGACTCTGTGCTTCCTGGACTTGTGTGTTTTTTTCCTTCACCAGGTTAGGGAAGTTTTCGGTCATTATTTCTTCAAATAAGTTCTCGATCCCTTGCTTGCTCTATTGTCCTTCTGGTGCCCTTGTGATACAAATATTGTTATACTTGGTGTTGTCCCAGAGGTCCCTTAAACTGTGTGTGTGTTTGTTTTTTAAAGATTTTATTTATTTATTTTTACAGAGAGGGGAAGGGAGGGAGATAGAGAGGGAGAGAAACATCAGTGTGTGGTTGCCTCTGGCGGGCCCCCAACTGGGGACCTGGCGCATGACCCAGATATGTGCCCTGACCGGGAATTGAACCAGTGACCCTTTGGTTCACAGACTTGCACTCAGTCCACTGAGCCACACCAGCCAGGGCAAACTGTGTTCGTTTTTTAAAATTCTTTTTTCATTTTACTGTTCCAATTGGGTGTTTTCTACTACCTTGTCATCCAAATTGCTGATTCAGTCTTCTGCTACATCTAATGTGCTGTTTATTCCATCTAATGTAGTCTTCATTTCAGTTGTTTTACTTTTCATTTTTCACTAGCTCTTTTTTATGGTATCTATCTCCTTATTAAGTTCTCACTGAGTTCATCTGTTGTTCCCCTAAGTTTGTTGAGCATCCTGATAAGCAGTGTTTTGACCTTTGTATGTGTTAGATTGCTTGCCTCCATTTTATTTAGTTCTTTTTATGGTGGTGTGTCTTGTTTTCCATTTGGAGCATGTTTCTTTGTCTCCTCATTTTGGCTGCCTCCCTGTGTTTATTTCTATGTATGAGATAGATCTGTTTCGTCTCTCAGTCTTGACCTAGTGGCCTTATATAGGAAGTGTCCTGTGGGGCTCAGTGGCACAGTCTCCCAGGCCACCGGAGCTGGGTTCTCCAGGGATGTTCCTTGTGTGGGTTGTCGCCCCACCCCCACCCCCACCCCCTGCTGTAGTTAGGCCTCAATTGGTGCTGATATGTCAGCAGGTGGAGTTGACCCTCCCACTGACTAGCTGTGTGCTCTGGCCGTGCCTGCCACAGATGAGCTGTTGTCTGGGGGCTGACACCTCCTGTTCACAGTCACTTTAGCAGGATTCTTATTCAAGCTGATTTCGCCCTCTGGGTATGTCTGTTGTGGAACTGGTTGGGGGAGGAGATTTGATGCACCTCGAAGCTGGCCCCTGGAACCTCTTGGGAGGGGCTCTTGATTTAGACTGAAAACAGACAGCATTTGTGCAAGATTGGGGCTGCCGCAGGAGTTATAATTTATGTGAGGCCAGCCCCTGCTTGTATGGGGTTTGTGGACCTTGGAGAGAGTCTGTTGCGTGAGCGTAGGGCGCCCACTACTTTTGTGCGTTCTGAGGACCTTTGAGAAAGTCAGCAGCACAAGCCTTGGGCAGCCACCACCCCTGTGAGATTTGTAGTCCTTTGAGTCTGCAGCATTAGCCGAGGCAGACTGTTCCTGTGGAGGACCCACTGGAAGAGACTCGGGCCTGGTGAAGGGAGTCACCAGGGCAGGATGTACAGTGCCAGCCACGTTAAAGGGGAGCACGGATTACGTATCTGCCTCCATTGGGTGGGCTGGGTGGGAGGAGAGCACAATAAAGGAACAGTGGTACTTGCCAGTGCTTGGGTCCCCGGAGAGAGTTGCCCTGACCACCGCCCTCCGGCCCTCACCATGAAGATAGTCCATTTAGTTCTCCCTCATATGCACTGGTGCTTTCTGAGCTGCTGCCCTTGCCCTGGAGCTTAGAGGGAGGGAGTTTGTGCACTGGCCCTTTAAGAGCAGCCTGCCTCAGTCTCCAGCAGCCCTTTGTCTATCTGGGACACAGTGCCCCTGGTTTTCACAGTGAGATGTTATGGGGACTTACCTTCTCATCACTGGTGTGCTGGGCTAGGGAGCCTAATGTGTGCCTGGGACCCTTAGCTCCTCATGGGGAACCTCCTCAGCCAAGATATCCCTCTTCTTAATCACCGCACCATGGGTGTGAGGCCTGCCTGGTCCATGTCTCTGCCACTTCTACCAGCCCCGATGTGGCTTCTTTACATCCTTAGTTACAGGAATTCTGATCAGCCAGTCCTCAGGTGGTTCTCAATGATTATCGTTCTGTACTTTAGCTGTAATTCACTTACTGTGCTGTCTTGACCTTCCGGTGTATTGTGCTCATTTTGAATCTTCCAAAGAGTTGTAACCTTTTAAGTCATTTTTGATTTCTCCTTCCAATGTCTTAACACCTTATGAACCTTTTAAATTTATGTATTCAGAAACAGGGATCAGCAGACTTTCTTGGAGGGCCAGATGGTTAAAGTTGTCAGTCTTGCATTCCACACTCTCTGTCACATCTATTGAACTCTGCCCTTGTAGCAGGAAAACAGCATAGACATTATGTAAGGGAATGAGTGTAGGTGTGTTCCAATAAAATTTGATTTTCAACAAACAGGCAACATGCGAGATTTGGCTCACAGGCTATAGTTTGCCAACCCATGATTTGAACTGATAGCAAAAGTTTTCATGCTTATTCACCCACGTTTTAACATTCACCCGTATTTAACATTCTTACAATACAGCATTCCCTCACTTACTGCGGGTATTACGTTCTAGAACCCCCCGTGATAGGTGAGAATCCGCGAAGTAGGAACCTTACATTTGTTTTAGTATTTATATGTATTTTAAGGCTTTATAAGCCCTTCCCACACACTTAGAAGTCGTTCCCAGCCCCTTATTAACCTTTCCCACTCCCTTATTAACCTTTCCCACACTTTTATAAACACTACTTATGTTCTTAAACATATTCTACACTCTTAAACCTATGTAACTTTAACAACATACATACACAGTACCACAAAAGCCCACGATATAGAGAAAAATCCGCGATAAATAATTAAATATAATATTTTTAAAATCCCGCTATACAGTGAGGCCGCGATAAGTGAACCGTGATATAGAGAGGGACTCCTGTATTGTAGGACTATAACCAGGAAGGAATCCATTTATGCCATTACCATCGAGCTCATCGGACCAGTTTTCACAAGTAGGACCTCTGAAGGTTCTAACCTTTGGTACCCATAATTCGTTCTTGTTCTAGAGAGGTAAAAATGGAGATGATTCTTGGTTGATTTCCTCTCTGATTAGTTGTCTCATCATTTTTTTTCCTTTGGAGAGGGTAGGGTGGAGGAGAAGAGGAAGCAGGTGAATGCAGGTTTACTATCCCTTAACCTTCACTTCCTAATATTAAAAAAAAAAACAAAAAAAACTGGTACCTGAAAAGTTTTGTCACATGTTTGTGGCAAATGTATTTGGCAGCAAAACGACCTGAACTACTCTATTTATGGTCTTCTCTTTATTTCATTTAGTGTGAATATTTCTGCATCTTGAAGCAGAAGCACTGCTGTTTGTTTACAGGGAGTCGTTGCTGAGGGTGTAATGACTACATACATACACTGTACAACTTGTTAAAAATCTGAAATAGTCCAAGTTCTGAAATTCCATCTGTTCCTGTGGCTTTCAGAGAAGGCACGGTGAATGTGTGAGGTACATTGAGTAGATACAGGTTTTAATCAGAGCTTGGCAAACTGTGGCCTGTGGGTCAAATTCAGCCCACTTCCTGCTTTTATAAATCAGATTTTTTTGACTCACAACCATACCTACTGGTTCACATTCTGACTGTGGCTGTCTTCCAGTGCAAAGGGGAGAATTGAGCCTAAAGTTAGCGCGGAGTCCGTGCGGTTGGAAAGACAAAAATATTGCTCTCTGGACCTTCACTGAAAAAGTCTACTGACACCTGATCTGGGTTAGGCTAATAAAGTTGGGCGAGTGTAAGCTAACTGTTGTGTTATGGTGGGAGATTTAAAATTTGAAATGGAAATTGCTATCTCCTCTACAAAATCACTGCCAGCATCAGTTCCCACAGGACATAGCCTCACATTTTGCCAATTAGTGTCTGGTTTTGTGTCTTCTTACATCAGTGCCCTCTTTTTTTTCTTTTGTTTTTTAATTATTGATTTGAGAGAGAGGGAGAGACAGAGGCATTGATTTGTTGCTCCACTCGTTTATACATTAATTGGTTGATTCTTTTTATGTGCCCTGACTGGAGATCGAACCTGCAACCTTGGCGTATCAGGACAACATCTGAGATACCCAGACAGTGCCCTCCTCTTTCTTTTAAAACTATCTTCGGAGACAGCTTAGAACAGTAGCCGATATTCAGTTGATCTAATTCATCTATATGAAGGAAAGACAAGTTCAGAGTAGGCTGCTATCTGGGCGAAAAGAATACAGTGTGACCAAATTATTAGAGACCTAGAGGAGCCCTTCTTGAGAAGGGGAGAGCTGCTATTAATAATAGTTATTTTCCCTATTTTAGATTCTGAAGCGTGTTCCCAATAGCGTGCTGTGGCTGTTGCGGTTTCCAGCAGTAGGAGAACCTAATATCCAACAGTACGCACAAAACATGGGCCTTCCCCAGAACCGTATCATTTTTTCACCTGTTGCTCCTAAAGAGGAACATGTCAGGAGAGGCCAGCTCGCAGATGTCTGCCTGGACACCCCACTCTGTAATGGGCACACTACAGGCATGGATGTCCTGTGGGCTGGGACACCCATGGTGACTATGCCAGGTAAGTTGCTGCTAAATCGTTGAAATCTTCCTTGTTATTTTTAGAATCTCCAGGCGAAATTGTGTGTACTAGGGGAGGAGGATGAAAAACATAATGAGACTTGTTCCGAGCACTTGGTTCCATTTCCCTCATCTGCATTGTGTGGGTACTTAGCATAACTAACATTAATAACCACGTGCTATTTGCATTCTCACGTGAGCAATTTGTCTCTTTTCTTATTACAGGAGAAACTCTGGCTTCCCGAGTAGCAGCTTCCCAGCTCACTTGTTTAGGTTGTCTTGAGCTTATTGCTAAAAATAGACAAGAATATGAAGATATAGCTGTGAAACTGGGAACTGATCTAGAATAGTAAGTAAACTTTTCTGTGAATGAATCATATGATAAAGTGAAGGGAATCAGGGAAGGTTAAAGAGAATATAGGTGCTATAAAATGAAATAATAAAATCAGGGTTATATAAAATAGGTGAATGAGTTTCATGATCTCTGGATGGGAGAAGAACCTTCTAAACTTTCATAAATTAAGTGACCGATAGGTTTTACTATGTAAAGATTTAAATGGCTGAATAAAAGTGACTAAAAAAAATTAAAAGGACAAATAAGAGCAAAAAATTGCTTTTTATGTAAGATATTAATAGCCTGGCTATATAAAGACTGAAGCACATTTACATTTTAAATCCCTTAATAGGGAAATAAACAAGGAAATCACCAGACAACTCACTGAAGTAGAAATACAAATGGGTAACAAGACAAAGTTTCAATCTCTGTAGTAGAAATGTACATTAAAATAACATTGAGGCATACCCATTATTTGCTTATAAAACAAATGATTTTTAATATGATACCCATGATGAGGGAACATTGAGGTGCTGGCCTTTTCATACATTGGTGAGTAAATTGGTACAACCCTTCCTCAAAGTTAAAAGATTCTTTTTTAAAATGCCAGCGCTTTGACCATAATAATGCCACATCTTCACTATAGCATAAAGAAGAAACAGCATAACTTACATGCCCCCAAATGGGTGGGAGTTAATAGGGGTGATGCTTAGGAAAATGACGCTTTACCCATACAATGAAAAAGTGTTTCTCTCTTAACTGAGATGTTTCTTTGGGTATTATGGGTTATTATTATTATGATTATTATTTTGTCTGTGTTTTTCTAAGAAGTAGCATATTATATAGAAGTGTAAAGAAGCACCGTCTTTGAGTCAAATTGCCTGGGTTTGAATCCAGGCTCTCCCACTTACAAGCTTGTGACTTTGGGCAAATTAGTTTCTATGTGCCTTGGGTTTTTCCATCTGCAAAATGGGGATGAACAACAGTACCTACCTTGCAGAGATGTGAGGATTAAAAGAGGTGTTCTGTGTAAAACACAGCAGGTTTTGATCTGTACTGAGCATTCAGCAGATGTTCAGTGTTTTCATAATTTTCTCTGTTGAGCATCATATACATCTGAGGAAAATGAGTGAAAATTTTGAGCCCTGGAATTAAAAAGATTTTCATGCCCATCATCCTAGAGATAGCTACAGCAAATAATTTAGTGTCTTTTTTCTAACTTTTTGGAATGTAGTTGATTTCATACAATATTTTTTGTCAATATTTTGTAAGGAAAACTAAAGTTTATATAATAAACACTTATATTTACCTACTGTCTAGATTCCACCACTACCATTTACTATGCTTGTTTTATTACATATATGTCCATCTATTTATTTCTCTGTTCATCTAGCAGTCTGTCTTATTTGATACATTTAGAATTAAATTGCAGATATCAGTACTGTTCTCCCCAAATACTTCAGAATGTGGACATTATTAACTAACTTAATATTTTTTAATTTTTTTCTTCTGAGGCAGACTTTATATACAATGAATATACAAATCTTACATTAACCTTTAAAGCCCAAACCCTTAACAAGATATAGAATACTTCCATCATTCCAGAAAGTTCCTTCATGCCTCTTTCTCATTTAGTGCCCTCAGCAATCCTCGGCAACCACCGTTTTGAATTTTTTCCCCACCATAAATTAATTTTATGTTATACAAATGGAATGCATACAGCATGTACTCCTAAAGGCTTCTTTCACTAGGCCTAATATTTTGAGATTCGTCCATATTTTTGGCTTCCCTCAGTATTCATTCCTTTTTATTGTTGAGCAGTAGTTCATTGTATGGATGTACCACAGTTTAGCCATTCTTACATTGGCATACAGAACTTATAAAAAACTAGAGCACAAAAGTATTATTTGGAAGGTAGCATTTTTATAAGGTCACGGTTGGGTTGAGGCCAACAGAGATAAATATACACAACCATTTCACTAGTTCTGTTGCAACAAACATTAGAGCCACTTTTTATTTTCATTTTTGTTAAAATATTTTTTTTCAATTAGAGTTTACATTTAATATTTTCTGTTAGTAAACCAAATACTATATCTTGTATATGTGCCTTAGCTATTGTAAATGGTGCTTCAGTAAAGATCTTTGCATGGCCAGGTGTGTCTGCATTTCTGATTATTTCTTCTGAGTAGATTTAAAAGTGTTTTTGATTGTCAGAGTTATGAACATTTGAGGCTCTTAATATACACATTATTAAATTGTTTACCAAAAGGGTAAGCGGTTTATATTCTAACCAGAGTGTATAGGAATAGATGTGTCATATTTTAAAGGTAGAAATGAGATGAAATGGAAGAAGTTTGGTATCTTCTGGATATACTTGTTTAAGAAAGAACTCAGCTTCTCAGGGGATGTGAACTCAATAAGTGTTAGCATTATGTTAGTTGTGACCCTTTCTCAGCACTGAGGTCATGTGAAGTTTCATTATGCATTTTACCAAAGATGACTGGGTATTTAGGGGGGCTAGTTCTGAGTCTCTGCTCTGTTCGTAAACTTGGCGCACGCTCTCTCTTTTTAAATTACTCAGCCTGAAGAAAATTCGTGGCAAAGTCTGGAAACAGAGAATATCTAGCCCTCTCTTCAACACCAAACAATACACAATGGAACTAGAGCGGCTCTATCTACAGATGTGGGAGCATTACGCAGCTGGCAACAAACCCGATCACATGATTAAGCCTGTTGAAGTCACTGAGTCGGCCTAACTAAAGACTGTGCACAACAGAATTGCCTCCCTACCTGAGCCTAAACCTTCAGGGGAAAGGGAACTAGATAATGGACCTTTTACTTGTCTGTATAAGTATCATGCTACAGATGGGTGACAAATAATGATAATAGAATAGCACAGCCGGAGTTGCTTCGTGCAAGATAGGGAGAGACCCAAGAGATGGAAACTGCTGTTCTACAAGGAATCTCCATAGAATTTTGCAGCAACCAGATGGTGCATAGGTCTGGAAGGTCTGCTCGCCCTTGGTCTGCCATGGGATGCTTAGTGTGGTAGGGAGATCTGAACTGTCCAGCCATTTTTGTGATTCTGTGGCTTGATTGAATCTTCTGAATTGATTTCTTCTTTATATTTGGGTATTGGAGTTTTTAAAAATGTTTGGTTTCAGGTGTTTTATTCATGTGAAGTATATATGATTCTCTTGAGATAAGGTTTTAAGCTAAAATGTTACTCCTTGTTTTAGTTTCTGAGTTCTACAGATTAATGGAAACTTTGCTGGTGTAGTCTTTTATAGGTTTTATAAACCACTTGAGTCTATATCAGTTGTTTGATTGTCTGACCTAATGTTTGGAGCTATCAGTGCTTTGTTGGTTTAGATGATGGCTCAGAATTGTTTTTCTAGTCTATTTTCTTCCCCTAACCCTACTTTAAAATTTCTCCCGTAACTCAGCTAACAAAACCAAGTCTGATTCAGAACATCCTGGAGTGTTTCTCTGAAACACATTATCTGGTGCCAAATGGAAATTCATAAGAATGATTATTAATTATGAAGGGCACAGTTGTGGTACTATCATTGATGATAATAATACTGATTTTTTTTGGCTTAGTTTTCACCTACTTCACCAGTGTTTTTACCTTCAACTGCCCCTCTATGCTGCTGCCAGAGTGATAGTGTGTGATAAAAGTTTTGCCTTCCTTTCTAAGGTTTGCTTTTTTTTTTAAAGTGAGTCCTGTTCTTCCTATTTCTGTCAGCAGAAATGAAATCCCAGGTAAGTATAAGTATTCAAATATTTGATCAGTAAGTTATACTTATTTGTGACTACATTAAACAACTTCCATCAAAGATATGTTATAGGTAAAAAGCACTAAAGGACCAGCTATATATATGAGTTATTGTTTTTCAGACCTTCTAGGGGAATTATGTACTAACTGTCTTACGGACTTGGTCTTGGAGTCTGTATATATTCGGCCTCAGCAGTAGCGGACTGTACTGCTATTTGGTTTGAAGTACAAATTCCAGTTTAGGCCACATGGAGCTTGATTTTTAAACCACAGGAATAAAATTACTGAATTTCAACAAAGGATGGAGGACTCGAGGCTTAAACAAACCAACATATGGATATGTTTTGTCTTGCTGTACTGCACTTATGCTATCCAGTAACAGATAATTTTTTGTCTGCTAGTAGTGTTCTAGATTATAGTGTCTTTCCAAAGCACTGAGGCAGTGTACCTATTCTGTAGTTGCAGCTGATGCCTGAATGTATTCTAGCTGACAAATTATTAATAAGAACTTGAATTTCTGAAAGTCTTACTGTTAACCAAAACCTGAACAAGGAGTCTCAAGTATAATTCTTAGCCAGAATTATGTGTTAATGAACTGTGTTATCTTTTAACAGTGTGAATCAAAGAACATCGGTTTAGGGAATTCCTTAATTTATTTTTTATCTGATGGAAATATTAAAGGTTGCCAGCATGGTTGCAGATAGTGATATTTGCAATTCACCAAACTACTTAATGTGGAATAATAGGGTGATATACTTCTAGTGCCCTCAAGGCTGTGTGACCTTCCAGCCCTTTTCCATAGCACATCATTCCTCCTATAGGGATGGCTTTTTTCTGGCACGAAAAGTAGCCACTCTGGTTAAAGCTTTGCTTATTGTGACAGGCTTTGGTTTCCAGGTAACAGGTCTATGGAAGACTTAATTATGAATAGAGATATAGATATTACTGGAAATGAGGTTTTTTTCTATTATGCTATGCTTTATCAAAAAAGTAAAACATTTAAATTGTGCTACAGAAATCTGGTGTTGTCTTGTGATCTTTAAATAATAAATGAATGATTTGCCCTTAATATGGCTGATGTAGTTTCTGTTCTGTTACATTGAGTGTTGGACAAAATACTCAGGTCATCCAATGATGAAACCTACATTTGAACAGCTCCAGACTACAAGGCCAGATTTTCCTAGGGCGGCTAAGAGACTAAGAATTATTTTGTTTTCTCGGCCAGGTGTGGTGGAGGGGTGGGCTTGGCACATGGTCCTTTAGGATGACAAAGCCTGCATTTCCCAGCACACCCATTCATGCTTGTTCCTGTTTTGCTTGTGACTGCTCTGGCTTCACTACCCTTGTCTCTCTCTTTACATGGACGTCCCCTTCCTGCTCTGTACAGTGGTTGAACTCAGCCACTGGTGTGAGGGAGGGAACCAAAACAAACAGCCATGCATCAGGGACCAGAACAGGCTGCTTAGCTGCCTGTTTTCTCAGAGATACGAATGAGAATCCTTTTTCAATTAAATTTCAGGTAATTTACCTCTCAATTTCTGTGGATTGTGACCCTCAAAGCCCTGATGCAAACTAGGCTGTTAACTAAAAGATAGTGAGGGAAGAAAGGTCCAGTAACCTACTCAGAAAAGTTCTTACTTCCATCCTCTTCTGTTTATTAGAAATCTGCATTAGTTACTAAAGGATTTCCTGTGCACCTTGAATAAACTCGTGTAATTTAAGATTTGATTCCAGTCCTAACCCACTCGTTACTGGAAGCACGTGGCTTGTAGTATTAACTACAGTTAACATTCAAGTTCATCGCCCAAACCTCTGAAGCACACAGCTCCGTAACCTCCGTTTTTATAGGAGAGGCTTGTAGAGAGATGAAGGTGCGAATTTGTTAAAGAGATAAGATTATAATGATGTGTCTTTTATCCAATTCCCTATCAATTTAAAGTACTTTTACATATGTGGACAGTTCGGTGCTTAAGAGTTCAGGTTTTGAAACTAGTATTTCTGGGGTTTGAATCCCAGCTCTGCCACTTGCTAGCCATGGATGTGATTGCCCTGAAGTGAGAGTGCCAAAGCTGCCTACTTTTTCAAGTGCTTGTAAGGATTAAATCTACACAAAATACTGGGAGCAGTGCCTAGCATGAAATAAGCTCAATGTTATTAATACCTTTAAATGCAGGGACATGTTATTTGTGTCCTGTTGGCGAAATGGTTAAACGAAAACGTACAGGTGCCTGCCGGAGAAACGGGCACAATCTAGAAAGCATTTGCTTCCCCCGGCCGGTTTTCTCAGTGTGTCTGGAGCGAGTGCCAAAAAGCTTCAAGTAGCCAACCTCTCTTTATCTCCCGGGTTCGAAGGCTTTTGGAAGCAAACGCCAGCGTTGCCAAGCACTGTTGGGCTGCTGCTTTGCTCTTATCTAAGGGTCTAGGTGCCCCTCCCCCCTCCCTCCAGCTCGGAGTTCTTCGGAGAGCAAGCAGACCGCTGTAGCGGTTCGGGCGGTTCAAGGAAGAAACGAACGGGGCTCGTTTGTCCAAGTCCTCCTAAGGATGTAGCAACTTTGGGAGGACTCAGCTCAGTTTCCTCCCGTCAGCCAAAAAGTTAATTTAGGGATTGCCTAGCTACAAAAATTAACTGGGGGGTCCCTGAGCTCTGCAGAAAGTGGCAATTTCAGGATATAGGCGGTACCTCCCGAAAGGGAGAGGCCTGATTCTAGGAGCATTACCAACTGTTGCAATTTCAGTTTATAGCGCCAAGTGTAAGTCAGCCTATAACCAGGCCTGGGGAAGAAGATTGTGATAGGTGGGTACAAAGAGGGCGGGCACAATCACCCTGGATCTTAACCGCCCACCACCGGGCTCTATAAAAGCGTGTGCTCAGGGGGAGTTTGGTCTTTTGCCGCTTGGGATCTCCGGTTCGCGGGATCTCCGGTTTGCAGGATCTCAGGACCTCAGGATCGATCGGCCCATTCCAGAGGCGGCAGAAGCAGGTAGGTGACAGAAGGGCCCGCGGTGGGTAGTGGAGTGGGAACAGTCTTGAAAGCTCACCCTAGTTGAGCAGACTTAATTCAGGACCGCTGTACACCCTGGACATTGTCCGCGAACTATGGGATGGAGATTCTAGAAAAATACTTTGTTTCTACTTTTTAAAAAGCCTCCGGAAGGTTTTTTTTGTTGTTGTTGTTAATGATATTAACTCTGCTAAATTAAAGGTGGGGAATGTAGGGGTGTGTGGGGAGGGCCTAGGGGCCGAATACTGCAGAACGGCTGGGGGAGTGAGGCGTGAGTCACGGGGGGAAGGTGGCGGGGGTGTGGGGGTGGTTGATGCCTGATCTGTAGAAGGCCGGCCAGCCGGCTAAGCGGGCTGGCTAAGGTGGGAATAGGGCATAAAAGTGGGCGCGGGGGCAAAAGCGGTTTTGAGCGGCAAAAGCGGTTTTGGGCGGCATAAGCGGGGGAATCTGCCTGAGTAATGCAAGGCTTGCTGCAGGGGCGAAGCAGGAGTGGGGTAGGGGTCTAGGCCTGCCGGTGTAAGCTCTCCTGACGAGGAGAGGCTTGGAGGGGGCGCGGGCGGGTGGGACCGTGAGTCGGAGCCGATGCTTGCCTGGCTGGAGGTAGGCACAGTCTAGGCCTGCCGGTGTAAAAACTCTCCTGAGGAGAGGCAGAAGCAGGGGGCAGTGGTCGTCGGTGGGGTGGGTGGAAGAGTCCAGGCCTGATTGGCTGGAAGTGGGGGTGGGGGCGTGGTCTAGGCTTGCCGGTGTAAACCGCCCTGATGAGGAGAAGCAGAAGCAGGGGGGCAGTGGTTATGGGCGGGGGTGAGTGAAAGAGTCCAGGCCTGATTGGCTGGCAGTGGGGGTGGGGGCGTGGTCTAGGTCTGCCAATGTTAAGTCCTGATGAAGAAAAGCGGGACATGGGGGGGTGGGGGGGGTGAGTGGAGGAGTTGAGGCCTGATTGGCTACAGGCAGAAAATGGGAGTGGGAGGGTAGTGGTTGGATGGAGGCGTGTGTGGGCTCTGGTGGCCCGGTTTGTGTAAGATTGCCTGGGAGCAGGTGTTAGGGAGGTGGAGGGGAGGGGGAGATTTGAAGGTTCGAAGCTTGATAGGTAGACTTCCTTGAGGTGTGAGGCAGGAGTAAGGAAAACGAAGGCGTTGGGAGAGTGGAGGGCTGATATGCAGGGTAGGAAATTGGGGGGAAAGAGAGCCCCGGGCTGAGTAGGGGTTAGTGCATGCTAAAACCTTACAATGTGGAGGAATGATCGTCCTTGCACGTCTCCATAACACGTGGCGGTTGAGTGACGATATCAGGTGCTTTGGGCTGTCTCATTGATCCGGGGCAAGGTGGGATAGTGGTATGGTGTGCTGTGTCAATAGTTTTCTCCACCCAGGCATTCTGCAACAAAGAAATGTAAATACTTCTCATTACACAGAGCAAAATTTTGCCTTTAAATTAGGGCGAAGAAGCTGCTCAAAAGTAAATGCACAATGTTGAAATGTATTATTGGTTCCGGCTTTTGGTTTTTTTAAAGTATATCTTTGTCTTGACTACAGGCAAGAAAATGCCCAGAAAAAAAGATGTCGACTCAGATATTCAGGATGAAATTTGGTGAGATTTGAAAAATTCTCTTTTCTCTTAGTTTAGTCCTACTCTATTGGAAAACGACTTTCTCAAAAAATGTTTGTTTTATTTAGAGTCTGTAGAGTGTATAACTTGATTACTTATAAAATGAGAATTATAAAAGGATTTTAGAATAACAGGAATCCAACCTCCTACCCAATCCTCTATATCAGGGGTCCCCAACCTTCAGGACAAGAACCGGTACCAGCAGTGGTCTGTTCGGAACTGGCTATAGCAGGAGCAGGGTGGCAGGCGAGCGAAGCTTGGCTTGCGTTACTGCCTGATTTCTGCTTCCTGTCTTAGCAGACAAGCCAGAGCATCTTCACTCACATTACTGCCTGAGCTCTGTCTGCTATCTCCTCCCACAACCTCCCCTGTCCATGGAAAAATGGTCTTCCACAAAACCAGTCCCTGGTGCCAAAAAGGTTGGGGACTGCTATTCTGTTAGTGGCCAGGAATGCACAACTCCATTAAGTAACACAATGGCATTGTTGAATATGTGTACAGGGTAATATCTGGAATTTTTTTCATTCTGAAGAACTTCAAACCTGCCCTTATGTTACTTTTCATTGTGAAGCCCTCTAGAGGTATACAGATGTAGTATTTTTCTCCTCTGAGGTAAGGAGGTACAGTATTTTAAGGTGTCTTACCTCCTCAAAGTCTTCTCTTGGGACACTGCCCTGTTTTCCTCCTTCACAGACAAGCAGATAAATGTATAATATGGGAGAATATAGAAACCACAGAACACAGAGTCTGGAAATAGATCCAAATACTTAAAAATTTTTAGTTTGTGATAAAAATGACACTTCAGATCAGTGGAGAAAAGATAGATAAATCAAATATTTTAAAGATAATTGGCTGACCATTTGGGGAAAAAATAAGAATTGGATTCTTACCTCACTACTGTTATACCAAAACAAATTACATGTGGGTAAAATATTTTAAAATAAAAATGGAAACCATTAAAAATATTATAAAATGTACGCGGATTTTGTTTCTTAATAATTTTGAAGTGGAGGTCTTTCTAGGTTTGATATTAAAAGCATAAAAATGATAAGATACAAAATATTTGCATTACCTATGACAAAAGGCTACAAAGAACGTTTACATATCAACTTATTTATTTATTTTTAATCCTCGCCTGAGGACATTTTTTTCATTGCTTTTTAGATAGAAAGGGAGAGAGAGAAACATTGATGTGAGAGCAAAGCATCAGTGGGTTGCCTCCCTTACGTGCCAGGACTGTTGGTCACATGTGCCTGGACCAGGATCAAACCCGCAACCCAGGCCTGTGCCTTGACTGGGAATCTGACCCACTACCTTTCAGTTATTGGACAACGCTCCAACCAACAGAACCATACTGGCCAGGGCTGCATAGTCATAATTTTTAAAAGGTGAAAAAACAAATAGAAGATGGGTTAAAAGATATACGCCCTGGCTAGTGTGGCTCAGTTGGTTGGACGTCATCCTGCAGGCCTGGGGGTCTTGGTTTTGATTCCTGCTTGAGGCATGTGCAAGAGGCAATCGATCGATGTTTCTCACATTGATGTTTCTCTCGTTCTCCCTCCCTTTCCCTGTCTCTAGAATCAATAAAAGGAAAAAGAGGAAATGGGTAAAAAGATATAGAAGATAATTCTCAGGAAAAAAATACAAATGAGATATAATTTTTCATATATCAAATTCACAAAGATTTTAAAAAATTTGATGACACGCAGAAATTTGTAGGGAAACAGGCAATTTCATACAGTCAGCGTGGGGCTATAAATTGGTGCAGCCTTTTTGGAGGGTAATCTGGCAATATCAAAATTTTAGAAGTTCCTTTTTTTAACCCAGTTATTATATTATCAGGACTTTTTCTTTTTTTTTTATTTTTATTTATTTTTTATTTTTGGTTTTTGAATTACAGTTGTCCCCTTTTCCCCCAATTTCTCTCCCCCACCCAACCCACCCCCTCAGGACTTTTTCTTTTAGAACAATTTCATTTAATTTCTGTATACATAGAGTCACATAAGTGCATAAATGTGGTTCTATCATACATGCTGTTTTTGTAGTTCACTCTTATCCTGTCTAGACTCCTTTCCCCCTTTCCCATGTCCATTTTGCCAGTAACTCATGTTCATTTAATCATCTGTAAACAAGCACAGGTTATTTTGGTGTTTGTTCAGGTTCTGTGGAAGAAGGATACATGGCTTAATTACTAGTACGCAGACACATACATACAAGGATATTCACTGCAGCATTGTTTGTAATAGCACAAATTTGGAAGAAGCTTAAATGTCCTAAATGTTGAATAAACTGGTTAATCGAAAAAATGTGACAAGAGCTATATGTACTGATAATGGAGAGACTACTAAAATATATCAAGTGAAAAACTGCAAGCTGTGGAACAATCCATATAGCATAATAATTTTTTTTTTCAGTTGTGTGGCCATGGCCGGTGGCTCAGTTGCTTGGAGTCTTGTCCTATACACTAAAAGGTTGCAGATTTAATCTCTGGTCAGGGCGCATACAGGAGGCAACCAGTTGATGTCTTTCTCTCTCTCTCTCTCTCTCTCTCTCTCTCTCTCTCTCTCTCTCTCTCTCTTCTGTCTCTCTCTGTCTCTCCCCCCTTACTCTAAAATCAATAAACATATCCTTGGGTGAGGATTAAAAACAAAAGTGACTTGTGCTGGTATGTGCATATGCTTAAGAACTTTCTAAAAGAATAAAATACATTGTTTGTCTCTAGGGAGTAGGACTGTTGAAAGAACAGGCATAAAGTGTTCCTCTTCCCCTCTCTTTTCAGTGTTCTTTATCAGTCACAAAACTCTTTGGTAAGCATTATTTTGTGATAGTCATTAAAGAGGGGGGAGATCAGCAAAAGAATGTGGCAAACAAACATAGCTTAAGAAGTAATAAAAAACGCTAATTTAAAAGTTACCTATTAAATGTACAAATTCAAAATATTGAATTCTATTATAGTGATACTACTGACATTGTAAACTGATACACCTTGGAAATGATTAAGCAAATGTACCAAGAGCTGTAAAATTGGTCGTACTTTTGATTGAGTAATTTGACTTGGGGGAATCAATTTTAGGAAAATCCAATTTGTGAAAGTAATTAAATGCATGAAGATGCTTGTTGGCAACATTCAACTAAAAAAAAAAAATTAATATGTGTGTGTGATTTTAAAAAGTGCACAAGGTAGAATCTTAGCGCTCTGTGTGACCCTCCATCATTTGCCCCATTTTGGAGAGTGCCCAGGGATGACGGTTGGTATTAGTTCTCCTGCGCAGTAATCAGTCAGCCCCTTGCAAATTTGGTTGGTTGATGGGAGTTACTCCTCTAGCATTTGATGAAGAATTGAGAAACCTGAGTTTTTGAAGCTACAGATGCAAGACCAGATCCTTAACTTGTGGTGGGAGGTCATCCTTAAGGCTCTACAACAACCTGCCAGTCTCTCCACCTACTCTCACTGCATCTGTGTCCGGGCGCTGTATTTTCATTAATGCAGACAATATGTTAGTCTTGTGTTTATTTGTTTTTTTCTTTGGACTGACTCTGCACCTCAAACTTTTGCATAAGTGGATGTATATGTATAATTCCTTTTTATTTTTATTTATTTTTACTTTTTATATTGTTCTATTACAGTTGTCCCATTTTATTACTTAGTGAGATATGGTAGGCAAAATCCTTTAAAGATAAGGCTCTATCGGGGTATAGGTGAGAGGGTAGAAAATATAAAAAGGGGTTCTTGGAACCACCTTTTGAGATTCATTCATTCATTTATTCAACAGATACTTTTTTGAGTACTGACTTTGTGCTGAATAGTGTGAAGCAGATATACTACCAAATCCTTGCATGGCTTACTGTCTGGGATGGAAGATAGAAACATGTTAACAGTCAGTATAGTGTGATAAGTGCTGTGGGGGAGAAGTATACAACCCTATAGGAGGGCAGACATTATCTTAATTTTCACAATAGCCCTAAAAGAACTAAAAATAGTTTTTTTACAGCCAAGGCCCAAGAGCTAGATCTGCAGAAGTTTGGTGAGAAGTGACGTTAGTTAGAGTAGGGTGGTAATAGTGGAGTTAGAGAGAGCTGGATGAATATAGAATACACTGTAGTACATCAGTTCTGAGACATTTTTTTTCCCATTGGAACATTTCTGAAATTGGGGTACATTATGTTTGATAGTGTGTCATTTGGCAGTGTTTTTCTCCTCCTTAGAGGTACATATGAGTAATGTCTTAGATTAGATGAAATTTACTCTCGAGGTAGAGCCAATAGGTCTTGCTGATGGATTGGATGTGGGAGGTGAGAAACATACAAGTCAAGGATGACTCCTAGGTTTTTGGTTTGTGTTACCGGGTAGATGGTGGTACCACTCATTGACTGAGATGGGTAAAACTGGCATAGGAACAGGACTGAGGGAGGAAATCCAGAGTTCTGTGCTGGCTGTGTTAGGTTCTAAATACTTAGTAGTGCCCAAGATGTTACCCAGATAGCTGGATTTCAGTGGGGAGCTCAATGCTAGAAATGTAAAATTGGGGGACCACGGGGTCTAGGGATAGTAAAACGAAGATCCAGGGGAGAGGGGACAATAATGCAGCACAGAAAATTGCAGGAATAAAATCCTTGAGAAGGCTGGAGGGGGATGAGATCCAAAGTACAAGGGAGGGAGGGCTTGGGCTTAGTGGTAGGAAAGCTATGTTCTTGTTGAGAACACAGAGGGTAGGGAGTTGGGTGTCATTATAGATAGGTCGGTAGGTTTGCTGGTGGGAGGATGAGAGCATTCTTGTCTGATTGCTTCTATTTTCCCAGCGGCTTATGAGACGAGGTCATTCACAGAGGGGGGAGGGTGTTTTGGCAGTTTGAAGGCAAAAGTGCTACTGAAATAGATAATGCAAAGGGTCAGGGACTGGTTTTCATTTATCAACCAAAGTCTAATTCGTACTTTATTTGTTAGCCCAAAATTGTTTTTTTTTTTTAACTCTAAATTTCATTTCCCAACTGAAGTTTACATTCAATATTTTTGATACTAGTTTCAAGTGTACAGCATAGTGGTTAGACAATCACACCCTTTACAAAGTGTTCCCCCTGATGTTTCCAGCACCCACCTGGCACCGTGCGTAGTTATTATAATATTAGTGACTATATTCCCTGTGCTGTCCTTACATCCCTGTGACTGTTTTGTGACTGCAGATCTGTACTTTTTAATATCTTTACCTCTTTCACCTATTTCCCCAACCTCCTTCCCCTCTGACAGCTGCCAGTGTGTTCTCTACCTATGAATCTGTTTCTATTTTGCCTGTCAATTATTTTGTTCTTTAGATTCCACATATAAGTGAAATCATGGTATTTTTCTTTCTCTGACTGGCTTATTTCACTTAGTATAATACTCTCCAGGTCCCTGCATGCTGTCACAAATGGTAAGATTTAATTCTTTTTTATGGCTGAGTAAGTAGTCCATTATGTAAATGTACTCCAGCTTTTTTATCCACTCATCTGTCGATGGGCACTTGGGTGGCTTCCAGCTACTATCTGGTTTGCTTTGGCCTCACCTCAGGGTGCCACGGGGTGGGAAAGAATGAGTTCAAGGTCTCTGGCAGATAGTGAGGCAGAGAAGCCAGAGGCCCTAACATCATAGCTCCAGGCAGGGAGCAGTTGCAGCTTTGAAATCACCCTTTGTTTCCTCCCCAAGAAGTGGGCTCCAGTGTTTGTCTGTTTATCTAGAGAGTAGTCCCAATGTTGTAGGTGGGGATTAAGTCCCTCCATGGGGATCACAAGGAAAGCATTCCAAAGACTCATGCATAGGAGCTTGTGGTGTGGCACGGTTTATTCGTGTGGAAATAGAAGCTGCCCCTGGGGTTTCAATATCACATCTCCCTCTGTCCTGCAGTGGAAAAGGTGCAATCTTGTCCTCAGCAGGGCCAACACAAAAGCCAGTGTCCAGAGTTTCTGCTTCATGTTAGAGCCTAGTCCTTTGGAGCCTGCATATGGCTGCTAGGCGGTCTCAGTCCCCATCCAGGTAGCTTAGTGCTGTTCCCAGCTGCTCTGGTGGCAGAGTCCACGTGAGTCCGTAGCAGCCGCTATGGCCACAGCTATAGAGAGAGAACACACAAGTGCACAGGGCGAGTGTATCACCGGGTGGGCAAGAGAAAGAGAGAGAACACTTCTTTTTTCCCCCTGGTATTATAACCAGGAGCTTGGGTTTGGGACGGACCAGGTGCCTTTTCAAAAGAACCAATCAGCTTCCCAAACGTTTGCAGACTTTGGATGGGTTTACGACACTCCCTGTTGAGACTGGCAGGCCTCTTTGGTCCAGCACCTCCTCCTGGGTCCCTCAACAATCTTGTTCAGGACAGGGGAACAGGAGGAGTGTTAATCCCCTTGGCGGAGTGTGAAGCTGTAGCTTCCTGGCAAAGCAAGCAAACAGGCTTAGATTCCCCAGTTTATTAATTACAATGTCTAGTTCCCTTTGCTCCCCTTCTGTAGCTAAATACCAATGGTAGCACTGATAGTAGTCTCTTCACGCAAGAGTTGTCCTCCTTGTTATTTTGCCCTTTTAGCCCTTTTCCTGTCTGTGTTCTCTTCATCCTGAAGTCCTTTCCTCTGTGGCTCCTCTCTCATTTTATGTCTTTATTTATTTATTTTTTTTATCCTCTCCTGAGGACATTTTTTTTTCATTGCTTTTAGAGAGGGAGAGGAAGGTGGGGTGGGGGTGCGGTGGGGAGAGAAACAAATATTGATGCAAAAGAGAAGCATTGATTGGTTGCCTCCCGTATGTGCTGGGGCTCAACCAGCATGTGCCCTGACAGGGAATTGAACCAACAACCTTTCGGTTACGGGATGACACTCCAACCAACTGAGCCACACTGGCCAGGGCAGAAATCACTTTTATATCTTTAAATAGAAAGAGATCATTAGGCAGGAAACAGGCTTTTCACTGATAGCTAAGGATACTCAAATAACATTCTTCCCCTGTCTTTGATTCTCCAGTAAAGAACAAGTTGCTTCTCATTTTTCTTCACTCCCCTATTGTGATATTAATTTCATAAGCCCTTAAAACCGATTTGCATTTCAGAAACTATGATTGAGCATTCTCTTCATTTGAGATTTTTGACATTTGATTGCTTATGATATTAGTAGTTTTCCTTTAAAACAATATGTGTTTTATTTTTGCTGTAGCACTATTCTGGACTCAGCCAGTGGTGAAGAACTTGAGCCCTGTAAGTAGACTACATTCAAGACAGTAATTTGCATTTTAAAGTGTGATTGAACCATGTCTTTGTAGAGATGACTGAAATGTGATTTGGGAAATTGGGTGTGAGCTGGTCCTGGGTTCGTCTCTTGTAGGGCCTTCTCTCTGGAAGTTTCTTGTGCTCCTTTTCTAATTTGATTCCGATACCTTTTTCATTCTGGGTCTCCTTTTATTTCCTCTCCGTCTCTCATGGGAAATATGCGAGTCCATCATAAATTTTAACCAGCTCCAATTTACAAACTTTGGTTTTAGGGAGTTAAAAACATGGGTAACCAGATTTCGTCATGCTCCAGGTGTTTTCTGATGCTGATGCCCTTTCTTTCTCTGATTTAGTTGTGGCCAGAAGGGACATCAAGGAAGGGAATGAGCGGTGAGTAGTAGAATTAATGAAATTTGACCTTTTTTAAGGAACAACGTTTTGGGTAAGATTTCAGAATAGACATCACTCTTCCTCTGTAAACACCGTGTTCAGGGTCATAATAGGTGCTCGATCTCACAACCAGGTTCAAAATATTACATTCCTTGATTCCAGCCCACTATCTAATCAGATTCTTCTTCAAAATATCTCTGAACCATCTCTTAACTTCTAGTCTCCACTGTGCAGGCCTTGATTAGTTTTTGCTCTTGTGTTAGTGCAAAAGTTTTTTTTTTTTTTTTTTTTTTAAGTGGCTCTTCACCTTGATCTCTTTGTCCTTTGATCTAGTCTGTATCCCACTTCCATGTTAATTTCCAGAGGCACTGCTGTGGCCATACCATCCCTTATTTAGATTGCTTGTCATAGGAAAGTCAAGCTGTTTAGTCCAGTAGTTAAAGTCCTCTGCGGTCTGACCCTCTCCTATCTTTCAGCATTATCTTCCTATTTAAGGAGCCCTCCGATCTAGCCAGAGCTAGATGAACAGGTGTTGCCCAGGTGCCAGACTAAAGGAGGTGCTATAATAATTACTGGAACAAATCTGAAATATGGTGCTAAATGGCTGTGGTTTCCACATCGACTCCTTAAATTTCTGTAGAAATGTGAATTGGTCATCCCTGTTCTCACCTCCCCCCCCCCACATCAAGCCAAATAGCACTGTCAAGCGGGAAAATTCTCTCTAGCTAGCTCTGATTTATCTCTGCTGATTATTTTGCAACACGTAGCCATCAAGCCTGACACCAGTGTGTGACAAGTGATTTCAAGTGATTTGAAGTCAGCAGTTGCAGTCAGCTGAAATTCTGGAATCAAATAGTGCCTCGTCTAAAGCCATCTATTGGAAATGGTCGGTTTTATTATTTATACTTGAATCAGGTTTATTGAAGTTTGGTTTACATACAGCAAAATTCACACTTTTTAGATGTACAGTTTGATGAATCTTGACATAATTCATATACTGTATTGTACACTATAGTGTAACCATTACCACGATCAAAGATGCAGAATACTTCCATCACTGTTATTTATATTTTAAATAGCTTTATCATAGATCCTTAGAAGTAATCTGGTTTACAGTATTATATATACTAAAGTCCTTATTTGATAAATTAAAAAGTATCTCTTTTTAAATAGAAAAATTGGTTTCTTTCTGCCTCTATTAGACTAAATATGTAAAGGAAATCTTTTTTAAGGGACCTGCCAGGAGTGCCCACAGATCTTGGCTCAGTGCTGGGAAGCTTCTCTCTATGGGATACTATAGGAAGGGTGGATTTGGGGAGGAAAGTGATGAGTTCACTTTGGGACATGTTGGAATTAAGGGGCCTATAGGCAGGGCTGGTATTCAAAACATTTACCAACCAGTGGAGTACAGAGAGAGATTAGGTAGGATGGCTGCCTGAGTGGTCAGAACAGACACCATCAATCAACCATTGGGAAGGCTATTCCTGTGCATGCTGGTGAAAAATAGACCCTACACACCGGACGTCCAGGTAAGGAGTTGGACTTGAGGAGCTAAAACTCAGAAGCAAAGTTGCGCTGCATAGAATGGGTTGGACCAGCAGATGGATACTGCTTACACAGTCCCAAGGAACTGATCAGGTTGGTATGAAAAGGCTGTGGCTAAACTCTGGGAAGGAGTTGAGGGAAAGAAGTGAGGTCAACAGGATAGCAAAGACCTATCAACTTGGCAGCTTAAAAGTGGTGAATATGGTAGAAACGGATGGATGGATTTGTATGTGTAACAGGTGTAGACAAGTCCCCTAGCCATCCTCATCATAAAGGTGTATCAGGCTTATTGTACACTATTTGGGAAATACAGAGAGGTGGCAAATTTCAACCTTCTGGAACCTCTGACCTGAATACCAGGGAATGAAGGCCCCAGAGGGGTGGGGTGCTCGCTTGGCACCAGCACCCTGGGTGGTACAGGGGTACTGCTGAGGTTAACTCCTGCCAGAGCAGTCTGTCACTGAGGGGGGGTGGTGCTGGCTCGGGGCACGGGGGAGAAGGAATCTGCCCTCTACTGTTCTCAGGCAGCTGGATGTCGATGTTAACCTTGGTGTTGGAATGCATGCCCTCTGGTAGCCCGTTTCACTCTCAGTACTTGACAGATACCTCCTCCTGAAAGGACTGAGACAGATGGAGAGGTTGAATAGAAAGATGGAAAGTCAGGAATAATGATTGAGTGGCTCCAAGGAAGGGTAACAGAGTTGCTGCAGGAAAACAAACGAACACATTCCCAAACAATCCCAGTCGTTGGAGAAAAGGTAGCAAATGTCGCAAAAAGAATGTTGCATTCACGCTTCTCTTTGGTGTTTCCCTATCTCATCACTCAGCTGCATGATGACTGACTTGGACTCTGATGAGCAGCTGCCTTACAAGAAGGAAGCCAAGTTCCTCAAATTCCATAACCAAGGCAAGTATACCGCAACCCTAGAGAAGCAGCTGAACTCTGCGGGCTCGTCCGTCACACACAGGCATTTCAGCATAAGGCAGCTGTTGGGCCATTCTGCCACCATTGCTTTCCTCCTGTGCGCTGGGTGTGGATGTGGCTGGATGCCCGCACCCCTTGGTAGATTTCCTAACATGGCTGCAGCTGCTCCTGCTGCTGCCTCAGACCTGGGCATTTCTCTTAGTAGAGTTCTCACCTACGTAGCACTATATCGAGGGAGCAGAGGGAAGCGAGTCAAGACCAGGGACTGTGAAGAGTGAAGGCAGGCTGCTCTGCTCCTCCTCCTTCTGCCTCTCATTCTTCTCTCTGTGGGAGTGATAAAGAGGAAAAAACTGGCATGGGCTCCTTTCTGTCCCACGGAGACTTGAGTGGGTGATGACCATGGGCCAGCAGGTGGTGACTTCTAAGGGAATCACGCTTTCCCCATCTAGCTCTTTGTCTTTGCCTTCCGCTACTTCCTTTGTGCTTTCTAGAGATTCCTGTTTTTCTCACAGCCTGTTTTCAGAGGCCACTCCCTGCCTCTGTGGATGCAGACATCCTTTTAACTTGTGGGAGGTGTGGAGCTTCACTTCCTGGCTCAGAACCTCCTCAGAGGATGGGAAGATGAAGGAAGACTAGGAGCTTCTTACGCATCGGGGATGGTATTTTATTCATCTTTGTTTGCTCAGTACAAGGTGTAGGCCAGGATACGTCAGTGCCTAGTTCAAGTACTGGCTACTCCTCTGATAACTGCCCAAGGGCGACCATTAGCTAGAGTTTCCTAGCTAACCTGGGATATGAGAGCAGGGGAACGAGAGGTGGCTTAGAATCTTATTCTGCCGCTTTCCCCCCTGTCCACTCAAATTTCATTTCTTCCTTTTCTCTGGCTGTGCCTGAACAGGACAGAGGTCCAGGTGCTGCCATGCAAAGGGGTTCCCCCAGGGAAGTAGCTGTAGGCTAAAGCATGAGCGATGGAGCCAGAAACCAATTCATCACCCTAGGGCACTGGGTGCTGACTCCTTGAATCAGAAGATCCATAGTCTCTTGAGGGTGAACTTGCAACTCAGGCTGCTCTTGCCTCTCTGATCAGTGGGCTGTACCTGTGAGCATCCACTGCAGTCATGTGGGGACGAAGAAGGCCCCAAAGAACTGTCTTTGTCTCTTTACTGTTCTCCACATGCGTTTCCTTTGTTACTGTAATGAATTTTGGTAATTTGGCAGAAAAAAAAAAGGGCCCGGAGAGCTTTAACCACATACTTCCCGTCTCACGTCTAACCGCACAAGGTCATTTTCAGGGATTGTAAGCAGCGTGTCCCTACTATTCTTATTTTTAGAATTTCAACTGCAGGTGGGAAATCTTTTACATTTTCTAGGAAAAATGACTTTACCATAGGAACACCCACTCCTTTCTCTTCCCTTATTGCATATCTAAAGTTCTTTGATAATTCATATAATGGATGAGGGTCTCAATATATATTCTCCCAAATCTGCAATTTTACAATAAAGAATTTTTGCACCATAAATACGTTTTCATATCTTGCCTATGCTCTGGTTTATATTTTTTACATTGAGAATCATAGAAACCTAGAAGCTGAGCTCTGAACAGACCTCTGAAAGCATCTGGTGTTAGACATGCTACCCCTCATGTGACCTTCTGAATGTCCCCAGGGTCTCTCAGTGCTGACATCAGGACTTAACTCCTCTGTCTTACACCAGTGGTTCTGAGTGCTTTGCACTTAGGGATGAGTGAGAAAATTACATTTTGGTAGCAAGCATAGAATTGCCAATTTTTAATTTGTGCAATGATGGAAATATGCTCCAACTATCACCATAATTTCATAAAGTAAAAAGCATCGAAAGTTTTGTGAGGACTTAATCTCAAAATGAAGGACAGTCCTTTAAATTATAGAAATTGAACCTGATGGGAAAAACCCACTCTATTATTCTGTTGTCTCTTATTTTTCTGTGGACCAGTGAAAATATACAAGTCTGCACAGCTGCTGTGTTTGGAAACCTCTGAGCACCTACATCGTGCTGTTCAGAGAATGTGATTTGAAAATTGCCACTGGACTTGGGTTGCTGTTTAATCTGTCCCTGTTCTCTGTAAAGCAAAAAAACTAATAGAGGGAAAAGAATCTAAAATAACTGATTGTTAACTGTGATTCATAATGCCACAGTTTCCTGCTTGTTAAATTTCTCCTCAATAATCTGGTTGGAGGCCTCGGTGGGGGTGGAGGAAGTCTGCTTATATGTGATTGTGCCTCTTGAATTTCAGATGAGATTCTGGAAGATGTATCTGATACTGATGAGCAGTCTTTGCCCCAGGAGTTGCCAGCACCCATCAGTGATGATGATGCTAGTGACATGGAGTCCCCTGTGACAAGAAGAGACAGTTCATCTATTCAGGACCAGATTTCCTTAATTGAAAAGATGATGATGCAGTTTGCTATCTCCTCATTGGAGCCATCTAATACTGGTGGAAATCTCTCCCACCCACCAAATGATCTTCAGGCTGGACAAGAGAGCTGCACAAAGAGGCCAGCTGATGAGCATATTAAACCTGTGGAGGACCAACCAAAGAATACGAAATGTAAAACCAAGCATATATGTGTGACACCTGGTAAGCTGGTCAACGCAAGTATCCCTGTCCCCTGGAATGTGCCTGGCCCATCCAGTGTGCCAGCTGTGCCTGCCTTGCCCTTTCCTCTGCATATGCCTGTCTTGTGGGGTCTGCCTTTCCTGCCTACCAGCCCTGTGCTATTTCAGTAGCTATCCGGTAGCCAAAGGAGGCCACCATTGCAATGAAGAGGTTCTTTCTAGGAATGGGGCGGAACACCCAAGTCTTAGTAGTCACCATTCCATCTGCCTAGAGTGCTTTCTCCCTGAGCCTGTTGTCCCGAGAATATCCCATTTTTCTGAGGACCCAGCCCAGTTGTCACTTCCTATAAGAAGTGATAAGTCAGAGTTGCTCCTCCTTCCTGGGTTCCCACAGTTCTTAGACCCGCCTCTACTAAGGCACTCCTGCTCCTGTGACTCATTGTATGTCTTGGGGCCTGTGACAGAATCCTACCCAGCTTATTCCGCTGGCAGCTCTGCATCACCAGCCGTAAAATCTTTCATGCTGACTGATGGAGCAGTATGCGGGCTTCAGACAGACCGTTGTTGCTTGTAGATGTTGCTCTGGGCTTGGTTGTGGGGGCTGCTCCTGGGTTTCTGTCAGTTGCTTGATGGCACCAATTTTCAGGGAACAAACGAACTCTTATCTCTTTAACTGTTCTCTCTCCAGCTGTTCCTACAGGACAAAAGGGGACTCAGCCTTCAGAGAAAATTCAGCCTCCAAAAAGAAAGCGGGCTGAGCCAGCCGAGCCAGCCGAGCCTCCGAAGAGAAAACGGGCTGAGCCAGCCGAGCCAGCTGAGCCTCCGAAGAGAAAGCCAGCCAAGCCAGCCGAGCCTCCGAAGAGAAAACGGGCTGAGCCAGCCGAGCCAGCCGAGCCAGCCAAGCCTCCCAAGAGAAAGCGGGCTCAGCCAGCCGAGCCTCCCAAGAGAAAGCGGGCTCAGCCAGCCGAGCCTCCCAAGAGAAAGCGGGCTCAGCCAGCCGAGCCTCCCAAGAGAAAGCGGGCTCAGCCAGCCGAGCCAGCTGAGCCTCCCAAGAGAAAGCCAGCCGAGCCTCCGAAGAGAAAACGAGCTGAGCCAGCCGAGCCAGCCGAGCCAGCCAAGCCTCTAAAGAGAAAGCGGGCTGAGCCAGCCGAGCCAGCCGAGCCTCCGAAGAGAAAACGGGCTGAGCCAGCCGAGCCAGCCAAGCCTCTAAAGAGAAAGCGGGCTGAGCCAGCCGAGCCAGCCAAGCCTCCCAAGAGAAAGCGGGCTCAGCCAGCCGAGCCTCCCAAGAGAAAGCGGACTCAGCCAGCCGAGCCTCCCAAGAGAAAGCGGGCTCAGCCAGCCGAGCCTCCCAAGAGAAAGCGGGCTCAGCCAGCCGAGCCTCCCAAGAGAAAGCGGGCTCAGCCAGCCGAGCCTCCCAAGAGAAAGCGGGCTCAGCCAGCCGAGCCTCCCAAGAGAAAGCGGGCTCAGCCAGCCGAGCCTCCCAAGAGAAAGCGGGCTCAGCCAGCCGAGCCTCCCAAGAGAAAGCGGGCTCAGCCAGCCGAGCCTCCAAAGAGGAAACTCCGAGCAGCAAGATCTCAACAGCCACGACACCAGCATGAGCATGAGTATGTGCTGCTTATGTTCAACCGAACAGGAATTGATTGCCTGATAGTGAGATATTAAGTAGCCCACTGGGCACATGTTGAGGGATTCAAGGGGGTGAAGGAGTCTGGTAGGGGAAGGGGCCAAAGTTTCCATCCCTGAAATGGGAAGGCATGAGCAGGAGGAGTCTGCTGACCGCCTCCTCCCTGTCCCCTAACAGAGCTGGACAAAGACCCCTGCAGTTCCCCAGGCAACTGGAGCCCTTTAGCCACAGCAGCTGTTCTGGCCTCTGAGGTTTTCTTTGTCCTTTAATTTGGGTAAAAGAGTGATGTGTAACCAAACAAGATACTATTTTTATCCTCAGCCTCATGGCCACCAGTTTGCCCTCAACCAAAGCAAACGCAGTGGAAGTGGTGAGAAGACAGAACAGATGTGTTGTCTCAATCCACTGGGATCAGAGGGAGGGCAGAGTCAGGATTGTCTTCCAGGTTTTTCTAGTGCTTTGGCTGAACTCAGTTACTCTGACTACTTGTATGTGTTCGTGCAAATTTTTCAAGCTTTATTAGATGTTAGCGTGAAATAGATTGTTTATAGTTCCTTTATTTTTATTAAGCTATATATAAGTGATCCTGAAAACAATGGGCCATTTAGACCAAAGGTATGCTAATACTTAAAGGAAGCGAGGAATTGATACATTTTCTCATTTGGATCCCAGGAATTGCTCATTTTTTTCCTTAATAACATGATGCAATAAGCAGAACTTCCTTTGTTTTTTACTTGCGTTCAGGAGTAATACATACTTAGATCTTAATTACCTTACAAGAGAAGGGATATAGTTGAAGGATTGTCTGTTTATTTTTTTACCCATGGTTTGGGTCCATAAATGCATCTGAAGGGGAGAAAAATGATGTGTCAAACATTGGGCAACAGAGCAACTTGGGCCTGAGGAGAGGCTCTGGTTCTGCGCTTCTCTCTGGGCAAGGTAGCTGACAGCAGCTTGGCTTATTCTCTATTAAGATGGCTCCCCTTTCAGCAAAGTTTCTCCTCTGGATTCCTAGATACGTATCTAAGCCGCTTTGCCTATAGGAACGTGTGTTTTGGGTCACTGCCCGGTTGCTTGACTGGAGAGTGTAACAAAAGAAGAAGCTTACCCTTTGTCATTTTTCTCTGCATCATGCAAAGGAGGCTAGCCTGTCTGGACTGCTCCTTGTTGTTTTGGTACTTCCTGTTTCAGTCTGTAGGCTTCCTGTTGTGCTTAGCATCGTTCTTATGGAGGCTGCTTACTGGTCATCGTATCTGATGTTCCCATGTGGGGTCTTGTTGACTCCTCTGATGTGGAGATGCTCAGCCTGCAGTCAAGTGGCACAGACATTGAGGTGAAGGTGTGCTAAGCCACAAGGCCCGCTTCATGTGTGCACAAACACCTACAGGGTCCTGTTCTTGCTGAGGTCTGCAGAGGGTTTAGGTCTTCATCTACCGCCTTTTCTGATACAAATTTGCTTTCCGAACTAAGTAACTTGAGGCAGAAATGTTAGTCCTTGGGATGAAGAACCTTCCTTTAGCTGCATTTGCCCGATGGGGTACTTTTTCCCTCTCTCTGCCTCAGCCACCTCACATAGGGTTTATTTTGTGACTTAAGGGTTAATGAGTGTTCTGTTAAATCAGAAACTCTCCTCCCCATGTTTGCTCATGTGTTATCTTTCCCGCTCTGTGGTTCATCTCTTTGGACTTACGGATTATTCCCAGCCAAGACAAAAATACTTTAGTTTCAACAAATAGTTATGACAAGTGCTAGTCCTTTCTTTGTGGACCACTACTCTTTGTGCATTTGAATTAGGCCTTGAAAGGTGGGGCAGCAATAGTGGTCTAATGGAAAGACCACGAGATTTGGGTCAGGAGATTGTGTCTGTGTGAACTTTGGCTAAGTCACAACCTTTGAGCTTCAGTTTCCTTATCTGCAAAGTGGATATCATAAGACTGGTGGTAATTTCTTTGGATGGTGGTTGTGAGGATTGGCTATCATGAAGCAAAAGGAAATTCTTGGCAAATTATAAAGCACTACACAGATAGTTGTTTTTCATGGAGACACAGTCATTCCAGGCTATGGGCAAATAGGTTAAACCGAGGCCTGAAGGAACTGTGGGAAATCGCAGTTCCCATCCAGGGCACATTTGAGTTTCCCACTTTGTTCAGAGTGGTAATGGCAGCTGGAAATAGAAATCAAAGACCAGCTTGACCTGGGCCTTGATTGCCAGGCCAAGAAGTCAGTGGGACATAATTGGAACATGGCTGAGGAAAATTAATATGGAGGTATGTTTGTGGGTTCCATTAGAAGCAAAAGAGCCTGGAGGCAAGGAACACAGAGGAATGCTCTCATATCCCATAAAGAGGTGGGGGACAGGAACTTTATCTACGGTGGTGACAATAAGGTGGGAAGGAGACAGCGGTTTGCCTTCGTGCACGATTGGACATAGGATGAGGGAGAAGTGAATTAAGGCTTTGAGGTTTTCCGCCTGTTAGAACACATTGAGCTGGAGATGTGCTCATATCAGCCAGTTGGAAAATTGCATCAGACAGTTCATCGTAAACTCAGAACTAGACCTCGGGAGAGAGATTGAGACTGAAGATGTACGTGTGGGAGCACTCCTGTTGAGGTTAAAACCATAGGCCTTGCATCTCTGAGCATATGTAAGGAATGAGGAGGAAAAGGCTGTAAATGGAACCTTGGAAAACACCCTCATATAAGGAGCTGGAAACAGGAGGGATCAGCAGGTTTTCCAAGTCTTTCTTGACCTGCGCACATGTATTTCTTCTACATATTTCTTTAGCCATATGAGACTCACTTGAATTTTCTTCCATAGGCAACTTAATTGCAACATACCTGGATGTTTTTTGCGTGACATTGAAAAGTTAAAGGAGTATTCTGGAAGGAACTTCAAGAGAAATAAAGATGAACTGGTCAACAGATTGTATGCCCTGTTCAACAAGACTATCTTCAATAACAAGGTAAAATCAATGAAGAAGCCCTTATTGAGCACCTGCTACATGCCCAGCACTCTTGGGTGTTGTGAGGTGTGCAGATGTGCTAAGTACATGTCCTGTCCTTGGGTGGGGAGATGAGACATGCTTGTGTGAAAGAAATAGAGAATGTTTGTGGTTTATAATACATGGTACAGACTGTTACTGCCACAGGAGACCAACAGAGAGGAAATCACTGAGTGCCTGAGTGGTCAGGAAGTAGGATTGCCTGGAGGAAGTGAGACTCCTTCTGGTTCTTGAAGGATGGTAAGTGGAGGGAAAAAAAAAAAAACAGTGATGGGGGACAGGGCATCTGTTGAGGTTTGACTATCTGGAAGAGAGGGTTCCTGTTGAAGAATAATGTGACCTTGGGCAAGTGACTTAAGTCTTCTTGGCCTCAGTTCCCTTGTCTGTAAAATGGGGACAATCATAGTACCTCCTACTTCATAGAATTATTGTTTGGCCTAGGTAAGTTAATACACCCGAAAGGCCTAGAACAGGACTTATGATACAGTCAGAAATACATGTTGGCTTTTTTTTTTTTTTTTTTTTTTGGATAGCATAGGATTAGATAATGGAAGGCCTCGGGAATCAAGCTGAAGGAGCTTCGGTTGACATCAGTAGGCACCACTGCACAGGGACACGATAGGAAGTGGCTGCTGAAAGAAGCTCCTCTGTCAGAAGCAGGGGTATGACCAGATTGAAGAGAATCTGGAGGCAGAGACAGACCCTTCGGGCATGATGTTTTTCAGACTTTATCATCTCTGCAGGGAAAGTTCTATTGTTCTAAAGGCTCCATTCTTTGGTGCCTTTCTTGATGTCACATCAGATGGCTGATGAGCGGAACCCGTTGTGCCACTGAACTCACACACGGGTCACATCTACGCCAGCTGGCTTGTCCCTCCCTCCTTGGCTGCCCCCGATTTGGTCTCCGTGCTGGGGAGCACAAACCTTGGCTGCACTCCAAGGTGCTCTCAGCGGTCTGCCTCGTGTCCTGATGGCCTGCTAGTTGTCTTTACCTGGGCTTCTGCTTGGCTTTTATTCTCCCCAGAAGTTTTCACTTTGCAAAACTCTTGAGTTAACATTTTCTGGTCCACTTAGAACTGCTTTCTCATTCACTGTTTGCTTGTTCTTCTCAGCTGCCAAAGAAAATGGACATCTACTGGAATAATAAGATGCTGAGTTCCGCTGGCGTGTGCATCTCTTGCCTATTCCGTAACCCAGAAGAGCACTACTCTCAGATTATTATTTCTTCTAAAGTCTGCGACTCTGCAGGTAATGGCAGGAGCATGGCAGCTGTCCTGTTGGGCTCTTTTCTTCTGACACTGCACCTGTTGAGTTACTCTTAGTTGCTGGTGTTCTCTGGCAGCCTGCAGCACAGCTCTGCCTGCCTGTCACTCCTGGGTGGACAGGCCTACTGTGTGTTGCTTAGGGGATACTGTTATTGGATGTTTCTCCACCCCTGGGAGTCCCACTTGTCCATCTTTCTAGTAGGCCTTTCTCTCTACAGCTCCCTGCTGACAGCAGCAGCAGCTTCATTCTCCCAGTAACTGAGGTTCAAGGTCCCCTGTATCTAGCCAATCACCAAATCTTCATAATGACTCTCCTATCATTATTCCTCCTCCATCTTTGCCTCTGCCCAGGTATGGGCCCTCGTCACCTCCCTCTTCTCCCTGCACCGTTCAGTCTCCTGCACACTGCATTGCTTTCCTGCTAAGAAACCTAGGGCTGGCCAGTGCCTTGAACCTGGCTTTCATGGCCACATCCTAGTCTACCGCTATGCCTCTCACCTCTCAGCCAGCCTGGGCTCCCACTGCTTCACCACTAGCTTATGCTCCGGTGAGGCTGGCTTCCCACTGACGTTCAGAATGGATCGCATGCTTTTCCTGGCCTCAAACTTTGTTCACATTGTTCATGCCTGGAATGGCTTTTTTCATTTTGCAAATCCAATCAATTGTTAAAGTCCCAGCTCAGATCCCAACTTCTCCATGACGCTTCTCCTGACCAAATCCCATGGCCAGGGTGATTGCTTCCCCACCCTGTCCACTTACATTCCTGGAGAATGGAAAGCCGGTCTTGGCCAGAAGTGTTTCTGACAGTGACATCCCACAAAAAGATGAGCAGGTTGGAACTGCTTCAAAAACACTCACCCTCTCAAGGTTCGCTGCATTGACCATATTGATAGGCTTAAAGTGGGTAGAAATTTCACTTTCAGAATCCTGGCAACATAACACTTGCTCCTACCTCTGCATGTGCTTATCTATGATGGCTTTCTTGTCTGGTGGGGTGGAGAGTCCAGGGCTGGTTGGGTAGTGACCCAAAGGGAGTCAGTAGAAGTGCTCATGGTTTCTTTTTATTCCTCTTTCAAGACCGAGTCCGAGATACTTTGGTCCATGAACTATGCCATGCAGCCACCTGGCGGCTGGATGGCATCCGTGATTTACATGGTAAGCACTGGAAAAACTATGCCAGAATGTGCAACATGGTGCACCCAGAGCTGCCCTTGATCACCCGTTGCCATAACTACACGGTTAACTACAAGATTTACTATGAATGTACCAAGTGCAAAGCCAGGTAAGACCCTTATCCTCAGACTTTTCCCAGTGATTTTTTTTTTTTTTTAGAGAGGGGAAAGGAGGAAGAAAGAGAGGGAGAGAAACATTAATGTGTGGTTGCCTCTCACATGCCCCCAACTGGGGACCTGACGTGCAACCTACTCATGTGCCCTGACTGGGAATCAAACCAGTGACCCTTTGGTTTGCAGGCCAGTGTTCAATCCACTGAGCCGCATCAGCCAGGGCTCCCAGTGATTTTTTTTACTATGGCCTCCAAGTGGCTCTTCAGTGATTTCTATCGGCTCTCTGACTTGAGGAGTAAATAAAACATCTCTACTCCTTTCCATGTCCTCTTTTCTCCAGTCTCTCCTACTCTGAGCTGGCCTGACCCCTGCTGCTGTTTTGGTGTCCTGCTCTCAGAGAACCCCCAGAAAAGTCTGGCTTTGGACCCAAAGCCAGCAGTTCAGAGGACAGGCCGAGTTAGAGTGACTGACCCTTTGCTGTGTGGTGTCGCTTTCCTCTTTAGGATTGGCCGCTGCACCAAGTTGCTGAAAACCAAGCTCTATACCTGTTCCACATGCAAGCGCAAGGTGGTCATGCTGCCGTTAACTTGCAAAGATGGAACCCCCGTCAGGTCGCGTGTTAGACCCTTCTCCAGGTATATGCAACAGCATTACAGAAACATCAACGAGGATGAGAACGACGTAAACCATGGTGATGTGATGAGAAAGCTCAGCAAGAGTTATTTTGTCTGCAAATAAGAAAAAGCCCTTTGAGTTGCCAAGTATATGAAACAGCATTACAGAACCATCAAGCAGGCAACGAAAGGCATAACCGATGGTGATGTGATGAGAAAGCTCAGCAATTATTTCATCTGCAAGCAAAACAAAACACTTTGAGTTTATGAGAGGATATCTGTATGAGCCTAGTCCTTTGATTGAGAAGAAAGTTTGGAAAAATAGTTGTGTCTGTAAGTTACATTAGAATTTAAATCCTTCTTATAGCTTCATATTGTTAGTGATCTTTAATCAAGTGTTCTGTTGTTCAGTACATTGTGCCCTTGGATGTACTTGGAGGCCCTTTGGACCCACCATGTGTCTTCCTTACACTCTATGGTTGTAACGAGTACAACATACTTACACCCCATAGTTGTGATGTATAGAACAAAATGCAAAGGCAAAATACATTTTTGAGAGTGGCCTGTTGAGAGAATACGAATAACATTCAGTTGAGAGAATGAGAACATTGGAAAGCGAACATGTTTAACTCCTTAAGTGCCAACGTCGCTGTGAGCGACACTGATAAATTTTTTCAAAAGTGCCAGCGTCGCTCCCAGCGACTCCTTTTTCGATGGCTATAAAATGTAAATGACAATGGAATAACTTGTATTTTATGTTCTGTTCTTTTTTTTTTTTTTGTACCTCAGATTATATATTGATAAAAATTTTTTTTCATGTTTACGCAAATTTCGAGGTACGCACGGCACTCAGAAGATTAAAAAAAAACATACTTCATCAATTTACTCTTGTCATCTGGGCCAATGTAATTGTTCATAATATAGAAAAATAAAGTGTTTTCTGCAATTCACTCATTAGCAAAGTCTGTTCATTAACAACCTGTGCTGAAAGCAGAACAAGCCATGGAGTCTTCTTTCTGTCTGGGACCCCGGGCATCTGAAGCTCTCCTGCATGTGCCAGAAAGAGCATTCTCTGTTTGGGGTTTTTCTCTGATTCTTGTGACTGCTCACAAGGTTTTCAGCAGCTGCCCCACCTCTGGGAGCTCTCTGGGATGTGGATGGAATCAGTGTTGTTATTTGTTGCCTATTGGTGTTCTAACAAATTACCACAGACATGCGCGTATTATCTTAAAACTCTAGGTCAGGAGTGGGCACAGACCTCACTGAGCTGTAATCCAGGTGTGGGCAGGGCTGTGCTCCTTTCTGGAGGCCCTGAGGTGGGGGGCATAGGGGGAGCAGTTTCTTTGTATATTTCAGCTGCTAGAGGCTGCTGCAGTCCCTGGTGTGTGGCCCCTTCATCCATCTCCAAAGCCTGCGACGTCTGTTTCTCTGGCTCTCTCCCATTCCACCTCCCTCTTTTACTTTTAAGGATCCATGTGATAACATTGGGCCCACCTGGATAATCCAGAAGCTTCTTTCCAAGTCAACTGGTAGACAACTTCAGTCCCCTTTGCCACGTAAAGTAACAGCTTCCAAAGTTCTGGGGAGTAGAGTATAGACACATCTTTGCTGGTCCGGTGTCATTGCTTTTTTTAGAGGCTGGATGTGTTCTGTCACTGTCCCTCCTTCCATCCTTCCTTTGTTTTGTGAATGCTTAGTGTTCCTTTAGTGACCACACATGGAAGTCTAACCAGCAGTCTAGATGGGATCGGTTGTGCACACAGGGTGGTGGAACAAGCTTTCCCAGCTAGATCCTTGGGTGGCTCCTCAGTAGTCCCGCCTCCAGCCATATCTGTTGTCTCAGTGAAGGCCCGGCCAGCCTGTGAGACTGGATCATTGGCACGCTGCTGACTTAAAGGGAGCTGACAGTGCCGTGGTTCCACCCCCACGAAGGGAGGGTCTGGGACCCTGTCTGAACTCAGTAACCCTGTCACATGCCTTCCTGGGGAGCCCTGGTCATTTCTTCCATGCAGTTCCACCCTAGCTATAGCCATGGAAAAATGCTGCTCACAGCCCACTCCAGGGGGCCTTTGTGCTAACGACTGTTGGCTAACCATCAGATCTCATTGCTTTTCTTCCATCCCACTGCCATTTCCCTAGTAAAAGCCTGCAGTACCTATAACCTGACTAACCATGACTGCCTTCTAATTAGTCTTTATAATACCATCACCTGACTCCAAACTAGCTTTCAGTTTTGTGTTCAACGCTTCCCTTCCTGAATCCTTTATTCTGCTGGGACCACATCTAATTCCTCCAGTAAGCATTGCTCTTTTCAGTCTTCCCACCTTTGCTTCTGCCCTCCCTTCTGCCTGGAAACACCATCTTTCCTTCTTTTTGCCCTGGAAATAGCGCTTGCCTTTTATTTTAAGGTCTGTTCATTTCTGTCTTCAGGAAGCCTCCCCAAATGGCTCCAGCCACAGTTCTCTGACCCCAGGTTTGCTGTGTGCACCACGTGTTTGCCTCGTGGCCTAGACTGCGGGGTGTTGTTATGTCTTGTGCATCCTCCCTGCTCTCCTCAGCATCTGGAGTGCAGGAACCATGTCTTATTTATGTCTGAAGGCCCCTTCCCTAAAACATGCCTGCTCAGTGTCCAGCAACCCGGTTGACTGTTTACCCTGCACCCATGTACCTAGGTGCTTCCCTACGAATGACGGAAGTGCCCAGGACGGCAGAGAGTGGGCCAGACATGAACATTAACACAGGCAGCATTGGTTGGCACAGTGCCAGGCACAGGCAAGGAGCAGCAGGAAGGGCGTCCCGGAGCCTGGGAAGGGCGGGCTGGAATGATGCACTACTAGTACACCTTGGTCCCGATGCTCTTGTTTATTGAAAAGTCTTAAGCATAGAATTTTAGACATAAAAATGAGCAAAGACAGAGGTCTTGAGGACCATAGCTGGTCACTTCTGGGCTGAAGGTCTGGGCCAAGACTCCACAGGGGCAGCTTCCACCATGCTGTGTGCCTTAAGCTCCTTGCATATAGGGAAGGCCAAGGTCTAATTACTGGGTAAAGAGGGCGGTGGGGCTCTGGGGAGCCAAGGAAAGAAGGGTCTCAAGGCAGCCATCTCTCAATCAGCAGGATGGGGCTTGGCAACTAAGGAGCAGTGACGGACGTCCCCAGAGCCAGGAGGGTGCCCCCTGTGAGACCTGGTGGTGCTAGGGCTGCCAGGAAACCCCAAGAGTACGCACCTGGGGAGCCAGACCCAGGGGAGAGGGAGGGAGGGGTTTGGAACATGGTGGGAGTCAGGCTGTGTGATGAAAGGCTCACCCCCCCCAGCCCAGCCTCACAAGCCTGTGTAGGACGCCTCTGTGGTTTCAGACCAGGATGAATCCCGGCGGGAAGATGGCAGCTGCCGCTGGTGCCCACTCTGGCCCAGGCAGCGCAGACGTAGCAGTAGCGTCCACATCCGCTCTCGGAACTTGACACCCACGAAGGCATAGAGCAGTGGGTTGAGGCAGCAGTGCATATAGCCCAGGCCTGAGGTGATGGACCTGGCCACGTCCACACGGCTTTCTCGGCTACAGTTGCGGACCAGGGCCTTCATGTCCGTGAGGATGTCCACCAGCACCACCAAGTGGTACGGGGTCCAGCAGAGGGCAAAGGCCACCACTACCACCACCACCAGCCGCATGGCTCGCAGCCGCCTCTGGCCCCTGGAGACGAGCAGCACAGCCAGGATGCGGGCATAGCAGTAGGCCATGACCACCAGGGGCAGCAGGAACCCAGCCAGCAGCTGCAGTAGGCGCAGAGCCGTGTGGCCCATCTGTGGGAAGTTGTACTGGCACTGGGTGACATTGAGGCGGATGTCATGGTGGACCGACAAGAAGATAAAGTCAGGGAGGGCAAAGAGCAGACAGAGCCCCCAGACAACTATACAAGTGAGGGCCACGCGGGCGGGGGGGCCCCGGCGGTAGAGCTGGGTGGCATGCACTATGCTCAGGTACCTGTCAAAGCTGATGCAGGCCAGCAGGAGGGCCCCTGCGTAGAAATTGATGTTGAAGAGGGCACCTGCCACTTTGCAGAGCGCAGAGCCGAAAACCCACTGGACTGCAGCGTTCACTGCCCAGAGTGGGAGGGTTAGCACTAGCAGGGCGTCAGCCACAGCCAGGTGGAGCAGGAAGGTGTCGGTGCTACTCAGGGCCGCTCGCTGGCTCAGCAGCACGGCCGCCACTGCGCCGTTGCCCAGCAGCCCTAGCACGAACAGGAGGCCATAGAGGGCTGGCAGGAAGGCCTTGTCAAAGTTCAGGCTGAAGTCTTGTGGGCAGGGCGATGAGTCGCAGCAGATGTAGCTCTCGTTTTCTCCTCCATAGTCAGAGGAAGAGCTATAGTTTTCCAGCAACAGGGCAGTATCAGAGCCTAGGAACTCGAGGTGGTCACTGAACTGTGGAGAGAGGGAGGGAGGGACGGAGGATACAGACCCTGTACACAGACTCCTTCCGAAGTTTAGCCGCTCTACTGCAAGGCAAGCTCTGAGGCCAGGGCCACACCCTGTAATTGTCCCCACCTTTCTTCCAACGCCACGCCTCCTGAATGCCTTGGGTGCACCCTTGGCTCTACCAAGTAACTGCTCAAAGGTTGATTTGCCCTCACCCTTGGGGCCATGCCTTTAGCCCAGGGATTGCGGGCTGGACGAAAGCTTTCCTCCTGTGCCAAGAGCCCTCCCTGCTCCCCCTCCCTTTTCTCCTTTCTCTTCCTTTAAGGCTTGCTGTTTTCAGTGTCCCGGCCACACCTAGTTCTACCACCTCCCTTCCCACGTACCACCCCACTATCTCCTAGTCACTGGACCTACTCTTCCCTACTCAGCCCTAGTCTGGGGACCCCAACTTCCTGTTCCCCAGGGGGCCCCTGCATAAATCACTGTACCCCCCATGCATGCTTTCTGCCCCTTCTTTCCCTCCCTTACACCAAGGACTGCCACCCACCGGGTGCTCTTCCAACAAGCTCTAGCAGAAATAGTCTTTCCCCCTCTTCTCCCACAAACCACCCCAGAGCGGCAGGCCTCCCCAGGGCCAGTCCAGTCCAGCACAGAGGAGTCAAAGTTCCAAGTCAGAACTGAAGGGCGCCTTGGAGGGTGTTAGGGATAATCCTCTATCTCCTGGATTTTGCAGGTGAGACACCAGCCATAGAGGGGAAATGACTCACTGGGTGGTCATTGGCACAAGTCAGCAGCCACGGTGGGCTCTTAATTCCCTGTCTGGTGCCCCTTCTACATTCTACACAACTGCTGCATTTTCTACCTACTCACCCACCTTCTGCTGGTGCTGGCTCATGGGCCAGCCCTGCCAGTCCCCTATTGTCCTGGGCTCTCCATCCTGACAGTGGCCTGGCCTGGCTGGACAGTGGCACTTACCTCAGAGAACATGGTTGGACTGGTGCTCTGGCTGCCAGGCGCGTGCTGCCTGTCTTTCTGCTTGGTGCTTGTGGTTGGGAACCTGTGCTGCACAGAGGAAGTGAGGGTTTCGTGTGGTTCTCGACAGCCTCCTCTTCCATGGGTTATGTACACCAGACCTCTCTAGAGCCAATGCCATGGAGCTCCCATCCCAGCCATTCCCCTGGCTAGGGAAGCTGCCTAGGGCAAGAAAGTCTGAGGCCTCAGGAAGGGCAGAGGCAGGGCCTCCCAGGGGACAGGTCTGAGGGAGAAGCAGCGCTGCTGGAAAGTGAAGGACAGCCCTGCCTCCCACAGGGAAAGGACTGCTTCTCTTGCACTGGTGCAGCCAGCGCTCAAATCAGTGAGAATTTATGCTCATTCGTCCGGGGCTGGAGTCCATTTTTGCCTGATTGTAGAATGGACCACTAAACATGTTAGGACTGTAAAGGATATTGCCCTTCTTTTAAAAAATCAAAGTGTTGAAAAGAAATTAATGACACTAAATCTAGTCCTTTACTATTGCCCCTTCTTGCTAATCAACAGGGGCAAGGACTAGTAACAACCTTGCTATGTGCCAGATGTCGCTTTTGGTGCTTTCTCTGTCACTACCTCATTCCAACCACACAGCTCTCTTGTCGGAGTGGGCTGGGGGGGCTATCCTTATGACTAATCCAGAAAGGAGAAAGGTCTTCACCAGGTGGCTGCTAAGACTGGACCCACGGCTGTCTGACTCTCTCTGCTTTTACCTCTCATCACACCGCCTTCAGTTTTTTTTTTTTATTTTAATAGATAAACTATGTCATATTCATGCAGCTAAAGTGCCAGTGAACTAAAGCTATATATTTTAACATGAATGCATCTAAAAAAGCCAGTGACCGCATGGTGGAAGAGGCAAGTTACAGAAGATTGTGTATAGTTTGCCACTGCTTACGTAAATTCTAAAAACCACACACACAAAACAATGCTGAGTTGTTTTGGATACAGAGATTTGTTCTAGAAGTCTGAAAGAGGGGCTAGTGATACCACAAGTACAGGAGAGCAGTGGCTCCCGGAGCAAGAAGAAAGGGACTGGGGAAGGAGAACAGGACATGGGGACCTCCCGATTTTGAGGAGAAGTTGTAAACAGCGTCTGTGGAGGCAATCAGTCCCTTTCTGGCTGAGCACTGTGGGTAGTCCTGCTCCCCACCTTGCCCTCAGCTCTGTCCTACCCTCCTCTCCCCTCCTGATCACCCTGTTCTCATTATCAGCGGGGAAAGGGGGCCCTTAACTTGCCTTTCTCAAGCAGTTTCCGCTTTTCCTCTCTCCCCGCAGATGAAAAGGAGACAGAGAGGCAATGCTGGCCCATAGCCTTGGGGTCTGCTTTTCAGCCAGAGCACGTCACAAGAGCTCCCAGTCTAAGGCCTGGGATTCAGTTCAAACTTACTGACTGGATGCATACTGGCGAAGCCCCAAGGCCCTTCCCCACCTTGTGTGGACAGAAGGTGTGTGACTATCTTGCTCCAAATAGCTTGTCACCTGCACGGGCCAGGACAGGAGGTCAGGAGCAGTGTCAGCAGAAGGGACTGGGAGGGTTCCAGAAGCCATGGAGGTTAGCAGGGATTTGGCGAGTGACTGACTGCCTGCCAGGGGAGGAGGAGATGTGGGAGCCAGGACCACAGCTTCCTGATGCTGGTACATGAACAGTTTCTGTTTGCTGGGCTTCTACCCACGAGAGAAAGGGGAACAACCCAAAGCTCTGTTTGTTCAACCTGAAGGACGGTCTTCTATCCTGCAAGTTTGTCCTTTATCCCCTTTTCGGTATTAAAAGAATGTTTTCCTTATGAGAAGATGGTGGAAATAGCTGAGAGTTTTGGAAGTTATCTCCTGTCGGCAGGAGTTGACAGCCCGCTGTGGGTCCTCCAAATGTATGTTGCAAGTTACCAGTTCATGTGGAATTTCAGTCTAAGGACCCCTGATCTTCTTCCTGGGCCACAGTCTCCTCGTTTGTCACATGGGGACGATAATCTCCACCTTCCCGGGCTTCTGGGAAGGAGAAATGAGAGCATGTTGGACAAGAGCTTTGCAAAGGTGCAGAGAGCTGCTCACTGTGTGGCCGCTTAGCTGTGTGGCCATGATGCAGTGGGCAGAACGTTGAACTTGTCTGGCTCCAGCCCTGACTCCATTCTGTTCGAGCTGTGTGACCTTGGACAAATGACATAGCTAATTTGAAGTGTTCTCCTCAGCAGTGTTGTTATAAGATAATTTGAGGTAACCAAGGCTGTAAGGCCCCTGGCACAGGCCTTTGCACTTTGCAGGTACGCAGTTGAGAATGCTGAGTGGGAGGGGTATTGGCTACAGACTTGGAGTCCCTGGGAGCCTTCGCGCCAGGGAGCCCTGGGATAGAGTGTGCTACCCCATGGGATGAGCAGGTCTGGCTTTGTCCTGAGCATGGCTTGTCTAGAAAGGCTGCCGCTCACCTTAGCTGAGAAGGCTCAGCCAGTCCCGGCCTAAGGCTCTGGCTTCCCAGCTGCGTGATGTCAGGCAAACCATTTTGCCTCCCTTCCTCAGTTTCCTCATCTGAAAAGGAGGAATAAAGAGATTGCATGTGTGATTGGACTGCAAGGGACATATGTGGGAAGTGTCTGGCAGAGGATGGGGGTCCAGCGAGCAGCAGTTTCCTTCCCACCTAGGCTGCAAAACGGCAGCTGTGCAGTGGGCTTCGGCAGTCTTCCCCAGCCCTGAGATCTTGGAAGGTGTCTGTGTCATGGTGCTGAGCTAAGCCCTTGTCTGCCCCTCTGCTTTGATCCTCTCTGGTTCCTAGCAGCCCCCAGATGGGGTCCAAGGCAGGCCCAGCCGTTGGGGAGACAGATCTAGCCAGGAGTCTTGTACTCTGAGTTACGATAGAAGGGTTCACCTGCTTCTTGATTCTGCCCTCCTGAGCAGCAGCTGGGGGAAGCTTGAGGAGGAAGTTAGTCAGAGTGAAGCTGCTCCGGGCCCCACCTGCGGTCAAGGTGTGAAATGTGCACCTGTCTGTTCTTGGCCACCCCTCCCCCTGTTTTTTTTCTTTCTTTCACACCTTTGGGCTGTGGTTTGGGAGATGGGAGGCTAGGAGGTCTGAGCCCTGGGCCCAGCCCCTTACAGGAAGGAGGGCCTCCACCATGTCTGTCAGACCAGCCAGGGAAGGGGGCCATTTCCTCCTCCTCCCTCTCAGCATCTGTGACCTCACAGCCTGTTCTCCAGATCATTGGAATGACTCCGGAGGCTGCTCCCAGAACCCCGGGACTCAGCCACTGGCCCCAGGCTGTCTGAGGAGCAGGCTCAGGGAGGCCCAAGCTTCCATGGGGCTCAGGCAGTGGCCTAGGCTGAGGTAGAGCCTTCCTTGCATGAAATTTACCAGAGTCCCCGCCCCAGGAAGGGGCGGAGGTCTGCCCCAGGCTCTGCTTGGGCTCTAGGCCTCCTTCTGCTGGCCCTGAATTTCCCAAAAGAAGGAGAGCTTTAGTCACCCAAGGCCTGGGGACTGGGGACCACCCCTTCCTGTGCCCCTCTTCCTGCGGCTCTGAGCCCTACTGAGAGGCAAGCCTTTTCTAAGTGCTGGGGCAAAGAGCTGGGGCCTAGGAAGTCCAGGCTAGTGGTGGTGAGTTCCCAAGCTATGGGGTGCTCACTGATTTGGGGACCAAGGAAGGAGGATGTTGCTGTCATTTGTCAGGTGGCAAAGGGAGACAAGGTGATTCAGGCTGTGGGAAAAGCAGGTGCCAAGGCAAGGAAGTTTAAGGAAGAGCTTGTCAGCCCAGGGACAGTCAGTCTTCTTGGAAAAGAAGGTACACATGAGAGCAGGAGGGTAGAGGACAGGCCAGACACCAGGCACGATGATCTTCCTGTCATCCTGCCCCCAGAAGTGCCTGGAAACTGTTAAATAAAAAATAGCTTCCATTGAGCAAGCTCGAACTTTCACACACATGACCTCTTTTTAAAAACCCGTCAGCCACCTGGGAAGGCAGAGGTTACTGTACCCATTTTGCAGAATGGAGGTGGGAGCTCAGAGTGGTGAAGTGACTTGTCCCAGGCCAGTCAATTCGTAGGATTCCTGGCAAGATTGTTACAGAAACAGGGGTGTTCCAAAAAAACCCCAGAGTTTGCGGCTGGGGGATGGGGAGAAGGAAGCAGCTTTCAGAATGCCTCCACATGCCTGAGGCTGGTGGCTGGTGTCTTTCTTATGCAAAATGGCTTTAATGAAGCCAAAGCCTCAGGTAGATGGGAGGGGACTTGGACCAGGGGATGGTATGGAGAAAGCACACAGAGCTTGTGTGAGGTTCTGTGAATGGTCAGAACTGGTTACCACACTCACTGCATCAGAGGACGGAGTCAGGGATTTAAAAATAAGCAGCAGACATTTTAGCCAGGCTGACCATGTGGATTTAACTGGGGAAAGGCGGACCATGTGAATTAAACTGGGGACAGGCTGACTATGCGGATTTAATGGGGTCTGACGATGCAGTTTTAAGGAAGGGACATACCTTGCTGCTTTGAAAAGGAACAGACTGACCACATGGATTACAAAAGGACTAACTATGCAGTTTACAAGGAGGCTGAGAATCCACGAGGTTCTGGATTAAAAGCTGGTGGACCCCATAACAGACGAGGTCTCCCCAATCAGAATTGAATGATTGGCAGCTACTGGTAAAGCTGAACTGTGTTTGGAAAGTAGAGAAATGGTTTCTCTAACTTTTCTAAAACTATCCTGGTTTGGTAGGGGGAGGCAAGGATATGTGTTTATGGGTGTTTTAAAGAACATAAGACTTAACAACAGAAATCCGCAAATAACTAAATCTATATAACTGTTAAATAAACAATTCTTTTTCTTTTCACCAAACTCTGGTATTGAGAGTTATAATTCTGGCCACGGGCAAATTGCCCCTAACTAAAGAGCCCGTGGGTTCTGTTTCAATTGGAATAGCCCAGGGCTTCTGTAACAAGATCCCTATTCAGGCTACTTTCTGATGTGTTATCCTAACTGCTAGGCTTGAGATCCCTGCCAGCCCCCTGCAAGAATACCATGGCCCGAGGACTGGTTCTTTCAGGAGCCACACCAGACTCACCGCATGCCCCCAAGCGGGCCTCTTGTGTGAGGGCAGGTGCTCACCCAGCAGTGTGTCATAGAAGAAACTTAGGTAAACCTCACGGCATCCCCGTTCTTCTCGCCCTGCTCCTCCCCACTCGCCAGGGAGAAGAAATGTCAGAATCTCCAGGATGAGTGGCCCCAAGGACCCAGCAAAAATATGCTTAGTGCCAGACCCCTTTTGCAATGACCCCCAGGACAGTCTGTAATGCTCCCAGAAGTCCCCAGCCCATCGCACGCCATCTGTTCCCATTCTGCCCTGTACCTGGGACTCCATCTCAGCACGGGCCTGTGCAAACTCTCCGGAGGTACAGGTGGCAACCTTACCAGTGCACGAAGATCTGACTATGGAATCCTGACCTTGATGGATACTTAAGTCCCAGTTGCTCCCTCAGGGAACAGGAGAAGGCTGTCCCCCTGCACTGCTCAGCTGGGCCACCCCTGGAAAGGAAGTCATCGTCAGGCCCAACGTTTGCTTTTTAACATTCCCTGCACTTGCCCACAGAGGAAGTCAAACAGGATAATAATAACAGCTGATTACTTAACTATGTGCTGGGCACTATTCCGACAGCTTTACTGGGATGAATTAATTTAATACCCATAACTATGTGATAGTTATGATATTGTTACTATTCGCATTCCTTCCTGTTTTACAGACGACAGAAACACAGAAAGTTTAAGAAACGCACTCAAAGCCACATAGCCAGCAAGTGGCAGAGTCCTCGTGCTCTTCCTGTTACACTGTAATGCCCATTAGGGTTGGAGGGACCAGGGTAGAGAGTGGTGTTCACAAGGGACTGCTTTGGCCTGTCTGTAATGTTTTACCTGGGAACTGTATTAATGTAAAGCCAACAAAAAGGAAATTAAAATTAAGCTAACAAACTGGGACAATTGGTGAAATTTGAATCTAGCGTAGAGATTAGACAAAAACTTTAGATCCATGCTATTTTGCTAATCTTGACAATGTCAAAAAATGTCTTCATGTGTAGGAAATGCACAATGGGGCCATCACATTGACAACTTATGTTCACGTGACTTGGGAAGTGGGCAGAGTGAGAGGATGTACAAATGGGGAGCCTTGCTAACAGTTGGTGATATGGGGAAAGAGTATAATGGAGTTCTTTGTATTATTCTTGCAGCTTTTGTGCAAATTTGAAATCGCATCAAAATAACAGTTACTGAAAGAATATCTCTCATGCACAATGGGTTTGTTGTCAGATGCTATTCCCAGGACCGGCTTAGAGGCCTTGGGAGAAGCTGGAGAGAAGGCTGCCTGGGAACAAATGGTCCCTGTCTGTGGCCTTTGGGGACAGTTCAGTCCCTACCTCTCCTCCCTCTGGGCTCACATTGCTTCCACCGGGACTCCTGGGCTGATCCCTTTTCCCACTCTAGCTACTTCCTACCTCTCAGCCTTGAGTTCCTCCTGACTTTTCCTGCAAACCTCAATGAACCTGGAAAGTTAGCGCTGCCTGCTCACAGAGCGGAAGGTATTAGCAGCCTGAGAGCGCCTTCTCAGAGCCCCCCCAGGGTCCCTCAGAGAATATAGGCTGTGCCTGAGGCTCTCAGAGTGAACCCATCCTTGGCTCAGACTGGATGAAGAAAAGAGATTGGGACCTGTGTCCTTCAGAGGGTGTCAAGAGATGAGAGCCTGGAGTTCTTTTTTATATGTATTTTATTGATTATGCTATTACAGTTGTCCTAATTTTACCCCCTTTGCCCACCTCCACCCAGTACCCCCCATTCCCTCCAGCAATCCCCCCCTTAGTTCATGTCCATAGGCCATACATATAAATTCTTTGGCAACTTCATTTCCTATAGTGTTCTTAACATCCCCTTGTCTATTCTGTACCTACCAATTTGTACCTCTTAATCCCTGCACCCTTCCCCCCATTCTCCTCCTTACCCCTCCTCACTGATAACCCACAAAATGACCTTCATATCTGTGATTCTGTTCCTTTCCAGTGGTTTGCTTAGTTAGTTTTTTTTTTTTTAATTCAGTTGTTGATGGTTTGAATTTGTTGTCATTTTAATGTTCATAGTTTTTACCTTCTTCTTTTTCTTAAATAATTCCTTTTAACATTTCATATAATAATGACTTGATGATGATGAACTTCTTTAGCTTTACCTTGTCTGGGAAACTCTTTTATCTGCCCTTTGATTCTCAATGATAACTTTGCTGGATAGAGTAATCTTGGTTGTAGGTCCTTGCTTTTCATCATTTTGAATACTTCTTGCCAGTCCCTTCCAGCCTGCCAAGTATCTTTTGAGTAATCAGCTGATAGTCTTATGGGAACTCCTTTGTAGGTAACTCTCTTCTTTTGCTTCTTTTAAGATCTTCTCTTTATCTTTTGACTTTGGCATTTTCATTATGATGTGTCTCGGTGTGGTCCTCTTTGGGTCTAACTTGTTTGGGAATCTGTGCTTCCTGGGCTTGTATGTCTATGTATTTCTCCAAGTTAGGGAAGTTTTTTGTTTTTTTTTTTTCAGTATTTTCTCAAGTTTTCAATTTCTTGCTCTTCTCCTTCTGGCATCCCTATGATTTGGATGTTGGCATGCTTGAAGTTGTCCCAGAGGTTCCTTACCCTATCCTTGTTTCGGGGGGATTCTTTCTTTCTTCTTGCTGTTCTGATTGAATGCTTTTTCTTCCTTATGTTCCAAATCATTGATTTGATTCTTGGCTTCATCCACTCCACTGTTGATTCCTTGTAAGTTTTTCTTTATTTCACTTAGTGTATCCTTCATTTCTGCCTGTGTCTTTTTTTATGCTGTTGAATTACCCAATGAGTTCCTTGAGCATCCTGATAACCAGTGCTTTGAATTCCGCATCTGATAGATTGCTTATCTCCACTTTATTTAGCTCTTTTCCTGGAGTTTCTTTATTTTTTTTTTTTCTGTTCTTTCATTTGGGCCATACTTCTTTGTCTCCTTATTTTGGCAGCCTCCCTGTGTATTAGGTAGAGCTGTTTTGACTTGCTGTCTTAGTAGCATGGCCTATTGTAGAAAAAAGCACACTGGTAAGCTTGATGGGACAGAGACTTAGGTAATCACCAGGAAAGGGTAGCCCATGTGAAATCAGGTTGATGGAGTCTCAGATATGGTGTTGCCACTCTGTGGCTCTGTATGGGGGAGGGCTCAAAAGGGGGCAATGCTGCTGCCTGGCCTCTGGAATTCTGTCCAGGAAGAAGTTGTCCTCCAGCACTCGCTCTGATGCCAGACACTTCAATTTCTCCCGTATGCCACTGGTGCCCTTCCAGCTGTTGCCCAGAGGGAGTGAGCCTGCATAAGTCCTAAGTCCATTGTGGGCCCTTTAAGAGGAGACTGCTGAGAATCCCACAGTTTCTTCCACGACAGCAACCCCCACTGGTTTTTATAGCCAGAAGTTGTGGGGACTTACCTTGCTGGAACTGGAATCCGGGGCTCTGCGGTCTGGTGTGGGTCTGGCATCCCTTGCTCCCGAGGTATATCCCTCCCAATTTTTATCCATCACACTTGGGTGTGGGATCGCTCGTTCCACATCTCCGTGCCTCTCTGCACATCTCCGCCCCTCCTACCCGTCTGGATGAATGTGACTCCTTTAATACTTTGATTGTTGGACTTCCATACAGATCAATTTTCTAATGACTCTGGGTGATATTTGTTTTGTAATCTAGTTATAATTTTTGCTGTGGTTGTGTAAGGAGCCAAGCAGAGTTTACCTACGCCTCCATCTTTTTTTTAAGTGTATTTTATTGATGATGTTGTTACAGTAGTCCCAACTTTTTGCCCTTTGCTTCCCTCTGCCCAGTTCCCCTCTTCCCTCCAGAAATCCCAGCCCCCTTAGTTCATGTCTATGGGTCATGCATATAAGTTCTTTGGCTCCACCCTTTCCTATATTATTCTTAACTTCCCCCTGTCTATTTTGTACCAACCAATTATGCTTCTTAATCCCTGCAGCATTTCCCCATTTCTCCCCCTTCCCCCTCCCAGTTGATAAGCCTCCAAATGATCCCCATACCTATGATTCTGTTCCTATTCTGGTTTGCTTCATTGGATTTTGTTTTTATTTTTTAGATTCAGTTGTTGATAGTTGTGAGTGTGTGGTCATCTTAATGTTCATAATTTTGATTTTCTTTTTCTTAAGTAAGTCCCTTTGACATTTCATATAATAATAGTTTGGTGATGATGAGCTCCTTTAGCTTTTCCTTGTCTGGGAAGCACTTTATCTGCCCTTCCATTCTAAATGATAGCTTTGCTGAACAGAATAAACTTGGTTGTAAGTCCTTGCTTTTCATCACCCTGTATACTGCTTGCCAGTCCCTTCTTGCCTGCAAAGTTTCTTTTGAGAAATCAGCTGCCAGTCTTATAGGCACCCCTTTGTAGGTAACTCTCTTCTTTTCTCTTGCTGCTTTTAAGATTCTCTCTTTGTCTTTAACTTTTGGCATTTTAATTATGAAGTGTCTTGGTGTGGTCCTCCTTGGGTGTAGCTTGTTTGGGACTTTCTGTGCTTCCTGGACTTGTGTGTCTATTTCCTTCACCAAATTTGGGGAGTTTTCCTTCATTATTTTCTCATATAAGTTTTCAATTTCTTGCTCTTCTCCTGGCACCCCTATGGCACGTTTAAAGTTGTCCCAGGGGTTCCTAAGTCTCTCCTCATTTTTTTCAATTTTTGTTTCCTCATTCTGTACTGGTTGACTGTTTATTTCTTCCTTATTGATTTGAACCCTGGTTTCTTTCCCTTCACCACTGGTTTTGTGTGGATTTTCCTTCATTTCATTTAGCATAGCCTTCACTTCTTTCCTTATTGTTTGCCGTACTTAAGCATATCTGTCAAGTCTGTGAGCATCTTTATCACCAGTGTTTTGAACTCTGCGCCTGTTATGTTGACTATCTCCTCGTCGCTCAGTTCTCCCACTGGAACCTTGATCCGTTCCCCCTTTTGGGCCATACTTCTCTGTCTCCTCATCTTGACAGGGTCCTGTGTTTGTTTGCCTGTGCCTTAGGTGGAGCTGTCACTCCTGTTACATTGAAGGGGAGGAACCTTAGGTATTCGCCAATAGAGGGTGACCAATTTCACCATGTTGTGGTGCTGTGTGTGGGGGAGGGGTTCAAAAGGGAACAATGTCGCCTGCTCAGCACTCGCCCCTTTTCGAAGCACTTCTTCCACTTCCGTATGGGGCTGGCACCTCTCTAGCTGTTGCCCTGGCCGTTGTTCCCAGAGTGGGTAGGTCTGTGGACGTTCTAGGATTGTGGGGGCCCTTTTAACAACCAGACTCTGCTGAAAGACCAGCAGTTTCTTCCTTCACCCCAACCCCCACTGGTTTGCACAGTCAAAAGCAATGAGGCTTTATTTTTCCCGGCACTGGGACTATGAGCTGTGAGGTCTGGTCTGGTGCTAGGAGAGCTCCCCAGGTGACCCTCCCGACTTTTTTAAGTGTGTGACTGCACTTTCTGCCGGCCTGCCGCTGCTGCCACCACCACACTGCATCCTCTCCGCCCTGGCTCTGCCCCTCCTACCTGTCTGGATGAGTATTTCTTCTTTATATTTTTGTTTGTTGGACTTCCATGCAGCTCGGTTTTCTGGGACTTCTGGTTGTCTCTAGTTTTCAGGTAGTTGTATTCCTTCTTAGTTGTGGAGGGAGCTGTAGCATGCCTGTCTAGGCCTCCATCTTGGCCGGAAGTTGAGAGTCTGGAGTTCTTTTTCCCAAATGGAAGTGGGCCTGGGAAGCCAGGGGAGCCCCTGCCAGGAAGGTCACTGTCTCTGAGCATCAGGCAGCCTGCGCTGGAATTCTTGGCTACTGCTTGGATCCCACGAAGAAGAAAAGGTGTACCCCAGAAACCACAGTGCTCACCCCAAAGGTACTCCACTGAGCACAAGCTGCTGAGGAGCATCCCTCTATGGGTCCTCACCTTAGAAGGTACCCAGCTGTGCTTTAATCAGCCCTCCCAGGACCTTGCATGAGGCCCCTTGAAGATGGGCTTGACTCCAGTCTGGATTCTACCTGCCTGGCCTCTCCAGCTTCCTGGAAAATTTCTCAGCCAGCCAAACAAATTTCCTAAAATGCCACCAGCATGCAATAGTGACCTTGGGAACTTTGTCCACAATGTCCAATGCAGGGCTGCCATGGCCTGAGTCCTGCCTCCTATTAGTGTTGAGCTCCTATTTCCCCAACTAGGCACCAAGTCCACTGCATAGGTTCAGGCATAGGCGCTTGTTTGGCCAGAGCTGCGCTAGCCCCATGTGAGTCAGTGTGGCAGAGGAGACAAGCACATGGACTCTGGAGCAGGCTGTCCAGATTGCACTCCTGACTCTGAAGTGCGACTAGCTGTGTGACCTTGCATAGTTTGTGTCATTGCTCTATGCTTTGGTTTCCCTCTCTGGCTGAAAAGAGTTGATATGCCCATATATGTAAAGGTGCTTAAAACAATGCTTGGCACATGGTCATTGCTCTATATGAATTGGTAGCTGCCCTCCTTACTGTGGCTGCTGAAGTCCTCCCCAAGACTGGGAACACCCATGGGGCAGCTTCATTTGCTCTGAGCTAGCACACCTAAGACTGGAAAGCCTAAGCCTGGGCTTCGTCTCAGCTGCAGAATTGGTCAAAGCGCTGATGCTTTTGGCTGTGCAGCCTGAATGCTCCTTTGAGTCCTGTGCCCAAGTCTTCAGAGGTAATGGGGTGGGAAATTCCTTCCAGATGCTGAGCCCAGCTGGGTGGGCTGTGTACTCTGCGCTGCAGGTGCAAAAGGACTGGGCTCAGAAACTGGACTTAATAGGAGCTTGAGGAGACACCTAATTGAAAACCTGCTTTCCCGTGTGATAACCACAGGTTCCTCACTCACAGAATACCACATTAATTGCTGACTCAGTCAAAATGTCTGTAGATGATGTGACAGATGCGCAACAACAATAATCTTAATCAGTAATGCTTATGTAGCACTCATTATGTGCCAGGTGTTGTTTGAAGCACTTTTACACATACGTATCCTCTAACAAGCCTTTGAGATAGGTGCCATTCTTATTCCTGTTTTAAAGATGAGGAGACAGCCCTGGCTGGTGTGGCTCAGTTGGTTGGAGCATCATCCAAGTACAAAAGCGTCGTGGGTTCAATTCCTTGTCAGGGCAGGTGCCTAGGTTGCTGGTTTGATCACTGATACAGTCTGAGGGTATGTAGGATCTCCTGTTCCAGCATGTACGAGACGCAGCCAATCAATGCTTCTCTCTCACATTGATATTTCTCTCTCCCCCTTTCTCTGTAAAAGCAATGGAAAAATGTCCTGGGGTGAGGATCAAAAACAAAAACAAAAAAAAGGATGAGGAGACAGACTCAAATAAATCAAGTAAGTTCCCACAGTTAAACAGCTAATAAGTGACAGAGTCTGGATTTCAAAACCAGCAGTCTGGCTTGAAGTCCACTCTGCTCTACTGTCTGGGTTTGAAAAGGCCATTATGTGAACTTAAGAGGAGCAGAGGAGTCTGAAACTGCTCCGCCCCCACCTCCCCCACACTGTGCCTGGCCTGGGTGTGCTGTTCATCATGCAAATCCCTAAGCAAGGTTCAGAGTGGCTGAGCCAGTGCGGGGGCTGGGCCGCTTCCTGGAACAAGGGAGCTCTTCAGGTGTTCTGCAATTGGCCTTGGGGACAGAAGATGAAGGACAGGAGTCAGGACTGAGGGATAGTTACCATGGAAACCAACAGTGCCCTAAAGCTTAAAGCTGAGTTGTCAGGTTCTAAAAATACCCAAATAACATTTTTAAAGATGCTAGAGTTTTTGGAGTCTGGCTTAGGACAAACCCTTGTGTGGAACTAGCCTGAATTTTTCTCTTTTGCATATTTGCTAATGAATAGTGGTCTTTCACACACCTATCCCAAGTATTTGTATATTATTGTAGCTTGTAACGTTAGCTAAAGAAGTGCTTGCATTTGTAGGAGAGGCACAGGATGAGGTGGTTGAAGAGGGTGGAGAGGGTGGGGTGAAGGAAGGGAGATAGTTTGGGGGCCGGTAGGTTCAGGGAGAGAAGTTAGAAGGAGGGACAGTGTTAGCTGAAGTCGGGGAGGCTGGGGTGGCAGGGAAGGGGAGATAGAAGATGATTTAGAGATGGACTCCACTGCACTGACTGGCTAGCCCCAGCCCCATCTGCTCTAGCGAGTCTCCATGTATCTTTGCCATGAAGACGGCATCCACTGTGGCCCCTCGCCTCTTTCTCTGCTCTCATGTCAAGTCTTGGAAGTCTGTGTACCCTCTTTGAACTCCGACTTATTGACAAGGAGCAGGACACGCTTTGGCAAATACCAGCCAGAGGATGAAGGCTGTTTTCTTGGCCTGCCTTCAAGCCCTTCCAAGATCTTGTCCCAGCCTCCTGCCCAGCCCGACTTTCCACTCTGCTTTGTGCATCTTATATTTGAGCCAAACTGGGCCACATGCTGTTGCAAGCATACCCCAAGTTTCCCCTGCTTGGCTGGTCTCTGCCCAAGTCCTATACACTCTTTAGGACCCAGAGGTGCAGCTCAGAGCTATGAAGGCAAAAAAAACATCCCTTTACCTGGACCTGTGGCTAACTCCAGCCCAGTCTGCCTCTAGTGAGTCCCTGTGGCTCTGCCCTGAGGGTCTCAGCTGATGGGGCAGAACAGAAAAGAGAGGCAAGAAGACCCAGGGGAGGAAGCAGGAAGTTTCAGTACCCTATGTCTACCTTCCAAACATAGAAATATGTTGAAGTAATTCTGCAGGGCCAGTCTCTGACTTGAAGTATTTTTTGCCATCTAATTTCTTGCCCCCAACCTTCTCACCCTTGGAACCATTCATTCCACTGGGAATCATTGAACAAGTATAGGAAGGCCAAGGCAGGCCAATTAAGTTGGCTGGCTGAGGATCGCAATGGGAGGCCAACTGAATACAGGAATCGTGTAACATGGTGGTAGTAAATGAGCTTTGTCTTGTGTCCAGCAGGCCTGGGTTTCAGTCCCATGTTAGCCACTTAAGAGCTGTATAATTTGGCCAAATCACTTCAATTCTCTGAGCCTCAATTTTCTCATCTGCCAAGTGGAGATAATACCTACTTCATATGATAAAGATAAAATTGTTGCTGAGAGGATTACATGAGATTAATTTTGGTAAATCACCTGGTGCAATGCTTGGCATTCTCTGATACCCAGTTGAATGTAACCATTCCCCATCCTTCTCTACCCCTTTAGCTTGTTTTATATTCTTCAGAACATTCATCACCATCTGCTGTTTATTTGCTTATTTCTTTATTGGCTACTCCACTAGAATATACTTTCACAAGAAAGATGATTTTGGTTTTTTAAATCACTATATACCCAATGCCTTGCATCATTTCTAATAGGTGCTCATAAATATTTACTGAATGGATAGTAGGTTCTGAAGGAGTAGATGCATGATTGATATATATACCTCTGTAACTCTCATGCTTAAAGGTTTTGCATGCATACGACTTGCAGTGCTGTGAGTTTGGGTCATAGCTTATGACTAGCATGTGACTTAGTACCACATGGGTTCTGAAGAGCACCTGTCTAGGGCCTGTGTTTGCGAAACAATGCCTATTGGCATAGAAAAAGTTTCAAGAAGTTCTGCTATAAAGACAATAGTTACCAGACTCATTTGGTCACTGTAACAGCTTCCTAAGGCTGCCATAACAAATTGAACAACAGAAATCCATTCTCTCACAGTGATGAAGGCCAGAAGTCTGAAATCAAAGTGTTGGTAGAGTCATACTCCCTCCAGAACTCTAGGGGAGAATCCGTTCTTTGCCTCTCCCAGCTTCTGGTGGCTACTGGCCAGCTTGCCTTGACTTGTGACCACCACATCACTCCAATTTCTGCCACTGTCTTCATATGGCCTCCCTGCCTTTTGTATGTCCAATATCCCTCTTTCTCTCTCTTCTAAGGAGACTTGTGATGGCATTTAGGGCCCAGCCAGATAATCCAGATAGTCTCCTCATCTCAAGATCTTTAAATTAATCATATCTGTAAACACCATGCTGCAGATAAGATAATATTCACAGGTTCTGGGGTCTAGGACTAGACAGATCTTTGGGAGCCATTATAAGCCAACCACAGTCACTGACTACCCTATTTTTCCAACACCACTATTATCACTACAGAGTACACTATGAGAAAAGGTGATTTGAGAAAAAGAAGTTTTTAGAAAGAATGGGGGTAGAGACAGGAGTGGAGTACAGAAATAAACAACTACTTGAAATTTAAAAGGCCCTCCTCAGGATGGGAGAGATGGGATGCATATTGACCAAACTCGCCTGCTGATTCTTTTTGTGCATCAAGGACTGAGCCCCACTGGTACAAAGACTTGGAGAGGTAATTACTCCTGATGAATAGTAATGACTGTGCTGTGCCTCTCATTTAATTAGGCCAGAGAGGGTGTCTGGGCGTGGATGGTTTTCAAGAGCTCTCCAGGTAATTGCCATGCGTAGCACGAGTGGAAAACCACTAGACAATAGTGTTGAGGCAATGAGAATTTCAAAATACAGCTGTTAACGAACATTATCTTTAAGAGTAGTAACCAAGCTCATAATGTTGACATCAAGAATTAACCCTCTTGACCATCTCAATGAGATAATAACAAGTGTGCAAGTGTCAGGAACATTGGCTACCTATGGGAGAGTGGCGGGGGTGGGGGTGGGGGATGCTAAGCAAGTATGAGGTGCAGAGAGAAAGCAGGAAGCATCTCTGCAGCCGCTGATGTTCAAAAGCCTCGGCCCCCAGATGGAGACTACAGGGCCAGGGCTGGGGTACATAGGAAACCAGCAACGAGCTGCCAAGAGTCGCCAGGAAGAAAGTGAAGGTGTTGTTTATTGAATAAAAATGGGAAAAGCCTTTGGTCTTGGCTCCTTGGTCAGGTGCATCGACTCCCTTCTGACCCGGCAGGAGAGGGTAACCCTGCCATGGGTGTGGAGGGAAGGGGGGTATCTTTGGCAACTCTGCTGGCTCCCTGATGGATAGAGAAGTTGGCCGTTAGGATGGCCCAAACGCTTTTGGTGCCAAAGTATTCAACGTACATGTGAGGTTAAAGCTAACTGCTATGAGACTTCATAAAGGGTGGACTAAACTTTTGAGGTTGGAGCTTCCAGAAAGGAATCCTCCTTCCTTTTTCTACAGGGTCTTATCTAAGTCTTTCCTATCCTTATCTCTCTAACTCCCTGCCACAGCTCCCTGGGGAGATAAGCCAGGCGGGCATTATTGTTATTTTTTCTCATTTTAAAAACTGTGACAAATAGCCCTGACTAGCATGGCTCAGTTGGTTGAACATCATCCCAAAGCAAAAGATCACTGGTTTGATTCCCAGTCAGGGCACATGCCTGGGTTGCAAGCCGGTCCCTGGTTTGGGGGCATGCAAAAGGCAACTGATCAATGTTTCTCTCACACATCTATGTTTCTTTCCCTCTCTTTCTTCCTCCCTTCCCCTCTCTCTGAAAATAAATAAAATCTTTAAAAAATTGTGGCAAGTATACATACCATAAAACTTACTATCTTAACCATTTTTTGGACAAGGAAACATAGATACATGTTTATGATAGGCAATATATTCTTCACATATAGAACATCACATTAACCTCAAAATCCCAAATCATTTCAGTATATTGAAAGGATAAAATGGGATATGTCTTTGAAGTTGCTTTTTGTAAACTTTAAAGGTCTAGATTATTTTGAATTATTATAAATATCAGGAAGAATACACTATTTATTACATTTTACGTCTGATTCTCAGCCTCCCCCCCCCCCCACAATTATTGGGTGGAGTAAGAACTGTATGTCAACATGGAATCAGGCCCTTTGTTTGAGTCATTTAATTTAAATACTTATTATTCTAATGTAAGTTCTTTTACTTTGGTAGTGGGCATGCAATTTTTAATAATTGTGGCAGAATATGCATAACTTGAAGTTTCACATCTTAACCATTTTTTATGTGCAAAGTTCAGTGGCATTAAGTATATTCACAAGTTTGTGCAACCATCGCCATCATCCATCTGCAGAGCTGTCTTCGCCTTCCTCAACTGGACTTCTGTACCCATTCAACACTGCCTCCCATTCCCCCTCCCCCTCCAGCACCTGGAAAGCACCATTCTACTTTCTGTTTCTATGTATTTGACTACTCCAGAGACCTCATATAACTTGAGTCATATAGTATTTGCCCTTTTGTGACTGGTTTAGTTCATGTAGCTTAATGTCTTCAAGGTTCTTCATGTGGTAGCATATGATACAATTTCCTTCCTTTCTTTTTTTTTTTCTTTCTTTCTTTCTTTTTTTTTTTTTTTTTTTTTTTGCTTAGTAACAACGGAAATTTATTTCTCATAGATCTGAAGGCTGGGAAGCCCAAAATCAACATGCTGGCAAATTAAATGTCTGGTGAGGATCTACCTCTTGATCATAGTTAGTCATCTTCTTGCTATATAACTTCATGTGGTGCAAGGGCAAGGGAGCTTTCTGGAGCCTCATTTTTAAAAAATTTAAAAAGTTTTCAATTACAGTTGACATATAATATTATATCAGTTTCAGGTGTACATCACAGTAATTAGACATTACATAAATTACTAAGTGATCATTCCGATAAATTTTGTGCCCATCTGACACCATAATATAATTATTAGAATATTTTTTACTGTATTTCTATGATGTACTTTACATCCCCATTCTGTAACAATGAATTTGTGCTTCTTAATCCCTTTACCTTTTTTGCTCATCCCTCCAACCACCTTTCTTTCTGACAACTGTCAAAATTTTCTCTGTATCTATGATTGTGTTTCTGTTCAGCTTGTTCATTTTGTTTCTTAGATTCAATCATTGATAGATATGTATTTCTTTTGCCATGTTGTTGTTCATACTTTTGATCTTTTCTTTTCTTCTTCTTTTTAAAGAAGACCCTTTAACATTTCATGTAATACTGGTTTGGTAGTGGTGAACTCCTTCAGCTTTTTGTTGTCCGGGAAGCTCTTTTATCTATCCTTCAATTCTAAATGATCCCTTTGTTGGGTAGAGTAAAAAAAAAAAAAATTTTATCCTCACCCAAGGACATTTTTTAAAATTTGCTTTTAGAGAGGGGGAAGGCGTGGAGTTGTGGGTTAGAGAAACATTGATGTGAGAGAGAAATATCAATTGGTTATCTCTCGTAGGCTTCTCGGCCTGGAGATTGACCCCACAACCTAGGTACAAGGAGGGAACCCCCCCAAAACAGAGATTATCTTGTGGAGTGTGGGCCTCTTGTAGTATAGGCTTCCCCTACTAGGTGAGTGTTCTAGGAACCCATAGGTATCAGTACTAGCTGGTGTTGTTGTGAAAGGCTGCATTCGACTTCAGTAAATTTTTAAAAAGCTTGTTCAATGCATTGGTCCATTTCATCATGACTGATTTATGAGTGCACCTGCCCACACCATGCTAAGTGTTCCGAAAAGTGGCATTACCCCATCCTCCGTCTTCACCTGATCTTGCCCCGAGTAACTTTTTTTTTTTGTTTCCCAGGATGAAAATTCCTTAAAGGGAAAGATTTTGCTTAAGTGGAAGAGGTGAAACAAAAACCAGCAGAAGCACTGAAAAGCATCCAAATCAATGAGTTCAAAAACTGTTTGAACAGTGGAAAAAGTTTATTGATAGGTATATTGCATTGAATGGAGAGTACTTCAAATGTGACTGAAGTTTAAATACGTGAGAATAAATATATAATTTAAAAAAATAAATTCTGGTTTTGGGGGTGTCCAACCTCAGATGTGCCCTGACCAAGAGTCAAACTCACAGTCTTTTGGTGTATGGGTTGATGCTCCAACCAACTGGGCCACACCAGCCAGGGTGGTCCTTGCTTTCCATCACTTTGAATATTTCTTGCCAATCCCTTCTGGCCTGCTAGGTTCCTGTTGAGAAAATCAGCTGACAGTCTTATGAGAGTTCACTTGTAGGGAACTAACTGTCTCTCTGTTGCTGCCTTTAAGATTCTCTGTTTGTCTTTACTTTTTGCCATTTTAATTACAGTGTGTCTTGGTTTGAGCGTCTTTGGGTTCATCTTGTTTGGGACTCTGATAACTTCTGTCTTATTTATTTATTTACAGAGAGAGAAGAAGGGAGGGAGAAAGAGAGGGAGAGAAACATCAATATGTTATTGCCTCTCACGTGTCCCCAACTGGGGACCTGGCCTGCAACCCAGGCATGTGCCTTGATTGGCAATCGAACCAGTGACCCTTAGGCTCTCAGGCCAGCGCTCAATCCACTGAGCCACACCAGCCAGGGCAATTTCCTTCCTTTTTAAAGCTGAATAATATTCCTTGTATAGATATACTACAGTTCATTTATCTATTTATATATCAATGGACATTTGGATTGCTTCCAATTCTGAGCTATTGTAAATAATGTTGCAGTAGAGGAAGGTGAGGTTCACAAAGGATCACACAGCAAATCAGTGGCAGGGCCAGGATTTAAATGCTGGCTTGACACAAATCCTACTCATTGGCTGGGCTAGGTAGCCTCCAAAGAAAGAGTTGCCCTGTTCTCCACCTTTCTACCTGCAATAGCCCTACCTATCCTGTGAACTGGCCATTCACACTCCTTGGAAGCTTGGATTGGGCCCATTAGTAAAGACCCTTATGGAGAAAGCTTTCTCTTTGTCTTGCACAAGCCCCCACTGTTGCAGGAACACAGATCTCTGGGTAGGGGCATTCTCATGCTCCTCCGCCCAGGTGTCGTCCCATGACCCAGGAGATGATGAGCAAATCTTGTCTCCGCTTTCGGCTTTAGGCTGTTAAGGCCACTGGGTCATGGAATCCTGGGAACGGTGAGTTCTGTTGTGTACTCCATCTGTCTCCTTGTTAATGAAGTCTTAAAATGGAGCTGGCATTGAGGATTAATGGGTCTGCTTTGCTTCCCCGATAGGTGCTAGCTAAACCAGGAGTTACCCTGACTGTATTTTACATATTAATGACACTTTGTAAGAGTTCTTTCACTTGTAAAATTCTCCTATTGTTGGTTGGAATGTCACATCCCCTGTTCTAATAACTTTTGAAATCCTAATAAAAGGAGGATGAGGCTTCCCGCTCTCTGCTGTTGGTCAGAGCAAGCCACAGTCTTCCGTTCATTACTGGCCAATCATCCAGCTTGCTGGATTTATCTCAGCGTCCACGATCATATTCAACACTTCACTCCACGCCCACTCCGAGCCAGATGGCTGGGCTCCTCTGATTGGGTGACACTTACACCTGTTTCTGACCAAAAGAAGATCTTGGGGGTCTCTCTCCTCACCTGTTCCTACCTTCTAAGTCTTCCTGACACCTTGGTCTCTAATAGGGCACATTTATTCTTCAAGATTACTACTACAGCTCCCAGGAGAAGCTGGAGGGAGAGAGAGGCAAGCAAGTTCCTGACAGGAAATTCCTGTCCAGGCTAGGACTGAGAAGCAACTTTTTTTTACAAGTGGTATTGACCTCATTTTTTATCCACCCCCCACCTCCCGCCACTACCACTAGACATGTAGGCATCAAGTACCTCACCAAAGCTTTGCATGACACTTTGAAAACTCCTTTGCATCTAAGAGTGTGGGAAACCTCCTCAAAGTAACCATATCCTTTTTGTCTTTCTCAAAGGAATGCCAGCCCCTCTAACAATCACAGGAGTTAGAGGAATCAAAATTCTCTAAGGATTGCCATTAAGACTTCAAGGGGTGTTTCAGCTACAAATCACACTCCGTTTTGTGGCTCAGGTGTGCCATAACCCAGGTGCTCATCTCCCCAGCAGTGTGGGAAGGAGCAGAAGCAAACCCACACCTCAGAGTGAATCATGAGGTCACTTCTTGTGTGGGAGGGAGTGAGATGTCCACTTGAAGATGCTCCTGTGGAGAAGCAAGCAGGATGAAGCTTGGGCAGATGGTGGTTCTGGAAGACTGTTGGTTGTCTGCCTGACATCCATCGTCCTCCACCATTTCTTCTCCACTGCAAGAGCCTTTCTCCCACAACACAGGTTGGAAATACCAGGTACTCACTTTCCAAGGCTCTCTTGTAAGTAGGAGTAGCAGATATGATGGCTGAGTTCTGGACCATGATGCATAAGGAGAAATCATCTGGATGGCTTCGGGGAAAGGGTTTCCTGCTTTAAAAAAGACGTTGGTGAAGAATGCCCCCCCTCCACACACACCCCAGCTTCTTGTCTTTGACTTTGGCTATACAGAGATACCATCTTACAGCTATGGTGTGACAAACCTAAGAACAAACATGAACATGCTTTGTGCTCCTGAATAAAACCTGGGACCACTGTGGATTTATGAAATGAGAGAATAAAAGTCCTTATCACTTACTTGTTTTCTCGTCGTCGGCATCCATCCGTCTCGAGAGACGATGGTGTAGCTTCTACTGAAGCTACAGAGCCTGGGCAGGGTGATATGGAGGGTCTGCTGTTGCCCATGCAGCAGACCCCCCCTCTCTTCGCAGCTGAAGGGTCCAAGGGAAAGACGGAGTCGATACAGCTTGGGTTCAGGTGCGCCGCAGGAGTTGCCGGTGTTGACTACAACGTCAAACCGCCTTAGGGACTCCGGCTCCGGATTTTCTGTCGGGGTTTACTCCCTTAGCCTTTCCCCTGAAGAGGTATGCCGCAAGGCAGCGGAGGTTTTTTGGAGTCAGAGTTTTCCTTCTCTGATGTGCCCTGACTGGAAGATCGAACCAGCGACACTTAGCTCGCAGGCCGACGCTCAATCCACTGAGCTAAACCAGCCAGGGTTGTGTGTATATATATATATATATATACACACTTCTGTCTATAAAAGCAGTCATACTAACCAATAAAAATAATTGAGGAAAAACTATTTGGCAATCAAGTTTGAAAATTCATGGATATTCAAACACTTCTATAGATGTCACCTTTTTAATAATAATGATAATAATAATAATAATAATAACAAAGTACAACCTATAAGCAGACCCTATGGCAATGCATGCTTTGTTGTTTTTAGATCATTCATTTTGCATTGACTTCTTTACCCGTTACTTACGTGGCTGTGTCTTGTGTTACTATAAGTAATTAAGAGCAGAGGTTGTATTTTGAGTAGAGTCACCACAAAGCGGGAGAACTACTATTTCCACTGGAGTGTAAGCACTTAATGAGAGTTTGTCACCTACCTTGACTTTCCTCAGCGCTTCACAGGTCTCAGTCTGGGCACAGCTCACCAAGGACTCCTCTAGTTTTGTCAGCCAGGTTGTTATGCTGCTAATGAACTTCTCCACTTGCGTCCTCTGAGCCCTGAAATCTTTCAAGGTTCCTTTTGCTTCATCTGTCATTTCTCTGGCATGCTCCAGTTTCTGCCTTAGGTCTGCTTCTATAAACTGAAGGTCTGGTTTTACTCATAGCCAAAAGCATGCTGACTGATACAGTATTCCAGAGTATATCATGAGAAAGCAGAGGTCAAAGTGAGTCAAGTGAGGCAAAGGGCATGAGGCTGGGGCCAGAGGCCATGTTGTACAAGTTTGTGCCCAAAGTGAGGAAGCTCAAGCTCCACCTCTTGTGGCCACATGAATCAGGAGGTTGACTGGGAGAGAGCACTCCGGTAAGACCCAAGTTTGTCAGTGCAGGCTAAACAAGGCTATGCTGTGATAATAAAAAATCCACCAACCCCAGAGGGTTAACCAAACAGAACTTTCTTTTCCACTCACGTTAGATGTTCAACAGTGCTTGGTGAGAGCATGGCTCACTGTAGTCCCTCAAGGACTCAGGTAGCTGGTGGCCCTACTTGACACATGCTCTCATGGTCACTGCCTCAGTGGGATGAGAATGAGATGAATTGCACACTATCTCCTAAAGCCTCACTGGCCGAAGCAAGCCACATGGCCACTCCTGACTTCAGGGGGCACTGGCAGTGCAGTCCTGCCATGTGCCTGGAAGGAGGACCTGTTTGTAGGCCCAGCAGCTGTCAGCACTTGTCTCTAGCCAAGACTTGGTTTTGGATGGATTGGAGAGCCAGGAAGGGACATTGATTTCTAAGAGCTCATGTGGCCAGGGCCAGAGGTGGGCTATCTGTTCTAATCCCACCTTCCATCACCCTGGTAAAGGGAGGAGAGGGAAGACTATGGTTTCCTTGACCCTGTTTTCTCGTAGTGCTCTGAGGAGTTGGTAATTTCCCAAACTGGAGTAGCCCGCCATCTCAGGTTCATCCAGAAACAGCAAGGCTCCCAGCCATCTGACAGATTTCCTCAGCTTCCCACAGAGCAACAATGGGCAGGAAATGATGAATGGATGAATGGCAACTTTCATACTCCAGACAACTGATGACCAGATGTCTGGGACCATGGAAGTTTCCAAGACCTAGTCTTGATCTTAAGGAGTCAGCAACTGCAAGAATGACTCAGGTAGAATTTTCCAACATTGCCGAGATGGGGTGCAGAATTGAAATTAAGTTGATTTCCAAAAGCAATAAAGAGGCAATATTTCTTGCACACTTAGATTATTGTCTGGGAGTAACAACAAGAAAGAAATGCAGCTTTCAATCTGTTGAAGAGCTTGGGAACAGTGGGAGAGAAGGAAGAAGGGAGCCACGTGGCTACGTGGGAAATCACATGCTTAAAATGAAGCTTTTGATTTTATTTATCCACCAGCAGAGAATACAATCTCCTCCATGGAAGAGTTTATATGAAAGACCATTATAGGTAGAGAGAGAGAGAGAGAATAGAAAATAGTTGAGGAGCTCTAAAGAACATTGCCTACTTCAACTGGCCAGCCTTTGTGGAGAGCAACTGGGCAGTCTCCAGTAAACAGGCGTGACTTCTATGATTCAGCACTCCCAACAGCACAAGTGCTCAAACACATTCATACAAGGATGTTCTCAAATAGCTTTCCTCCTGTCTAGGCTTCCTCCTGGTTCAAGCTGGCATCTGTTACCTGGCCTACTGTGACAGCCTCCTATCTGATTTTCCAGTGCCCACTCCTGCCAGTCTACAAAGAGATTACTCAGAATACAAACCCGATCATATCACCTCCCTGTTCAAAACTCAACAATGCTCTTCTCCACTGCCCTCCGTACAGGGGTGGGCAATAGTAGGTTACAGTTGTTCGTATGTAAAAAGGCATGCAGGTTACGATCATGACAATAGCTTTACCAACTCAAAAATAATGTCACAATGCAACTGTAGACCTTCCGCCCTCCCCTGTATATAGGCCAATGCTCTGAGCTTGCCACACAAGACCCCTGTTATTGGCTCCTTAACAACCACCCCACTTTCTAAGCATGCTGCAAAGTTCATTTGCCAAATGGGTCAGCACTTCTTTCTGTGCCTCTGTGCATGCTGTTACCCCCTGCTCTGCCCTAACACATTTGCCTCCTTATCCACCAGCAAGCTGTTCCTTTCAGAAGCTGGCCTTGAATTCGCAACACAGTAGTAACTGCTTCTCCTTTAGGTTCTCACAGTACAGTGTGCACAAGAACGGAATAGAAATTAGCATACTGGATTGTAATTTGAAAAACAATTCTCTCTTCCACCGATGTGTTCTTTGAAAGTGCAAGCTATGTCTGTCGTTATTTCTGCCATTTTGTAAGATTTCCAATGGTTCTCTCTGAGGATATGGTTTCAGGCACATGGGGCTTCTCATTCTTCCAGACCACTTCATTCTGGTCTCAGTCCCCTCATGCTGAAGGGGCTGGAGCCGGAAATCTCTTCAACCACAGGAGTAGGGGCAGTAAGTCCGACACTCACTTAGATGGCTCAGTGGAAAAACACAGTATCAGGCTGCTTGCTCATATCTGTGACTTCCTGTGCCTTCATGGACAAATCAGCATTCGAGTATCTTGTCAGGAAAATGAGCAGAATAGTAATAATTGATACCCTCAGAGACTGTCACGAAGGTAAAGGGAGAAGTGAAAGTGCTCTGCAAATTGTCATATGCCACATACTAATAATAACCTCCAGAGAAGCACCTTAGTGAAAAGTGGCCAAGGACAAGAGACATAAAAATCAAGCCCCTAATTTAGGAGGCTGGTTTTACAGATGAAACCCTCCTTATTCCTTTTCCACTGCTCAGACTTTGTACCTAATTGTGCTTTCACCCAGAGGACATTGTCCTCCTCTTCCCATGCCATCTGTGTGACTCTCTCCCTAGTGACAGAAAAGCACCAGGTCTCTTCCATGACACGGTCATCTGCATATCAGAGTCACAGATCTGGGTTCAAATGTCAAGTCTGCCGTTTCCTAGTGGCGTGCCTTTGGACCGGCTACTTAACCTCTCAGTGCCTCTGTTTCTTCATCTTTTATTTCCCAGGCATTTGATGAGGAAAAAATGAAGCCACGTAACTGTTCCTTTCGATTTCAGTAAGCTCCATCTCCGCTGTTACTCAGCCTCCCACATGTTTCATCACACCTAGGATGCCTTCTTCACTCAGAGTTTCACTTTCAAGAGTTAAAACTTGGAAATCTTCTTTTCTGAGTAGAACCCCTGGTTCTTTCCATTTTCTTCCTTCCACCTAAGTCGCTTGTCTTCAGCTGGGCTTCTAGCCCTGCAAGCCACCCTGATCTGGTTTCAGCCACCTCTCTCGCCAACCAGGACCCCATGGTGAGTCATGCTCTCAGCGCCACCTTGCATTTCCACGCTCCCATTCTCTGGATGGCCTCCAGGCCAGGACAGCTCTCTGCTTCCTGTTTTAGCTTCCAGATGCCCAAGTTAGCAGAAGGAGTTGTTTCCTCCTATGCTATATGAGCACCCTCCTCACTGAAAAGCCTGTCTGCTTCTCCCTGACATCCTCGTGCCCTGGCTGAGGAAGAACCACCCCCTTCTTTGTTTCCAGTCTCCCGTGACAGGAGCCTTGGCTCCCACTGCATAGAGCCTCTGCCAGGCCTTTCTTCTCTCCCATGTGCCTCTTTAGTTGTTTTTTCTACATCTCCTCTTCCTCAACATATAACAAACTCATATCTCCTCCATTCTAAGACCACCTCCTTGGCCTTCCACTCAGATTCCGCCCTATGCCAATTCATGCTAACATTAAACTTCTTCAAAGAATATTCTAAACATGCTTCCCACCTGCTCATCACCCTCTCTCTTTTTCATTCCTTAAGATGACTTCTGCTTTCACCACTTCCATCACTCTATTTGGTTGCCAACATAACAACCCCGAAAGGTGTGATAGCTGCCAAACTCAGATGGCACTTGTCACACTCCATGCAGCACTTGGCACTTTGGCCTAGCTATCTTTCTTGAAGCACTCTCCTTCCTTGATCTCTATTGCTGCTTCATTCTGGGTTTCCCTCTGTTCTCTTACTTACCCATGATGCTGTTCCCTCGACACCACTCATGGTTTTGACCAAGAGTTGGCACACTTTTTCTCAAAGGTCAGAGAATAAATATTTTCAGCTTTGTGGGCCAAGAGGCAAAATCGAGGCAATTTTGTAGGTACTTATATAAACATTTAAAATGGAAAAATTGCCCTGGCTGGTGTGGCTCAGCGGATTCAGCCCTGGCTTGCAAACCGAAGGGTCACTAGTTCAACTCCCAGTCAGGGCACATGCCTGGGTTGTGGTCCAGGTCCCCGGTTGGGCGAGTGTGAGAGGCAACCACACACTGATGTTTCTCTCCCTCTCTTTCTCCCTCCCTTCCCCTCTCTCAAAAAAATAAATAAAAAATAAAATGGAAAAATTGTTTTTAAGCCCACAAGCTATACAAAACCAAATTGTGGGTTTGATTTGGTCTGTGGGCTCTAGGGTGGCCCTGCTTTCAACCACCACCTCTAAGCAGAAAACTCCCACTTGACACTTCCAGCTCCGACCTCTTTGAAAGGAAGTCTGCTGAGTTCCCCACTTGTGCTTCCAGTTGCCCACCTGACATCTATACTTTGCTATCCCATGTGCTCCTCAAATTCAATGTGTTCCAAACCAAATTTGTCACCCCTAATCACTTTCTTTTCCTGAGTTACCTATCTGCTAATGGCATAATAATTATCTTAATCATCCAGGTTCAAAATCTCAGCCACTCTGACTTTTCTCACCTTTCCTAAACTACTGGCAGTGTTACTTCCTAACAGTCTCTTGAAAACCTCACCTTGTCTCCACTCCATTCAATTTGTCTTGCTCCAAGCCCAGAACATCCCTCCTGTGAACAATTATCAAAGCCTCCTCACTGTATTCCCTGTCTCTAATCTGTGCCCCAGTTCAAGCTAAGCGTTACCCTGCAGTCAGGGATTTTCTTTTTTAGGTTTTTTTTTTTTTTTAAGATTTTATTTATTTATTTTTAGAAAGAGGGGGAGGGAGGGAGGAAAAGAGGGAGAGAAACTTCAATGTGTGGTTGCCTCTTGCATGCCCCCAACCTGGGACCCAGCCCGCAACCCAGGCATGTGCCCTGACTGGTAATTGAACCAGTGACCCTTTAGTTCATAGGCTGGCACTCAATCCACTGAGCCACACCAGCCAGGGCTTAGGTTATTTTTTATTGTGCTAAAAACATGTAACATAAAATGAGATTTGCCATCTTAATCATTTTTAAATGCACAGTTCAGTAATGTTAAATATATTCACATTGTTGTGAAACAGATCTCCAAAAATTTCCATCTTGCAAATCTGAAACTTTATGTCTATTAAATAAAAAATTCCCTTTTCCCCTTCCCCCATTCTTTGATAACCACCACTCTACTTTCTGTTTCTATGAACTTGACTACTTCAGGTTTTACTTATATAAGTAAAATTATGCACTACTGGTCTTTCTGTGAATGGCTTATTTACTTTGTATAATGTCCCCAAAGTTCATCCATAGTGTAGCATATAACAAGATTTTCTTCTTTTATAAGGCTGAATAATATCCCACTGTATATATAAACCACAGTTTCTTCATTCATTCATTCATTAGTTCATTCATTCATTGATGGGCACTTGGGTTGCTTCAACCTCTTGGCTATTGTAAATAACACTGCCATGAACATAGGGGTGCGTATATTCTTTTGCATTACTCTTTCCAGTCTTACATTAAGTCTTTAACCCATTTTGAGTTTATTCTTGTATCTGGTGTGAGAAAGTGGTCTAGTTTCATTTTTTTCACATATCTGTCCAGTTTTTCCAACACCATTTATTGAATAGACTATCCTTACTCCATTGTATGTTCTTGCCTCCTTAGTTAAACATTAATTAACCATATACGTGTGAGTTTATTTCTTGGCTCTCTATTCTGTTCCATTGATCTATATATCTGGTTTTTATCCCAATACCATGCTGTTTTGATGTAGTATAATTTGACATCAGGTAGCATGATTCCTCCAACTTTGTTCTTCTTTCTAAAGAAGCTGTGGCTATTTGGGGTCTTTTGTGATTCCATATAAAGTTTTGGATTATTTTTTCTAGTCTGTGAAATATGCCATTGGAATCTTGATAGGAATTGTGTTGAATCTATAGGTTGCTTTGGGTATTATGGACATTGTAATGACATTAATTTTTCTTATGCATGAGCATGGTATATGTTTGTATTTGTTTGTATTTTCTTCAATTTTTTCTTCAGTGTCTTATAATTTTCTTTTTTTAGATTTTATTTATTTATTTTTAGAGAAAAAGGGAGGGAGGGAGAAAGAGAAGGAGAGAAACATCAATGTGTGGTTGCCTCTTGCATGTCCCCAGCCGGGGACCTGGCCCCCAACCCAGGCGTGTGCCCTGACTGGGAATGGAACTGACGGCCCTCTGGTTTGCAGGCTGGCGCTCAATCCACTGAGCCACACCAGCCAGGGCCAGTGTCTTATAATTTTCCAAGTACAGGTCTTTTACCTTTTTGGTTAAATTTATTCTTAGGAATTTTATTTATTAATTATTATTTTTTAATCCTCACCTGAGGATATGTTCATTGATTTGAGAGAGAGAGAGAGAGAGAGAGAGAGAGAGAGAAACATCTATTGGTTGCTTCTTGTGCATGCCCTGACCAGAGATCAAACTCACAAAAACCCACAACCTAGCTATATGCCCTGACTGGAATCGAACCCGTAACTTTTTTTTGGTGTACAGGACAAACACTCCGAGCAAGTAAACCAACTGCCAGGGCTTTTTTTTTTCTTTCAATGCAATTGTAAATGAGATTGTTTTCTTAGTTTCCCTTTCTGATAGTTTATTAATGGTGTATAAAAATGCAAATAATTTCTGAATATTTATTTTGTATCCTGTTATTTTACTGAATTCATTTATCAGTTCTAGTTGTTTTTTGGTGGAATCTTTAGAGTTTTCTATATACAGTATCATGTTATCTGGGAAAAAATGACAGTTTTACTTCCTTCTTTCCAAATTGTATGCTTTTTATTTCTTCTTTTGGTCTCATTGCTGTAGCTAAGACTTCCAGTACTATGCTGAATAAAAGATGAAAGTGCACATCCCTGTCTTGTTCTTGATCTTAAGAGAAACGCTTTTAGTTTTTGCCCTTTGAGTATGAGGTTTGTTGTGGGTTTGTCATATATGGCCTTTATTACATTTAGGTATGTTTCCTCTATTCCCACTTTGCTAACAGTATTTATCATAAATGGATGGGGGATTTTGTCAAATGCTTTTTCTGCATCTATTGATATGATTATATGATTTTTACCCATCATTTTGTTTATATGATGTATTACATTAATTGATTTGTGAATATGTACCAATCTTGGATCCCAGGAATACATCCCTCTTGATCATGGTGTATGATCTTTTCAGTGTACTGCTGGATCTGATTTGTTGATATTCTGTTGAGGATTTTTGCATTTATGTTCATCAGGGACATTGGCCTGTAATCTTCTTTCTTTGCAGTATCTTTATCTGGTTTTGAAATTAGGATAATGCTGGCCTCATTGAATGAGCTTGGGAGTCTTCCCTCCTCTTGAATTTTTTTGGAATAGTTTGAGAAAGATAGGTGTTAGTTTTTCTTTGAATTTTTAAAATTTACCTGTGAGGTCAACCAGCCTAGGACTTTTGTTTGTTGGGAGTTTTATTTTATTCTCTACTGAGGACATTTTAAACAATTGCTTTTGGAGAAAGAGGAAGGGGATGATAGGGGGAGAGAGAGAGAGAGAGAGAGATCAATAAGAAAGAGAAACATCAATTGGTTGCCTCCCATATGTGCCACAACCAGGGGTCAAACCTGCAACCTAGGTATGTGCCCTGAACTGGGAATCAAACCTGCAACCTTTTGGTTTATGGCATGACACTCCAATTAACTTAGGGCATGCTGCGAGTCTTTTTTTTAAATTACTGCTTCAATTTTGTTAGTTGTAATTGGTCTGTTCAGATTTTCTGTTTCGTGATTCAGTTTTGGGAGATTGAATGTTTCCAGGAATTTATCCATTTCTTCCCGATTGTCTAATTTGTTGGTATGTAGTAGTTTGTAATAGTTTCTTATAATTCTTAGTATTTCTGTGGAGTCAATTATTACCTCTTTTATTTTTTTGAATTATATTTTATTGTTTATGCTATTACAGTTGTCCCAATTTTTCCCCCTTTCCCCCCATCTACCCAGCCCTCCACTCCCTCAGACAATCCCCATACTGCTGTCCATGTCCATGGGTCATGCATATATGTTCTTTGGCTACTTTGTCTCCTACGCTGTACTTTACTTCCCATGACTATTCCGTAACTACCTATTTGCCTATTTGCATTACTTGAGCCCTTCATCTTTTCCTTTTCCCCCCTTTATTTTTGATTTTATTTACTTGGATCTCTCTCCTTTTCTCTTGATGAGTCCGGTTAAAGGTTTAACAATGATGTTTATCTTTTCAAAGAATCAGTTCTTGGTTTCATTGATCTTTTGTATTGTTTTTTTAGACTTTATTTTTTTTATTTCCACTCTGATCTTTACAGTTTCCTTCCTTCTGCTCACTTTGGGCTTTGTTTGTTGTTCTTTCTTCTAGTTTCTTTAGGTGTAAGATTAGATTGTTTATTTGAAAAAATTTTTGCTTCTTCTTTTGAAAGTTAAGAATATTTTATTTCCAAAATATGAAAGTTTAAAAATATCGATTTATTCTTACAAACCTGGTAACTCTAACCAACTTCAGGATTCTTATTGCCATTTATGTTTTATTTTCTTCAGTGTAATGGGAAATATATATGTTACTAGCAAAAAGTTCATATAGTTAGAAGATGGGAATGGTGCCATTCTTTGTAAGAAATGGAAGTTACAACAGTCAGATGCAAAGTTAAGGTTATGAGAGGCCAGAGGGTTGGAAGATGGCTCAAGTTAATAGACTTGATGCTGTTGTTTGCTTTTTACGCTTTGTTGTTTTAGTAGTTGTAGAAATACACATGTGGAAAATAATGTATGCCAGTGACTGTTGACAGTGACCCTATTATGTCATTACACATTTATTTTATTTTATTTTTATTTTTTCTTATAATCTCTTCTTTCTATTTTCTTTTTAATTGAATTAGGTATTATTGTTATCTAATCAGGAAAAATAAGTAAAAATAAAAAAGCAATCTCGTCGTCGTCGGCAGCTGTCCGTCTCGAGAGACGATGGTGTAGCTTCTTAAGAGTCTATCTGCACCCCCGAGAATGGCTGTACAGTCCGACTCGGGAGTGACACGGTATCTGTCTCCTCCCGTGTTGAATCGACATCTTGCAATGACGCTGGAGTGTCCTCTCCAGTGAAGCTGAAGCTACAGAGCCTGGGCAGGGTGATATGGAGGGTCTGCTGTTGCCCATGCAGCAGACCCCCCCTCTCTTCGCAGCTGAAGGGTCCAAGGGAAAGACGGAGTCAATACAGCTTGGCTTCAGGTGCGCCGCAGGAGTTGCCGGTGTTGACTACAACGTCGAACCGCCTTAGGGACTCCGGCTCCGGATTTTCTGTCGGGGTTTACTCCCTTAGCCTTTCCCCTGAAGAGGTATGCCGCAAGGCAGCGGAGGTTTTTGGAGTCAGAGTTTTCCTTCTCTGATGTGCCCTGACTGGAAGATCGAACCAGCGACACTTAGCTCGCAGGCCGACGCTCAATCCACTGAGCCAAACCAGCCAGGGACATGTGTTTAAGTACACACATGTGTACTTAAGTGTGTACTTAAAAAAGCAATCTAAAGTATATTAAAAAAAGAAATCAGTTACAAAAAGAGAAACACACAAACACATGGATGCTAAATAACATGTTACAAAACAATGAATGGGTTAACAAAGAGATCAAGGAAGAAATCAAAACTTACCTTGAGTCACATGAAAATGAAAACACAGCAACCTAAAAATCTATGGGACATGGCTAAAGCAGTCCTAACAGAGAACTTTATAGCAATACAAGGCTACCTCAAGAAGCAAGAAGCAGATGACATGTTGTTGTATACAGAAAACTCTAAATATTACACTAAAAACTACTAGAATTGATCAGTAAATTATCAGGACACAAAATAAATATCCAGAAATCAGTTGCTTTTTTCTTTTTTTTTTTGGAGAGAAAGAGAAAGAGAGACCCTGACTGGGTATTGAACCCACAACATTTTGGTGTACAAGATGAAATGATACTCCAACCAACTGAGCAACAGAGCCACCTGGCAGGGCAGCTGCATTTTTATACACTAATCATAAAAATATCAGAAAGGGAAACTAAGAAAACAATCCCATTTACAACTACATCAAAAAAAATCCCCAGGAATAAATTTAACCAAGAAGGTAAAAGACCTGTACTTAGAAAATTATAAGACACTGAAGAAAAAAACTGAAGATGAGACAAATAAATAAAAACATACCATGTTCATGTATAGGAAAAATTAACATCATTAAAATGTCCAACTACCCAAATCAGTCAATATATTCAATGCAATTCCTATCAAGATACAGACAGCATATTTCAGAGAACTAGAACAAATATTCCAAAAAATTATATAGAACTACAAAAGACCCCGAATAGCCACAGCAATCTTGAGAAAGAAGAACAAAGTTGTAGGGATCATGCTACCTGATATCAAACTATGCTACAATGCCATAGTAATCAAAACAGCATGATACTACCAAAAAAAACCCTCGACATACAGATCAATGAAACAGAATAGATGCCTTGGCTGGTGTGGCTCAGTGGATTGAGTGCCAGCCTGCAAACTAAAAGTTTGCTGGTTCAATTCCCATCAGGACACATGTCTGGGTTGTGGGCCAGGTCCCTGGGGACCTGTGAGAAGCAACCAACTGATATCACAAATAGAAGAAGCCCCGTATAAGTTAATATGTTATTATTATATTTACAATACAATTCTTTTAGGGCTCCTACATGTGCTCTGTAATTGCACAAATGTTACTGCTGACTCAAACTAAAGTATGGGAATTCTGCTAAAAGAAATATCCTGCCTTAGGAAAAAATTTCAAAGTGCTCCTTTGTGTGATAATTCAATAACTTTTGAGTGGTAACTATATGTAGATCTGTAGACTGGGTAACCCACCATAAAAAGCTGCTTTCAACTTTAAAGATCTAATTATTTTGCTAAAACTTCTTCTTTTGTCTTAAAAAGAACATAAACTTATTATCTCACAGCTCTGTAGGTCAGACTCTGACAGGTCCCACTGAGTGAAAATCACATTATATTTAAGGGTGCATTTCTTTTTTCTTTTTTTAGTTTTATTTTTTGGTTTTTCAACTACAGTTGTCCCATTTTTTCCCCATTGCTCTCCCTCACCCAGCCCACCCCTTCTCCCACAGTCATATCCCACCCCGTTGTCCATGTCCATGAGTCATTTATACACGTTCCCTGACTGGACCCTTCCCTTACTTATCCCCTTCTCTCCCCTCCCCCTCCCCCCTATTGACTGCTATTCTGTTCCTTGTCCTATTTAGTTCATTTGTTTGTATTGTTCTTTAGTTTCCTGTATTAGGTGATATCATATGGTATTTTGCTTTCTTTGCCTGGCTTATTTCACTAAGCATAATTCTCTCTAGTTCCATCCATGTTGTCGCAAATGGCAGGAGTTCCTTCCTTCTTTCTGCTACATAGTATTCCATTGTGTAGATGTACCACAGTTTTTGGATCCACTCATCTACAGATGGGCACTTAGGTTGTTTCCACCACTTAGCTATTGTAAACAGGGCTGCTGTGAACATAGGGGTGCATAAGTTCTTTTGAATTAGGGTTTTAGGATTTTTCGGGTATAATCCTAGCAGTGGAATCGCTGGTTCAAAAGCAGTTCCATTTTTAGTTTTTAGAGGAAATTCCATACTGTTCTCCATAGTGGCTGCACCAGTCTGCATTCCCACCAACAGTGCAGTAGGGTTCCCGTTTCTCCACATCCTCGCCAGCACTTGTTGTTTGTTGATTTGTTGATGATGGCCATTCTGACTGGTGTAAAGTGGTATCTCATTGTGGTTTTTATTTGCATCTCTCTGATGGCTAGTGATGTTGAGCATTCTTCCTATGCCCATGGACCCTCTGTATGTCCTCTTTGCAGAAGTGTTTGTTCAGTTCCTTTGCCCATTTTTTAATTGGGTTGTTTGTTTTCTTGATGTTGAGTCAAATAAGCTCTTTATATATTTTGGAGATCAGTCCCCTTTCTGAGATATCATTGGCAAATATGTTTTCCCATATGGTTGGTTTCCTTTTCATCTTGCTGATGTTTTCTTTTGATGAGCAGAAACTCTTTAGTTTGATGTAGTCCCATTTGTTTATTTTTTCCTTTATTTCTCTTGCATTAGGAGATGTATCCGTGAAAATATTGTTATGTGGGATATCTGAGATTTTCCTGTCTATGTTTTCCTCTAGGACTTTTATGGTGTCATGTCTTACATTTAAGTCTTTGATCCATCTTGAGTTTATTCTCATGTGTGGTGTAAGTTGGTGGTTTAGTTTCATTTTTTTGCACGTCCCTGTCCAGTTCTCCCAGCACCGTTTGTTACAGAGGCTCTTCTCACTCTATTTTATGTTCCTTCCTCCTTTATCAAATATTAGTTGACTGTATAGTCCTGGATTTATTTCTAGACTCTCTATTCTGTTCCATTGATCTATATGTCTGTTCTTATGCCAGTACCAGACTGTTTTGATCACAGTGGCTTTGTAGTATTGTTTGATGTCTGGCATTGTGATTCCTCCTGCTGTGTTCTTTTGTCTCAAGATTACTTTTGCTATTCGGGGTCTTTTCTGGTTCCATATAAATTTTTGGAGTATTTGTCCTAGGTCTGTGAAATATGTCATTGGTATTTTAATAGGGATTGCATTGAATCTGTAAATTGCTTTGGGTAGTATGGCCATTTTGATGATGCTGATTCTTCCCATCCAAGAACATGGTATTTGCTTCCATTTATTTATATCTTCCTTAATTTCTCTCTTCAATGTTACATAATTTTCAGAGTACAGTTTTTTATCTCTTTGGTTAAGTTTATTCCTAGGTACTTTATTTTTCTTGTTACTATTGTAAATGGTATTTTCTTTTTTGTCTCTGTCTCTGATATTTTATTGTTGTTGTACAGAAATGCCTTAGATTTCTGTATATTTATTTTGTACCCTGCTATTTTGCCAAATTCACTTATTATATCAAGTAGTCTTTTAGTGGAGTTTATAGGGTTTTCTATGAATACTATCATGCCATCTGCATATAATGATAGTTTTACTTCTTATTTCCCAATTTGGATGCCTTTTATTTCTTTTTCTTATCTGATTGCTGTGGCTAGGACTTCCAACACTATGTTGAATAGGAGTGGAGAGAGTGGACATCCTTGTCTAGTTTCTGATTTCAGGGGGAATGCTTTCAGTTTTTGTCCATTGAGTATGATGTTGGCTTCAGGCTTCTCATATATAGCCTTAATTATGTTAAGGTATGCTCCCCCTATTCCCATTTTTGCTGAGTGTTTTCATCATAAAAGGGTGTTGTACTTTATCAAATGCTTTTTCTGCATCTGTTGATATGATCATGTGATTTTTGTCTTTCATTTTGTTTAGGTGATGTATTATATTTATTGATTTGCAAATGTTAAACCATCCTTGCATCCCTGGGATGAATCCCACTTGATCGTGGTGTATGATCTTTTTGATGTATTGCTGGATCTTGTTTGCCAATATTTTGTTGAGGATTTTAGTATCTATGTTCATCAGTGATATTGGCCTGTAGTTTTCTTTCTTTGTTGTGTCTTGACCTGGTTTTGGAATTAGGGTGATACTGGCTTCATAGAAAGAGTTTGGAATTTTTCCCTCTTCTTGGATTTTTTGGAATAGTTTGAGGAGGGTAGGAGTTAGTTCTTCCCTAAATGTTCTGTAAAATTCACCTGTGAAGCCATCAGGTCCAGGGCTTTTGTGTGCCGGGAGATTTTTGATTACTGTTTCAATTTCCTTCTTTGTTATTGGTCTGTTGAGACTTTCTACTTCTTCTTGATTCAGTTTTGCAAGGTCATATGTTTCTAGAAATTTGTCCATTTCTTCTAGGTTGTCAAATTTCTTGCCATACAGTTGTTTGTAGTAATTTCTTACAATCCTTTGTATTTCTGTGGTATCAGTTGTGATTTCTCCTTTTTCGTTTCTGATTTTGTTTATTTGGGTCTTCTCTCTTTTTTTTCTTGATGAGCCTGGCCAAAGGCTTGTCGATTTTGTTTATTTTTTCAAAGAATCAGCTCCTAGTTTTGTTGATCTTTTGAATTGTTTGTTTTGTCTCTATGTCATTTAATTCTGCTCTGATCTTGATGATTTCCTTCCTTCTTCTTGCCCTAGGCTTTGTTTGTTGTTGTTGTTCTAGTTCTTGTAGCTTTAGGGTTAGATTTTTTATTTGAGATTCTTCTATCCTTTTCAGATATGCCTGTATTGCTATGAACTTCCCTCTTAGGACTGCTTTTGCTGTGTCCCATAGGTTTTGGACTGTTGTGTGTTCGTTATCATTAGTTTCCAGAAATTTCTTGATTTCTTCTTTGATGTCATTGTTAACCCATTCATTATTTAATAGCATGTTATTCGTTCTCCATGAGTTTGGATGTCTTTGATTTTTTTTCTCTGAGGTTGATTTTTAGTTTCAAGGCATTGTGGTCTAAAAAGATGCTTGATATGATTTCAATTTTCTTGAATTTGTTCAGGCTTGTTTTGTGTCCTATCATGTGGTCTATCTTTGAAAATGTCCCATGTGCATTTGAAAAGAATGTATATTTTGCTTCTTTGGGGTGAAAAGTTCTATATATATCAGTTAAGTCCATGTGATTTAGTGTGTTGTTCGATGCTTGTATATCCTTGGTGTTTCTTTGCTTCGAAGATCTGTCTATTGTTGATAATGGAATGTTAAAGTCCCCTACTATGAGTGTGTTGCTGTTATCCTTCTTGTGGTCTTCTAGTATTTTCTTTATGTATTTGGGTGTTCCTATGTTGGGTGCATATATGTTTATCAGTGTTATATCTTCTTGATGGATTGTTCCCTTAAGTATTATGAAATGTCCTTCTTTATTTCTTTTTACTGCCCTTGCTTTGAAATCCGTTTTGTCTGATATGAGTACTGCTACCCCAGCTTTTTTTCCCATGTTTGTTTGCTTGGAATACTTTTTTGTATCCCTTTACTTTCAGTCTGTGTAAATATTTTGTTTTGAGGTGTGTTTCTGTAGACAGCAAATATGTGGGTCCTGTTTTCTTATCCATTCCGTTACCCTATGTCTTTTAATTGGAGCATTTAATCCATTATATTTAAGGTTATTATTGACATCTTTTTATTCATTTCCCTTTGTAGCTGTGTTTCTTTCCTCTTTTTTTCTTCTTTTTCTTAAAACATTCCCTTTAGCATCTCTTGCAATGCTGGTTTGGTGGAGATGTGTTCTTTTAGTCTTCCTTTGTCTGAGAAACTCCTTATTTCACCTTCCATTTTGAATGAGAGCCTTGCTGGGTAGAGTATTCTTGGTTGTAGGCCTTTGTTTTTCATTGCTTGAAATATTTTTGACCATTCCCTTCTGGCTTGTAGTGTTTCTGTTGAGAAATCAGTTGATAGTCTTATCGGAGCTCCCTTGTATGTTATTTGCTGTTTTTCTCTTGCTGCTTTTAGGATTCTTTCTTTGTCTTTGAATGTTGCCATTTTAATTATGATGTGCCTTGGAGTGGGTTTTTGGGGGTTCCTCTTCATTGGGACTCTCTGTGCTTCTTGAACTAAGGGTGCATTTCTTTCTGGAGGCTCTAGGAGAGACTTTCTTTGCTCACTCAGGTTATTGGCAGAATTCAGTTCCTCGTGGTTTTATGGCTGTGGTCACCATTTCCTTGCTGCCAGCTCTTAGAGGTCACCCAGGTTTCTAAGCTAGTAACTTTCTTCTTCTATCTTTAAAACTAGTGATAGTGAGTCAAGTCCATCATGTAATTTGAATCTTTTCAGCCTCTTTTTCAGCTTTTGTACTTCAATCTTCTGCCTTCTTCTTTCACTTTTTAAAAATGTTATATTTTTAAAAATTGTCTTTCAATTACAGTTGTCCCAATTTTCTCCCCATTCCTTCTGCCCCTCCCATCCCCTGCTCCCACAGTCAATCCCCGCCCTGTTGTTCATGTCCATGGGTACTTTATACTTGTTCCCCTTCTTTCCTCCATTATCCCCCCTCTCCCCTCCCCTCTGGTCACTGTCAGTTTGTTTCTTATTTCCATGTTGTCAGAACATGGCAGCAGCGGGACTGCCCACTGGACTTTTGAGGTATGCAAATGAACCATATGCAAATTAACCTGGTCCCAGCTTCTCCCATAATAAAAATGGACTTTGCTCATTCCCAGAAGAAATGTTGATGAACCTCACATGATATATTGACTGGCCTGGTGGGGAAAAAGCAGGGAGATGTAAATAACCTGCCAAATGTGTTGATGGGTAAACTTACCCTAACTGAAATGTATATTCGGAAAGGTGTAGAGACAGTGCCTGCAGACACATAGACAGGGAACTTCAACAGGCTCTTGAGGTCGACTGAAAGTTTTCTTTTGTCTCTAACGCTTTCTTCTTTCCTCTTTCAATAAACCTGCTGTAAAATCTTAGACTGTTCTCTGGGAATCTTTTCAGAGCAAAAGCAGCCTGGCACGTGTCACTGATTCTATTTTGCTCGTTTGTTTGTTGTTTCATGCAACTGTGGTTAGAGAAGATGCTTGATATAATTTCAAATTTTTAAAATTTATTGAGACTTGTTTTGTGTTCTAGCATATGATCTATCCTAGGAACTATTCCATGCGCACTTGAAAAAAATGTATTTCTGCTGCTTTACAGAGAAACACTCTAAAAATATTAATTAAATTCATCTGGTCTAATGTGTCATTTAGGTTGCTGTTTCCTTGTTGATTTTCTGTCTGGAACATCTACCCAGTGAAGTCAGTGGGATGTGTTATGGTCAATTTCTCCCTTTATGTCTGTCAATATTTGTTTTAAATATTTAGATGCTCCTATGTTGAGTACATAAATGTTTGCAAGGATTATATCCTTTTGTTGGCTATAATTTGTTGTTCTCTTTTTCATTACGTAGTGTCTTTCTTTGTCTCTTACTGATCTATTTTGTCTGATACAAATGTTGCTACTCCAGCTTTTTAAGTCATTTCCATTTTCACGTAACATCTTTTTCCATCCCTTTACTTTTAGTCTGTGTGTTTTCTTTCTGGGGTGTGTTTCTTATAGACAGCATACAAGGACTGTCCAGATGGTATACAGCCATGTAATATGAAAAACAGACATTTGTTGAAGAAAACACAAGAAATATTGTACATAAGGCAATGATGCCTCAGTCCCCTTCAAAGTAGGCACCTGCGGACCTTACATAGTTCTCCCAATTGCCATCAGCTGCCCCATCATATTTCCCTGAATCTCATTGACTGTATGAAATCTCTTCCCTTTCAAAGGTGACTTTAGTGTTGGGAAAGGCCATAAGTCACAGGATGCCAAATCTGGGCTGTAGGGGGCAAGTCACCTGGGTGATTTGATGTTTCACCAAAAGCTACACATGAGACATGATGCATGAGCACGCGCTTTGTTGTGATGAAGCTGCCAATCACCAGTTGCCCATAGCTGCGGCCTTCTGAGTCATCTGAATAGTTTCCATGGAGAAATGTTCAAGCTTAATGCAAAATTTGATGCAGATTTGTTACTCTATTCGCTCAGTCATTTTGAATGTGATGGCCGCACAGTACACATGCTCACTCAACGGTGTCTACCACTCCCACTGACTAGTACAGTGAAGTTGTCATTGTTCATACATGCACATTGCAGTCCACTCTCCTTGACTACCAGATTACATCGAAGTTACACAAGCTGTTATTTTTACATTAACAGTGGCTGGACTTTTTCCGGACAGACCTTGTGTGTATGGGTCTCATTTTCTTATCCATTCAGCGATCTCATGTCGTTTGATGGGAGCATTTAATCCTTTTATATTTAAAGTGATTATTGATAATTGCATATTCATTGCCATTTTATTCTCTTTTCTTTCTTTTGTTTTTTTTTTTCAAACCTCTGGGCCCTTTCTGTCCGAGACATTAGGACAGAAAATAGAGCCATTTTATTCTTTATAACTATGTTCCTCTTTTCCTTCTTCTTCTTGAGTCTATTTAACATTTCCTGTAATACTGGTTTAGTGGTAATGAATCCCTTTAGCTTTCTCTTACTTGGGAAGCTCTTTATCTGCCCTTCAATTCTAAATGATAGCTTTTCTGGTACAGTAGTCTTGATTGTAAGTCCTTTCTTTTCCATCACTTTGAATATGTTGTGCAATCCCTTCTGGCCTGAAATGTATCTGTTAAGAAATCAGCTGATAGTTTTATGGGAGCCCCCTTTTAGGTAACTGTCTCTGGCTGCTTTTAACATTCTCTCTTTTTATTTAACTTTTGACATTTTAATTATGACATGTCTTGGTTTGGACCTTTCTGGCTTCATGTTGTTTGAGCCTCTCTGTACTTTCTGGACTTGTGTGTGTTTCCTTCCCCAAGTCAGGGAAGTTTTCAGTCATCATTTCTTCAACTAGATTCTCGATCCCTTGCTCTCTCTTTCTCTTCCTTCTGGTAGTCTTGTGATGTACATATTGTTATGCCTCATGTTGTCCCAGAAGTCCCTTAAACCATATGCATTTTTAAAAATTATTTTTATTTTTGCTGCTGTGATTGGGTGTTTCCTACTTTCCTGTCTTCCAAATTGCTGATTTGATCCTCTGCTTCATCTAACCTGCTGTGCCTTCCTTGTAGTGTATTCTTCATTTTAGATACTCTATTCTTCATTTCTGACTGGTTCTTTTTTATGGTTTCTGTGTCCTCTTTTATGTTTACTGTTTAAGTCCTCACTGAGTTCATTCATTCTCCTAAGTTCCTTGAGCATCCTTATAATCATTATTTTTTACCTCTGTATCTGGAAATACCTTGCCTCCATTTTATTTGGTTCTTTTTTGTGGGCATTTTTCCTGTTCTTTCATCTGGAGCACGTTTCTTGTTTCCCCATTTTGGCTGCCTCTCTGTGTTTGTTTCTATCTATTATGTAGATCTTCTATGTGTCCCAGTCTGATATAGTTGCCTTATGTAGTAGGTGTCTTGTGGAGCTCAGTGGTGTAATCTCTCTCCCTTGTTCACCTGAGCTAAGTGTTCCAGGAATGTCCCCTGTGTGGATTTTGTGTGCCCTCTTTTCTAGCTGAGTCTTGGTTGCTATTTTCCCATTCATGGGTTAGGTTGACTGACTGGTACCAACTATAGTGTGGAAGCTTCTGTTCGGGACCTAAACCCATGAAATGGAATTTGTCCCTGAAGTGTCTAGTGCCTGCCGAGATCTCCCTTTGGGTGTGCTGCTTGTGGAACTAATTGGATCCTGCTCTGATGTGGTCTGAAGTTTGTCACTGGGTGTGTTGGTTCTGGGACTGTTGGAGAGTGACTCTGGTGCAGGTTAATGTCAGATGCTTCTTGTGACTGGCACTGGGCTAGACTTGTTCTGAGTTACAAAGCAATCTACAGTTTGTGGCTGCCTCTGGTAGGCCTGGGTGTGTGTGGGAAGGGTGAACCAGAATATTCAAAGCCAGCTTCCACCAGAACAGAGTATGGTGGCAAGTCAGCAAAAGGCCCAAAGCACCCTGAGATCTGCCTCTACTTGCTGTTAGCTTGTTAGGCCCAGTCACTGAAAGAGCCTCTGGTAGTACTTGAGTTGTCTGAGATAGGTTCTCAGTGAGTCATCAGGCACAGATTAGTTGTGTTTACCCTGTTGACACAGATTCAAACTCAGTGCCAGTCCTGGGTCTCAGGCTGCTCAACAAAATTCTCAGGGTACACCAAGACCAGCCACCACCTGCTGGGGGACTGTAGACCTTTGTGGTGAGGCGGGGTCTCAGGAAGTCATTAGGGTGAGGCTAGCAGAGTTTATCAGACCAAAAAAGACCAGGGTTTGGACATGTGAAGGGAGGGCTCTGCATAGGAATGGTGGTGCTGGTAGGGCATGCAAGGGAAAATGACTCCTGCTCAGAGCCACACAACTCAGTCTATCTATATGCCTGTCTTTGACACCCCCTGAGTCTGCCTGGACCTCCTCAAGAACCCTCCAAAAAAAAAAGTCTGCACCATCAGTCCAGGTTGGCTTCAGGTAGCTGACTCCTCTGCAGGGCACAGGCTCATCAGGGCAGAACCACAAGTAGTCTAGAGGGTGGAACTAGTGCATTCAACCAGGCTGATGCTGCATGGAGGGGAGTTCTGGACCTAGGAGAGATGATGTCTGCTGTGTGTGAGAGAGGGACTCAGCACAAGGACCTTGGTAGTTGTTACTTTAGCCTTCTCCTTGGATCCACACAATTCAGTCTCTCCTTCTTTGACTCCAGTTCACTCAGAGCCACCTTTCTTCCAGTGGAGCCCCAGGTGGTTTCCAAGGAGATTCTATGCATTGGCCCTTTAAGAGGGCACATTTTTCTCTAGCAGACCCTTGTCTCTCCCTGGTTTTCAGAATCACTGATGCTTTTCACAGCCAAATGTTATGTGGGCTCCTCTTTCCAGCTCTGGTGGTCTGGGTTGGGGAGCCCTGTCCTTCTCAGGGGGGACCTTTGCAGCTGAGATATATATCCCTTGGATTCTCAACCACTGTACATAAGCATGGGGCCAGCTTATTTCCTGTCTCTGCCCCTCCTACAAGTTTTGATGTCACTTCTGTAAATCCTTGGTCATAAGAGTTCTGTTCAGCCAGCCTTCAGTTGATTATTCAGGCTGATTGTTCTATAATTTAGTTGTAATTGCAGTTTGGTCCTGGGAGGAGGTGAATTTAACTTCTACCTACTTCACCACCATCTTTGGTCCCTTACATTCTGTTTTATTTTTAATGGTAGCCATCTTAATGAGATGATATCTCATTATGGTTTTATTTTTTTTTATTTAATATGGACTGTGTTTTTTCCATTACGATTTAGCCCCCTTATATCATCCTGCCCCCCAGCAATCACCAGTCCAAAGGCTTTTATGCAGGAAGAATTCCTTACTGTAGGAAAGTTCAGCTTTTTTGTTCCATTCAGACCTTCGACTGATTGGATGAGGCCCACCCATATTAGAGAGGGTGATCTGCTTTACTGAATTTGTTGATTTAAATGTTAATCTCATCAAAATACCCTCACAGAAACATCCAGAGTAATGTTCATTTGTTTGTTTTTACAAGAAAGTTAATGAAATCCCTTCATCTGGTGTGCCTTGGTTTGGTCTAGTAGCAAAACTTTCTTCCTCATTGGGTATTAGCTGAAAATAAGAGTCCAACTCATTGGGCTGAAAATAGATATTAGGTGAAGTGGGGATTAAGATATTTCAGGTAAGCTACTTATTGCCATCTGGCCCACACAATCCAAAGTCGTCGGCAGCCGTCCGTCTCGAGAGACGATGGTGTAGCTTCTTAAGAGTCTATCTGCACCTCCGAGAATGGCTGTGCAGTCCGACTCGGGAGTGACACGGTATCTGCCTCCTCCCGTGTTGGATCGACATCTTGCGATGACGCTGGAGTGTCCTCTCCAGTGAAGCTGAAGCTACAGAGCCTGGGCAGGGTGATATGGAGGGTCTGCTGTTGCCCATGCAGCAGACCCACCCTCTCTTCGCAGCTGAAGGGTCCAAGGGAAAGACGGAGTCAATACAGCTTGGCTTCAGGTGCGCCGCAGGAGTTGCCGGTGTTGACTACAACGTCAAACCGCCTTAGGGACTCCGGCTCCGGATTTTCTGTCGGGGTTTACTCCCTTAGCCTTTCCCCTGAAGAGGTATGCCGCAAGGCAGTGGAGGTTTTTTGGAGTCAGAGTTTTCCTTCTCTGATGTACCCTGACTGGAAGATCGAACCAGCGACACTTAGCTCGCAGGCCGACGCTCAATCCACTGAGCTAAACCAGCCAGGGTTACAATCCAAAGTAATGTTTTACCAAATATCTAGACACTCTGTGGCCCAGACAAATTGACACATAGAACTAACCATCACAGGTAATACGGACCTTTAAACAATATTGTCTTCTAATTCATGTACACAGATGCCTTTGTATTTGTTGGCGTCTTCTTTAATTTCTTTGATCAATGTTTTGTAGTTTTCAGTGTCTTTCAACTCCTTGCTCAAGTTTATTCCTAAATATTTTATTCTTTTTGGTGCTATTGTTACAGAACCCCTGGGCTGCTCCAATTGAAAACAAACCCACGGGCTCTTTAGTTAGGGGCCCGATTGCCCGCCGCCAAAATTATAACTCTCAATACCAGAGTTTGGTGAAAAGAAAAAGAATTGTTTATTTAACAGTTATATAGATTTAGTTATTTGCGGATTTCTGTTGTTAAGTCTTATGCTCTTTAAAATACCCACAAACACATATCCTTGCCTCCCCCACTTCCAAACCAGGCTAGTTTTAGGGAAGTCAGAGAAACCGTTTCCCTACTTTCCCAACACAGTTCAGCTTTACCAGCAGCTGCCAATCATTCAATCTGATTGGGGAGGTCCTTTCTGTGCTGTGGTGCCCTCCAGCTCTCAATGCAGGATCGCCTGGATTCTCAGCCTCCTTGCAAACTGCCTTCTTCCTGCAAACCGCACAGATCTCCTCTCCTCCTCAAAACCACATGGCGAGAGCCTCTTAAAGCAGCCTGGAGACCCCTTCTCCAAGCCACATGGAGAAGGCCCCTTCACCAAGCCACGTGGAGGGAGCACACGGGAGAGCGAGAGAGCGAGAGCCCGAGAGCGAGAGCACGAGCCCGAGAGCGAGAGTCCCAGAGTGAGAGCATGAGCGAGAGCCAGAGAGAGTCAGAGCGCCAGAGCCACAGCGCGAGAGAGCCCAAGTCAGAGAGCGAGAGTGTCTCAGAGTGAGAGCACGAGTGAGAGCCAGAGAGAGTCAGAGCCCGAACGAGAGCTTGAGAGAGTCCGAGTCAGAGAGCGAGAGTGTCTCAGAGTGAGAGCACGAGCAAGAGCCAGAGAGAGTCTGAGAGCGAGCATCTGAGAGAGTCTCTGAGTGAGAGCCCGAGCCTGCCAGAGAGAGTCTCAGAGCGAGAGTCTGAGAGAGTCTCAGAGCGAGAGTCTGAGAGAGAGTCTGAGAGAGTTCCCGCTAAAATGTCTGCAGCTGCTTATATATCCCTGACTGCGTCATCTGACGCAGTGGGCGTTGCAAACAGTTCTGACCATTCACAGGTCCTTACGTAGGCTCTGTGTGCTTTCTCCATACTGTCTCCTGGTTCAAGACTCCTCCCATCTGCCTGAGCCTTTGGATGCATTAAAGCCATTTGCATAAGAAAGACAGTAGTCACCAGCCTCAGGCATGTGGAAGCATTTGAAAAGCTGCTTACTTCTCCCCATCCCCCAGCAGCAAACTCTGGGGATTTTTGGACTCCCCTGTTTCTGTAACAATTTCCCCCCTTTCAGACTAAGACCCTTTATAATCTTATAAAGGACAATGGGCGAAGGTCTCATGCTCCTCTAACTGCTTCCTGCTGGACGTGGTCCTCATCCTACCTACCCTTGGGTCTAGAAATCCCTAATAAGAGTGGGGATGTAGGGGAGGGTGCCCTTCCCACATGGGGAAGAATCTTGCAGAGTCCAGGTCAGTTGGCTATTCCTGGGTAGCAGCATGCTTGGTTTCCAAGGGCTGGTACTGCTGGACAAGCTGGCATTCTTGTCATATTCTGAGGGCAACAGATTTGGCAACAGGGTTAAAAAAAAAAAAACACAATTCAACCTATAACCACTATATACAAAAGGCAGGAGTTAATTTTTCAATGTCCCACGTTAGGAAAGAGAAATGGCTTCTTTGGAGGAAGGTGTGCAGGGCACATCACACCTGTCCAAAGCCCTTTTGCCCACTATACTTAGCTTGGGCTGAGGGGTATAAATTTTGGATTTCCCCCCTCTCAGACCTCTGTGCCCTTTCTGTCCAAGCCATTAGGACAGAAAAGAAACCAGTTTTAAAGTGAAGCCTGCAGACCACCCCATACTTCACCAACTCAGCCACTTAGTTCAGCCAAACCGTTGAGTCTCAGGAGGTGGCAATGCAGATGGGCTTCTTAAGTGAGGCCTATATGTACAGATAATTACTCAGGTAGAGATCATAGGCTTATGCCCTATGAAAACAGAAAGAACATGCACGTTAATTTACACAACACAGTTCACAAACCAGTCTCTTAATCTGAGAGACTGTCTTATTGGGAAGACCTCCAGTTGCAAGGCATTTGACATTCTTCTTGCCTGTAAATAAAGCATCCTTTATAATGTCACAGACTTGGTTTAACTTTCAAATGGAAAACAAACTTTATAGACAGTTAGCTGCACTGAGCATTGTAATTTTCCTTAAGTCACGATTTTTCTCCTTAAGATTACCCTCCTTGCCAGTAAAGGGACTGCATTAAGTCCAGTTTTAATTTACCCTGTTCATTTGCATAAACACAACAAGAGCAGTGATTGATCACATATGATCTTTAAGTCTACTATGCTGGAACTTACACAAGGAACCTTCATGTTGACTTTAGTCTGCCCATCAGGGCAACAGAAGTTGAGCCACACACCTGCCATTCAGCCTTGCCTGCAAACACCTGCTTTCCCAAGTTCTTTGGGTTTTCCATTGTGCCTTAAGGTTCTTTCCAGCCATCTTTCAGGAAAGCAACCTTCGTTCCTTCCCTGGAAAGACTGCCGTGAACCGCACAACCAACCAAGGTGTCAGGCCTTTTTCCTTCTGGGCTTTCCTTAGCTTCAAAAGTCAAGTCCAGTTCCTCAGGGCTTTCTGGTAACAACCAGAGCCTAAGCATGCCTCCTTCAGGCATGTCACTCCAGTCAAAAGTCTTGGTTAACAATACCTTTATTAACAACTGGTCTTTTTAGTTTTATGCAAAGAAACCTAATGTCATTTCTTACTCCTTTAAATTGCCAAATTCTGGAGGGATCAGGTAAGGAGAAAAATACACAGTGTGAAGGAAAATCCTTGTCCTTCTAATATTCCCAAAATTGCATTTCCATGCCTTATACTTTCTTTTGTTCACTTTCCTACATGTGAAGTTTTTTTAACTTTCTCTGGGAAACCTCAATTTTCCTTTCAGATTATATGGCCAGTACCAATACAGAGAATTCCAGACCCTTCCTAGGCCTCAGAGAATTCTAGACCTTACATAGGTCTCCAATGGCTAATGCCAAACCAATACAGGGAATTCCAAATGACCTTTCATAGGTCCCAAGGCTAATGCCAATCCCAACACAGGGAATTCCAAACGACCTTTCATAGGTCCCAAGGCTAAATGCCAACACAGGGAATTCCAAATGACCTTTCATAGGTCCCCAATGGCTACATGCCAATACAGAGGTACAGTAACCATACAATTAGACCACAAGTAGTTGAGGTTTCCCTTTTCCCAGGTTTAAAAACTTTCACAACATTTCTATATATTTACCCATTCAGATTTAACCATAACCCATTTCCAATTCTTTTCCACACTGCAAAGGACTCTACCCAAACTCAGTATTTGGCAGCTAAAATTCCCTAGATTTGCAAGCACATGCCTAAAGCAAAAGAAACACTTTTTATCTGTGTTTCAGTTCACTGTCCTTTTTTTCGAAAGAGTAATTTCAAATCTTCTTCCGGAGTGCAGGTCCAACTTTCCCTTTCGGTGTCAGTCACAGCAGCAGGGTCTGTGTCCTCTTCAGGCGGTGCTCGTTTTACTCGTGTGTGGTGTATCCAGGACTTGATTCCTACCAGCTTCAGCGAAGAATGTGTTGTTAGCAAAACATCATAGGGACAGTCCATTGTTCAGCCAGCTGCTGTTCGGGACCTTGCGTCTTCCAGGTCTTCAGTAAGACTCTGTCCCCAGGTCCGAATGGGTGCAAGGGTTTTCATTTCTACTTCCCTTCTTACGATTTGGACACTCATTTTTCCAATGGCCCTTCTTTCTGCAATAGGCACACTGGTCCTTGCCCAATGGCTCTTTCCTCCTCTCTTTAGGGTCCTGTCTCTTCCTTTGGCCTCTCCAGCCTGTTTTAAAGAACATCAGGTCCTGTCTTCTCTTTTCTACTCTCCTTGCATGGTAAACTTTAAATGCGATGTCCACTAACTGAGAGGGGCTCATTCCTAATACTCCATCTATACGCTGGAGTTTCCGTCTAATATCTGGGGCACTCTGCCCAATAACTGTCATGTTCACCATTCTTATGTTCTCTTGTGCCTGTGGATCAACATCAGTGTACTTGCTATAGGTTTGATAGATCCTCTCTAAGAACTCAGAAGGATCCTCATCTGGTTTTTGCTGAATAGTCTGTACCATATTCAGGCTTTTTGGCTTGGGTACCCCTTTTCTAAGTCCTTCCAATATACACTTCCTGTAGTGTTTCAAAGGAACTAGGCCTCCACCATTTGGGTCCCAGTTAGGCTCTGTCCAAGGAATTGCCACAGTTGGGTCGGGGGGTCCCATGGGGATCCTCTCCATGGAGACGCTGAGCCTCTTCATTAGCCTTACTTGTAACCAGTCGCTTCTCATCCCCAGTTAGAAGAATATTTAGGAGAGCCTGTACATCTGCCCAGTTCGGGTTATGAGTGGCAAAAATGGAGGCAACAAGCTCTGCCATTTTCTGAGGATCTTCCCTATATGAGGGGTTAGAATTTTTCCAATTTAGCAAATCTGAAGTGGAAAACGGAGTATGGGCCCAATAGTAGCCAGAGGGCTGGCCTTGCTGATTTATTCCACCTATTGGGTACTGCCGTAGAGGGAATTGGCTTGCTCCGAATTGGGAGGCCCCCTGACTATACTGAGTTCCTTGGCGGGTTCTGGCAGGGGAGACCCTCTCCTCCTCCTGTAAGGGTGGAGTCATTGACTTTGCAGTCACTTCAGGGGCTGGCTCCAAAAAGGGTGGTGCAAGAGAAGTCCCTTGAGTTTGCAAAAGGGCGGGCACCGCGGAAGCCACTTCCATCTCTGGAGGTGGCATGGTGGAAGCAGCCTCCACCTGCAGAGGGTGCTGTGCTGTCGCCACTGGCGTTGCAGGAGCTGTGGCTGCCTGCAGAGGGCGCTGCGCCACAGGAACCGCCGCCCCGGAAGCCTGGGCCACCTGCAGAGGAGGTGGAGCCACTGCCCCGGAAGCTCCGGCCTCCTGAACCGCCCCCACCTGTGCCTGGCTTGGTGCCAAATTAGGGCCTTTGTCTCCCGGATTTAGAGAATTAAAGAGGGCTACTTCCTCATTCTCCCTTTCTTCCGGCGTTTGACTCTCAGGAAAAGGCTTTGAGAGCTCTTTTTTCCTCTGCACCATTATTTGGGCCTCCATTTCTGCTAAGGTCTTATTATGCAACTCTACAAATGCATTTAGATAATAAACATCTTCCCAATTTCCCGATTGCAGACAGTACCCCTTTAATTGATTAATCACATGGTAATTCAGAGAACCATTCACAGGCCACCTTTTCTTACCACCCAGAACATACTCAGGCCAAACAGTGTTACAGTAATAAATTAATATTTTTCTAGTCATAGGATAACGACAGTATTTATCCCAATTTTCCAAAATTCTTCCCAGCGGGCTGCCATCAGAGACTTGCCCAGAACTGCTTCCATTAACCCAGACATATATGCTAATGGCTATAACCAAAACAATCCCAAGGACTAGAAAACATATATACCACTCCGGCATCCATAATTCTATTACTTCCAGGAATTCTCCTAACCGGACAAACAAATCTAGTATCCACGATGCCATTATTTTAGAAATACACAGAAATAAGTTTTAGCAAACAATCTTACTTTTCTAATCCCTTCTCGGTTCTATTTTCTTTTCACCACACTGGCGTGCTTAGGCGGTCGGCGCCCTCAGAAGGTGTCTCTCAAGGGGGTCGACCTGCCACGGGCAATTATTAACGTCCCATCTGGGTCGCCAAATTGTTACAGAACCCCTGGGCTGCTCCAATTGAAAACAAACCCACGGGCTCTTTAGTTAGGGGCCCGATTGCCCGCCGCCAAAATTATAACTCTCAATACCAGAGTTTGGTGAAAAGAAAAAGAATTGTTTATTTAACAGTTATATAGATTTAGTTATTTGCGGATTTCTGTTGTTAAGTCTTATGCTCTTTAAAATACCCACAAACACATATCCTTGCCTCCCCCACTTCCAAACCAGGCTAGTTTTAGGGAAGTCAGAGAAACCGTTTCCCTACTTTCCCAACACAGTTCAGCTTTACCAGCAGCTGCCAATCATTCAATCTGATTGGGGAGGTCCTTTCTGTGCTGTGGTGCCCTCCAGCTCTCAATGCAGGATCGCCTGGATTCTCAGCCTCCTTGCAAACTGCCTTCTTCCTGCAAACCGCACAGATCTCCTCTCCTCCTCAAAACCACATGGCGAGAGCCTCTTAAAGCAGCCTGGAGACCCCTTCTCCAAGCCACATGGAGAAGGCCCCTTCACCAAGCCACGTGGAGGGAGCACACGGGAGAGCGAGAGAGCGAGAGCCCGAGAGCGAGAGCACGAGCCCGAGAGCGAGAGTCCCAGAGTGAGAGCATGAGCGAGAGCCAGAGAGAGTCAGAGCGCCAGAGCCACAGCGCGAGAGAGCCCAAGTCAGAGAGCGAGAGTGTCTCAGAGTGAGAGCACGAGTGAGAGCCAGAGAGAGTCAGAGCCCGAACGAGAGCTTGAGAGAGTCCGAGTCAGAGAGCGAGAGTGTCTCAGAGTGAGAGCACGAGCAAGAGCCAGAGAGAGTCTGAGAGCGAGCATCTGAGAGAGTCTCTGAGTGAGAGCCCGAGCCTGCCAGAGAGAGTCTCAGAGCGAGAGTCTGAGAGAGTCTCAGAGCGAGAGTCTGAGAGAGAGTCTGAGAGAGTTCCCGCTAAAATGTCTGCAGCTGCTTATATATCCCTGACTGCGTCATCTGACGCAGTGGGCGTTGCAAACAGTTCTGACCATTCACAGGTCCTTACGTAGGCTCTGTGTGCTTTCTCCATACTGTCTCCTGGTTCAAGACTCCTCCCATCTGCCTGAGCCTTTGGATGCATTAAAGCCATTTGCATAAGAAAGACAGTAGTCACCAGCCTCAGGCATGTGGAAGCATTTGAAAAGCTGCTTACTTCTCCCCATCCCCCAGCAGCAAACTCTGGGGATTTTTGGACTCCCCTGTTTCTGTAACAATTTCCCCCCTTTCAGACTAAGACCCTTTATAATCTTATAAAGGACAATGGGCGAAGGTCTCATGCTCCTCTAACTGCTTCCTGCTGGACGTGGTCCTCGTCCTACCTACCCTTGGGTCTAGAAATCCCTAATAAGAGTGGGGATGTAGGGGAGGGTGCCCTTCCCACATGGGGAAGAATCTTGCAGAGTCCAGGTCAGTTGGCTATTCCTGGGTAGCAGCATGCTTGGTTTCCAAGGGCTGGTACTGCTGGACAAGCTGGCATTCTTGTCATATTCTGAGGGCAACAGATTTGGCAACAGGGTTAAAAAAAAAAAAAACACAATTCAACCTATAACCACTATATACAAAAGGCAGGAGTTAATTTTTCAATGTCCCACGTTAGGAAAGAGAAATGGCTTCTTTGGAGGAAGGTGTGCAGGGCACATCACACCTGTCCAAAGCCCTTTTGCCCACTATACTTAGCTTGGGCTGAGGGGTATAAATTTTGGATTTCCCCCCTCTCAGACCTCTGTGCCCTTTCTGTCCAAGCCATTAGGACAGAAAAGAAACCAGTTTTAAAGTGAAGCCTGCAGACCACCCCATACTTCACCAACTCAGCCACTTAGTTCAGCCAAACCGTTGAGTCTCAGGAGGTGGCAATGCAGATGGGCTTCTTAAGTGAGGCCTATATGTACAGATAATTACTCAGGTAGAGATCATAGGCTTATGCCCTATGAAAACAGAAAGAACATGCACGTTAATTTACACAACACAGTTCACAAACCAGTCTCTTAATCTGAGAGACTGTCTTATTGGGAAGACCTCCAGTTGCAAGGCATTTGACATTCTTCTTGCCTGTAAATAAAGCATCCTTTATAATGTCACAGACTTGGTTTAACTTTCAAATGGAAAACAAACTTTATAGACAGTTAGCTGCACTGAGCATTGTAATTTTCCTTAAGTCACGATTTTTCTCCTTAAGATTACCCTCCTTGCCAGTAAAGGGACTGCATTAAGTCCAGTTTTAATTTACCCTGTTCATTTGCATAAACACAACAAGAGCAGTGATTGATCACATATGATCTTTAAGTCTACTATGCTGGAACTTACACAAGGAACCTTCATGTTGACTTTAGTCTGCCCATCAGGGCAACAGAAGTTGAGCCACACACCTGCCATTCAGCCTTGCCTGCAAACACCTGCTTTCCCAAGTTCTTTGGGTTTTCCATTGTGCCTTAAGGTTCTTTCCAGCCATCTTTCAGGAAAGCAACCTTCGTTCCTTCCCTGGAAAGACTGCCGTGAACCGCACAACCAACCAAGGTGTCAGGCCTTTTTCCTTCTGGGCTTTCCTTAGCTTCAAAAGTCAAGTCCAGTTCCTCAGGGCTTTCTGGTAACAACCAGAGCCTAAGCATGCCTCCTTCAGGCATGTCACTCCAGTCAAAAGTCTTGGTTAACAATACCTTTATTAACAACTGGTCTTTTTAGTTTTATGCAAAGAAACCTAATGTCATTTCTTACTCCTTTAAATTGCCAAATTCTGGAGGGATCAGGTAAGGAGAAAAATACACAGTGTGAAGGAAAATCCTTGTCCTTCTAATATTCCCAAAATTGCATTTCCATGCCTTATACTTTCTTTTGTTCACTTTCCTACATGTGAAGTTTTTTTAACTTTCTCTGGGAAACCTCAATTTTCCTTTCAGATTATATGGCCAGTACCAATACAGAGAATTCCAGACCCTTCCTAGGCCTCAGAGAATTCTAGACCTTACATAGGTCTCCAATGGCTAATGCCAAACCAATACAGGGAATTCCAAATGACCTTTCATAGGTCCCAAGGCTAATGCCAATCCCAACACAGGGAATTCCAAACGACCTTTCATAGGTCCCAAGGCTAAATGCCAACACAGGGAATTCCAAATGACCTTTCATAGGTCCCCAATGGCTACATGCCAATACAGAGGTACAGTAACCATACAATTAGACCACAAGTAGTTGAGGTTTCCCTTTTCCCAGGTTTAAAAACTTTCACAACATTTCTATATATTTACCCATTCAGATTTAACCATAACCCATTTCCAATTCTTTTCCACACTGCAAAGGACTCTACCCAAACTCAGTATTTGGCAGCTAAAATTCCCTAGATTTGCAAGCACATGCCTAAAGCAAAAGAAACACTTTTTATCTGTGTTTCAGTTCACTGTCCTTTTTTTCGAAAGAGTAATTTCAAATCTTCTTCCGGAGTGCAGGTCCAACTTTCCCTTTCGGTGTCAGTCACAGCAGCAGGGTCTGTGTCCTCTTCAGGCGGTGCTCGTTTTACTCGTGTGTGGTGTATCCAGGACTTGATTCCTACCAGCTTCAGCGAAGAATGTGTTGTTAGCAAAACATCATAGGGACAGTCCATTGTTCAGCCAGCTGCTGTTCGGGACCTTGCGTCTTCCAGGTCTTCAGTAAGACTCTGTCCCCAGGTCCGAATGGGTGCAAGGGTTTTCATTTCTACTTCCCTTCTTACGATTTGGACACTCATTTTTCCAATGGCCCTTCTTTCTGCAATAGGCACACTGGTCCTTGCCCAATGGCTCTTTCCTCCTCTCTTTAGGGTCCTGTCTCTTCCTTTGGCCTCTCCAGCCTGTTTTAAAGAACATCAGGTCCTGTCTTCTCTTTTCTACTCTCCTTGCATGGTAAACTTTAAATGCGATGTCCACTAACTGAGAGGGGCTCATTCCTAATACTCCATCTATACGCTGGAGTTTCCGTCTAATATCTGGGGCACTCTGCCCAATAACTGTCATGTTCACCATTCTTATGTTCTCTTGTGCCTGTGGATCAACATCAGTGTACTTGCTATAGGTTTGATAGATCCTCTCTAAGAACTCAGAAGGATCCTCATCTGGTTTTTGCTGAATAGTCTGTACCATATTCAGGCTTTTTGGCTTGGGTACCCCTTTTCTAAGTCCTTCCAATATACACTTCCTGTAGTGTTTCAAAGGAACTAGGCCTCCACCATTTGGGTCCCAGTTAGGCTCTGTCCAAGGAATTGCCACAGTTGGGTCGGGGGGTCCCATGGGGATCCTCTCCATGGAGACGCTGAGCCTCTTCATTAGCCTTACTTGTAACCAGTCGCTTCTCATCCCCAGTTAGAAGAATATTTAGGAGAGCCTGTACATCTGCCCAGTTCGGGTTATGAGTGGCAAAAATGGAGGCAACAAGCTCTGCCATTTTCTGAGGATCTTCCCTATATGAGGGGTTAGAATTTTTCCAATTTAGCAAATCTGAAGTGGAAAACGGAGTATGGGCCCAATAGTAGCCAGAGGGCTGGCCTTGCTGATTTATTCCACCTATTGGGTACTGCCGTAGAGGGAATTGGCTTGCTCCGAATTGGGAGGCCCCCTGACTATACTGAGTTCCTTGGCGGGTTCTGGCAGGGGAGACCCTCTCCTCCTCCTGTAAGGGTGGAGTCATTGACTTTGCAGTCACTTCAGGGGCTGGCTCCAAAAAGGGTGGTGCAAGAGAAGTCCCTTGAGTTTGCAAAAGGGCGGGCACCGCGGAAGCCACTTCCATCTCTGGAGGTGGCATGGTGGAAGCAGCCTCCACCTGCAGAGGGTGCTGTGCTGTCGCCACTGGCGTTGCAGGAGCTGTGGCTGCCTGCAGAGGGCGCTGCGCCACAGGAACCGCCGCCCCGGAAGCCTGGGCCACCTGCAGAGGAGGTGGAGCCACTGCCCCGGAAGCTCCGGCCTCCTGAACCGCCCCCACCTGTGCCTGGCTTGGTGCCAAATTAGGGCCTTTGTCTCCCGGATTTAGAGAATTAAAGAGGGCTACTTCCTCATTCTCCCTTTCTTCCGGCGTTTGACTCTCAGGAAAAGGCTTTGAGAGCTCTTTTTTCCTCTGCACCATTATTTGGGCCTCCATTTCTGCTAAGGTCTTATTATGCAACTCTACAAATGCATTTAGATAATAAACATCTTCCCAATTTCCCGATTGCAGACAGTACCCCTTTAATTGATTAATCACATGGTAATTCAGAGAACCATTCACAGGCCACCTTTTCTTACCACCCAGAACATACTCAGGCCAAACAGTGTTACAGTAATAAATTAATATTTTTCTAGTCATAGGATAACGACAGTATTTATCCCAATTTTCCAAAATTCTTCCCAGCGGGCTGCCATCAGAGACTTGCCCAGAACTGCTTCCATTAACCCAGACATATATGCTAATGGCTATAACCAAAACAATCCCAAGGACTAGAAAACATATATACCACTCCGGCATCCATAATTCTATTACTTCCAGGAATTCTCCTAACCGGACAAACAAATCTAGTATCCACGATGCCATTATTTTAGAAATACACAGAAATAAGTTTTAGCAAACAATCTTACTTTTCTAATCCCTTCTCGGTTCTATTTTCTTTTCACCACACTGGCGTGCTTAGGCGGTCGGCGCCCTCAGAAGGTGTCTCTCAAGGGGGTCGACCTGCCACGGGCAATTATTAACGTCCCATCTGGGTCGCCAAATTGTTACAGAACCCCTGGGCTGCTCCAATTGAAAACAAACCCACGGGCTCTTTAGTTAGGGGCCCGATTGCCCGCCGCCAAAATTATAACTCTCAATACCAGAGTTTGGTGAAAAGAAAAAGAATTGTTTATTTAACAGTTATATAGATTTAGTTATTTGCGGATTTCTGTTGTTAAGTCTTATGCTCTTTAAAATACCCACAAACACATATCCTTGCCTCCCCCACTTCCAAACCAGGCTAGTTTTAGGGAAGTCAGAGAAACCGTTTCCCTACTTTCCCAACACAGTTCAGCTTTACCAGCAGCTGCCAATCATTCAATCTGATTGGGGAGGTCCTTTCTGTGCTGTGGTGCCCTCCAGCTCTCAATGCAGGATCGCCTGGATTCTCAGCCTCCTTGCAAACTGCCTTCTTCCTGCAAACCGCACAGATCTCCTCTCCTCCTCAAAACCACATGGCGAGAGCCTCTTAAAGCAGCCTGGAGACCCCTTCTCCAAGCCACATGGAGAAGGCCCCTTCACCAAGCCACGTGGAGGGAGCACACGGGAGAGCGAGAGAGCGAGAGCCCGAGAGCGAGAGCACGAGCCCGAGAGCGAGAGTCCCAGAGTGAGAGCATGAGCGAGAGCCAGAGAGAGTCAGAGCGCCAGAGCCACAGCGCGAGAGAGCCCAAGTCAGAGAGCGAGAGTGTCTCAGAGTGAGAGCACGAGTGAGAGCCAGAGAGAGTCAGAGCCCGAACGAGAGCTTGAGAGAGTCCGAGTCAGAGAGCGAGAGTGTCTCAGAGTGAGAGCACGAGCAAGAGCCAGAGAGAGTCTGAGAGCGAGCATCTGAGAGAGTCTCTGAGTGAGAGCCCGAGCCTGCCAGAGAGAGTCTCAGAGCGAGAGTCTGAGAGAGTCTCAGAGCGAGAGTCTGAGAGAGAGTCTGAGAGAGTTCCCGCTAAAATGTCTGCAGCTGCTTATATATCCCTGACTGCGTCATCTGACGCAGTGGGCGTTGCAAACAGTTCTGACCATTCACAGGTCCTTACGTAGGCTCTGTGTGCTTTCTCCATACTGTCTCCTGGTTCAAGACTCCTCCCATCTGCCTGAGCCTTTGGATGCATTAAAGCCATTTGCATAAGAAAGACAGTAGTCACCAGCCTCAGGCATGTGGAAGCATTTGAAAAGCTGCTTACTTCTCCCCATCCCCCAGCAGCAAACTCTGGGGATTTTTGGACTCCCCTGTTTCTGTAACAATTTCCCCCCTTTCAGACTAAGACCCTTTATAATCTTATAAAGGACAATGGGCGAAGGTCTCATGCTCCTCTAACTGCTTCCTGCTGGACGTGGTCCTCGTCCTACCTACCCTTGGGTCTAGAAATCCCTAATAAGAGTGGGGATGTAGGGGAGGGTGCCCTTCCCACATGGGGAAGAATCTTGCAGAGTCCAGGTCAGTTGGCTATTCCTGGGTAGCAGCATGCTTGGTTTCCAAGGGCTGGTACTGCTGGACAAGCTGGCATTCTTGTCATATTCTGAGGGCAACAGATTTGGCAACAGGGTTAAAAAAAAAAAAAACACAATTCAACCTATAACCACTATATACAAAAGGCAGGAGTTAATTTTTCAATGTCCCACGTTAGGAAAGAGAAATGGCTTCTTTGGAGGAAGGTGTGCAGGGCACATCACACCTGTCCAAAGCCCTTTTGCCCACTATACTTAGCTTGGGCTGAGGGGTATAAATTTTGGATTTCCCCCCTCTCAGACCTCTGTGCCCTTTCTGTCCAAGCCATTAGGACAGAAAAGAAACCAGTTTTAAAGTGAAGCCTGCAGACCACCCCATACTTCACCAACTCAGCCACTTAGTTCAGCCAAACCGTTGAGTCTCAGGAGGTGGCAATGCAGATGGGCTTCTTAAGTGAGGCCTATATGTACAGATAATTACTCAGGTAGAGATCATAGGCTTATGCCCTATGAAAACAGAAAGAACATGCACGTTAATTTACACAACACAGTTCACAAACCAGTCTCTTAATCTGAGAGACTGTCTTATTGGGAAGACCTCCAGTTGCAAGGCATTTGACATTCTTCTTGCCTGTAAATAAAGCATCCTTTATAATGTCACAGACTTGGTTTAACTTTCAAATGGAAAACAAACTTTATAGACAGTTAGCTGCACTGAGCATTGTAATTTTCCTTAAGTCACGATTTTTCTCCTTAAGATTACCCTCCTTGCCAGTAAAGGGACTGCATTAAGTCCAGTTTTAATTTACCCTGTTCATTTGCATAAACACAACAAGAGCAGTGATTGATCACATATGATCTTTAAGTCTACTATGCTGGAACTTACACAAGGAACCTTCATGTTGACTTTAGTCTGCCCATCAGGGCAACAGAAGTTGAGCCACACACCTGCCATTCAGCCTTGCCTGCAAACACCTGCTTTCCCAAGTTCTTTGGGTTTTCCATTGTGCCTTAAGGTTCTTTCCAGCCATCTTTCAGGAAAGCAACCTTCGTTCCTTCCCTGGAAAGACTGCCGTGAACCGCACAACCAACCAAGGTGTCAGGCCTTTTTCCTTCTGGGCTTTCCTTAGCTTCAAAAGTCAAGTCCAGTTCCTCAGGGCTTTCTGGTAACAACCAGAGCCTAAGCATGCCTCCTTCAGGCATGTCACTCCAGTCAAAAGTCTTGGTTAACAATACCTTTATTAACAACTGGTCTTTTTAGTTTTATGCAAAGAAACCTAATGTCATTTCTTACTCCTTTAAATTGCCAAATTCTGGAGGGATCAGGTAAGGAGAAAAATACACAGTGTGAAGGAAAATCCTTGTCCTTCTAATATTCCCAAAATTGCATTTCCATGCCTTATACTTTCTTTTGTTCACTTTCCTACATGTGAAGTTTTTTTAACTTTCTCTGGGAAACCTCAATTTTCCTTTCAGATTATATGGCCAGTACCAATACAGAGAATTCCAGACCCTTCCTAGGCCTCAGAGAATTCTAGACCTTACATAGGTCTCCAATGGCTAATGCCAAACCAATACAGGGAATTCCAAATGACCTTTCATAGGTCCCAAGGCTAATGCCAATCCCAACACAGGGAATTCCAAACGACCTTTCATAGGTCCCAAGGCTAAATGCCAACACAGGGAATTCCAAATGACCTTTCATAGGTCCCCAATGGCTACATGCCAATACAGAGGTACAGTAACCATACAATTAGACCACAAGTAGTTGAGGTTTCCCTTTTCCCAGGTTTAAAAACTTTCACAACATTTCTATATATTTACCCATTCAGATTTAACCATAACCCATTTCCAATTCTTTTCCACACTGCAAAGGACTCTACCCAAACTCAGTATTTGGCAGCTAAAATTCCCTAGATTTGCAAGCACATGCCTAAAGCAAAAGAAACACTTTTTATCTGTGTTTCAGTTCACTGTCCTTTTTTTCGAAAGAGTAATTTCAAATCTTCTTCCGGAGTGCAGGTCCAACTTTCCCTTTCGGTGTCAGTCACAGCAGCAGGGTCTGTGTCCTCTTCAGGCGGTGCTCGTTTTACTCGTGTGTGGTGTATCCAGGACTTGATTCCTACCAGCTTCAGCGAAGAATGTGTTGTTAGCAAAACATCATAGGGACAGTCCATTGTTCAGCCAGCTGCTGTTCGGGACCTTGCGTCTTCCAGGTCTTCAGTAAGACTCTGTCCCCAGGTCCGAATGGGTGCAAGGGTTTTCATTTCTACTTCCCTTCTTACGATTTGGACACTCATTTTTCCAATGGCCCTTCTTTCTGCAATAGGCACACTGGTCCTTGCCCAATGGCTCTTTCCTCCTCTCTTTAGGGTCCTGTCTCTTCCTTTGGCCTCTCCAGCCTGTTTTAAAGAACATCAGGTCCTGTCTTCTCTTTTCTACTCTCCTTGCATGGTAAACTTTAAATGCGATGTCCACTAACTGAGAGGGGCTCATTCCTAATACTCCATCTATACGCTGGAGTTTCCGTCTAATATCTGGGGCACTCTGCCCAATAACTGTCATGTTCACCATTCTTATGTTCTCTTGTGCCTGTGGATCAACATCAGTGTACTTGCTATAGGTTTGATAGATCCTCTCTAAGAACTCAGAAGGATCCTCATCTGGTTTTTGCTGAATAGTCTGTACCATATTCAGGCTTTTTGGCTTGGGTACCCCTTTTCTAAGTCCTTCCAATATACACTTCCTGTAGTGTTTCAAAGGAACTAGGCCTCCACCATTTGGGTCCCAGTTAGGCTCTGTCCAAGGAATTGCCACAGTTGGGTCGGGGGGTCCCATGGGGATCCTCTCCATGGAGACGCTGAGCCTCTTCATTAGCCTTACTTGTAACCAGTCGCTTCTCATCCCCAGTTAGAAGAATATTTAGGAGAGCCTGTACATCTGCCCAGTTCGGGTTATGAGTGGCAAAAATGGAGGCAACAAGCTCTGCCATTTTCTGAGGATCTTCCCTATATGAGGGGTTAGAATTTTTCCAATTTAGCAAATCTGAAGTGGAAAACGGAGTATGGGCCCAATAGTAGCCAGAGGGCTGGCCTTGCTGATTTATTCCACCTATTGGGTACTGCCGTAGAGGGAATTGGCTTGCTCCGAATTGGGAGGCCCCCTGACTATACTGAGTTCCTTGGCGGGTTCTGGCAGGGGAGACCCTCTCCTCCTCCTGTAAGGGTGGAGTCATTGACTTTGCAGTCACTTCAGGGGCTGGCTCCAAAAAGGGTGGTGCAAGAGAAGTCCCTTGAGTTTGCAAAAGGGCGGGCACCGCGGAAGCCACTTCCATCTCTGGAGGTGGCATGGTGGAAGCAGCCTCCACCTGCAGAGGGTGCTGTGCTGTCGCCACTGGCGTTGCAGGAGCTGTGGCTGCCTGCAGAGGGCGCTGCGCCACAGGAACCGCCGCCCCGGAAGCCTGGGCCACCTGCAGAGGAGGTGGAGCCACTGCCCCGGAAGCTCCGGCCTCCTGAACCGCCCCCACCTGTGCCTGGCTTGGTGCCAAATTAGGGCCTTTGTCTCCCGGATTTAGAGAATTAAAGAGGGCTACTTCCTCATTCTCCCTTTCTTCCGGCGTTTGACTCTCAGGAAAAGGCTTTGAGAGCTCTTTTTTCCTCTGCACCATTATTTGGGCCTCCATTTCTGCTAAGGTCTTATTATGCAACTCTACAAATGCATTTAGATAATAAACATCTTCCCAATTTCCCGATTGCAGACAGTACCCCTTTAATTGATTAATCACATGGTAATTCAGAGAACCATTCACAGGCCACCTTTTCTTACCACCCAGAACATACTCAGGCCAAACAGTGTTACAGTAATAAATTAATATTTTTCTAGTCATAGGATAACGACAGTATTTATCCCAATTTTCCAAAATTCTTCCCAGCGGGCTGCCATCAGAGACTTGCCCAGAACTGCTTCCATTAACCCAGACATATATGCTAATGGCTATAACCAAAACAATCCCAAGGACTAGAAAACATATATACCACTCCGGCATCCATAATTCTATTACTTCCAGGAATTCTCCTAACCGGACAAACAAATCTAGTATCCACGATGCCATTATTTTAGAAATACACAGAAATAAGTTTTAGCAAACAATCTTACTTTTCTAATCCCTTCTCGGTTCTATTTTCTTTTCACCACACTGGCGTGCTTAGGCGGTCGGCGCCCTCAGAAGGTGTCTCTCAAGGGGGTCGACCTGCCACGGGCAATTATTAACGTCCCATCTGGGTCGCCAAATTGTTACAGAACCCCTGGGCTGCTCCAATTGAAAACAAACCCACGGGCTCTTTAGTTAGGGGCCCGATTGCCCGCCGCCAAAATTATAACTCTCAATACCAGAGTTTGGTGAAAAGAAAAAGAATTGTTTATTTAACAGTTATATAGATTTAGTTATTTGCGGATTTCTGTTGTTAAGTCTTATGCTCTTTAAAATACCCACAAACACATATCCTTGCCTCCCCCACTTCCAAACCAGGCTAGTTTTAGGGAAGTCAGAGAAACCGTTTCCCTACTTTCCCAACACAGTTCAGCTTTACCAGCAGCTGCCAATCATTCAATCTGATTGGGGAGGTCCTTTCTGTGCTGTGGTGCCCTCCAGCTCTCAATGCAGGATCGCCTGGATTCTCAGCCTCCTTGCAAACTGCCTTCTTCCTGCAAACCGCACAGATCTCCTCTCCTCCTCAAAACCACATGGCGAGAGCCTCTTAAAGCAGCCTGGAGACCCCTTCTCCAAGCCACATGGAGAAGGCCCCTTCACCAAGCCACGTGGAGGGAGCACACGGGAGAGCGAGAGAGCGAGAGCCCGAGAGCGAGAGCACGAGCCCGAGAGCGAGAGTCCCAGAGTGAGAGCATGAGCGAGAGCCAGAGAGAGTCAGAGCGCCAGAGCCACAGCGCGAGAGAGCCCAAGTCAGAGAGCGAGAGTGTCTCAGAGTGAGAGCACGAGTGAGAGCCAGAGAGAGTCAGAGCCCGAACGAGAGCTTGAGAGAGTCCGAGTCAGAGAGCGAGAGTGTCTCAGAGTGAGAGCACGAGCAAGAGCCAGAGAGAGTCTGAGAGCGAGCATCTGAGAGAGTCTCTGAGTGAGAGCCCGAGCCTGCCAGAGAGAGTCTCAGAGCGAGAGTCTGAGAGAGTCTCAGAGCGAGAGTCTGAGAGAGAGTCTGAGAGAGTTCCCGCTAAAATGTCTGCAGCTGCTTATATATCCCTGACTGCGTCATCTGACGCAGTGGGCGTTGCAAACAGTTCTGACCATTCACAGGTCCTTACGTAGGCTCTGTGTGCTTTCTCCATACTGTCTCCTGGTTCAAGACTCCTCCCATCTGCCTGAGCCTTTGGATGCATTAAAGCCATTTGCATAAGAAAGACAGTAGTCACCAGCCTCAGGCATGTGGAAGCATTTGAAAAGCTGCTTACTTCTCCCCATCCCCCAGCAGCAAACTCTGGGGATTTTTGGACTCCCCTGTTTCTGTAACACTATTGTAAATAGGATTTTCTTAATTTCCTTTTCAAATTGTTCATTGTTAGTGTATAGAAATGCAACAGATTTTTTGTTGTTGTTGACTGTGTCCTACAACTTTCCCGAATTTGTTTACTAGTTCTAATAATAATAGTGTGTGTGTGTGTGTGTGTGTGTAATCTTTAGGGCTTTCTGCATATAAAATCATGCCATTTGCAAACAGAGATAATTTTATTGCTTTCTGATTTGGATGCCTTTTATTTCTTTTTCTTGCCTAACTTCCCTGGGTAAGACTTCCAGCACTGTGTTGAATAGAAGTGGTAAGAGTGGACATTTTTGTCATGTTCCTTATCTTAGAAGAAAAGCTTTTGGTTTTTCACCATTGAGTACAATGTTAGCTGTGGACTTGCCATATATGGCCTTTACTATGTTGAGGTAATTTCTTTCTATTCCTGTTTTTTCAGTGTTTTATCAGGAAAAGGTGTTAAATTTTTCAAATGCTATATATGCATCGACTGAAAAGATCATGTGATATTTATCTTTCATTCTGTTAATGTGCTGTATCACACTTTTTGTATGTTATCCTGGCATTCAAAGGATAAATTTAACATGGCCATGGTGTATAATCCTTTTAATGTACTATTGAATTCATTTTGCTGGTATTTGGTTGAGGATTTTTTGCATTTATATTCACCTGGAAAACTGGCCTGTAGTTTTCTTTTTCTTGTATTGTCTTTGGCTTTGGCATCAGGCTAATGCTGGCCTCATAAAATGAGTTTGAAATATTCCTTCCTCTTCAATTTTTTTGGGAGAGTTTGAGAAAAATTGGTGTTAATTCTTCTTTACATGTTTAGTAAATCACCAGTGAAGCTATCTGTTCCCGAACTTTTTTTGTGGGGGTGGGCTTGTTATTGGGAGGTTTTTAATTACTGATTCAATTTCCTTATTTTGTATTGGTCTGTCAGGCTTTCTATTTCTTCTTGGTAAGTTGTGTGCTTCTAGGAATTTATCCATTTCTTCTAGGTTATCTAATTTCTTGGCATGCAATTGTTCATCATATTCTCTTACAATCCTTCTTTATTCCTGTGGCACTTGTTGTAATGCACCCTCTTTCATTTCTAATTAGAGTTATTTGAGTCTTTTCTCTTTTTTCTTAGTTAATCTAGCTAAGTATTTGTCAATTTTGTTGCCCTTAAAAAACAAATCTTAGTTGCATTGATTTTTTTCTGTTGTTTTTTCCTATTTTATATTTCTTTTTATCTCTGTTTTAATCTTTATTATTTCCTTTCTGCTAGCTTTGGGCTTAGCTGGTGTTTCTTCTAGTTCCTTGAAATGTGAAGTTACAGCGTTGATTTGAAATTTTTTCCTTATTTTTCTTTTTTTGTGGGTTTATGTACTTATTGTTATTTTATTTTTTAAATTTATTTTTAGTTTTTCTATTATAGTTGTCCCACTCCTTCTCCCACTGCTCCCCCCCCCCGCACCCAGCCCATCCCTTCTTCCACAGTCAATCCCCACCCTGTTGTCCATGTCCATGGGTTATTATTATTTTTAATTTAATTTAATTCAATTTAATTTAATTTTGAAGGAGACCCCCACTCTGTAAAAATTCCCCCCTCTCAGACTTAGGACCCTTTATAATCTTATAAAGGACAATGGGCAAAGGTCTCATGCTTCTCTAGCTACTTTAAGCTGGACATGGTCGTCGTCCTACCTACCCTTGGGTCCAGAAATCCCTAATAAGAGTGGGGGTGTGGAGGGGAGGGTGGTCTTCCCACATGGGGAAGTATCTGGCAGACTCCAGGTCAGTTGGCTGTCCCCGGACCATGGCATGTTTGGTTTAACAGGCTCGCAACCTTATTGTATTCTGGGGGCAACAGATTTGGCAACAGGGTTAAAAGGCATCATTCAATCCATAACCACTAGATGACAAAAGGCAGGGATTAATTTTTCAATGTCCCACATTAGGGAAAAAAAAGACTTCTTTGGAGGAAGGTGTATAAGGCACATCACACCTGTCCAAAGCCCTTTTGCCCACTATACTTAGTTTGGGCTGAGGGGATATTTTAGGTTTCCTCCCTCTCGGACCTCTGGGTCCTTAATTTTTTTCCTTTTTAATGTATGCATTTATAATTACAAACTCTCTTAGAATTGCTTTCACTGTATCTGATAAGTTTTGGTATGTTGTGTTTTCAGTTTCTTCTGTCTCAAGGTATTTTCTAATTTTTCCTGTGACTTCTTTGACTCATTGGTTGTTTTAGAGTGTGTTGTTAAATTATTACATATGTGTGTATTTTTCAGTTTTCTTCGTGCAATTGCTTTCTGGTTTCATTCCATGGTGCTCAGATAATATACTTTGTAGGATTTTAGTTTTCTTGAATTTGTTAGGACTTGTTTTGTGACCTAACATTTAATCTATCTTAGAGAATATTCTATATAGCATTGTCAGGTCTTCTAATTACTTGTTGATTTTCTGTATGGTTATTTATCCATTATTAAAAGTGTGTTATTACAGTCTTCCACTACTATTGTATTGCTGTTTATTATATTATGTCAAAGTTTGCCTCCTATATTTAGAAGGTCCAAAGTTTAGTGCATAAATATTTCTAATTGTTATAGCTTCTCGGGAATTGACCCTTTTATTATTATATAATGTTCTTGGTCTGTTGTTACTGTTTTTCATTTAAAGTCCATTTTGTTTGATATTAGTATAGCTACTCCTACTTCTTTGGTTCCATTTGCTTGGAATATAATTTTCACTTTTCATTTTCAGCCTATGTATGTCCTTACACCTAAAGTGAGCTTCTTGTACACAGCACATAGTTGGGGTCTATTTAATTTTTATCTAGTTAGCAAATCCATGTCTTATGTTTAGGGAGTTTAATTCATTTACATTTAAAGTAATTACTGGTGGAAAGTACTTACTATTGCCATTTTGTTAATTGTTTGCCATATGTCTTGCAGCTTTTCGCCCCTCATTTCCTCTTATTGCCTTCCTTTATGTTTTATTGATCATTTTTATTATAGTAGAATGCTTTGATTCACTTTTAATTTCCTTTTGTGTATATTCTATAGCTAGCTTCCTTACTGTTGCCACTGAAATGACATACAACATCTCAAAGTCATAACATTCCATTTTAAAATTGATAACAACCTCAATTACATATGAAAACTACTTTTGTAAAAACAATTAAGCCCTGGCTGCTGTGGCTCAGTGGATTGAGCGTCGGCCTGCGAGCCAAGTGTTGCTGGTTCAACTCCCAATCAGGGCACATTACTAGGTTGCACGTCAGGTCCCCAGTTGGGGGTGCAAGAGAGAGGCAACCACACAGTGATGTTTCTCTCCCTCTCTTTCTCCTTTCCCCTCTCTCTAAAAAAAAATAAAAATAAAAGTAAAAATAAATAAAAACAATTAACTGTTTATTGATAACATTTTTTCCACACTGAATTGCAGGAAACTTTTGATGTATATTATGCAATCATATACTGTAGAAGTAGGCCTATTTTTAAGTATATTTTATTGATTATGCTGTTACAGTTGTCCCAATTTTTTTTTCCCTTTTTCCCCTCCACCCATTTACACCTCTACCAACCAGCAATCTCACCCCCTTAGTTCATGTCCATGAGTCATGCATATAAGTTCTTTGGCTTCACTCTTTCCTGTACTATTCTTTTTTTTTAAGTATATTTTACTGATTATGTTGTTACAGTAGCCCCAATTATTTTTCCCTTTGCTCCCCTCTGTTCAGTAACCCCCTTCCCTCCAGCAATCCCAGCCCCCTTAGTTCATTCATGTCCATGGTTCATGCATATAAGTTTTTTGGTTTTACCCTTCCCTATATTATTCTTAACTTCCCCCTGTCTGCTTTGTACCAACCAATTATGCTTCTTAATCCCTGCACCATTTCCCCATTTCTCCCCCTTCCCCCTCCCAGCTGATAACCCTCCAAATGATCCCCATACCTTTGATTCTGTTCCTATTCTGATTTGCTTCATTGGATTTTGTTTTTATTTTTTAGATTTAGTTGTTGATACTTGTGAGTTTGTTCTCATTTTAATGTTCATAGTTTTGATCTTCTTTTTCTTAAATAAATCCCTTTAACATTTCTTATAATAATTGCTTGGTGATGATGAACTCCTTTAGCCTTACCTTGTCTGGGAAGCACTTTATCTGCCCTTCCATTCTAAATGACAGTTTGCTGGATAGAGTAATCTAGGTTATGTTCTTGCTTTTCATCGCTTTATATACTTCTTGCAGTTCCTTCTTGCCTGCCGTTTCTTTTGAGAAATCAGCTGACAGTCTTATGGGAACTCCTTTGTAGATAACTCTCTTCTTTTCTCTTGCTGCTTTTAAGATTCTCTCTTTGTCTTTAACCTTTGGAATTTTAATTATGATGTGTCTTGGTGTGGTCCTCTTTGGGACTTTTGTTTGGGACTCTCTGTTCTTTCTGGACCCATATGTCCATTTCCTTCGCCAAATTAGGGAAGTTTTTTTTCATTATTTTTTCACATAAGTTTTCAATGTCTTGCTCTTCCTCTTCTCCTTCTGGCACCCCTATGATTCAGATGTTGGCACATTTAAAGCTGTCCCAGCTTTAAGCTAAGCCTCACTTCATTTTCTTCAATTGTTGTTTCCTCCTCTGTACTGATTGACTGTTTATTTCTTCCTTATGTTCCAAATCATTGATTTGAACCCTGGTTTCCTTCCCTGCACCATTGGTTTTATGTGGATTTTCCTTTGTCTCTCTTAGCATAGCCTTCATTTCTTCCCTGACATACTTAATCTTGTCTGTCAAGTCTGTGAGCATCATTATCACCAGTGTTTTTAACTGTGCATCTGTTAGGTTGGCTATCTCCTCATCATTAAGTTCTCCCACTGGGACCTTGATCTGTCCCCTCCTTTCGGCCATACTTCTCTGTCTCCTCAACTTGACAGCCTTCTGTGTTCGCCTCTGTGTCTTAGGAAGAGCTATGGCACCTGTTACATTGTAAGGGGTGGAACCTTAGGTATTGATCATTCAGGGCTGACCTGTTGTTGTGCTGTATGTAAGGAAAGGGTCTGAGAGGGAACAATGTTGCTTGATCAACATTTGCCCCTTTTCCACTGCACAAACATACTCTGCTGAGGGACCAGTGATTTCCTCTGCTGCCCTGACCCCCACTGGTTTCCACAGTCAGAAGCAATGTAGCTTTATTTTCCCCTGGTGCTGGAACTGTGAGCTGCCTGGTCTGGGGTGGGACAGGAATAGTTCCTCAGGTTTATTTTCTGATTTTTATAATGTGTAACTACACTTTCCACCAGCTGACCTCAGCCACTGTGCTGCCACTGCCACCAGTGCCACTGCAGCTACCGGTGCCACCACGGGTGCTGCCACACCATGTCCTCTCTGCCCTGGCTCCACCCCTCCTACCTGTCTGGATGAGTATTTTTCTTTATTTCTTTGTTGGACTTCCCTTCAGTTCAATTTTCTGGAACTTATTGTTTTTTATAGTTTTGAGGTATAGTATCTCCTCACTTATCATGGGCATTACGTTCTAGACCCCCCGTGATAGGTGAAAATCCACGAAGTAGGAACCTTACATTTATTTTAGTATTTGTATATAGCTTAAGGCTTTATAAACCCTTCCCATACACTCATAAACCGTTCCCAGTCCCTTATTAACCATTCCCAGTCTCTTATTAACCTTTTCCACACTTTTATTAACACTACTTATGTTCTTAAACATATTCTACACTCTTAAACCTACATAACTTTAACAACATATGTATACAGTACTTCAAAATCCCACGATAGTGAAAAATCCGCAATAAATAATTAAATATAATATTCAAAAATCTGCAATAAGTGAACCACGATATAGAGAGGGACTACTGTAGATGTATTCCTTCTTTGTTGTGAAAGGAGATGCAGTGTGTCTACCTATGCCTCCATCCTGACTGGAAGTCTGAAAACTCTACTTCTTTACAGCTCCACTCCCTTTGGTATTGATACCATACATCTTTACATATTGTATAAGCATTAACATAAGTTTATAGTTATTTTTATGTTTTGTCATTTAATTCTTTTTCTTTTTTTTTTTTTTTGCAGGATACAGAGAGTTTATTCAAAGTCCAATACAGACTGGCCAAACTGCCTTCTACAATGTGAACAGAGAGCCTGCAGAAAAGGCAAGAGTTGTTATAAAATCGCTTTAATTCAGTTCTCTCCACATTACAAGCCATCAGGTGGGCAGTGGAATGTGCCATGCTCCACGTTACAATACTGAGCCTGTAATTGCTGGTATCAAAATATACATCTGTGTCGCCATAAAAAAAAAAAAAAAAACCACTTCATTTTCTGCCCCTCATGTCTTACAACTGGTATACAAAAAATTATAAATATTTAAACCCTTGTCCCCACCCCAACATGAACACTCAGGGGGTCCAGGCCCTGGGAAGAAGGGCCGGCCAACAAGAGGTCTGTGCACAGGACAGCCCCTTGGACCCATGAGTGCAGGACTACACAAGGTAAAGGAGACAGTTAAGACTCAAGGGCTGTTGTCCCACAGTGATGGGTCCCAGCGTTAAGAGGCAGACAAAAAACAACTTTGGTCCAAAATTTGCAGGATAATAGAAACCCTGAAAGTTTAAGAGCCCTCGTCCTCCCAGACAAGAGGACAGGGTTAAGTGTAAGGCATCTGGGGGTCTCATGCCTGGGGCTTTCTAGTAAGAACCCAGGCTCCTCAGTGGCCCCCACTGCATCTGCCCTGGAAACTAGATCCTGCCCTGCTACTTAATTACAAGGAATAAAATAAAAAGTACTGTATACAAGGTCATATAAGCAGGAAATTTAGATTACACTCATACCATTTTTATCATCTTGCTATATAAAAGGTTATGTAAAACTATTTCTTTTGCATATAAATGAAGATTAGAATATTTGGTCAACTGGAAATATTGCTAGGCACAGATGTCTGCAACTGCATCAAAGCACAAGAGATTTACAATGAAACAAAGCTCCAAGCTGAAGATGTGCCAGGGATGCACCCTCAGGGCAGGGGTCTTAGCCCAGGAGGGGCATCTCAAGCCAGGTGTGGGGAGAATCATACACTTGATTAAAATGAGCAAACTGGGGTACCGGCAGATCCTGCAGCTGGCATCCTCCTGCCACACAAGGCACACGATCCCTGCAGGAGGCTGTCCCCTCAGTCCCCAAACCTCTATAACATTTGCTACTGCAAGAAGGCCCTGCCAGAGCAATAGGTTTTAAGGCACAAGAAAACTGAATGGAGGTTTGGGACTGCCTATCCTGAAGGCTGCAGAAGGCACAGGCAAGGGGCCAGGGAGGAGCAAGCATAATGTCCATGCATCACCAAGAGCCTGAGGCTGGCACCCCATCTCCCTAAGGTGAGCAAGGTGAGTTAGATTTAATTTTTTAAAAACAGGTAAACTGATTTGATTTCTCTTTAAAAAAAATAAAATCTCTGGTCTTTTAAGGTCACTTCAGCTGCTTTTAAAGTGGCTATTTTCTGGAATGATGGAAGTTGTCACCGGGACTGCCCGGCAGGCTGGTCCATGGTGGTGGAGCCTAGATGGTGGACTTGGAGAAGGACACCTGCAGGTAGTGGTTCTTGCCCAGGTCATGGTTGTGCAGGTCGCTGAGTGCCTGGATGGCCTCCTCCACTGAGCCCATCTGGATCAGCGCCATCTTGCGGTCCTTCTGGAAGAACTTGAACCCTTTCACAACTCCGCCGTTGCTGGAGAAGAGGATCTTGAGGTCATCCTCGGATACAGAAGGCGGGATGTTGGAGAGGGGCAGAGTGGCTGAGGGCGGGAACATGTTCTGAAAGTTCTTGGAGCCAGGCTTTTTGAAGCGGTGCAGGGGTGAATTCCCATAGTCCTTGGTGAGACCCTGGTCTTCCTGGCCCTCACAGGGCAGCTGCACATTCTGGTGCTTAGACAGTGTGATGCGCACCGGCTTCCCATGCAGCTTATGCCCATTGAGGTGGCTCATGGCCAGCTGTGCCTGGCCCCTGTGTGCCATCTGTACCAGGGCGTTCTCCTTCTTATTGAACAAAATCTTCACCCGCTGCACATCGCCATACACGCCGAAAAGAATAAAGAGGCTTTGGGGTGTGACTCTCTCAGGGTTGAGGTTGCTGACCAGCAGGACAGAATTTCCAGCCCCTGCCAGGCCTGGAATGGCAATCCGGCCTGCTGCCGCTGCCGCCGCCGCCGCTGCCGATAGGATAGCCAGAGGGGCCAGGGCCCCGTGCACATTGGGAACAGAGAGGCCTGCAGCTTGAGGAATGGCAAAGGTGGGAGGGAAACCAGCTCCTGCATACGGAGAGGCTGACATTATACCAGGTGCACTGAAGGCCGCAGCCATAGTCTGGTCCAATGAGGGCTGGCTGTCACCGGAGGGCAGGTCTGGACAAGTGTAGTCTCGGCTCTTGTCATTGTTGTATTTGACATTGAGGCTGGTGAGCTTGGAAAAGTCAATGCGGAGGGTGCAGCAAGCATTGTAGATGTTCTGCCCATCCAGTGACAGCTTGGCGTGTTGGGCACTGACGGGTTCAGCATACTGTAACAGTGCCTGGAATTAGTTGTTCTTGGTGAAAGTGATGATTTTTAGAACTGTGCCAAACTTGGAGAATATCTGGTGAAGCACATCCAGGGTGACTGGGTAAAAGAGGTTCTCCACGATGATCCTGAGCACTGGGCTCTGGCCAGCCATCGCCATCCCAGCATCCACAGCAGCAGCCGAAGCAGCTAGCGCTAGGTTCCCCGACTGAACCGAGTTCACCGCGTGCAAGGTTGCCTGGGCCCGCGCCTGGTTGGGTGAGCTGTCAGTCTTAAGCTCCTTGTGGTTGGAGAACTGGATGTAGATGGGCTGGCCACGAAGCACAGGCGTCACCGAGGTGTAGTAGTTCACCATGGTGTTGGCTGCTTCCTCTGTGTTCATCTCGATGGAGGCCTGGTTCTTCCTTTTCAGCATCAAGAGATTGGTGACCTTTCCAAAGGGCAGTCCCAAAGAAATGACTTCGCCTTCAGTGACATCACTGGGGAGCTTCCAGATGTGGATCACTCTGGAGGGCACACCTGCACTTCTGTTGTCGCCTTTGAACTTCTTGTTGTACATTTCCGTTTGCTGCGGAAGCCGAGTTGCTGCTCATGATAAAGGGTTCATTAGTAACACAGGCAGAGAAGAGCTCGTCCAATCCCCGCTTTGTACCAACTGCTATGTCTGGGACAATGCCGTCCATTGCACACAGAAGGGACCCGCAGGGGACGGTGTGGAGGCGTCATTTAATTCTATGCATAAAAATTACCACGATCTGTGTTATTGCATTTGTCCATATATTTACCTTTACCAGAAAATCTCATATTTTCACGACTTCATTTTGCTGTTTATCATCCATTTTTTCAACTTGAAGGACTCACTTTAGCACATCTATAGAACATTTCTAGTTGTAATAAACCCGTTCCACTTTTGCTTATTTGAAAAAGTTTTCCAGCCTTTTTGGAGTGAGACCTGAGATAGTTGTGTAAGGGCAGTAGTGGGCAGCTTTGGGAATGAGGATAACTTCATTTAATTTCTCTTTCTGTCTCTATCTCTTCCTTCATCTCTATCTCTCGCCCCTGTAACTTCCTGTATTATAAACCCTTCTATACAAAAATATTAAAAAGTATATGCAACTGAAAAATCGCCTAACTGCCCTAACCTATAGCTTTGTTTGGCACAGAGTCCACTTTCTAAAGTACCACAGATAACAATTTGACCACATGCTTCACCACCACAACACTAAGGGTGACAACACTCCATTCTGCTGTGGCTTTACCATTATGGTTATAAGCACAACTCTTCTTATTCAGCCAAGTCAAAAACTTCAGATTCTATAACTTCCAGCTCCAACTTTGAGATAAAAAATTCTAAATAAATTAGAATATGAATTTAGTTCAAGTAATTGGGACTTCAAAAGAGTGAGTTAAACAAATTAAGCTAAAAAAAATTTTTTTTGCCTCTAAGTAAAAGTCTGAAGATGGGCAATCAAGGGTTGAAATGATATCTTCATGGTGTTTTCTGAAAATCAGTCTCATTTTGTATCTGTGCTAATACAAGGTTAGAATGTTATTTAGCCTTCACAAAATGGCTGTCTGAGCTCCAACCTTCATACCTTCCTTTAAAGCAGCAGAGAGGAAAAGAGGTAAGGACAAAAGGAGATTGTCAACTGGTCCAGCTCTCCTGCCTGTTTTTATATTTGCTTTAAAATATATTTGGCCCTTGCTGGTGTGGCTCAGTGGATTGAGCACTGACCTGTGAACCAAAGGGTTGCAGGTTGAATTCCCAGTCAGGGCACATCCCTGGGTTGCAGGCCAGGTCCCCAGTTGGGGGCATGTGAGAGGCAACCACACATTGATGTTTCTCTCCCTCTCTTTCTCCCTCCCTTCCCCTCTCTCTAATAATAAATTTTAAAAATCTTTAAATACATATATATGCTTGTATAAAGCATTTAGGCACTTTTAGGTGGGAAACATGATACTCAGTTTTCACTGCCAGGTTCAGCAGAATATAATGTCAAAGAATGATATAAGTAGTGCAAAACAGGAGCATCATAAAAAACAAAATCCACTTCTGAGATTATGAAAATATGTAAGAAAATTAGCATTTGTTGAGTTGTAAATACGAGTTTTATACTTACATGAGCTCCCCTTATAAGATGGGCGTTAATTAATATTCAATGGGAAATAAAAAATAAAATCCAAATCAGTGGTGTAATAAAAATTTTATTTGCAATGACGGCAAGGAAATAGACTCAGGTTCTGGCTTGTCAAATATTTCCTGCACTAACAGTATCTACAGGAGCATCTGGCCAATTTCTACTTAGTGACTTCTTACGCATGTTGAATGGGGTTCAGGTAAAATGACACTATGTACAAACCTGGGCACAAAGCTGAAAGAGCCTCTCCGTCTCCTGAGGGAGTTACCCAGTATACAACACAAGAGCTAAGGATTCATATCTTTGTTGCCTTATCATAATTCAAATGCACTTCAGGGTATGATTCTGATTTTTCTGATATGAATATGTGCCCTATGGTTACACTTAACAATAATAAAATAAAACTCCAGCTTTGAGGAGCTGACACACACCACCCCAGCTGTGGGATGTCACCTTTCTGGAAAATTTTCTTAAAAGCTCTATGCACCAACTTCTACTTACATCTATTTCACTGACCAACATTTACTCATGTGATTATCCTTCTTTGGGGGACCCTGGGAAAAGTGGCTTTTTAACTGGCACACACATTGCTGCCCCAACAAAATCAGGGTTGGTTAACAAGGAAGAAGGATAGAAAAGATCTCAGGTGGGCAACTCTAGCAGAGCTGAAAAGAATTTATCTCCTGCAGAATTGGTAGAAGGATTATAAAAGTAGGTGCAGGCAAAGCTCCCAGAAATGATGCTGCTCAATTGGTCTGATTAAACTACTACTATTCATGCCAGTAACTGATAACTTCTGCCCAGCTGGTTCCCTTTCTCCATGTCATCTCCAGCTCAAACCTTTCCATGGGTGTATCATACTGATGAAAACGAGGTCACAGGCCTGCAAGGGATCTTGGGAAATGTAGTTTAAGAAAATCCTATGTGAGGAAGGTGGGATTCACAGTAAGGGTGAGTAAACATATTTCATTGATTCTAAGAGATGAATTTTTTTCCCTACATTTTTTTGTCTCTGAAATCAGCATACTTTTGATAGTTAATGATAGCTATTAGTTGTTTTGCAGTTTTGTGATGTGGTTATCATTGCTTGTATGTACGTGAAACCCCCATACAGGATGGAGAAAACATCACCATCAAAAGAGTGCAGACAGGGTCTCAGTAGCTTGGCAGGAAATCCTGGATCCAACAGTGAAGCACTCTGTTTATAAATGCTGTGTCATCAAAGACTCACATGGGGTGTAAAACTAGCAACACAGACAATGCTGAATTCAAAAGAGACTCATGAGAGTTCTACACTTAAATATAAAGAACTTCTAGACATCCGGTCAAGATGGCAGTATAGGCAGACATGGCTCACCTCTTCTCACAACCACATCAAAATTACAATTAAAATATAGAACAACCATCAGCCAAAACCATCAGAATTCAAGTTGAAGGGAAGTCTGACAACTACAGAATTAAAGAAACCACATCCATCGAGATGGGTAGGAGGGCAGATACATGGAACGGGCTGCTCTCTCACCCACATGTGGTGGATAAAAATTTGGGAGGGATATCTCGGGAGCCAGGAGTCACAACCCCCCAGCCCACAGTTCCAGTGCCAGGAAGAGAAGTACTCACAACTTCTGGCTGCCAAAACCAGCAGGGATTAAGTTAGTGGAAGAAACTTTTGGAACTCAAGCAGTTCCTTTTAAAGAACCCACACATGAACTCACCTACTCAGACTCACTCCCACTGAGCTCCTGTACCTGGGTAGCAGCTTGAAAGGCTCCAGTGGTATACAGGAAGAAACTCAAGTGCCTTGCATCAAGGCAAACAAAAGCAATTGTCTCTTTTCTAAAACCTCCCCCCACAGAGCCATAAAGCTGGTGCCATATCTGAGATTCCATCAACCCAGCTAACACTGTTTGACTTGCCTTGGAGATTCCCAGAGACTCTGCCCCACCCAATTTACAGGCCCACCCAAGCTGCTTTTCCACATGAATGGCTGATTTTGGCTCTTGCTTCATAACTTCCTAAACCCTATCAAACAAGCAACAGCTGGCCTTAGTGAGCCCCAGGCCCAGTATGAACGGCAGCCAGCTTAGATTCACAGCTTGGCTTCACCTGAGAATCTCCAAGCCTAGCACAAGTAGCAGCCATCTCAGATTGCTTTATAGCTCAAGCAGGGTGGCCCTGGGCAAAACAAAAGTGGGGGCTGACTTTGGCCTGCACCACCCAGGAACACCCAGGGCCAGCACAGAGTGGACAGCTAGCTACAGATCACGTTGGAGCACCACCACCCTGCTCCCGCACAGGTGATCCTCCACGAAGGATGGAGTCTGGTGGTCAGTGGTCACAGCCAGTCCTTGCAGCCGACTGACCTGGGTAAATCCCTCCCATTGACCTGCCAACAGCAGTCAAAGCACAACTACAAGAGGAGGGTGTACTCAGCCCACACAAAGGGTGCACCTTGAATACACAGCTTGGGTGATGGGGAGGCTGTGCCACTGGACCCTACAGTAACCCACTACATTAGGCCACTCTACCAAGAGACAGTGTCGAAGAAGCTCTACCCAATACACAAAAGCAAACACAGGGAGGCTGCCAAATGGAGGAGACAAAGAAATATGGCCCAGATGAAGGAACAGAACAACACCCCAGAAAAAGAACCAAATTGTTACAGAACCCCTGGGCTGCTCCAATTGAAAACAAACCCACGGGCTCTTTAGTTAGGGGCCCGATTGCCTGCCGCCAAAATTATAACTCTTAATACCAGAGTTTAGTGAAAAGAAAAAGAATAGTTTATTTAACAGTTATATGGATTTAGTTATTTCCAGATTTCTGTTGTTAAGTCTTATATTCTTTAAAACACCCATAAACACATATCCTTGCCTCCCCACTACCAAACCAGGCTAGCTTTAGAAAAGTTAGAGAAACTGTTTCCCTACTTTCCAAACACAATTCAGCTTTATCAGCAGCTTCCAATCACTCAGTTCTGACTGGGGAGGTTCTTTCTGTGCTGTGGTGCCCTCCAGCTCTCAGTGCAGAACCGCCTGGATTCTCAGCCTCCTTGTAAACTGTCTTCTTCCTGCAAACCGCATGGATCTCCTCTCCTCAAAACTGCATGGCGAGAGCCTCTTAAAGCAGCCTGGAGACCCCTTCTCCAAGCCACATGGAGAAGTCCCCCTCACCAAGCCACGTGGAGGGAGCACACGAGAGAGCGAGAGAGCGAGACAGCAAGGGGGCGAGAGAGCGAGAGCGAGCACGCGTGAGAGAGAGAGAGCGCGAGAGAGAGAGCCCAAAATGTCCGCAGCTGCTTATATATCCCTGACTGCGTCTTCTGACGCAGTGGGTGTTGCAAACAGTTCTGACCATTCACAGAACCCTACGTAGGCTCTGTGTGCTTTTTCCATACTGTCCCCTGGTTCAAGACCTCTCCCATCTACCTGAGGCTTTGGATGCATTAAAGCCATTTTGCATAAAAAAGACACTAGCCACCAGCCTCAGGCATGTGGAGGCATTCTAAAAGCTGCTTCCTTCTCCCCATCCCCCAGCCGCAAACTCTGGGGATTTTTGGAACACTCCTGTTTCTGTAACAAAATGAAATGGAGATAGCCAACCTATCAGATACAGAGTTTGAAACACTGGTGATCAGGATGCTCAGAGAAATGATTAGAAGAGCCACAAAATAAAGGAAGAAGTGAAGGCTATACAAAGTGAAATAAAGAAAAATATACAGGGAACCAACAGTGAAGGGAAGGAAGCTGGGATTCAAGTCAACAATTTGGAACAAAAGGAAGAAATAAACACTCACTTGGAACAGAAAGAAGAAACAAGAATTGAAAGAAATGAGGAGAGTATTAGGAACTTCTGGGACAACTTTAAATGTCTCAACATCCGAATCAAAGGGGTGCCAGAAGGAGAAGAGGAAGAGCAAGACATCGAACACTCATGTAAAAAAATATGAAAGAAAACTTCCCTGATTTGGCAAAGGAAATAGACATACAAGTCCAGGAAGCACAGTGTCCCAAACATGTTGGACCCAAAAAGGACCATACCAAGACACATCATAATTAAAATGGCAAATGTTAAAGATAAAGAGAGAATCTTAAAAGCAGCAAGAGGAAAGAAGAGAGTTACCTTCAAAGGAGTTCCCATAAGACTATTAGCTGATTTCTCAAAAGAAACTTTGCAGGCAAGAAGAAACTGGCAAGAAGTATTCAAATTGATGAAAACAAGAACCTACAACCTAGATTACTCTATCCAGCAAAGCTACCATTTAGAGTGGAAAGGCAAATAAAGTGTTTCCTAGACAAAGTAAATCTAAAGGAGTTCATCATCACCAAGCCATTATTATACAAAATGTTAAAGGGACTTATTTAAGAAAAAGAAGATCAAAACTATGAACACTAAAATGGCAACAAACTCACAAGTATCAACAACTGAATCTAAAAAACAAACTAAGCAAACAACCAGGATAGGGACAGAATCATAGGTATGGGGATCATTTGGAGGGTTATCAGCTGGGAGGGGGAAGGGAGAAAATGGAGGAAAAGGTGCAGGGATCAAGAAGCATAATTGGTAGGAACAAAATAGACAGGGGGGCATTAAGCATAATATAGGAAAGGGTGAAGCCCAAGAACTTGCACACATGACCTATGGATGTGTACTAAGCAGGGAATTGCTGGAAGGAAGGAGGTACCAGGTGGAGGGGGACAAAGGGAAAAAATTGGGACGACTGTAACAGCATAATCAATAAAATATACTTAAAATAAAAAAAGAACTTGTAGAAATAAGGTAACTGATTTATTTTGCTTTTTAATGTCTTCACAAGAGATTTACACCTAAATAAATATAAACAAGATCTTTTAATAGGAACAGAATAAAATTCTAAATTGGTAATTCTAATTGATAAAAAATAACCTATTGCTCCAGTTATACCACTCTCAGAAATTTAACCTGAGGGGAGTGGCAAAGCATAGACTGTGCATTTTGTGGTCAGAGCCTCTTCTCTACATTTGTTGGTACGACTGAGGCTCCCTGTTGATGATCATAGGAAAGGATTACTTTACCAGGTGATCATGAAACAGAGTAGGCCAGGACACTGAAAGAGTTTTTCATGTTAACATCTGGGTTACTAGGAATGGCATAAATGGTAGCAAAAATTAATAAAGAAAAAAATTTAAATCATCCTTTACCAGTGTGGCTCAGTTGGTTGGGTGTCATTATGTGAAGGGAAATGTCACTCATTTGATTCCTGATCAGGGCACATGCCTGGGTTTTGGGTTCAATCCCTGGTCTGGGTGTGTACAAAAGGCAATTGATTGATATTTCTCTCCCTCTCTTCCCCTCTCTCTAAAAATAAATAAATAAAACCTTTCATACCTGCCCCAAACGCCCAAAACCTAGGTGTGTGCCCTGACTGAGAATGGAACCAGCAAACTTTTGGTGCATGGGATGGTGTGTCAACAAACTGAACTACCTGGCCAGGGCTTGGTCTCCTTCTTTTTGAAAGGTAGCATCTGTTGCATGTCATAGATTAATGAAAATTAGTCTTATGTTTGGAAACTGAAAAGAAACAACTATAGAAGGCAGTTTAATTAAATGAGCCAGAGTAGAGTGTGCTTGTGAAAGATTCAGAACTGGTCACTGAAAATGCATTTTCATAACATGTACTATAGTTAAAGGGTATAGAGGGGATAAATGGTGATGGAAGGAGACTTGACTTTGGGTGGTAAACATACAATATGATATGCAGATGATGTATTATAGAATTGTACACCTGAAACCTATATAATTTTATTAACCAATATCACTCCAATAAGTTCAATAAAAATTTTAAAAAACAGAATGTAAAAAAAGAAATTTAGCTCAAGGGGGAAAAACACTTGATAAATAACTTATGTTCAACAATAATAATAATAAGGACTACTAATATCTATTGAAACTTGACTATGTGTCAGGCTCTCAACATACATGATTTCATTTGATTCTCATAACAGCCACATGAGATAGATATTAATCCCATCCCCATTTTATATATGGGACCCAAAGTGTGATAACTTGCCCAAACCTGTGATATGCCACTATTAGAACATGAAGTATGTTGCCATAATAAATATGCTGCACAGTTATGAGCAGAAAAAGGAAAAAAAATTTGTATATACACTATAATCACAACTAAGTAAAATATGTATTTAAAAGGTTAAACTCAAGAAGTCTGCAAAATATCTAGAAACAAGCTGCAGTAAAACATGAATGTCCAGGATGGATTTCCAGTGGCTCTGCATCTTTTTTGGGTTATAGAACCTGTGTTAGTCTGTTCCAGCTGCCAAAACAAAATGCCAGTCTGATTGGCTTAAACAACACAAATTTATTCTCTCATAGTTCTGGGTACTAGAAGTCTAGGCTTAAGGTGCCAGTAAATTCTACTCCTGGTGAGGGCGCTCTTCTTGGCTTGCAGACAGCCACCTCCTTGCTGTGTCCTCACATGGCCTTTCCTTTGTGTGCACATGGAGGGAGAGAGAGAGAGAGAGAGAGAGAGAGAGAGAGAGAGAGAGAGAGAGAGAGAGAGATCTCTGGTGTTTCTTCTTCTTGTTATAAGGAAACCGGTCTTATCAGATAGGGACCCACTCTTATGACCTCATTTAACCTTAATACTTCCCTAAAGGCCCTATCTTCAAATACAGTCATATTGAAGGTCAGGGCTTCAACATAGGAATTTAAGTGCAACCCAATTCAGTCCATAATAGGACTCCTTTGAGAAGCTGATGCAAGCTCTGTACACCCTTTTAAGGAGATTGTATACATCACCTCCCATACTGTTGCATACAATTTCAGGAAGTTCCTAGACCTCAGGTTGAAAACCGGTGTTCCAGGCCACCTTCCTCTTTTTACAGATTGAGAACACAAAAGTTCAGAAAGAGGAAGTGATTTTCAGCATGTTAGGAGAGAGCCATATCTCCTGATTCCTCATCCAGCACTTGCTCTACCTTACTTTGACATCTATTAGGACTGTTTAGGCCTGTTAGGTCAACTATCCAGAGCGATCCCAGCACCAGAGGTCCTGTGGGCAGGGTGAAAGAGACAGTGCTTCTTCATTTGGGATGTTCACATGGGTTAACAAGGCTCTGGCTGTGACCGACAGCAAATGGGATAGATTTCAGTGCTTCAAACTAGTCAGGAGGTGGGGAAGAAGCTGTACCAACTTCAATATCCACTCACCAGATGCCTGAATGTGAGGAGATGGAAGTGCTTCTGTCCTGCTGAAAGACAGAGGCTGAAGAGGCAGTCTCGAACTGTTTGGTGGCTTTCACATGGCACTCTCCCTGTAGCTCTCAGATTCCTCACTGTCTACTCCCCAAGAGCTGGCCTGTTAGATTTCTCCAAGAGTTCTAGTTCTAATATTTTGTACTTCTCTGATTCTGGAGCAGGAACCATGGAGAAAATATCAGTTGAGGCATTTGGGCCCTAGAAGTATGGGCAAAATAGTTTTTTTTCCAAAATGTCTTCCGATGGTGTAATAGAAATAACAATAAAAAAAATGTAGTTTTATACTTACTTGGCAGGGGAGATACCATGATCATGAAGGTGGTTTTCCCAGGGCAAGGCTTATCCGCTGCACTCCAGATGTGCTGACCCCTGCGATTTCCCCATATGTGGGAAACCTGACTGCATAATTTGTGGTAGTGGGGGACTGAGTTCGCACTCTCCCCTAAAAAAAAAAAAAAAGGTTTAAAGAGATGAAAAATCCTTAATGAGAATCTGAGAAGACTCTTTAAATGCTTAACTAGTCATTTAAAGTAAAGTTTCAACATCAATGTTTCCTTTATTTCTGCTCCAGGCCCATTCCTAAGTAATGGAGGTAGCTGGTATCTGGACTCCTAAATAATGAGGTCAGAGAATGAAGCAGCATTTATAACAGGAAATGTTATAACAGGCAGAGATAGTGGCCCCAGAGAATCATTTTTGTTTTATTTCATCCATCAGTGAGATAAATAACCATGACATTCTTCCTACTGACACTATCAATGCCACAAACCATGGTGGAGCCTTCCCTTGGGCCACCTTTGGGAAACACAAGACTAGAAACAAAAGAAGAGATGCTCACTGTGGGGTGGACGTTACCTTTTCAGGAAAATTCTAGCTTTGCTCCCCACCATCAATAAGGTCTTGAAGGGCTACACACCTGATGTTTCTCTGCTTGTCGGGCTTCATGCCTAGCATATCAAATGGTCTCAGTTTCCGTCTGGGGAGAAGAAAGAGGAAGAAAATAATTGCTGCTGGGGGAGCAAGGGTGAAAGTGAGTGTTAAGATGGAAGTGTCAAACAAGCAAAGAAAATAAAGTCTGTCTAAAACACCACCACCGCCTGTATTGGCACAAATAACCCCTTCATTCCCAGTGGATAATAATCCAAAGAACAGGAGGAAGCCAAAGGCTTGGCACCTGCCTCTTGCTTCCCAACAAGCAGTCTTAAACTTCACTGCCCTCAGGTGGTCAAATAAGTGTATTATGATGCAGGCACATTGTTTTGGATTTTTTAAATTAAACTTATTGGAGTGACATTAGTTAATAAGATTATATAGGTTTCAAGTGCACATTTCTATGATATATGATCTGTGTATCTGCTTTGTGTGTCTACCACCCAAAGTCAAATCATCTGGATTTTTTTGCCTTCATTTCTTTCTTTTTTCTTTCAATTTTATTTTGTTTTGATTTCAGGAACACAGCTTAGTGGTTAGACAAGCATATACTTCACACAGTGTTCCCCTCAATATTTCCATGCCCAGCTGGCACCAAGCATAGTTATTACAATATTATTGACTATTCCCTATGCTTTACTTACACCCTAGTGATTATTTTGTGACTATCAATTTGTGCTTCTTAATTCCTTCACCTCTTTCACCCAGTCCAACATTTATTTTTCTCAGGTTCTTGGTCCTCCATTTCTGAAAGGAAGTGAGTCAGGCGAGGAGAAATCTTTTTCTGGGGTGAGGAGAAATCTTTTCTGATAAGTTGTAACCATAGTCTAATACTTCTGTGGGTTTTCAGCACAAGTTAACAATTAAAATCTGAATGAAAATATACCACACAAAATGGAGTACTCGTAACAAATTGAGATTGCTATTATAATTACATAAGCATCATTTTTATTTTAAGTAAAATCTATGATTAAAAAGTAAAGCTATAGATATAAATAAAATGAGACTATTAATCTCAATGATGTCTGTTATAAATGAAGAAAATAATTTTAATTCTACTTCTGGTTATAATTACAATATATTTATACTGGAATGTTATTTCCCTTATTGTTACTTTTTCTCCATTTACGGTGAAAGGTAACATAGATAAAGTGTCAAATACACACAGGTGGTTTAATAAAAAATTACTAAGTGAACCTAAAGGTCAGCATGCCCAGGTCACAGAAGAGAACACTGTCAGCAACCCCAAAGGCTCCTGAACTTTCCATGCCTGATCTCAGTCCCATTCTTTCTTCAAAGAGGAAACCCACATCCTTACCTTGTGACCACCCTTTCTTTGCTTTTCCTTGTGGTTTTATATCCAATATATGCATCCTTAACTAATAAGTTAATGTTACTTGTAATTTATAGGTATGAGTGGAATTAGTAATATGCCTATATTGTTTCTTGTTTCTTTCATTCAATGTTATATTTGTAACATTCACCCTTATTCTGTGTAGTTGTACATTGTACATTTTTTTGCTGATGAAATAATTTTCTCTTATACAAATGTGCCAAAATTTATTGACCCAGTTCACAAAATTGGAAATTTGTGTTGTTTCCATATTTGGAAGAAAATGATAACAAAAATTTTACTCATAAACCCTTATGTGATGCAACAAAAGGAGCACTTTTAAATGCACACACATAAAAAAGGATAGCTGATAATGAGAAGAAAGTAGAAAAAGAACAACAGCATAGGCTCAAGGAAGGCAGAAGGAAGTACTAAAGGTAAAAGAAATCAGTGCAGGAGGCAAAAGTGAACAATAGAAAGGATCTCAAAACCAGAAGTTGGTTCTTTGGAAAAGAATAAAATTGGTGAAACTACAATGAGATTGGTCAAAGAAACAAGGCAGCAATGAGATTGGTCAAAGAAACAAGGCAGCAGGTCACCAATATCAGGAAAGAAACCATGGAAGTAACCCACAAAACCAAATGATCAATATTAACATCAACTGATGCGACAAACTGACAAAAGAATATCCTGATGTTATACACTGAGAAAGACAGGACATCGCCTATGTAGTATTTCCCTGCCCAGTGTGTTTAACCTGAATGTAACCAGAAAAATCCAACTTGAGAAGCTTTCTGAAAAACACTTGGAGTGAATCTTCAAAATGTCAATGTCATGCAAGGTAAAGAAAGAAGAAAGAAGAAGAAGAAGGAGAAGGAGAAGAAGAAGAAGAAGAAGAAGAGAAAGGAGGAAGAAGAAGAAGATGTTGTGCAGATGATGTTGTACACTTGAAACCAGTATGAGTTTATTAACCAATGTCACCCCAATAAATTCAATAAAAAATGGGAAAAAAGAAAATAAGTCTGAACACAGTAAAAAAAAAGAAAGTCTTAAAAACTGAATGCAATGCATGGTCTTTATTTGGAAACATGATTCTTTAAAAAAATGTACAAAGAGCAATATTGGGACAATCAAAAAATCTGAATGGGGATCATATAGTAGGCATTGTTTCAAAGTGAAATATTCCGGGTGTGATAATTCCATCAATTTTGCAGCAAACCATTCATTTTCTTAAGAGATACATGCTAAGCCCCAACTGTTGTGGCTCAGCGGGCTGAGTGTTGTCCAGCAAACCAAAACGACGCTGGTTCCATTCCCATTCAGGGCACATGCCTGGGTTGTGGGCCAGGTCCCCAGTTGGGGGTGTGGGAGAGGCAACCAATCCAGGCTTTTTTAGCACACATTGATTTTTCTATCACTCTCTTTGTTCCTCCCTTCACCTCACTCTAAAAATAAATTAATTAAATCTTTTTTTAAAAAGTAAGATTCATGTCAATATTTAGAAATGAGATACTTACTGTAATGTCTTAAATTAACTTACATGACTTAACAAAACAATTAGAGAGCAAGGAAGGGAGGGAGAGAGGGAGTAGAGAGAGAGAGAGGGAGAGAAAGGAATGATTTAATAAAATAATTAGAGGGGTGAAAAGCATTAATAATGGGACAATCTAGGTGAAGTGTACATGGGTGTCCTTGCAATTTTTTGCACACATCTGTAAGACAAAATAAAAATTGGGGGAGGAAGAGCATATTATGGACGATTTTCTTCCAATTTGAAACTTACAAGAAGGAAACCAATATTTAGAAAAATATAAACAGCTCATAATGAGTAAGGAATGGTCAAGCTGTATCATTCCATAACCATAAAAACATACATCGAAAGTCTTTTCACAAAGATTCCAGACTTCCTCACTGAATTCTGATAAACATCCTAGGCACAAATACTTTCAGTTTGACGCAAACTCTTGGAAAGAGTAGAAAAGGAGGGACAGTCCTTTATTTCTTTTGTGAGGAAGATAACCTTCACACTAAATCCTAGTGAGGACAGTTTGAGAAAGGGAAATCATGGGTCAACCACATACTCATGACCAAGAAGTGAGGATTAGAAACACAGTAGTAGTAGACAGATTCCTAAAGGGTATAAAAAGGAAAGTACATAATATACAAAGACTAAACTAGATTCATTATGGGAGTACTAACTACATCTAACCTCAGAAAATCATTAGTAAAATATCCCACATTCTCAGATTACAGGAGGAAATTATGATCCTCGCATTCAGGAAACAAAACAAAACAAACGGTAAATGTAGATATCCCTTTGTGATGTACTTTTTCCGATTTCCTTTAAAAGCTGTGGTTACTGAGATATAATTTCCACATGGGATTTCCTGTGTCCTCATAAATGCATATTGTCATGCAGAGCCACCACCACAACCAAAATGCAGAACATTTTCAACACCCCAGATCCTTCCATTCTCTCAGCCCCCTCACCCTGACAGCCAGCAATCTGTGTTTTGTCCCTACAGGCTGGCCTTCTGAGAATGCCAGACAGCGGAGTCATACAGTATGTGCACTTTTGCAGTTGGCTTCCTTCAAAAAAAAAGATAAGTATGGGCCTTCTGGAGGCACAACGTATATTTTCTCGTCTTGGGTAGCATTACCTGGCTCGATCACTACCGTTACTTGTCAAATTGTCGGTTTGGACATAACCTCTCCCACCACTGATATGGTTACACTCTTTGATTGTTGCAAACGTGGTGTGTGAAAAGTGATGGATGGTTTCTCTTCATATGTCCGGGATCAGTTACAGTAAACATCTTTTGGGGTGTTGTGTGCCTGCACCATCGGGATTCCCTCTTCTTTGAATTGACTCAGAGAGTGGGTGGGGCTGAGAGAGCCGGGCAAACCCCAGCTCACCAGCTAAACTGAACAGGCAATCAACTCCCCTGAGCATCAAACCACAGGCCGATTTGATCACCCATCAGAGCGGTGATTGAGTCGTGACGGAGACCGTCCAGTCCGTCGAGATGACAACTTTCGCTTTGGGGCCCTTTAAGGAAAAAGTAGGGCACCCCCAACACACACCCTTAAAGGTGGGATTCCAGTGCCCCTTTTCCCCATTGGGCGGTAAGTCTTGTGGTGGAATAATGGCGGACAGTACTTTCTGAGCAAAGTACTTCTCCTCCAGGCTGACACTTCACCCTCCTAAGTTCTCCGCCCACCACAACAAAGATGGTGCCCTCATCTCCCAGCTTTCCGCATGAGAAGCTGGAGCTACATGCTACTACCGGGGCGGGAAAGAAAGTTACGGAAGAACCAAAAAACCACCGAGCTGGTCCGCCAGATCGGCTGCCGACTTCCGCTACAGCGCAGGGACTCGGCGCCCGCCAGAAACCCTGCACCTTACTGGCCAGGGCGCGGAGGCACGGGCGTACAGGGGCGCACTCATTGGCGGTGGGCGGAGGACCAATGAGAAGGCGACAGCGGGGCCTCGAAGTCGCGCGCTGTGGGAAGCGAGCCCGCGCGTTTCCTGTGGGGCTGGCCAACGGCGTTCTGGGCAGGCTTCTGCGCCCGAGCGGTGTCGCAGCGGCCAGCGCCTCCGCCGCTGTTCTGCCCAGGGTCGTTGCCTCGGCAGAAGCTCCCTTTCGGGACTTGGCGACAATGAGCTCCTCTGAGGAGGACGAGGGGTCTGGCTCCGGAGCAGGGTTTGACCCGCAGGGCAGTGAGGGCAGGGGCAGGTTCCTCGACCCACAGGGCTTCGAGACCAACCAGGGAGCCATGGAAGCAGCAGGGTGGGGGCCGTGGGGCTCCGAAGGCCCACCTGGCTCCCCGGCGATGGCTTCGCTGCAGCAGCTGAGCGAACGGGATGCCCCGGGTGTCCGCAGAAGCTCCACCCCAGAGAGCTGCGACACTGAAGAGTCCACCATTTTGGCGGCCCCGACACCAGGTCCCAGTGATAGAGGCATGAGGGCCCTTGGCCGGGTGGGATGGCAGCTGGCTTTTATCGCCGTGTTCCCCCTCAGGGTGCCTGATGGACGCCTGGCCAGGGACACCCAGTATAGAGGCGCTGGGTATAGGTCAGAAGTCACTGTGGGTCGCCAGCAGCCCTCTGGGGAAGGTCTGGTCAGCTGGCCGCGTTCTGAGTCCGAGCCACCCTATGAGTCGGGGGAGAGGCAGCTGACGAGGGTGAGCGTTTGTCGCCCAGGAGGAAGCCAGGCCATACCCAACAGGCCCGAGGATGCACCCAGACAGTCAGGAAGCCACAAGAGGGAGGAGTATCTTGCTGTTCCGGGCACTTCCCTGTCCTCAGCTCCACGGAGATTCACTTCAGCTAAGAAAAGGCCGGCTGTTTGGGATCCACAGGTGTCCCTGCGCAAGGTGCCACCGAGTGTCCTCTCTGGGAAGGCTGGGAGCAGCCCGGTCTTCCTGCACCTAGGTGCAGCTGCAGGCAGCCTCCCCAAGTACACTCGGATAAAGAAATGGCCCGCTGAGCGGAAATCCCTAGGGGGGGCCTCCAATGTAGCCCCCCCGAAGTTCTCTCCTTCCTGGGGACAGGGAGGCTCTGCAGCCGCCCTGGATCCAGCCGCCTCACCTCCGACCTTTGCTGCTGCGCTGCTTGGGAGGGGCCGGAGGTGTTCCTCGCCCGTTGTTGGACCCGAAGAGTCCAGTCACACGGGCGCTGCGCCCAAGTGTGCGGCCATGAGGCAGAGTGGGAGTGGGTCGGTGATGGGAGAAGGAAAACATGAGGACCCGCACAGAGGCCCATTCCCGGAGAGCCAGGTGAGTCTCAGGCCCTGCCTGCTTCTCCCTGCTCCCCACCCTTCTCATGCCCCACCCCTGCCTCTCTCCCCGGGCTCCCTCTGTCCCTCACTCAGGGACTGTCGTTGGGCGCCCAAGGCCGTTAGGGTGCCGGACCTGGGTGGTTTTCGCAGGGCAGGCCCTAAGACAGCTTCGCTGTGTGCTGGCCTACATACTGCGCCGCTGGCAAGCTGCCCAGCCTGCTCCGTCAGAGAGGGGCTGGGATGGAAGGCAGGGCTGGGGCAGCGGAAGGGGATCGGGGACCCCTTCCAAGTTTTTGACAGGAAGCTTCGAAGTTGAGACCAGCGAGCGGCCTGGCTCCTACTTCCTAGCCGCTCCGCAGCCTTTCCTGCAGGGGCCGCGGGCCTTCTCTGCACCCCACTGTTCTCTCTAGCTCGGCTCTGCCCCCTGGCCCAAGGCTGACTGAGGGAGAAAGTGCCCAGGAGATCAGCCCGCGGACTGCCTTCCCTTTTCCCTGGCTCACCCCAGCCCCGGTGCCCACGTGGCACGCGCACACGCCCACGCTCAGCCAGGCACACACGTCGAATCAACGAGAACTTTTGGTTTTCATCTGCGATGCAGGAGCAGAGACCGTCGTTTCAGTGTGAGCATATTGGAGAATGCGACACTGGCGACGGGAACAACGGAGACATCCGGGGTCAGGGACGCCCAGGATCCTTGGCCCTGAGCCAGGGAGAAGTCATGCCCCGTGGGCCCGCAGCCTACGGTGAGTCCCATGGCTTTGCTGGAGCGGAGGGGCGAGGGCACCGGGAGGGAGACGTCTGGTTCTGCCAGGGCCTCAGCTTCCTCCCAGCCTCCCAGCCGCCCTGCCTCCCTGCCTGCCTGCCTGCCTGCCTGCCTGCCTGCCTCCCTGCACGGCGAGACAGCCTCTCCCAGAGGATACAGGCTGTCACAGGGCTGGACTCAAGCCAGCTCATCCCCTGCGTGGGTTCTGCACGCAGGAGTCATTCGCGGCAGCGCCCCAAACTGCGACTGCAGACGTAGAGTTTCAGCAGAACAGGGCCTTTTCCGATAAGCGCTGTTGGGCCCCAGGGGCTGGCGGTGACTGCAGCTCGACCGGCGTCCAACCCAGAGCCACACACAGTTTGGGGACCAGAGTCCTGGATGGGCTGCCCCTGGGGGACAAGGAAGGCAGGCCCTGAGAGAAGGGTGGAGCTGCTGGGCAGGCAGGGACACCTTGTTGCCAGCAGAGAGGGTGGTGCGGCCTCGCGTTAGACCGCGCTAAGGCCTTTCCTCCTCCCTGGGAGCTTTGGCAGCTGGATCTTGTGTTCTCTCGGTCTCAGGTGACCAGGAACCTCCCGAAGAACCTGCAAGACCGGACCGTCAGCAGCAGCCACCTGCGGGACAGGGTTGTCTTCAGGTGATGCTCCCTCTGGCTCCTTAGAAATGCAGGCCCAAACTAGAGAGCTGGGATCTGTGTCTGGATTCAACAGACCTGTCTCCCACCCCCACCACCACCCCACCTCTCGTGGGGGGGGACGTGCCTTCTCCGTGTCCTGAGGAGCCCGAGGCGGCCAAGCCCCAGGGTGGGAGCATGGAGGGGTGAGGAGGCCTGAGTATGCTAATTGTCTCTCTTTCTGCGGTGTCTGCCGGCCCAGTGTCCCGAGCTGCAGAGAGAAATACGCGACATTCAACAGCAACTTGGTATGCGGAACCTCTGGCTGATCTGGGCCAGGGCCAGGGGCAGGGGCCGACTGAGTGTGGGTTGGGGACGGTGTGCGGGTCCCAGGGACCTCCTTTCCTCTGGGGAAGGGAACCCAGCAGGCCTGGCGCTGGCGCCCGCTCTGCATGCACAGCCCGGGGTGTGCACAGAGGGGAAAGTGTGGTTCAAAACGCGGGCGCACTTTGCCGGCGAGGACCGCTCCTAGGCTCTCCTCTTAGGACGTTTGGTGATGCCTCCCTGACTTTGCCTTGGGTATAGCTGGGTGCGGCGTCTGCGGGTCTGGCTTGTTTGAAAAGTTCTGAGTGGTTCTGATGTGCCCCAAAGCTTCAGCTCTACTGGCACGCTTTGTCATGCTGGGAAAACATGTGCACATTGAATTGGGGTGGTGGGTGGGAGTCGGGGCCCAAGGCTCCTTGGGGAGGGGCTGCAGGGGGTCTCAGGTTGCAGGGCTGGGCGGTTGCCCACAGGTCAGGGGGGATGGGCTTCCCCGTCCTAGCTGGAGTGCCTGCTTATGCCTGTCTGTGTTTCAGAGGCCATGCGGTCCCTGGCTGACAAGTTCCAGAAACTGTGATGTGAGTGCTCCACACACGGTGCCCCTTCCCCCAGCCGTGGCTCTTGAGGCGTGCCGTGGGCCGGCCCTGGTTTGACGCTGGTCCCCGACGCTGCCGTGTGTGTGTGTGTGACAGGCGGAAGCGCGCACCTTCGCGCAGGAGGAGCAGCTGGTAGCCTTGGAGCCCGGGCGCTGCGGCCAAGCTGATTCCCTCCCGTCCCACCTCGGCCGGGGCTTCCTTCCCCGGTTCGCCGGCTCCTACTGCACTTCATTTGTCAGCTTTTCCAAATTAAAGTTTCTCTCAAATTTTGTGGTCTCTTGGCGTTGGGGAAGGGCGGTTGCCGTGGAAGGGGGTGTCTGGGCAGGGAGGGCCTGGAGCTGCTCCTTCCATCTCAGAGGTTGGTCCAGAACAGTGCCTGTGGCGTTCAGTGGCGGGCTCTCTGCCTGCGGGGCCTCTGGGCCAGCCTCTGATAGCGGCGCTGCAGGCAGGCCACCTGACGTCCCGGGGTGTGGTCTGTGGCTCTGCCAGTCAACGTCAGAATTTCTTACCTTTTCCCTGCGGTCCCTCTGGGTGTTCTGTCCCAGCCTCCTCCCCGTTGTGTTTAGACCTTGGGGGTTGCCTCTGCCAGACTGGGTTTCCAGGAGACTGGTCTTTAATACACAGTTGGCAGGTGTGGGTCGATACAGGGCGACAGTGGATGGAACATTCAAGGTGCGGGGCTTGCATAGCATTCATCGTGAGTAACGAATGGTCCTCTGAGGGGATACGTGGTTCAGGCAGTAAGGCAGTCGAGGCCGTGGCCAAGTCCCTTAAGGAATCCAGTGGACAAAAGCACGGCTGGCACCTACATTTTTCAAGGGGCATTGTTAAATTCCCAGCAGATTGCGGGTGGGGGATGATGCAGAAGTCACCGAACCCCGAAGCAGGGTGTCCAGGATCTGAAAATGTTGCTTGAGGTGTCTGTGGATCCTAGTCTGCCACCCTATGACGCCTGACAACTCCTGGAGTGAGAATGAGGAGCATGGGCACCTGAGAGTCGGGGGACACGCCTCAGCCTCGGGGTAGGGAGCTCACGTAGGAGACCGCCCCCCCATGAGCCCGGCAGGGCACGGGCAGGGTGGGCGCAGTGAGGATGGAAACGAGAGGGTGACCCACCAGGGCTATTGGGCAGACTCGGTTGCACCCTGCCTCCACACTCTCACCCTGTCTCCCTCCCGGGTCCTGTGCGTGAGCTCAGGTGGACAGACCCTCACGCGTGGTATGGGGCATGCACAGACCTCGGGGCCAGGAAAGGGAGTTCGTGGGGCTTCGTCCTTCTACCTCAAACGCCCCACCAGAGAAAGGGGCCTTGGTTGCTTAGGCTCTGGCTGTGCCCCTAACCTCAGGGCTTCTTTCTCGGCGGGGTCCCTTGCTGTCTCATGACGAGTTTGCAACAGAATGCCCAGCTGGGCTCTCTGGCCGCACAGACATGCAGGGAGGCTGTGATGGGGGCCAGTGCAGCACCGGCACTGCCCCGGGAGCCCTGGGGTCACAGTGACCAGCGTGAGGAATGGAAGAAGTGCATTGAAGAAGTCATGGGGGTCAGGAACGCAGCCTGCAGTGGCCAGTTTTGCCAGCCTCCCTTCCCTCCTCCGAGCACACGCTTCTCCACCCTGCACGTTGAGACCGAGTACGGCACGACAGTGCTGCTCTAAGCTTGCTCGTCACAGCTCACAGGCCGCGGCCTAGCGCCTTCCAGTTCCAGGGGGAAACACGCGGTCAGAACCCAGCCCTGATTCAGCGTGCCCCTTGTGCCTTTTCCCTCAAAGCTGCTCTGCAGGCCGGGAGGCGGTGGTGACTGGCCTGGAGAGCCGAGGTTCTCAGCCTGCCTCCTTCTGCTACCTGCCTAGCTCTTGGGCAGACCCCCCTCGCCACCCCCATGCCGACCACCAGCAGCACCTCGACCCCCGACGATCCCGCTCCGACCACCGCAGCCATCCCCCACAACAGCTCCGTGACCAGTCAACTGCCTTGGGCGGACTCTGGGCAAATGGGCACGCCCAGGGAGGGGAGGAGGAGGGGAGCGCACCCAAGGAGCTGAGAGCGGTGCGCACAGGAATGGTGCCCAAGGATGACCACGGCCTAATTTTTGGAATCGGCTAGTGTGTTACCGTGCATAGAAATGGGGCGTTAGGTTTGCCGCTGCAATCATGGTGCTAACTCAACTGATTTGAAGGTAGGGAGTCCTTTCTGCATTTGCCGTTCAGCCTCGGTATCATCTCAAGGCTTTCAAGAGGAAGACGGAGGAAGGAGTATAGGTCACGGTGGTGCGACAGGACCAAGACCCGATCCTGCATCCCTGGCTTGGAAGATGGAGGAAGGTATCCCTGCGCCAAACAATGTAGGCATCGGCTAGAACTGGAAGGACAAGGAAATCAATCCCTTCCAGTGCCTCCAGAAGAAAACGCTGCCCCACTGCCACCCTGGCATCCGCCCAGTGGTTTCTGTGTCTTACCCTGCCCTCCAGAAGTATAATTCAACAAACTAGTCTACTTCTTGAGGCCCTCGATTTCTAGGAATTGGTTATGGAAAGGGTAAGAAAGTAATACTCTAGGGGATAATAACATTCCTCTTAAGATGTTATTCACTTATTTCCAGGGGGAGTGGAAGGGAGGGAGAAAGAGAGGGAGAGAAACAGCAATGTGTGGCTATCTCTCGCACGTCCCCTACCCAAGGACCTGGCCACCACCCAGCCGTGTGCCTTGACCGGCGATAGAGCTGGCGACCCTCTGGTTACCCGGCCAGCACTCAGTGCACTGAGCCACACCAGTCAGGGAGAATACTAACATCTCAGTGGCCACTCAGCTCAGAGGGAGCTCTGGAGATCTGTTGACCGGTGTGCCCGGCGTTGCTACAGCCGCGCCGGTGAAGGCCCGAGCCAGATTCCACATGTCCGGCATGCCGGGACTCTCCAGCTTTCGTTCCCTTGTACGACCTTGAACTCCGTGGGCAAAATAGATGGTCTCTTATGCGGACTCTAGGTAGGATGGAAGGTGAGCATGAGTCAGCAAGGACAGCCATCCGTGGCTGTGGCAGAGGCACAGCACACTGCTCGGGGGCACCTGTGATGACCATCATAGGATGTCTGAGAGACTAGGGTTTGCTGTGGTAGTTCCTGGGTGAACTCGGACACCTTCGTACACATCTACCCTCAACATCCATGCCAAGAACTCCTCCTTTCTCTGTCCATACTGTCTCTTTATCCATTTCTTATAGCATTTCACCAAGAAGATCTAACAATTATAAATACATACGCACCTAACATCAGATCCCCCGAACACACGAGCCAGACACTGACGCAACGGAAGGGACAAACAGATAGTAACACAATAGTAATAGGAGAGTTTAATAGTTTGCTCTCAGTCCCGGGTAGAACAACGAGAAAGGAGATCCATAAGGAACCAGAGGGCTTGCACAACACTACGGGACAACTGGACTTAACAGGCCTGTACAGAACAGTGCACCCAACCGAATCCAACTACACATTCTTCTCAAGCACACACAGAGTACACTCCAGGAGAGGTTTCACTGAAACCATCAAACAATTTTTTAAATCTTTACAACTTGGAATCATTCTCAGGTATCTTTCCTGATCACAGTGGAATCAAACTAGAAATCTGTATTGGAAAGAATTTTTTATTTTTTCCCTCAGAGGAAGGCATAAGGGAAAAGCCAGAGGAAGCAATTCAATTAGAAAATGTCCTTCCAATGAAAACTTTCTGAAAAATAACGGGCCTGCACCTTCACAAATGTCAGTGTCGTGCTTGACCAAAAACACCCTGGGAGACTGTTCCAGTATCGTGGACATCAAAGAGACATGACAAGCGAACGCAGTGCATGGTCTTTGATGAGAAAGAAGTTTTTAAAAAAATAGCTAAGAAATGATAGCGCGGTCATTGGCAATTTTGAGTGCGGATCATAATTGTTTCTCCTCAACGTTCAATTTTCTGAGTGTGCGAATTGCATTAAAGTTTTTGCATCTAAGCATTCCTCTTTTTAAAGATAGAAACCGAAGTATTTAGAGACAATGAACTGTAATAACTTAAAGGAACTCAAATGATTCACTGAAATTAGTAAATACACACCGCCATGAAGAGAGAGAGAGAGAGAGAAAGAGAGAGAGAGAGAAAGAGAGAGAGAGAGAGACAGACAGACAGACAGAGAGACACAGAGAGAGACAGAGAGAGGGAGATGGAGAAAAAGAGAGACAGACAGACCGAGGGAGAGAGAGAGAGAGACAATGAGAAATGTGACAGATCTTTAATAATGGGCGAATCCTGGTGCACTATATATATGTGTGTTCTTTGCAATTGTCTTGCACCTTTTTGTAAGACAGACATTTGCAAAAATAAAATATTCCAATCAATTAAAAATCATAGAGAAACGTAAAGAATGCCTAGAAACACATAGCCTGCCTAATCTGACTCAGGAAAGAACAGCCAACCCATGAATCAATAGGTTAATAGTTAAGACGCTTCTCACAAAAACTCCAGGCTTCCCCACTGAAATGTGACAAACATCCTGGGCACAAATATTTTCAATTTCACACAAACTCTTGGAAAAAGGAGAAAAGGAGAAACATTCTTTTATCCCTTTTGGGAGGAAGATAACCTTCCTACTAAATCCTGGCAAGGGCAGTTCGAGGAAGGGGAATCATGCGTCAACCACACGCTCACGACCCAGAAGCGAGGATCAGAAACAGAGTAGTAGCAGACAGGATCCTACAGGGCATAAGACAGAAAGTACCTAATGTGCAATGACTGACCTGGATTCATTTCGGGAGTGCTAACTTGATCTAACCTCAGAAAATCATGAGGAAAATTTCCCACATTCACAGATGAAAGGAAAGAATCATGAGTCTCACGTTCAGGAAACAAAAGGAAACAATCGCTAAGTGTAGCTATCCCTTTGCGATGTACTTTTTCCAATTTCTCTTAAAAGCTGTGGTTGTTGAGATATAATTTCCTCACAGGACTTTCTGAGTCCTCATCAATTCATACTGTCACGGAGAGCCACCACCACAACCAAAATACAGAACATTTTCAGCGCCCCAGATCCTTCCCTTCTCTCAAGTCCCACAGCCTGACAGCCAGCGACCTGTGTTGTGTCCCCACAGGCTGGCCTTCTCAGAATGCCAGAGAGTGGAACCACGCCGCAGTGTGTGCACTTCTGCATTTGGCTTCCTTCACAGAAAAGGATAAGTGAGAGCCTTGTGTAGGTGCAACGTACCATTCCTCCGCCCGGGTAGCGTTACATGGCGCGATCACTTCACGGTTACTCGTCAAATGTCGCTTTGCACATAATCTCTCCCACCCTCGAAATGGTTAGACTCTTGGATTGTTGCAAACGTGGTGTGTGAAAAGTGATGGATGGTTTCCGTTCGTGTGCCCGGGATCAGTGACAGTGAACTTCTTTTGGAGAGTGTGCGGGCCACCGGGATTCCCTCTTCTTTGAATGGACTCCGAGTTAGGGGCGGGGCGGGGAGAGCCGGGCCAACCCCAGCTCACGGGCCAAACCGGCCAACCAATCAAGCCCCCCGAGCATCAAAGCACAGGCCGATTTGATCACCCATCAGAGCGGTGATTGAGTCGTGACGGAGACCGTCCAGTCCGTCGAGATGACAACTTTCGCTTTGGGGCCCTTTAAGGAAAAAGTAGGGTCCCCCCCCCCCGCACTATTGAGGGCCGACTTCCGGTGCCCCCATTCCCATTGGGCGGTATGTCTTGTGGTGGAATAACGGCCGGCAGACACGTTCTGAGCTAAGCGATTCTCCATGCTGCCACTGCGCCCTCCCCACCCCTCCGCACGCCACTACAGAGGTGGCACCTTCGTCTCCATGCTTTTTGCACGAGGAATTGGGGCTACACGCCCCAACTGCGGCGGGAAGGCGGGTGCCCGGAGACAGGAGGCGGGGCAGGAAGTGATGAGAGAAAAGCCCGAAGACAACCGAACTGGTCCGCCAGATCGGCTGCCGACTTCCGCTACAGCGCAGGGACTCGGCGCCCGCCAGAAACCCTGCACCTTACTGGCCAGGGCGCGGAGGCACGGGCGTACAGGGGCGCACTCATTGGCGGTGGGCGGAGGACCAATGAGAAGGCGACAACGGGGCCTCGAAGTCGCGCGCTGTGGGAAGCGAGCCCGCGCGTTTCCTGTGGGGCTGGCCAACGGCGTTCTGGGCAGGCTTCTGCGCCCGAGCGGTGTCGCAGCGGCCAGCGCCTCCGCCGCTGTTCTGCCCAGGGTCGTTGCCTCGGCAGAAGCTCCCTTTCGGGACTTGGCGACAATGAGCTCCTCTGAGGAGGACGAGGGGTCTGGCTCCGGAGCAGGGTTTGACCCGCAGGGCAGTGAGGGCAGGGGCAGGTTCCTCGACCCACAGGGCTTCGAGACCAACCAGGGAGCCATGGAAGCAGCAGGGTGGGGGCCGTGGGGCTCCGAAGGCCCACCTGGCTCCCCGGCGATGGCTTCGCTGCAGCAGCTGAGCGAACGGGATGCCCCGGGTGTCCGCAGAAGCTCCACCCCAGAGAGCTGCGACACTGAAGAGTCCACCATTTTGGCGGCCCCGACACCAGGTCCCAGTGATAGAGGCATGAGGGCCCTTGGCCGGGTGGGATGGCAGCTGGCTTTTATCGCCGTGTTCCCCCTCAGGGTGCCTGATGGACGCCTGGCCAGGGACACCCAGTATAGAGGCGCTGGGTATAGGTCAGAAGTCACTGTGGGTCGCCAGCAGCCCTCTGGGGAAGGTCTGGTCAGCTGGCCGCGTTCTGAGTCCGAGCCACCCTATGAGTCGGGGGAGAGGCAGCTGACGAGGGTGAGCGTTTGTCGCCCAGGAGGAAGCCAGGCCATACCCAACAGGCCCGAGGATGCACCCAGACAGTCAGGAAGCCACAAGAGGGAGGAGTATCTTGCTGTTCCGGGCACTTCCCTGTCCTCAGCTCCACGGAGATTCACTTCAGCTAAGAAAAGGCCGGCTGTTTGGGATCCACAGGTGTCCCTGCGCAAGGTGCCACCGAGTGTCCTCTCTGGGAAGGCTGGGAGCAGCCCGGTCTTCCTGCACCTAGGTGCAGCTGCAGGCAGCCTCCCCAAGTACACTCGGATAAAGAAATGGCCCGCTGAGCGGAAATCCCTAGGGGGGGCCTCCAATGTAGCCCCCCCGAAGTTCTCTCCTTCCTGGGGACAGGGAGGCTCTGCAGCCGCCCTGGATCCAGCCGCCTCACCTCCGACCTTTGCTGCTGCGCTGCTTGGGAGGGGCCGGAGGTGTTCCTCGCCCGTTGTTGGACCCGAAGAGTCCAGTCACACGGGCGCTGCGCCCAAGTGTGCGGCCATGAGGCAGAGTGGGAGTGGGTCGGTGATGGGAGAAGGAAAACATGAGGACCCGCACAGAGGCCCATTCCCGGAGAGCCAGGTGAGTCTCAGGCCCTGCCTGCTTCTCCCTGCTCCCCACCCTTCTCATGCCCCACCCCTGCCTCTCTCCCCGGGCTCCCTCTGTCCCTCACTCAGGGACTGTCGTTGGGCGCCCAAGGCCGTTAGGGTGCCGGACCTGGGTGGTTTTCGCAGGGCAGGCCCTAAGACAGCTTCGCTGTGTGCTGGCCTACATACTGCGCCGCTGGCAAGCTGCCCAGCCTGCTCCGTCAGAGAGGGGCTGGGATGGAAGGCAGGGCTGGGGCAGCGGAAGGGGATCGGGGACCCCTTCCAAGTTTTTGACAGGAAGCTTCGAAGTTGAGACCAGCGAGCGGCCTGGCTCCTACTTCCTAGCCGCTCCGCAGCCTTTCCTGCAGGGGCCGCGGGCCTTCTCTGCACCCCACTGTTCTCTCTAGCTCGGCTCTGCCCCCTGGCCCAAGGCTGACTGAGGGAGAAAGTGCCCAGGAGATCAGCCCGCGGACTGCCTTCCCTTTTCCCTGGCTCACCCCAGCCCCGGTGCCCACGTGGCACGCGCACACGCCCACGCTCAGCCAGGCACACACGTCGAATCAACGAGAACTTTTGGTTTTCATCTGCGATGCAGGAGCAGAGACCGTCGTTTCAGTGTGAGCATATTGGAGAATGCGACACTGGCGACGGGAACAACGGAGACATCCGGGGTCAGGGACGCCCAGGATCCTTGGCCCTGAGCCAGGGAGAAGTCATGCCCCGTGGGCCCGCAGCCTACGGTGAGTCCCATGGCTTTGCTGGAGCGGAGGGGCGAGGGCACCGGGAGGGAGACGTCTGGTTCTGCCAGGGCCTCAGCTTCCTCCCAGCCTCCCAGCCGCCCTGCCTCCCTGCCTGCCTGCCTGCCTGCCTGCCTGCCTGCCTCCCTGCACGGCGAGACAGCCTCTCCCAGAGGATACAGGCTGTCACAGGGCTGGACTCAAGCCAGCTCATCCCCTGCGTGGGTTCTGCACGCAGGAGTCATTCGCGGCAGCGCCCCAAACTGCGACTGCAGACGTAGAGTTTCAGCAGAACAGGGCCTTTTCCGATAAGCGCTGTTGGGCCCCAGGGGCTGGCGGTGACTGCAGCTCGACCGGCGTCCAACCCAGAGCCACACACAGTTTGGGGACCAGAGTCCTGGATGGGCTGCCCCTGGGGGACAAGGAAGGCAGGCCCTGAGAGAAGGGTGGAGCTGCTGGGCAGGCAGGGACACCTTGTTGCCAGCAGAGAGGGTGGTGCGGCCTCGCGTTAGACCGCGCTAAGGCCTTTCCTCCTCCCTGGGAGCTTTGGCAGCTGGATCTTGTGTTCTCTCGGTCTCAGGTGACCAGGAACCTCCCGAAGAACCTGCAAGACCGGACCGTCAGCAGCAGCCACCTGCGGGACAGGGTTGTCTTCAGGTGATGCTCCCTCTGGCTCCTTAGAAATGCAGGCCCAAACTAGAGAGCTGGGATCTGTGTCTGGATTCAACAGACCTGTCTCCCACCCCCACCACCACCCCACCTCTCGTGGGGGGGGACGTGCCTTCTCCGTGTCCTGAGGAGCCCGAGGCGGCCAAGCCCCAGGGTGGGAGCATGGAGGGGTGAGGAGGCCTGAGTATGCTAATTGTCTCTCTTTCTGCGGTGTCTGCCGGCCCAGTGTCCCGAGCTGCAGAGAGAAATACGCGACATTCAACAGCAACTTGGTATGCGGAACCTCTGGCTGATCTGGGCCAGGGCCAGGGGCAGGGGCCGACTGAGTGTGGGTTGGGGACGGTGTGCGGGTCCCAGGGACCTCCTTTCCTCTGGGGAAGGGAACCCAGCAGGCCTGGCGCTGGCGCCCGCTCTGCATGCACAGCCCGGGGTGTGCACAGAGGGGAAAGTGTGGTTCAAAACGCGGGCGCACTTTGCCGGCGAGGACCGCTCCTAGGCTCTCCTCTTAGGACGTTTGGTGATGCCTCCCTGACTTTGCCTTGGGTATAGCTGGGTGCGGCGTCTGCGGGTCTGGCTTGTTTGAAAAGTTCTGAGTGGTTCTGATGTGCCCCAAAGCTTCAGCTCTACTGGCACGCTTTGTCATGCTGGGAAAACATGTGCACATTGAATTGGGGTGGTGGGTGGGAGTCGGGGCCCAAGGCTCCTTGGGGAGGGGCTGCAGGGGGTCTCAGGTTGCAGGGCTGGGCGGTTGCCCACAGGTCAGGGGGGATGGGCTTCCCCGTCCTAGCTGGAGTGCCTGCTTATGCCTGTCTGTGTTTCAGAGGCCATGCGGTCCCTGGCTGACAAGTTCCAGAAACTGTGATGTGAGTGCTCCACACACGGTGCCCCTTCCCCCAGCCGTGGCTCTTGAGGCGTGCCGTGGGCCGGCCCTGGTTTGACGCTGGTCCCCGACGCTGCCGTGTGTGTGTGTGTGACAGGCGGAAGCGCGCACCTTCGCGCAGGAGGAGCAGCTGGTAGCCTTGGAGCCCGGGCGCTGCGGCCAAGCTGATTCCCTCCCGTCCCACCTCGGCCGGGGCTTCCTTCCCCGGTTCGCCGGCTCCTACTGCACTTCATTTGTCAGCTTTTCCAAATTAAAGTTTCTCTCAAATTTTGTGGTCTCTTGGCGTTGGGGAAGGGCGGTTGCCGTGGAAGGGGGTGTCTGGGCAGGGAGGGCCTGGAGCTGCTCCTTCCATCTCAGAGGTTGGTCCAGAACAGTGCCTGTGGCGTTCAGTGGCGGGCTCTCTGCCTGCGGGGCCTCTGGGCCAGCCTCTGATAGCGGCGCTGCAGGCAGGCCACCTGACGTCCCGGGGTGTGGTCTGTGGCTCTGCCAGTCAACGTCAGAATTTCTTAACTTTTCCCTGCGGTCCCTCTGGGTGTTCTGTCCCAGCCTCCTCCCCGTTGTGTTTAGACCTTGGGGGTTGCCTCTGCCAGACTGGGTTTCCAGGAGACTGGTCTTTAATACACAGTTGGCAGGTGTGGGTCGATACAGGGCGACAGTGGATGGAACATTCAAGGTGCGGGGCTTGCATAGCATTCATCGTGAGTAACGAATGGTCCTCTGAGGGGATACGTGGTTCAGGCAGTAAGGCAGTCGAGGCCGTGGCCAAGTCCCTTAAGGAATCCAGTGGACAAAAGCACGGCTGGCACCTACATTTTTCAAGGGGCATTGTTAAATTCCCAGCAGATTGCGGGTGGGGGATGATGCAGAAGTCACCAAACCCCGAAGCAGGGTGTCCAGGATCTGAAAATGTTGCTTGAGGTGTCTGTGGATCCTAGTCTGCCACCCTATGACGCCTGACAACTCCTGGAGTGAGAATGAGGAGCATGGGCACCTGAGAGTCGGGGGACACGCCTCAGCCTCGGGGTAGGGAGCTCACGTAGGAGACCGCCCCCCCATGAGCCCGGCAGGGCACGGGCAGGGTGGGCGCAGTGAGGATGGAAACGAGAGGGTGACCCACCAGGGCTATTGGGCAGACTCGGTTGCACCCTGCCTCCACACTCTCACCCTGTCTCCCTCCCGGGTCCTGTGCGTGAGCTCAGGTGGACAGACCCTCACGCGTGGTATGGGGCATGCACAGACCTCGGGGCCAGGAAAGGGAGTTCGTGGGGCTTCGTCCTTCTACCTCAAACGCCCCACCAGAGAAAGGGGCCTTGGTTGCTTAGGCTCTGGCTGTGCCCCTAACCTCAGGGCTTCTTTCTCGGCGGGGTCCCTTGCTGTCTCATGACGAGTTTGCAACAGAATGCCCAGCTGGGCTCTCTGGCCGCACAGACATGCAGGGAGGCTGTGATGGGGGCCAGTGCAGCACCGGCACTGCCCCGGGAGCCCTGGGGTCACAGTGACCAGCGTGAGGAATGGAAGAAGTGCATTGAAGAAGTCATGGGGGTCAGGAACGCAGCCTGCAGTGGCCAGTTTTGCCAGCCTCCCTTCCCTCCTCCGAGCACACGCTTCTCCACCCTGCACGTTGAGACCGAGTACGGCACGACAGTGCTGCTCTAAGCTTGCTCGTCACAGCTCACAGGCCGCGGCCTAGCGCCTTCCAGTTCCAGGGGGAAACACGCGGTCAGAACCCAGCCCTGATTCAGCGTGCCCCTTGTGCCTTTTCCCTCAAAGCTGCTCTGCAGGCCGGGAGGCGGTGGTGACTGGCCTGGAGAGCCGAGGTTCTCAGCCTGCCTCCTTCTGCTACCTGCCTAGCTCTTGGGCAGACCCCCCTCGCCACCCCCATGCCGACCACCAGCAGCACCTCGACCCCCGACGATCCCGCTCCGACCACCGCAGCCATCCCCCACAACAGCTCCGTGACCAGTCAACTGCCTTGGGCGGACTCTGGGCAAATGGGCACGCCCAGGGAGGGGAGGAGGAGGGGAGCGCACCCAAGGAGCTGAGAGCGGTGCGCACAGGAATGGTGCCCAAGGATGACCACGGCCTAATTTTTGGAATCGGCTAGTGTGTTACCGTGCATAGAAATGGGGCGTTAGGTTTGCCGCTGCAATCATGGTGCTAACTCAACTGATTTGAAGGTAGGGAGTCCTTTCTGCATTTGCCGTTCAGCCTCGGTATCATCTCAAGGCTTTCAAGAGGAAGACGGAGGAAGGAGTATAGGTCACGGTGGTGCGACAGGACCAAGACCCGATCCTGCATCCCTGGCTTGGAAGATGGAGGAAGGTATCCCTGCGCCAAACAATGTAGGCATCGGCTAGAACTGGAAGGACAAGGAAATCAATCCCTTCCAGTGCCTCCAGAAGAAAACGCTGCCCCACTGCCACCCTGGCATCCGCCCAGTGGTTTCTGTGTCTTACCCTGCCCTCCAGAAGTATAATTCAACAAACTAGTCTACTTCTTGAGGCCCTCGATTTCTAGGAATTGGTTATGGAAAGGGTAAGAAAGTAATACTCTAGGGGATAATAACATTCCTCTTAAGATGTTATTCACTTATTTCCAGGGGGAGTGGAAGGGAGGGAGAAAGAGAGGGAGAGAAACAGCAATGTGTGGCTATCTCTCGCACGTCCCCTACCCAAGGACCTGGCCACCACCCAGCCGTGTGCCTTGACCGGCGATAGAGCTGGCGACCCTCTGGTTACCCGGCCAGCACTCAGTGCACTGAGCCACACCAGTCAGGGAGAATACTAACATCTCAGTGGCCACTCAGCTCAGAGGGAGCTCTGGAGATCTGTTGACCGGTGTGCCCGGCGTTGCTACAGCCGCGCCGGTGAAGGCCCGAGCCAGATTCCACATGTCCGGCATGCCGGGACTCTCCAGCTTTCGTTCCCTTGTACGACCTTGAACTCCGTGGGCAAAATAGATGGTCTCTTATGCGGACTCTAGGTAGGATGGAAGGTGAGCATGAGTCAGCAAGGACAGCCATCCGTGGCTGTGGCAGAGGCACAGCACACTGCTCGGGGGCACCTGTGATGACCATCATAGGATGTCTGAGAGACTAGGGTTTGCTGTGGTAGTTCCTGGGTGAACTCGGACACCTTCGTACACATCTACCCTCAACATCCATGCCAAGAACTCCTCCTTTCTCTGTCCATACTGTCTCTTTATCCATTTCTTATAGCATTTCACCAAGAAGATCTAACAATTATAAATACATACGCACCTAACATCAGATCCCCCGAACACACGAGCCAGACACTGACGCAACGGAAGGGACAAACAGATAGTAACACAATAGTAATAGGAGAGTTTAATAGTCTGCTCTCAGTCCCGGGTAGAACAACGAGAAAGGAGATCCATAAGGAACCAGAGGGCTTGCACAACACTACGGGACAACTGGACTTAACAGGCCTGTACAGAACAGTGCACCCAACCGAATCCAACTACACATTCTTCTCAAGCACACACAGAGTACACTCCAGGAGAGGTTTCACTGAAACCATCAAACAATTTTTTAAATCTTTACAACTTGGAATCATTCTCAGGTATCTTTCCTGATCACAGTGGAATCAAACTAGAAATCTGTATTGGAAAGAATTTTTTATTTTTTCCCTCAGAGGAAGGCATAAGGGAAAAGCCAGAGGAAGCAATTCAATTAGAAAATGTCCTTCCAATGAAAACTTTCTGAAAAATAACGGGCCTGCACCTTCACAAATGTCAGTGTCGTGCTTGACCAAAAACACCCTGGGAGACTGTTCCAGTATCGTGGACATCAAAGAGACATGACAAGCGAACGCAGTGCATGGTCTTTGATGAGAAAGAAGTTTTTAAAAAAATAGCTAAGAAATGATAGCGCGGTCATTGGCAATTTTGAGTGCGGATCATAATTGTTTCTCCTCAACGTTCAATTTTCTGAGTGTGCGAATTGCATTAAAGTTTTTGCATCTAAGCATTCCTCTTTTTAAAGATAGAAACCGAAGTATTTAGAGACAATGAACTGTAATAACTTAAAGGAACTCAAATGATTCACTGAAATTAGTAAATACACACCGCCATGAAGAGAGAGAGAGAGAGAGAAAGAGAGAGAGAGAGAAAGAGAGAGAGAGAGAGACAGACAGACAGACAGAGAGACACAGAGAGAGACAGAGAGAGGGAGATGGAGAAAAAGAGAGACAGACAGACCGAGGGAGAGAGAGAGAGAGACAATGAGAAATGTGACAGATCTTTAATAATGGGCGAATCCTGGTGCACTATATATATGTGTGTTCTTTGCAATTGTCTTGCACCTTTTTGTAAGACAGACATTTGCAAAAATAAAATATTCCAATCAATTAAAAATCATAGAGAAACGTAAAGAATGCCTAGAAACACATAGCCTGCCTAATCTGACTCAGGAAAGAACAGCCAACCCATGAATCAATAGGTTAATAGTTAAGACGCTTCTCACAAAAACTCCAGGCTTCCCCACTGAAATGTGACAAACATCCTGGGCACAAATATTTTCAATTTCACACAAACTCTTGGAAAAAGGAGAAAAGGAGAAACATTCTTTTATCCCTTTTGGGAGGAAGATAACCTTCCTACTAAATCCTGGCAAGGGCAGTTCGAGGAAGGGGAATCATGCGTCAACCACACGCTCACGACCCAGAAGCGAGGATCAGAAACAGAGTAGTAGCAGACAGGATCCTACAGGGCATAAGACAGAAAGTACCTAATGTGCAATGACTGACCTGGATTCATTTCGGGAGTGCTAACTTGATCTAACCTCAGAAAATCATGAGGAAAATTTCCCACATTCACAGATGAAAGGAAAGAATCATGAGTCTCACGTTCAGGAAACAAAAGGAAACAATCGCTAAGTGTAGCTATCCCTTTGCGATGTACTTTTTCCAATTTCTCTTAAAAGCTGTGGTTGTTGAGATATAATTTCCTCACAGGACTTTCTGAGTCCTCATCAATTCATACTGTCACGGAGAGCCACCACCACAACCAAAATACAGAACATTTTCAGCGCCCCAGATCCTTCCCTTCTCTCAAGTCCCACAGCCTGACAGCCAGCGACCTGTGTTGTGTCCCCACAGGCTGGCCTTCTCAGAATGCCAGAGAGTGGAACCACGCCGCAGTGTGTGCACTTCTGCATTTGGCTTCCTTCACAGAAAAGGATAAGTGAGAGCCTTGTGTAGGTGCAACGTACCATTCCTCCGCCCGGGTAGCGTTACATGGCGCGATCACTTCACGGTTACTCGTCAAATGTCGCTTTGCACATAATCTCTCCCACCCTCGAAATGGTTAGACTCTTGGATTGTTGCAAACGTGGTGTGTGAAAAGTGATGGATGGTTTCCGTTCGTGTGCCCGGGATCAGTGACAGTGAACTTCTTTTGGAGAGTGTGCGGGCCACCGGGATTCCCTCTTCTTTGAATGGACTCCGAGTTAGGGGCGGGGCGGGGAGAGCCGGGCCAACCCCAGCTCACGGGCCAAACCGGCCAACCAATCAAGCCCCCCGAGCATCAAAGCACAGGCCGATTTGATCACCCATCAGAGCGGTGATTGAGTCGTGACGGAGACCGTCCAGTCCGTCGAGATGACAACTTTCGCTTTGGGGCCCTTTAAGGAAAAAGTAGGGTCCCCCCCCCCGCACTATTGAGGGCCGACTTCCGGTGCCCCCATTCCCATTGGGCGGTATGTCTTGTGGTGGAATAACGGCCGGCAGACACGTTCTGAGCTAAGCGATTCTCCATGCTGCCACTGCGCCCTCCCCACCCCTCCGCACGCCACTACAGAGGTGGCACCTTCGTCTCCCTGCTTTTTGCACGAGGAATTGGGGCTACACGCCCCAACTGCGGCGGGAAGGCGGGTGCCCGGAGACAGGAGGCGGGGCAGGAAGTGATGAGAGAAAAGCCCGAAGACAACCGAACTGGTCCGCCAGATCGGCTGCCGACTTCCGCTACAGCGCAGGGACTCGGCGCCCGCCAGAAACCCTGCACCTTACTGGCCAGGGCGCGGAGGCACGGGCGTACAGGGGCGCACTCATTGGCGGTGGGCGGAGGACCAATGAGAAGGCGACAACGGGGCCTCGAAGTCGCGCGCTGTGGGAAGCGAGCCCGCGCGTTTCCTGTGGGGCTGGCCAACGGCGTTCTGGGCAGGCTTCTGCGCTCCGAGCGGTGTCGCAGCGGCCAGCGCCTCCGCCGCTGTTCTGCCCAGGGTCGTTGCCTCGCAGAGCTCCCTTTCGGGACTTGGCGACAATGAGCTCCTCTGAGGAGGACGAGGGGTCTGGCTCCGGAGCAGGGTTTGACCCGCAGGGCAGTGAGGGCAGGGGCAGGTTCCTCGACCCACAGGGCTTCGAGACCAACCAGGGAGCCATGGAAGCAGCAGGGTGGGGGCCGTGGGGCTCCGAAGGCCCACCTGGCTCCCCGGCGATGGCTTCGCTGCAGCAGCTGAGCGAACGGGATGCCCCGGGTGTCCGCAGAAGCTCCACCCCAGAGAGCTGCGACACTGAAGAGTCCACCATTTTGGCGGCCCCGACACCAGGTCCCAGTGATAGAGGCATGAGGGCCCTTGGCCGGGTGGGATGGCAGCTGGCTTTTATCGCCGTGTTCCCCCTCAGGGTGCCTGATGGACGCCTGGCCAGGGACACCCAGTATAGAGGCGCTGGGTATAGGTCAGAAGTCACTGTGGGTCGCCAGCAGCCCTCTGGGGAAGGTCTGGTCAGCTGGCCGCGTTCTGAGGTCCGAGCCACCCTATGAGTCGGGGGAGAGGCAGCTGACGAGGGTGAGCGTTTGTCGCCCAGGAGGAAGCCAGGCCATACCCAACAGGCCCGAGGATGCACCCAGACAGTCAGGAAGCCACAAGAGGGAGGAGTATCTTGCTGTTCCGGGCACTTCCCTGTCCTCAGCTCCACGGAGATTCACTTCAGCTAAGAAAAGGCCGGCTGTTTGGGATCCACAGGTGTCCCTGCGCAAGGTGCCACCGAGTGTCCTCTCTGGGAAGGCTGGGAGCAGCCCGGTCTTCCTGCACCTAGGTGCAGCTGCAGGCAGCCTCCCCAAGTACACTCGGATAAAGAAATGGCCCGCTGAGCGGAAATCCCTAGGGGGGGCCTCCAATGTAGCCCCCCCGAAGTTCTCTCCTTCCTGGGGACAGGGAGGCTCTGCAGCCGCCCTGGATCCAGCCGCCTCACCTCCGACCTTTGCTGCTGCGCTGCTTGGGAGGGGCC